>NC_084795.1:23849614-25154614 GCF_963169125.1 Humulus lupulus
CTCAAGATAAATTGGGAAAATAAGCTTGATGGCAGGTGGACTGTGCTGGGCCGAAGGCTGCAGGCGTGTGGGAAGGTGGCAGCTGCAGGCGTGAGGTTGTTGGCTGCTTTGGTGACTGGGCCGAAAGCCCATGGTGAAGCAAGTTGATGGCTGGTCGTGGATTGAAGCTCCTGGAGATAAGGGAAGCTGCTGAATGTTTGGTGTTGTGGCAGGTGGTATTTGGAGGAGTTGTTGGGCTTGGGCCATGGCTTCTTTGGTGGAGAAGCTTCGTGGGCTTGGCGTTTGGGCCTTTGCAACTTGATCCATGGCATTTTTAAAAATGCCATTTTCCTTTCTTTCTTTTTCCTTACTTTTCAATAGCATAAATTTCCTATAAAATAAATATAAATTAAATCAAATTCAAATATTTTCAATTATAAAATAAATCAAGCTAATTCTTTGAAAATATTAATTATAACTTAATTTATATTTATCACTTAAGCTCAATAATATAACATTTTTTTACCACAAATGAAACTACAATAATTCAAATAATTAAACTACAATATATTACAACAAAATAACTATAAAAACACACAAAAATATATAAAATCAAAATAAGACAAATAACTTCAAAATTACTTAAAAACTTAATAAATCAATTAAAAACTCAAGAATTAAGCAACAATTAGCACATAAAAAGTGGTAAAATAACTCTATTTTGTAGAGTTATCAGTAGTGAAATTTGACTTAAATTTTTTGGCGATTCACGTTCCCACGTTTTATTTTGGGTCCTATAGCGACGACATGCCGTCGCTGTAGAGTACAAAATAACTGACCAGTGGATTAAATTGAACTCTATAGCCGCTATAGGGAGTGAAAAATAGGCAACCGACCCTTGGCGGTTAAGTTCCGTCCCTATCCTACTGCGACGACATGTCGTCGCTCTAGAATAACATATTTCCCTCCTTTTTTTCCACGATGACTCTACAGCGACGACATGTCGTCGCTATAGAGGTGCAAATATGCAACCAACTCTAGGCGGTTGAGTTCCCTGAGCATCCTACAGCGACGACATGTTGTCACTATAGAAAAACATATTTCCCTCTTTTTTTTTATGAAGACCCTACAGCGACGATATGTCGTCGTAGAGTTAGTTCCTGCCTCGTGTTCCCTCCAAATTCCTGGAACCCTACAGCGAGTCATCGTTGTAGGGTATCAGGAATTTGCAGGGCCTGGTCGTGTGTTGTTGACGACCCTACAACGACGACTATATTATTTTTTTAATAAATTAAGAAAAAAATAATTTTTCGTTGATTTTACCTACATACAGCGACGACTTTGGAGTTGTCGCAATAGATGTTATTGCTATAGAGTATTTTTCTTGTAGTGTTAATACAACATTGATATAGATATATATTTACATGACTACATGACATATATATAAATTACAATAATATTTAAAAAAGAAATTAATAATAGAATAAAATAAGAATAGAAAATTCATAGTGTGGAGTAGTATACATGCATCAACTATTTTTAGTTTCTAATGTAATTAGCAATGTCTTTTTTTTGGTGAATTTGATGAAGAAAAAGAGCTCCCATCACTTGATAAAATATAAATTATTATACAAATTTATAAGATAAAAAAATGATATGTATGACTTTACTATTTTTAAATAAATATGATTTAATTATTTAAATTATCATAAAATATCTTATTTTAATTAATTAATTAATTTTTGTTGATGTTTATTTTAGTTTTTGAATTTATATGCTTAATATAATATTAATATTATAGATGAATTTTAAATTTAAGTTTGTTGCTAGTTTTTTTTTAAAAAAAAATTGTTTCTAGTTGATATTAGATTTTATTATGTTATATGTTTAATATGATATTATTCTAATATATAAAGGTTAAGTTTAAGTTTAATTAAATTTTATTTAAGTTATAAAATATATGATTTTATTATTTTTAAATAATTGTCATGGTAAAATATCTCAAAAATATTATATTTTAATTTCTTTAATTATTTATTTATTTAATTTGATTTAAGTTTAAATCATGTGTAGAATGTACTTATTATATAGAAGAGATATTGTGTTTGTTTAATTAAAAGACAATAATATAATATTGTTTAAATTATTATCATATATAATTTAACTGTAACATTACAAAAACAAAAGTTAAGTCTACATAAATAAACAAAAAAAAAGGGAGTCAGTTACACAGTTTTGCAAAACAAAGTGGAATAATTAACCAAAAGAGAAAATAAAATAAATGGAATAAGTTATCGGCAGTTTGCAAAATAAATAACTAACCAATTACTGTGAAAAAGAAAAAGAAAAAGAAAAATAAAAATATTATTTACAGACTTTCCTTTAATATCACAATCACCATATTTTATTTTTGGATATAGTTAAAAAAAATCAATCAGAAACAAATTTGTAGAGTTTGTTTTGGTAATTTAAAAAAAAAAATTAATTTTTAAAGGTTTTAAATTTGAAAAAAAAAATATTTAAGATAAAAGAGAGTATGTTTTTAAATTTAAAAAAGATATTTTTAAAAAGATTGATATTTATTCAGTTATATAAGTAGAGAAGAAGGTGGTGGTTTGTTGATGTAGAGAGCTAATATACTTTTTCTTTCTGGTAGACTGATTCTTTATTCTTCATTATTATTATGTCTACTGCGGTGGAAGAAGTGGCTACTACGGCAGTGGAAGTGGATCCTTCTGCTGCGAAGCAAAAAGCCATAGATGACTGGCTTCCAATTACGTCTTCCAGGAATGCCAAATGGTGGTATTCGGCTTTTCATAACGTCACCGCCATGGTTGGCGCTGGCGTACTCAGTCTTCCATACGCCATGTCTGAATTAGGATGGTAAGAGTACTGCTTAACCTAACCTAAGACTCTTTTATACACAGATTATTATTATTATAACATTGTATGGTTTCGTTTGTTAATTAGGGGCCCTGGTGTGGCTATCTTAGTGCTTTCATGGGTAATAACCCTCTACACGCTATGGCAAATGGTTGAGATGCACGAGATGGTGCCAGGGAAGAGATTCGACAGATACCACGAACTGGGTCAGCATGCGTTTGGTGAAAAACTGGGGCTTTGGATCGTTGTGCCCCAACAGCTGATCGTGGAGGTCGGCGTCAACATCGTCTACATGGTCACCGGTGGAAAATCCTTGAAGAAATTCCATGACACTATCAGCCCTCACTCCAAAGTTCACATGACCACCACTGAATTCATTGCAATCTTTGCTTGTGCTCACTTGGTTCTCTCCCATCTCCCTAACTTCAACTCCATCACCGTTGTCTCCTTCGCTGCAGCTGTCATGTCCTTAAGGTATATAAATTACCTTTTAGTTACAAAAGGTTACTTGTTACCAATTTCTTTTTGGTAGACTAGTGATATACGTATTTTAATGTTTTTGTCATATATATATATATATATATATATTGTGTGAGTATTTTTCTATGTATGTTTATTTCATCAATTGTCCACTGAAATCTTAATAAGATAAATAATTGTGACTAGAACTAGACTAATGACAGACTAAATATCACCTTTTAGTCACAAAGCTACAAGTAACTTAATTGTGATTAGAAAGTGTTATACTATTTACCATAAATATATCAATATCTATTAATTTATTTTAGTTCCTTGTTTTTTAGAGATATTTTTAAGTTTTTCACTATTTGACAACCAGCTTCTTCAAATTTTTAAAAACAATCTTTTCTAATTAATCGTTCTTTAGCAAAATTCAAATTATTTTTGTATTTTTCATATTGTAAATCTTTCTATTTTTTTCATATTTATGTATATACAGTTACTCGACGATTGCATGGACAAGCTCACTACACAAAGGAGTAAAACCAGACGTGGATTACAGCCTGACAGGATCAAACCTAGGCGTTAAAACCTTCAACTTCTTCTCGGCACTGGGAGATGTGGCCTTTGCTTATGCCGGTCACAACGTGGTGCTTGAGATCCAAGCCACAATCCCTTCCACACCAGAAAATCCTTCCAAAAAACCCATGTGGAGAGGAGTGGTTGTAGCTTACATAGTGGTAGCTCTCTGTTACTTCCCAGTTGCTTTGGTGGGTTACTATGTCTTTGGTAACTCTGTCGATGATAACGTTCTCATCACTCTTGAGAAACCAGCTTGGCTTATTGCAGCAGCCAACATGTTTGTAGTTATACATGTCATTGGAAGCTATCAGGTACATATATATACACATACACATAACCATGCACTATTTTTTGAGATTATTACTATAACACAATTATGTCATAATCATGACACTATTAATCTGTCATGATACAAACCCAATTAAACATAACTAAACCTGTGACATTAAATTATTGTAATTATGTCTACATGATTATTAAATATGTCAACATGATTCTGGTAAAACAAACATTAACACAATACAATTATTAAACGTGTCAAAAACTCAAACGAAAACATGCAAAATGTCATTTTTGAGTCGTGTTAAAAATTATCACTCTACTATATGCAATATTGCGTCCGTTCTTAACAAAATATTACACAAATCATATTGCATATTATTTGAAGAGACTACACTCTTAATAATTTTATTTTTTTAGTCACTTTACACAATGATCAATTTTTTATATTTATAATTACTTAATAAATGTATGACTTTGCAAATTAATATAAAAAAAATTGTCTATTTTCACCCATCATATATATCATACTTTTTTGTTTGTTTGTTTGGATTATGCTGATTAATTTATAATATTCTCTCTCTTTTTCTCTATATAGATATATGCAATGCCAGTGTTTGATATGATCGAAACCTTGTTGGTGAAGAAGATGAACTTCACACCTAGTTTCAGGCTTCGATTTGTTACTCGCACCTCCTATGTTTGTGAGTATATAGTGTTTTTATTATTATATATATTTCTATACATATATAAAGTTTCAAATTACATATAGAGTTATTACTAATTAAACAATAACAAAACAATTACTATTTTTGCAGTACTGACCATGGTGATAGCTATGGCTATTCCTTTCTTTGGTGGCCTCCTTGGATTTTTTGGAGGATTTGTTTTTGCCCCAACAACATACTTTGTAAGCAAATTAACTCATTATTTTGATTTATTAATATTATTAGTTGTCATAATTAATAATATTAATAAACTTAATTAATATGAGTAATATTAATGGATTATGCTAATGTATATATTAATGATTTTTCTTTTCTATTCAGCTTCCCTGCGTTATGTGGCTTGCCATCTACAAACCCAGAAAGTACAGCTTATCTTGGATTGCAAATTGGGTACATTATACTCTACACTTAGTCTTATATACATACATGCCTACATATATTTCTTTATATATATATATATATAAATTATGTTTTTGATAAAAAAAAATTAATAAATTTAAATTTCATTCATTGTATCTCATCAATTATTGACTACACCGTATATAATTTTTTTTTGTTATTTGTTTAATTATTTGGGTGATTTTTTTTCAGGTTTGCATCGTATTGGGAGTAGCTTTGATGGTTTTAGCACCCATTGGAGCTCTAAGGACGATCATTATGTCGGCCAAGACCTACAAATTCTTCGGTTGAAGTCATAATTTTATATTTGAGAAGTGGACTTAATTACTATGATATTATTATTTTTTAGTAGTTTAGAACTTAGATCCTACCAATTATTTTTTTTTCTCTTTTCTTTGAATTTATATTTTATATTATATAGATTATTTAGTTGGACATCAATTTATTTATTTTTAAACTTTTTTCTTACTAATAATTTTGAAAATATTGTTTATTAATAAGTACTTCTCTTTTATTATTAAGGAGTCTAATAACAAAGTAAATAGTATTTGACATGTACTTTCTCAAGAAAACAAACAGATATATAGTTTGAATTATATCACTTTGACTAAAAATACTAGATTTTTCCCCCTAATAATTTAAGGAATATCAAGCTCATTAGTGTTGTGAAATTAATCACCTCAGCAAGAACAGAATCCAACCAGAACAAAAACAGCAGTAATCAATATGAATCAAGTATAAAACTAAAACAGAAAAATAAAGAATAAAACAAATGAAATGAAACCGTAAATCAACAAACACAAATTACGTGGTTCAGTACCTTGTTGCCAAGACAGCCACTAAGGTTCCAAACCAGTAATGTACAATCACCAATCAACAAAGGAGTCTTGCTCCTCATCTCACTTGGGTACATAAAAACACTTTCTCTAAGTATTGCTTTTACAACACAAAACTATTTATAGGCATAAAACAAGTCTGATTATTTCAGCTAGGTTCCTAACCAACTTAACAGTCATAGCTGATGTGTCTTCCACGTGAGATACAGCTTAAGTGATTGAACCAATCACAACAATCATACACATGATTGTTGTGATTGGTTCAATCACTTAAGGATCTTTAAAAAAATACTTTGTGGCTGCTTTGGCTAGCCTCCGAAGAGGCACTTAGTTCTTGAGTATGTTCAGTAAGTTTAAGTTCAAGCAATGCCTAAACTTTGCTTGAGTGACGTGTTTGGTCATCAGATCAGCTGGATTGTCTTGTGTCCTAATTTTCTGAGCTTGAACTTCATTTCTTGAAATCACATCTCGGATGAAATGGAGTTTGATGTCAATGTGTTTTGATCTCTCATGAAACATGAGATTTTTCATGAGATGTAATGCACTTTGATTGTCACAGAATTAAGTTGTGTCATCTGATTTTAAGCCTAGCTCACTTGTAAAACCTCTTAATTTACCAGATTGCTTCTTTAATTATTTCTGTAGCTGCCATGTACTCTGCCTCAGTTGATGATGGAGCCACTACCTTCTGAAGATTTGTCTTCCAACTTACACATCCACCTAGGACTGTAAAAGCATAACCAGTAAGTGATCTTCTAGTGTCAATGCAGCCTACATAATCTGAAACTACAAAGCATGTTACTACTCTTTCTGTCTTGTGTCTCTGGTGTACAGAAGTCCCAAGTCTAATGACCCTTTCACATATCTGAGTATCCACTTTAAGGTTTATCAATGGTCAATATCTGGATCTGAAATAAATCTGCTAACCATACTAAGACTATAAGCTAAATCTAGCCTGGTACATACCATTGAATACATTAAACTTCCAACACAAGAAGCATAAGGTACATTATCTGTGTGTCCTCTGGCTTCGAGGCTTGTTCTTTTGTGAGCTTGAAATGAGGTGCAAGTGGTGTAGCTACTGCTTTAGCATCTTTCATACAGAACTTGTTTAAGACTTTCTGCAGATATGTTTTCTGTGATAAGAAAATATTAAGTGGTCTTTGTCTTTGCATCTCTATTCCCAAGATCTTCTCAGCTTCTCCTAAATTCTTCATTTCAAATTCTAAAATCAGTTGTATTTTAAGCTTGTCTGACTCTTTTCTCTCCTTCCCAATGATCAATATATCATCTACATACAACAACAAACAATTTGTTGTTGTAATAAAAGCAAGGGTCATAGTTGCTTCGGTTGAGTCCTATGTGTGTCATGAACTCATCAAATCTTAAGTTCCACAGTCTTGTGCTTTGTTGAGTCCATAAAGTGGCTTTTGCAATAAACAAACTTGATTGCAAAATATTTAAAAAGATAGACATAACTAGTCTTGTATACTATATATAATAGAATGAGTTATAGTTCTATAGTATATATATTTATATCAATAATTTCTATATATATGTCATCTAACCACAATATTGACATAGATATATATTTACATTATTACATGACATATACATAAAATACAATAATATTTAAAAAGAAATTAATAATAGATATAAAATAAGAATAGAAAAACTCATAGTGTAGACAATAGTATATATGCATCAATTATTTGTAGTTTCATATCTCGCAATGTCCTTTGATGAAGAAAAAAATCTTCAATCACTTGATAAAAAATAAACTGTCTCACAAATTTATAAGATAAAAAAAATGATATGTATGCATTTATTATTTTTAAATAAATATGATTTAATTATTTAAATTATCATAAAATATCTTTAAAATATCCTATTTTAATTAATTAATTTATTTTTATTTAAGTTTATGTTTGTTCTAGTTTTTGAACTGGGCAGTGACAACAAAATATTATATATTATATGTTTAATATAATATTAAGTTTAATTAAATTTTATTTAAGTTAGAAAATGTATAGTTTTATTATTTTTAAATAATTATTATTGTAAAATATCTAAAAAAATATCATATTTTAATTTGTTTAACTAATTATTTATTTAATTTTATTTAAGTTTAAGTCATGTTTACAATCTACTATTAAATATAAAAATATTTTGTCAAATATAAGAATATTTCATTAAAATTATTTGAAAAAAATAAAAACTTTTAAAACCAAAAATTTATGTTTTCTACACATTTTTTATATAAATGAGATATATATATAGATCATACCAATTTATACATAACAAAAATTTTAGTTTTATATAATTTAATTTCAAATTAATATTATTACATTTTTGATAAAATTTAATAATTAGGGTGATAATTCGTATTTCAACCTATAAAAGATAGGATGTGACTCTGCGTTCACTATTTTATTACTCTCTGTTTTCATGTTTATTTTGTAGGGGTTGACTAATCAATATCAATTATCTATATCGATTAATATTATACATAATAAATCAGTAGATACTAATAATTTTTTTGTTGAAAGAAGATACTAATATTATTATATATGCTCTTCATAGCAAACTTGAGATTTGCAATCCTATGTTATTTTTTTGGTTTATAACTAAGATAAAATTATTTTATGTGATTTCGCTTGTCTTTGAGTGGTTGGGCCCTCCAATCAGTGTTTACCAAGAACTTCTAAGAGCATTCACAACAGCTTGTATAACTAAATTATAGCTAAGGAATCCTAAAAAAGCACTAGACCAGATACTTTATCTTTTAAATTTTTTTACCTTTGTGTACAGTGCTTAGCTAGATTTATAATACATTATTTACTATGCAAACATATTATATTAATTTACTTATTTTCTCTCCCTTTCTTTCTTTATATATATAAACATAAAGCATAAATATATATATAGATTTCATTATCTTCTCTCTTTTTACATATTTATATACTTAGTAAAAGAGTTTTATTTATATTTTATAATATTATTATATTTAATATTTAATATAATTTATTTTTTTATTTTAGCACAATATACATATACTTAATATAAAATATCACATATTTGTAAGTTGATTATATTTTTTATAACATTACAATATTACAATATTGATAATTAGAATAAAAATATATAGATGGCATTGGAAAATATATAGAGATAAATAGTTAGAGAAATATTTGAAATGAATAAAGAATACTAAAAATATAATATTTTAATGATATAAAGAAAATATAAAGAAGCTGATATTAGGATTATAAAAATAAACTTAAGCAACACACATAAATATTAGTATTCAACATAATATCTCAAATGTTAATCATGTTACTAAAAGTACATAAATGATAAACCCTAAAACATGTTTCTATATAACCTTTGCTAAATTAAAGAAGAATAACACAAGAGCAGAAGTGCTAACCTGAAGTCATTGGTGGAGATAGTACAGAAAGTTTTAATCTTCTAAGAAATCAATTTCTCTCTGGTGGGGAATGAGAGAAAACAAAATAATGTGTTTCTTGGGAACCATTACTTATTTATAAAAAACTGATTATTAAATAATTTTTGGTATTTATAATTTGGCCCATCATCAAACTATAAATACAACTTTTGGTATCTACACATTATTTTCATGACATTTTAATACCTTATGATACTTATATCATAATTGGTCACTTTATTTTGTATCAAACTTTATAATAACATTATACATTAATACATATGTGCCCATAATAAAATTTTAATCCAATAACTAATGTATGATGTAATGTAAAAATTAGAGGTAAAATAAATAATGTGACATTTTGGTGAGTTATTTTAAAGAAAATAATAGAATATCTGCTCGGAGAGTGATCTAAAAGTCAATCATCTTGTTTGTATAAGGTCAATCCCCACTAATCAAGCTCGAATATTTGGTCCTCAAATGCCTGAGTACCTTCTTGATATTTGGTGAATAGCATCTGGAACACTATTTGCCTTCACAACATCGTCCAAGCAACTCTCAGCCTTGAGTTGAACTCCCGTTCTTACTAATCGTATACCAAAAGATGTTTTTTTTTTTGTCTAGTTTGGTATGCAAGTTATGGGTGTAACAGTATTTAACTTATTTTGACTTGAAATGTTTATGCTATACTAAAAATCCAACTTGTCTTGTGGTGCAGGTTTTAAATCATATTATTGTATCATGACTTATATTGACACTCTTATAATACGCTTAACAACCCTTTTGAGAATGATTCGAACCCCATCAAATCTTCTTCAAAAGTTTTTAAACACCCTTCCAATTAAAAAGTTTTAAGAAAAAATATTTCAAATTTTTATAATATCAAAATAACATAGAAAATAAATTAAAACTACCTTAGAATACATTAGTAACATTTTTTAATACCAAAATCACACGTACATACAAAATAGTGACCCTGCCGAAAAATCTTTAAAATATTTTTTTTTGTAACTAATGAGGAAGAAAAGAATATAGAGAGATTCTTGCCAGAGTCGTTATTTTTTATACATTTTTTTGACATCAACTCGTTTGAGATGTTTATATACATATTCGAGAAATCTAAAACTTTAAAACATACCAAAATATGTCTTAAACGTGAGATATATTTTGAATTTTATATTTTTTTCAAGCTTTATACTTTTTAAATGTTTATATACACATCTTAAACGTGTAGATCTTAAAAAAATACTCAAATTAAATAAAAATCACCACAAACGGACATTAACAAATTACGACTCTTGCAAGAATCGCATCAAGCAATTATCGAGCACTATCGAGCAACCATCAAATTTTTCATTAAAATCTTGATTTTGAATGCCCCATCGAGCAAAATCGACTTTCTACAAATTAGAGAGTTTTAAATTTGAAAAAAAAATCGCAAAAAAAAACCCAAAAATTATGCCCACATTTGTTCGAAATGTAATAATTAGTACCTTAAGTGATAATAATTATTTGTCATTACATTGATTTCTCTTATGATTGGTGACACCTCAGAATTTTACTTAGTTAGATAGTATTAGCTTATGATGTAGTATTTTTAATTTTTGTGGATATTGGTTCAAAGCCGGGAATTTGTTGGAAACTCGTAGAGATAGTTATGGATTTTATAAAATTTAGCCTATAGTTTAGAAATATTAATTTTATCACAAGATTTGATTTATGTAGATGGTTCTAGAAATAATATATATTATAACCTAAGGTTTAGATAGAATAATTAAGAATGTGACATTTGTCACATGTATGTTTATTAAAGGATTTAAGGATTTTAGATGAATAAAATAATCAAGGATAAACATAGGAAGTCTAGAACCTTCCCTCAGATGCCAGAATCTTGTATTTCTCAGTCAAAGTGGTTTAAACAACTTTAAGTGTGCTTAAAATGTGCAAAAACGTTGTTTAGTACATCAGCGTAAGCCGATATATCGCAGTTATAGGGGTCGATATATCACCTATGCTTTTACGGAAAAACACGCCAACTATGCATGAACAAAACCACGGACCCTCAGGAATATAGTACAGGCGATATATCGTCTATAGGGGCGATATATCGGCTCCTGTGGTCATTTTTGAAACTCTGTGGAATTTCGAAGTTAGAAATAGCCCTCAACAACTTAGACATGTTCTTGAACAATTTTGATCGAGGTCTAGGCATTTGTTGAGCGGAAAATCCTATTTTTATTAATTTATTTATTTATTCAATTTAATGGGAGTTAGTTTCACTCATTGAACTCTATAAATATGACCTTTTACTCAGCCGTTTTCATCATCTTTCAAACACTTTTCAGAGCCTCCAAGCTGCTATTTTCGTTCTAGAGAGAACAACACTAGGGTTTTGGGGTTAAAGCTTTGAAATCTAAGTTTTTCTAAACACTTGGAAAGTAAGCTATTGTGTGATTTCGTTGTTTGAGGTATAGATCGAAGCTCTAAGCTATCTAAGGCACTCTTAATCTTCAGGTTTAGTCAATTCCCATTCTTCTTATTCTTTTCTTTTAGTTCAAATCCTAACTCGTTATAATGACTTTCGGTTAGGCGCTCGATTTCTTTGAAACTTAAGGTTTTTGGTAAGTCCTTATTCCGATGGTTTAGATCTAATCTTCATCTTCTTTTCTCTAGAAAAATTATGGTTTTTAATGTTTGGTTTTAGGAGTTCCTGATCCCGCACTTGTCTCCAATATCCCAAATTTGGTAAGGAAAATTAGGTAGTTTAGTTTATGTTTTGTATAACCTAACATTTCAGATACAATAAAGAGGTAAGTGTGGCTGGATCTAAGGTGTCCAATAATGTATGACGGACTTATGTCTGGTAGGCTCGGTTGCCAAAATTTTATAAGAAACCTAAGTTGATGTCCGATGTATGGCAAACTTATGTCCGGGGCTTAATTTCCACCCCTGTATAAGCACTTATTTTTTTATTATATCTGTTTTGTTATTTTGACCTATGACCTATTATTATGACTTATGACTTGTGACTTATGACCTATTATTAGGACCTATGACTTACGACTATGAACTATGATTTAGATTATGATTTATGATTATGACTTAAAATATGTTATGACCTAGCTAGGGTTTTATGATGTTGTATGATTTGTATAAATAAGTTATGTTACGACTCTTGTGAAATTTATGATATGTTTGATTATATGATTGACTCTTGTTTGTATTTCCTTACTAGGCTTAGAAGCTCACCCCTTATGATGTTGTTAATTCAGACAATTAAAGATAGAAAGGCCGGTGGCGAGTGGGACCTAGGAGCTTCGTGATGTACTCGTGAGGACCATATAGTCGAAGAAGATCAAGCGGGCTTATTTTTATTAAAACATGTTTCTTTTAAAATTTTATTTAATGTTGCTCATTTTAGTATGTTAAAGACAATTATTTTATTTTTGTAAAACCATAGATCTATTTACTTATTTTAATTTTCATTCAATAAAAGAACAATGTTTATGTTTATGATCAAACGCTGTGTTCTCGATAATTTATGAGAAATTAGGGCGTTACATAATTACCCTACCAATGTATTTTTTTTCTTCAAGAGAAAGAAAGAGAGAGAAGAGAGAAAATGAAGAGATATACTAAAAAATATGTCACGAACATTTTGGGAAAACAATGAAAGAGTAGCATCACTTTTAATGTCAATATCATTTTTTGATGTCAATAATGGGTGGCGTATTTTTTAATTATGAGTCCCTCCGACTAAGCATGGAAACTCAAATTTCTCGTGATATATATATATATATATCTTTATATATAATAAGTGTGTAGATAACGGAAATTCTTGGTTTTAACGATATTTATTTTTTAAAGGTTAACTTTAACGGAATATTCATATATTTAACAGAATATTCTTATATTTAACCGTAGTTTGTAAACACTTAAACTTAAATAAAATAAATAAATAATTAAAAAAAATTAAAGTAAGATATTTTTGAGATATTTTACAATGATAAATATTTAAAATAATAAATAATTAAACAAATTAAAATATAATATTTCTGAGATATTTTATAATGATAATTATTTAAAAATAATAAAATCATATGTTTTATAATTTCAATAAAATTTAATTAAACTTAAATTCACTTATTATAATAATATTATATTAAACATATAATATAATGTACTGTGAATTAGTAACAAATTGTTTTTTTAAAAAAAACTAGCAAGAAACTTAAATTTAAAATTCACGTATAATATTTAATAATTACATTAAATATATAATATATAATCTATTGTTGTCACTTCCATATACTTAAACAAAAACTAGAACAAACATAAACTTAAACAAAAATAAATAAATTATTTAATTAAAATAACATATTTATTTCAAATTTATATGACATTAATATAAATTTAATAAAAATAATTAATAAATTCTATAAATAAAACTAAGTAAACGTGTATATTGCACGTTGCTTGTATCTAGTATATATATATATATATAGTCATCTCATTTTCAATGCAAATGTGAATGTCTATATTAAATTTGACACAACATTAATACACAAATTATAATTATTTTTTGAATTAAATTTTAAATAAATAAAGTAAAATAAATAAAAATATTAATGTAATTAGTTAAAATAGGAATAATTGGTAAAAATAAATATTTTTAATATTACTCTAAAAAATATTATTATTTTGATAATTATATGAAGATAGCTTCTAATCAATTTGAGTATATTAGGAATGCTAATTTTTAAAAAATTACAGAAAGAAAATTATTTTGTAAAATAACATTAAGAAAATATCTATTTTCCAAACACTAGTTTTAATAAACATTTGTCAAATTGTATTAATTTTTGGAATAATAGTGAGAAAACTATTCAAATAGATACAAATCTTGTAATTAAATATCTATATAAAAAAATTGAGGACAAAATTACACAAATAATAATAATTATGTTAGTTAAATACCTATATAAAAATTTTGCATACAAAACTATTTAAGTATTGAATTTGGTTACACTTAAAACTATCTCACATTTGAAATACTAAAATTTACTTATTTAAGTCAAATTTTACACAATTTTAAAAAAAAATATTTATTTTAGTGCCAAAATATAATATTGTACTATATAATACAGTTGAGAAGAGCCCAAAAATTTCCCGCCATTTATCTGAAACACTCTGAAGAAGAAGCTACTGAAACCCTAGGCGACCCAGAAAGCGAAAGAGAAAGCCATGGAAGAGGAAATCAAAGAAATATTCAAGGAAAACGGCTTCACTCTCGCTGATGATGAAGAAGAAGAAATTCTAAAAAAATGTAAGCTTTTCTTCCCCATTTTGCCGCTAAATTTCATTCCCAAATTGCAAGACTACAATGTAATGATATTGTTACTTCAGGTCTTGCTTTTTGCATAAATTACAAGTTTAAGCCCTCGGATATTGTTTCGAGCTGGGAGGCGTACTATCTCAACAGGTTTACCAATCTACTCCCTGATTCCATTTTTTTTATAAAAAAAATAAATTATTTTATACATAACATATTCTGGATTTGATTCTCTGGACAGGCAACTCAATGAACCGATTGTTCAGAATGCTGAAATGGATGGGTTTTTGTTGCATCTGCAAAATGAGCAGAAAGAGTCAATTATCAAGGAGGAACCTGGTTTGCATATCTACTCGAGTAAAGATCTGGACATGTAAGTGCTATAATCGAAGTTCGCTTAATTTGTAGCGATGAATTTGTATGTTTCTTTTGGGAATGAGTTTGAAACTGCTGTAATAATTGAGAAAGGATCGAGTTTTACTATAGCAATCTGGGGTGTTATATAAATTTGTGTTTGATGGTGTGACTTCGCTGTTGATTTTGTTATCAATTATTAGTCCTTGCTTTGCAAATTCAGATGAAAGTTCACTGTGCTTAAATTTAAACACTGGTGAGAAACTGTGTACAGGATTTTGAATGACGAAGATGGAGATGAAAAAGAAGTTATACTTGGCACTCCAACCCGCAATTCTCAAGACCCCTACTCAGAGACATTTGATTCTACTCCTCAAACAAATGGGAGAACTTTTTCTGTGGGGAAACGATCAAAACTAATCACACCCTTTGGACAACGAACCCAGAAGTTTGTAGTGAAATTTAGCATCAATAACGTACCCAGTACAGTGAATGAACCAAAGGAACATGAACACGAGAACTCTGATGATGATGTTATCAGGAAGGTTCAACCTGGCAAGAAGTGCTCTCTGACAGTCCATGGTTCAAAACCAGAAACAGGTTGTAGGTTCATGTATGATAGGATTGAAGATAGGGTATGTTATACTTGTTACAATGCCATTTAAGATCAATTTTCACCTTATTATTACTTGTTCTATACTTACATGAAATTTTCGTATATAGTTTAATGCACTTGAAAGCAGAATTAAAAAACATGTGACTGCATTTTCTTCTTCCAAGTTGTATCAAGAACCAGTGGATCCTACAGTTTCTTCCCAGGTAGATTAAAGCCACACGTTAAGAATTTAACCAATGACCCTAGAGTTTGCTTCTACAAGTTTGAACATTGAAATAAATTTAATGTTTCAGAAAAGCATATTTAGTGTTGGCATGATATGTTGTGATGGGGAAGGACGTTTGAACGAGAAGTCTGCCCTACTGCAGAGCAGGTAAAAATTGTGGTGCTTCCATTTTATATATATACACACATATAAATTCACAACTCTTTGAGAATTTTGATGCATTTGACTAGAATATCAATTCTAAATGGTTTGGCTGAATGCCATTCCGAGTGTCTACATTGTTGCAATTGAGCTTTACCTTTTTCTTCTCTCTTTGACTTGGCTTTTGTTTACACTTCTTACAGTGTTGAGCATTCTGGAGGGCAACGTGTTCGTCTAGAGTTACAAAACACGAACCAATTTTCAATCTTTCCAGGCCAGGTGTGAAACATGAAGCATTAACCATAGCTTTATGGCTCACTTTTTATAATTAAATTCAAAGCTAACAGGATAGGGATGCTTTTGTGCAGATTGTTGGTATTGAAGGGCATAATCCTAGTGGGCACTGCTTGATTGCTTCAAAAGTTGTAGACTCTATCCCTTTATTTAATATGGCTGATTTGAATATGAATCCAACAAAGAAGCAAGCTTTGGATAAGGAGATTCAGTCAAATGATTTGTCCTCTAAACAAGAAGAGCTGTCAGTGGTACTAAATCTAGCTGCTTTAGCACTTGATGCACTTGATGAGTCATATAACAAAAAATTTAACAATGAAGAAAAAAAATGGAGATGTTTCTTCCTTGTTCTACTTTACTTTTATTATGCAATACATAAGTCATATCTGGTACAGTTTCTACTTCACAGTCCCTACTGACGGATATGGAAAATAAGATTGGATTCTAAATTCATTGTAAATACCATCAAGATAAAAAAATAAAAAACTTGTATCTACGTGAACATTAGACTGTTTACTTTCTGCAACAGTTGAACGCTAGATTTTTGTGTCTGTGTATTCACTTTTAGCAATACATACAACTTATTATTGTTTATGATATAATTGTTTTTCTTCCTTAATATTATTGTGCAATCGTCTTAAGTTCTTTTCTCAATGTTATATTTCTTCTGTACTTGAAACAGATTATTGCTTCGGGTCCTTTCACAACAACTGACAATTTATTGTTTGAGCCTCTGGTTGAATTGCTAGCATATGCAAAGAGAAAGCTGCCTCAGTTGCTCATTTTGGTAAGTGGTTTCTGATCTTCAGTTTAAGGAATTCTAGTCCATTGGCCGAGGAAGGAAGTTTCACCTTATTGATAAATGTAAAATTTCTCTCAGCTGGGACCCTTTGTTGATTCTGAGCACCCAGAGATTGAGAAAGGAACCACCAACATGAGCTATAATGAAATTTTTCATTTCGAAATTCTCAGAAGGGTAATTCCTTAATGGTGTGGTATTTCAATTAACATACTATCCAGTTTTCTTTTTATTATTTTCTTATCTCTTCATCTTTCCAGTTGCAAGATTACCTAGAATACATGGGTTCTCATTCACGTGTGATTCTCATTCCATCTATACGGGATGCTAATCATGACTTTGTTTTTCCACAGGTAGTGATACTGATGCATTAAATATATGTTATATATATATGTGTGTGTGTGATCAATTTGGTTACACTTTGAGATTTGAGATGGCCACTGTAATCTTTTATATCATTTTCTTGGTTGTGCAGCCTGCTTTTGATATTCACCCACTGGATCTTAAACATCAGGTACCTGATTTTGTCAACTTAAAGCAGTCAATCTTCCAAACTATCTGTATCTGGCCCTACTGAATACATGGCTGATCATTTCTCTAAACTGTTTCTCAGGTAGCCGGCCTCACAAATCCAGGGCTTTTTGAAGCAAACCAGGTACAGCCATTGATCATACTCATAAGTAATAGCCATTAAAGTGCCAACCAAGAGTTGTTCACAATACATCCTAATGTTTCTTATCAGCTGTGGAGCCTTACAGCTCCTCTAGTGGGATAACAATTGCTTTCTTATGATATACCATTGCCTACACATACTCTATTTATGAGAATCTATGCAGTGTGAGTGCTTTCTTACATACATTTTTGGGTTTCAGGTCAAGATAGGCTGCTGCTCTGTAGATATTCTTAAACATCTTAGTGGAGAGGAAATCTCGCGAAATCCAGCAGGTGGAGGACCTGGTGATCGCATGGGTAGACTAGTAAACCACATACTTGGCCAGCGTAGGTATGTTGTAACAATTTGACTTTCAGGACCCAATGATTTCACCAAAAAATAAACTTTGCATTTCAGATTATGTGATTTTGGAACTAGTTGTCACTGGTTTGAGATACTTAGTCTAAATCATCTGTTTTTTTTCCTTTCTCATTTTCTGTTTGTTTTGGTACAGCTTCTATCCTTTATATCCACCAGCGGAGGGTATTCCATTGGATTTTTCACTAGCTCCTGAAGCACTTGAAATCTCTTCGATTCCAGATATTCTCATTCTACCCTCTGACATGAAGTACTTTGCAAAGGTAACTAACTGGTCTACCAAGTCAATTGCAACAAGAAAATGCAGATCTCTTAGAAATAGAATTTATGTTTTCCACCTAAGCCAAAGAAATGTCAAATGTCTGAAAAATGTAATAACCCTCTCACCCGACATGTGGTTTGCTCCCACAAGGTCAGAAGTTCGAGTCCCTCTTGGGCACTAGACAACAATTTCTATAGTTTTTGGTGACCGGTAAACCTTATTTCCAAAAAAAATAAAAAATAAAAAATCATTGATCTCTTTTCTTCATGTCAAATGCAGATTCTGACCCTGGGCGAAGGGGAGGAGCAAGTGAAGAGCATATGCATCAATCCAGGAAGACTTTCCAAGGGAGAAGGTGGAGGTACTTTTGTAGAGCTTACTTACTATGGTAATCCTGAAACAACATATGCATCTATAATAGGCATATAAAATATGGGACTTTCTAATTGTGCTCCAAGGCATCTCTTTCGCCACAATTCACCAAGAGACTTAGAACTCAAAGTCTCCATGAGCTGCAAAGTCTCCTTGGGATGCACTGTGTTTGAATAGCACCATTCACTGCTGACGTGGCTCTGATTTGTTTGTCTGCATCGAGAGAGATTTATCTTCTGTGGTTGTTTGTATAGTTTATAAGAATGCTTGTAGAAGTAGAAATGTTTTGTAGTTGGTCTTTTTTTCATTTTGACTGTCTTAGTTTCACTCAGATAATGTCAGAACCAAACCATACTATGTTTGGTGTATTGTAATGTAACAAAAGGAATCAAACCAAACCATTATGCTTATAAATGATACATGGGGCTGGCTATTGTCCCGCTTGGCCAAATAACGGTACAGTATTGTTTTCTAATAATAGCCACAGGATTTAAGTAAAAAATTCATCAATGGCTGAGATGCATTGTTAATAAGCATGTTGACTGCAGACTACATATAGGGGCAATTAACTTTTTTAAAGTTATTGAACCTGTTACAATCGGTAAAGTTCATTCTTGAAGTCAACTGAAAAAAATCTTTATATCTTGCAAAAGGTATATAGATAGATAAGATAGAGTTCAATATTTGGAACTCAAGCATGAACCCACGTGTTGTTCTTTTTTTTCTTCTTTTCTTTCAGTTATTGCTATTCTATCTTTGCTTAAGAGAATATTTACACTTTTATTAAAGAAAAAGATTGATATTTATCTAAAAAATAATTCATATTTATCTTCTATCTAAAGAAAATTTTATTTTGTTTTATATCTTCATTTATTTATTTTTGTATGTTCTTAGTTTTCTAAATGGTGATATATTTATAATTATAACAATAACATAATAACTTTGTCTATGAAAATTTTGTTTTCCTTGATATAAATTTAAGAACAATAAAAATTTATGAAGAAATATATATTTATATAGAATATTTTTCTTAAAAAATGATAAATTATATTGGGAAAGTTGCCTTTTGGCACTTATCATCCACTAGTATGACTATCTATTTTAACAATCACATAGTCTAATAAAATTTCCATCCCACTTAACAATATAATTATTCAATTACTACAAAAAATATAATCATTTAATATTTTATGTTAATAATTTATTTGAAAAAAAGTATATATACTATTTTTCGTAATATTGATGGTCTTGGATGGCCCGTAAGCCCGGACCATTCATTAGGTCCAAAATATCTCATAATTAGTAAACGTAGCCATATTCTATAACACAAGGGTGAGATCCGGAAGATTGCATCACTTTGACCACTAACATTCAACAAGATCACTCCTGATTCGTGTAATTGATTGACTTGGAGGGTTGGATGGGTCGATCAAACCGTTGACTAGCTCCAAAATATCATATAATTAGCTAAGGTAGCCACAATCTACAATATCGACGTCAATCGCATTACTTTTACCACTACACTTAACAAGTTCACTTTTAATTCGTGCGATTGATGCTCTTAGAGAGCTAATCTGATAGTTGACCTAAGGTGAGATCGGATGTGATCAACAAATATGACATCACTTTGACCACTTTCTTTCATAAAGACACTCTAGATTAGAACCCTTGTTGATCTTGGAACGCATGGGTTGGCGATTGGACCATTGGATATGTTCGAAATGGCACATATTAGCAAAGGTGGTCAAAGTTTACCACCTAAGGTGAGAATAAGTGTGGTCGACAAAGATCGCACTACTTTGACCACTTTCTTTCATAAAGAACACTCTTATTAGAACTTTTTTTTTATCTTGTAACACATGGGTCGACAACTGAACTGATGAATACATTAAAAATGGCACATAATTAGCAATGGTTGTTAGAGTCTACCACCTAAGGGTGAGATCGGATGTGATTGATAAAAATCACACTACTTTGATCTCTTTCTTTCGTAAATAACACTCTTAATGAGAAATGTTGTTGATCTTGTAACGCATGGGTCAGAAATCGGAATATTGGAATGGCGCATAATTAGCAAAGGTGGTCAAAGCCTACCACCTACGATGCAAGATTGGATGCAATCAACAAATATTATACTTCTTTGGCCACTTTCTTTAATAAGAGCAAGATTGATATAGTATATGTTTAATAAGTACCTGAGAGAATATTTTCATTTGTTCATGAGTTTGAGTTTTTTTTTTTTTGAAATTATTTGTTCACGAGGATATTTTTTTTAAATCATTTATTAGTGAGGTCTTGATTAGTACACAAAAATGATATTTTATTAATATTAAATGTTAAAATAATTAAGTGTTGATTATAATTTTTATTAAATTAATAAGGTATATTTTGTAATAGAAATATTTAATTATGATTTAATTATGTCTATTTTGGAGGAATTAAATACATTTTTGGAAGTGTATAAAGGTAGGGAAAAAAAATTAAAAAATGATGTTTATGAAAGAAAAGCCCAAGAGAAAACATGTATTTTTGCACCCTAGTGTATTCTTTGGTCGGCCCAGCCAAAAGCTCCAGCAAAAGCCATCGAATCACAAGGCCCATACAAAATTTGACTACACCCGAAATACGTTGGCTGGTACCTCTTTTATGAAACATATAGGGTCTGATTGGTTCGTGATTAGAAAATTGTATTTTTGAAAAGTGAGATTTTGAAATGAAAATCTGAATTTAGTGACTAAAAACATGTTTCTGAAAATGTGATTGGTTCAATGTCAGGAAATTGTTTTTGAGTTTTAAAAAACTGAATCTGTGATTGGTATTAAATTTGAAAATATAAGAGAAACTGAAAACGTGATTGGTTCAGCTGAATTTTAATATTATTTTTATTTTTATATTTTATATACATATGTTGTATAATATTAAATTTTAATTTATCTACAAATTTAATTAAGTAAAATTTAATTATATTGATAAATTAAAATTTAATAATAGTGCATTGATTAAATTTATAACAATATTGCATTGTCGTTAATTTTGATTTTTTTTCTAAATTAAAGTTACATATTTTTAATTAACTAAATATTATTGTTATAACTAAGCCACATTTGTTCAACAATGTCATCTCTAATATTTTCCATGTGAGCCATATAAGCTTGACTGAAATTAATCTGTGGTGCCTCAGAAATTCCTGCTTCATCTCCTTCTTGTTGGTTTTCTATTGTTGTATTAGATTGGCTTTCAGTTCCTTCAATATCTTCAACAGGTGTAGCATCAACTGAATATTGTTCAAACATTCTATCATTAATAGAATGCATTTTGATCCAGTTGTGGATAGCGCAACATGCTATTGGTATTCGACGTTGCTTTCCAAGCAAGTATGGAGGCATTGACTTCAAAATGGGAAACCTGGCTTTAAGAAGTCCAAAACAACGTTCAATCACATTGCGCAATGATGAGTGCCTATAATTGAATAACTCCATCGCACCTCTAGGATGGTTCCCTCTTCCTCTAAAGCGACGCAAGTGATAACGTTCACCACGATATGGTGCTAGAAACCCAGGCATATTTGGATAGCCAGAATCAACAACATACTATTTACCTATATTAAAATCACTTATTATGAACAAGGGAATGTGAAAGAAAATTATAATGCATCAAGACAAGTGTAATTTAAGACCTGGTGGTGGCATGGGAAAGTTATCGTCTTTTCTAATTGCATCAAGAAGCACTCGAGAGTCATTGGCTGTTCCTTCCCATCCAGCGTAGACATAAGTAAACATCATATTAAAGGAGCATGCAACCATTACATTTTGTGTTACATCTACTTTTCTTCCTCTATATGCAAGTTGTTTTAGAGCTGGTGCAACTGCACTTACATGAGTACCATCAATTGCTCCAACACAATCCTACATAACAAATCAGATATATCATTACCAACTTCAATTAAATTGATATGAATTATAACAAATTTTTTATTAAAATTAATAAATAAAATTTACCTTAAACCATGGGAAATACTTCGAATTATTTTGAATTTATGCTTGCACAATATTAAAGTGAAGAGGCCTTATTACTTCATTTCCTAAATAACACAATGCATCTAGCACTCTGCCAAACTGACGACAAACAGTTTCTACCGAATGTTGATATCTTTCGGCCACAGTCCTAACTCGTTGGTTGTGTGTTACTATCCATAGAAACATGACAACAGCTTCTTCAACACTAATTACCTTGTCATGTTCTATGACTTCCATTTCAACTAATCGACGACAAAAAGATCTAAAAGTATTAACGTCCATTCTAATTGTGTAAAACAATCTATCAGGATGTCCATTTAGCAGCTCAAGTAAATATTGACGTCGAGACATATTTGAAGTGCGTAGTGGTCGTCTAATCTGTTGAGATTTTTGCATCTCATGTATTCGATTAGCCATGAGAACTTGACCAATTAATTCCTCGCTTGATGAAGACGAAGTATCACCAAATAATATTTCAAACTCCTCATCCGAATCATCCATCTTAGGTACCTAATTATGACAATAATAAAAGTTCAATCACGACAATAAACACCAAGTCAAGTTCATTACACATTATCTAAGAAAATGTAAACTTCATGGTTTGGTAGTTCATAACAGACAAAGTCATAATAAATAAACAATATTAAATCACTCCAACAATGAATCAAGATAAGCACGTCGACGCTCCTCATTTATTCTCATGAATATTCCGCGCCATTCTGGGGTTGCTACAAACTCATGCAACGGTTTGAGGTATATTTTGTTATCCAGATCTAGAATACCATCAAGAATGCTTTGACAATCTTCCACATTGTAAGAATTAGTGACTTTGCTGGTTTCCTCGCTAATTCTTTTTTCTCTCGATTCATAATACTTACGCATAGTCTCACTCCGTGTTAATGATGCCTCAGTCTTAGCATAAATACTTTTTGCAAGTTCTCCCATCACTTGGTTGAAGGCAGAACTAGCCCCTTTGTTTTTTTTCTCTTTTGGTTTTGGTGCATCTGGTGGAGCAGAAGTAGCTCGACGACGTACACCAGTAACTTCTTCTTCCTCTCCATAATTATCACAATCAAATTCAAAATCAATATCAACATGTGCTCCAGTGCCAACAAAATGACGCTCTTGTTGGCGTTCCTCAACTGAAGAAGGCGGAAGTTGAGTGGAGGCATAACTCATACCACCAGTGGCTGTTGCATTATTGAATATTTCTCCAAGCATCTCATAATGTTGTGATTAGTGCTCAAAAATGTAAATTTATTAGTTTTAAAGTGTAAAATAAATTAATTTTTAATTAATATTTTCATGAATTTATTGTAATATATTTTATAATTGAAAATATTAATTTCAATTTAATTTATGTTTAATTTTCAGGAAATAAATTGCATTTGGACACTAATAAAAATGGAGAATAGAGAAATAATTAAAACTGAAAAAGAAAAGGAAGAAAGTGGTATTTTTGGAAGAAATGAAGCTCAGGCCCGTTGGCCCAAGCCCAGCACAAGCTCTCCCTTCTCTTTGCCCAGCTGCCACGTGTCACCGCCACCGCCTGCCACGCGTCCCAGCTCCTCCTTCAACACCTACATTGACCACCATACACATATATGCATATCATATATCATGTAACCTTGCCTTCTTTTGCTGAGGCCCAACGCAAGCCACCCATGTTAGCCATTTCCAGCATTGACCCACATATATGCATATATGCATATTTGATTTCCTTCAGCAAAGCTCCCACGTGACCTCCTTTTCTCCTTCAGCAAAGGCCCAAGTCAAGCCATTCATCACCAAAGGCCCAAAGCACCCAACGACCCAGTCAAGGCCCAAGGCATTTTCTTCAGCCAAGGCTGCCTACATGGCACTCTCTCATTGGTTGAAAATGGGTCAAAACCCTCTTGTGTCACCAGCCATGTTTTGTGGGTATTGGGCTTTGTAAATTGCTATTTTGAGCTTTATAGATTATGTTTTTGTGGTATTTTAGAAAAAGAGCATTTTGACTATACACAAAAATAGCTAGGGTAATATTAATAATAAGATTTGGTTTTTCAAAATCATATTTTATTATTAACATTTCAGATTTATTTTGTAAACCCCATTTTGTTGTTTAATTTCTTTTTAGTCCTTTTTCCCATCTATAAATAGGGACACTTTCTTCACATTTGGATATGTAATTTTTAGAGTAGTGAAACTATGGCAAAATTTCCACTCACTTTCTTCTCATATTTTCTTCTTAGAATTTTGTGAGAATCATGAGCATAATGACCTAATCTTCCTAGGAAGGTTAGGGATGATTCCATATGCAAGTGATGTTATTTTGCTACTTTGATTTACTATGTTCTTAATGTAATATATTTGAGTTATTTATGTTCTTTCATCTCTATCTTTATTTTGTTATCTTTATTTACTTATGCTAATAGTATATAGGATTAGTCATGCTCTTTCTATGTGCTTCTAATTAGTAAAAGTAATATTGATACATAATTTTATGTCTAATCTTCTATTGCATTATTGCCCTTGGGTATTTTGTCATTTTTAGATTTTTCATAAGATTAACATTGTGCTTTTAAAGTAAAGAACTTTATAACTCAAATGAACTTTTGTTAGAAAAACTATGGACTTTAATGTTAGATTTTCCAAGTAAATGTTGGGATGTGAACTATTTACTTGTGTATTTTTGTAAATCAAGTAACCAAGTAACTAAGCAAGCATATGGATGATTCTTGAAACCTTTCCATTTCTCAAACTTTTGATTACATCTTACATTTATCTCACATATCTCACTTTATCATTTCATCAAAAAAATTCAATACCAAAATCTCAAACTTCTTTCCATTTACAATTTTATTTATTTTTTGTTACTAACTTTTTGTGTTATTTTCTACTAATCTTTTGATTTTAGGTTACCTCCTTGTGGATCGACCGCCCGATTATACTACAACCACCGCTTAGTGGTTGTCACATTTTGGGCGTTAAACATGTTGCAATCCTTTTTTTCGAAATCTCTTGGCATTTGGATATTTCTACAAAAATCCAAAAACACACAACATTACTACATAATAGGACTTTAGAATAATCCAGTAATCAACAACACAAGTATAGTATAAGTCTATTACCTTTAAATAAGTGTCCCATACTTCATCACTTGCTGTAACAGTATTTGTTTGAGGATCCCACCCCATACCAGTTTGTTCCAAAAGATGAGAAAATTCTCGATGTGCCTTTCTCAACCGATTGAATTTGGATTTCAATTGAGGCATTTCATATCTCTTTCCAAAAGAATTAAATATGTCATTTTCTATTTTTAGCCATCCTTTTTTGTCCAAGGTTGTTGTTTGTAATCCTTTTTTAGCCTATTCATACAAAAGACCAATATAATGTGATTCAATAGCCTCAGGCCAAGAAGCATGATCGTCAATGTCTACATTCTTCGCATCCATCTAATCATAATTTTAACTATCAAAATCTATGTCTTCATAAATAATGCTTATTATAAATTTATTAGCCCAAGTTTTCAAAATCAAACATTCAAATCAAAGAATTCCAAGATGTAAAGAAAGTAGAGAGAGGGAGAAAAAGAGCTCACATCAGATATTGCATATTGAGAACAAATGGACTATAATGGTTCACTACTAAGCTTGTTCTTTACATTACAATATACAACCATTGAAAAAGTCAATTTTACCATAAATATTTAATAAAGAAATAATTATGCAAATAAGATTTTCTTTGTGTTGCAATCAAAATCTAGGCACAAA
Source organism: Humulus lupulus (assembly GCF_963169125.1). Taxonomy (NCBI): domain Eukaryota; kingdom Viridiplantae; phylum Streptophyta; class Magnoliopsida; order Rosales; family Cannabaceae; genus Humulus; species Humulus lupulus. The sequence continues at coordinate 23,876,408 of NC_084795.1, forward strand.
CTAATACAAGTCCAAGAGTTGAGTTAGCTCACAATCAATGAATCAAAAGCCTACAAAAAAAAATCAAAAACAAATATACTGAAAAGTGTTAGCATACATATCCATAACCATTACTAGAAGCCAACTCACTTGAAGAATGGGGTATTCATCCATAAGTAAGACTCCAATCACTAACTCCAAGCACTCACAATTATTAACACACTAACAATCAACTTCTGACCCTATAAAAGCATCACTTACAGAATAAGAAGCATGTATTCATATCAATAAGAAGCATGTATTCAAAAAAATAATTATCATGCATCTTGCATATATTAAACTTAGAACAATTAATAAGCATTTGTAAATACACTTTATCAATCATAGTAAATACTAAAAGACAATATTGTTTATCAATCAATAAGCAGTGATCATTCAACAATGCTATTTAACAATCATTATAAAGTTCAATAAAACCAATGCATTTTCTTCTAAATGATGCTCACAATATATGTTATTTGTACAAATGCATATAATTACCAAATCAACATAATAACAGAAATTCAACAACACCAAAATATTACATAGTTTAATCAAATTGATCTTCATATATGAGGTGAGTTGTTGATTTTATTACAAACTTCTAGATGAAAAATTTCATAGCTTTATTTTTACAAAAGGCTAAAATAAAGGCAGAATACAATAAATTCATAACACAATAAAACCGTCCAACCAGGTAAAACATTAACCCCATATGAACTTCTAATTAACAACTAAGTCAATCAATTTTGCCTATACCAACTAGATAAGCCTTCAAAGAATTTCTTAATTTTTTTCTATTTACTCTAATCATAAGCTACTTATATGATTCTTACAATGGATTTAGCACCATTAAAGCTTAATGAAAACAAAATAAAAAAGACAAGAAATTATCCCCAATTAAATAATTCATATATGATAAGTATATGACCCATACATACATACATACATACAAATATATATGAGTTTCCCAGAATTCTTTTCCCAACTAACGAAACCCCAGAATAATAAAACTTCAGCACAAAAGTCTGTCTTAAATAGCTTATCAAACATAACACAGAAACTTCAGCTCAAAAACCTCAGAATAATAAAACTTTAGCACCAAATTTCTGCCATTTTCCCATAAGACACATGCAAATAACTTCATTTCAAGATCTTAGATAGCATCATACCCTCACCTCACTTCAACTCTAACACCACATACAACAAAAATATATGTATAATATATATATATATATATATATATATATGCATCTATATATGCTGAATCATTTCAAAAAAGTCTTCTTTTCTTCTTTTGCAATTTTTCTAATTTTTCTAGAAACTAGAAGAAAGAAGAGAAGTCATTTCATTTATATATATATATATATGATGTGTAAATATATCAGATGAAAATGAATTTTTTTTTTTGAGAGAACAAGTCTCACCGTTTCTCTTATTCACTGGCTTCAGCTATCGAAATCAAAAAGTCTTTCTATGGTAGTTAGCATCAAAATTACATCACCTATATGACTTACAATCACCAGTTACATTAATAAATCCAAAATCAAAGGTATAAACCATAAGTTCAACTGAAAAAACAAATGGGTATTTTGATAAATCAAATAAATTTTACAACTATGATTAAGATAATCCAGAACAAAAAGAACTTGTCTCACCTTATATTTATGAACCAAGTCTCCGCCTTCTTCAACGATGGTGCAACTCAAGTAAGCGACAGCTTTGGCGAGTTGAGACTCTGCAAATTTGCCAGTGCAAAGAGACAAAGGTGAAGAAGAGGAGAGAAAGATTGGATATGTGAGGGAGGAGGCAGTCGAATCAAAAATCTATCGTACTTGGTATTTAGGTTTTAGAATTAGGATTTTGAGAAAACGATATATTTGCGTTTTCAGTTTTTGTGTTAATTTTATAATTCAGATTTGAAAATAATTTTTAAAAACACTTAACCAATTATATATTTTGGTGGGCCCCGCATATTTTCAGATTTCAAATTTATAAAATTGAATTTGGATTTCAAACCAATCAAGCCCATAGTTACTCAATATAGTGTCAAAATCCCAAATGCAATTACCTTTTCAACCCCATTAATTGACGTGAAATACCACTATTATCCTTCATGGTCAGAATAAAAAATTATTTCTAATGCAACCGGTTCACCAAACTTACAAAAATTATTTCTAATGGTCTAAACTTTTGGCAAAAAGTCATTTGCCAAACTCTGACACAAAATGAGGTGTCATAATGCTGGAGCGTGAGCGGTCACATTTTTACCATAGCTGAAGCCAATATTACGTGTGTTTAATTTTAAGATTGACAATATTATTTATAATTTTAATAAAAATCAGATTAATATTTTTTAAATATATATATAATGTATAGTATATATAAATATTTATATCAATAATTTATATATATATGTCATCTAAGCACAATGTCGAGATATATATATATTTACATAATTATATGACATATATATAAAATACAATAATATTTTAAAAAATTAATAATAGAAATAAAATAAAAATAGAAAAAATCATAGTGTAGATAGTAGTATATATGCATCAACTACTTTTAGTTTCTAATGTAACTCATAATGCACTTTGGTGAATTCGATGAAGAAAAATAGGTTCAATCACTTGATAAAAAACAAACTATCACACAAATTTATAAGATAAAAAAATAATATGTAAGCATTTATTATTTTTTAAATAAATATGATTTAATTATTTAAATTATCATAAAATATCTTAAAAATATCATATTTTAATTTCTTTTATGTTTATGTTTGTTCTAGTTTTTGAATTTGACAGTGACAACAAAAAATTATATATTATATATTTAATATAATATTAAGTTTAAGTTTAATTAAATTTTATTTAAGTTATAAAATATATGATTTTATTATTTTTAAATAATCGTCATTGTAAAATATCTCAAAAATATCATATTTTAATTTGTTTAATTATTCATTTATTTAATTTTATTTAAGTTTAAATCATGTTTACAATCTGCCATTAAATATGAAAATATTCCGTTAAAGTTAACGCAAGAAAATAAAAAATCGTTAAAACAAAGAATTTATGTTATCTACACAATCTATATAATTTTTATCTAATAAGTGTGTATATAACAGAAATTCTTGGTTTTAATAGTTTTTTTTTTTAATGTTAACTTTAACGGCATATTCTTATATTTAACAGAATATTCTTATATTTAATTGTAGCTTGTAAACATTTAAACTTAAATAAAATAAAATAAATAATTAAAAAAATTAAAATATGACACTTTTGAGATATTTTACAATAATAATTATTTAAAAATAATAAATAATTAAGCAAATTAAAATATAATATTTTTGAGATATTTTACAATGATAATTATTTTAAAATAATAAATAATTAAACAAATTAAAATATGATATTTTTTAGATATTTTACCATGATAATTATTTAAAAATAATAAAATCATCAATTTTATAACTTAAATAAAACTTAATTAAACTTAAACTCACTTATTAGAATAATATCATATTAAACATATAATATAATCTACTGTGAATTAGCAACAAATTGTTTTTTTTAAACTAGCAAGAAACTTAAATTTAAAATCTACGTATAATATTAAATATTACATTAAACATATAATATATAATCTCTTGTTGTCACTCCCAAATTCAAAAACTAGAATAAACATAAACTTAAATAAAAATAAATAAATTATTGAATTAAAATAAGATATTTATTTGAAATTTATATGACATTAATATAAATTTAATAAAAATAATTAATAAATTCTATAAATAAAATTAAGCAAACGTGCATATTGCATGTTGCTTGTATCTAGTATCTATATAAATGAGAGCTTCAAGGAGATTATGTGGCACTCTAAAATTTCTTCAAATCACTCTTTCTATTTTCTCATTTATCTAATTTTTTATTCATTTTATAGATTATAATAATAATAAATGTAATTTTTTAAATTTAAATGAGATATTTATAAGATATCATTATTTAAATATAGATAAATATCTTTTTATGAATCTATATATATTTTAAACATTCTCTATTAATCTCATATTTCCCTCTACTCTATTTTTTTTTTCTTTCTTCTCTCTAAATTCTTTCAATTTCAATTTTCAATGAATTTCAATTCATATCTCCAAATTTGATTGATTTACATGTTACTGATAACACAATCCTCTCGGGTATTTATTCAATTATTAATGTTTGTTAATTTTTAAAGATTTTTATTTTATTTGATTTGATTCACAGGAATAACATTGTACTATTTTAAAAATCAAGAGTATTTATTTATGGTAGAGTTTTCATATAATTCATATTCATATATAGATAACATTTATGCGAGTCAAAGTTAAATAAAAAATAAACTTTAAATCCCCACAAAAAAATAAACTTTAAATTATTTTTCTAATTATATTGATTATTAATATGTGTACAATTTATAATAGATATGATGACATGGACCTAGATAAGTTAAATAAAAATAAACTTTAAATTATTTTTCTAATTATATTAATTATTAATATGTGTATAATTTATGACAGATATGATGATATCAACCTAGATCTAGTTAGTAAAACAACAGCTCAAGTACCTAGATAAAAATAAAAAATTTCAATTTATATTTTGAATTTAAATTTGATTAGGTATTTAGTTACCACAAATATTTAATTAAATTATAAATATAGGTAAAAATTATTTTTCCTCATTTTTTATTTTACTTTGGCTATTAATTGATTAAGAATTATTTTAATCTATTTTCTCCTTTTTCTCATTTTAATTTTAATATAAATTATAATAGATAAAATATATACATATAATAATAATAAAATCTATCTATTTATATTTGGGATATTTGTGGCAATAATGCCTATGTAGTTCAGTTTATTGCACTTAAATGCTTATGTAAAAATTTTGACGGCAATAATGCCTACCGTTACGATTTTAGAGCAACCGTTGGTCCCTGGGCCGTTAGGGGTATATTTGATACATGTGTCACGACCCGATTGGGTTAAATTATTAAAATTTAAAAACAAAAACAATTAATGGTTATGGTTTTTAATTAAAAACAAAAAAAGAAAACTAACTGTGATTAATTAATATAACCAAAAAAATTGTTTGTCTAAAACCAAGTTCTAAAACTAATATAAAACAACAAAAACTCAAAACTCCATACCCAGAAAAACGATGAAGATGAAGCTTTCCCCCCGACCACACCAAGACGATCCACTCCCGACAGTATAGCACGTGAACCCAGTAGAAGAAAACTTGTAATTCCTTCGAATTGGGGGTTAGGGCATCTTTTGCATCAGGTTAATGGAGAACGGAAAAAATTGCCATTGTCGACCACCAAGGCCAGTGGTAGAAAGAACGGCTTGGACAAACAAAAATCCTGGGCGAAGATTCAGAACATGCAACAAGTATCGGATAAGATCTCCATTTGTTTTTGTAATCTGATTCATTGAATAAATGGTTATGGGTGTTCACTAGAAATTTTGTATGTTTTGGTCAACTCAGATTCATGGTGGGTGTAATTTCTTTGAATGGATAGAGCCTCCAATGTACCATCGAGCAAAGATGGTCATCCCTGGACTACTAAGAAAAATTGGTGACCTTGAAACTGAAATCACATCCCTAAGTACGACAACTGACATTGGAAGTCATCGGCAATGCAGTGGTTCTTCAAATGGATTTGAGACACAATCTCACAACCTTCAAAATGTTGGAAGAGAAAGCTGTGAAAGTTGTGCTGAAAGCAGGGGTAGAGTAAATGATGGAGGTCGAATGCAGTGTTACTACTTTTTGAATACTATGTATTTTGCTGTAATTCTATTGGTTGTGGTTATTTGGGCTACAAAATCAAAGTAGAAGTTGTTGGTATTGTTAGTTTATTTTTGGGTAATCTTCATGTGCAGTATTGACAATGACAAAGCTATTGCACCCTAGGCATTGATTTGTAATGAATTTTGTTGTAAAATGAAACCCCAAATCAATGTAATCTATCTTGGTCTATTTTGAATTCAGTGTTCTAGTTTATGTATTTTGTGAAATAAATATGATCAACAACTAGTTACATTCATTACCATAAGAGATAGGTACAAAAATATAGGCCTAAAAAGCCAAATGTATATGATCTGTACATGACCAATATCATGGCCAGCATGACCCTGTCATGACTCAAAAAACAAACACCAAAATACATGACTCTAAAATGGTCAACATAACAGACACCAAAATACAAGATTCGACCACTAGTTCAAAATAAAATCAAAAGATGAAACTCCTCCTTCCAGTCAGACAGTATCGGGTTGAGCATTGGTTGCACCACTAGTTCCTCCTTTAGCATGTTGTTTCAGTCTTCTTTCCTTCCTTAAAAGTGTGGATTCAGTTGGGTTCTGCAGTGGTGGACGACCTCGCTTTTTGACCACACGATTCTAAAATAGGTTGAACAAACAAATATTTAGCTCCAAATTCACAAAACAATGATAAAGCAACTAATCAATGATAAAAATTATCTGGACTGAGAAGAAAGCATAAAGTTTATACCTCAACCACCACCTTAGCAGATTTGCATGTTTCTCTCCTGTGGCCTGTTTTCAGACAATTGCGACATGTTTTAACTTGTCCAGTTCTTCGAGCTTTCTTAAAAGCAGGTAGAGGTTCATTTGTCTCCCTTCTCCTAGCTTTCTTAGGTCTTCCAGGCAGCTTCGTCTCAGGTGGTGGATTAATTGGGTTGAGTCCTGTCTGAGGCCACATATCTGGACTAGGCATAGGATGCACACTCTGTCCATATGCTTTTTGCAATGATTCTTTTTTATAGAATCCGTGGACATAATCAAAGACATTACCTCCCATGAACCAGATAGTAGCTAGTGCATGGCCACAAGGAAGCCCAGATAGTTGAAACCTCCTACATGTACAAGTTCTGAATTCCAAATCGACAACCAAGGCACTACCATTGCTGCATTGAACCTGAAACTGAAACTTGTCAGACCTAGTAACCAGACAATGCTTTGCAACCTCTTTTTGCTTCTCAATTATCTTCAAAATTATCTTCCCCATAGGTTGAGTCATCTTCTCCAACTCAGCTTTTTTTGTTATAAAACCGAGACATCAACCAAAATCTAATTTTCTCTAGTAAAGTTATAATTGGCTTGTCGCAAGCATCAAGTATGGCTGCATTGAAACTCTCACACAAATTATTCACCAAAATGTCACATTTTGGGTACTCTGAAATATGTGACTTAGTCCATTCTGTGGGGTTCTTCCCTGCTAGCCAATAGTAAGCACCATCCGAGACACTCTTGACTTCTTGCATTGCTCGAGCAAACTCAGCTTGTGTTGTAGTATTAGCTGCTGCCCACAAAAGTTGCTAAAGTAAAAGTCCAGGATATTCCTTTTTAAAGTTAGCATGAAGATGTCTAACACAAAACCTCACCTCACACCCACTGAAGATGGCTCCCACTGCATTTTCTAATCCTTTTTTACGATCACTCATCATTGTCACCTTGGTGGGACTCAAACTCCCAATATCAGCCTTCAATAGCTCCAAGAACCAAGTCCAAACCTCAGTGTTTTCCTTTTCAGCAACACAGTAGGCAATGGGAAACATGGAGTTATTACCGTCAATGCCTACTGCAGCCAATAAAATGCCCTTACAATATCCTTTTAAAAAGCATCCATCAAGACCAATTAGAGGTCTACAACCCCCCAACCAGCCATCTCTACATGCCTTAAGATAAATATAAATACGCTGAAATTGCCTTCTCCCATTAACCAAATCATTTTTCAACTTCACAATAGATCCAGGATTGGTAGCCAACAACCTTTTACAGTAGTCATCAAGAATGGCGTATTGTTCCTTGACAGACCCATCCAACATCTTCCTTGCTTTTGTCTTGGCCCTGTAAAATGTCCAGCTAGACACACGTGAGTACTTGGTCGTTGCAGTTATCTCCCTAAATACATTGTATTCCATACTCGGATTTAGCCTAAATTGCTCCAAAAAGTGCTTTGCAAGCCAAGTTGAGGTCAGCTTTTTATTGTCCAAAACAATGCCACAACTATGCTTGTCAACAAGTGTTTTGACCCTCATTGTTTTGCCATCTATCTTGTTAACTATTGAAGCAAACAACATCCACTCACAGTTTGCACCCTTGCACTTAACTCTAACTCTATTTGAATCATTGGCAATAAATACATATTCTCGATCACCTTCAATAAAGTACTCCCTTATTGCATTCCTTAAAATTGTAACAGTGGCAAATTCCATGCCAAGAACAAATTGGAAGTTTTGCATTTTTGTTTTCGGGTTGAATTCTTTGGAATTTTTACCAGCATCAAACTCATCATCTGACTTCAATTCGTGCAACTCCTCCTCAGAACATATACCATCTGAGTCTCCATCATCAAGATTTTGAGTACAAAAATCTGAAACTGATCGCCACCACTTCCTAGGGTTAGACTGTGTACCCATCTCTATCTCAGCTTCAACATCTTGCTCAAACTCTTCCTCCTCCAATATGAAATCTTCATCACTTTGCTTTCCTTTCCCTTTTCTGTCACACTGAACTTTGTCTTGGCTCTTCTCAGCTGTATTTTCCCTCACATCAGCTTGAACTTTGTCTTGGCTATCCTCAGATGTATTTTCCCTCACATCAGCTTGCTTTCCTTTCCTATTTCTGTCACTTTGAACCGGGTCTTGGTTCTCCTCAACTGTATCCTCCCTCACATCACCAATATCATCCTCTGAATCTGAAAGCACAACCACCTCTGGTATTTGGTCTTCCATATCACTTTCATCATCCATGTAGTCAAACTCTTCTTCATATTCCTCTTTATCAGGTTCATCAAAGGCAGCATCATGAAATTCCTCAGAATATTGATCAACATCAAACTCTTCTTGTTCCCCATCAATGGTTGCATCAACAGGGATACCAACAACATCTGTAGGGACATCACAATCATCTGGTAATTCCTCTATAATACATCTTTTCAGAAGAGGTAAAATGTTAGCAGGGACATGTTTAACAACTTCTGAATCTTCCTTCCAATCTAAAGGTAGAACTGTTTAAGGAAAAACAAGAAATATGTCAATCTTTGTAGCCCGATTCCTCTCAATATCCTCTACAATTCTTAGGATCTCCTTATCCCCTACCACCATGTAGCCCATATTAAGCACCTTTCCTATTGGTTTGTACATAAAACCCACTGGAAGTTTATGTCCTAAGTCCAAGGCCATTCCATCCAATTTCATCCTAGTGAAGTAATCAGTATCCACCCAATCAACATAATCAACTTTACCTCCCTCATATCTTCTATTGCCGAATGGAGTAAACCAGCTTCCCCCATGGTGTATTGCAATAGTGAAGATGTTAGTATGACCACCTGTCAATAGAAATAAAAAATGCAATGTCAACACTTCACACACACACAAACCGAAACAAAATATAGTTCACACACTTGAAGAGCAACATAGTGTACCACACGATTGAACCATGGACCACAACGACAAAGATTCCTTTCAATAAACAAAGTATATATTTCAATGGACCCCACTCTGTCAATTGTATGCACATGCTTCCCAACAACATTTTTACCCAAATTCAATAATACCACCTACCATAAATCAACAATATTCTCACCCCCAAAATTTTTTAAAATCGACACCCTTCCCCGCCCAAACTGCTCTATATAGAGCATCATTATCATTCTCCCCAAAAAATAACTGCATGAAGACTTTGAGAAATGAAACCCAATCAACAGAAAAGAACTCACCGTAGTCAGGTGGTTGTTCCCTCGGTTGTCAAATGGTCAGCATTGTATTGCAAGTGTCGTCGTCGTCTCCTCCGGTTCCGGTTGTCGTCGTCTCTTCGATCGTGGGGGGAAAGATGATTTTTCTGGGTATGGAGTTTTGAGTTTTTTTGTTTTAGATTTTGGGTCTCTGTTTTAGACAATCGGTTTTTATTATTATATTAATTAATGAAGGTTAGTTTTTTTTTTTCAAATTAGAAACCTGAATAATAAATAGAGTTTTGTTTTTAAATTTTAATAATTGAACCCAATCGGGTCATGACACGTGTATCAAATATACCCCTAACGGCCCAGGGACCAACGGCTGCTCTAAAATCGTAACGGTAGGCATTATTGCCGTCAAATTTTTTACATAAGCATTTAAGTGCAATAAACTGAACTACATAGGCATTATTGCCGCAAATATCCCTTTATATTTTAACTTTTTGACAAAACACGAGATCCAAATGTTAGTTTTTAACAATAAAAGATCCAAACGGGTAATCAACTAAGTAGTTCAAATAATCTATCATTATATTCCTATTTTTAACATTTTGACAAAAGACAAGGTCTACAAGTTAATTTAAAAAAATAAAGGGTCCAAATGAGTAAACGGCTAAAGTACAAGGTTCAAAATGGTGTGAACCCTTATAGAAAGCATAAATTATATATATTTATATAATATACTTTTTATAAAGAATTCTTAACCTTTTATATAAATATATTGTTATCCCAAAAAATTGGAAATCAATGACGTGACAATAAAGGTGACAAGTGGCAGTGCATGGTCAGTAAAAGACATATTAATAGTCAATAAATACATTGACTCCTCAGAGTTGTGATAAAGTGACCCGGTAGACTGGTGAAGAGTTGGGACTGCTTGAAAGATGTCATAACCAAGCTAAGTGCATCCTAGGGGATCCCAAGGGTGTGGTCCGAGGAGACCCCAAGGGGGTGGTCCTAGGAGAGCTAAGGAGAGTGCATCCTAGGAGATTCCAAGGGTGTGGTTCGAGGAAACCCCAAGGGGGTGGTCCTAGGAGAGCTAAGGAGAGTGCCATGTTAGAGGAGAGATATGGCATGTTAGAGGAGAGGAGTGCATGTCCTACCACCATGCACTTGTCCGACCCACAAAAACATGTCCTACCACCATGCACATGTCCGACCAGCACTTGCATGGGTGGTCAGTAGGAGGTGGATCAACTAGCTAGAGGAGGACTAAGTCAAGATTCCCAGAAACAACTTCAACAAGATATGCGGGAATCTCTCATTCTTCCCAGAAATGGGGAGTTTGTTACATTTTGAATGTTTTTTGTAATTTAAATGTAATAAATATAATAAAATATCCCGATTCTAGGGGATATCAGATGTATGACCCTACGCCTATAAATAGAGGGCTTATGGGATTAGAGAGGGGCTTCTGCTTCTTCTTTCTAGACTTTTGGGTCTGAGTATTCTAGAGAGAGAAAATTTGGGCCTGAGTATTCTAGAGAGAGAAAGTGCTAGTATTTGAAAGGATTCTTGTATTTTTGCAATCTGTACTGAAGAAACTCAGTTGGCTCAGTCCATCTGATCTTGAGTACAGATCTATAATCACAACTCTAAGTGGATTAGGCTATTACCGACTGATCGGGACTGAACCACTATAAAAATCTCCTGTGTTATTTACTTTTCTTGTTTGAACTGTCTGTGTTATTTAAATTCTCTTGAAGGTTTGTCGTATTTGATGTTGTAACGCCCTGGTTACTCCAGAACAGTTACGGTGAACGGTGGACCGGAAATTTGACTCGCTACCCGAGTCCTTTGGTAAAAAACGTGCTCTAAGTGTAATTAACAGGTTAAGGTATAAAACCCATAAAAAGGAAATGGAGATTTTCATTACAAACTGCTCTGCAGAGCTAAACAAAACGTTTACAAGTTGTTCTTAGTACAAAATGGTTGCTATTGTTTCAAATTTACAATCCCGCCGACCTAAGCGACAAAAATAGGGTAAACCCCCTAGTTCCTCTGAGAACTCCTTGGCCGTGGTGGTCAAGCGGCCGCATATGTACACATCACCACCTAAGCTCTCCATTCAAGGCTAGGTGAGCTTTTCTTTCCCTTTACCTGCACCACATAGCACCCATGAGCCAAAACCCATCAAGAAAACATAACACTATTCATAAACATTATCAAATGATTATCATTATAATCACACTGAGCATAAAGCTTTCAAACAAATGAGTGAACATCACATGAGGACCTAATAGACCATACTGAGTGACTGACAAGCAAGTCACTAAAACAAATGGAAGAGTGGCTGCTAGATAAGCCACTAGCCTTCAACAGGTTCTGGTAAGCCATACTGAGTGACTGTCAAGCATGTCACTGTTTCAAGTGGGAGAGTGGCTGCTGGGTAAGCCACTAGCCTCCAAGCGCTTATTTCATTCATCGACCCTCAGGGTCGGTCTGACATTAATGCTCTTTGAGTCATTCAATGCTGATAGTCGATTAGATCTAATCTTTGTTGGCTTGCGTTAACACGCTAAGGCCGTCCTAACTAATGAGTCAGCTCAATGTGACCAGTGCCCAGTACCACTGCTGAACCTGACTAATAAGTCACAGCTTCACAGTTGATACTAGCACCTTTGCCAAATCTGACTAATGAGTCAGTACCATGCACAGGTGGGCAATATATGCTAAGAATTCTATACTCAATCCAAGTCCATATTTACACAACCAGCATGCTTCATGAATATCCACGCATGTCACACTTGGGGTGCAGTTTTCTTACCTCTGGTTCGAGCAAGAATGAACACAAGAACGACCCTGAGAACGATCAACCTTTTGGTCCTTAAGCGGTTACCTGGTCATAACCAATTATGGGATTCCATCAATAAAATGAACAATAAAAGGTTACCAAACCAAAACCTAACCTCCGGGACACCAAACACTACTCAACCAGGTAGTAGGTTCAACCCCGAAGCCTTAGGTTTGAATCCTCATGCTAAAAGCACTATTTTGGCCAAAATGCCCTGTTGGGCCGCGGCCCTCCCCAGCTGCGCCGCGGCGCGCCTCCAAACAGAGGCGGCCACATCCTGATAGGCACCATAGGCCGCAGCTCAATAAGCAAAATAGCCCAGAATTCAGCACGCACCAACAAGCCTCCTCCAGCGTTTTCCCTTGGAACCAGCCCTTCAAACCAACCCAAAATACCAACCTAACACCCAATTTAACCTCTAAACATCACCCATAACTTCCCCTCATCAAAACCCAACCTAACACCAATTAAAACCTCCTCAAATCCACACTTCTATCAAGAAACCAAAACTGAAAAAACTTAAAACGAAAACAGAGATAAACCAGAAACTCAATGGATAAACTCACCTCAAACCTGGAATTAAATCCTCTCCAATAGCTGAACCAAGCCTAAAACCTCAACCCCTTGATCTCCTAGCTTGATTCCACCCTTTGAGCTCAAAACTCCAAAGAAGGAAAGAGAGAAATGGATGCACGGGAAGGAGAAAGTTCTCACTCTGTTTTTGCTCTGTTCTGTACGGTTTCTACAGCCATCCTAAGCCAACTTAAAGGTCATATAAATCCACCCAAATGACCAAAATACCCTTAGTCACTAAAAGCCTCTAAAACCATTTCAAGGGTAAAATTGGTACTTTCCACTTATCCCGTTAATCATAATTAACGCTTCTCAATTCCCGCTAATCTCAATATTCTCAAACACCAATAATTCACATCCCGTTACCCTTTAATGTCCGGTAACACTCTAATCATTAAAACACCCCGAGACTCACCCCGAGCCCCGAGCTTAAGCCTGTTATGACCAAACCGATAATTAACACACCATGATCGTCTCATGCCAAATGGCTCGAACAAACCCACATCATAATGTGGTCTCAAAATATATCACCAACATGCGTACAAATAATCAATTTACCCTCAACGGGCCAAATTACCATCACACCCCTGTAATAAGAAATATGGACTCACATGCATGCATTTCACGTCATATCATAATATAATCAACATATATATGCATTTTATCAATTAATAACATAATTAAGCAAGTATGGCCCTCCCGGCCTACTATTCACGCCGTAAAACACAATGGAGAATTCTGGGCATTACAGACGTTCTCACGTCGTTGGCTAAAAACACAGTCAACATATATGATCAAAAGGTTAATTTTTAAAAATAAAGAATCAAAACGATTAATCGACCAAAGTATAGTGTTCAAATAGTCGATCTATCTATTCTTATTTTAACATTTTGAAAAAACTTGAGATCCACAAGTTAATTTTTAAAAATAAAGGGTTCCAACGGGTAATCGACTAAAATACAAGGTTCAAAATGATGTGAGTCTTTACAGAAAACAAAAATTATATAAATATATAATTTGATTTTTATAAGAAGTTTGAACATTTGAAATAAATATATGGCCCAAATATTTTTTTTTTAAAATAAAGGGTCAAAACGGGTAATCGGCAAAAATACAATGTTCAAATAATTTATTTATCAATTCCAATTTTTAACATTTTGACAAAACACGAGATTTAAAAATTAATTTTTAAAAATAAACGCTTCAAACAAGTAATTAGCCAAAATAAGTCTTACACAAAACATAAATTTTCTTATACATAATTTAGATTTTTCATAAAAAAAAATCATGCAAAGCATATAATAATAATAATAATAATAATAATAATAATAATAATAATAAATAAAAACACATGTACAACAAGTTTTTTTAACTTTGTTTTCGGTACTTTAATTTGTGTTTAACGCCCAAACGTGGCTTCCACTTAGCGGTGGTTGTAGTATAGATCGGGCGGTCGATTCCCCAAGGAGGCAAAGAAATAAAGTTAATCAATAAACAAATGTTAGAGATAAATAATATGAAGAAAATAGAACAAGTGATATTTTTGTTGTTTTTGAAATTTAAAGATTATAAATAAAGATATAATAAAGTGTGATGTAACAATAGGTAACAAATAAGAATGATCAAGAGTCACCAATATGCATACTTATTTATTTTGATCTTTAATTCACAAAAATTACACAAATGGATAGTTCACATCCGAACTATTCATTTGGAAGATTTATCATTAAAGTACAAATATATTTCACAAAATGTATTCAAGTGATTATTATTCTTTACCATGAAAATATGAGATAAATCTTATGAGAAATCTAAAAATGACATTATACCATTGACAATAATGTAATAAAAGATTGGACATAAAACCTAACACAAATATTACTTTTACTATTTATAAAATACATAGAAAGAGCATGACTAATTCTATATAGATTTTAGCAAAAGTACATATATATGAGTGAGATGGAGAAAATGATAAAGATATTATCTATATTATTTTCACTAATTTGATAATACATAGAAAGTGCATGACAAAATCTATATACTATTAGTAAACATAAATATATATAATAAGATGAAGAAGTAGAGATGAAAGAAAATAAATCACTCAAATATATAAACTTTAAGCACATGGTGAATCAAAAATACCAAACAAAGTCATAGTGCATATAGGATCATCCTAACCTTCCTAAGAATGTTAGCCTATTATGCTAGACATTCTCATGAAATTCTAGAGAGAAAATATGAGAAATGAGACTAAAATTTGGTAGAGTTTTACTACCTAAAAATTATATACCAAATGTGAAGAAAGTGTCCCTATTTATAGATGGGGAAAATGACTAAAAAGAAATTAAACAACAAAATGGGATTTATAAAATAAATATGAAATATTAATAATAAAATATGATTTTGAAAAATCAAATCTTATTATTAATATTACCCTAGCTATTTTTGTGTATAATCAAAATGCTCTTTTTCTAAAATACCACAAAAACATGATCTTTAAAGCTCAAAATAGCAATTTACAAAGCTCAATATCCACAAAATATGGCTGGTGACACAAGAGGGTTTTGACCCATTTTCAACCAATGAGAAAGTGCCACGTAGGCAGGCTGTTGGGAAGGTTTGGCTGATGGTCACTTGGGCTTGCTGGAGCTGTTGGGCTGATGGTTGAAGTTTGTACACATATGGGCCTGCTGGGCCTTCGTGGGAATTGAAACTTGATGCTGTAAGAAAAAGGCAAGGTATGACTAATATATTGAGGGGTTGACCGAGTCAACGGTTGGAGCAAAGGAATGAGGTGATGAAGCAGGTGGACAGGTGGCGCACTGGGAAGGCGACAACTGGCGGTTGAGCAAGAGGAAGCTGCTGCTGGGCTTGGGCCGAAAAGTGGGCTTCCTCATTTCAAAAATGCCACATTTCCATTTCTTTCTTCAATTTTATTTATTTTTTTTTTCTTTGTTTCCAAGTGCCAAAATACTAATTAATTCCTACAAAATAAAATAAATTAAATCAAAATCACATATTTTCATTTGTAAAATAAATCATATTAATTCTATGAAAATATTAATTAAAACTTAATTTATTTTAACCATTAAAATCAATAAATGTGTATTTTTCACCACTAATCAATTTGTTAGAATTTTTCAAAAACCTACGGGATGTTCGCTATACAATGAACAAAGAACACCATCATAAGATGAAAATAAATCACTACCTCACAATCTCCCAAAATATATTTAAAAATATATATTTTTTAATAATTACAAAAAATGCGGTAATATTTTCTAGTTTTTATATAAAAGTGATACATGCACTAATATGATTCTATAACTTGATTATTTACAGGGACCTGCATTAAATAATGAAATAAAATAACGCCATTTAGACAAAAACCAAAAAAAAAGGTCCTACTACTCCTATTTCACCTTCTTCTGAACTACTCTTCTTTCTCTAAACCACTCAATCCAATGATTCAAAACCCATAATATGCTTACAAATATAGCAGTAGTAATAACAACCATCCAAGAAATCCATGCCCATTTTGGAGTTGAGCTATCAGCAGCCCCACTCAGATAAAAAACCACCATCTTCAACACAAACAAAGGTCCAAGAACTACCCTGAAAACTGTATAGAAAGCATAAAAGCGAGGAGAAAGAAACTTGTACAGTTTCAAAGCTGCAGGTGCACCGGCCTTCTTTAAATAAGCGAGGCTCCACACGTTTTGGCAAGGACTGGTGGCCTCAGCAAGAACAAGGAGTACCAGAAGAGCCGAGGCGCCATGATGAACCACGAAACGACAGGTCATGAACACGTAAAGGGTGGCCAAGTGATGGCTTATGAAGAGAATATCAGTTGGGAAAAAGACTAGGTAGTGAAGAAGATCAACTGAAAAGTAAGCTATACTGTAGTCAAGCACAATGTTCTGTGAATTGGTGTTTGGAGAGGCAAAAGAAGAAAGTGGCATGTGGGATTTGGTTAGTGCATTTAGAGCTAATAAAACAGATGGAGTTCCATGAGCCAGAGAGATTACACAGCTTGTTGCTTCTGCAATATTTTTTGGACCCCAGTTGCGGCAAAGGACAAAGTATGCAACTGCATATATGAGTAGAAAAATGGTGAAGAATGTGGCTAATGTTGGGGTGAAGAGATTTAGTGTCTCCATTAGAAATTCAATTCAAAAAATGAGAGGTTCATGGCTTTTAAAGTTTGAAGATTTGGGATATTGAATAGAGGGGGATATGAGTAGGAAACCAATCATAGATTCAAGTTTATCAGTTGTGGATTTGGAGTGAAAGAATGAGGTGTTTGAGGTTGTCACGTATTGAAAACATATTTTCTTAAATGTTATAATTTATTATTAGTGTGTGAAACGCTTAACTAATTTGGAATTATTATTGAATTGGTGTTAGAAAAATCAGAACCGTGGATTTTGGAGTGAAAGTGACGTTATATGTTCTCTTCTTGAAGGTAGAAAAAAGTGAGTTGGACAACTTGGTCATATGATGACACGTTATTCTGTTATCTTAAAGGGATATTCGAATACTTTATATCAAATTGTTTTGGTATTTATTCTTGGGAAATTTGTGTCCCTATACTTCATTTTGTTGGACTTAAATTTATAAGTAAAATTTTTTACCGAAAAAATCACTGTCGTTGCACATTTGGTGTGGACATTGATCCCTCAACTGTTAAGTATATCCTCAATTGTTAAGTATGTCAAGGGGTACACGTGCCAGCAACCGATTGACAGAAAAAATTGATTTTAATAAATTTATGGTATAAATATTTATGTAGCTCATTTTGTTGCACTTTAATGCCTAAGTAGTTTTTTTGTTAACAAAAATTAATTTATTTACATCAAAAATTTATTTAAATATAATTAACAAATTATTAAAATATTAATTAAACAAAAATAATAAACAATTCATCTAAACAAAATAATTTAATAAATTTTTAAGATGAATTTTGTATGGTTTTTGTTTTAACTAACATTTTATTAATTTGATAATTAGATTTTAGTAATTTTTTATTGTTATATTTTAATTAACAACTTATTAAAATGTTAATTAAAACAAAGATAATAAAAAAATTATCTTAAAAAACTAAGAATTTAATCAATTTTAAGATGAATTTAAATTTTTTTTAATCAATAATTTGTTAATTAGATTTTAGTAAGTTTTCGAGGAGAATAAATTATTTTATTTAATTTTTGGCAACAAAAAATTTACTTAAGCATTAAAGTGTAACAAAATGAACTACATAATTATTTATGCTGCAAATTTCTCAAAAGTAAATTTTGCCGTCAGTTGAGTGTTGCCACGTGTATCACTTGACATATTTAACGGTTGAGGAACCAACATTCGCACCAAATGTGCAATGGCAGTGATTTTTGCCGCAAAAAAAATTACAAAATAATTTAAGTGCAACCAAATGAACTACATAAAGATTAATGCCACAAATTTCACTTTATTCTTTAAGGAAATGTTTTATGCTTGCAAGAGAAGAATCGTTCCATCTCCATCTCAATTGTTGTTGAGTTGGTCATTGTTTTCTAAAAGACGTAAATATAGAGTCAAATTTAGAACAAAGAGAATAAATACTATATTTGACACAATCTCCAGTGTACATAGATGTCAATTAACGTAAAAAGAGAATATTATAATTAATAATTATTCAATATTTATTGAAATCATAAAAAAATAATATAATATTCTAATTGATGTTGATTTTTAAATAAATAAAAAAAGAAAGTTAAAATTCTCTAATTAATGTCAATTTAATAAATAAGATATACAACTAATAATTAATGGTAAAATTGTAAATAAAAGTAGGTCATTTTGTGACAAGTGTCAAATTTGAAACAAGTTTTAGCTCATTATTAAAAAAGTATTGTTTTATATATATATATAAAAAAAAAAAGTGCTAAAGTATAGTATCACATCACTAATATAAATAAAGATGTTCTTAAAGCTATCAAAATAGTTGTTTTATGTCCAAGTTGGTTGCTCAATGCTTGAAGAACACCTCTTTCAAAAACAAAAACAAAAACAAAAAAGTTGTAAGAACACCTCTTTCACTGATGGGCCCGTTGGCAATTTCTTGTCCATCGGCAATTTCTTCAACATAAAAAGAAAATGTTTTTAAAAAGTCACTCAATTTTTGTATTTAATAAATTTTTTACATTATGCTACAGTACTTTCTCTGCACTTATAAAATATTAATCATCCCTTTTAAACTTTTTAAATCAATTTCTCACCTTTTTTTTTGCGCCCCTTGTATTTGAAATGAATAAAAAATATAATAGATTGTATTTTTAAGAGATAAGATGAAAAATTTGCTCTTAGAGATTCGAATTCCGGAACATCAAAAGTTATTTTAAGAAAATTAGAATATGTTTGATTGAAGAGAAATGGATGAAATAAGAGAATACACATTTTCTTTCATCCCTTTATTTATTTACAATCTAAAGCATCGAAATGTCAAAATTTCATTGTAATGCCAAATAAAAAAATATATATTATTATTTTTATCAATTTTTTTTACCCATATTAAATTTTATTTTGTTTTATTTCACATTCACATTCCTTTAAGTACTCAAGCCAAAGTGTTCTTCCAACACTCAAGCTTTTTTAAAGATTGCTTGGAGCAATTGAAGAAGTTATTTGTAAAATATTTAAAAAAAGCAATACAATGAAACAATGTTTTAATAATTTATGCCCAGTATCTTTTCTTTTCTTTCTTTTTTGGCAGAGACTTGTGGTGCACGTTTGGTATTTTATAAATGAAAATACAAGTTAGAGCCCTTGAATCTTGATTATCCCAACTGATATTAGAAGGCCAAAATTTCTTTAAGGTTGAATAGAACTTACCATGAAGTTTTACTAAAGGCCTCTTATTCCATAAAGTACTCTGGTAATATCCAAAGAGGTACATTATTTTACTATAACTTTCATTCTCGTAATGACAAAAAACAACACAAGCAAACTTTAAAACCACTCTTGTTTCATTTTGTTAACACTCTAAACTGAAGCTTTCATTAGCAACAACTACCTTTAACCAAATTTTTTGAAGGATGTCATACCCCAGAAGAAGTCTGTGATTTCGTTCTCATTGTTTTGTTATCGGTAGCTCAGAGACTCCTCGATGAAGAAGGCAGGATCGTCGGCCTACATTACCATCCCTCCATCAATGGTGAGAACCTGCAAAACAAGTTACAGATAATTCATTCAAGTAAAAAAGTTAAATTCGATTAACTCTTCAAAACCCAACTAATGGAGATGAAACTGAAACCTGTCCGGTTATGTAACTTGCAGCAGGATCAAGTGCCAAAAATTCCACTAGCCCCGCAACTTCTTCCGGTTGACCATATCTTCCTGAAACCATAGTCAAATGTAAGAACAATAGAATCATAATAATCTTCACATATTTTTCTCAACTATTTAAAGGACTCAAGTCAATTCGATATAAAGAAAGAATAGGCTTGTCTCAGCCTCACTCACCTAAGGGAATGGTCTCCAAGATTTTCTTCTCAATATCATCTCCTAGCTTGGCAGTCATATCAGATGCAATAAAGCCCGGGGCAATAGCATTAACCTGATAGAAAAATTCAATGCTTAGTAGTCATATTGAGAGATATCTAATCGCTTGAAAGAAAAAGTTTGGAATAACTTACGTTGATGTTTCTGCTGGAATACTCCTTAGCAACGGCTTTTGTGAAGCCAATTACTCCTGCTTTTGCAGCACTGTAATTGGCTTGCCCAGCATTGCCAACTAGACCAACAACTGATGCTACATTAATTATCCTTCCCTGCAAAATTATTATTAGGGGACTAAGAAAGTAAGCACAAAAAAGAAATATAATGTAAACTTCAGCAACTCATTCCCAAAAGACTAGCCTGTGAGAGAAGAATGCCCAAGAGGTTATAAATCATCAAGTAATCCCATACTTAGTCGATGTAGGATCCTAACAATACATCATTTTTAGAGGGGACGTCCACGGCAGCCCGCTCTTGGGCTTCTCCACAGGCCACCCCTTTCGTGAATTCAGAGTTTGCCTCGATTTGGTACCGCTCTCGCGGGCCCCACGAGAGGGTGCTCATTTTGATACCACTCACTTAGGTATAACTCACTCCCATTAAAACTAGACTATAGAGGAGAATGCCCAAGTGGTTATAAATCACCAACCAATCCATAGTCGATGTGGAATCCTAACAACATGATCCCATCCCAGTAACACTAAATTCCTACTAACATTAAGTGTGCTGAAGATATTGATACTATATGTTGCAATATTCAATCCGAAAATAGTTCTGATTGTAAATGGAGAGATGAAATGGTATTTACCTTTTTCTTCTTCATCATAATTTTGGCTGCAGCCTGCAAATAGAGAGCTAATTTTAGTTCCAAGCAAAAGTCAAGTTTGAACGACTGTAAGAAGTCAAGGCTTTAGATACACACCTGTGTACAGAGAAATACACCAGTAAGATTCAAATCAATAACATCCTGCCACTGGGTTTTCTTCATTCTCATCAATAAACCATCCCTGGTGATTCCTGAAAGCACCGAACAAGCATTAGGAGACCGAATGTGGAATGAAAACATCAGAAACAAAAGAAAAGTTTCCAATAACCTGCATTATTTACTAGTACGTCAACAGTTCCCCAAGCATCTACTGCCTGCAGATTGAGATGGAAAAATTAAAAACCATTCCATGGTCTACATACAATGTAAAAAACTTAGTCATGAAGAGGACCAATTGCTCACTGTTTTGATCATTAATTCAACATCAGCTTCTTTTGAAACATCTCCTCCAAAAGTAAGAGCTTGTCCACCAGATGCTTCAATCTGTAAAAAATCAGTTGAAATTACTTTTGATGGTAGTAAAACTAACAACAAGAAAATAAATTTAAAAGTCTAGAAATCTACTAAATCAGGAAAGGAGAGAGCATTTGACCACTAGGTTTGAATTACTTCTAATAAGAGAGATTATGAAAGAGAGTTCTTCCACTGCTAGTACTGAAACTATTAGTAATCAATCAAATCATCACAGAATTGAGGTTTGATGTCAAGTACTATGTTTTCTGATTACAGAAGTTAGTATGAATCTGAAAACAAAAGAAAGAAAATTCAAATTCTTCTATCTATGAAAGAAAATTCAAATTCTTCTATCTATGTATGTATTAGAGTTTTCATGTGAAAATATAGATTACTCTACTCATCAACAACTGATTTTAGGATGGAATCCTATGATCTTAACATGGAATCCTATGATCTTAACATGGTATCATATCTATGTATGTATTAGAGTTTTCTAATTGTAAGTCGCTTGTGATCTGCATGGTGAAAAGTCACCTGAGATTCAAAAATAGTGAGCCAAGAGAGCCATTTGTAATTCAGTGATCTGGCAATTTAATATTTGTAAACAAAATATAGCCACCGTCTTGAGGAGATAAAGAAATGTTAGAGTATCCACATGAAAAAAATGTGGAAGTATTGATATTAAAATAACATAGATTACTCTACTTAAAACCAATTGAAAAGGAACTAATATACATAAAAAATGATGCTCTAAATAGGCTTTTTAAGTTCAAAAAATTGAAAGGGGTAGCACAAACATGAATATAAGACTTGTTGGAACTTACCTCTTTGGAAACTTCCTCAGCCTCCTTTGATGATCTAGCATAATTAACAAGAACCTATTGGTAATAGTATAATACCACATCAGAGAAAATACACACAAGGATCATCAATTTATAAAAAGGAATTTGATAAATGAGTTGGTAGAAAGAAGGGGAAAACCACAAACCTTGCAACCAGCTTTGCCCAAGGCCAATGCAGTAGCTCTTCCAATACCTCTAGAGGCACCAGTCACAATGACCACCGGAGCCTCCACATTTTGGGCTACTCCGGCGCTTGCTTGTTCAAGAGTTGCAACCTGAGCTTTCACGACACCTGAAGAAGAACCTCATTCATGAATCAACCACCATCATCAACAACACAACATTATCAAAATCCCAAATCCCATTAAGAAAAACAAGCCCTGAGATTCTACTATCTGCAGTAATGTAATGTAAAGAAGTAAGTAAATACAAGTACCAGACAAGCTCTTGGATTTGCATTGAAGAGCAATGGAGTGACGGCGTGATCGGCCACCCGAAATGGGAGACCACTGCTGAAAATGCGGGGCTTTCCGATCACAGAATGAGCTGGAAATTCCGGTGGATTTGGAAACGACAGCGTTTGATCCAGCAATGGCAGCCATGGAAAGTATGGTTTTTTTACAAAGAAAGAAAAAAAAGGCAGACTTTTTATAAAAACCCAGATACGAAATGGAACTGTTTTTTCGATATTACGTTGGTTTTTATGTTTCGAACTTTGGAAACTCCGAAGATTGTCCGTCCAGCTTTGACGATGGGACCCAAGCTGTGATTTTTGGGTCTATGGAAACTTGACGTATATGCCCTCCTTTTTTTCTTCCTATTCTGGTGTATGTACGGGAAAATTGTGCAAGGGTATAATGGTAATGTTTGCATCAAGTTTTAATTTTTTGGGGAAAGTTGGTAGTTGAGGAGCGTTGGAGCTACCTTGGTTCTTATGAGAAAAAACATATTTTTTTTTGGTATATATTGGTTTTTCATAACAAACAAACTTAACTCTTCTCTACTCTACTCTCATTACAATGTGGTCGTGTTTAGAATTTAACATGTAATTATATCTAATAATAAACAATTTCTATAATAAATGTTAAGAGTGGTATATACATTTTAAAAATAAATAATACATAACTCAATGTACTTAGTTTTTTTTACCCTTAAAAGGGACAATAAACTTTAGTTTGTCTAATACCCAAATATTATCTAATTATAAACAAAAAAAGGGTGGTGGGGTAGTCACTATGAAAGCATGGTTTTTTATACATGTTAGTCATTTGGCTTTTTATAAATATTGTTGGCTTGGTTGTCAAAACTTTGCACTTTTATAAAAAGTCACATTTTTTTTGTAGCTTTTCTAGAAATAACTTATTAAAGTTGAAAGACTATTTGACTAAAATATACAATCAAACTCTCAAAAGAGATTTTAAAACTTAATACACATAAAATTACATTTTATATGTTTTTGGACTCTGTATTTTGTCTAATTATTTGTTTGAACTCTGTGTTTTGACAAATGGATTTTTGGATCATGTATTTTATAATATGGTTCAAATAGAACCCTAAACTCGATTTTGGTCAAAGTTTTCTGAGCTAAAATTACAAATAATTTACTAAACTAACTATTTAAAACAAAAACAAATCATTTTGCCTAACAACTTTGTTGTTTTATTCAATTTTTTCTTCATCAAAATTGAGTTTATAGATTTATTTGAACAATTTTACAAAATACAAGGTGAAAAAAAGTATAAACATTTTTAAAAGCTACGTCAACCACACCTATTATGTTGTTGCTACTTCTTTGGTAGCTGAAAAGTGTGATTCAAGAAAGCAAACTAGAAAAAAGGTCTGAAGTTTTCAAAAGTTTCATAGTTCTATACCTATTGGGGTTTTGGTGCTTGATTCACCATCTTCGTTAACTTGAGGGGAGCCTGAGATTCATTTGGAGGAATTCCAACAGCTGGAGGTAGTCTAACGTGTGTATCACCAGCAAAAGGCTTGATGTTTATAGTTCTTCATTGGAATAGAGAGTTGATTCTCAAGTTTTTTGGAACAAAATTACAATTGAGTTCAATTTGTGTTTTTGTGATTTAATTACTTGTAATGATTTAATTACTTGGGGGCTGGTTGGCTCTATTTGACTTTCAAAATTTTGTTTTTTTTCCAAAAAAAAAAACACTTTTATCATAAGCTACTCCTATGAACTTTTTTGGAAATAACTTGTTGGTATTAAACCAATCAACTCTCAAAAAAAATTTCATAACCAAATTAATAACAAAACATTTTTAGGAATTTGTGCCAACCAGCACCTTGGTTCAATCTAAACAAGTCCCACAAATGTAAATCAAGAGTAATATTGGCTAAACTATATAAGAATCACTGTCTCAATTACATTATTTTTACTTTATGTTTTCTTGTGAATATAGTTTATAGTAAGTTAGATCTTATGGTAAATTGCAAAAGTAGCTACTCAAACCTTCAAAATTCGGTCTACTTCATCTTCTTTTGGTTTGACTCCTAAAGCTCAGCCTATTTTATGATTTTTTTCTAGTATATATACTTGCTTTAGTTTATGAGTTTCTTGTAACTTTTTTATTTTTCTTAAGAAGAAGCATTTTATTAGGTTTTTCAAGCATTGATTGTTATGCTTGAGATCTCCAAACTAGCATGTGGCATCGATATTAATATGTTATAAAACAATTTTATCTAATTATTATATATAACTTATAATTTTTAAAATTTGAAAGCATTTTGTATATAATAGTAATTTTCAATTTGAGTCTTAAGAGTAGGTGTGGCTCATTTGTTCTCAAGTGGACTACTTTGATAATTAGATTCTAAATGTACTTTTCAACCTCCACTATGAAATTTATTCCCTTTGTACAAATTGGTCGTCGACTTTGTCTATGCTTGCAATTAAAATTTGTTGATGTTGAATGAATTTTCTTCCCATGACTCGACAATTTTTTTTTTATTTGGAATCATACTATGACTAAGTATTAGATTGAAAACTTGTGAACAAATCACAATAAACGCAGAGCATATTCAAGCCCAATAGCCCAAAACCTCTCATGGCTGGCCTTATCTTATCAAGCATTTGGATGTTGTTATAGCAATTTTGTACCACCATAAAAAAGTTGCCTAGTACAACTTTTTTATTTTTATTTTTTAGAATTTTCAAAATTGGTCTAAAGATATATCAATCAATGAGCTTACAACTTTTTTAAAAAAAATGCGAAAAATGATCATTATAATTGCAAAATAGTCCAAATAAGTACAATAGTTTCTTCCATCAAAATAAGTTCTATCATCTAATCAAAAAGTCATTTTATAAACATTTTTACCAATATAAATTAAAATTGTTCTGGAAAATTTTAATGTAAAAAAAAAACACCCAAATCATTTTGATAATATTGCTAATAAGTTTACAATTGGTCTCGATTTCTTAGCTAATGGATTTTGGCCTTTTGGGCTTTCGGCTTCTTAAAAATATTTTTTTACAAAGCCACTCCCTGTAGGTTCAACTACAAGGGTTTTTTCTTTAGCAAAAGTACAAATTTTGAGGAAACAGACATGCCTTCCCAACCAGACCCAATATTTAGTATAAAAAATATTGCATATTTAACAAAAGATAAGATGAGTAGTGACGGTTGTAGTTGAGAGAATTATGATGAAATGTCAATTAAGCCCCTTAACAAACTAAAATTACTAATAGCCCCCTAAATATTTTATGGTTTTGTCCTTGTAGATAAGCACAATAGAATGACTTATGTTTCAACCACTATTCAAACAAATAGTGACAACAAAACCCCAAGTTTTTGTAAGTACCACCCCAATAATAATTATTATATTATCAAATAAACTACTATATAACAAATAAAATTAATTATCAAGTGATAATAATAAATGAACAAATTAAGGATCCAAAACCCATTTGGGTGAATGTGACAAGCTTTTATATCTCTAGATAGATAGAATGGCACATAAGTAAGTTGGTCTCTATATTTTAGGCATTGCAAGTTAGATGGTTAGATGGCTTGGCTATTCATTAACCATATAAGATACTACTTAGATAGCATGCTTTCTTTGGACCTCTCCTCAATTGGGTCCCGCTTTGGTTCAATCCCTTAATCTATATTCTTAATTATATATCTCTTTTTTATATAAAAAATGTATAAATTATTAGTTTTAACCGTTTATTTTGTTAACTTTAACCTAATATTTTAAATATTTAATTGAATATATCTTTAAAACTAACTTAAAAATAGGTAGTTATCAATTATATTAATATAAATTCAAATAATATAAAATATCACTATTATAATAATATTTAGTATAAGACTACATATATAATAATTAGGGATATTAGCGACATAAATACCTAAGTTCATGTTTCTATTTCACTTAAAGACCTAACTTATTTTTTTAACAACATAAATACTTAATGTTTATTTTTTGTTGCAACCATTACTTTTTTCCGTTAACAGGAAAATACCAAACTTTTTAATTAGGGATATTAGCGTCATTAATACATAAGTTTATGTAATTGTTGCACTTAAATACCTCACTTTTAATATTTGTGGCATCAATAATAAATATTTTCTTTTTTAAAACTATTTTTTTATTATTTATGCTACAAAAATTAAAAGTTAGGTATTTAAGTGCAACACTTACATAAACTTATGTATTTATGTCTTCAATATCCATATTTAAAAAATTTGGTATTTGTTACTTAATGGAAAAAGTAACAATTGCAACAAAAAATAAACGTTAGGTATTTATAACGTAAAAAAATAAATTAAGTATTCAAGTGCAACAAAAACATGAACTTAATTATTTATGCCGCCAATATCCCTAATAATTATATTAATATAAATTCAAATTCAAATGTTATAAAATATCATTATTATTATAATATATAATACAAAACTAGATATTTAATAACTATATTAATATAAATTTAAATGTTATAAAATATTATTATGATAATAATATATAATCCTACTTTTTTACTAATTGTATTAATATGAATTCAAATATTATTATTATAGTAATATTTAATACATACTTATATCAATATAAATTTAAATATTATAAAATATCATTATAATAATATATAACATAATCTTAATTTTTATTAAAAAATATTATTTATGTTTAAAAATATTATTATATTATATATATATTTAAAAAAAATCATAAATAGTATTTTGGTTTAATTTTTCATTTAATATGTTTATGTCATTTTTATATATATAATATTTTTTATTCATTTAAAAATTATATGACAGTGATACAAATCTAATAAATATAATTAATAAATTATATAAATAAAACTAAGCAAATGTGTATTGTATGTTGTTTGTATATAGTATATCTATTCTATATAAAAAGTGTGTAGATAACGGAAATTTTTGGTTTTAACAGTTTTTTAATTTTTTCAGTTAACTTTAACGGAATATTCTTATATTTAACAGAATATTCTTATATTTAACCGTAGATTGTAAACATGACTTAAACTTAAATAAATAAATAATTAAACAAATTAAAATAAGATATTTTTGAGATATTTTACCATGATAATTATTTAAAAATAATAAAATCATATATTTTATAACTTAAATAAAATTTAATCAAACTTAATATTATATTAAACATATAATATATAATTATTTGTTGTCACTGCCACATTCAAAAACTAGAATAAACATAAATTTAAACAAAAATAAATAAATTAATTAATTAAAATAAGATATTTTATGATAATTTAAATAATTAAATCATATTTATTTAAAAATAATAAAAACATGTATATTATTTTTTTATCTTATAAATTTGTGTGATAGTTTGTTTTTATCAGGTGATTGAAGCTTTTTTTATTCATCAAATTCACCAAAGGACATTGTGAGATATATTATAATATAAAAATAGTTGATGCAGATATACTATTGTCTATATTATGACTTTTTCTATTCTTATTTTATTTCTATTATCAATTTCTTTTTAAATATTATTCTATTTTATATATATGTCATGTAGTCATGTAAATATATAATTATGTCAATGTTATGTTTAGATGTTATATATGTAAAAATTATTAATATAAATATTTATATATAATATAGAACTATAATTCATTCGATTATAAATATATATTTTAAAAAAATAATGAACCAGCTTTTATTAAAATTATATACAATATTTACAATTTTAAAATTAAGCAAACGTGCATTGCACGTTACTTTTACCTAGTATATATATAAATGTATAGTTTAAGATAATTTAGAAAATTCAAGTGTAATTTAAGGGTTAAAAATTACAAGGGTGTTATATGTGATAACAATATAATTTCTCATCCTAATTTCACATATTTAATGTCTTCTTTGACATTTAAATATTCATAATAATTTATTATGTTATTAAGATGTGATTTTGTTTTGATGATATTCTTGTGTCAACTCTTAAAATAAGAGAACTTAAAATGGATCAAGAAATATATAGTTTTTATAATTATAGGTCAGAAGGCATAGATGGGAAAAAACATCTTCACCATATAACCTTCTAAAATAAATGATGTTTTCTTTTCATATAGAAATTAAATTTAAAGGTTACATTTCAATTATAATTAAAACTAGGAAAGGTAAAGTAAATCATTGTTCTCAAGTTCTTATGAAACATCACTTTGGTTAAGAACAAATAGTGCCCACAATAATGATAATCCGATTAGTTTTACATAATTTAATTGTGAAGCTAAATATTAATTAAATTATCTGTTCAACGCATCTTATGCATATATTTTAAAACAAATTGTTAGATTTTGTGTTTAGGTCTTAATCAACTAACTTCCATTCATGTTATAGTATATGAAAGATATGATAAACTATATAAATATGATAATAATAATAATTAATTTAATGGTATGAAGAGCAAGTATAACAAACCCTCTAATACAGATAGAGAGACGCTAACAAACGCTTTGTCAAGTCTATTATAATAATAATATGAACTAATTCTTAATTAGTACAATCTCTCTGAATAAGAAACTCTTAATTAATTAATTAATTTGCAAAGGTTTCAAATCCTTGATTTGAACTTTTGAAATGCCTGTCGTTTACCATCAAAATCTTCTTAAATAATTGGCTAAATAATACTTGGAGTCTTATATTTTACAACTGTATCACTTAGGTCTTCAATTTTTATTTTATTTCAATTAAATCTTCAATCTTTACTTTATAGCTCATGTAGGCACCAAAGTTATATTTTATTAAATAAATCATCATTTATGAGGGTAAAATAGGATTTAAGAAAAAAAATAACATTTATTTTTTTCTCTTTAAACCATTCTTTATTACAATTTTTTTTTTTGTAATTGACATAAATATATTTTTTTTTATCAAGAAGAAAAAATATTATTGATCAAACAACTAGAAAACAACAAAAGGCAAGAGAAGAATCTCCCCCTCATATTACAATCTATAAACAAATTCTAACATTTGTTTCTCTCTAGAATAAAGATTCCTAGCATTAATGTTATGCACTCTAGCTTTAACAGAGAACCTAATCAAATTATCAATTTTTGAAACAGTAAAGCAGTTATTCTCAAAGCAGCATTGGTTCCTATTTAACCAAATAAAATAGATTGTAGCAGCAAGTGTCGCTGCCACCACAAGGAACACTCAACCTCTTCTTCGACCACCCAACCAAATTAGCCAATCCTCAAACTTCTCAGGCCAAATCACCTCACCCAGCCAACCATAAACTGTCTGCATGATACTTGAGTACAAACTGGACATAACAAGGAGGGAATATTCAAGTGACAGTAGTGAAGTAAATCTCTGGTTATAAGATGATGATTAACAACTTGCCACATGATGAACCTATATTTTGGAACTGAAAGTTTACACCAAACAGTCTTCTCATAGTTAACCTGCTCGCCTGGAAGAATAAGAGAATAGAGTTTACCCAGGTGAAGCTTTCCATGCACCACAGCAGCCTCCAAAACAGAGCTAGACAAAGATCTACAAAGCTTAATGAGTTTCCTCCAATGCCAGCTACTATCTTGCTTTAACATATTATCCCAAAGGTAAGTCCCTTTTAAGTAGATACAGTTCACCCATTTCACCCAAAGCTGATCCTGCTTAGAAGAAATAGCCCAAATGAATTTAGCAAGCAAAATCTTATTCCAAGCTGGCCCCTCTCTAAAACCCAGCTCACCATAAGTCTTCGGACGACAAACTTGCCCCCAAGAAGAAAGATGAAATTTGCTCCGGGAACCCTTCTCACCCCCAAAGGAAACTCCTACAAAGACAGTCAATGTCTCTAACTACACACTGAGGTAACAGAAAAATACTCATCCAATAGTTTCAAATCCCCAACAAAACTGAGTGCACCAGCTTAACCCGAGCAGCATAAGACAGATGATGACTAGCCCAGACATTCAGACGCATCCTAATCTTCTTGAGAATAATGTAACAGTCGGTAGCCTTCCATTTGGTAGGTGTCAGTGGAACTCCAAGGTACTTCAGCGGAAAGAACCCTTCAACGAGATTAGAACACTCCAGAATGGAAGCTTTATCAGCTTCAGACAGCCCTCCAAAATAGATGTGAGATTTATTTTTGTTGATAGACAAGCCCAAAGATGAACTAAACTCATCAAACGCTCTTTGCAGGATTTGAACAGACTTAGAGTTAGCTTTGCAAAAAAGAAGAAGATTGTCAGCAAAACAAAGACTAACAAGATTAAGAGATTTGCACAATGGGTGAAATCTAAAATCTTTCTCCTTGGAAGCTTTAATCAACAACCAGGTAAGATAATCCATCACAATAACAAAGAGCATAGGAGAGATTGGATCACCC
Source organism: Humulus lupulus (assembly GCF_963169125.1). Classification (NCBI taxonomy): domain Eukaryota; kingdom Viridiplantae; phylum Streptophyta; class Magnoliopsida; order Rosales; family Cannabaceae; genus Humulus; species Humulus lupulus. The sequence goes on from NC_084795.1 coordinate 23,908,118, forward strand.
TGTCTAAGCCCTTTGCCTCCCTTAAAATGACCTTGAATTCTTCCATTCATCACCAAAGAATAGGAAGAACCCCTCAAGCACACCATGATCCAACTTATGAATCTACTAGGAAAACATAGAACATTCAATAAATTCTCCAAGAAATCCCAATCAATAGAGTCATAAGCTTTACTGATATCAATCTTCATCGTACACCGAGTAGAACTATTTTTCCTATTGTACTCCTTAATCAAGTCTTGAAGGATGAGGACATTGTGAGCTAGCGATCTATGCTTTATAAATACACCTTGATTTTGATTAATCAGAGAAGGAAGAACAATAGCTAGCCGACCACAAATCATTTTAGAAATACATTTATATATAGTGGTACAACAAGCAATAGGCCTAAAATCAGCTGCATTAGTCAGTTGATCCACCTTAGGAATGAGCGATATTATGGTATTATTCAAAAATATTAAGAAATAACATAAAAAAAATATTTTCTATCATACCTCTAAAATATTTAATATATTACTTATATATTAATTAGTTTCCTATATACTTTAAAATTTACAAACATGAAATTTATTTAGGGTGCCTATATCTATAACTTCATTTTGTTCTCACCACACACATTTCTATTTAAACTTCTCATTAATTGTTAAAAATTATTTGCACCTTTATAATTTATTGCTTAATTTTTTTAATATGTGTAGAAAGAGTTTTTAACAATTTATGAGGAATTTAAATATGTATTTAGTGAAGAAAAAAAATGATGCTATAGATAGAAACACCTCTAATAAATTTCATGCTTCTAAAATTTAAAGTATATAATTTTTTATATTAAAAATGATAAAATAATTAATAAATAATTGATATATTATATATTTTAAAAGTATAATAGAAAATATTTTTATTATTATTATTTCTTAATATTTCAAAAGAATATTTAGGTTAATTACCAAAAATAATATAGATTATAATAATTAATTAGAGATATTGGCAGCATAAATACCTAAGTTCTTGTTTCTGTTGCATTTAAATATATAACTTATTTTTTTGACGACATAAATACATAACATTTATTTTTTGTTGCAACCGTTACTTTTTTCCATTAACATGAAAATATCAAACTCTTTAATTAGGGATATTGATGACATTAATACATAAGTTTATGTAATTGTTGCACTTAAATACCTTACTTTAATATTTGTAGCATAAGTAATAAATATTTTCTTTTTTAAAACTATTTTTTTATTATTTATGCTACAAAAATTAAAAATTAGGTATTTAAGTGCAACAATTACATAAACGTTAGGTATTTATGCCGTCAAAAAGAAAATATTTAAGTGCAACAAAAGCATGAACTTATGTATGTATGCCGCCAATATCCTTAATTAATTAATAAAGAAGAGTTTGAAGAGAGAAAAATAAGTTTTTTTTTTTTGTTAAAATCTTATTTTACCCTTATAAATTATGATTTTTTTAATAAATATAACTTTGGGGACCTAAGTGAGTCAAAAAGTAAAGGTTAGGGATCTAATTGCTACAAAATAAATGTTAGGGACCTAAGTGATACAACTAACAAAATTTGGGGACCCCAAGTACTATTTACCCTAAATAATTTATAGTACTACTTGACAGTAATTAATTTGTTCATAATTTGATTAAATTATTATGTATGTATATAAACACAAAATATTACTAAAGATTGATATAGTAAAATTGACCTAGGTTTTGCTGAAATAAAAAGAGACATAGTTCTCATAAATATATATATATATCTTTATATATTATAAATGTGAGTTCAACAAAAAATATTGGTTTCCATTAGATTTAACATTTTTTTAACATCGTTAGTTTTAAATTTATCTAAATAAAGTAAATAAATTTTAAAAAAATAATAAAACCATCTTAATAAGGTAAATGAATTTTAAAATAAAAATAAAAAAGTAATAAATAAGTCATAATAATTTCTTATCATATATTTTAAAATTTCATATTAAAATATTTAAATTACTCTATCAATTATATTTTCAAAACTATAACTGAAAAATATTTATGTGCTTCAATTTATTTTTTCTTTCTTTTATTAATTACTTTGTTGACTGTCTTTTTTGCTATCAACTTAATAAAAGAACTTCAAAGGAAATAATGAAGATAAGCACTAAAGTTTTACGTGGTCCAAATTATAAAACAACCCTAGTCCACGAGTCTTTAGTATTAGAGTTCTTGAAGCTTAAGATGGCAAGCTTCAATGAAGGTTTTCTCAGGCAGCGTATATATTACTCTGAGTACAAAAGTTGTGAACCATTTTTCAATGGTATCTTGACCCTATTTGTAGGGGATGAAGGTCATTAATTTCATTAATTACAAATATTCCCCAATTGTTTGGGGAGTTAATTGTGATTTAACCACTCTGAATGTTCTCATAAAGACTATGGGCCTGTGTATATCGTAGGGGGCCTAATCTGTAGGTCGTGGCCCATCAACTATATAGGAGACATGCCCCTGACACTGTCAGGGTGCGGCTACACGTTTTCCCGTGTCAGGCGGTGTTGTGAGAAATATCAATTATCGAGAGTACGAACTCAGCGCCACTACTCGAGGCACCCAAAAAGTTGTCAAACAATATTGTGGTGGCCCAAGGCTACAGTGAGTGACACCTGGCTTCTCCCCAGGCCTAAGGACAAAGCTTCTAGACCTGGAGGACTAACGGATCAAGAAGACGAGAGGACCTCCGGGGTGGTCCTCGGAACGTGGCCTCGCTTGGGAGACATCCACGCCCGAGAGAAACTCAGCCTGCTGGGACGGATACTTATTCCTTTAGTAAATGTCATATTTTAAATTCCAAAAATTAATTTTTACCAACTCAATTGATCAATAAAAATTCAAAAGTTGTTCTCTCATTCTCACAACTCACAAAAAAAAAAAACTTTTAAAACTTATGATTTTTCTCAACTGAATATGTTAACAATTTTTTTTCAATGTTTGGTTATGCATATAATAACTCTCAAAACTACTTTCTAATAGTAAAAATAACAAAAATTATCTCACAAAAATTTGTTGTCATGAATTTTGCAAAAAATTAACTCAAAATTTCAAAATGGTTATTGTTTACCGAGTTTTTCGGAAACTATAATTATCAAAGATAAAAGAGCAAAAAGAAAGGATTTAAAGAGAAAAACACAAGGGTTTTTACGTGATTGGGGCATTAAAAATCCATAGTCCACAAGTCTATTGTATTAGAGCTTTGAGAGCTTTAACAATGGAGTTTTTCTGTAAGTTTGAGTAAAGCATGTGCTTACAAAAGAAAACTCGAATCCTCACCACAGTACATGTAACACCCTAAACTCCAGGGACCGTCACGGTGTGCCTTGTAAACAGTGCTAAACTCGCTAATCGAGTCATTTGGCCAAAATCGTGTAACTAAGTATGATTAGCAGTTTAAGGATTAAAATTTTTGGTTAAGATGTAACGTTTCATTAGAACGTTTATTATATACATTGGGATCCCAAAAATATAATTTCAGAGTCTACTACAAGAAAATATTTACAACAGGCCGATCTAAGTGGCAAAACAGGGTTTAACCCTAATTCCTCTTCAAACCTCGGCCGTGGTGGTCAAGCAGCTACATATATACACTTCATCACCTAAGCTCTCCAACTCAAGGATAGTCCAACTTTCTTTTGCCTTTACCTGCACCACATAGCACCTGTGACGCCCCACGTCACTATGGCTGCTTTCTGGAATGACGACTGGCCCTACAAACCAACACGAGTCTTTCCAGCGTGCTTTGTCCTCACTCGCATGCTTCCTGGGAAAACTTCCCAAGAGGTCACCCATCCCTAGATTACCCCAGGCCAAGCACACTTAACTTTGGAGTTCTCAAGTGATGGGCTACCGAAAAGAAGATGCATCTTGTTGATATAGGTAATACCCATCAATCCATGTAAGCCCTCTTCAACTGTGTAGTCCCATACCTACACAGTCTTAGAATCATCACGCTTGACCTTCCCCAGGCGGTGTGGGATTGCACAGCTTACCCGGTCTTTCCCCTTATGGATCACGGGATTCTAACTGTCACAATCACCCCCCCTTACGGGCCCGACGTCCTCGTCGGCCACACTTCCGGCTGGGTCAAGGCTTTGATACCATTTGTGACGCCCCACGTCACTATGACTGCTTTCTGGAATGACGACTAGCCCTACAAACCAACATGAGTCTTTCCAGCGTGCTTTGTCCTCACTCGCACGCTTCCTGGGAAAACTTCCCAGGAGGTCACCCATCCCTAGATTACCTTAGGTCAAGCACACTTAACTTTGGAGTTCTCAAGTGATGGGCTACCGAAAAGAAGATGCATCTTGTTCATATAGGTAGTACCCATCAATCCATTTAAGCCCTCTTTAACTGTGTAGTCCCATACCTACACAGTCTTAGAATCATCACATTTGACCTTCCCCAGGCGGTGTGGGATTGCACAGCTTACCCGGTCTTTCCCCTTATGGATCACGGGATTCTAACTGTCACAATCACCCCCCCTTACGGGCCCGACGTCCTCGTCGGCCACACTTCCGGCTGGGTCAAGGCTTTGATACCATTTGTGAAGCCCCACGTCACTATGACTGCTTTCTGGAATGACGACTAGCCCTACAAACCAACACGAGTCTTTCCAGCGTGCTTTGTCCTCACTCGCACGCTTCCTGGGAAAACTTCCCAGGAGGTCACCCATCCCTAGATTACCTTAGGTCAAGCACACTTAACTTTGGAGTTCTCAAGTGATGGGCTACCGAAAAGAAGATGCATCTTGTTCATATAGGTAGTACCCATCAATCCATTTAAGCCCTCTTTAACTGTGTAGTCCCATACCTACACAGTCTTAGAATCATCACACTTGACCTTCCCCAGGCGGTGTGGGATTGCACAGCTTACCCGGTCTTTCCCCTTATGGATCACAGGATTCTGACTGTCACAGCACCCGTGAGCCGAAGCCCAGCAAGAAAACTTAATATGCTCATGAACAGTAATAACATGTAATCTAGTCATAAGGCACACGCCTAGCAGATATAGCCCTATTCCAGTAGGCAACAGATCCACGTAATGTTGAGTAAAACACATCAACCAATGACCACAATAGTCATCCAGGGCTTTTAGCCCAAAATAAAAATGTAATGTTGAGTATAACACATCAACCAATGACCATAATAGTCATCCAGGGCTTTTAGCCCAAAATAGAAATGTAATGTTGAGTATAACACATCAACCAATGACCATAATAGTCATCCAGGGCTTTTAGCCCAAAATAGAAATGTAATGTTGAGTATAACACATCAACCAATGACCATAATAGTCATCCAGGGCTTTTAGCCGAAACAAATAGGTGACAGTCGCAATAGTCACTGAGTTGGGTCTAGCTTCCTTTAGCCTTGTGACGATAGGGTCACCGGGGCATAACAGACAAGTGAACTTTTATTAGTTCAAACAGGATAGGTGCATGGTGACTAGTCACCAACATAACCTTCCTCATGACCATAGAGTCATAACCTTGGAACATCGTTCCCTAGCCATGTGACAAACGGTCACCTGGGCCTTAGGCCCTGGCTCTGAGTAACTATGTAACGCCCCAACTCTAGGGACCGCTACAGTGCACATTGCAAACGGTGCTAAACTCGCTAATCGAGTCGTTTGGCCATAAACATGTAACTAAGTATGATTAGCGGTTTAGGGATTACAAATTTTGGTTAAGATATAACGTTTCACTAGAACGTTTACTGTATACATTGGGATCCCAAAAATATAATTTTAGAGTCTATTACAAGAAAATGTTTACAACAGGCCATTCTAAGCGGCAAAACAGGGTTTATCCCTAGTTCCTCTTTCAAACCTCGCCCAAGTATTGGTCGAGCAGCTGCATATGTACACGTCATCACCTAAGCTCTCCAACTCAAGGATGGTCCAGCTTCCTTTTGCCTTTACCTGGACCACAAAGCACCCGTGAGCCAAAGCCCAGCAAGAAAACTCATATGCTCATAAACAGTCATATCATGATTTCAAATCATATCTGGCATGCCTAGCAAACATAGCTTTATTCAAGCATGCAAATGAATTCAAACAATGTTGGGGTATCCAGGATAAGAAATCCTGCCCTTCTGATTGGAGGACTATCAAGTCAATCCTAATGAGATGAGTATCTCAACACTTGAGGTTCTGGTAAACCATGCTGAGTGACCAACAAGTAAGTCACTACGGGGCCGGTGCCCATAGCCATGCATATGATGATCAAAATGATCATACAGAGCTCATAGCTCTGATCAGATGAGTGAATATCACTTGAGGTTATGGTAAACCATACTGAGTGACTAACAAACAAGTCACAAGGGCCTCAGTGCCCATAGCCGTGTAACGACACCGTTACCTGGGCTTTCCTGCAATGGCTCTTATCAGATGAGTGACTGACAAGCACGTCACTGTGGGGCCGGTGCCCATAGCCATGTGACATAACAGTCACGAGGCTCGCTGGGCCTGGCTCTAAATGGTTAGCCCTTGGCTAGACAAACGCTTTTTAGTATTCATCGAACTTGAGGTCGGTCCGGCATTAATGCTCTTTGAGTCATTCAATGCAGAAAGTCGATTAGATCTAATCTTTGTTGGCTTGCGTGGATCACGCTAAGGCCGTCCTGACTAGTGAGTCAGCACAATGTGACCAGTGCTCAGTACCACTGCCGAACCTGACTAGTGAGTCGCAGCTTCACAGTTGATACTGACACCTTTGCCAATTCTGACTAGTTAGTCAGAGCCATGCACAAGTATGCAATACTATCAATATGTATCACATGTCATTTATCCAAGAGTAGAACATTCAGCATGCTTACCTAACAGTTGCGAGCATAATAATGATCATGCACAAACACAGAGACTCAAGCTCTGACCAATCTCATATCCATCATTCATGGCATGCCCTAATCACATGTTTCTCGTGCATCACATTTAACCATCCAGCATGCCTCAATAATAATCATATGCAAATGGGCGAAATTTCCAAGCATTCATTATGCTATCAATGTTTTCATTTAAACATCCAACATGCATCAAACATAACCATGCATGTCACATATGGGGTGCAGGTTTCTTACCTTCGGTCCAAGCACAGGTTACCAACAAATGAGCCACAAGCACGATCCTGATCCCAAGCCTCTAGTGATAACCTAGTCACAACCACAAATGTTGACCGAATGAGTTCAAGCTCTAAAACCAATCCTTGAACTAAAACTTAGCCTCCAAGACGTCAATCCTCACTAATCCGGGTAGTAGGAATGATCCTGAGGCCTAAAACCATGTTCCCAGGGTCAAAACACCCAAACAGGCTCAAAAGCCTGCCTGAGCCGCAGCCCTGAAACCTTGAGCCGCGGCCCAGCCAACTCTGAAGCAAGGGCTGCAGCGCCCAATGCATAGGGTCGCGGCGCCCAACAGGAACAAATTCATGCACCAGCTTCATCGAGCAAGGGCCGCGGCGCCCAAGAACAGGGCCGCGGCCCAACTTCGGGGCAGCCATTTTCCTTCATTTTTAACCTTTTAAAACCTCCCAAAAACATGTCTAAACATTCCCAAATCAACAAATCAAAGTTCCGAAACTCCCCAATGGTCCAAAACCTGAGGCTCAAACGAACTAAACACTCAACGATTCACAAAATCCAATTCAAGCTTAAAAACTTTTAAAAACTTAAAACTTAAACTTGAATTACCTCCGATTGAGTTGTTTCCAACTAAATCCTCCGGCTAATAAGCTTTTCCTTAGGATTGCTATGCCTCGATCCTTGCTTGATTCTGAGTCCTAGAACTCAAGTTATCTTTGAAAACGCGATCGGGAGACGAAAATGGAACTTTTAGGGAGAGAGAACGTACAGAACGTTCTTTTTATTTCTTAAAAGGTTACTTCAAGATTAAGTAGCTTCCAATAAAACCTAGTGCTCGGGGTCTCGAGAACACCCCCGGGGACATTATAGTCAAAACTTCCAGAATTTCCCCCTGATCTTACTAACTCCCAATTTATCACCAAATATTAATTCCCATTACCCAATAACTTGGTAACGCTCTAAATACCCCTTGACTTACTCCAAGTCAAGCTTAAATCACATTGTGACTTTCCACTAGCTTACCTCCTAGGATCGTCTTGTGCTGGGTAACACTGGCATAACCAAATAAAGTAACAAAGCACCACGCCCACTTCACATATATGCCAAAAATGCCTGAAATGGCCAAAATATGAAAATCACCCAATTAATCACAAATGGGTTCACATGCATATTTAATACACCTACACATGCATATTATTATTAAATAGCATAATAAAACAATTATGCCCTCCCGGCCTCCTAATCAAGGTCCTAAACCTTATTAGGAAATTTGGGGCATTACAACTATCCCCTCCTTACAGAAATTTCGTCCTCGAAATTTATCTGAACCGCCCGGAATACGAATTTCGCACAATTGATTCTAGTTTCCCAGGTCGCTTCCTCGACCTCACTGTTTCTGCAACATACCTTAAATCAAGGTATACTTTGTTCCTCGGAACCTCATTCTTTCTGTTACAATTCAAACTGGTTATTCCTTATAAGATAACTTAACTTTAGTTCCCAGATTCTCATAACTCAACTCATGAGTTCTTTCAACCCATGACCACTGCATGGAGATACATAACACAATGTACAACTGTCAGAGCCAAAGCTATGGCCCAACAAAAAGTAATCTGACCAGTCCTATTCAGGACTCAAACTGTCATACTAATCTAGGCTCAACTTGCCTTTACTCATCACCCCTTTCCATGGTGATTCTTTAGGAAGACACAACTTCCTACCTGGAACTCCATGTTCCTACTTTTCAATTCAGCAGTACTTTTCTACTTAATCTGAGAAGTGAGCATCCAAGCTCCAAGCTCCAACCTCTAATAATCTCAATGGTCCCCTCAACCATCTCATGACCCAGATATAACATCTCACCCATCTCACTCCAATGAAAGGGTGACGAACATGTTCTACCATACCTTATCTCATAAGGTACCTTTTCAACTCTGGACAATTCTCCCTCTGATTATGATCAGCCCGAGAACAATGAACTGTACTAAATTCCATCTGTATATTCATCACCTTCCCCTCACCCTTCCATAACCTGGAAGTAACAATAAAGTCTTCATCTAATAAGATAGACCTTAAATTCTCATGAAGGCACACTATCTCTTTCACAACACTGGTCCACAATAGCCCAAATCAATAATGCTGACCCACTTTCCTGGGCAGCCCCACCGCGGAACCCATCGCGATGCTTTCTTATTTCCATTATACAATACTCAAAGACTGCAATGACCTTACTGATTCCTGATACCTTGTCTTGACCTACTAACAAGTTAAGAACTTTATCACGCATTCCATTATGCCCCTCTCCATCACAGGCCATCACCATAAAGTTTTCATACTTTGGTATACTGACATGACGCCTGAATGAAAAGAAAAGAGAGTAACATGAGATTCATCCAGATTCTCCCATTCAATCCCAGTGTCCATTAGACCCCAAGTCTGATCCTTATATCACAATAGATTCATACCTGACACTGTATCACCCTTAGCTAATCCAGCTAAAACTTCCCACTCAACTTTCCTTTTGATCTTTTCTAAGATAGTAATCTAAAGCACAGAACTGGCCATTCGGCCCACCAGAACCCTACTCTAGTTCTGGTTAGATTCTTTTTAACCAACATGTTGCATAATCAATCATTTCTCCGTGTCACCGAGGTGTCATAACAACCTGTCAACTGATTCTGATCTGTAAGAAGAACTCAAAATTCTTTCCACAAAATACATATAATACCATGCCTGTCCAAGGTCACTCCTGCCTTCTAAGGTGCCAAATTTCCACAAAGAATACAGCACAATACCATCGTCCAAGACGATCACAAATCCCTATTCAAATAATCCCTTGAACGCTCTGTTCATCTGATCCATAAACACTTAGCATTAAACAAATTTTCAAAATACAATCCAGCACTTCCTAGTGCTTTCATCTGATAAAAACACAGCCTTTTGCTTATTCTTTTCCCCTGATCCCTAACTGGTACTAACCAGATCAAAGATCAACTTTTGAGAATTCCATCTCATTCAATAACTAAGCCTTGAGTTCTTACAAATCTACTAAACCATTCAGTACAATGCCCTCAATTCAACTCTATCCCTGGCACTAATCAAACCACCATTCTATCTCTTCATATAAAAGAAACCCCGACTAATCCCCTGAAAACACATTCAGGAACTCACAGACTAGTCTAGCCTGTCCTGATCCCACTGGCACAAACTAAGTGGTATCCATCACACTAGCTAGGAGTTCTATGCATTTCCTCGCCATAAAACTCTAGTTCTCAAACCCAAGAGATGCTATCTGACAGAGAGAGGAAATGAGCTAACGAGAGAGAGAGGAAATGTTTTCTAACGTACGTTCTATCTGACAAGCTACTTTAAGCTTAAGTAACCTCAAATAAAACCTAGTACTCGAGGTCCCGAAAACACCCCCGGGGACATTATAGTCAAAACTTCCAGAATTTCTTCCTGACCTCAAATACTCCCAATTTATCATCAAATAAACATTCTTATTACCCAATAATTAACCCCGTTATGACAAAATCGCTAACTCATAACATAAGATCGTCTCATGCTGAATAGCTCGAATATATCTCCATAATAATGAAATCTCATTCACAAATTACAATATGCACCCAAATATACAAATATGCCCTCAACACGCCAAATTACCAAAATGCCCTTATAATTATAAATACACCCATATGCATGCATTTATCATCATATAATAATATAATTCACATAAACATGCATATGATCACTAAATAGCATCATAATTCAATTATAGCCCTCCCGGCCTCCTAATCAAGGTCCTAACCCTTATTAGGAAATTCGGGGCATTACAGTGCACAACTGGACCAATTTATAGGCAGTTGGATGCACTAGACTTGGGCCAGACTAATCCGGGCCCAATACGGATGTAATTAGGATTTGCTCACTACCAAAGGCATAATACAAAGGGTTCTATTAAATAAAATACACTAATCAAGGCCCATTGGGTCGGCTCGAGCATAACCATGTTGTACGACTGACAACAGTACGCAGCTTCAGTCTGGTCCGCGTGAGCTTCTAAGGAGATCCTGGGGACAGGATCCATCAGAGTAGTGGCAGTACAGTTCTGAATAACGGTGGACATTCCGTATGTAACCTCTTTTGCAGGTTAGTTGAGGAGACAAAACTCTGTGTTTCTCGGGGTGATGTCAGTGTCGGGGATAGTCTATCATACCCAACCCTGACGCCTAATCCGGGTCCATTTACCAACGTCCCGGTCCATTTACCATGACCCTAGTTCGTTTTCTAGAGCTCGGGTTCATCTGCTATGGTCTCGATCCATTCTTAGACTTGGAAACACCCTCCTTATTCGCACCTCGGACGACGCCTTATAATGGGTATGGGAAGATGAACCATGCCTAAGTCATGGTCCTGGCTTCCTCGACGTGGGGATGTCTAGTGGATAATCTTGAGCTTGCGGATATTTGGGCCACCAGGATTCATTCCTTCCCCGTCCTTTGGGCTCAGTCTGGGCCTCGGATCCCTTCAAGATAGCCCATGGACCTAGAGTATCGTGCCACGTGTGCGAGGAGGAAACGGGGATAACATTTACCCCCAAGCCTTTATCTGTGTTCACGCAGTGGAGGCTTGCTTCATTTCCCGGATCAATTTTCAGTATTCCAGTTTGCTCCCCAAGAACAGTCCATTTTAGTGAGGGACCGCTTGATGTAAACTCGCATGAAAAGTGTTTCCACCAATATCCCGTATTAAATCCCAACGGCCCGGTTCATTTACCAAGTGGCGGGTTCATTTACTTCAAGGACGCTTGGGTGACCCCTGACCTTTCAACTTCATCATGCTACACGTACGTGCTTCACTATAACTGGTGTGTTCACATTACTCGCGCCTCACAGATTTGGGGAGAATCTATTTATTATCGTGTTGACAACCAAACGTCAATGTAAATTCCGAGGTGTCCCATTTATACGAGTGATGTTGATAAGGTAATCGAGTGGATCATTTAATATTTCTGCATCAATTAGGACTGTCGGATGGGAAATTTCCTTAAATTTCCTTTTTTGGATCGTTGGATCGGGATGGCGCGGATCGCGACTTGGCGCATCTGCGATCCGATACTCGAGTGGACTAATTAAATCCACTGCGTAATCCGGAACTATTAGATGAGGGAAGTCATCCTAAACCGTCGGATCAAGAAATGTGCTTTTGGCTCTATAAATACCCCCAGATTTTTCATTTGCAAGTTTACGCATTCTGAACAACCAGAGTTATAAAGAGAGCTTTTTATGTCCGAGTTCATCGACGAACTTCTCCGACGACTACTCTATTTTCGTCGCCGCCTCTTTCCAACACGCCCTATTTCCGTGCCATCACCTAACAGTGAGATCCCGGTTCGACCATTAGACGAGCTCTTCTGTCGCCTCTGCCTGTTCAAGACCGAGATCTTGCCAAACTTATCACCAGAAACGTTACAACCTCCACAACCAGTACTTTATAGTAAGTTCCCTGAACCTTTATTTTTGTTTCTCCATATTTTTTGATTTGTAGTATTACATCTGCGGCTATAGGGTTATTAGAGCTGGGGCCACTGTTTAGGGTGGTTCTGTGCGTAATAGGTCTATAGAACAAGCACTCTAGGTCGTCCTGGATCTTCTCAGGTCTAGGTCGTCCCGGAACACGCGGTAATAGACTGACTTGGGAAAACTGAGAAAAACTTCTTCTTCCTAGTTCCCGATCAAGATTCTGGGGATCTATAGTGATCCCAGATTTGGTCCGGAGGGGACTCCTCCAAGCAATTCTTAGGAGATCTCCCGTACCTTAACCAATCTTTTTGGGTTTTGGTGCTAACTGCTTGGTTGTTTGCTTCCTTTGTTGTTCCCAGATCACTGACCATGAGCCTTGGCGTTACTCTCCACCCGATGGAATATGTCCAGTTGGCCCCCATCATCCTGGAAGGATGAAAACCTCCCAGTGACAACACATGGGAGATGGACGGGGAGAAAAACGAATTTCGGAACTACCGGATGCTTGATGCTTTGGAGAAGCACATAGGAGTGGAATCGACTCCCGGGCTTTTCTATAATCGTTTGGCCAGGAAGGAGGAGAGGGCCCATACCAGCGTGGACAAGTTCAAGGCCTGAAGCATGGGCCACATTAGTGCAGAAGCGACTCTCCCGCTCCATGACTATTTCGCACGCTGGTGCTGGACTTCCAGCGCGTGGGTTAGTTGGCTTCCCTCTTAATCCTTTTCGTTCTTTTTGTTGTCTGCTTTCAACTCACGTTCCTGGATAACAGGACCTTACGCCCAGACTCCCCTCTTGTAACACCCTACTTCCTTAGAGCCATTACTAAGTGAGTTTAAAAACGTGCTTCCAACTCGCTAATCGAGGTTTTAGGTCAAACAGTGTAATTAAGCCATAAACAAAGGAAAAACTTTAGAAAAAATAATTTCCATAGAAAATCATAAAAGTTTTACACTTGGGATCCCAAAATACAGTTTAGAAATATTTACAACATATAAACTGAACCAAGTCGACTAAACGACAAAATCTAGGTTTATTTACAAGCATCTCCCAAAATCCTCTGGCTGTGGCAGCCAGGCTGGCCAAACATGTACACGCCGCTTCACGCATGCTATACTCATGGTTGGTTGACCATCTCTTTACCCTTACCTGCACCACAGAGCATCTGTGAGCCGAAGCCCAGCAAGAAAACCCGCAAATAGATAACATATGCAACACATATATCAAGCATATAAACAGGCCACCAATGGGCTAAACACATACGACCTAGCCGTCCCAGCCGTTTACCAAGCCCTGGGTTCGCGGACCACGCCGTGAGGATATCCCAGGTATCCTTTTAGGGACTCGCCCTTGCAACTCGCACTCCACATGCTCAACACTGCTCCCGGCCCCTTATCGTTCTCGGCCTTGCACTCAGTGTGCCCTTTGCCGTTCCCGGCCTCTGCCGTCCTCGGCCTACATCGTTCCCGGCTCTTGCCGATCATTCACACAATAGCATTCATAGCACAACAAGCAAATACAGAATTCTAGCTAATTCAATCAAAGGGCTACGCCCTGCAACTTAAACACCTTAGGCTCAGCCCTACATACCAGTTCTATTCAGACACATTGGGCTCAGCCCTGCATACAAGCTCTATGGGAACAAGGGTTTTCTTACCTGAGTCCCGAGCTTTCCAAGAACCGATGCCCCGAGCACAGTCCTCTAACTTAAGCCTCATCGAAACCCTAGTCACAACACATTAACAATATCCACCCATCAAGTTCTAATCTAATAAATAACTTCAAGCCATAACCCTAACCTCCGAGACCTTGAATTCTATCAATCCAGGTGATAAAATCCATCCCGAGCCTTAGCCATTAAGTTCCCAAGCCTAAGCACCCTTAAAAACACAATCTGGCACTAAGAGCCGCAGCCCCACCCTCAAGAGCCGCGGCTAGCCTCAAAACAGAGGCTAGCATACCCCTGCAACACATATGGGCCGCAGCGTGCACACCAAGCGCCCGGCGCGCATGAACTCCTCGGCCACACTCGGCCGCGCGCGCACACAGGTCGCGGTGCACCCCTCCTAGGGCCACGGCCCTCACTCCGAACCCAGATTTTCTCACCATCTTTCCACACCTTTCCTCAAGCCAATCCACCCAAAACCTGGCTAACAATCCTAGATAACCAACACAGTTATTCCAGCTCACTAACAACACCAAGACCCCATTAAAATCTGCTCCAAAACTCAGCTAGAGTACCCAAAAATAGATCAAGCTTAACTAACATGCAATCCCCAATAACCAGTAGAAATTCAAGACTAAACCTTAGTAATTAGAGCTTACCTTGCAGAGCTTAGTCCCTGAGTTTTATCCTCAATCCCCAAGCTTCAAGCTCCTATGTTTTCTCAGCCCAATTCCTTGCTTAAGCTAGCTTACACCAGGATTTTCTTGAGTTATTTCTTAGAGAATGAAGGAGAGAGAGATAAGAATGGTGAGAAGCTATCCTTAGTTCAGAAGGAGGAGTATAGGTCGGTTCCTTAAGTGTTCTGTATAGTTCTAAGGTTTGTCTTATTTAACTTATGTCTATGTGGTTACCTCAAGGCTCGGGGTACCAAAACGTCCCCGAGGGCAAAATGGTAAATTTCCCTAGTATTCCCTCTTAGACATTCTATCCTGAAATATATCTCCAAATATTTATTTCTATATGCCAATAATCCCATAGCACACCTAGTACCCAAATTACCCCTCTACTCGCCCCGAGTCTGAATCTCAACCCTATTGTGACTTTCCGACTAACCGCTCCCCAGGACTATCTCGGATCGTGCTGCACAGACATATAACATATATATCGCATTTATCACGTTTATGCCCCTAATATCCAGACGGGGCCCACATGCAAATTTAACTCAACTAAACATGCATCATTATCATATATATTCACATAGATCCACATATAAGCATATTAACTCAATTATTGCCCTCCAGGCACACTAATCAAGGCCCTAAGCCCGATTAGCAAATTCGGGTCGTTACACCTATCCCCTCCTTACAGAAATTTATTCCTCGAAATCACCTGAACAACTCGGGGTACCGCTCCCTCATCTCTGACTCAAGTTCCCACGTCGCCTCCTCAACCTTGCTGTTTCTCCACAGCACTTTCACCAAGGCAATGGTCTTGTTCCTCAAGACTTTATCTTTTCGGTCAAGAATCTGAACCGGCTTCTCCTCATAGGAAAAATCCTGATCAAGCTCCAGATTCTCAAAACTTAGAACATGCGCTGAATCTGACATATACTTCCGAAGCATGGATACATGGAATACATCACGAACCCTTGATAAAGCTGGAGGCATCGCTAATCTGTAAGCTACCTCTCCAACCCGTTCCAGAATCTCGAAGGGGCCAACAAACATAGGGCTCAACTTGCCCCGAACACCAAACCATTTCACACCCCTCATGGGTGAAACCCTAAGGAACACATGATCACCAACCTGAAACTCCACGCTCCTGCGTTTCAGGTCTGAATAACTTTTCTGTCGACTCTAGGAGGCGAGCATACGCGCTCTAATCTTCTCAATCGCCTCATTGGTCCTCTGAACCATCTCTGGACCCAAATACCTCCTCTCACCTGTCTCATCCCAATAAATAGGTGATCTACACTTCCTTCCATATAGCATCTCATACGTAGCCACACCAATGGTCGCCTGATAACTGTTATTGTACGAGAACTCGATCAAAGGGAGATACTTACTCCATGATCCCCCAAAATCAAGCATGCAGGCTCGCAACATATCCTCCAATATCTGAATCGTCCTCTCAGACTGCCCATCCGTCTGAGGATGATAAGTGGTACTAAACCGTAACTGCGTGCCCATAGCCTTCTGCAGACTCTCCCAAAACTTGGAAGTGAAGGTGGGGTCTCTATCGGATACTATCGATCTCGGAGCCCCATGAAGTTGAACAATCTCCTTCACATACAACTCAGCATACTGATCCACGGTATAAGTTGTTGAGGTCGCAAACGTAGCAAAGAAGAAAAAGGTGCAGGCCCGCCAGATGGAGAAGACCGCATCTGAGGAGCTGGACACCCTTTTCGACATGGCCCAGCCGAAAACAGGGGCTCCCGGGGCCAGTATATCGGGGCAAGGTAATTCTCCTTTGCTTTTAACGTATGCTCCACATTTAAAGGACTTAGTTAGGGATAGGAAAATATACTGAGGCTACTTGTATGGGGCCGTCAGAGAAATGGGGCCTCAACCCCCCATTGTCTTAGACCCACTGAATCTCATGTACTCGTCCGGGTTCCTTCAATACGGTAATTTCTTGGACCTGGATGACATGGGGGACCGAATCCATTCCTTCGCCTTAGGGGAGTTTATTCGAGCCCGTGGATTAGATAAGGGTTCGTCCTGGAGGACCTTAGAGTAATATTTGCTTTATCTTTTTTTTTTTGTGTCCCCATTCATATATCTTGTTGATTGTTTTCTGTTTGTCCATTTTAGACAATTCAAACATGTCTCACCCCATGACCAAAATGAAAGAAATGATGGAGGCTCGGGCGGCCACGACCGGAGCCTCGGCGAAGAAGGCTGCCAAAGGCCTGCCCAAGAGTAAGGTGCTGGAGTTGGTCATTGGGGATCCGAGGTCGGACCTAGAGGTAGTTGAGAAAACTCTAGCCACGACTGTTCTATCGACGGCATGCATTGAAGTTGTTCCCTCTCCGCCCGTGCATCTCTTGGTCATCAACTTGGATCAGGAACCCCATGGTGGATCGGGTGCCAAAGAAAAGAGTCACGGACTCAGCCGCTAGCGAGTCTGTGAGTCGGGCCAAGAAGGCTAGGACCAAAGATCTCGCCCTAGCCGAGGAGCATTCTTCTGGGGAGAGCCTTATCATCACTCGGGAGATCCCGGAGGCTCCCGTGCTCCCCATCAATCTAGCCCTCCTCGAGGAGGGGGACATGGTCCTCTAAAAGGAAAGGACGAGGTTAGTGTCCCGGGCCTAGGAAGATGGCTGGGACAAACGGGAGGAGGTCTACTGGGCCTTAACTGTCCGGCAAAAGGTGGAGTTCGCCGAACGCCCGACCGCTTTTAGTGCTCCGTAATCGATCGTGGACCGGCTCGTTGTTGAGACCGGGTTTCATCCTAAGCTAGGACAGGAAATAGCTCCGCTGGCTGCAGATCTGTTGGCCTAGGTTGGAGCGACCATGTCCAACCTCCAATTGAAGCGATATGCCACTCTGGGCAATCAAGACGCCTTGTTCATTTCCCAGGCCATCCGTCACCAAGCCACTACTATAAGTTACATGTTCGCATGATCTTTTACTTTACCACATTTTTTACTCGTACATTTTCTAACTTTGGTTTGTTCCAGGACGCGTTGCTGGCCCATAGGAATGCTGAGTTGGTGGTGGAGATGGCGATGAGACTGGAGACGACCCGAATGAAGCTGGAGGGACTCGTGAATCAAGGGGAAGCCCCTAGGGAGGTCCTGGCCAAGGAGGTTGCTCGGGTTCAGGCTGACCGTGAGGAGGCCGCCCGGGTTCGGTTCCAACTTAAGGAAACTCTGTCCAAGAAGGAAGCTGACTACAAAAAGTTGGTGGATAGTCTGGAGGCGGAGCTTCTTCATGTTCAGGGCTCGAAGGCATCGACCAAGGCCCTCCTGGAGGCAACTGAGGCCTAATCTCCCCAGGATCGGGAGAAGGTTGCAACTCTTGTGTAATGCCCCACGTCACTATGGCTGCTACCTGGAATGACGACTGGTCCTACAAACCAACACGAGTCTTTCTAACGTGCTTTATCCTCATTCGCACGCTTAACTTTGGAGTTCTCAAGTGATGAGCTACTGAAAAGAAGATGCATACATAAAGCATATTAAACACGAATCCACAATACTATGCATTTAGCTACCAAATTTTTATTACAACCAAGTATACTCACACTTTATCATGCTTCCTACAAGCCAATAAAAAAGTATAACATGTAAGTTCAATTTAGGCAATTCACCACATACCATCAGTACACAAACCATTATACAGATATTCATTCATATGCAATAGCAATGCTGATTAGCACGCCTCAATCTCATCACACAATAGTCAAGTGCCAGGTCCTATCAGTTTCTCATGCTCCCTATAATAACACAACATAGTTCATTCATATCTTAATCGGGAACTTAAGCATATAATCTCATATACTCAATGACAGAACACTGAGTCGATCTTGTCTTTAGCGACGAGTGCACATGTCCAACCTATCTTCAGGAACCCTTAACCTAGACGGCTCTGATACCAAGTTGTAACGCCCTACGTCCTTAGAGTCGTTACTAAGTGAGTTTAAAACGTGCAATTAACTCGCTAATCGAGGTTTTAAGTCAAAAGTGTAATTAAACCATAAACAAAGTCTTATATGTTGGAAATAATACCATTCATTGAAAATCATAAAGCATTTAACATTTGGGATCCCAAAATACTGTTTAGAAATATTTAAAACTCAAAAATATAACTAAAGTCGACTAAACGACAAAATCTAGGTTTAGATCATCTCCCAAAAATACCTTTGGCTGTGGCAGCCAGGCAGGTCAAACATGTACTCGCCGCTTCACGCTCTCCGTACTCATGGTTGGTCGACTTTCCCCTTGCCCTTACCTGCACCATAAAGCACCCATGAGCCGAAGCCCAACAAGAAAACCATCCCAAGCAGATAACATATGCATATTTTGTTAGGAAAATATTGTTTTGCCTCAATGGAAATGATTATAATATTACAACTCTATGCAATATATTACAAATAAATATAGATTGATTAAATAAGGTTACAACTCTATAACTGAAAAATACAAATAAACTAAAGAAAGGGAGAATATGATGATGAAGAAAAGAATAGTGAGAATACAACTCTAAGCAAAAGATTACAAGTAAAATAAAGTGTTTAGACCAAATGGAAAGATTACAACTCTTAAACAAAATATACAAGTAAATAGAACAAGAGAATAAGAAGAAAAGCAATAGAATAAAAGGAAGAACAGAAACACAATCAAACTCTCACTAACACAACCTAAGTGAAGAGGATTGGGGATCACCAACTTGAACAAGGTTTAAAACCTTTGTCCAAAAGCTTATTTCCCCCTAACTCAAGCACTAAGGAATCTCTCTCAAATATTGGAAAAGCTTTATGGAATTATCAAGCCTCAAGGTGTTTCTAGCCAAGTGCTCTAGTGGATAGAAATGTTGTGTCTTACAAGTGAGCTATAGGCTCCTATTTATAGAGTTTAGAGACACCCTTTGAATTTCAAATTCCACCAACCCCCATGGCTGTTACCAATGTTTAATTGGATTAATATGGAATTAAAAAAGAGATTTGGGAGTTATTTGGGTTTTCTGAGCCGTTCAACAAAGATTGAAAAAACTGAAAATTTGGTCAGTTTTTGGCCTGTGGCCGCGGCTAGAGACATTAGTGGCCGCGGCCACTGGTCTCTGACCCACAGGTCGCGGCCACTGACCAAATTCAGCACAAAAATTGTGCTGTTTTCCAAACGGTTCAAAACCCTCCCAAATGATTTTGTAACCCCCAAAACACATTATTAGGGTTAAAATCATATCTCTAACAGCCATATCACATATGGCTTTATGAAATTCATCTCAATATTGTGTAACAACAATTTACACAATAAAGGGTAATATTTGGAAGTTACAAATTTGTAACACCAAATATGTTACATTATTTGGATATATCTTATATATCTAAATATTGTAACTCTCTATTATATGTTACAATATGTGACACACTTTGTCACATTTATTTAATCTAAAACATTATATTATAATATAATATAATTTTACATTATATTATAAAATAATATAACATTCCCCCACAAGATTAAATAGTTATCTATTGTAACACTTATTTAATCAATCATTATATTTTGAAATATAACATTTCCCCCACTTGATTAAATAAGAACTCTCTCTTATAGGAGTCATTGCATTAGTGCATAAAGTAAAGTGTTTTTCAACTTGAACTTTACTATAGTGTAATTATCACAAAATCTGTCGAAAATTAGGTTGCACTAGGCATTGAACCATCTTTTCAAGATGACAAATCGGTGATAACACACACACCTTTGCGATGTTCACTTGAGACCTCTATGTCTCGCTTTGCACCGTTAATGGCCATGTGCACTTTCCATTCATGGACGTTCTTGAGAATACTCCCAATTCTTATGAGAGGTAGCACCACCCCTAGGTTCATATAGGTAGAATTCTTACAGTATTTTGTTACCAAAAATACTTGTATTTACAAGACTGAATTCTATTAAAAAACCTTTCGGTTTTAACCCTCCACATGGTAACACACAAGTACTCAATATCTCAAATGGGACTTGTTTTGAGTACAGCTAATATTCACTTGATTGACTTGTTATTACCTATTGAACCTAACACTAGTTGAATAACTAGTGTTAAGATAGGTTACCATCAATCGTGAATCTCTTTAGGGAATTTAAGTCCCATCCCTCGAGATGATGCAGCCACTAAATCCCTCGTTAGTGGCTTAGTGAAAGGATTTGCTAGATTTTCACTTGTTCTCACATAGGATATTGAGATGACTCCTCTTTGAATCAATTCTTTCACATATCCATGTCTTAGACTGATATGTCTAGACTTCCCATTATACACTCCGATGTATGCTCTAGCCAATGTCACTTGGCTATCACAATGTATCGATATAGTAGATACATAATCTTTGATTAGGGGAATCTCTATCAACAGATCCCTTAACCATTCGGCCTCTTTGCCGGTAGCAGCTAGAGCTATGAACTCTGCTTCCATAGTGGAATGAGATATACAGGTTTGTTTCTTGGAACCCCAAGAAATTGCACCTCCACCAGGTATAAATACCCAACCAATTGTGGACAAGTTGTCCCCAAGATTGGATATCCAACTTGCATCTGTATATCCTTCTAATATCGAAGGAAATTTGGAGTAGTGAAGACTTAGTCCTTTGGTTTTCTTGAAATAACCTAGGACTCTTCCAATTGCCTTCCAGTGATCCACACTTGGATTACTTGTAAACCTACTAAGTTTACTTACCGCAAATGCTATATCAGGTCTAGTACACTGGGTAGCGTACATAAGACTCCCTATAGCACTAGCGTACTCCAATTGAGCCACCGCTCTTCCTTCATTCTTCTCTAGTTTTACACTATCATCGAATGGAGTATTGGCATGTTTAACCTTGAGATAGTTAAATTTGTTCAATACTTTCTCAACATAGTGGGCTTGCCCTAACGCAAAACCCCCACTATGTTTCTTTACTTTGATACCGAGTATGGTATCAACTTTTCTAAGATCTTTCATCTTGAAGGTTGATGATAGAAGCCTCTTCGTTTCTTCTATCCATTTCATGCTATTACTTAGAATAAGCATATCATCCACATATAAGCAAACAATGATCACATATCCCTTACAAGTTTTGGAATACAAACACTTGTCACCATTGTTATGTCTAAAACCATTAGACATGATGGCTTGATCAAATTTCTCATGCCATTGCTTAGGAGATTGTTTCAATCCATATAAGGATTTTACAAGTCTATAAACTTTATGTTCATATTTTGGTAGGACAAACCCTTCGGGTTGTTCCATATAGACCTCCTCATTGAGGTCACCATTAAGGAATGCCGTTTTGACATCCATTTGATGAACATACAAGTTGTGTATAGAAGCTAATGCGAACAAAATTCTTATAGAAGTTGTTCTTGCAACAGGCGCATAGGTATCGAAGTAATCGATACCCTCTTTTTGCCTAAACCCTTTAGCTACTAATCTAGCTTTAAAGGTTTGGATAGTGCCGTCAGTGTGGTCTTTTCTCCTAAATACCCACTTACACCCGATTGGCTTAGACCCCGGTGGGAGGTCCACCAATTCCCAAGTGTTATTGGAAAGAATGGAATCCATCTCATCATTGATGACTTCTTTCCAAAATGCACTATCTCTCGATTGCATAGCTTCTCTATAAGTCTTAGGATCATCCTCAACGAGAAGTACAATAGAAATTTTCCTAATAACTTCCTCTCTATTTCCTTCTACCATGTAGAACGAAATTCGTTGAGGATCTATCTCATCCACTACTAGACTTTTGTGATTTTTAAGCCTTTGACTTCTTCTAGGTTCAAAGGGTTGCTTTACATCATTTTGAGAATTCTCCTCTTGAGAATCAACTTTGGATGTAGAAGCTTGAGAATTATTCTCATATAACAAATTCTCCTTTAGAGATGTTGAAGCTTGAGAATTGTTGTCACATAACATATTCTCAAAGAATTCAACTTCTCTAGATTCAATCATAATATTAGACTCTAAGTCTAATGGCCTATAAGCTTTACTATTGTTGGCATAACCAACAAAAGCACACTTTTTGGCTCTTGAACCTAACTTTGTTCTATAAGGTTCGTTTTTCTTGAAATATGCAAGACACCCCCACACTTTGAAGTACCCTATGTTGGGTTTTCTTCCTTTCCATAACTCATATGGAGATATAAATACCATGTGAAAATTTTCAAGCAAATAATCACTATTTTCGCTTTTAGTTGTCTAAATAATATCAAAATCTCTTAAACAACTTTTGTGCATTTTCTAAGAGTCTCTTTGAGATTCTTTTGAAAACATCATTTTGACATCCATTGATTTTCTCATCAAAGTCAATTTGAAGATGTCAATTTTTAAGTACTTAAATCAAAGAAAATAAACCCTCAATGATTTATTTAAAGACTTTGATTTCTATTGCTTTGGTTTAAAAAATTATCTCCTCATTGAGATTAATTTAAACATATCACAATCTTTAACCAAAAAAGAATAAAATTCTCTTCAATATTATTCACCATTGGTGTAAAGATTCAAAATTGCTTCTCCAATTTTGTAATGTCTCCTCATTGAGACATTGAATATTTAAGAATTATTGTCACTAAATAATTCTCAAATATATTTCATTTAACCACACTCTAGACTATAAGTCTATTGAGTCAATATGTAATCCCACAATTTTTGAATCCACCTTGATCCATTTTTTCTTGCAATGGCAAGACACTTATCAAAAGATGTAACCATTTTAGGTTCATCTTTTCTTATCTCATAAGTTGAGATGGTCAACACTTAAATGATAAATTTTAATTTCTCAAATAATCCTCTTTATATACCAAATAAATGGTAACTCATCACATTGCAATAAAATATGATAAAACATATTTATATTATTATTACCTTAATGATCATATTATATGGCACACCATAATAATCATGATAATTCTCATGTATATATCAATATACTTTTATATATTAACATAATTATGTCTCAAAGAAATTTCACATAATTTTTTTTTTAACATACATCCATCATATGAGCATGCATTTTGAATCTCATAATTATATTGTAAGTATATCACAAATATCATACAATAATTCACATATCCACATATTGATATATTCTATTGATTCACAAAATCAATATATAGGCATGTCAGAAACTACCTAATTATCAAAAATTAATTTTCATGTCAAATGTATGTCTTACTATCTCACATATAGCATACACATAAGATTAAAAACCACTAGATTATGTAGAGCTTCTCAAAAGTTCACTTCTAAAGATTTAACTTTCACAAATTGATGTGTAACATATGTTACAATGTATCTCATATTGTATTAATATGTTAACATCTACACAATTATTCATATATCAACATATGAAAACATGCTAATATATGAAATAAAATCTCATCACTATAATACAAAATAGTGTATACATTTACACTTACCTTGTCTTACCACCTAGTTCAATTGGATCCATCAAACCTATCAAACCTCACTAGGTCTTGGTTCATGATCTTGATTGTTTCCCCTTCCATTGAAACAAAAAAGGGATAAGCTTTTGAATGTTAGGAAAATATTGTTTTGCCTCAATGGAAATGATTATAATATTACAACTCTATGCAATATATTACAAATAAATATAGATTGATTAAATAAGGTTACAACTCTATAACTGAAAAATACAAATAAACTAAAGAAAGGGAGAATATGATGATGAAGAAAAGAATAGTGAGAATACAACTCTAAGCAAAAGATTACAAGTAAAATAAAGTGTTTAGACCAAATGGAAAGATTACAACTCTTAAACAAAATATACAAGTAAATAGAACAAGAGAATAAGAAGAAAAGCAATAGAATAAAAGGAAGAACAGAAACACAATCAAACTCTCACTAACACAACCTAAGTGAAGAGGATTGGGGATCACCAACTTGAACAAGGTTTAAAACCTTTGTCCAAAAGCTTATTTCCCCCTAACTCAAGCACTAAGGGATCTCTCTCAGATATTGGAAAAGCTTTATGGAATTATCAAACCTCAAGGTGTTTCTAGCCAAGTGCTCTAGTGGATAGAAATGTTGTGTCTTACAAGTGAGCTATAGGCTCCTATTTATAGAGTTTAGAGACACCCTTTGAATTTCAAATTCCACCAACCCCCATGGCTGTTACCAATGTTTAATTGGATTAATATGGAATTAAAAAAGAGATTTGGGAGTTATTTGGGTTTTCTGAGCCGTTCAACAAAGATTGAAAAAACTGAAAATTTGGTCAGTTTTTGGCCTGTGGCCGCGGCTAGAGACATTAGTGGCCGCGGCCATTGGTCTCTGACCCACAGGTCGCGACCACTGACCAAATTCAGCACAAAAATTGTGTTGTTTTCCAAACGGTTCAAAACCCTCCCAAATGATTTTGTAACCCCCAAAACACATTATTGGGGTTAAAATCATATCTCTAACAGCCATATCACATATGGCTTTATGAAATTCATCTCAATATTGTGTAACAACAATTTACACAATAAAGGGTAATATTTGGAAGTTACAAATTTGTAACACCAAATATGTTACATTATTTGGATATATCTTATATATCTAAATATTGTTAACTCTCTATTATATGTTACAATATGTGACACACTTTGTCACATTTATTTAATCTAAAACATTATATTATAATATAATATAATTTTACATTATATTATAAAATAATATAACATTCCCCCACAAGATTAAATAATTATCTATTGTAACACTGATTTAATCAATCATTCCCCCAGTTTGGTCCTAGAACCCCCACTCCTGAATCTTGGGTTGCGGGGAAGACTCTTCTCAGGATTAGATCACTGGTTTCAAACTTTTGACTTTTAACTTTAGAGTTAAAGTGCCAGGCAATCTTTCCCTGATACATCTTCAGCTAAACCTGGGATTCTTCCCGGATCTCTTCAATGAGGTCCAAAGATTCCTGGAGTAAGGCATGGTTCTAGGTGTGATCATATGTGTCTCGTCTATGAGACTGGACGACCCTTTTCACTGGGATGACCACTTCACATCCGTACACCATTGAGTAGGGAGTGTGTTCAGTAGACGTTCTTTCTGTGGTCCAGTATGCCCATAGGACACTGGCAGTTCTTCTGGCCATTTGCTCTTGCGGGCTTGAAGCTTTTTCTTTAATGTCCCCTTCAAAATCTTGTTCACGACCTCTGTCTGCCCATTTTCTTGAGGCCTGGTGACTACGGAGAAACTTTTAATGATGCCATGTATTTCATAGAAATCAGTGAAGTGGACGCTGTCAAATTTCTTTCCGTTGTCGGATACGATTTTGTGAGGGAGGCCACATCGGCACACAATGTTGTTGATGATGAAGTCCAGGGCCTTTTTGGAGGTGATGGTGCTCATTGGCTTTGCCTAGATCCACTTGGTGTAATAGTCGATGGCCACGATGGCATACTTTACGCCACATTTCCCGGTCGGGAGTGATCCTACCAAGTCGATTCCTCACACTGCAAAATGTCAGGGACTGGTCATTAAGGTTATCTCCGTTGGAGGGGCTCGCGGGATCTTTGCGTACCTTTGGCACTGTTCGCACTTTCGGATGTAATCAACACAATCCTTCTTCATCATTGGCCAGAAATAGCCCTTCCTTAGGATTTTCTTAGACAGACTGAGTCCGGTTGTGTGATCTTCGCAAAAACCTTTATGCACTTCGTGCATGATTGTGCTCATTTTTTTCCCGGAACGCATCGGAGGTATGGCATTGACAACCCTCTGCGATAGAGTTTGCCATCCATCATGACGTATCTGGGAGCCTGGTACTGAATCTTCCTAGCGGTCGCCCTGTCCACGGGCAACCCCCCTGTGGTTAGGTAATGGATGAGAGGACCCATCCAGGACGTGGAATAGTCTATGGCATTGACCGCAGGGGCTTGAATACTTGGTACGGGATGGTGGTTGATCGGGACGAGCCCAGAAAGCTCGGCTTCAACATCCGTGGCCAGCTTGGCTAATGTGTCTGCAAACACATTCCATTCCTTGGGGATTTGGTGGATGGAATATTTCTTGAAGGATTGGAGTAGCTCCCGAGCTCACGTCACATAAGCGGCCATCCTTTCCCCCTTCATTTGGTATTCCCCCAAGATTTGTCTGACCATTAATTGGGAGTCGCTGTAGACTTCTAGACTTGATGCCCCTACCTCTCGGACCAGACGTAGTCCAGCTAGCATGGCCTCGTGCACGGCCTCGTTATTCGATGCTTCGAACTGAAAGCGTAGGGTGCTTTGCAACTAATGTCCTTGAGGGGATATTAAGATGATCCCAGCCCCGGCCCCAAGTTCTATGGCTCACTTTAGGAGTCTTCCCGATGACTCGGGTTTCTGCAACACTTGTCGTAAAGTATGATTCATCAGTACCTTTATGACGTGGGCCTGAAAGTAAGGCCTCAGCTTCTGGGACGCAATCAGTAAGCAAAATGTTCATTTTTCAATCAGCGAGTATCTGGACTTTGCTCCCAATAGCCTTTTGCTCACGTAATAAACCAGGAGCTGGAATTTTCCCTCATCTTGCACTAGTGCGGCACTGATGGCATGTTCGGACACAGCCAAGTAAAGGTATAACGGCTCCCCATCTACTGGCTTTGCCAAAATTGGTGCTCATGCCAAATGTTCCTTCAGCTTCTGGAAGGCCTCTTCATATTCAGCCGACCATTCGAACCTTTGGCTTTTGCGAAGGATGTTGAAGAATGGGATGCACTTGTTCGTGGACTTTGATACAAAGCGGCTCAGGGCCGCTATTCTTCCTGTTAGGCTCTGCACGTCTTTGTGCTTCTGTGGCGAGGGCATTTCGATCAGCGCTCTAATCTTGTCCGGGTTAACTTTTATCCCTCGTGAGCTTACTATGAAGCCCAGGAACTTCCCGGATGCCACGCCAAAGGTGCACTTCTTGGGGTTTAGCTTCATCCTATACTTTTGAATGATGGTAAACGCCTCTACCAAATAATCAACGTGTCCCTCGGAGGTCTTAGACTTGACCAGTATGTCGTCTATGTAGACCTCCGTGTTCCTTCCCAGTTGGGCCTGAAACATTCTATTAACAAGCCTCTGATAAATGGCTCCAGGGTTCTTGAGCCCGAAAGGCATGATAATGTAGCAGTATATACCTTTGTCTGTCTGGAAGCTGGTGTGTTTGATGGACCCAAAACGGGTATGTTTTAAATATTTATAAATTGCAAGCGCACGAATCGTTCATATAGAATAGTGATCATGTAAGCAAGGATGTCGAATCCAAAGGAGTTGTCTAAAATCGAAAAGAAAACTATTTTAAACCAAAAATAATAAATTCTAACCTAGCTCCAAAAATTGATGAGAATTTGTGACAAGAAAATCAAATAAGGGACAATAATAAAGAAATTAAAGACAATATATAAACGTAAATTAATAATAGAAATCAATATGGTAAAAGAAAGATTATTAAGATAATAGAATCCACAAAATATAAGTTCAATAATATTTATAAGTACATTGATTTTCAAGTTTTAGTAATAGTAGAAATTAGTCAAACCATCACTTATTCAAATTAGATATTCTATTTAAGCACAAGTTTTTATAAAAATATAGGATTTATCTTCACTTTTAAAATTATAATTTTAAAGAATTTAGTGTAAATCAATCTAATGAAATAACAAATAAATCAATGAATATTATTTATAAGGCAAAACATAATATTTTTGTTCTAAGCATTGGATGTGTACAATTTAATGACACATCTTACACAAAGAATATTATGTTTTTGCATTAATGAAGAACAAAGTGTAAGAAAGAAGATATTTGAAAAAGAAAATCCATAACACTTTATTGCACAAAATGAGAAATCAACATACAACATAAATACTATCTAGTTACATATTGTTTCATCATCACCCTAATAATCTTAAAAAGATTAGAAACTCATAACTATAATAGAAATTACAAAATAAAAAAATTACAAACATAAATAGGAAAATTTGGAGGAGAAACCCCCAAATTTTTCCTCTAAAAACTCATAGAAAAAATGACCAAAAAGAAGAAAAAGATGAAGAGAATATAAAGGTCTTGAAAGTGTAGAACTTGTGTAGTGTAACCTCTCCCTAAATCAAGCACTCCAAATGGTCTTGAAAATTCCCTATTTATAGCCAAAATGAGAGTATTTTTAAATTGATTAAATTAATTAAATTAATAATAATATGGAAAATATGGGTAAATTATAGGGTGTAATGATGATGTTATGGGGTAATGTAGAAAAGTTTGGGTAAAAAGTGGTATTTTTGGACAAAGAGACAAGGGGACAATTTGCTTTTGTTGGGCTCAAAAAAATGGGAAAAGAAGCTCGATGGCAGCTGCATGGGGGCTGGTGGCTGGCAGGTGGGCCACGGTTGGGCCTGGTGTGAATTGGGCCAGGCGCTGGGCAATTGAGCTGCTTCAGGAGGTGCTGGCGGGCCTTGGATCCATGAGCTGCTGGAAGTAGTTGGCTGGAGGAGACGGGCCGGCATGGGCGTGGGCCTGCCCTTGCTTGGCTGGAGATGGGATCTTGTGAGTGTGGTGGAGGGGTGTGGGCCTGGAAGAGGAGCTAAGCAGGAGGTGTACGGCTTAGAGAGTTGGCTGGGTGCTAATGGAGGTTTTGGTTTGGCCTGGGACTGCGCCTGGGCCTGGGTTGCTGAAGGGGTACATCAGCAAGACTTCAAATGGGCCTTGGTGGTGGGCCTTCTCCAAGGCTTTTTAATAATGCCAATATCTTCCTTTCTTTTCCTTGAAAATACTAATCTTTCCTTCATTTTTCTTGCTTTTCAAGAATAAAAATGCAACATATTTCCTAAAAAAAACATAAATTAAATCAAAACTAAATATTTTCAATAATCAAATATACAACATAAGTTCCATGAAAATATTAATTAAAACTTAATTTACTTAAACATTTAAGCTCAAAATTGCATCTTTTTACTTCTAACTTAACAATATTAATTATAAATAATTAAAGTACAACATATTTTAATAAAATAACTATAAAAACACACAAAAATCTATAAAATCAAAATAAATCCCAAAAAATCACAATTACTTAAAAACTTAATAAATCAATTAAAAACTCAAGAATTAAGCAACAATAAGCATATAAAATGTGGTAAAATAACTCTATTTTGTAGAGTTATCAGTGTTCCTCGTCCACTATGTGCATGGAGATTTGGTTATAGTCGGAGTAGGCGTCCATAAAACTCAACATCTTAACCTGGATGTTGCATCTACCATCTGATCGATCTGGGGCAAGGGGAAACAATCTTTGGGGTAGGCCTTGTTAAATACAGTGAAGTTGATGCAAGTTCTCCACGTCCCGTTTGGCTTTGGCATCAACACCGGATTGGCCAGCCAAATAGGATACAAAACCTCCCGGATGAAGTTGATCGAAGATAACTTTTCAACTACTAATTTAAGGGCTTCGGCCCTCTCCGCCCCTAGAGGTATCCGCTCTGCCGAACCAGAGTTGCACTCTTGTCAATGTTCAAGGCGTGACATATGACGTTGCGGTTGATCCCGGTCATATTTGAGTGAGACCAAGCCAGGACGTCCTGGTTTTCTTTCACTCGGGTGACGATGGCAGGCCTGACCTCTGGATTCAGGTTCTTTTCGACCTGGATCACGTTGGTCGGGTCGCTGTCATTGATGCACACCTCCTCAATCTCTTCCATGGGTTCTAGTGCCCGGTCCGCTCCTATTCGCGGATCCAATTCATCTTCTTCCCAGACCATCCTCCGCACCGGGGGAGGGGTAGGATTGGATCAGCGTTTTCCTCTTTTAGTGGCTCTTCGCAGACCATGTAGATTGGTCGGGTAGACATGTGATAACACTTCCGGGCGCTGCTCTGATCTCTTCGGACAGTTCCTACACCTCCATTGTTGCAGGGAAATTCCATACAAAGGTGGCAGATGGAGGTGATCGCGCCGAAATCGACCAGTGCGGGCCGACCGAAAATGACATTGTAAATGATGGGGAAGTTCACCACTATGAAGGTACAAAACTTGAACGAGCCTTGAATCTTGTTCCCCAACGTTACAGGCAGCTGGATTTTCCCCATTGGGAGTATCGAATCCCCATTGAAGTTGTAGATCTATGTTGGGCATAAGGCTAGATATGCCTCAATCAAGCCAATTGCAATGAAGGCCAGCTTGAACAACACTCTGATGGAACTTCCTTCATCCACCAATACTCTAGACACCATTTTGTTGGCGATTTGGGCATCAATGACCAGAGGATCATGATGCGGGAAGTGGACGTTCCGGGCGTCCTCTTTCGTGAAAGTGATGGGTAAATTCATAAACTTTGGGCATTGAGCCAGGGTCTGGACCAGGGCACACATCTCGTGGTTATGGTCGAGTTCACTAAGGTCCCCCCAGATGTGGCCCTCCTAATATGGTGGCCACATGACCATCTATCTGCGGAGGCACAATTCTAGAGGGAAACGGCATTCTGGGTCTGGATGCCTACACAATTAGGGCCCCCTGAGGGGCCTATGCTCCCGGGCCTACAGCGTACCCTCCCTGGGGAGGTCGGTACGATCCAGGCGCACCTAGGATCGTGGGTTCTCCGAGAGCTGCTAGCAGTCCCGAAACTCTCATTGGTATCCTGACCCATTAGTGGAGATGCCCTAGCTTGATTAGAGTTTTGATTTTGTCCTTCAGGTGTCAACACTCCTCGGTCGTATGACCCACATCTTTGTGGTAGACACACCTTTCGTTGGTGTCCCTTGAGTTCTTTCCCCCTTTGAACATGGGGGTGGGTTTCCGGTAATGGACCGTACTTTCCGTGGCCAGGTATATGTTCTCCTTGGTGTCCACTAGGTTGGTGTATTCTGTGTATTGGGGCTCGTAGCCTCTTTTCCCTTATTTGAGAGCTCAGATCAATTTTGTCATTTCCCCGATCTCTTTCCCCCTTCTTGGTTCACGCTTGCCTCCGTCCCCCCCCCCCATTAAAGATGGTTGGGCTCCATCGAGAGCGGTACTGTATTCGACCAGCGCCATACCGTATCTGGAGAATAGGGCAGATTGAGCTGGCGCTTATCTCGAGGAAGCAGGGTTGTAGACTGTCGGGGTGGAGAAGGTCGTTCCGTGATTGCCAGTTGATCCCGGTGCCATCGGGGGTGTCAGATAATGGTTTGCAAGGTATTGCATCCCATATTCAGGGAAGGTTTGGGCACTTCGTTGGGGGGTCGGCTGCCATCTGAATGCTTGGATCCGAGCCTCCTCCCAGTTGATAAAGCCTTGTGCCCTCCTGATGAATTCTTTGAGGGTGGCCGCCTTGCTGCGTTGCATGTCGTCTCAGAGAGGGGACCCAACTCGAATCCCG
The DNA here is from genome assembly GCF_963169125.1 of Humulus lupulus. Lineage (NCBI taxonomy): Eukaryota > Viridiplantae > Streptophyta > Magnoliopsida > Rosales > Cannabaceae > Humulus > Humulus lupulus. The sequence goes on from NC_084795.1 coordinate 23,940,452, forward strand.
GACTGGAGAGCCAGCAGGCATTGTCTGTCATCCACCTTGGTTTTTTAGGCTTCCTCTATGAAGCGATGGATGTAGGCCCTCAGGGTCTCCGTGGGGAGCTGTTTAATATTGGCGAGGGCACTCATCTGCATGTCCATTCTCATGGCGGTGACAAACTGTTTGCGAAACGCCGATTGTAATCTGGACCAGGATTGGATTGATCCTGGCTTGAGTCTCTTCCACCACTCCTTTGCGGGTCCGTCCAGAGTGATTGAGAAGCATAGGCACTTGTCGCTGTCACAGATGTGGGCTACGGTCATCAACCGATTATAGCGGGACAAGTGGTCCCTGGGCTCTGTGTTCCCGGTGTAGGCAGGCAAGTTCGGCATTTTGAACCCCTTTGGTAGTACCATGTCCAAAATGTGTTTGGCGCATGGTTCTTTCTTCTCCTCCTCGGAATCAGAACCCTCTCCCTCTTGTTTTCGGCATTGAGTTGTGGTCATACCAGCAATAATGCACCGGATCCCATCAAAACTCAGCAGTTAAGCGTGCTTGGGCGAGAGTAGTACTAGGATGGGTGACCTCCTAGGAAGTCCTCGTGTTGCACCCCTAAAAATTCTTGTTTCCAGACCAAACGGCCCGTGACTTTCTTTAATGTGGCCAACTGTTCCATGAACTTTCTGTCCATTCTGTCGTCCAGGGGGACCCTCTTGTTTCTCCTGTCGTTGAGGTTATTCCTTAGATCTCCCCCTCGAGGGCAGATCTTTTCCTTGCGGGCCCGTTCTTTCTGGGCATTCAAACCATCACACAAGTCTATCCAGGACGTGTTGTCCCCTGAACTGATGGCCTCTGGCTCTTCCGCGCATTGGCATCCTCTGTGATCTTTGTTCACGGAAGCATTGGGACGAAGATGTTGCTCCTGTTTGGTCTGTCCAGGGACAATTCGAGGCCTGGCACTCTTCAGGTGCTTCCCTTGTGAATCGATTGGATGATCCCGTCCTAGGACGAGACGCATCCGCTCTTTCCTAGGGAGCTGCTCTGGGTTGGCCCCGGTTTTCAGGACAGGATGAGCTTTTCTCTGGGGTTTTGCTTTTCCCACAGGGTCAGGCATCTTGGCTTTCTCTTTTTCTTGAGCTGGGTTGGATGGGCCGTCTCCAGGTTGTGGGTCCGGGAGTAGGGATCAGCCTTGTGTTTTCAGGCGCGCCGGTCCTAACTGGTGGGGTCGGTGGTTGTGTCCCTGGAGGCGGAACTGTTGAAGGATTGGCTGCCTATCCTTGGGCAGTAATGAAGGCCTGAAGAGTCAGGAGGGATTCTTGCATCTGGTGGGTGGCTTCCGTCTGTTCAGCTATCCTGGCCTCTTGATCTAGGACTTGTTGTTTCAGTCTGACCACCTCTGGATCCTCCTGTTTGGGATTCATCTCTTCTTCAAGGATTGCAGAATCTTCAGCATCTTGATCCTGGTATCCCACTTCATTTTCTTCATCTTCCTCATAGTAACCTTCATGATAGTCTACTCTATCCTCAAAATTATGGGAATCGTCAAGCTGAGGCATTTGATAGGGTGTGCCCTGGGGTTGGTTCTGAGGGAATGGTTGATTGGGCAATGGCTCCCCATTGCCTGGTTATTGTTGGTGAGTAGGATCGAACACAGTGTGTCTGGTGTTCACCATTGTTGTACATATTCAAGATTTCTTTCAAGCTTTCTTCGGGCTCTCAATGAAAGCACCAAAATGTTTACCGAGTTTTTTGGAAACTAGAATTATCAAAGATAAGAGAGCAAAAATAAAGGATTTAAAGAGAAAAACACAAGGGTTTTTACGTGGTTGGGGTGTTATAAAGCCTTAGTCCACGAGTCTATTGTATTAGAGCTTAGAGAGCTTTAACAATGGAGTTTTTCTGTAAGTTTGAGCAGAGTATGTGCTTACAAAAGAAAACTCGGATCCTCACCACAGTGCACAATTGGCCCTATTTATAGGCAGGTGGATGCACTGAACTTGACCCGGACTAATCCGGGCCCAATACAGATGTAATTAGGATTTGCTCACTAATGGAGGCATAATACAAAGGGTTCTATTAAATAAAATACACTAATCAGGGCCCATTTGGCCGGCTCGAGCATAACCATGTTGTACGACTGACCACAGTACGCAGCTTCAATCTGGTCCGCGTGGGCTTCTAAGGAGATCCTAGGGACAGGATCCGTCAGAGTAATGGCAGTACTGTTCTGAATAATGGCGGACATTCCGTATGTAACATCTTCTGCAGGTTAGTTGAGGAGACAAAACTCTGTGTTTCTCGGGGTGATGTCAATGTCGGGGATAGTTTATCATACCTAACCCGGACGCCTAATCCGGGTTCATTTACCAACGTCCCGGTCCATTTACTAGGACCCTGGTTTGCTATCGTCGTGATCCATTCTTAGACTTGGAAACACCCTCCTTATTCGCACCTTGGACGACGCCTCATAATGGGTCCGGGAAGACAAACCGTGCCCAAGTCATTGTCCTGGCTTCCTCAGCGCGGGGATGTCTAGTGGATAATGTTGGGCTTGCTGATATTTGGGCCACCAGGATTCATTCCTTCCCCGTCCCTTGGGCTCAGTCTGGGCCTTGGATCCCTTCAAGATAGCCCATGGACCTAGAGTATCGTGCCACGTGTGCGGGGAGGAAACGAGGATAACAGTTCTCCAATTAGTTTCAACGAATGAATATGGTCACTACCCCTAACTTAAATGAGACATTGTCCTCAATGTCTAACGTTATGAAAATGTCAAGGGTAAAATTGTAAAAGGACATCCACCCAAGAAAAAACAAAACAACAAACACACAAAAGTAAAAACAAACTGCATACACACAAAATAGAATGGAAAGATAAAATCTGATTAGTCTTTGGTAGACAGAAGCATCGCTCTCAGACAAGTCTACCAACTACATATTGGCATACTGTCCAGTATTAAAAATGTTTTTTTTTTCCTGCGTCTAAAAAATAGAAGCGTTAACCACATTTTTAGGAAAAAGAAAATGTTCTGTTTCAAATCATGGAGGAATTTATGTGATTTTGAAAGAAAAAAATTATGATTTCCTCCATGACTTTGGCTATCACATCAATATGATATCATTTGAATTCATTCGGAGTGGTTGAAAGAATTTCAGCATGGGAAAGAGTTTCACTCCAAATGTTAATGGCATCTTCCTCAATAGGTTTATAAAAAATGGGAGTATAGGATGGTGGCATTGTGTCATCTTGTGATGGGAATTAACTTAAATTATGTGAGAGAACAACGTCAGTCCATTCCGACAATTGAGCCTTAAGTTCTGTAAGTTCCTCCATAAATTTTGTATTAAACTTTCTTTGTGCCTCCATAAATGTGTGCAAAGTGTCATCTAAGGAATTCCTATCAGTCCAGACACTATATGGAGGTTGATGGGGGAAGTTAGGAAAATTTTGCTTAAAATTCATGTCAGGTGGTGCATGGTAGTTGTACTTAGACTTCCAACTAAAATCTACAGGGTTGTTTCAGCTAAAATTATGATTCCTATGGTCGAATCTTTCAGGTTCACAATAATGTTAATCAAAATCTACCTTGGGAGCCTCGTAACTTTCTCTATCAAACTTAGTTTCTAAGAGCTCAAGTTCGCGGTACTCTCTTACACTAAGTTTGTATGCACCCCTAAAATAGCTAGTACCCTCAGTAGCACTATAATTATGATTGTTTTCTAATGATGAATAATACATTGGAAAATAAAGCTCGAAACGTTTCTTTTCTTCTTCATTCATTTTTTTTTAAATTTTTTTTAAGATGAAAACAAATCAATAATATAACATAAATTAAAAAATAATACTGAAATAAACTAAAATAAAATAAGTGGCTAAAAAAAATGAATGATAATCTCAAGAAATCTTTTCTGATGAGGAAGATTAGATAAAAGTGCAACCTCAAAGCATACTTCGAGTTTCAAAAGTTTTTTTTTTTTTTTGACAAACAATCTTAAGAAATCTTTTCTGTTGAGGAAGATCAGTTAAAACTGCAACCTCAGAGCATTCTTCGAGTATCAAGAGATAATATATTTATTATATGGAAGGTTTAACTATGTAATAATGCAAGTATATTCTAAGAAATATTTCTATATGTATTGGGAAGGTTTCCAAGGAACCACTCTTCCTCCACTCGTTAGAACTCCTCAAGGTTCAAAAGTGAAGAGGGAATGCTAACACAGACCTTGAAGCCAATTAGGAATAATCTTTGGTTTCTACTTGTAATATTATACAATTATTCCTAAAAATACATTAAGTTTCTTTTTTTTAGAGAAAAAAAATAAAGATAGAAATACTTACATCTTTACCTTTTTAAATGATAACCTTTACTTACTATTACCTCCCCGGCAACGGCGTAAAAAAAAACCATTGGTTGAGAGAGAAGCACATGGATTGCTAATTTTTGTTGAAAAGAAGACACTTCTATTGGTTGAAAATGAAGCACATGGATTGTTAATTTTGTTGGAATGAGTTGCAATTGACATATCTTATTGGTGGAGAAGAAACTGCATGGATTGGTGAGTTGGATTAGGATTTTTCAATTTGAGCTTGACTTCTTCAAAATGCCAATTTTCTTCCACTTTTACTTCTTTTTCTTTTTGTTTTATTTTATTCAACCAAAATTGTATCATTTTCCTACAAAATGAAAACAAATTAAATCCAAATTAATATTTTCATATATAAAATATATCACATTAATTCCATGAAAATATTAATTAAAACTTAATTTATTTTGACAATTAAAATCAATAAATGTGCATTTTTTACCCTTAATCAGATACTACACTTAGAGAAGCTCTGGGCGAGCTCTGTAGAACTTCATCACCCCAAAAAGATGGCCTACATCCACTTAGTCACTATATTTATCTTGCTAGCCATGAGTTACATTTGTATTTAACATTTAGCTATTTGGCTCTATTAAAGATGGAGAGCTGTCTCTGTGAAAAGCTGTCGCCCTCCCCTTCTTTCTCTTGGTCCCTACTCCTCTTATTTATATTGAAGAGTTATGGTTACATTTGAGTGTGGGCTTAAGTTATTGATTTTGGCCCAAAAATTATGCAAAGTTACAAGTGACTAGGCCTTAGGCATGATCTGGGCCGATGGGTGGTGACACTCCATAAATGGGTATAACAATTTCCCCCCAAGTCAGTCTTCATGTTTGCATAAGGCTGACTTATCGTGTGAACTCTTCAAGTTTCTTTTCACGAGGACCAGAACTTCAGGCCTTGGACGTATCATTACTTGGCTTCGCCGGTCTTTAAATATTGATTTTGGTGTGCATAGCCTCACGAGTCGTCTTGTAAGCCATTTGAAATGCCTCAGACCTGAGCGTGGAAATTAGTGACTATAAAAAGATTTGAGCTACTCGTAGGCTATTTGGGCGAGCTTCATCCGAGAAGCCTCATTCTCGAGCCAGACGAGTAGCTCCAAGATCTAAGATAGACGAGATGAATGCTCAAGGTTACAAGGACCTTTAGGAACCAAGCAAGATGAATGCTCCAGGTTCCGAGGACCTCAAGGAACCAAGCAAGAGGAATGCTCAAGGTTCTGAGGACTCTAGGAACCAAGAAGATGAATGCTCCAGGTTTCGAGGACCTTAAGGAATCAAGCAAGATGAATGCTCAAGGTCCCAAGGACCTCTAGGAACCACACAAGATGAATGTTCCAAGTTCCGAGGACCTCAAGGAACCAAGCAAGAGGAATGCTCAAGGTTTAGAGGACATCTAGGAATAGGTTCTGAGGACCTCTAGGAGCCAAGCAACATGAATGCTCAAGGTTTTGAGGACCTCTAGAAACCAAGCAAGATGCATGCTTAAAAGGTTCTGAGGACCTCTAGGAACCAAGCAAACTGAATGCTCCAGGTTTCGAGGACCTCAAGGAACCAAGCAAGAGGAATGCTCGAGGTTCCGAGGACCTCTAGGAACCAAGCAAAATGAATGCTCCAGGTTTCGAGGACCTCAAAGAACCAAGCAAATTTGAATGCTCAAGGTTTTGGGGACCTCTAGGAACCAAGAAAAATGAATGCTCGTAGGTTCCGAGGACCTCTAGGAACCAAGAAAAATGAATGTTCCAGGTTCTGAGGACCTTTAGGAACAGGTTCCGATGACCTCTAGGAACCAAGAAAAATGAATGCTAAAGGTTTCATGGACCTCTAGGAACCAAGTCAGATGCATGCTCAAAGGTTTTGAGGACCTCTAGGAACTAAGCAAGATAAAAGCTCAAAGGTTCTAAGGACCTCTAAGAACCATGCAAAATGAATGCTCCAGGTTCTGAGGACCTCAAGGAACCAAGCAAGAGGAATGCTCCAGGTTCCAATGACCTCAAGGAACTAAGCAAGATGAACGTTCAAATGTTCTGAGGACCTCTAGGAACCAAGAAAAATGAATGCTACAAGTTCTGAGGACCTCAAGGAACCAAGCAAAGCTGAATGCTCAAGGTTCTGAGGACCTCTAGGAACCAAGCAAAATGAATGCTCAAGACTCCAAAGACCTCAAAGAACCAAGCAAGATGAATGCTCCAGGTTCCGAGGACCTCAAGGAACTAAGCAAGATGAATGCTCAAAGGTTTTGAGGACCTCTAGGAACAAAGCAAAATGAATGCTCAAGGTTCCGAGGACCTCGACAAACCACAAAAAATGAATGTTCCAAGTTCCGAGGACCTCTAGGAATAGGTTCTGAGGACCTCTAGGAACCAAGCAAAGCTGAATGCTCAAGGTTCTGAGGATCTAGAAGAACCAAGAAAAAGGAATGCTCAAGGGCAACTTCTCCATTCAGACAATCCCAAGCCTTCCTAGACATGCGATAGCTCCTAGGAGTGATCCTTTGCCTTTGGCAGGCTCCAGTATCTAAGCACGTCTTTGGATATGGGTCCCCATATCCGACTAGCCTCATATGTGCGCATCTGAGGTTATTCGCCAATGTGGGGGAGTTAATGAGTCGATCTGCTAGCTACTATAACGATATGTCTGAGATATCGCCCAACAGAGATGGCTTAGGAAAGCTAGTCGTTAGGGGAAATTTCAGTGACACCAATGTCTATTTCCTTGTGTTTAGCTCTCAATGAAAGCACAAAAATGTTGACTCGTTTTTTTTTTTCGTTAACTCATCTAACACCCAAAAAATAATTTTGAGAAGATTTGTGACAGCTAAATAAAGCATATGAGATGCTTCTAGTGCCCATAAATAATGGATAGAGAGAGAATTTTATAATGGTCCAGCCCCAAAAAATGGTCTGCATCCACTTAGTCACTATTATTCATATTGTCAGCCCTAAGTTACATTTGTATTTAGTTTTTAGCTATTTGAATCCATTGAACATGGAGAGCTCTCACTGTGAAAAGTTGTCGCCCTCTCCTCCTTTCTCTTGTTCCCTACTTCTCTTATTTATATTAAAGAGTTATGGTTACATTTGAGTGTGAATTTAAGTTATTGGTTTTGGCCCAAAAATTATACAAAGTTACAAGTAACTAGGCCTTAGGCATGATCTGGGCCGATGGGTAGTGACACTCCAGAAATGAGTATAACACTATATTTTCTATATTTTGAATCGTACACAATATGATCACACTAAACTCAAAATATATATTTTTAAAATTAAATTTAGAATAATAAATCACATAATTTTAAACTCTCTTAATCAAATTTAATTATATATAACCTTATTTAAATTTAAACATAGTCACATGTGTTTATTTTTCTATGAATAATAAATTAGTACTCAATTATGTGAAACTATTCCTAGTAAAATACACGAATCATTTATTAATTTTAAACATAAATATGTATACATATGCTCAATTAATAATTATTCATCTTGTACATGTGTTTACACTTGTAAATGTTCATAGCTAGTACCTTCGTTCATTATGTTGTATTTAAAGTTAGATACAATTAGAAATAAAAATTAATAGGGTTTATATCTTTTTGGACCCTGTATTTTTTTCATTACCTGTTTGGACTCTATGTTTTGACAAATTACTTTTTGGACCCTATGTTTTGTAAAATTGTTAAAATAGAACCCTAAACTCAATTTTGATGAAGAAAAAATTGAATATAACAATACGGTTTTTAAGCAGAATGATTTTATTTTTGTTCTGAATTGTTAGTTTGGTAAATTATTTGTGATTTTAGTTGAGAATACATTGACCAAAATCGGTTTTAGGGTCCTATTTTAACTGTTGACGCGGTTCTTCGCCAACATGTAATTAAGAGAAGAAGAGAAAGGGATAAGTGCTAAAGGTGAACCGAAATAGATATATGATCTTAGAGGATGAAAGAGGTGACTCAAGACACGTTTTTTAAGTGGTTCGAAGGTTCTTCTACTCCACTAGTCAATATTATTGATCTATACTGAGTATTTGATTACAGAGTATTTCTTACAAGAGATTATTTTTCCAACCCCTATCAACTCCCAGGGTCTCCATATTTATAGGAGAAGGCACCTGGAAGTTGGTAAGAAGGTCATCCCGTGACCTTCTTAGCTATCGTATCAATTCTGTGACATTCATGATTAATTCCTAAACCTGACACATAAGTGTGGTCAAATCAATAGGTAAGGAGGTAATGGGCCGCACGGCCCAACCCAATTGTGGGTGTTTGAACACGCACGTTCCTGCTGCGTGTCCGAGAAGTCAGGGGGATATCAGACACGTGATGCCTGATATATGCACGTTTACCTTGCGTGTGTTGACTTCACAAAGGGTCACAGCCTCCATATCCAGCTCGTGGCACGAGCTGCATACTTAGCTCGGTCTTCGGCCTTCGAAATCCCTGCCCCGGCCTTGGGCGGTGAAGGCGAGCTCTTGGGGCTTCCTCGAGCTAAGAAGGCACGATATTACGACAGAAGCTCCAGCCCTGGGGATGATCATGAGGTAATCATGGTTAGGCCAAAGCTTAGCTTGCTAATCAGCCCGTGGGAAAATCAGGGCGTACATCTGCCCCCCAAGCTCCTACTCGTGGTATATCACGCCGTATATAAGACCACAGCAGGGGCTTTCAGACTTCCCCATGAACTCTTCGTATTCCACTTTTTACGCAGGCGCCTGATACGTGGAACATCGTGGGTGGTGACGGTACGTCTTACGAGAACCGCATTTAATGGCCTAGCCTATGCCCAGCTGTCGTTTCGTATTCCGAGTGGAGGGCCTCGGATCCCTCATCAGGGCCATCCAACGGCCCTCTACACGTGATCCTTTTCGCATATAAAAAGGGGTGGCCACCCTACGCATGGGCTACCCTACGCATGGGCCACCCTTTCATTCGAAATTTTTCAAACTTCTCTTCTTCTTCTCTCTTTATCTTAGAAGAACAAACCCTCTACTCTGTTACTGCTACTTTCAGTGTTCAAGAAGCTTAGGCGCACGGATTTCTTCGAAGCTTTGGAAGCCAATACACCGACGAAGCTTTTACCAAGGCGACACCTCCATCCACCTCCCAGCAACACACTGTAAGTTTCCTGACCATGTGCGTTTTGAAAATATATGCCACTGTAGCATAGGTAAAAATTTTACTGTAGCCGCATGCAAGGTTTTACTGGGTTTTGTGGATACGGAGGGTGAAAGCCCTTTTTAGGTTAGGGTATCTTTGTTGTAGGAAACCATTTTAGAGTATGGGTTTTAGGATGCTTTCTCTGGGGAAAATTTTCTGGGTAGGAGTTTTGGTAATTTTAGGTGCAAAACCGAGTAGCTTAGGGAACACGCCTCACAGGCGGTTTTGCAATTTTCTGCCTACTAAAACTTTCCCCCCAAGGCAAATTCTATCCTAACCCTCCTGACACACGAATCCCGAGTATTCGGGGATCTGTTGGGAGCATAGGCGCGTGTTCATCGAACCGCGTGGCCCCAATCTCCACGGGCTGGGCTTACCTCAGCTCGTGCAAATAATAATTGCTTTTTCCTCATGCTTGGGTCGCCTTTTCTGAAATGTCTTCTTTTGTTCGTTAGGCGACCAGATGGCTCCAAAGAGGAATCTCCCCCAGAAGAACGTCAGCAGCTCGGCCTCCCAGCAGGACAGAGGAAAGACGGCGATGCCTAGCTCCCCGATCCCCCGCTTCGGGCCGGCAGTGGAGAAGGAGGTCGAGGTGGCCCTTGATGCATTCTTTGAGGCGGAGAGGATCGTCTCAAAGATAACCGACCAGGTGAAGATTAACAAAATCTTCATTTCCCACAACATCGCCCTGGGGAAAGCATCCGTAGTGGCCCGACCTGCTTCAGATGGCGAGCGGAGCTGTGCGCCGCTCGACGAGTCATTCGCGGCCTGGAGCGGTGAACACTTTAAGGCAGGGGCCTTCCTTCCACTGGATCAGTATTTTGCTGATTTCCTCAACTACGTGGGGTCGGCCCCGTTTCAGCTCCCCCCCAACTCCTACCGTCTGCTGGCAGGGTTGAGGTATTTGTTCCAGAAGCACGAGTGGGAGGTCCCCACTCCTGCAGACATTTTATATTTCTTCTGCCTCAAAGCCAGCCCGGATCAGCGGGGGCGAGGCGACAGGTTTTACTATCTAACCCGGTTTCCCAATACGGCAGCAGTCATCGAGCTGCCCAGCCACCCTAATGACTTTAAGGACCAGTTCTTCATGTCAACTGGGTTCTGGAATTGCGAGCATCACTATTTCAATCGTCCTCGTAAGTTTTCTCCGACCTTAGCTCGTACTTTAAGTGTCATTTTAGCTCCTCCCGTACCCCGTTCTGACTCAGACTAATCTTGCAGCCATCTTCGCGAGGACAGAGAAATCTGTGACCCTCGGGGCCCAATACGAGACACTGGCGAGCTTTCCCCCCAGTGAGAAGGACTACCGGGTGCTCGTGACGGACGAGACGATGGTGTTTTGTAAGCTGATTTTCCCAAATCAGACTTTGAATCTAAGGAGGCCTCGGGGGCCTCCCCCAGCTCGCTCCTCTATGCCCACCATCGTGGAGGAGGACGAGGAAGACGAGGAGGACGAGACTCCACTTGTGAGGAGCAGGAAGCGGGCGCTGGAGGTCGCCCAGATAACAGACGAAGAGAGGATCCAGTCCGGAGCAGCCGCGGGTCCCTCGGGCCAAGGTAACCTTTACATATTTAGGAACTTAGATAGGGCCATTGCCGACCCCCGGCTAGCTAGATTCAACCCCCGACAGCTCGTCCATCGTCACTGAAGTGATCCGGACCTGGACATAACCCTGCTCCACTGCGTCGATCGGCTCGTGTTGGACTACCAGGATAGCCGACCTAGGGGTACCGTAGTAGTAGATAACACCTTAGCCTTTAGGTCGATCCTATTCAAGGAGTATGGGACCAATCTCTGCTCATGGCCATCACTCTGGAGGGGTATCTTAGCTCCAGGGCTTAGGCAGTATGTAGGAGAATCTAGCCCTGAGTCAGACCCGGACCCAGAACTTGCGCCAGTTCGGGAAGTAATCGTCTTAGGTTCTTCTTCCAGCTCGGGGGGTAGGGCTCCCTTAGTATTCACATACTTTTTACCTTTAACCCTTTGTCTTTTTCTCTGTATGGTCGCTAACTTGTACTAACCATGTTTTTGTTTTGACAGAAGAGATGTCTCAGTCCGAGGAGAGCCTACGAGGCGCAGTCTTCGGGGGGAACCCCTCAGCCGGGCCAAGAATGAAAAGGCTCCGGGCGTCCAAGAGCGCCACTGGGGTCTCCACCAAGTCTCCGGCAAAGGAGAAGGAGAAAACCCCGGCAGACCAAGTCGCGGGAGCGATTCTTCCTGCTGCAGGAGCAGGCCAAATGCCTCCACCACCTCCGCGAGCTCCAGCCGCCACCCAGGACGCAGGAACGGAGCTCGGGACTTCAGCCGTGGTGGCCTCCGATGTACGCATCCCAGTCAATCCCCTGGACCTGGAGAAGATCCCAGAGGCCTTCCGAGGAACGGTGTATGAGTCGGCGAACTACGCCGTCAGCCATTTATACAAGTTCACCGAGAAGGAACTCCGGGCCATTGAGACAATGAGCCCGGTTGGCGTAATGGAGTCTTCAATGGGCATGACCCTAACGGTAAGCTGCCCTGTTTTCTTTAAAGCTTTTACCATTACACTTTGCCCTATTTTTCCTCTAAGGCAATTTATCTTTCATTTCTCGCAGGGCGTCGTCGCTCTTCACCGGAGCATCATCAGGGCGAAAACTCAACTCGAGGATATGAGGGCCGAGCACCAGGCCTCTCTTCAGGAGGCTAAGGCGACTAAAGATGCCTTGGCGACCTCGAAGGCCGAGTTGGAGAAGACCCGCTCGAAGTTCCAAGAGCTCGAGACCTCCCTTGCCACCTCGCGGACAGACCTCGAGGCTGCGAAGACTGAGATCCAGGCCGCCCTGGAGGCCGAACGGACCACTTCGGAACAATCCATGGAAGATCTATTCTATCAATGTTGGGTCTACAATCTGGATGCTGACAACTCCTTCATGTCACCGAGTCTCTGGGCGCGCTTGCTGGTGAAGTTCCAAGCTCGCCTTGACAAAGAGGCGCCTTTAGAGACTGGGGAAGTTTCTGGTGCGGCGGAGCAGGGTGAGACAGCGACCTCCCTGGGGCCATCTGACAGAGCTTAGGGCGTTTTTTCTCTTTTTCCCTTGAATATTTTTAAGTATTTTTTTGATGTAACCTTTGCATGAGGTGTTTTCACCTCGAGACAATTTGCTTTGACGTTTTTAATTTACGCTTTTTCATGCCTTTTCGCGCTTTGGTTACAATAATTTTTTTTTGAGAATCTTAGTTCAAGTAGATTTAAATTAACTTCTAAGTCTTATGACCCGGTTAAAACCAGGAACTTAATTTGAAAACTTAGTTTGTGTTAACTTTTATCCATATCTCGAGCTCTTGAAGAAGAACATCGATCAATAGATTTAAATTAACTTCTAAGTTTTATGACCCAGTTAAAACCAGGAACTTAATTTGAAAACTTAGTTCGCGTTAACTTTTATCCATATCTCGAGCTCTTTAGGAAGAACATCGATCAATAGATTTAAATTAACTTCTAAGTCTTATGACCTGGTTAAAACCAGGAACTTAATTTGAAAACTTAGTTCGCGTTAACTTTTATCCATATCTCGAGCTCTTTAAGAAGAACATCGATCAATAGATTTAAATTAACTTCTAAGTTTTATGACCCGGTTAAAACCAGGAACTTAATTTGAAAACTTAGTTCGCGTTAACTTTTATCCATATCTCGAGCTCTTTAAGAAGAACATCGATCAATAGATTTAAATTAACTTCTAAGTTTTATGACCCGGTTAAAACCAGGATAGGACTTAGTCAACATTAACCCTTATCAATATCTCGTGCTTTTAAGAAAACAACGGTCAATCGATAAGAATCAACATCTAAGTCGTTAAGGAGACCTGGTTATATCCAGGTACCATATGCCCCCCAAGTAACTGGGAAAGGGTCTTTCGTGATTACTTTAAGATTACACTTGCAAATATGCGTAAAAAGCTGATTTTCATTAATACATAAAAAGTGGCCTTCCAGGCCTTACAAGTGGATCATTGATAATATCTCTTTAAGTGGATGGCATTCCAAGTCCGCGGAACCGCCCCTCCATCAAGTCGAGCTAACTTATAAGTTCCCTCCTTGATGACTTCGATGACCTGGTATGGTCCTTCCAAGTTCGGTCCCAAAACTCCATCTTTCGGATCTTTTCCGACGAGGAAAACTCTCCTCAGGACCAAGTCGCCCATGCTAAAGGCGCGTTTTCTGACCTTGGTGTTGAAGTAGCGGGTGATTTTCTGCTGATAATGGGCGAGCTGGAGCTGCGAATCCTCTCGCCTTTCCTCAACCAGATCGAGGGAATGGCACAGGAGCTCATGGTTTCGATCTTGGTCGTAAGATTGGACTCTATGCGAAAGAACCTTTATCTCCACGGGGAGGACTGCCTCACTCCCAAAGGTTAGGGAAAAGGGAGTATGACCCGTAGGAGTCTGATGCGAGGTCCGGTATGCCCATAGGACCTGGGGGAGCTGTTCTGGCCAGACCCCCTTCGCTTCATCTAATCTTTTCTTGAGGCTCGCCTTTAGGGTCTTGTTGACAGCTTCGACCTGGCCATTAGCCTGAGGATAGGCCACGGAGGAGAAACTTTTTACAATCCCATGTCTTTTATAGAACTCGGTGAACGGGTCGCTATCGAACTGAGTGCCGTTATCGGAGACGATCTTCTTGGGCAGGCCGAAGCGACAGATGATGCTTTTTACCACGAAGTCAAACACCTTTTTGGACGTTATCGTTGCCAACGGTTCCGCCTCTGCCCAATTAGTAAAGTAGTCGATGGCTACCACGGCGTAACGGACCCCGCCTTTTCCAGTGGGGAGGGCGCCAACCAAGTCTATCCCCTAAACGGAAAACGGCCATGGGGACGAGATCATCTTCAGCTCGACCGGAGGAGCTCGAGCAACGGCAGCGAATCGCTGGCACTTGTCGCACTTTTTCACGTACGAGATCGAGTCTTTTGATAGAGTAGGCCAGTAATACCCTTGCCTGAGAACCTTTAAGGCCAAGCTCTGCCCCCCGGTGTGGTCTCCGCGTAATCCTTCGTGAACTTCCTGCAGGATGGCCTTCGCTTCACTTGGAAGAACGCACCGGAGGAGAGGTAGGGAATGCCCACGTCGGTAAAACACCCCTTCGACCAACGTATATCTCGGAGCTTGATACAGGATTCGCCGTGCATCGTTACGCCCTTCAGGCAGCTTGCCCTCGACGAGATATTCAAGAATGGGGGTCATCCAGGTCGGCCTGGCGTCGACCATCTCAACCTCCGCCCGGTCTTCTTCTATACTTGGTATTTCCAAGAATTCTATTGGCACCAACCCCAAGGTCTCCGTCTCTCCCGAGGTGGCGACCTTGGAAAAAGCATCTGCATTAGCGTTCTGTTCCCGAGGTATCTGTTCGATCGATCCTCGCTCAAATGCGGACAGGTCGGCTTTTATCTTTGCCAGATATGCGGCCATCTTGGGTCCCCGCGCCTGATACTCGCCTAGAACCTGGTTTACCACGAGCTGGGAGTCACTGAAGCACTGGACGGAGCTCGCCTTTAACTCCTTGGCTATCCTCAGCCCGACCAACAAAGCTTCGTACTCTGCCTCGTTGTTGGAGGCCTTGAACCCGAACCTTAGCGCCGAGTGGAATCTATGTCCCTCGGGGGATATCAGAATGATTCCGACCCCGGAGCCGTTCTCGTTGGATGAACCATCCAAGAAGATCCTCCACAACGATTGGGGCGAGGTGACCTAAGGTGAGCCCTCTGCTGGATTCTCCTGGAATTCTGTGCATTCTGCCACAAAATCGGCGAGGGCCTGACTTTTTATAGCAGTTCGTGGAGTGTAGAAAATCTCGAACTGACTGAGTTCGACCGCCCATTTTAAAAAACGTCCCGATGCTTCAGGTTTTTGCAAAACCTTCCTTAGAGGCTGATCGGTCATGACGTGTACTGAGTGAGATTGGAAGTACGGCCTGAGCTTTCGCGAGGCCGTGATTAGGCAGAACGCCAATTTTTCCATTAGTGGGTATCGTGATTCTGCCCCGAGAAGTCTCTTGCTGATGTAATAGACTGGCTTCTGAACTTGGTCCTCTTCTCGTACCAGTACGGCACTAGCTGCATCCTCTGTGACAGCCAGGTAGAGAAAAAGAGGCTCTCCTGCCTTAGGTTTGGATAGCACGGGCGGTTCAGCCAGATGTGCCTTCAGGTCAAGGAATGCGCTTTCGCATTCTACTGTCCATTCAAACTTTTTGTTTCCTCCGAGCAGGTTGTAGAAGGGCAAACACTTATTGGTTGACCTGGAAATAAACTGGTTAAGTGCTGCCACTCTTCCTGTTAAGCCTTGGACATCTTTCCGCGACCTGGGCGAAGGAAGCTCGAGCAGTGACCGGATCTTTCTGGGGTTTGCCTCGATTCCTCGGGTATTGACTATGAACCCCAGGAATTTCCCTGACGCGACTCCAAAAGTGCATTTCTGGGGATTGAGCCTCATGCCATATTCTCATAGTATTTTAAAACATTCTTCCAGGTCGGAAACATGGTTATCGGCAGTCTTTGACTTATCTAGCATGTCATCAACGTACACTTCCATGTTTTTACCGATCTAGTCCGCGAACATTCTATTTACTAGCCTTTGGTAGGTAGCTCCGGCGTTCTTCAGTCCGAACAGCATGACCTTATAGCAATAGACATTAGTCGGGGTCATGAAGCTGGTGTGTTCCTGGTCCGCCAGATTCATCGCGATCTGATTGTAGCCTGAGTACGCGTCCATAAAGGACATGAGCTCGTGCCCCGCCGTGGCATCCACCAGCTGGTCAATCCTTGGCAATGGAAAACAATCCTTGGGGCAGGCTTTATTCAGGTCAGAGAAGTCGATGCAGGTTCACCATTTTTCGTTGGGCTTTGGAACTAGCACGGGGTTGGCGACCTAAATTGGAAACTTGGCTTTACGGATAAAGCCACATTTTTTGAGCCGGGCTACTTCTTCTTCTAGGGCTTCAGCCTGGGTTGTTCCTAAACGTCTTTGCTTCTGAGACTTGGCAGGAATGCTTTTATCCAAATGTAGCGTGTGCATGATGACACTCAGGCTAATCCCCACCATGTCCTCGTGGGACCAGGCAAATACGTCTAAGTTAGCCCGCAGAAACGTCGTCAGCTCCGCCTTCCTCTTGCCGCAGAGATTTTTCCCGAGCTTGACCATCCGTGATGGATTTTGTGGATCAAGGTTCACCTCCTCGAGCTCCTCAATAGCCTGGAGCTCGGATCTGTCTTCGCCTACTCAGGGGTCAATATCCTCACTTAAAGCGACATTTCCCCCTTTGGCGCTTTGAGGTTTTTCAATCTCAGGGTCCGCTGAGGGTTCCTGAGAATCCTCTTCACTCAGAATGCCCATAGCCAGCTGCCCGGGTTTAGATTTTCCCTTCATGGAAATGCTGTAGCATTCCCTGGCAGCGAGCTGATCGCCCTGGATAGTGCAGATTCCTGTTGAAGTAGGGAACTTCGTGGCGAGGTGTCGAACGGAAGTGATAGCCTCGAAAGCTATGAGCGTAGGTCGGCCCAAAATGGAATTGTAAGCAGTGGGGCAGTCTATGACCACGAACTCGAGTAGTTTGGAGACTGTCCGAGATTCTTCCCCTAGGGTGATCACCAGCTCGATCGTCCCTATCACCGCTGATCCTTCTCCCAAAAAACCATACAGCATCATGGAGGTTGCGTTTAGCTCGGCGACGGTCAAACCCATCTTCTCTAAGGTGGATCGGAATAGGAGGTTCATCGAGCTCCCGTTGTCTATTAGTACCCTCCTCACTCTCCGGTTGGCGAGCTGGACTGCTACAACCAAGGGATCATTGTGAGGGAACTGGACATGGCCTGCATCTTCCTCCGTAAAAATGATTGGTTGCCTCTCCAATCGCTGCTGCTTTGACTGGCACTGCTTTGACTGGCGCTGCTTCGGGACGAACTCCACTCCGTTCTGAGCCTTTAGTTCATTCACGTATCTCTTCTGGGCACCTCTGCTCGTGCCAGCCATGTGCGGTCCTCCAGAGATGGTGGATATCTCTCCTCCAACCACGGGGGGAGGGACATCCTGATCTACCCGAGACCCGGGCTGACTGGCTGGGGCTTCTGGAGCAGATCGACTCGCTGGGACCCTGTTCCGCGAGTATTGAGCCAAGGGACCGGCTCGGATGAGAGTCTCGATCTCATCTTTTAAATGCCTACAATCATCGGTATTGTGGCCGATGTCGTTATGAAAACGGCAAAATTTGGAAGTGTCTCTCTTTCCCTTGTGGTGTTTCAATGGCTCCGACCTCTTCCAAGGGACCCGAGTAGAGTTGGCCAAGAAGATACTCTCTCTGAACTGAGTGAGCTCGGTATACGTCATGAAAACGGGCTTAAACTTATCTACGGACTTATTCTTCTTTTGGTCGTGGTGACTGTTTTCGCCATTGCCCTTTCTTTTGCCTCCGCCGGGCTGGTTGCTCTGTGCGACGTTTGGGGTCGTTGCTACGACCTCCGTCCCTACTCCCGCGGGCTGATCGGGAACCTGGCTAGTTCCCGCAGCTGAGGCTTCGGCTTCTTCCAAGTTTATCCATTCCTGGGCCCTGTTAAGGAATTCATTGACCGAGCTGACTCCCTTCCTTTGTATATCCTTCCATAGGTCTCCTCCGACAAGGATTCCAGTTCTCATGGCCATGAGCTTGGAGCTATCATCCGCGTCTCTAGCCCGAGCAGCGACGTTCGCGAATTTGCTCAGGTAGGCCTTCAGAGTCTCACCAGGCTGCTGTCCCACGTTAGCTAGGGAGTCGGCCTGAACACGGGCAGCCTGGGAGGCTCGGAATGCCCTTTTGAAGTCGGCTGAGAAGGTCTTCCAGGAGCTTATTGACTATCTTTTACTTTGCTTGAACCACTGCCTGGTAGGTCCAGTCAGTGTGGAGGGGAAGATCAAGCATCTCAGCTCCGGGCCAATGTTATGGGCCATCATTAGGGTGTTAAACATCCCTAAATGGTCCGACGGGTCTCCGTCCCCGTTGAACTTTGACAAGTGAGGCATACAGAAACTAGATGGGTATGCCGTTGATACTATATTGGGGGCGAAGAGTTCCATCTCGTCTCCCGAATCATATTCGTCTTTTTCTTTTTCTGATAGGAGCTTCCTCATCAGCTCCTCCATCTGAGTCAGGCGCTCGAGGGTTTGGTCCTGATGTCCTTGGTTATTTCGGGGCTGTTCAACAACTCCGGATCCATTGTACACATTTGGTGGGTTATTGCCCCTCCTATCTTGAGATAGGTTATGTAATGCCCCAAATTTCCTAATAAGGTTTAGGACCTTGATTAGGAGGCCGGGAGGGCCATAATTGATTTATTATAGTATTTAATGATTATATGCATGTTTACGTGAATTATATTATTATATGATGGTGGATGCATGCATATGGGAGAATTTATTATTGTGAGGGTATTCTGGTAATTTGGCCGCGGTGGGCGTAATTGCATAATTTGGGTGCATGATTGTGATTAATTAATATAGCCACATTATAAGGTGGATTGGTTCGAGCTAGTCGACATGAGACGATCGTGAGATGCGAGAGTTTGGTCTAGTTATAACGGGTATAAGTTCGGGGCTCGGGGTGAGTCTCGGGGTGAATTTAATGATTAGAGCATTACCGGGAATTAAAGGGTAATGAGATATGGATTATTGGTGTTTGAGGTTATTGAGAATAGCGGGAATTGGAGGGTGTTAAATGTGATTAATGAAATAGGTGCGAAAGGACGGTTTTGCCCTTGGTGGCTATGAAGGTTTTATTTTAGACCTAAGGGTATTTAGGTCTTTTTACCTTAAGAGATATATATAAGCCATTGAGGCTGTAGAAGAGTAACAAAAACAGAGCCTCTCCTCCTTCACTCCCGATAGATTTCTTACCCTTTTCTCTTTGGATTTTCGAGCTCAGTTTGAGGAATCGAGCCAAGGAACCAAGCTTAGCCAAGCTAGGGTTGTGCTCCACCATTGAAGAGGGTGTGTTGCCAAGATTAAGGTGAGTTTCTAGCCACTAGAACTCTTGGTTTTACTCTGTTTTATAAGCTAAGTTTCAGCTGGTTTTTGGGTTGGAAACTTGGGAATTGGTTGGAGTTTTGGCTAGGGTTCTTGGGGTTGTGGTCCTTAGGACATGTGGAGATGGTATTTGGGTTCATTTGGGAGTTAATTTGACGTTTGGAAGCTTTTGGATTGGGTTAGAAATGGTAGAATCGAAGAAGGAAAAATCTGGGAATTGGCTGGCTGAAGGTAGCGCTACAGCGCCCAGTGTAGGGCGCTATAGCGCTACCTGCAGGGAGGTTGGGCGGTTTGTGTTTCTGCCTTGAGCGCTGGGGCGCTAGAAGGGCAGCGCTGTAGCGCTCCCCTGTTTCCTCTTAACCCTGTTTTGGGTGTTTTTAAGGGTTTTTGACTTGGGGTTTCAATCTTTAAGGCCCAGGATCGAATCTACTCACTGTGTGGGCGTGTTTTGAGGTCCCGAGAGTGGGGTTTAGGTTAAGACCCTATCTTTGGTAATTTTCATTAATTGGAGATTGTTTTGGTTATGACTAGGTGACCGCTAAAGGATTAATGATCGATCGTTCTCAAGGGTCGTTCTTGTTCTAACTCTCACTCGAACCGGAGGTAAGAAAACTGCACCCTGTGTATATGTGACATGCATGGCTATCATTGATGCATGATGGTTGATTATTGAGTATGACATGCATGGCTATTCTTGATGCATGTTGGTTGACTGTTAAACGTGACATGCATGGCTGCTATTGATGCATGTTGGATTGTTAAGTATGATGCGTGTGATGCATGAGAAACATGTGATTAGGACATGCTTTGTATACTGGGTATGATATTGTTCAAAGCTTGAGTCTTTGTGGTTGTGCATAGTCCTAATTGTACTGGTATCTGTTAGTAAGCATGCTAAATACCTTGTTTGTGGATATTGGTCATGTGATATATGTGTAGTGGCATGGCTTACCTGTGTATGACGCTGACTTATTAGTCAGAATCGACAATGGTGTCAGATCCGTCTGTGAAGCTGTGACTTATTAGTTGAGTTCACCACGGGCTGAGCACTGGTCGTGTTTTACCGACCCAAGGGTCAGAAATGGCAGTGCGTTGTGAGCGCCAGGCCGATTAAAGATTGGATCTAATCAAGGTCGGCATTGAATGACTCATATGGGGTATTAATGCTAGATCGACCGGAAGGTCAATGAGAACTATAAGCGCTTGCCTGGTTTACAACCAGATGACTATAGCCAAGGTATAGAACCCCGGTGACTGTTTGTCACATGGCTAAGGGACGTTGTCCATAGTTTCGACTCTAGAGTCGTGAGGAAGGTTATGTTGGTGACTAATCACCATGCACCTATCCTAACCAATCTTATAAAGGGAACACTTATCAGTTGAGCCATGGTGACCCTATCGTCACGCTGCTAGAGGGAGTGATGCTCATTATTGTGACTTTTGGCTACTGTCACCTATCTGGATGGATCATTGGTTCCAAATGGTTACTATGGTTGTAGTTGATATTATATCATGTTATATTGTGTTTTCTTGTTGGGCTTCGGCTCACGGGTGCTACGTGGTGCAGGTAAAGGCAAGAGGAAGCTGGACCATCCTTGAGTTGGAGAGCTTAGGTGATGACGTGTACATATGCAGCTGCTCGTCCGCCACGGCCGGGGTTTAAAGTGGAACTAGGGTTGAACCCTGTCTTGCCGCTTAGAACGGCCTGTTGTAAATATTTTCTGTAATAAACTCTGAAACTTTATTTTCGGGATCCCAATGTATAAATTAAACGTTCTAGTGAAACGTTACCTCGCAACCAAAATGTTAAATCCCTAAACCGCTAATCATACTTAGTTCACGATTTTGGCCAAATGACTCGGTTAGCGAGTTTAGCACTGTTTACAAGGCACACCGTAACGGTCCCTGGAGTTTGGGGCGTTATAGGTTATTTGGGACATTCCCTCCGTTATGTACTCCGGACAGAACCCCCCCTGAACGAGTCTGGCCATCTCCTCCTGCTCTGTCCCCTCTATGAGAGTTGAGGCAATCTCGCCGGTCACCTCCCTGGGTGTTCTGATGACTTTGTGCCGAACTTAACCGCTGACGCAGGTCTCCCCCAGAGAGATCACTCCAGCGACTGCCGGTCCAGTGGCTCCTGCTGGATAGGCTTGGAGTCCGCCTTTGGCGGTGATGACCTGAGCTTTCCCCTGGCGCCCTGCTACGCCGGGAAGGTCCAGCTGATGGCGGGTTTCTCCTACTACCCCCATAGGCTGGGATGTCCCGGACAGGCCGAGGAGGAGACGGATATCGGATCGGAGATGGAGGATGCCTGACTGGGGAGGCGATCCTAGTTCCGTCTGGACGGATCAAGTTTGGTGGGGGCCTTTCGGCCATGCCAACCTGTTGATACCGCGTCGAGCGATCTGGACGAGGCGCAGGACGGTCGTCGGGGACGGGCTGACGTCGCGAGCCCTCCCCTGGATCTCCTTCGGGAATTTCCTCGAGCTCTCCTGAGCGTCCTCGAGGATGGCTGAGAGCTAGGAGTTGATGTCCTGACCGAACGGCTGTATGGCTGTTGTCCGGTCCTAGGCATTTCCTCGAAGTTTGCCTCTCGATGGTGTGATGAAAGGGTGGAGTTGGCTGCCGGAAGTCTATCCGAACGGCTATGCCTGGACCGGTTACCCCGGCGAGACTTAGGAGCCTCGCCTTGCCTCTCTCCGACGTTAACGCCGGTTGTGAGAGGGGGTAATCGGGCCAGGATATCCTGGATTTGCTGGCTAGCTGTTGCTAACTGGCTCCTCAGTTGAGCGTTCTCCATCTCCACCGCAGTATAATAACATGGGTTCGGATTAGGTGGCCGAGGCGCCGAACTACCGGTATCATCTTGGCCCACCGGCTGTTTTCCTGGCCGTTGCTGGACATCAGGAACTTGTTCATCAGGGATGGTAGTATGATGAGCCTCCTGCCCATCATGTTGTTCTGTTTCGTTGTCGTGCCTGGACCGAGTAGTCACCATAGTTGGATGTTTGCAGCAGCACTAATCGAACTTGCTCTCAATGAAAGCACCAAACTGTTGACGCGGTTCTTCGCCAACATGTAATTAAGAGAAGAAGAGAAAGGGATTAGTGCTAAAGGTGAACCGAAATAGATATATGATCTTAGAGGATGAAAGAGGTGACTCAAGACACGTTTTTTCAGTGGTTCGAAGGTTAAAATCCTTCTACTCCACTAGTCAATATTATTGATCTATACTGAGTATTTGATTACAGAGTATTTCTTACAAGAGATTATTTTTCCAACCCCTATCAACTCCCAGGGTCTCCATATTTATAGGAGAAGGCACCTGGAAGTTGGTAAGAAGGTCATCCCGTGACTTTCTTAGCTGTCGTATCAATTCTGTGACATTCATGATTAATTCCTAAACTTGACACATAAGTGTGGTCAAATCAATAGGTAAGGAGGTAATGGGCCGCACGGCCCAACCCAGTCGTGGGTGTCTGAACACGCACGTTCCTGCTGCGTGTCCGAGAAGTCAGGGGGATATCAGACACGTGATGCCTGATATATGCACGTTCACCTTGCGTTTGTTGACTTCACAAAGGGTCACAGCCTCCATATCCAGCTCGTGGCACGAGCTGCATACTTAGCTCGGTCTTCGGCCTTCGGAATCCCTGCCCCGGCCTTGGGCGGTGAAGGCGAGCTCTTGGGGCTTCCTCGAGCTAAGAAGGCACGATATTACGACAGAAGCTCCAACCCTGGGGATGATCATAAGGTAATCATGGTTAGGCCGAAGCTCGGCTTGCTAATCAGCCCGTGGGAAAATCAGGGCGTACATTAACCATTTTACAAAACATAGGGTCCAAAAAGTAATTTGTCAAAACACATGGTCCAAACAGGTAATGAGAAAAAACACAGGGTCCAAAAAGATATAAACTCAAATTAATAAAAAAGATACTATCGTGTCATGTCAAGATTACAACAATTATACAAATTTGGCAAAAAATGGAATTGGTCTCATAAATTTCCAAATATTCTATATGCATGCATGAGCATGAACTGCCAATTACCTCGTTATTTATGTAATCTTTTATTTTTCTTTCCCTAAAATCAATCTTACATATGTGATGATAACAAACAAAATCTATATCTTGGAAATTTTTGGTTTTAATTATTATTTTTTTCGTTATATTTAATATAATATTCTTATATTTAATATAATATTCTTATATTTAATGATAGATTGTAAACATGACTTAAACTTTAAATAAAATTAAATAAGATATTTCACAATGATAATTATTTAAAAATAATAAAATCATATATTTTATAACTTAAATAAAATTTAATTAAACTTAAACTTAATATTACATTAAACATATAATATATAATATTTTGTTGTCACTAACAAATTCAAAAATTAGAACAAACATAAACTTAAACAAAAATTAATTAATTAATTAAAATATGATATTTTAAATAATTAAATCATATTTATTTAAAAATAATAATGACATATATATCATTTTTTTTTATCTTATAAATTTGTGTGATAATTTGTTTTTTTTTTCAAGTGATTGAAGTTATTTTTCTTCATCAAATTCACCTAAAGATATTGTGAGATACATTATAAACTAAAAATAATTGATGCATGTATACTACTGTCTACACAATGAATTTTTCTATTCTTATTTTATTTATATTATCAATTTCTTTTTAAATATTATTTTATTTTGTATATATGTCATGTAGCCATGTAAATATATATCTATGTTAACACTGTGTTTAAATGTCATATATGTAAATATTATTGATATAAATATTTACATATACTATTGAACTATAATTCATTCTATTATATATATACATATTAAAAATAGTGAAACATTTTTTATTAAAATTATAGAGAATGTTTACAATTTTGAAACTAAGCAAATGTGAATTGCACGTTGTTTCTACCTAGTCTCTTTTTATAAATGTGTACATAACAATTTTTTTTTTTTAATACCTTTAAAACTAACTAAAAATATATTTTTATTAATTATATTAATATAAATTCTAATATTATAAAATATCATTATTATAATAATATTTAATATAAAACTGCATATATAATAATTATATTAATATAAATTCAAATTCAAATGTTATGAAATATTATTATTATAATAACATATAATATAAAACTAGATATTTAATAATTATATCAATATAAATTTAAATGTTATCAAATATTATTATGATAATATTATATAATCCTAATTTTTTAATAAATATATTTATATGAATTTAAATATTATAAAATAATATTGTTATAATAATATTTAATACAACATTAGATATTTAATACTTATATTGATATAAATTTAAATATTATTATAATAATATATAATGCATAATCTTGATTTTTATTAAAAAAAATTATCATTTATGTTTAAAAATGTTATCATATTATATAAATATATTTTAAAAAATCATAAACAATGTTTTAGTTTAATTGTTCATTTAATATGTTTATGTATTCTTTTATATATAATATTATTTATTTATTTGAAATTTATATGATAATGATATAAATTTAATAAAAATAATTAATTAATTTTATAAATAAAACTAAGCAGACGGTATTGCATGTTACTTGCATATAGTAAAATAAAAAATGTGTAGATAACGAAAATTATTGGTTTTAGCGGTTTCTTTTATTAACTTTAACTGAATATTCCAAATATTTAACAAAATATAATTTTAAAACCAAATAAAAATAAAAATTTATTAATTATATTAATATAAATTCAAATATTATAAAATATCATTAGATATTTATTAATTATATCAATATAGATTCAAAAGTTATAAAATATCATTATTAAATTCAAATATTATAAAATATCATTAATTATAAATTCAATTGTGTTGACGCCGTTTTTCGTCAACAGATAAAAGAAGAGAGCACGTAAACAATTAAAGACAATGGCCAAAAGAAATAAATGAATCAAACACACGATTTTTTATGTGGTTCAGCAGTTAAATCTGCCTAGTCCACGAGTCTCTGTTATTAATCTTAAGATTATCTCTGAAAAATTCTTTAGCATGAATTCTCCAGAGTTTTCTCTCAAAGATCAGAATTTCGGTCCATTACAATGGTGCATGGCTTCTCTATTTATAGAGAAGGATGCAGAATACTATCCCACATATTTTGGGTAGTTACTCTTTTGTGAATAAAATAAATGGCTTTAAATGCCTTTAATCAGATAAAAAAGGAAACGTCCCTGAAGACCAGGGAACGCATAACTGACTAAATAATATCCCACGATTCTTGGGGATTTACATCAATAAATGAGGATTACATCTCATGTTTACAATACTTGTAGATATTCAAGGTGGTTATAGCGTATCTCCAAGGCTTCAGCATCTCAGGTTTCATATCATTGTGCGAGCCACAGACATCTCCCGAGCTAACATTGCTTTCGAGATAGTACATCGAGCTCAAGACCCATGCTCCGAAGTTCCTGAAGATGAAGTGTTCTCGGAGCTACCTTTCGAGATCGAGATCATTTCGAGGTCACCGCATTCGAGATCATACATCATACTTTGCATGCTCGATTTACAATCCTAGATCATACTCTAATCCTCACGAGACCATTTATTGCGAACTCAGCTTTCGAGGTCATATTTACCATGGCTCGAAATCTGGGTATAACATCTTGCCCCCTCAAAAGTATTTGTTCGAATCCTAAGAGAAGGAAACTTTTGAACTACTTTCTCTGGGAACCGTACCGTCATACGCTCTTGAAAACGGACACGTGCCAGATGGGTATTGCTCACTTTAGGTACTTGAGTACCTTGGGAACACGCCCACGATCGTCCATCTGACAACTTTTCGGCGCCATCTTGTCATTGATCCCCATCCGTTCGATCTAGTGAGAATTCCATTCGACGCTCCTGATTAATTCCATTTTCCCACCTATATATACAAGACCCCCTCTTCGTCTTCTTCACGTTTGTTCATCGTAAACCAGAAAGGAAAAAAAACAAGAAAACCAGAGACTTTCTTAAGAAGCTTCCGTCCCGTGCATGTTTTCTCGACCCAAGAAACAAAGGAATCATGGTCTGTTCGAGTCAGTGAGTTCTTTCTTGCAACCTCTCCTCCAATCGACGATTTTGCTGCAATCACCATCACTGTGTAAGTATGCCATTTTTGTTTTCAGCTCTTTACCCATACTGTTCTTGTTGTGTATGCTAGTTTACGTTCTTAGAATGATACGATAGGAAGTTTTGAACCCATGGGCTTTTATGCCTTCTAGATTTTCATTCTGGATGTTCGTCTCTGGTTTGTACCCAATTTTGTCGTTTGAACGAAGTTTCAACTTTCTGGGTTTTGAAAATTTTAGGCCATGTTTCTTGTACACTAAGTTTTCGGGTAAAAACCCTTGTTCTTGACAATTGCACGAAGCCCAAAAATGCCCTTTCCTGGCTAACCGCCACCTTTCTTTCCCTTGAATTTCGGGATTTTCAAAAAATCATCCACGCTCCTTTTCTTTCCTGTGGAACACACGCTCTGACTCTTTAGTAAGGGTCTTAATACTTAGTTTCTTGTCCTTAAATCTCCGAGTTCATCCCATCGAGCTCGTGATTCTTGCATGCATGGCCCTCACCATTTTTTCTTTCTCGTTAGATGTCACAGAATCCGGAAAGACGGTGGGGGTCATTACGAGCAATCCCTTACGAGCCCAAATCTCCGAGCCCGGAATCGGTCTTTGCCCGGAACCAACGTCGGATTAAAGAATACGAGATCGCATGCGAGCAAGAAGACATTCGAGCCCACTATCGTCGCCAGATAGACGAGGTTATTGAAAAGAAGAGAAGAGTTCTTCGGGAAGTCATCTATCCGGAGCCCAACCCAGGACCTAGGCCAGTTCCCCTCGACCCTGCGTTAAAAGTCACGGTTGCATACCACCCAGGGGAACTCCAGTTTTCCTTAATGGCGGAGCCTTCGTCTTCACAGCCTAGGAGGGAGATGTTTGAAGCCGAGTTCTACCAGAGCTCGGTTACCACCAGCGACCAAATAACTGATATCTTGGCCCTCCATGGCCTTAGTTCGTTGGACACACTGAAGTGTCGAGCTCCGACTAGGCATGACCGGAGCTGTTTCGCCCCTGGGGGCCGCGATTCCAGTGTAAAATACGCGGCCTGGAGCCAGGAACATATAAGGGCAGGAGCTTTACTGCCCCTGAAGTCCTTTTTCAGAGACTTCATTGATTTCGTTGGGTTGGCTCCATTCCAACTCAACACCAATTCATACAGGGTGCTGTCTGCCCTGAGGTCCTTATTCCACGAGCTGGAGTGGACAGGGCCTTCACCCCAAGAGATTTTATATCTCTTTTGTTTGAAGAGTAATCCCTCCCGAGCTCGGGGAGGAGATGATTTTTACTATCTTTCGAGCTACCCCAAAGAGACGAAGATCTTTGAAGATCTTCCGAACCACCCTCCTGACTTCAAGAAGGCTTTTTTCTGGACAGACGGTCTGTCCCCGTCTCGACATCGTTCGTTTAGGCGGATTCGTAAGTATTCTCGTTACTTTCTATTTTTGAGCTCGGAATTTTAGCCCTTAAATCCATATTTAGTTGAAGTGTATCTCGCCTTTCAGCTAACTTTCAGCGTCCCACCCCTGACGAGACAATGAAGGGGCACAGAGAGACCTTGCTCCGACTCCCTTACGGCAGGAGATCTCTCTCATTTCTATTACATGAGGACAAGCTACGAGCTTGTGGGTTGTTGGGACAGGGCCAGTCAACCTCTGACTGGTCCAGTAAAAAATATGAACGCTGGGAGGAAGTGCCACTGCCCACAGGCATCCTTCCTCCGAGGAGAGAAAGGAGGGCATCTCTCCCAATTCGCTCGAGAAGTCCGCGGTCGGGGAATGAGGCCAATGACGAAGCCTCGAGTTCGGACTCCGATGGAGGTAAAACCCTTCCTACCTCGCGAATGTGGTCCCCCACTTTATTAAAACACAGGCCCAATAGACTAGTCTCATGCCCACAGGATAGATACCACTTCTACATATGGAGTTGGGTAGATGACTGTGTCCATAGGTTTGATAATGGGCTCAGGAAATACGACACTATGTACACCACGGACGAGGTGTGGAATGGGATAGCTGTGCAGTATGGGACCAATGATTATAGGGACCTCTCGAGGTTATCACCAACTTATAGGGAAGGCACTCCCCCCGCCTCTTCTGAAGACGGGGGAATTTCATGGTCCCCAAGCTCGAGCTCGGGGGAGAGTCTCAGTTAGGTTTTTTCTTCAACTGGTTTCCATCTTTTTTCAAAGTTATTATTATTGTTTAACTCACTGTCATTGTGCAGGTGCCATGAATCCCAACCTCGACGCCGTGCTTTTTAGCGATGGGGGAGTTGGCGCCCAAAAGAGTAAACGCCCGAGGATACCAAAGAGATCCGACCGACCGTCCAAGGTACCTAAACATCGCGAGACGACTCCCACGGCCCAGACCACTGCGAACACCTCCAAGGAACCGACTACCCAGATTGATGGGATAGGCCCGACTGCATCCATCTCGCTGCTTCCCACCGAAACCCGGTTAACAGTTGTTCGGCCCCCGAAGAAACCTTCTACCTCAACGGTTCAGCTGCCAACGGCTCGAACCCACACTGAGGAGTATGTACTTGATGGTGCCGCTGGGACAGAAGGGGCTTTACTGAGCTCGGACGTCCTTTCTCGGGTAGGTCAGAGCTTTTCTGGCTTCGGCGCCGACCACTGGGATCTCGTGCGCAAGGCCTCGGACTGCAACACTCTTTATGAGAAGAGTATCGAACTCACCGCCGCGGTAGCCTTCTCAACTCTATTTTAAGTATTTATGCCTCAGTTCGCAATTCTGATTCATTCTTTGTGTTTCAGGCCCTTGTTGTTTCAGCACAGCTCAACTATAAACTGACCAACGAGGTGCAAACGAGCTTGTCTCTGGCTCAGAAGTCAAAGGATCTCGAGCTTAAGATGGTTGACGAGCTCAAAGACTCGAGGTCTGAACTTGAAAAGCTGAAGACCCGTCTCGAGGAGCTGGAAAATTCAAATGCTGAGCTCGAGAAGGCCAATGCCAAGCTCGAAGAGGAGAAATCTGCCACCCTCGACCTCATGGAGAGCGAGAAGGTCCGCCTCCTGAATGAGTCTAAGGAGCAGAAGGAGAAAGCGGTCGACCAGGCCATGTACAAGCTTTGGGCCGACAATGCCGACCTCGACACCAGCTTCCTGGGTCCTCTCGAAGCCACATATGTTGAGCGGTGGAATGCCCGTCTTTTGGCAAGTGTAGCTGCTCGGGAGGCGGCCCAGCAGGATAGCCATGCTATTCGTCCTGGAGGGTCTGGTGATACTGATGCTGAGAAGGCCAAGGATACTTCTCTCCCTTAAATCCGATCTCGGAGAAATCAGTTATCGGGGCTGCGTCCCCTCATTCCTGTAACTATTTAAATTTGTGCCCACGGGGCTGACACAATTTCTTTAACTATTCCTTTTATTTGCTTTACATTTCTTGGCTCGAAATATTTTGCATATTCTTATATTGATGAGCTAGTTATGTTTATTTAATTCATACAAACATAGTTTGGATTTAGGCTCGAAATTCGATGCATTCATGCATAGTTTATTCGAATTATCCGCTTCCAACCTCGTTATTTATCAAGGTCGGACATTACTTTAACCATGAACTGAAAAGTACTTATATGGCATGTAATATGAATGATTTGGTTATATCTTTTATTTTAGTCATTTTTCCTCATCCTCAGTATTTTGGCTCCGAGGTTAAGAGTTCGAAACTATTTTTCTAAGATATTCCAGCCTCGACTTTGACTTATCTCGCAATAGGTTTAGGCTCCCATTTATCGTCGAGACATAATTTGACTGGTTTGTTCCAAACCTGTTAAGCTTGCACATCTGGTTAACTCCAAACGTTTTAGGTTTTTGGTAGTTCGGTTATGTCCGAACTATCTAAGCCCGCATACTTGGTTATTTCCAAATACTTAATGTTTTTGATAACTCAGTTAAGTCCGAACTATCTAAGCTCGCTCGGTTAAGTCCGAACTATCTAAGCCCGCGTACTTGGTTATTTCTAAATACTTAATGTTTTTGATAACTCGGTTAAGTCCGAACTATCTAAGCTCGCTCGGTTAAGTCCGAACTATCTAAGATCGCGTACTTGGTTATATCCAAATACTTTATGTTTTTGATAATTCGGTTATGTCCGAACTATCTAAGATCGCGTACTTGATTATATCCAAATACTTTATATATTTTTTATTTTTTAAGCTGGTGGTATGTATACCAATGATGCCCCCTTAATATCCTATGAGTGTGACCATAGGTTATTAAATTGAGAGAGATTGCAAAAATAAAAATAAATTACATGTGAAACAAAGTAGACCTTTCATTTGATGAAATTCAAAAATAAACTAAATACAGATAGAAAATCATGGTTACAGGCGACACTTTTTACACTATTGATAATATGGTCTAAGGTGTTCGCCATTCCATGCTCGAGGTATTAGGCTCCCATCTAATCTCGCAAGTTTGTATACGCCAGGTCGGATGACTGATTCTATCTGGTATGGTCCTTCCCAGTTCGGCCCGAGCACCGCAGCTGCTGGATCTCGGGTTGCCAAGAATACTCGTCTCAAAATCAGGTCTCCCACTCCGAACTTTCGATCTCGAACCCTCTTATTGAAATATCTCGAGGTTCGTTGCTGGTAAGCAACATTTCTCAGCTGAGCCCCTTCTCTTTTTTCATCGATCAAGTCTAGGGTTTCTTCGAGCTGAGTATGATTGGAACTTTGATCGTAAATCTGAGTTCGAATTGTTGGGATTTCGACCTCGATGGGCAACATTGCCTCGCAGCCGTACGCTAGAGAGAACGGGGTATGTCCCGTCGATGTCCGAGCTGTAGTTCTGTATCCCCAAAGTACTTGGGGCAATTCCTCGGGCCAACGTCCCTTTGCCTCCTCCAACTTTTTCTTTAGAGAACTCTTGAGAGTTTTGTTAACGGCTTCGACCTGACCATTCGCCTGAGGGTGAGCCACTGACGAAAAGCTCTTTATTATGTCGTTCTTGTTACAAAAGTTGGTGAATAAGTGGCAATCGAACTGGGTTCCGTTATCAGATACAATCTTTCTTGGTACTCCATATCGGCATACGATGTTCTTTACCACAAAATCAAGGATCTTTTTCGAAGTTATGGTCGCCAACGGTTCAGCCTCCATCCATTTCGTGAAGTAATCAACGGCGACCACAGCATATTTAACTCCGCCTTTGCCAGTTGGGAGTGAGCCTATGAGGTCGATGCCCCATACCGCGAAAGGCCATGGGGATGTCAACATGGTCAGTTCGGAAGATGGAGCTCGGGGTATCGTGGCGAATCTCTGGCATTTGTCGCACTTTTTCACGTATTCGAAAGAGTCCGTTTTAATGGTTGGCCAGAAATATCCTTGGCGTATAATCTTCTTGGAAAGGCTATGCCCCCCGGTATGGTCTCTGCAGAATCCTTCATGAATTTCTTCGATGATCTTCTTAGCCTCGGGAGGGGTTACACATCTAAGCAGCGGCATGGAATACCCTCTTCTGTATAACCTTCCATCCAGAACGGTGTAACGAGGAAGTTGATACATCAATCTTCGGGCTTGATTTCGATCTCTTGGAAGAGTTCCATTTTCGAGTTAATCAACTATTGGACTCATCCAGGTCGGCTCTGTCTCGATCATACACACATCTTCCTCGTCTGGCTCAGTAATGCTGGGTGCTGACAGGTGTTCTACGGGTACAACATTCAGCTCTTCATTTTCGGCGGAAGTGGCGAGCCGAGCTAAGGCATCTGCATTTGAGTTTTGCTCTCGGGGAACCTGTTCGATTGCATAAAACTCGAAATACTCTAATGCGGATTTTGCCTTCTCCAGATAAGCTGCCATTTTTGTGCCACGAGCCTGGTATTCTCCCAAGATTTGATTAACCACGAGCTGGGAGTCGCTGTAGCAATGTATAGCTGTGGCCTTGAGCTCTTTTGCTATTCGTAGTCCCGCAAGTAAAACCTCGTACTCAGCTTCATTATTAGATGCTTTAAAGCCGAACCTTAAAGCAGAGTGAAATTTTCTCCCTGCAGGAGTGATCAGAATAACTCCTGCCCCCGCTCCATTTTCATTTGACGACCCGTCGACGTAAAGTTTCCACAGCTCGTGGGCCGTGGTTGTTACCTCGTCGTCGGCTATACCGGTGCACTCCACTATAAAATCCGCCAACGCTTGTGCCTTAATGGTCGTTCTCGGATGGTAGGTGATCTCGAACTGTCCGAGCTCAACAGCCCATTTAAGGAGTCGACCAGACGCCTCTGGTTTAGACAAGACTTGCCTTAGTGGTTGATCTGTTAGTACATGGATAGGATGTGCCTGAAAGTAAGGGCGGAGCTTGCGAGATGAGTGGATTAGACTGAGGGCGAGCTTCCCCATCAGTGGATATCTTGATTCTGCCCCCAGTAATCTTTTACTGATATAGTAGACGGGTTTCTGTATTCTCTCTTCTTCTCGAACGAGCACTGCGCTTATCGCGTGTTCGGTAGTTGAGAGGTATAAGAACAGTACCTCTCCCGTCTCAGACTTCGATAGGATGGGTGGTTCGGCTAAGTGCTTTTTGAGCTCCTGAAAGGCTAGCTCGCACTCATCTGTCCATTCGAACTTCTTACTTCCTTTCAATAAGTTGAAGAATGGGAGACCGCGGTCCGTTGACTTCGAGATGAACCTGCTCAGAGCTGCCATCCTGCCAGTCAAGCTTTGAACATCTTTATGCTTCCGAGGCGAAGGCATATCGATCAGGGCCTTTATTTTGTCGAGATTAGCCTCGATCCCACGAGAGTTGAAAATGAAACCCAGAAATTTTCCTGAAGACACCCCGAAAGTGCACTTCTGAGGATTCAACTTCATGTTGTACTTTCTGAGCACGCCAAAGCACTCTTCGAGGTCATCAACATGGTTCTTGTTAAGTTTAGACTTTACAAGCATGTCATCAACATAAACTTCCATGTTGTTCCCTATTTGCTCTGAGAACATCATGTTTACGAGCCGCTGGTACGTGGCTTCGGCATGCTTGAGTCCGAATGGCATGACATTGTAGCAGTAGAGCCCTTTATCTGTGATGAAGCTCGTATGCTCTTGGTCGGGGGCGTGCATGGGAATCTGGTTATATCCAGAATAGGCATCCATGAACGACATCAGACCATGCCCCGCCGTGGCGTCTACGAGCTGGTCAATTCTCGGCAGTGGAAAACAGTCTTTTGGGCAGGCCTTGTTGAGGTTCGAGTAGTCAATGCACGTTCTCCACGTCCCATTGGGCTTCGGGACCAACACTGGATTGGCCACCCAGTCAGGGTAAAAGGCGTCCCTAATGAAATTATTTGCTTTCAGTCTGTCAACTTCCTCCTTTAGTGCTTTCTTTCTGTCTTCATCCAGCTGTCTTCGCTTTTGTTGCTTCGGGGGAAAGCTTTTGTCTATATTCAATGCGTGGCTCACTACATTAGGGCTTATTCCCACCATGTCAGAGTGTGACCATGCGAAGACATCCTGGTTTTTCTTCAGAAAGTAAATTAATTGCTATTTGGCTTCGTCTAGGAGGTATTTTCCGACCTTTACCTTCTTCGAGGGTTCAGCTTCGTCAAGCTGAACTTCTTCGAGCTCTTCCAACGATTCGAGGTCAACTTTCTCCTCAATCCTTGGATCGATTTCCTCGTCGATTTCTAAAACCATCCCATCCTTATTTTGTATGATAACGAGTGCTTGAGCGCTCGTTTGTTTCTTTCCCCTCAAAGAGATGCTGTAACACTCTCTCCCTGCCAATTGATCTCCTTTCAATGTTCCGACCCCGCTCGGAGTTGGGAACTTAAGGGCTAGATGCCTTACAGATGAAACTGCCCCCAGCCCGACCAGGGCGGGTCTCCCGAGCAGTACATTGTAGGCAGATGGTAACTCTACTACCACGAACTCCATCATCTTGGTCACCGAGACTGGATAGTCTCCCAAGGTCACAGGGAGTTCGATGGACCCCATACAGGCGGTTCCTTCTCCAGAAAAGCCGTACAAAGTGGTTGCGCAAGCCTTCAGGTCGCGAAGGGAGAGTCCCATTTTCTCTAGTGTTGCTTTATAGAGAATGTTAACTCAGCTCCCATTGTCTATGAGAACTCGGCGCACTCTTTTGTTGGCAAGCTGCAGGGTGATGACTAGTGGATCATGATGAGGGAACTGGACATGGGAAGCATCTTCCTCGGTGAAGGTTATAGGTTGAGTTTCAACCCTTTGGCTTTTTGGTGCCCTTGGTTCGGGTTCATAAGGAGACCCGTCCCCTGTCTTCAGCTCATTCACATATCGCTTTTGAGCATTTCTACCCCCTCCTGCGAGATGAGGACCTCCCGAGATGGTTATTACGTCCTCTCCATCTATCGGCAGAGGCCTGTCTTCTTCCCGAGATCGGGAGTTATTATTTTGTGCTGCCGGAAGTGCGGCTACTCTCTGACTTGCAGTAGTCTGTCCAGTACTCTGGTTTTTGACATACTACCGGAAATAACCTCTCGAGATCAACCCTTCGATCTCGTCCTTCAGCTGTCGGCACTCATCAGTTGTGTGTCCGGTGTCTCTATGAAACCGGCAATACTTACTGGAATCCCTCTTGGAATTTTGATTCCTCATTGGGTCCGGACGCCTGAAGGGGACCTGGTTTTCATTAGCCAGGTATATATTTTCCCGAGACTCGTTGAGCTCGGTGTGTACTTTATATACGGAGTAATACCTTTCTCCTTTCTTTTTCTTTCCTCCTTCAGCCTCGGGGTTATTTCCCTCGCTCTTTTTCCTCTTGGAGGGATTCTCCGAGGTAGGCAGTGGAGCTGCTGGGTCAGCCGAGGTTGAGGCGGAGTTAATGTTTATTGTTGTAGTTTCGTTCTGCGAGGTCGCCTTAAGCGTTGACCTCGCCTCCTCTACATTGACAAATCTCTGCGCCCGTCTGTTAAACTCGGTTATCGACCTCACCGGTTTCCCTTGCATGTCATCCCAAAGGGCACTCCCAGGTAAAACACCAGCTCGGATAGCCATTAGGTGTCCACTGTCATCCACATCTCGAGCTCGGGCGACCTCAAGATTAAATCTTGTCAGATAGCTTTTCAGTGTTTCGCCCGGCTGTTGTCGGACGTTGGTCAAAGTGGATGCCTCTGGTCTGACTCCCATCATAGCCCGAAACTGCTTCTTGAAGTCCCTAGACAACTGATCCCATGAGGTTATCGAGTGTCTCTTGTACTTCTCGAACCAACTCTTGGCAGGTCCGGCCAATGATGTTGGAAACAACATGCACCTGAGCTCGTAACCCACGTTACTAGCTCTCATAATAGTGTTGAATGTACTCAGGTGGCTACATGGGTCAGTTTTTCCCTCAAACGCTGGGACGTGAGGAATCCGGAACCCTTGGGTAAACTGAGTGTTAGAAATATTGGGAGCAAACGGCTCAAGCTCCTCGTCAGAGTCCTCATATCGACCACTCCCTCGTTCATTCTTCAAAAGCCTAAAGGCTTTTTCGAGCTAATCAATCCTTTCTTGAACTGGGTCCTTAGGTGGTGTCTGGAATTGATAGTCATTAATCGCGATCCCAGGCTCGCGTCTCCGTGAGGGATCTCTACGCCCATTCAGATGATTCCTTAGATCCGGATTTGTCTGATCTCCCTTTCCCCTGCTCTGATTCAGATGATTTCGCAGGTCAGGATGACTCTTGCGATTCCCAGTATTTTTACGACCTCGGTCGTGTTTACTGACGGACCTAGTCTCTCCGGACTCATCACTGGTGAAACTCATTGATCGGTCATTTCGTGGTGGATCCTTTCTACGTCGCCTTGTCTCCGCAGTGCGAGATCGAGACGTCTGACTTCTCTCAGATGGTGCGCCTCTCCGCTCCTGGAACGTCTCCCTGTTTCCTTGTCTTTCCCCTGCACGCCCTTGATCCTGATCTCGAACAGGTTGAGCGTTTCTGCGGGGAGGTGAAGGATATCTTATGGGAGACGGAGGGAACCGTATAGGCGACGGTGGTTGTCGCCCTTGCCTCGGCCTAGAGGGTCCAGAATTTGCCCGAGATGGGTCAGTCGCGTTCGGTGCACTACCAGGAACCTGAGTCCGAGCCTCGGCAGGAGCTCGGTTGTTCTCAGTTCCTGCAGGCACTTCCACAGGTGGATTAGGCGGGACCCGAGCTCGGGTACTCCTCTGAGGCCTAGAAGGAGCAGATGGCTCTGCTGGTGCTGGAGGTTGTGTCGGCCTCCTTGTGGCAGCATTTTTTCGTGGACGTCCACGGGGCCTCCGGGGAGGAACGTGCACGTCCCTTGGAGGAGGGACTTGGTTTTCGCGCGGAGGCGGGGGCTGAGCCACCTGCGCCTCTGCGGCTATCCTGGTCAACTCCTCGTTACGTTTGTTGGCTTCTGCCAACAACTGTTTCAGCTGCCGATTCTCCAATTCTACAATGGGAACATAACGCTCAGGATTGTAGTACATGTCCTCATCCCTTGGTTGTGCAGGTGGTCCCCGGGAATCAGAGGACCCACTTCTTTCATCAGCATCCGGGTTCTCCATTGGTTGTTTTCCAGGGCGCCTTGGGTAATTTTCTTCAGGAGTGTTCTGATTGTTTGCAGCCATGAATCTCTCAGGGATGGATGCTTAAGGCTCTCAATGAAAGCACCAAACTGTTGACGCCGTTTTTCGTCAACAGATAAAAGAAGAGAGCACGTAAACAATTAAAGACAATGGCCAAAAGAAATAAACGAATCAAACACACGATTTTTTACGTGGTTCAGCAGTTAAATCTGCCTAGTCCACGAGTCTCTGTTATTAATCTTAAGATTATCTCTGAAAAATTCTTTAGCATGAATTCTCCAGAGTTTTCTCTCAAAGATCAGAATTTCGGTCCATTACAATGGTGCATGGCTTCTCTATTTATAGAGAAGGATGCAGAATACTATCTCACATATTTTGGGTAGTTACTCTTTTGTGAATAAAATAAATGGCTTTAAATTCCTTTAATCAGATAAAAAAGGAAACGTCCCTGAAGACCAGGGAACGCATAACTGACTAAATAATATCTCACGATTCTTGGGGATTTACATCAATAAATGAGGATTACATCTCATGTTTACAATACTTGTAGATATTCAAGGTGGTTATAGCGTATCTCCAAGGCTTCAGCATCTCAGGTTTCATATCATTGTGCGAGCCACAGACATCTCCCGAGCTAACATTGCTTTCGAGATAGTACATCGAGCTCAAGACCCATGCTCCGAAGTTCCTGAAGATGAAGTGTTCTCGGAGCTACCTTTCGAGATCGAGATCATTTCGAGGTCACCGCATTCGAGATCATACATCATACTTTGCATGCTCGATTTACAATCCTAGATCATACTCTAATCCTCACGAGACCATTTATTGCGAACTCAGCTTTCGAGGTCATATTTACCATGGCTCGAAATCTGGGTATAACAAATTGTTATAAAATATCATTAATTATATATTCAAATGTTATAAAATATCATTATTATTCTATATAAAAAGTGTGTAGATAATAGAAATTCTAGTTTTAACAGTTTATTTTGTTAACTTAAACCGAATGTTCAAAATATTTAATGGAATATATTTTTAAAACCAAATAAAAATCATTTTTTATTAATTATATTAATATAAATTCAAATGTTATTATATTCAAATATTATAAAATATCATTAATTATAAATTCAAATGTTATAAAATATCATTATTAAATTCAAATATTATAAAATATCATTAATTATATATTCAAATGTTATAATTATTGTTTACCGAGTTTTTCGGAAACTATAATTATAAAAAATTAGAGAGCTTAAACGAAAAGATTTAAGAAATGTAAACAAGGTTTTTACGTGGTCTGGGCATTAATGAGCTTTAGTCCACGAGTCAGTTGTATTAGAACTCAGAGAGCTTTTGACAATGAAGTTTTCTACAAGTTTGAGCAGAGTAATTGCTTATATTAGAAAATCTAGGACCCCCTCCTCAGTGCACCACTATTCGTATTTATAGGCACACGAGTGCACTGGGCTTGGGCCAGGCTAGTCCAGGCCCAATAAGGGTGTAAGTACCATTGGCTTCTCTGATGGGAGTCCAATACAAATGATTGAAATATGAAACATACATTAATCAAAGCCCATTGGGCCAGCCCAAACAAAATCTTATTATAAGACATGCGACAACTGGTGTTTCAGTTTGGGTGTTGTGGGCTATGAGGAAGATTTGGGGGATAAGATCGGTCAAAGTAGTGGCGACGCAGTTCTGAACCAATGGCGTACAATCCCGAGGTAGCCTCATCTGCAGATTACTTAAGGGGACAACACTCCAGGCTTTTGGGACGGTGTCAGTATCGGGGATACTTTATCACGCCAAACTCGACCAACCTATCCAGGTCCATTTACCAACGTCCCCCTCCGTTTACCAGGGTCTCGGTCCGTTTACCAAGACCCGAGTTTATCCACAGCGATCCTAGCCCAATCTCGGATTCGGGAGCCGCGACCTCCTTTACCGCATCTTGGGGGACATCCCGATACGCGGTCCCGGGTTTATACAACCGGCCCATGGACTTAGAGTGCGGATCCGTAAATTTTGGAAGAAACGGGGATAACAATTATATTAATACTAGACTAGATATTTATTAATTATATCTATACAAATTTAAATGTTATAAAATATTATTATCGTAATAATATATAATTCTAATTTTATAAATTTTTGCTAGAATAAATATTTAGTAATTATAATAATATAAATTCTTATGTTATAAAATATTATTATTACAATAATATATAATACATAATAAATATATTATATATAAGTTTCGTGTGTACAAATAGTATTACTATGTAACTAAATAAGAATTTAAAATAGCATTTATCTTCTATCAATAATAAATAAGTTTATTCTCCAATCATTGAGGTGTGATTTAAATAATATCATAAATGTTTTCCACCTTAAATATGTTAGTTTGTGATCTAAAATGTTATCGTATTGTGTTTTTTTTTTTTAGAAATCATAAACAATATTTTGGCTTAATTTTTCTTTTAATATATTTATATCATTCTTTTATATATAACTAGATATAAATAACGTGTAATATGCACGTTTGCTTAATTTTATTTATAGAATTTATAAATTATTTTTATTAAATTTATATTAATGTCATATAAATTTCAAATAAATATCTTATTTTAATTAAATAATTTATTTATTTTTGTTTATGTTGACGCCGTTTTTCGTCAACAGATAAAAGAAGAGCACAAAAACAATGAATGACAATGGCTAAACGAAACAAACAAATCAAACACACGGTTTTTTACGTGGTTCAGTAGTTAAATCTGCCTAGTCCACGAGTCTCTGTTATTAATCTTAAGATTATCTCTGAAAAATTCTTTAGCATGAATTCTCCAGAGTTTTCTCTCAAGGATCAGAATTTCGGTCCTTTACAATGGTGCATGGCTTCTCTATTTATAGAGAAGGATGCAGAATACTATCCCACATATTTTGGGTAGTTACTCTTTTGTGAATAAAATAAATGGATTTAAATGCCTATAATCAGATATAAAAGGAAACGTTCCTGAAGACCAGGAAATGCATAACTGACCAAATAATATCCCACGATTCTTGGGGATTTACATTAATAAATGAGGATTACATCTCATATTTATAACACTTGTAAATATTCAAGGTGATTATCGCGTATCTCTAAGGCTTTAGCATCTCAGGTCTCACGTCATTGTTCGAGCTAATGGCATCTCCCGAGATCACGTGTCTTTCGAGATCGTACGTACATCTAGCTCGAGACCTCCGATCCGAAGTCGTCCCCGAAGACGAGTGTGTTCTCAGAACTACCTTTCGAGATCGAGATCGTTTCGAGCTCATATATTCGAGGTCATATATCGTACTTCGCAGGCTCAATATACAATCTTGGAGCATACTTCAATCCTTACGAGACCATTTGTTGCGAATCCAACTTTCGAGGTCATATTTACCATGGCTCGAAATCTGGGTATAACATCTTGCCCCCTCAAAAGTATTTGTTCGAATCCTAAGAGAAGGAAACTTTTGAACTACTTTCTCTGGGAACTGTACCGTCACACCTTTGAAAATGGTCACGCGTCAGCTGGGTATTGCTCATTTTAGGTACTTGAGTACCTTGGAAACACGCCCACGATCGTCCGTCTGACAACTTTTCGGCGCCTTCTTGTCATTGATCCCCATCCGTTCGATCTAGTGAGGATTTTATTCAATGCTCCTGATTAACTCCATTTTCCCACCTATATATACAAGACCCCGCTTCATCTTTACCTTCACTTTTGTTCCTCGTAAGCAAGAGAAGAAGAAAAAACATCCCCAGAAACCCCTTGCCACAGATTCTACTCTGTGCATGTTTTCTCGGCCAAAGAAACACAGGAATCCTGGTCTGTTCGAGTCAGTGAGTTCTTTCTTGCAACCTCTTCTTCAGTCGACGATTTCTCTGCAATCACCATCACTGTGTAAGTACGCCATTTTTGTTTTTCAGTTTTTTATCCATACTGTTCTTATTGTGTATGCTAGCTTACGTTCTTAGCATACTAAGATAGGGGGTTTCATTTCGATAGGCTTTCAAGTTTCTTAGACTTTCCCTGCTGGATTTCGCATCACTGGTTTATATCCAGTTTTAACGTTTGAGCGAAGTTTCAATTTTCTGGGTTTTGAAAATTTTAGGCCATGTTTCTTGTCTACTAAGTTTTTGGGTAAAAACCCTTGTCCTTGACAAATGCACAAAACCCAAGAATACCCTTTCTGGTTAACCGCCACCTTTCTTTCCCTTGAATCTCGGGATTTTCAAAAAATCTTCCACGCTCCTTTTCTTTCCCGTGGAACACACG
Organism: Humulus lupulus; assembly: GCF_963169125.1. Classification (NCBI taxonomy): domain Eukaryota; kingdom Viridiplantae; phylum Streptophyta; class Magnoliopsida; order Rosales; family Cannabaceae; genus Humulus; species Humulus lupulus. Next base: position 23,981,924 of record NC_084795.1, read on the forward strand.
CTCTGACTCTTTAGTAAGGGTCTCAATATTTAATTTCTTGTTCCTAAATCTCCGAGCTCATACCATCGAGCTCGTGATTCTTGCATGCATGGCCCTCACCATTTTTTCTTTCTCGTTAGATGTCACAGAATCTGGAAAGACGGTGGGGGTCATTGCGAGCCATCCCTTACGAGCCTAATTCTCCGAGCCCATAATCGATGTTCGCCCGGAATCAGCGTCGGATAAAAGAATACGAGCTTGCGCGCGAGCAAGAGGACATTCGAGCCCACTATCGCCGTCAGATAGACGAGGTCATCGAAAAGAAGAGAAGGGTTCTTCGGGAGGCTATCTATCCGGAGCCCAACCCAGGACCTAGACCAATTCCCCTCGACCCTGCGCTAAAAGTCACGGTTGCATATCATCCAGGAGAACTCCAATTTTCTCTAATGGCGGAACCTTCGTCCTCGCAGCCTAGGAGAGAGATGTTTGAAGCTGAGCTATACCAGAGCTCGGTTACCACCACCGACCAAATAACTGACATTTTGGCCCTCCATGGCCTTGGTTTGTTGGACACCCTAAAGTGTCGAGCTCCGGCTAGTCATGAACGAAGCTGTTTCGCCCCTGGGGGCCGCGATGTCAATGTGAAATATGCGGCCTGGAGCCAGGAACATATAAGGGCAGGAGCTCTGCTGCCCTTGAAGTCCTTTTTCAGAGATTTCACTGATTTTGTTGGGTTGGCTCCATTCCAACTCAACACCAATTCATACAGGGTGCTGTCTGCCCTGAGGTCCTTGTTCCACGAGCTGGGGTGGACAGGACCTTCACCCCAAGAGATTTTATATCTCTTTTGTTTGAAGAGTAACCCCTCCCGAGCTCAGGGAGGAGATGGTTTTTATTATCTTTCGAGCTACCCCAAAGAGACGAAGATTTTTGAAGATCTTCCAAACCACCCTCCTGACTCCAAAAAGGCTTTTTTCTGGACAGATGGTCTGTCCCTGTCTCGACATCGTTCGTTCAGGCGGATTCGTAAGTACTCTTGTTACTTTTATTTTTTTATTGAGCTCGGAATTTCAGCCCTTAAGACCATACTTAGCTGAAATGTGTTTCGCCTTTCAGCTAATTTTCAGCGTCCCTCCCCCACCAAGGCAATGAGGGAGCACAGAGAGGCCTTGCTCCGACTTCCTTATGGCAGGAGGTCTCTTTCATACCTTCTTCAAGAGGGCAAGCTCCGAGCCTGTGGGTTGTTGGGAGAAGGCCAGTCAACCTCTGACTGGTCTAACAAAAAATACGAACGTTGGGAGGAGGTGCCACAGCCCACAAGCACCCTTCCTCCGAGGAGAGAAAAGAGGGCATCTCTCCCAGTTCGCTCGAGGAGTCCACGATCTGGGAATGAAGCCAACGACGAGGCCTCGAGCTCGGACTCAGATGAAGGTAAAACCCTTCCTACCTTGAGAATGTAGTCCCCCACTTTGCTAAAACACAGGCCCAATAGGTTAGTCTCGTGCCCACAGGATAGGTACCATTTCTACATATGGAGTTGGGTAGACGACTGTGTCCATAGGTTTGATAGTGGGCTTGGGAAATACGACACTATGTACACCACGGACGAGGTGTGGAATGGGATAGCTGTGTAGTATGGGACCAATGATTATAGGGACCTCTCGAGGTTATCACCAACTTATAGGGAAGGCACTCCCCTCGCCTCTTCTGAAGACGGGGGAATTTCATGGTCCCCAAGCTCGAGCTCGGGGGAAAGTTTCAGTTAGATTTTTTCTACCATCACTCTATACGTCTGTGATACTGAAGTAACTTATACACCTCTTTTACTGACTCACTGTGTTGACTTGTGCAGGCGAGATGGACTCCGACCTTGACACCCTTATCGACAATGCGGGTGCCAAGAGGAGCAAACGCCCCAGGGCAGGGTCACTGAAAACCAGCCAGCCGGGGAAAGGCTCCAAGAGATCTAAGAAAACGCCTCCTCCTGCCCCGCCGGCTTCGAGCTCTGCTGCTGCGTCGACTGGCCAGATCAGCGCCCCCACGACGATGCCATCCTCGCAGGTCGTCGTCTCTGCGGTGGCACCGGCCTCGTTGGCTGGTACCCCTGTCGTGGCTGAGTCCCAACCTTCCGCGGTGGGTCAAATGTCTTCTGCTCAGCTCGCCAAGAGACCTTCTACTTCTCGAGCTCAGAAGCTAACCATCTCCACCCATATGGGCTCATATGTGGTGGATAACGCTGCCGGACCTCATGGATCAACGCTGATTTCGGATGTCATGTCCCGGATCGGCCAGAGCTACGGCAGTTTCGAAGCTCCTCAATGGCAGTGCCTAACTGGCACCCGAGACCGCACTGTTCTCTACGAGAAGAGTATCGAGCACACCGCTGCAGTAAGTATTTTTCCATATTTCTTTCGCTTATATCCATGCTGTCTTGAGGCTAATGGTGGTGTCTTCCTTTTTTCAGGCTTTTGCCTTCACGGCCCAGCTCAACTACGAGCTTAATAACGAGGTCCATTCGAGCAAGACTCATGCCCAAGAGGCGAAGGATCTCCACCTTAGAGCGAACGATGATCTGAAGGCGGCGAATGCTAAGCTCGAGGCAGTGGTTAAGGAGCGTGAGGATATGGCCAAGGAGCTCGGAAAGTTGAAAACTGAACTCGAGGAGCAAAAGAAAGATAACACCCAGCTTCAGGAGACCAATAAGAAGCTCGAGGAGGACAAGACCGCCACCTTCGACCTCATAAAGGATGTCAAAGCTCGCCTTACGGCCGAGTACAAAGAAAAGAAGGAAAAGGCGGTCGACTCAGCCATGTACCGGATGTGGGCCTTTAACGAAGAGCTGGACACCAGCTTCTTGGGTCCCCACGAGGCACTGCTTCTCGAGCGATGGAACGCTCGACTCGAGAAGGAAGAGGCCGAACAGCTCGAGAAGGAAAAGGCTGAGCAGCTCGAGAGAGAAAGTGCTGCTCCAGGCACCGTTTCGGTGGAAGCTCAGGGGGATAGTCATGCTATTCATCCTGGTGGGTCCAATGTTACTGATGCTAAGAAGGCCAAGGAGACTCCTCTTCCTTGAATCTGGCCTCGGGGAGATCAGTTATCGGGGCTGCGTCCCCTTATCTCTGTAATTATTTTAATTTATGCCCAAGGGGCTGATACAATTTCCTTTACTATTCTTTTATATGCTTTACATTTCTTGGCTCGAAATATTTTGCATATTTTTATACTGATGAACCGGTTATGTTTATTTATTCGTACAAACATAGTTTGGATTTGGGATCGAAATTCGATGCATTCATGCATAGTTTATTCAAATTATCCGCTTCCGACCTCGTTATTCATCAAGGTCGGATATTACTTTAACCATGAACTGAAAAGTACTTATATGGTATGTAATATGAATGATTTGGTTATCTTTTTAGTCACTTTTCCTCATCCTCAGTATTTTGGCTCCGAGGTTATGAGTTCGAAACTATTTTTCTTTAAGATATTCCAGCCTCGATCTCGACATATTTCGCAATAGGTTTAGGTTCCCATTTATCATCGATCAATAATTTGGCTGGTTTGTTCCAAACCTGTTGTGTTTGCATATCTGGTTAACTCCAAATATTTTGCATATCTGGTTAACTCCAAATATTTTAGGTTCTTGATGGTCGGTTATATCCGAACTATCTAAGCTCGTGTATTTGGTCATATCCAAATACTTTGTTTTTGATAATTCGGTTATGTCCGAACTATCTAAGATCGCGTACTTGGTTACATCCAAATACTTTATGTTTTTGAAAATTCGGTTATGTCCGAACTATCTAAGGTCGCGTACTTGGTTACATCCAAATACTTTATATATATTTTTTATTTTTTAAGCTGGTGGTGTGTATACCAATGATGCCCCCTTAATATCCTATGAGTGTGACCATAGGTTATTAAATTAAGAGAGTTTGCAAAAATAAAAATACATTACATGTGAAACAAAGCAGACCTTTTGTTCATAAACAAACAAACAAACTAGTACAGATAGAAATTCATGGTTACAGGCAACACTTCCTACACTATTGATAATATGGTCTAAGGTGTTCGCCATTCCATGCTCGTGGTATCAGGCTCCCATCTAATCTCGCAAGTTTGTATACGCCAGGTCGGATGACTGATTCTATCTGGTATGGTCCTTCCCAGTTTGGCCCGAGCACTCCAGCTGCTGGATCTCGGGTTGCTAAGAATACGCGTCTCAATATCAGATCTCCCACTCCGAACTTTCGATCTCGAACCCTTTTATTGAAATATCTTGCAGTTCGTTGCTGGTAAGCAGCATTTCTCAGTTGAGCCTCTTCCCTTTTTTCTTCGATCAAGTCTAGGGTTTCTTCGAGCCGAGTGTGATTTGAATCCTGATCGTAAATTTGAGTTCGAATCGTTGGGATTTCGACCTCGATGGGCAACATTGCCTCGCATCCGTACGCTAGAGAGAACGGGGTATGTCCCGTTGATGTCCGAGCTGTAGCTCTATATCCCCAAAGGACTTGAGGTAATTCCTCGGGCCATCGTCCCTTTGCCTCCTCCAACTTTTTCTTTAGAGAACTCTTGAGGGTTTTGTTAACGGCTTCGACCTGACCATTCGCTTGAGGGTGAGCCACTGATGAAAAACTCTTTATTATACCGTTCTTGTCACAAAAGTTGGTGAATAAGTCGCAATCGAACTGGGTCCCGTTATCAGATACAATCTTTCTTGGTACTCCATATCGGCATACGATGTTCTTTACCACGAAATCAAGGATCTTTTTCGAAGTTATGGTCGCCAATGGTTCAGCCTCTGTCCATTTTGTGAAGTAATCAACGACGACCACAACATATTTTACTCCGCCTTTGCCAGTTGGGAGTGAGCCTATGAGGTCGATGCCCCATACCACGAAAGGCCATGGGGATGTCAACATGGTCAGTTCGGAAGGTGGAGCTCGGGGTATCGTGGCGAATCTCTGGCATTTGTCGCACTTTTTCACGTATTCGAAAGAGTCCGCTTTAATGGTTGGCCAGAAATATCCTTGGCGTATAATCTTCTTGGACAGGCTATGCCCCCCGGTATGGTCTCCGCAGAACCCTTCATGAATTTCTTCAATGATCTTCTTAGCTTCGGGAGGAGTTACACATCTAAACAGCGGCATGGAGTACCCTCTTCTGTATAACTTTCCATCCAGAATGGTGTAACGAGGAAGTTGATACATCAACCTTCGAGCTTGATTTTGATCTCTTGGAAGAATTCCATTTTCGAGATAATCAACTATTGGACTCGTCCAGGTTGGTTCTGTTTCAATCATACACACATCTTCCCCGTCTGGCTCAGTAATGCTGGGTGCTGATAGGTGTTCTACGGGTATAACATTCAGTTCTTCATTTTCGGCGGAAGTGGCGAGCCGAGCTAAGGCATCTGCATTTGAGTTTTGTTCTCGGGGAACCTGTTCGATCGCATAAAACTCGAAATACTCTAATGCAGATTTTGCCTTCACCAGATAAGCTGCCATTCTTGTGCCACGAGCCTGGTACTCCCCCAAGATTTGATTAACCACGAGCTGGGAGTCGTTGTAGCAATGTATAGCTTTGGCCTTAAGCTCTTTTGCTATTCGTAGTCCCGCAAGTAGAGCCTCGTATTCAGCTTCATTATTAGATGCATTAAAACCAAATCTTAAAGCAGAGTGAAATTTGCTCCCTGCAGGAGTGATCAGAATAACTCCTGCCCCCGCTCCATTTTCATTTGACGAGCCGTCGACGTAAAGTTTCCACAGCTCGTGGGCCGTGGTTATTACCTCATCGTCGGCTATACCAGTGCACTCCACTATGAAGTCTGCCAAGGCTTGTGACTTAATGGTCGTTCTTGGATGATAAGTGATCTCGAACTGTCCGAGCTCAACAGCCCATTTAAGGAGCCGACCTGACGCCTCTGGTTTAGACAGGACTTGCCTAAGTGGTTGATCTGTCAGTACATGGATGGGATGTGCTTGAAAGTAGGGGCGGAGCTTGCGAGATGAGTGGATTAGGCTGAGGGCAAGCTTCTCCATCAATGGGTATCTTGACTCTGCACCCAGTAATCTTTTGCTGATGTAATAGACGGGTTTCTGTAATTTCTCTTCTTCTCGAACGAGCACCACGCTTATCGCGTGTTCGGTAGTTGAGAGGTATAGGAACAATACTTCTCCCGTCTCAGGCTTCGATAGGATGGGCGGTTCAGCTAAGTGCTTTTTGAGCTCCTGAAAGGCCAGCTCGCACTCCTTTGTCCATTCAAACTTCTTACTTCCTTTCAATAAGTTGAAGAATGGAAGGCCACGATCCGTTGACTTCGAGATGAATCTGCTCAGGGCGGCCATCCTGCCAGTCAAGCTTTGGACATCTTTATGCTTCCGAGGTGAAGGCATATCAATCAGGGCCTTTATTTTGTCGGAATTAGCCTTGATCCCTCGAGAGTTGACAATAAAGCCCAGAAATTTTCCCGAAGATACCTCAAAAGTGCACTTCTGAGGATTTAGCTTCATGTTGTATTTCCTGAGTACGCCAAAAGCACTCTTCGAGATCATCAACATGGTTCTTGTTAAGTTGAGACTTTACAAGCATGTCATCAACATAAACTTCCATGTTGTTCCCTATTTGCTCTGAAAACATCATGTTTACGAGCCGCTGGTACGTGGCTCCAGCATTCTTGAGTCCGAATGGCATGACATTGTAGCAGTAGAGCCCTTTATCTGTGATGAAGCTCGTATGCTCTTGGTCGGGGGCATGCATAGGAATCTGATTATATCCAGAATAGGCATCCATGAACGACATCAGGCCATGCCCCGCCGTGGCATCCACGAGCTAGTCAATTCTTGGCAGCGGAAAACAGTCTTTTGGGCAGGCCTTGTTGAGGTCCGAGTAGTCAATGCAGGTTCTCCACGTCCCATTGGGATTCGGGACTAACACGGGATTGGCTACCCAGTCAGGGTAAAAAGCGTCCCTAATGAAATTTTTTGCTTTCAGCCTGTCGACTTCCTCCTTTAGTGCTTTTTTTCTGTCTTCGTCCAGCTGTCTTCGCTTTTGTTGCTTCGGGGGAAAGCTTTTGTTTATATTCAATGCGTGGCTCGCTACATTCAGGCTTATCCCCACCATGTCTGAGTGTGACCATGCGAAGACATCCTGGTTTTTCTTCAGAAAGCATATTAATTGCTATTTTGCCTCGTCTTGGAGGTGTTTTCCGACCTTCACCTTCTTCGAGGGATCAACTTCCTCGAGCTGAACTTCTTCGAGCTCCTCCAAAGGTTGGAGGTCAACTTTCTCCTCAATCCTTGGATCGATTTCCTCGTCAATTTCTAAAACCGTTCCATCTTTATTTTGTATGATAACGAGTGCCTGAGCGCTCGTTTGTTTCTTTCCCCTCAGAGAAATGCTATAGCACTCCCTTCCTGCCAATTGATCTCCTTTTAAAGTCCCGACCCCGCTTGGGGTTGGGAACTTAAGGGCCAGGTGCCTCACAGATGACACTGCCCCTAGCCCAACCAGGGCGGGTCTCCCGAGCAGTACATTGTAGGCAGATGGTAAATCTACCACCACGAACTCCATCATCTTGGTCACCGAGACTGGATAGTCTCCCAAGGTCACAGGGAGTTCAATGGATCCCATACAAGCAGTCCCTTCTCCTGAAAAGCCGTACAGAGGAGTTGCACATGCCTTCAGGTCGCGAAGGGAGAGTCCCATTTTCTCGAGGGTCGCCTTATAAAGAATGTTGACCGAGCTCCCATTATCTATGAGAACTCGGCGGACTCTTTTGTTGGCAAGCTGAAGAGTAATAACCAATGGATCATGATGAGGGAACTAAATGTGAGATGCGTCCTCCTCAGTGAAGGTTATCGGTTGCGTTTCAACCCTTTGGCTTTTTGGTGCCCTAGGTTCGGGTTCATAAGGAGACCCGTCCCCTGTCTTCAACTCGTTAACGTATCGCTTTTGAGCGTTTCTGCCCCCTCCCGCGAGATGAGGCCCTCCCGAGATGGTTATTACATCCTCTCCATCAATCGGCGGAGGCCTGTCTTCTTCCCGAGATCGGAAGTTATTATTTTGTGCCGTTGAAGGCGCGGCTACTCTCTGACTCGCAGTAGTCTGTCCAGTACTCTGGTTTTTGACGTACTGCCGGAAATAACCTCTCGAGATCAACCCCTCGATCTCGTCCTTCAGCTGTCGACATTCATCAGTGGTGTGTCCGGTGTCTCTATGGAACCGGAAATACTTACTGGAATCCCTTTTGGACTTTTGATTTCTCATTGGGTCCGGACGCCTGAAGGGGACCTGGTTTTCATTAGCCAGGTATATGTTTTCCCGAGACTCGTTGAGTTCGGTGTGTACTTTATATACGAAGAAATACCTTTCTCCTTTCTTTTTCTTTCCCCCTTCAGCTTCGGGGTTATTTCCCTCGCTCTTTTTCCTCTTGGAGGGATTCTCCGAGGCAGGCTGTGGAGCTGCTTGGTCAGCCGAGGTTGAGGCGGAGTTAATGTTTATCGTTGTAGTTTCGGTCTGCGAGGTCGCCTTCAGCGTTGACCTCGCCTCCTCTACATTGACAAATCTCTGCGCCCGTCTGTTAAATTCGGTTATTGACCTCACCGGTTTCCCTTGCATGTCATCCCAAAGGGCACTTCCGGGTAAAACACCAGCTCGGATAGCCATCAGGTGCCCACTGTCATCCACATCTCGAGCTCGGGCGACCTCTAGATTAAATCTTGTCAGATAGCTTTTCAGTGTTTCGCCCGGCTGTTGTCGGACGTTAGTCAAAGTGGATGCCTCTGGTCTGACTCCCATCATAGCTCGGAACTGCTTCTTGAAGTCTCTAGACAACTGATCCCATGAAGTTATCGAGTGCCTCTTGTATTTTTCGAACCAACTCTTAGCAGGTCCGGCCAATGATGTTGGAAACAACATACACCTGAGCTCGTAACCCACGTTACTAGCTCTCATAATAGTGTTGAATGTACTCAGGTGACTGCATGGGTCGGTTTTTCCTTCAAACGCTGGGACGTGAGGAATTCGGAACCCTTGAGGAAACTGAGTATTAGAAATATTTGGAGCAAACGGCTCGAGCTCCTCGTCAGAGTCCTCATATCGACCGTTCCCTCGTTCATTCTTTAAAAGCCTAAAGGCTTTTTCGAGCTGATCAATCCTTTCTTGGACTGGGTCCTTAGGTGGTGTCTGGAATTGACAGTTATTGATCATGATCCCAGGCTCGCGTCTCCGTGAGGGATCCCTACGCCCATTTAGGTGATTCCTTAGGTCCGGATTTGTTTGATCTCCCTTCCCCCTGCTCAAATTTAGATGATTTCGCAGGTCAGAACGATTCTTGCGACTTCCAGTATTTTTACGACCTCGGTCGCGTTTACTGACGGACCTGGTCTCTCCGGACTCGTCACTGGTAAAACTCATTGTTCGGTCATTTTGCGATGGGTTCTTCCCATGCCGCCTCGTTTCCGCAGTGCAAGACCGGGACGTCTGACTTTTCTCAGATTGTGCGCCTCTCCGCTCCTGGAAAGTCTCCCTGTGCCCTTGTCTATCCCCCGTACGCCCTTGATCCTGATCCCGAACAGGTTGAGCGTTTCTGCGGGGAGGTGAAGGATATCTTATGGGAGATGGAGGGAACCGTATAGGCGACGATGGCTGCCTCCCTTGCCTCGGCCTAGAGGGTCCAGAATTTGCCTGAGATGGGTCAGTCGCGTTCGGTGCGCTACCAGGAACTTGAGTCCGAGCCTCGGTAGGAGCTCGGTTATTCTCAGTTCCTAAAGGCACTTCCACAGGTGGATTAGGCGGGACCCGAGCTCGGGTACTCCTCTGGGGCCTAGGAGGAGCAGATGGCTCTGCTGGTGCCGGAGGTTGAGTCGGCCTCCTCGCGGCAGCATCTTTTCGTGGTCGTCCACGGGGCCTCCGGGGAGGAACATGCACGTCCCTTGGAGGAGGGACTTGGTTTTCGCGCGGAGGCGGGGGCTGAGCCACCTGCGCCTCTGCGGCCATCCTAGTCAACTCCTCATTCCGTTTGTTGGCTTCTGCCAACAGCTATTTCAACTGCCGGTTTTCCAGTTCTACAATAGGAACGTAACGTTTAGGATTGTAGTACATATCCTCGTCCCTCGGTGGAGGCGGTGGTCCCCGGGAATCGGAGGATCCACTTCTCTCCTCAGACTCCGGGTTCTCCATTGGTTGTTTTCCAGGACGCCTTGGGTAGCTTTCATCAGGGGTGTTCTGATTGTTTGTCGCCATGAATCTCTCAGGGATGAATGCTTAAGGCTCTCAATGAAAGCACCAAACTGTTGACGCCGTTTTTCGTCAACAGATAAAAGAAGAGCACAAAAACAATGAATGACAATGGCCAAACGAAACAAACAAATCAAACACACGGTTTTTTACGTGGTTCAGCAGTTAAATCTGCCTAGTCCATGAGTCTCTGTTATTAATCTTAAGATTATCTCTGAAAAATTCTTTAGCATGAATTCTCCAGAGTTTTCTCTCAAGGATCAAAATTTCGGTCCTTTACAATGGTGCATGGCTTCTCTATTTATAGAGAAGGATGCAGAATACTATCCCACATATTTTGGGTAGTTACTCTTTTGTGAATAAAATAAATGGCTTTAAATGCCTATAATCAGATATAAAAGGAAACGTTCCTGAAGACCAGGAAACGCATAACTCACCAAATAATATCCCACGATTCTTGGGGATTTACATTAATAAATGAGGATTACATCTCATATTTATAACACTTGTAAATATTCAAGGTGATTATCGCGTATCTCTAAGGCTTTAGCATCTCAGGTCTCACGTCATTGTTCGAGCTAATGGCATCTCCCGAGATCACGTGTCTTTCGAGATCGTACGTACATCTAGCTCGATACCTCCGATCCGAAGTCGTCCCCGAAGACGAGTGTGTTCTCAGAACTACCTTTCGAGATTGAGATCGTTTCGAGCTCATATATTCGAGGTCATATATCGTACTTCGCAGGCTCAATATACAATCTTGGAGCATACTTCAATCCTTACGAGACCATTTGTTGAGAATCCAACTTTCGAGGTCATATTTACCATGGCTCGAAATCTGGGTTTAACAGTTTAAATTTATGTTTGTTTTAGTTTTTAAATTTGAGAATGACAACAAGAGATTTTATATTATATGTTTTAAAAAAATAATTTGTTGCTAATTGAAAGTAGATTATATTATATGTTTAATATGATATTATTCTAATAAGTGAGTTTGAGTTTAATTAAATTTTATTTAAGTCATAAAACGTATAGTTTTATTATTTTTAAATAATTATTATTGTAAAATATCTTAAAAATATCATATTTTAATTTGTTTAATTATTTATTATTTTTAAATAATTATCATTGTAAAATATCTCAAAAATATCATATTTTAATTTTTTTTTATTTTTATTTAAGTTGAAGTATTTACAAACTACCGTTAAATATAAGAATATTCCGTTAAAATTAACCTAAAAAAATATAAAAAAACCGTTAAAACAAAAAATTTCTGTTATCTACACACTAATTATATAGAAAAGATATTATTTATTTATTTAAAATTTAAATGACAATCATAAAAACTTAATAAAAATAATTAATCAATTTTCTAAATAAAACTAAGCAAACGTACATAATACTTTACTTGCACCTAGTATTATAATATTCATAAGTATAGACAATTGAAAATGATTTTATTTGTTTTATTTTTAAAGCATAAAAATAAAAGGAATTAAATTTATCATCCAAAAAAATATATTTTAATGTTGTCTATCTAATTAAACTAAGACACATATTTAATTAAATTTGGTTTTTTAGGGAATTAATTATATTTAGTTAGGATTTTAGGATTAATGTTTTATTTAAAAATCTATCATTTTAATAACTATTAATAAATAATTACAGACACCAAATTCACCAATTAAGTTTGTAGTTTGTACAACAAATTTGAATATGAAATAAAATAATTTTTTCGATTTTTTTAGAATGATTTTAATATCCACTCTCTCCTTTAAACTTTTCAACCCTCGTCTATATATATAGGCTTAATGAAAACACAAGTAAAATTTCACAACTTTTCTATAGTCAAACAAAATAATAAGGCGTACGGACGTAAATTATGCAAACTGTAAAGTTAAGCTACGAAGACTACATTGAACTAATAATTAATAAGCCCTCATCACATTGGGATTGGTTAATATCTAATTATTCTCATCCAAAAGAAAATTCTCGAAAGTTCTCCAAGTTGACTTTCTCCCCCTAAATAAATAATATATATATATAATACTTAAAAATAAAAATATACATATATTTATAATAGATATGTACAACTTCAATTAATTTATATTTACATTTATATATTATTTATATAATATTTTAATATTATTATTTTTCTTTATAAGATTTCTCTCTTCTATTTAGTATATATATTTATTATTTCTTTTTTCTTTTTTAATTATTTTATTTTACTTTAATTAATAAAATATGTTTAAAGATATAATATTTAAATAATGTAGAGAAATATATAGAGAAGTTGAAATATGGTATAATGTAAAACTTAGAGATAAAATAGAAAAATGTGTGTTTTGGGAAGGTATTTTAAAGAAGGGATATTTGCGGCGAAAATACCTAAGTTTTGCAAATTATGACACTTAAATACCTAACTCTTTTTTTTTGCAGCTAAAATACCTTCCGTTACACTTTTTTGGCACCCATTGGTACCTAACCGTTATCTAACAAGTAAGTTCCTATGTGACAGCTTCTGATTGGTCCAAATAAATAATTTTTATTTAAAATTAAAAAATATATTAAATATTCAATTTTATATAATTAAAATTTTAAAAATCAATTTAAAAAGTAAAATATATATAAAAAATTAAATTAAATTAAATCTTAAAACAAAATTAAATTAATTAAAATCTGATCTGAATTTTAAACTTAAACTAAATAAAAATATAAACTAAATTTTTTCTTAAAAACAATCGTTATTCTCTTTCTCTCCCTCCCGATTCTTCATCTTCTTCACCATTCTTCATTTTTTTTTCGTGTGTGTTGGCTTGCACAAAACAGAGAAAAAATTTGTTTTGTTACATCTCATTCCTCTTCCCCTCTTCATCTTGTTCTTCTTGTTTTTTTTTCTTTTCGCAGGTGGAGTGCAGATCTGGATGAGTGGAGGCTGGAATGTTGTCGTCGTGCAAATTAGACAACGTCATCCGTGGGGGAGGATGGGTGACGAACGGGATCTGGGTTTGACAGAGATTTTGGAGTCGCCACTCGCCATGCTCAGGGGTGGTCAGGTTCCGTGTGAAGCTAGCCCCATCGGCGTCACAAATCTATCTTCTCCAGTCTAGATACTGACTGCCCTGCTCCATCCAAGCAGTCCCAGATTTGTGCTCTTCGTCCTCCTCCGGTCCAAGCAATCCCAGCCACTGTCGACATCCATCTTCTCCAGCCTAGCAACCCAGGAACAAAAACAGAAAAAAGAAGAAGAATGGTGAAGATGAAGAATCGGGAGAGAGAGAGAGAGAGAGAGAGAGAGAGAGAGAGAGAGAGAAAAAGTGTTTATTTTGATTAGATTTTTAGTTTTAGGCATTTTGATTAATGAATTTTAATTTAATTAAAATATGATTTTTATATAGTTTTTAAATATTTTAATGATTTTTTAAATAAAAATTTAATAATAAATAACGGGGACCAATCAGAAGCTGTCACATAGGAACTTACTTGTTAGATAACGGTGAGGTACTAACGGGTGCCAAAAAAGTATAACGGAATGTATTTTAGCCGCAAAAAAAAAAAGAGTTAGGTATTTAAGTGTCATAATTTGTAAAATTTAGGTATTTTCGCCGCAAATATCTCTTTAAAGAATAGAGCATAACATCCATTGAGAGTACTCTGACAAAATACATCACCAAAACATAATTTTTTATAATTTACCTCAAACTTTTACATTATACCATACATCAATTTCTCTACATCATTTAAATATTATATTTTTTTGAAAATATTTTATTCATTTTAAGAAATAAAATAATTAAATATAATAATATCACGCTCATATATATACAAAAGTTTATAAAAAAATAATAAAATATTTATATCTTGATTAATAGTATTTAACTATTCATTTAGATAAAAAAAAATATAAGTTTACATCACTTATTGAAATACTATGTAACAATTTTTTATCTATATTATAAATAATAAGGCATTTTACCTATTCTATTACAAGTGCTCTACCAAATGAAAAATAAATGTGTAAATCATGTGAAAAATGCTTCATCAAATTTATAGTTGACATATCAGCTAACCCCATCTCTCACCCATCCGGATTTAGCTAAGGATGAGTTCGATTTCGCTTTTTTCTCTTAGCTTGGGTTTATCCCCATCGGATCTGTCTTTTATAGCCCTACTGGGTGTACGTCGGTGCCATAAAAATTTGGTAACATAATTTTATATTTTTAACAAACAAATAAATAAGTTACATTTAAATATTATATTAAATGCAATTAAAAATGAAAATCCTATCGTTTATTCACTACCACGCAATAGTTTAAGTCTAGCTAATACTAGATTAGAGCTATAGCTAAAAAAAATAATGACTTAAAATTATTGATCCTAATCTTCTACCAATATTCCAATGCTTCAACGGTTAAGTGTTACCTAATAAACCTATTTTAATTAATAAGAGTTAGCTAGCTATTTTCTTAATTAAATTGACCTCAGTATATTAATCACATTCCTTAGAATAGCTACAAAGTACAACTACCAATCAAGATACCTAATATATACATTATATATATTGTTATTAATATTATATGGAGTAATTAATCAATTCCACACATCATTGATTTTGACTGTTTCTCTTTTAATAATGTTATTTTTACAATGTTACACTACTAAAGAACAAATTGGCATTTATATTCAAGTATTCATGTACATTTAATTATATATATTAGAGATGGGGTCATGGGGCCAAAAAAACAGTTGTCCACTATGATATAATTTAATATTGTTTTTTTTTTGTTGTTGATTAATTGTTTCTTAAAAAGAGAAAATTCCAATACAGAGAATGGATAACAACAATATTTATATTTAATTAAAAACAATAAGAATAAGAATAGATAGCTATGATGATTATAAAGGCTTCTAAGCTTTGGTAATCACCTAACAATTAAAATGACATAATTTGTTGTTTAAATAGATAAGTGCACAAAAGTTAATGATAACCCAGTTGTAATGTTGACCATTTTTCCATTTATGTCCCACTTTTTTTTGTTGTTTAGTAGCATAGCCTTTCAATTCATTATATTCACTTCATAAAGTTACGGTGTACTTTAATTTTTTACTATTTTTCATGTTTTACTTAAACTTCCTGTTATTATTATCTTATTATGTATAAAACATGTTCAATGTGCAAAAATATTTTACTTTTTGTATACGGCAATCTCGAGATTTTTACGGACCGTTAAAAATAAATCAAATTCATCCAATTCCTTTGATTGTATGACAATTTGGATATTTTTTTGGATAGTAAAATTGTATTTTAGGACTTATAAATATATATGGATATTTGCGTCAAAAGTACTTAAATTATAATAATTATAACACTTAAGTATCCAATTTTTTTTTCCAGTGAAAGTACATTCCGTCCATGTTTTGTTGTAGCCGTCAGTTGCAACCGTTAAGTGTGTCTTTGACATGTTGGTGAAAGTACCAAATTAAATGAATATTTGTGGTGAAAGTACTTAATTTAATAGATATATGCAGTAAAAGTACCCAATTTATGAGATGTTTGCAGCAAAAGTATCCATATTATAAGCAAATTTAACATCACGTGGTGGACTTAGCGGCAAAATAAACAATTGCAACAAAACATAGACGGAATGTACTTTTGTTAGAAATAATATAGTGGAGAAGAACGAAATATATATTAATATATTTAATTGAATAATGAAAATACAAAAAATACAATACAAAGAATAAACCAAAGTCGAGGCATGCAAAACACGCTTTCCTTAAAGCAGATTTGTCCCCTCTACCTGAACAGTACTAGAGGATTCGTGAGCAACCACTTCCCAGGATACAACAGCTATCAAGCAGAACGAAAGCACCACTGCGTCTGCTTAGGCGAACTCGAAACAAACATTTCCTCTATCACTAGAAAATACTACAGAGACTGAAGAGAGAAAGAGACTAAGTGTGTGATACTCTATATCTGTGTGACCTGTAATGAGAGGAGAAGCCTCCTTTTATAAGCTTCATGGAGAGTTGAAAATGTGTGAGAATCAAGTGCATTAATGCCCAAATATCCAACAAATCTGAAATCTTAATTTCTGAAAATCAATCAGAATAAATCACACTTATTCTGGTAATATCAGTAGTTACCTAAAGTGATTTTCTGAAAATCAATCAGATTAATCACACTTATTATGGTAATATTAGTTATTACCCAAAGTGATTTTCT
The DNA here is from genome assembly GCF_963169125.1 of Humulus lupulus. Lineage (NCBI taxonomy): Eukaryota > Viridiplantae > Streptophyta > Magnoliopsida > Rosales > Cannabaceae > Humulus > Humulus lupulus. The sequence goes on from NC_084795.1 coordinate 23,998,371, forward strand.
GACAATCAATCAGAATAAATCACACAATATTATGATAATCTCATCTTTAATTAAAGTGATTTTATGAATCATTACCATTTTAGGCATCAATTTCTCATTCACTCAATTTTTTTCAAAAATCCCCCACATGAATGAAATTAATCAACATTAAGAAACAATGACTCGACGCAACAAGGTGATAGAGTTCTCTAATTGATACATGCGTAGGATAGGTAGGTGTTAACCTTTTAACCTTCCCTTGTGATAATATATTTACTTTACTAACTGATCAATAAACGCGATGTTTTTGAACTATTCTGTCGTTTGTGTAAATGATGATATATCTCACACCGATATCTTTCCAGCATAATTTTGGTTCTCATGGTTATGTTCATTTTGGTCGTGAACATCTACCTGGTTCTGTGAGAGGTGTTAGAGAATTGAGCCCCACAATTCTCCTTCGAAGCGGCCCCACTTTTCTCTCACATAGGTGACATCTTATCTAAGAGCAATCCCGCATTACTTTGCTCGAACTTCCGATGCGTAAAGGTCATTAAAAGCTTGAGCTTAACCTCTTTTACAACGGACATCACTATTTCACCATTGGAACGGGTAGGGGTAATCCCCCACAGTGATCCTACTCAATCTCAATAACTAGGTTGTCCCATTGAACTTGGATCTTGGGATCTCTAGTCAACTAGGTTGGGTTTTCTTTATATCGACCTTAATTTCCTTTGGGCTTAAGTCCCATTCCTTCTAATGTCTTTTCAACTTGATCTTTGTTTAACACTTTGGTTAACGGATTTGCAATGTTATCTTTTGACTTCACATAATTAATCGAGATAACTCCAGTTGAGATCAGTTGTTTAACGGTATTATGTCGTCGACGTATGTGTCTAGACTTATCGTTATACAAAACATTTTATGCCCGATCAATGTTGCTTGGTTATCACAATATATGCATATTGCAGGCACAAATTTTAGGCCATTATGGAATATCCTCCAATAAATTACACAACCATTCTACTTCTTCACTACATTTATCCAGAGCTACAAACTCGGATTTCATCGTGGATCTAGTGATTACAGTTTGTTTTGAGAATTTCTATGAAACAGCTGCGCCACCTAGAGTGAACACATATCCACCAGTACCTTTCGAGTCTTGGATGTCAGAAATCCAGCTTGCGTCAGTGTATCCTTCAAGAACAACTGGATCTCCGGTATAGCTCAACCTATAGTTACGAGTATACCGCAGGTACCTAAGTACTCTTGTAATTGCCTTCCATTTCAATACCTGGATTACTCGTGAATCGACTTAAAGTACTTATAGTGTAGGCAATATCTGGTCTTGTACAATTCATCAAGTACATTAGACTGCCTATCACTCTAGCATACTGAGCTTAAGAGACACTGTCGCCTTTATTCTTTGACATATGATGACTTATGCCAATTGGTGTTCTGGACACACCAGAATCATTTTTACCAAATTTGTCAATAATCTTGTCCACATAGTGTGATTGACTGAAACTAAGTCCAACTGACGTTCTTGTAATCTTTAATCCTAAAATTACATTAGACAGTCCCATGTCCTTCATGTCAAACCTTGAGTTCAACATATCTTTGGTAGATTTTACCATTCACTGGTTGCTTCTAACAATGAGTATATTATCTACATACAAACAAAGAATAATACATCCATCATTTGTATTTTTTATATAAACACATTTGTCACACTCATTGATTTTAAAGTCACTTGTCATCGTGACATTATCAAATTTTCCATTTGCATGTATATATATATTACTATATAAAACATTTATCCTGCATGTAATATATAAAATTTCAAAGTAACTTAAACTTAAATTATATAAAATATGCGCATATATGTATATAAAATTCCTATGCAACTACATTCATATATATATATATATATATTTTTAATATGCATAAATCATTCATATATGTGAAAAAATAAATCTACATAATATGTTCATAATTATCGTGCTGATAATATACGCTCACATGTATATATATAAATAAATAAATATTTGTAACGACAATGTAAGTGAATATGCATATACCTTTCCCCATTTATTATAAGAATGTGTGGAGCATTTCATTAACATGCATATACATATTTAAATTAGACAATATGCCAAAGCCATAAATATATGATATATATTTAAAATTCTAGAATATACATTAAACATATATGACATATATATATATGTTTCATGCAAATACAATAAATGATATATTCCATATGGATACAACATAATATAAAAGTACCGAAAAAATGCGGGATAATTGCGGCATAAGTATCCAATGTTTGGATTTTGTACGCGGCATAGACCTAATGTTTATTTTTAGTGGCAATAGTACCCAAAGTTAGTAAAACTATAATTCCGTTAGTCTCCTCCGTTAGGTCTGTTAATGAGCTTATTAGGCAGACACGTGTCACATTTTTATTGGTCCAAATCATAATTATTTTTAAAATATTATTGAGTTGGACCAATCACGAAGTGATACGTGTTGGTCCAGTCATCACGAAACGGAGACCTAACAGAGGAGGCTCACAGAATTACACTTTTACTGACTTTGGGTACTATTGCCACTAAAAATAAACATTGAGTTTATGCCGCGTACAAAACCCAAACATTGGGTACTTATGTCGCAAATATCCCAAAAAATGCATATAACATATATACAAAACTTTTATATCAATACATATGTAAGATAAAGAATTTTGGCAGAGAATCGATCCAACTGTTCAGTAGTCAAGATATATATATATATACACACTAAACAAAGTTAGGAGCATATAAAGATAATAAAATATTATCAGCACCGATTAAATAACAAAACAAACAAAATTCATAAATGGTTTCTGCCCTTCAATCGATTCGTCTTCTCTAAGGAGTCAAAGTCTGCCTTAAGATTGTTAGAAATAATATAGTGGAGAATAACGAAATATATATTAATATATTTAATTGAAGAATGGAAATACAAAAAATACAATACAAAGAAAAATCAAAGCCAATGCACGCAAAACACGTTTTCCTTAAAGCAGATTTACCACATCTACCTGAATGGCGCTAGAGGATTCGTGAGCAACCATTTCCCAGGATACAACAACTATCAAGCAGAACGAAAGCACCATTGCGTTTGCTTAGGCGAACTCGAAACAAACATTCCCTCTATCACAAAAAAATACTACAGAGACTGAAGAGAAAGAGACTAAGTGTGTGATACTCTGTATCTGTGTGTCCTAGAATGAGAGGAGAAGCCTCCTTTTATAAGCTTCATGGAGAGTTGAAAATGTGTGAGAATCAAGTGCATTAATGCCCAAATATCTAACAAATATGGAATCTTAATTTCCAAAAATCAATCAGAATAAATCACACTTATTCTGGTAATATCAGCAGTTACCCAAAGTAATTTTCTGAAAATCAATAAGAATTAATCACACTTATTCTGGTAATATCAGTTGTTACGCAAAGTGATTTTCTGACAATCAATCAGAATAAATCACACAATATTCTGATAATCTCATCTTTAATCAAAGTGTTTTGCTGAATCATTACTATTTGATGCATCAATTTATCTCTCACTCAATTTTTTCCAACAACTTTCGCCGGCAAAAAAATAACTTTGGTACTTAAGTGTTACAAACATAATAATTTTGGTACTTTCACCGCAAATATCCCTATATATATATTTTTTGTGGGAATATACTTTATCTTTATTTAGATTGAAAAATGATAGAAATTACAAATTGGAGAAGAGATTTTCTCCAATTAACAAAATTCATTGTTTGACCAATCTATGAGTCGTAGTATTAAAATTACGACTAACATAAAAAATAGATGCCTTAAGAAAATTAGACAATAGAGGTTTAATATCAGACAAAATAACACCCAATTTATTTTGATATACTACATTTACATTATCGTTCAAAACCAAAACAATAGAAAAGTGAATTAGGAGAAACAACATTGATAGAAAAGTAGAGAGCTTGAGCCCATAAAAGGCTCACCAGTAGTGCAAGAGCTATTGGCATCAAAATTTATGAAGACCATATCTAATTTAAGTGTTAAATGTTAAATTTAGAATAAATATAATTAAATATTATATTTTATCATAATAATTAATATCATGCTTTAATAAACATAAGTTTTTTTTAGAGGAAGATTGCATTTTGTTATGAAATATACTAGAGTTATAGATGAGAGGAGGAATCCATTTTATCTGTGAAAGCTTATTATATAGCCTAAGGACATGCTTAGTCAATTTATGGGCCGCAATGTTAAAATTGCGACCAACATGAAAGAAAAATATCTTTTATTAATTAGAAAATAGAACTTTAATATCAGTAAAAAAAAATAGCATCTAGTTCATTATTGTACATAGTGCTATTATTCAAGGCCCAAGCTAATAAAATTGAATAGGAGAAAAAAACTTGAATGGGAAGAGCAGCGATAGTTTGAACATAGTTAACTCCCACTAAAAGTGTCAGTGCTTCAACTTGAAATGGAGTTAGGACTCCTATATCACAATTATAAAAGCTAATAATATTCAATTGAAACAAATTTGATTATAATTGAGTTTTAAATAATAAATGTAAAAAAAAACTATAAAAAATATTTAATTGGTAAAATTTGAGTATTTATGAAAAGTATAATATTCATTATTATATTAAATTTAATATAGTTTTTAACATTATCACGCAAATTTGACACTTTATTAAAGATAATTATAAATATTGAAGATGCACATAATTGAGTTTTTATTTTAAAAGATTACTTGCTTTGTTTTAACGAAATGTTCTTACATATTTTAAGAAAGAATGTCATTGAAAGAGTGAAATTTTAAGGTAGAAAGTTAGGAAACCACACAAAAGTAAATGTGATATTTTATTTATTTTGTTTGGTTATTGAATTAATGGTTATTTATTCATAGAGGTGAGTAAATATGTTGTAGGTGACATTTAGTATAGTCATATTTGCCTCATCTATAATCTCATGATTCACAAAATTAATGTTACACTATTCACAACACCATTTAAAGAAAGAGCATTAATCAATTTGACCAAAATTAAAAACCATATTCTTCTACCAAATTTCATCTTCCACTTTTTTTAACTCTTTCTATTACTTTCTTTAAATAATTATATTCTTTAGACCATAAAATTTAATGAATTAAATACCACAATCTGATACTTTTGTTTGGAACCTACACAAGTGACATACATATAATTTTGTTTTATTTGAAAATTTTTATCGTTTATTTAATGTTGTACGACACAATTCATCAGCGGCATAATTGAAAATAAATAAAAAGAAAAGGTGTGAATTTCGTAATATGAGACAGTTGAGAGGCAAAGTGAAAATAAAATATCACTGAGAAAAAGCTGGGAAAAAGAAAAGAAAAAAAGAATAAGAAAATCAATGAAGTTTGCTGCAAAAGAAAGAAGAAGCAAATATTAGAACGATAACAAAAGAAAAGAAAAGAAAAGAAAAAAGTTTATTTAGAAGAATTTTCTCGGAGGAGAGAGAAAGTGAGAAAATGCTGGAAAATTTAGGGATTGTTTACACCGATCCGTTTCTGTAGAGCTCCGATCCGTACAATCCACAGACAAAGCAATAAATGCGTTAGATCCGGCTGTCTGATACAGCATTAGTCGCATTGTAATTTGACATTTCAATTCTTTTCGAGGTTTATCTTCGAGTTTGGGGATCTCTCAGTGGTACTACCATGGAGCTTCATATACAGAGTTTGAAGTCCGCTTTGACTTGGTAAGTATGAGTTGAGCATAGATACTCATTTTCAGCAGAAGCGTGTCTAAAATTCTTTCAACTCTGAATGGAGTAGTGTGGGTGGTTACTTGGAAGTTGAATTTGAGTCTGAATTAGACTTGATTTCCGTTAATACTCTCACTCAAAAGAATTTTAGGGTTTTTGATATTTTGTTGATTGTATGTATTTAAGTATGTTAATTTTGATTGGTGTTTTTCTTCTGTTAGATTGGAAATGGACGTTTTGGCCTCTGCGTTTGGAGTGGTCCAGTTGCTTCAGTAATTATGCTAATTTATGCAAGTTTTGTAATTATGATAAATATATATATTACGAGGATTTGATGTTGAGTTGACTTGGACTTACCATCTACGGTTCCTATGGGGTATTGGGTCGCTTGCATTGGAAATTAATTGATTCTGTGACAAGTTTTCGAGAAGGGCGAACCACATAAGGGTTTTTTATGAGCGACAGTGATTGCGTGCTTTAATTATTTTCCTATGCATTATCCCATTACGGGTTCATTTTTGGGAGTTTGGGCTTTTTAATTTTTGGGAATAATCATCTTCACTGTGGCTAACAGCGTGATATATACATTATGGATAATTCTTTCTTGTACAAGGGTTGTTTGATTTTGGGTTGTACTGAGAGATTGGTGTTGAGATTTTGAGAGACTGTAGCTTTTTGGTGGCTGGCGGAGATGTCTCCTTCTCCGGCATTGAGGTCTTCTCCTGGAGGGGAAGTGAGAACCAACAATAATCACAAACGAGGACACAGTTTTGAAGGTGGGTTGTTTCTCAGAGAAAAAGATGACGATCTTGCTTTGTTCAGCGAAATGCAGACCCGAGAAAGAGAGAATTTTTTGCTTCAGTCCTCCGATGACCTAGAATTCACACTTCGTAATATCCTATCTAGACTTTTATTATAAGATTTGTTTTCTCCTTAAGTTTAGATTTTTTCTTTTTTGGGTGTTCATCTGCCTTACGGGTATATGGTTTTTCTTTTTTCAACAGCTTCAAAATTGAGACACTTTTCAGATATTAAGCTTGGGATCTCCATTCCAGTACGAGGAGAGAGCACTAGTAACCTGCTTAATGCCGATGGGGAGAAGAATGACTACGACTGGTACGTTTTTCCCCTCCCTAATTGAGTAATTGCTGATAATTTGGACCTCCATTTGCCGGGAACTGGCTCTGTGCAATTCTGGTGACAGGGAAGATAACTAAATGTGCACTTATTGCAACTTCTGCTTTCAATTTTTTTTGGAAATTTCAACATTCATCGGTTGTGATATTGTACCTCGAAAGTGTTAAATTCTTTCGTAATCTGGACAGACTATGATAATGCCTTGGTTAAGCAGAACGGGTTATCTAGCTGGCAGCTAGAGGATATTATCCATGATGCATGTGTATGTGCATCTTGCATCTTATCTCTATGTTAATTTAAGTATGTTCTTAAAGCTGGAAAATATTATCCCTTCAATTTGTCTAGTTTTTCAGTCACAACTAAATGGTGGTTGATTTAATAGAAATATATTAATTTTGTTGATGCTAAACCCTCTGTTTGTACTTTTCTTTGAGGATGTTTGATGACATATATATTTATATATATTTGTTTCATAGGTTATTAACACCTCCCGACACTCCTCTGTTTCCTTCACTGGATGATGAGCCACCACAACTAACTTCTGCAAGAAGGGGAAGACCTCGAAGTCAACCTATTTCAATATCCAGATCATCGACGGTAAGTGGTTATATCCTTTCTGTGATTTTGATTTTGTTGATTATGTTCTGTGAAGATATAGAATAGATATCTCTTTTCCTCTTTTCTTAAAGCATATCAGCGTCTTTTGCAGATGGAGAAGAGTTATAGGAGCAGTAGGGGTAGTGCAAGTCCAAATCGTTTAAGTCCATCTCCTCGTTCTGGAAGTAGTACATTTCAATCAAGGGGAAGGCCATCATCAGCACATCAATCTAGTCCATCATCAGCTCGTCAATCTAGTCCATCATCAGCTCGTCCATCCAGTCCATCATCAGCTCGTCAATCTAGTCCATCATCAGCCCGTCAATCTAGTCCATCTCCAGGTTTACGACATGCTACTCCATCACGAAGACCATCTACTCCCCCAAGTAAACCCTCGTCTCCTGCTCCAAGATCTTTAACCCCGACTCCCCGTAGAATGAGCACTGGTTCTGGTAGTCTGCCCTCATCAGGGGTAAGAGGAGTCTCCCCTGTAAAGACTAGCCGGGGGAACTCAGCATCTCCTAAAATAAGAGCATGGCAAACCAATATTCCTGGGTTCTCCTCTGATGCACCTCCAAACCTACGTACTTCTCTTGCCGATCGACCTGCAAGTTATGTGAGGGGTTCCTCACCAGCAACAAGAAATGGAAGGGACTCTTCCTCCAATTACAGAAGGCAATCAATGTCACCAACTGCAACTAGAAGTGTTAGCTCATCTCATAGTCATGAGCGGGATCCATTTAGCTCTCAAAGTAAAGGTTCTATCGCTTCTTCTGGTGATGATGATGTTGACTCTATACAGTCCATGCATGTGGGTAGCTTAGATCGATCAACAACAAGAAGAGTTGCTACTTTCTCGAATAATAGAGGTCCTTCCCTTGCCAAAAAGTCAACCAAAATAGCGTCTCCATCTTCTGCTCCTAAAAGATCATTCGATTCTGCTCTCCGACAAATGGTATTTCTTAAAGAATGAAACTTTTAAGCTCATGAGTCTATGTTCTTTTGATTTTGTGTTTCCTTGTTATTTCTTTAGCTGCAGGATGTTAGTTATGTCGGGGCTCATTTATCATTGTGAAAGAAGCTATTGAATGCTACTTTATGGTTTGGTTGCATATCAAGGGGAAATGTCAAATTCAATGTTGTTTGATAGAGTTTTGATGTTAGTTAGTTTCTATTTCATACCTAGAAAACCTTCTTTTTTACAATTATGCTTGCAAAGTGTCAATAAATATTTTGAACTCATTTGTCAATTTTTATCAGTGATGAATTCATTGTTTGAGGTTGTTTGAGTGTGAGTGATCTAGTCATTTTAGGGTCTGTTTTTGTTTACTCTACATGAATTGCTTGACAACATTGTGAATCTCAATGCTTCTGTACTACTAGTATAGCATGCAGACTAGAAGTGTAGAATCTTTTGAATCCAATTAAACCTTTGAGCAGTGCTTTCACGATCCTAGCAGGTTTTTTTTTCCGTTTTCTCTGTCTCTCTGAGCTAGTTTTGTGGTGATTTATTTTGCTTCAAGTTTCAAAGTTCTTTTTGATTCTGTATTGTTCATTTTGACATGTATGTTTGAGTCGAACCTTTTCATTATGAGGTTGCTCTGATTCAGTTCACATCTAATGTGCTCCAATGTCTTTGCAGGATCATCGGAAAAGTCCTCAGAATATGTTTCGACCCCTTTTATCCAGTGTCCCTAGTACCACCTTTTATGTTGGAAAAGCAAGTTCTGCTCATCGTTCTTTAATCTCTAGAAATTCATCAGTCACAACAAGTAGCAATGCAAGTTCTGATCAAGGCACTAGTGCAGCACCTGATACTGAAGGGAGTGATCACAACCAAGATGATGGGGCTAGTGAATTTGAGAGAGTACCATTTTCTGATGTTCCTGAGGAAGTATTTGCCTTTGATAAGATGGATGTTGTAAATGAAGCCATTGGACATGAAATTGATGATGGATCAATAAATAATGGTGATTTTGATAAAGGCCCTAAAACTGAGTTTGTTGTTGCTGACCCTGGAGAGTCCCATCACCACGGTATTGTCACAGTAGTGGGTCCAACTTCAGAAGCATCTGTTGTTAATGATGATTTTTCAGAAGTGGATAGTATTGAAAATATGGCAGTTTGTTCTAGATGTGGTTGCAGATATCATTCTTCTGAGACAGAGGAGAAGTTCAATGGACTATGTCAAGAATGTAGTAGGAAAGATAAACTTTTGAGGATAGCCACTCTAGAGACAGCTGTAGTTGTTGATACCTCCCCTGTGTCATCTACAAAGATTACAGAAGAGAAACATTACGATGATTTGACATCTGGGATGGCTGTGCCTGAGTTGTCACAAGATAATGATGAGAGGGGGCCAAAGAGTTTTCAGGATGAGGAGAATGTCGAAGAAGGCAAAACTTCTTACAATGAGCAAAGTCATAATTACTTGCAAGAAAATTCTCGTGCAAGGTCAGAGGAGCAAGGAGGAGAGGTTAGTTTTGCCAAGAAGCTAGAGGATGGCCCATTAGCTGTTGGTCAGGGTTTACCCAGTAATGACATTGGGAGTCAAAAACTGCATCACGTCGCTGACTATCCAAATTTGAGGTTTGATGTTTCAGAGAGTGCAGGAATTTCAGTATTGCTGAAGAGAACAAGCAGCAGCAAGGGGACTGTTGTTCGTGGCAGGAATTTTTCAGCCGCTAGCATACCGTATGATGACCTGTCATATGCTAAAGATAGTGTAAGCAGCATGAGAAGCTCCATCGGGCATGGCAGTTTCTCCACTTCATCCTCTGTTGATTTTGGTACCCGACAAACAGATAGCCGGGTACAGCGGCAGTTAAGTAGTGGCAGGAAATCAGACACAGAGCACTATAGAAATGACAAGAACACGAGACCTCAAAACCATGGCTCATCTTTCTCTGGGATTGGAAACCTATCCCGTCAAGCATCATCTCTTTCAACAAACACACATGAAGATAATTCTCAGGTTTCCGTGGGCAATGTGGAATACGATCTTTCAAAGGAGACACTTGTATTATCTCGAGAACATTTGGTAGCTTCAGATCAAACTAAAGCAGATGTTACTGATACACCTTCTACACTTGTTGAGGAAGATGATTATGAACACAAGGACAGCAGAACAGTCGATGCCTCTACCTCTGAACTTCAGAATCCTGCAGTTGGTATTGGTTTAGAGGAAAAACTGGTAGCATCAGGTACAAATTTTGAGGCATGTGGTTTATCTGATGTACAGTCGCCCAAATATGCCACTGGTACGACAGAACTAGAGCCACGGGATACTCCAGGGTCTTCTTGTACGGAGGAACATGCCAATCTGGATGGTGATAGAATGGATAGAGATGTTGCAACTCATAGTTCCATGGTTATAGTGTCTGAAATAGAAATTGAAAATGGTCACCACAGTACCCCTGGTTCACTGAGTGATAATGTCTCTCTTGCATCAAAGAGCACCTCGGAGGAAGAGCCTTCACCGTTTAACCCTTCTGACAAGGATATGATAGCTTCGGCTACAGAGTCCATGAACTCTGTTCAGGCACATGACATCCTAGGTACGATCTACATCTTGGATTGTGGTTTTTGTTATTGACTTTCATTCCCTTACCTCTAGTAGTTCAAATGTCTAATCTTATTGAATGTCCCTGCTTTAATATGTTTCTAACTAAACGAGTACCCATCAACTGAAGAAAGCATGATTTTAATAATTGAACCAAATATCATAGATCACTGTTCTACTAGTACAGCTTTCAAAACTACTGACGCATATAGAACAAGAAAAAACTAAATAATAATGCAGATTTCAGATCAGTGCTAATGTTAAATGAAAAGAGACTTTATGGAAACTTCTTCCATAGACGATCTTCTTTCATGTTACAGATATTTTGAATCATATCAAGATACCCAGGCTAAGGATTGAAATTATGACAAATTCTTGTTAGTCTCTTTCTATGCACCTTAGCCATGAGAAATAATTTTGTATTTATGTATTAAAATCTTATGTATGATTTTGAAGTGAGCTTTTCATGAGTTAGATTTACCAGTCCACTCTAACTTCCTCTGGGTTTCGTTTCTACCATAAACTGACATACTTTGTATATTTATTAGAACAAGAATCAACGATAATGGTAGAGTGTCAAAAGGGAAGAAGGGGAAGAAGCCTAACACTCGACGAGGCAACGGATACAATTCTTTTCTGCAGCTCCATTGTCCATGATCTGGCCTACAAGGCTGCAACCATAGCACTGGACAAGGAAAGTTCAGATTATCCATTAGAAGGCTCCCAGCCAACAGTTACAATATTAGGAAAATCCAACCATGACAAGAAGGACGTGCCACATGGCAGAATTGTCGGCCATGGCCCTTTGAAATCTCTAAAGACCGCCAGGAAAAGGAAGGTAGAGACAGGTGCCAAACCTCCTAGCGTGGACGAGAACGACGAGAACACTGTTGAACCATTAAAACGCAGTGTTGAGCCTCCTAATAAGGTGGATACCTTGAAGCCTCCAAAGCTGGAATCAAAATGCAATTGCACAATAATGTAAGTTCGTCTCTCCCTACCAACCCCACTATTAGCATAATTATACGAAGGCGATGGAGCCAAGTCCTTGTATTTTGATGGTTTTATGTTTGAAGGGCTGTTTTGTTCCCATTTATTTGTAAGAAATACCACGTTGTGTTGGTGACCAAATTGTAAAGCTTCTTTTTTTCTTTTTTTTTAGGCTAATATTAGTTAAGGCAATGAAGGGTTGTGTTTGCTCCAGTTGCCACATTCTTGTTGGTTATTCTGATTTGGGTTAATTCCTTATTAGTAGAGATAAGTGTGAATGAAAAAAGAAAAAAAAAAAACCCCACTGATTCATATTTGTTATGATTGTGAAGATTACCTTCCATTTATTCATCCATGTTGAAGTCAACTCTTTTTTGTTTTAGTTTGCTTTTGGCTCTCAGTGCAAACTTACGAGAATATAGTGTGATAAAACCACGGTTTTGAGACAACAGGCGACATGTCGTTTTCTCAAATCTTAGTTGGGTGACAATCTAAGCCATTAAACGACAATAAACGATTACTGTGAACGACACGTAACTCGTAAAAGTCAACAACGTGCCGCTTTGTGGACGTGAATTGACAAGTCAACATCCCAACGATGAACAACAGAAATTTTGTAAAATGTGGTTAGTCCTATCATGGAACAAGTTATTATTGTAAAAAATAGAACTAAATTTAGCATAAAAAAGTTAATAAAGGACTTATTTAGTACAATTTTTATAATTGTGCTTCATTTAATGTAAAAAAAAAATCTACATTTAATATCAACAATAAATATGATATAAAAAATAATAATTAAATAATAAGTGATAAAAAATAATAATTAAATAATAAGTGATGACAAAAAAATAAATAAAATAGTGAACATTTAATGTCACTGATAAATAGGACACCAAAAATAATAAGTAATGACAAAAAAAAATATATTTATATCTCATCCAAATTTGTATCAACTTTTTAACATGTTTCAATTTTAGCACAAGTTTTAACACATCATTGGAGAAGTCTTTCTTTGGGGGAAACTTGAGTTTCTACACTTAATTGGGGGGTCCTAATTAAAAAAAATGCTAGGGATTTTGAACATTTCAAAAAGATGTCAATTGTCGCTACTATACCCAAAATGTCATTGGCATAATTTCTACAATTTCTCTCTCCCTCAACTCATTCCTCTCAACTCTCATTCTTTCTCTCTAGAAAAAATACATGGATAAGGTAAAATGTAAGAGAATTCAATGTAATGACAAGTATTTCTCACTTAAGACACTAAAATACTCATTTCGAACAGATCTGAGTATGATTTTTAGGTTTCTTTTGTGATTTTTTTCCAAATCTGATACTCTAAAATCTGCAGAAAATCGATCTTGCTTGATGGTACTCGATGCCAGCTCGATGGGGCATTTAAAATTAAGATTTTCATGAAAAAATCAACGTTGTTCGCTGGTGGTTCGATTGTAGCTCGATGATGTTCGATGCGATTCTTGCAAGAGACGAAAATTTTCACTTGGGTCTCCGTTTGGGGTGATTTTTGTATTTTTTTTTTGTATTTCTCAAGATCTACACGTTTGAAATGTGTATAAGCACATTTGAGAAGTGTAAATCTTGAAAGAAAATCCAAAATGCAAAACATAACTCATGTTAAAGACATATTTTCAAGTTCTAAACTTTGAAAATGTGTATATGCATATCTCAAACGTGTAGATCTCGAAAAAATACCAAAAATTTAAAAAAAGTCACCTTAAACGGATACTCGAGTGAAAAATTATGTCTTTTACAAGAATCGCATTGAGCACCATCGAGCTACCATCGAACCACTACCGAGCAACGTCGATTTTTCATGAAAATCTTGATTTTGAAGGCCTCATCGAGCTGACATCCAGCACCATCGAGCAAAGTCGATTTTTTTGCAGATTTTAAAGTTTCAAATCTAAAAAAATCGCAAAAAAACCCAAAAATAAAGCCTAGATCTATTCAAAATGTAATATTTAGTGTCTTAAGTGAAAGAAACATCACTATATTTGAGAAACAATTACTTACCCACAAATTTCTACTCCAAGAAACCTCAAAATGTATATTGCTTTGGGTATTGTGTTTATCTTTACAAGGTGACCGAAGTTATGGAGGTTTTTCTGGTGTCGTCGCTGTTGTGGGTGGTGGTGTTGGTGGTTCTGTAAGGGGAGTGAGAGTGAACCTAGAGAGAGAGGGAAAAGAGAAGAGAGAAGTGATGGAAAAAATGGCAAGGGTATTTTAGGTAGAGTACCAAAAAGTGGCATTATTTTGAAATGTTCAAAATGCTTAGCATTTTTTTAATTAGTACCCTCTATTAAGGATATAAAGACAAATTTACCTTCTTTGAAGTGTGCTATATTTTAACAATGTATCATAGATTTACATCTCTATTGGAAATGTTCAAAGTTATATAAATGAACATACTCATCCATAAAGCTATAACTAATTTCAACTTTTTTATAGTATAATTCGATATATATATTTAGAACTACCACTCTTTTCATTCACATAATATTTTTCGAACACTTTTATAGTGGGGTGCTACCTTAACCTTATTTGTGGGTTATTTTTTATAGTGATTGACATTTTATTGACCTATAATAGTGAAGTATTTTATTTTAGAGTAATGATATGTGCACCCAAAATATGTAGTCAAACATCACACATTTGATGTGACACTGTTTTTTAAAAGAATGGGTCTCAATTTTAATAAATGTGATCGACTAGACTAAATTGTCACGTCACTGTACATAAATATATTAATTTTTAATAATAACATGTGACACTCTCTTTCTTTAAAATGTATTTTTTTAAAAATATATATAATAAATAAATAAAATAAAATTGATAATTTTGAACATTTGTGCATATTTATGTCGTTTTGTCGATCATGTCAATTTTCATTGAACCTACAATATTTTTGTTGTTAGGTCTATTGTATATCGTTTTGTATATTATTATCGCTTTCTATGACGAGTTTATACATTTTTAGATTATGTGCTTTGTCTTATTACCTATTTGAACCCTTTATTTTGACAAATTACTTTTTAGATCTTGTGTGATTGTAAAATGGTTCGAATAGACCATTAAACCCAATTTTGATGAAGAAAAATAATTTAATATGACAACACAATTGTTAAACATAATGACTATGTTTTTGTTCTGAATTGTTAGTTTGACGAATAATTTGTTATTTTAGTTCAAAAAACTTTGACCAAAATCGAGTTTAGGGGTCTATTTGAACTTTTTATAAAATGCAAGGTCCAAAAAGTAATTTGTCAAAATACAGGATTTAAACAAGTAGTGAGACAAAACACAAAGTCCAAAAATGTATAAACCTTTCTATGATATATGTGGTTTTATATTTTGGTCATTTTTAATTTTATTTGTCATTTTTTGTGATTTATGTCGTTTTTTTTTATTTTTTTGTCGTGACTGCAATTTATGTCGTTTTTTTTAATTTGTGTTATTTTTCATATTTATGTCGCTTTTTTGATTTCCTGTCATTTTAACGACTTATGTCATTTTTACATTTGTTGTTGTTTTTCTGATTTACTGTTGTTGTTAGAGTTTTATGTCATTTTCCAATTTTTTGTCATTTTTGATTCATTGTTGATTTTTGGATTTATGTCGTTTTATCGATTTAAGGTTGTTTTAGGCAATTTTATGTAGTTTTTGGATTAAATGTCACTTTTAAGATTTATATCGTTTTCATCGATTTATTTCATTTTTTTGATTTAATGTCATTTTCGTTGATTTATGTAGTTTTATGATTTCTCGTCGTTTTGTCGGACAATGTTGTTTTAGAGCTCCCAATGGAGGAGGTAAAATGTTTTATTCTTTATAATATAGAGAAAAAAATGGTTAAATAGTCTTCCAATGGGTGATGTAAATTTTTTTTTTTTACCTAAATGGATAGTATTTCTCTATATGTAGTGAAATACTATTCATCAAGCTATAAATATTTTATTATTTTTTATAAACTTTTGTATATATATGAGTGTGATACTATTATATTTAATTATTAAACCTTTTGTGAATCTTTCTCATCTCTGAGACAGTCTCTTCCAACTTAACGAGGTTTGACCAAACAGTGTTGTACGACATAGCAAGAACAAGAAGTACTTACTTCAAAATCATCAAAACTTTTGTGAATCTTTCTCATCTCTGAGACAGTCTCTTCCAACTTAACGAGGTTTGACCAAACAGTGTTGTACGACATAGCAAGAACAAGAAGTACTTACTTCAAAATCAAGAATTATGGCTAAGTTGTTGATGTTTTATTAACCAACAGACCTCTCGGTCTAAAAACAATGAGACAAATGGGCCTTAGAAAAAATGATCTTATTATGAAAAACAAAAGAAAGTTGTATGTCCCATATTTACACTGGAAAAGCAATATATATAGGGTCCAAACCAAGAGCCCAAAACAAAACAACCCAATAACAACTAACAAACAAAACCCAACCAATTAACTAAAAAATAACAACTCAGCGAAAATATGTTTTCTGTTACTCCCCCTCAAGATGGGGCAAAGATGTTGAGAAGACCCATCTTGGAGAGAATAGAGTGAAATTGAGGTGATGGCAAAGCTTTGGTGAGGATGTCAACAAGCTGGTTGTGGGTAGAAACGTGTAAAGTTTTGATGATTCCTTGGTTGATTTTGTCGCGAACTAAGTGACAATCTATCTCTATGTGCTTTGTGCGTTCATGGAAGACAGGATTGGAAGAGATATGAAGAGCTGCTTGGCTGTCACAGTAGAGAAGAACTAGTTTTGTTTGAGGAAAACCAAGTTCTTTGAGTAATGAGAGCAGCCAAATAACTTCAGTGGTGGCATTAGCCATTGATATATACTCAGCTTCAGCAGAAGAGCAAGAGATGGTGTGTTGTTTCTTTGATTTCCAAGAGACCAAAGAGTTGTTGAAAAACACACAAAAACCTGAAATAGAACGCTGAGTGTCTGGGAAAGCGGCCCAATCAACATCACAGAAAACTTTGATGGAATTATCTAAGGGACAATGAGTGGTAGTGATAGAGTCCTTGCTGGTAGGATAATAGAGGCCATGTTCGGAAGTGGTTTTGATGTAGTGTAGCACTTTGAGGGTAGCTTAATAATGGGGTTGCCGAGGCGAACAAACAAATTGGCTCAATCTATTGATGGCATATGATAGATCGGGCCGAGTGATGGTCAAGTAGATGAGGCGGCCAATGAGTCTTCGATAGGCTTTTGGGTCCTTAAGTAGTTCGCCATCTTCAGCGGACTACTTGAGGTTGACATCCATTGGTGAAGATGTGATCTTGTGTAATGACCCACTAATCTAGACTATTTGGACCATTAACGAAACTATACATAAAACTTACATTTTTATGAAAATACCATAAATTTTATTGAATAACTTATAAAATAAGAGTTACTTACAAATAAATAGAATACTAAGAAGGATATGGGATCCCATTTTCTTTAAAAATAAAACATGATTTAAAATAAAAGACATTACATAAATGGTGCGGAAAATACATGTAAAAAAAAAAGACATAAAACAGAAACTACATCCTCGAATCAAATAACGCTCGGCCCCTTGACTCAATTCACCATCGATACACATCCTCTAAGCGTCACGAATCTTTCCGCCTCTAAAGCTTATTTTCCTGCACATAAAACAAAAAGGAATGAGCCTAATGCCCAGCAAGAAAAATCTAACACATAGTCATAAACATAACTTCATAAGAAACATAAAGACTTAACATAATACATATAACATACACTTATTATAATGACCATTATTGCTTGGGGTCCCATAGACTAAACAAGCATATGCCCATGGGATTAGTGGGGTCCTACTAGCTAAGTAGGTCATATGCCCATAACCCATTTGGGGTCTTGTTAGTCATATGGGTCATATGCCCAAGCCTACAAACATACATGCATACATATCATAACACATTTAACAACATAAAACATAGATAACATAAGCATATAACATATTGATTCTAGCCTATTTTTCTTACCAAAGTTACCGGGATATGTGGACTGAGTTGGGACTTTTGGAACACTCCTAATAACCATAATGAACAAGAGTGAGTTGAAAGAAGAAAAGAGATGAAAAGGAAAATGGGAAGACTAAACCATTTGAGAATCATGCTTACCGAAACTTATGTGCTCAAGAACTTAGATTCCCTAACCAAAATGAAGATTAAGGTTAGAGATTGAGTAGAAGACTATGAGAAAGAAAATAACATAATACAGAAATGAACTAGAGTTTTGGTTACCTCAAAGACTTGAAAGACCAATCTACACCTCAACCGAAATACTATAGAACCTCACTTCCCAAAGTGTTTGATAAGCTTATGATGTTTAAGCTTATGTTTTTCCCAAACCAGGTGTTTATACTCTCACACTCACTTAACACTAGCAGCTTCTGAACTTAGAGCAAAAGGTGAATAATGGCTGGGTACTAGGTCCTATTTATAGAGTTTGGAGATGAAAGGATCTTGATTTTACTTGAATAAAAATAATGGCCTTTTAGGTGAAAATCATTTGAATAATCGTTCAGCAGAGGCTGAAGACTCGTTCAAAAGATGCTGGACTGTTGAAGGAGTTTGAATGGCTGAAAGGAAATGAATTCAAAAGAGTTTGAATTTATGCTGAAGGAGGCGATATATCGCCCCCTGTAGGCGATATATCGCCTGGGCCAGTATGCCCGAGGCGACCGTGCATCGTCTCGTGTTTTCCGTATCTACGTGCTGCGATATATCGCCCCCTATAGCTGCGATATATCGGCATACGCTGAATATTTAAACACGAAATTACATATTTTTAGCTAAGTTTGAATGGAGTAAACAGCCTTGACTAAGCCTTCAACGTATTCAAAGCTGCTGACTGACCCTATAACATTCAAACTTTACTCCTTACTAAATTTAATCCTAAAAAATACTTAATCCTTAATCACCATTCATAACATGTACTTAAAATCCTATTGGTTGATGTCTAAACCTTATAATATAATAAATATAATCCTTAATATCAGTTACATTAATCAAACCTTAGGTTATACTAAATATTCTTAAACTATAGGTTAAACTTAGAAAATCTATAAGTACTACTATGAGTGTCCAAATAATTCTCGGTCTGAACCAAAAATCCACAGTAACAAAGATAATACTAAACATACTATAATACTACTGAACAATTAGCTAAGTAAAGTTCTTGGACTCTACATCTTGCATCCAAGTGTGCCATTGTCTTCAAGGATTTGGAGAGCATATCCTCGTTGAGATAGGAAAAGACCTTGTTATTCCTAGTAATTTTAAGACCAAGAAAGAATTTTAGTCCACCAAGATCTTTTAATTGAAAACAAGACGACAGGTAAAGAATAAGAGTGTTTATGGCATGTGTAGAGTTGCTAACAATCATAACATCATCAACATATATTAAAAGAGCCAAGAAATTAGTAGTGTCATGTTTAATGAACAAAGAATAATCTGTATATGAGTGTTAAAAACCATATGCAAGTAAGAAAGTAGTGAGTTTAGTGTTCCATTGTCTAGAAGCTTGCTTGAGGCCATATAGACTCTTGTTAAGTTTACAAACTGGTTTGAGAAAATGAGTGTGCTCCCCCTTAAGTGTGTATCCTTAAGGTAGAGACATGTAAATCTCTTCATCAAGATCACCATTCAAAAAAGCATTATTGACATCTAACTGGTGTAAATGCCAACCATAATGGGCAGCAATGGCCAACAAAAGTTTAACAGTACCCATTTTGGCAACAAGGGCAAAGGTGTCAAAATAATCCACACCTTCTTGTTGAGTATATTCTTTAGCAACTAACCAAGATTTATATCTTTCTACGATACCTTTGGAATTTCTCTTAAGTTTGTATATCCATTTACACCCTATTGGTTTATGTGTATGGGGAAGGTCAACTATTGTCTAAGTGTTGTTATTGTCTAAGGCATTTAGTTCTTCATTCATGGAATTGGTCCATTCTAAGGAGAGACTAGCTGTTTTGTAAGATATGGGTTTACTTATGGAGCTAGCATTGCAAATAATAGTACGAAAGGAAGGAAGCAATTTAGAATAATCAAGGCAGTCAGATAAAGGATATTGAGTAGAGGATGTGGTAGAAGCTAAGTTATTATAACAGTGATATTGTTGTAAAAAAGAGGGAGGTTTATAAGATCTCCCTGTTCTAGTGATGACTTCATTGATGTTATTGTCGATGCTGAAATAGTGTTGTTGCCTTTGTGAAATGTCCATTTCTAAGGGAAGAAGGATCACGGGCAGCAACTCCATTTGGTACATGCAAGGACAATGAAGAATTAATATTAGAAAATAAAGAATTAATATTATCAATAGATCTATTATGGAGGAAAGGGAAAACTTTCTTATAAAAAATAACATCTCTAGATATGAATGTTTTATTTGTGGTTAGGTCCATGACTTTGTAGGCTTTCATACCTTGGGGATACCCTAGGAAGAGACAAGGAAGAGCTCGTGGAGAGAACTTGTTTCTTGAGCTTGGCAAAGTGGAAGCAAAACACAAACAGCCAAAACATTTTAAATGATCATAAGTAGGAGTTTTAGAGTGTAATACCTCATATGGTGTAATGTTTTCGAGAGGCTTGGAGGGAAACCGATTGATCAAGTGAGTGGCTGTAAGAATAGCATCACCCCAATATACTAAAGAAACACCTGATTGAAACATTAAGGCTCTTGCAACATTGAGTAAATGTTGGTGTTTTCGTTCAACCATTGAATTTTGCTCAGGACAATCAACACAAGATAAGTAATGAAGTGTGCCTTGTGATTTTAAGAAATTATCGAAAGTTAATTCCTTGGCATTATTAGATCTAACCCCTTTTATTTTAATGTCAAACTGTGTGTGAATCATTGTTAAAAAATGTGGTATAATAGTGGAGACATCAGATTTCATTTTTAATAAAAAAAGCCAAGTATAACGAGAGTGGTCATCTACAATAGTAAAAAAATATCGATACCCTTCTCTAGTCTCATGCATATAAGGTCTCCATATATCAATATGTATTAAATCAAAAGTAGCATTGGAGATATGCCCATTTGAGGGAAAAGACAATTTTCTTTGCTTTACTAAATGACAAATGTTACAAGGGATCTCTTGTTTATGAAAAAATGAAAATGAAAGTAAAAAATTTGCATTAGTAGAAACATGTAAAGAAGGGTGTCCCAGTCTTGAGTGTCATATGTCAGTAGAGATAGAAGCAATCCTAGGCACATCCATGACATATAAATTCCCAATACATTTAGCCCTCCCAATCAGAGTATGGAAATCCTTGTCTTGAATAATGCAATCATGTAATGTAAATATGACATTAGAAGCATATGTTTGGCATAATGCACTAACAGAGATGAGATTTATGGTGAATGTAGGGACAAATAACACATTATGCAAAATAAGTGTGGCTGATAGTTTGATAGTGCCAATATTAAGGACAAGGGCAGTCATGGAATTAGGCATAGAAACAAAGTTAGGAAAAATAGTATCATCAAAATTAGTAAACAAAAATTTATCTTTGCAAATGTGATGACTAGCACCAGTATCAAGCAACCAAGAAGAAGTGTTAGAGTGTATACCAGAAACTTGTGAAGCCGAGGCAGTAGGCTCGGGATGTTGAGATTGCATCTGATTAGCAAGATATGTGAGGAGTTGTTGGCACTGTTCAGGAGTGAAAGTTGAAGAAGGTGACCATTACAAACAGCAGCGGCTACTCCCTGTTTCAGTGGAGGCTTGGATGGAAAATCAAGTTTATTGGTAGTCCATGAGGCGTTTGAGTCACGAGATTTTGGCTTCCAACCAGGGGGAAAACCATGGAGTTTGTAGCAATGGTCGCGTGTGTGATTTTGGAGGCCACAGTGAGTGCACAACAAGGTTTCTTCCCAAAAGATTTGCTTGTGTGAACAGGGGCAGCAATGGGTAACTGAAGGTTAAACAAGGGTCGTTGTTTTTCCTCTTGGATGATGAGAGAAAACACTTTGTTAATGGGAGGGAGGGGCCCCATCATCAGAATATTGGAACGAATTTGGGCATAGGATTCATTTAAACCCATTAGAAAATACAAGACATAATCTTGTTCTTGGTAATTCGAAGATGCACTATCAGTGAGTGGCCTAAACATGGTCAATTCATCACAAAGAGTTTGCAACTTGGTAAAATATGTGGTAATGTCAAGATCCCCTTGTTTGATATTGGAAATGGACTGTTTCAATTGGTAAATCCGAGGGCCATTGCTTTGATAGTATCGATCATGAAGGTCTTGCCACATGGTAGAAGCACGATCACGATACAAAATGTTGGCAGCTATGGGAGGTGAAACTGAGTTAATGATCCAACCCATAACCATTGAGTTGCAGCGGGTCCAAGAACTGTAGTGTGGATCATGAACCAGAGGTGCGGGTATTGTAACGCCCTGGATAACCATGACCGTTACACTGTGTGTCTAAAATAGTGCGAGACTTGCTAACCAAGTCATTTAAGTAAAATGTGAGTCTAAAGACATAAACAGGTTAGGTTTAAAGGATTTTGGTTAAAAGTGAATAATTTTCATTAAAACAAATGTTTGATACATGGGATCACAAATCAGGGTTTAAATGACACATTTACAGGGTTTCCAAATGTTATAAACAATCAAAGCCACTCTAATGGCAAAATACATATTTTAGGTCTCCGTCTCTGTACAAACCCTCGACCGTGGCGGCCGAGCAGCTGGCAATGTACACCTCGCCCCCAGAGCTCTCCAACCAATGGTTGAACCATCTTACTCTCGCCTTTACCTGCACCACATAGCACTCGTGAGTCGAGGCCCAGCAAGAGAACATAACATCATAGCATAATCAATATCAATAACCAAGTAGTTCACAAAGTATAGCCAAATGATTTACAAGACATTGATCAATTACCCAGCAAGCCATAGCATTCGTTCACTCCAGGACATCAGTCAATAACCAATGATCTAGTTTCCAAATATTCAGCATATCATATACATCAACTTAACAATAGTATACAATTCAAGCAACAACTAGGGTTGACGCCCGTAGGCCGCACCCTCTATTTAATCCACTGTCTTTGGCTCGCTTAGGCCAAGCCCAGTGTTCACCCCACAGACTCTGGCCCGCTTAAATCGAGCTCAGTGATTATTAAGCTGTCCTCAGCTACTAGTGGCTGAGCTGCGCCCTGTGTGCAAGTATTGATTCTGACACTCTTAGGTCGTTTATCACATGTCCCCATGGCATAATACCACCCATGACATTCATACAGTTATAGGGAGATCTTAGTCCCAACGTATTCACATGGTTTATCACAATCATATAACAGTGGATACAAATATATGGAACTCTTAGTCCCATCCTATCCACATAAACGGGTGCAGTTTTCTTACCTTTAATTCTAAGTGCTTTGACTAGGAAAGACGACCCCCGAGCACGTTCCTGCCCAAGCGTACACCTAGTCAGAACCATGATAAAGGATTCCATCAATAATTGTATAAAGGTTTCCAGATAGAGTTCTAACCTTCGGGACATCAAATTCCACCAAATACGGTAGTGGGATTGATCCCGAGCACCCTAGGTTAGGTTCCCGTGCTTAAAAACTCCAAAAGGCCACAAATGCCTTTAAAGTCCGTGGCCCAAGCTCCCTATGTCGCGGCTTGCCCCCAACCAGAGGCCCAGCCTCGCCCAAAAATAGACACGGGCCGCGGCCCACCCTTCTTCCCCAGCACCAATCAGCTTCGAAGGGCTGCGGCACACCAAGAACTGAGTCGCGGTCTGACCCCTTCGAACCCTGAAAATCCACCATTTTTAACTCTCAAACCTCACTCAAATCCACCCAAAACCATCCTAATGATACAATCTAATTATCACAAACTTTCTAACATGCTTTCAGCGACATAACCCAACAAAAACCTAGTCTAGAAACTTTTATGACTAGTTTTGGTATGTTTTTATGGCGTGTTTTAAGACGCAATTTTAATATTTTATTTGGTTTTGTGCGATATTATGCCGGTGTTTATTGTGTTTTTAGGATTAAGTGTGGTTATGAAGGAAATAGTTTGAAATTGAAGGAAAAGCGCTTGATTCTTGAAGAAACGGTGTTAAACGGGCTAAGGAATGGAAGCTAGGTGAAACTGGGGGTCAAATTGAAGATTTGGTGAAAAAATGGAATTAGAGCCGCAGCTCTATGGTGTAGAGCTGCGGCCCTAAGAGTTACAGAGAAGGCAAAAATAAAGTTGTCAGCATTAGAGACGCGGCTCTATCAAACAGAGTCGAGGCGCTACATAAAGTCAGAGAGGAAATTCGGGTCGCGAAATGCACTAGAGCTGCGGCTCTATCAAATGGAGCCGCGGCGCCAGTCCGTATGGAACCTGAAGTTAGGGCATTTTTCAAGGGCAATTTTGTCCTTTCGCACATAATTAATTAGGGATTATAAAAGCTTTCTTAATGACGTTTTTAAGGGGGAGATTAACCTTAGGAGACGGCTGAAGGCACATTGGAGAGGATTACAAGCGGAATTGAAGAATTCATCACAGTTTTCTTCTTTTCTACTTTGAATTTCTGTATTTTGGATGCTTTTAATTTCTTCTATGGTTATTATGGATTTGATCATGAACTAAACTAGTTTTCTAGGTTGTTAATGGATTCTCCTGAACCTTTATTTTAAATTAATGCAAGTTTTATGATTTCAATTTTATCTTGTGATTTATTCAATTTGATTCTAATGCTTGTGAATGATTGATCACCATTGACATGAAATATATGATTTTGATTCGAAATCTGAGAAGTGAGAATTGAATATGAGAGTACCTGTGTGGTCTGTGTAGTTTTAGGGTTGTTAATCTTAATGCCTATCTTATGTTTATTTATCACAAAGATGTAGAAAATTTGCATAATATTGAGACTTATATATCCTAGTACGAATATAAGTTATTATTGTTGACCTGCTATCACAAGAGAAAAATTGAATAGTAAGATTTGTGTTAATTAGAATTAAAGAGGATGGTTGATGAAATTGATTGTCCTAGTTTTTAATCCATTGAATTTTCTTAACGTTATTTATTTTCAGTTCTTGAAGTTAATTTTAGATTTTTGTTTTACAATTTTAGTTAATTCTTGTGACTCAATTATTGTTAGCCAAATAAAAATAGGAATTAAGTTTTGGTACTTAATATACAGTCCTCGTGGGAACGATCTCACTTACTCTTTATTACTTGTTAAGACTACGTGCACTTGTGTATTGATTTTACACAACAAGTTTTTGGCGCCGTTGCCGGGGACTGTTTTTACTAATATCAAGAAATTAATTCTTTTTCTAATTTAATTGCTTTTCTTTTATACCGTTCTCATTCTGGTTTTCTTTTGCAATCTCTAATTTCAGGTATTCATATAGTTTATGCGACGACAGGGGTCTAAGTCAAGGGTGCCTGTTGATCCGGAAATTGAGAAAACCTGTAGAAGAAATCGGAAACAGAAAAGGGTAGAAAGAATGGCTCAAAACAGAGGTAACGGAGGGGTTGACAACATTGCCCATGATAATGCTGAGAATAGAAATGCTGGGATAGCAGCGGGTAATGTTGGAGGAATAGGAGTTGCACCAATTCAGCAACCAATGCAAAGAAGTTTGAGGGACTGTGTGCTACCTACTGTAACGGGGGCACAGTCATGCATTAGACCTCCAACGGTTGAGGCTAATAATTTTGAAATTAAGCCTGCTATTTTGTAAATGGTTCAATCATCAGTACAGTTTGGGGGATTGCCAACAGAAGACCCAAACTTACATTTGGCTAATTTCCTAGAGCTATGCGCCACATTCAAGATGAACGGAGTGACAAATGATGCAGTGAGATTGCGACTTTTCCCATTTTCATTGAGGGACCGAGCAAAGAGTTGGCTTATTTCTCTGGAAGCCAATTCTATAACAACATGGGAGGAACTAACTCAGAAATTTTTAGCAAAATTTTTCCCACCATCTCTGTCTGCAAGGTATAGAGGTGAAATCAACAATTTTCACCAAAAAGATGGAGAATCGATGTATGATGCGTGGGAGAG
The DNA here is from genome assembly GCF_963169125.1 of Humulus lupulus. NCBI lineage: Eukaryota > Viridiplantae > Streptophyta > Magnoliopsida > Rosales > Cannabaceae > Humulus > Humulus lupulus. The sequence continues at coordinate 24,024,518 of NC_084795.1, forward strand.
GTTTAAGGAGCTGTTGAGAAAATGTCCCCATCATGGAATAAAAAAATGGATGTTAGTCCATATTTTTTACAATGGTTTGTGTGGTACTACTCGCACAATCATAGATGCAGCATCTGGATGAGTGTTCATGAGTAAGAGCGCCAATGAAGCTTATAATCTATTGGAAAAAATGGCCATGAATAACTATCAATGGCCATCAAAAAGAGAAACCACTAAAAAGGTGGCTGGAGTGCATGAATTGGATGCCATTTCAATGTTGTCTGCTCAAGTGGCAACATTAACTAAACAGTTACAGCAGAACAACATTCATGCTCAGGCTCCCGTGATGCAGATGCAGATTATATGTGAGTTATGTGGGGGGCCTCATTTATTTGAACAATGCACAATGAGGGATCTTAACAATATGGCTCTGGAGCAAGTGCAAACAATAGGGAACTTCCCAAGGCCCTCAAATAACCCATACTCAATGAACTACAATCAAGGGTGGAGGAATCACCTTAATTTATCATGGACAAGTGGTCAAGGTAGTCAGCAGCAGTTTCAACAGAGCCAACCTCGGTACTCAAGGCCTCCTCCTGGATTTTATCAATCACAAAATAGACCACCACAACAGCAAATACCTATGAGGCAACCTGAAGCACAACCTGATGTACTTAATCAATTTATGACAGAAACGAGGGCATCTATTCGAAACTTGGAAACTCAGATTGGACAGTTGGCCACGTTAATGGCAAACCGAGCTCAAGGGAACTTGCCAAGCACTACTGAAGTGAATCCGAAGGGAAATCTTAATGAACAGTGTCAAGCTATTACCTTGAGGAGCGGAACAGTGTATGAGGGACCAAGTATAGAGAAGAAAGTTGAGCAGAAGCAGGATCAACAGGCACCTATCACAGAGAACAAGCAGAAAAAGGGTAAAGTTGAAGAAGAGGCTAATGAGAACCTTGAGAAAAAGCAGCCAGAAATAAGCATAGATCACCATATAAAGATCCCATATCCTCAGAGGCTTCAAAAGAATAAGCTTGACAAGCAGTTTTCTAAATTTTTGGATATCTTTCGAAAGCTACACATCAACATTCCTTTTGCCGAAGCACTTGAACAGATGCCGAGTTATGTGAAGTTTATGAAAGAAATTTTGACTAAGAAAAGGAAACTAGAGGATTATGAGATAGTGGCACTTACTGAGGAGTGCAGTGCGATACTTCAAAAGAAGCTACCTTCCAAGCTTAAAGATCCAGGTAGTTTCAACATTCCATTCTCTATAGAGGGTTCAATGGTGACAAAGGCTTTATGTGATTTAGGGGCTAGTATAAATCTAATGCCTCTATCTATTTTTCGAAAGTTAAAATTGGGAGAAGCTCGGCCTACTACCGTGTCTTTGCAAATGGCGGATCGATCACTGGCTCATCCGAGGGGGATCATAGAAGATGTGTTAGTAAAGGTCGATAAATTCATCTTTCCTGCAGATTTTATTATTCTTGATATGGACGAAGATGAAAATATTCCAATTATTCTTGGAAGGCCATTTTTAGCAACTGGTAGGGCCTTAATAGATGTGCAGAAAGGCGAGTTGAAGTTGCGAGTGCAAAAAGAAGAGGTAACATTTAATGTTTTTGCAGCAACGGAGGTTCCAACTTGTTGTAGAGTTGATGTGGTGGAAAGTAAGGGTGATAAGCTGAAATTTACTAAGAAGAAATCTATGGTTGAAGGTGGAAAGCGAACAATTCGTCATAAAGTGAAAAAGATCTTTAGTGAGAAAGCTCGATTGTTTCATGAACGGTGGAAAGTTCCAAAAATGTGCATTATCAAGAAACGGGCGTCTTCTCATGATACTATGGCTCTTAAGGACATGAGGCGTGGTTTGGATCCGAGTTGAATTTAAGAAAGTGGTCAGCGTCCGGCTAAATGACGTTAACGACAGCGCCCTTGAGAGGCATCTCAAGTTTATGTTTTCATTTTTATTTTTATTCTATTTTTAGTTGAACAATTCTATTTTATTTTATTTTATTTTTGTTTAGTTTTTTTATAGTTTATGTAATTAGAACCGTGAAAAACGTGAAAAAATAGCAACAAAATAGCACAAAAGTTGAATTAGAGCTGCAGCTCTAGGGAAGTCAGAGAGCAAGTGCTGAGAAAAGTAAGAATTAGAGCCGCAGCTCTATACACCAGCGCCGCGGCGCCAATTGGGCCCAGAAACGCAATTTAAGGGTTTCCATCAGAATTTTTTTTAGCACGACTCCCATTCCACCTCCTCCTCCATTTTAATGTTATACAATGGGGTCTCAGATAAGTCTCTTCTTTTTATTTGAGTTTAACATTGGAGACAATGTTAGTCTTAAGTTTGGGGGAAGGGATTTATTTTTCTAGCTTTGCTGTTATTTGTTGTTTTTCAAGTTTAGTATTAGTTGTTATTGTGTTTGGGTCTAGTTTTCACGGGGTTGTTAGAGTGTAAACCAAGTTGATAAATTGTTGCCGATGAGATTGAATGATTGCTATGTTGTATAATCTAAAGGAAGAGTTGTGCATATATATAAAAAAAAAAAAATCTGTGTGCTTGATTGAAATACTTTGTCACTTCACTGTGGTTAATTGGATACTTGTTTGAACTATTGCTTATTGTTGTAAATGTGGGAATTGAACTTTGTATATGCATGTTGAATTTGGATTTTGGATTGTACAAGTTGAATTCTTTTCTAGAACTTGCTTGCTTGCTATTTGAGACGAAATCCTAAACAATACACACTTAAGAAGAGGATATAGGCCATCTTTGGAACGTTTGGGCCTTTCAAGCTAACCCTTATATATTTTTATCCCTAGTTACCCTATTTGAGCCTTACAATTGACCTTTTTCATTGCTTAACACATGTTTTGAGCCTATACTTGTATCCGTATATTCATTATTCCCTTTGTCCTATACCATGAGCATAAAACATATCTTTTGATTTGAAGGGGGAGTGAATGTTTAAGGGACATATGTAGAAATATGTGGTTACTCAGTGCATAAAAAAAAAGATTGAAGAAGAGAGAAACAAAAGGAGAAAAAAGAATTACAAATTCATAATAAATTACATTCCTTAAGTTATTTACTGAAAAATCTAAGTTTGGGGGAATATAGTTTGAAAAAAAATGTGATGAATAAATAGTCAAATCTTCTCAATCTTGAAAAAAAAATGAGTAACAATGGGATGTGAAGTTGAGTTAAAGGGATAGGTTACTTGGTTTCAATGCTTATGGTATAATTGAGCCTAAAATGTCTTTTCATACACCTTTTCCTAAGCCATCTATTACAAGCTTTGTAAAGTCCTATTGATTTTTAAGTGTGTATTTGTTTACATTAGTGGAGAATAGTAAGTATAGCAAGCATATGGAATAATCGTGTTGAGTGGATTGATGGTGAGAATTTGGCATGTATAGATTGGTTCAATTCTTTACATTTATTGGTTATGGGTGAATGAGCATGAGTATCGATGAATTACAGTGAATTGGTGAAGTATTTTGATTGAAATTCTGGATTAATTTTTGAAGTGGCGTGTTACTTTTCTTTAGAATTATATGCATATGGTATTCATGATTTTTGAGGCTATTTTAATGGTTGTCAATTTGGTTTGTTTAGGTTTTATTGAGTCTTAGTTGTGTTCTTTACTCGAGGGCGAGTAAAGGATAAGTTTGGGGGAATTTGTTAGGACTAGTTTTGGTATGTTTTTATGGCGTGTTTTAAGAGGCAATTTTAATCTTTTATTTGGTTTTGTGCGATATTATGCCGGTGTTTATTGTGTTTTCAGGATTAAGTGTGGTTATGAAGGAAATAGTTTGAAATTGAAGGAAAACCGTTTGATTCTTGAAGAAACGGTGTTAAACGGGCTAAGGAATGGAAGCTAGGTGAAACTGGGGGTCAAATTGAAGATTTGGTGAAAAAATGGAATTAGAGCCGCAGCTCTATGGTGTAGAGCTATGGCCCTAAGAGTTACAGAGAAGGCAAAAATAAAGTTGTCAGCATTAGAGCCGCGGCTCTATCAAACAGAGCCGCGACGCTACATGAAGTCAGAGAGGAAATTTGGGTCGCGAAATGCACTAGAGCTGCGGCTCTATCAAATGGAGCCGCAGCGCCAGTCCGTACGGAACCCGAAGTTAGGGCATTTTTCAAGGGCAATTTTGTCCTTTCGTACATAATTAATTAGGGATTATAAAAGCTTTCTTAATGACGTTTTTAAGGGGGAGATTAACCGTAGGAGACGGCTGAAGGCACATTGGAGAGGATTGCAAGCGGAATTGAAGAATTCATCACAGTTTTCTTCTTTTCTACTTTGAATTTCTGTATTTTGGATGCTTTTAATTTCTTCTATGGTTATTATGGATTTGATCATGAACTAAACTAGTTTTTGTGACAGTCAAAATCCCGTGATCCGTAAGGGGAAAGACCGGGTAAGCTGTGCAATCCCACACCGCCTGGGGAAGGTCAAGTGTAATGATTCTAAGACTGTGTAGGTATGGGACTACACAGTCGAAGAGGGCTTAAATGGATTGATGGGTACTACCTATATCAGGAAGGTGCATCTTCTTTTCGGTAGCCCATCACTTAAGAACTCCATGGTTAAGCGTGCTTGGCCTGGAGTAATCTAGGGATGGGTGACCTCCTGGGAAGTTTTCCCAGGAAGTGTGCGAGTGAGGACAAAGCACACTGGAAAGACTTGTCTTGGTTTGTAGGGCCAGTCGTCATTCCAGAAAGCAGCCATAGTGATGTGGGGCGTCACAGTTGGTATCAGAGCCTTGACCCAGCCGGAAGTGTGGCCGACGGGGACGTCGGGCCCGTAAGGGGGGGTGATTGTGACAGTCAAAATCCCGTGATCCGTAAGGGGAAAGACCGGGTAAGCTGTGCAATCCCACACCGCCTGGGGAAGGTCAAGTGTAATGATTCTAAGACTATGTAGGTATGGGACTACACAGTCGAAGAGAGCTTAAATGGATTGATGGGTACTACCTATATCAGGAAGGTGCATCTTCTTTTCGGTAGCCCATCACTTAAGAACTTCATGGTTAAGCGTGCTTGGCCTGGAATAATCTAGGGATGGGTGACCTCCTGGGAAGTTTTCCCAGGAAGTGTGCGAGTGAGGACAAAGCACACTAGAAAGACTTGTCTTGGTTTGTAGGGCCAGTCGTCATTCCAGAAAGCAGCCATAGTGATGTGGGGCGTCACAGTTTTCTAGGGTGTTAATGGATTCTCCTGAACCTTTATTTTAAATTAATGCAAGTTTTATGATTTCAATTTTATCTTGTGATTTATTCAATTTGATTCTAATGCTTGTGAATGATTGATCACCATTGACATGAAATATATGATTTTGATTCGAAATTTGAGAAGTGAGAATTGAATATGCTATAATTGAATAAACATAGATTTCATATTAGGACGAGAGTACCTGTGTGGTCTGGGTAGTTTTAGGGTTGTTAATCTTAATGCCTATCTTATGTTTATTTATCACAGAGATGTAGAAAATTTGCATAAGATTGAGACTTATATATCCTAGTACGAATATAAGTTATTATTGTTGACCTGCTATCACAAGAGAAAAATTGAATAGTAAGATTTGTGTTAATTAGAATTAAAGAGGATGGTTGATGAAATTGATTGCCCTAGTTTTTAATCCATTGAATTTTCTTAACGTTATTTATTTTCAGTTCTTGAATTTAATTTTAGATCTTTGTTTTACAATTTTAGTTAATTCTTGTGACTCAATTATCGTTAGCCAAATAGAAATAGAAATTAAGTTTTGGTACTTAATATACAGTCCTCATGGGAACGATCTCACTTACTCTTTATTACTTGTTAAGACTACGTGCACTTGCATATTGATTTTACACAACAGAATGTCATCAAAATAACATTTTAATCTCTGAAACCCATAAGCTCAAGAACACCAAAACCAGCCAGGAAATCACAGAATTCAAACACTAAACCATAAATTGAAACTTACCTTCACTGAAGAACCAATCCTCCAAGAGATTGTTGAGTTATCTCCCAAATCTTTAGCCTCAATTCAGTTCTAAATTCAAAACCCAAAAACTCTTAGAACCCAGCCAAAACTATAGAAGTTAATCAACTAAACCACAATTCAATACTTACCTAAACTCTTGGTTTGAACCTTCAGATTGCTACTTAAATTCTCCCCTGAATCCTAGCTCAAATTCATGAGTTTCCAGCCCAAAAATCCTTTGTTTCTGTGGTTCCCTTGAGAGAGAAAGAGAGAGAGAGAGAAAGAAAGTCGGTTTGGGTATCTTCTACTATTTTCTCAACTTTATCTAACCTATCCTTAATTAATCAAGTCAATCCCAAGGCTCGGGGTACCGAAAACGTCCTCGAGGGCGAAATGGTAAAATTCCCCTGTATTCCCACCTAGGCTTCCTAACCTCAAATATATCTCAAATTATTTATTTTCACAACTCAATAACCCAAATAAATGTCCACTACCCAAAATACTCCTTGACTCACCCCGAGTCAGGTACCGGGTCCCATTGTGACTTTCCCGCTACTTGCTCCCTAGGATCGCCTCGTGCCGAAGGCTGCAAATATATATCCACATAATAATGTGGTCTCAACAGTTATCACAAATAACCACATTTATGCTGTAACGGGCCAAAATTACAATTATGCCCTTACAGACTAGACAGGGCTTGCATGCTTATCTAATACTCATAAACATGCATTTCACATATCCATATAAACTTAGCATCATGCATATCACATAATCATGCATTTTCACCATTAATTCACATAACTTCCAATTATGCCCTCCCGACACACTAATCAAGGCCCTTAAGCCTTATTAGTAATTTTGGGCCGTTACATGTATCGTACCAAGAACGAAACCCATCTTATTCTTGGCAACAAGAGAAATGGTGATAGATCGAACCCAAGAATTATAATTGTTGCTGCCATTGAGTATACTAGAGGCCAAAATAGCTCCTGGTTGGTCAGCGTGAGAAAGGGAATAGGGATTCTCATATATGGGCGGAATCGGTGGAGCTGTGAGAGGTGGAACCGTGGCTGGCGGAGCTACAGTGGGCGGAGCTGTTGTCGGCGGTGGTGGAATGGGCGAAGTAGAGCGGCCATGATCGGAGAGAGGGGCGTCTGAACGAGCTGGAGATCCATGGTTAACAGAGTTCTCGTCTGTTTTAGTGGTTTGGTGCTGAGAACGAGTTCTGGCCACGAGGAGAGGAAAGTTGACCAAGAAGCTGCAGAAAAGGATAAAGATGGTGGCAAAATAGGTAGAAAGAATCAGAGCAACTGAACAAGAATGAAAATAAAAAAAAAAAACTTGCAGAAATAAGCTGAAATGAAGAAAGAACAGAGTAACGGAGCAATGGAGTAATGGAGAAATGAACTGAAATGGAGCAATGGAGTGTGTGGTCCTAGCCCTTGAGCCGAGAAGAAATCGATGGAAAGATATAGCAAGGAAGATGGGGTGGCGGCTGAAGGGGGTTTAGGGTTACAAGGAGCGGTTGAAGAGATGGCTAGGGTTGAAGAAGGAAGATGAAAAAAAATGGGAATAAAACTCCGATACCATATTAACCAACAGACCTCTCGGTCCAAAAACAATGAGACACATGGGCCTCAGAAAAAATGATCTTATTATGAAAAACAAAAGAAAGTTGTATATCTCATATTTACACTTGAAAAACAATATATAGGGTCCAAACCAAGAGCCCAAAACAAAGCAACCCAATAACAACTAACAAACAAAACCCAACCAATTAACTAAAAAATGACAACTCAGCCAAAATATGTTTTTTGTTATGTTTACTACTGGTGATCAAGAAGAGTATAGAAGAAATTTTCGTGTTGCAGTGGCTAAGAAAATTATCGATTGAGAAAAAACATAAGAAACTTGATCATGATGTTAGAGTCTAATGGAATATGGCGGACAAAATGAAATCACACACGTAAGTATACTATTAATATTATTCCCTTTTAATTTTCAATGATTAAAAATAAATTGCATTATGGCTTCAGAAGCTTGGTGTTTTTGGCTGGATCCATCCTCAATGTCAATGGTGTGGCTAAACGCGTTTTACTCCTCTTCACTGGTCGTTTGTTGCTTGGTGTGGGTGTTGGTTTTGCCAATCTAAAAAACTGGTTGGTTTTGGTTATTCAACAGTGCTGATTCCCTGTGGTTCTTTTCAACAAATGTTGTCTTTTCCAGGTAATGTTGTCGTTTTTGTTTCTAAATATGTTTGTGTATATTTGTGAAAGAACTATATGATATAGAAGAAGAATAAAGCTAAGACGAGAGGGCGAAATTAGATCAGGTGCCCACTTTTAGATAACCATTTTAGTTTTTACCTATTTATTAATTCTCTTACTTTTATACCCAGATTTATAATGAATGTTCACAATAGGATAACATAAGAAGCCACATAACCATCATATCCAACTATTTTTACTGTTAGTTAGTAGCTTTAAATAATATTTAATAACAAAGAAACACAACAAATACATAGTAAAATTTATAGCTAAAAATTTATACATTTTATTTTGTTAAGCCTAGTAGTATAAATTTTAAGCCTTGTGCTTTAAATTTTAAATAATCGTGATTGAATTTTAAGTATTGTGGTTTAAATTTTAAAAAGTTGTGGTTTAAATTTTAAGTCTTCTAGTTTAAATTTTAAAAACTGGTGATTTAAATTTTAAGGACTCGTGGTTTAGATTTTAAAGGACCATGATTTATATTTTATATGATCATAGTATATATTTTATATGGTCTCGGTTTAGATTTTAATTGTGTGGTTTAACTTTTAAGCCTTGTGGTTTAAATTTAAGAGTCGTGATTTAAATTTTAAGTCTTGTTGTTTAAATTTTAAAAAGTTGCGGTTTAAATTTCAAGCCTTGTAGTTTAAATTTTAAAGACTAAGGGTTTAAATTTTAAGGATCCATGATTTAGATTTTAAAGAATCATGGTTTATATTTTATATGGTTGTTGTTATCCCCGTTTTGACCCAGAACACATGGCACGACATATTGGGTCTGGGGGCTCTTTCGGAAAGATCAAAAGCCCAACCCAAGCCCAATGAACAGGGAGGACGAGGGGACTAGTGACCCAAACGTCAATGGGCGCCACCATAACAAGGGAATCGGGACGAAGGTTCGGGCCCAGCTCATCTTCCCGGTCTCGATTCAATGGCATCATCCAAGATGCGAATAAGGGTGAAGTTCGACCGTCCGAATGGACTGAGACATTAGTAAACAAACCCGAGATCTGGAAAACGAATCGGGGTCCTAGTAAAAAAATCGGGACATTAGTAAATGAATCCGGACCTTACATCCGGGTTGGCAGGATTGAACTTCCCAGACTCTGACACATTCCCGAGAAACACAGAGTTTGGTCTCCCCAACTAACCTGCAAAGAGGTTACATACGGAATGTACGCTGATACTGAGGAACAGTACTGCCACTACTCTGATGGATCCTATCCCCAGGATCTCCTTAGAAGCCTACACGGACTAGACTGAAGCTGCGTACTGTTGTCAGTTGTATAGCGTGGTTATGCTCTAGCCAGCCCAATGGGCCCTGATTAAAGTGTATTATTTTGCAAATTTCTTTGTATTAAGCCTCCATTAGCGTGCGAACCATGATTACATTCCTATTGGGCCCAGATTAGTCTGGCCAAAGTCCATTACACCCAACTGCCTATAAATAGGATAAGTTGTACACTGTAGAGGGGATCGCCAAATTATCTCTTGTAAGCAATTACTCTACTCAAATTTGAAGAAAAACCCCATTGCTAAAGCTCTCTAAGCTCTAATACAATAGACTCATGGACTAAGGCTCTTTAACGCCCCAACCACGTAAAAAACTCTTGTGTGATTATCTTTAAATCCATTCTTTCTGCTCTCTTATCTTTCATAATTCTAGTTTCCGAAAAACTCGGTAAACAGTTGCGATTTAGATTTTAATCGCATGGTTTAACTTTTAAGCCTTGTGGTTTAAATTTTAAAGAGTCGTGGTTTAAATTTTAAGTCTTGTGGTTTAAATTTTAAAGACTAGTGATTTAAATTTTAAAGAGCCGTGCTTTAGATTTTTAAGGATCATGGTTTATATTTTATACAATCATGGTTTAGATTTTACGCCTAGTGGTTCAACTTTTAAGCATTGTGGTTTAAATTTTAAAAAATCGTGGTTTAAATTTTAAAGACTAGTTGTTTAAATTTTAAAGAGTCGTGATTTAGATTTTAAATGATCATGATTTATATTTCATATGGTCGTGGTTTAGATTTTAAGCCTAGTAGTAGAGCTGTAAATGTGGGACAGGCCGGCCCGACCCGGCCCACATTTTTGTGCCTCCAATAAATTCGGGCCGGGCCCGGCCCGTATTCAATTCGTGCCGGGCCAGGCTGGCCCATTTTTGAAAGAGTAGGCCCAGCACGGCCCATGTTGTGCCGTGTCGGGCCAGCCCACTTTCTATATTCGGGCCCACTTTATTATTGCCAAAGAATGTGAGGATGGAAAATTGAACCCTCCACCTCCTCTTTAACCATCAATGGACTTACCACCAAACCAAATACATTTCTTTGTTTAAATTATAATTTTAGATATTTTTATATACTTTTTAACAATATTTTACACAAAATTATATCAAAGATAATTATTAGAATTTTAATACCTACTAATAAATGCTAAAAAAGTTAACTCACAAATCTTAAAATAAATTAATATAATTATAAAAATATAAACATAGAGAAAAATAAGACTTCTATTATCATTTTAATTTATTAATAATTGACAAATAAAAATTTATTATGATTATTAATGTCAAAATATCGGGCTTTTTATCGTGTCGTGCTTTCAGGGTAGTTTGTTCGTGCTTTCGTGTCGTGCCTTCGGACTTATCGTGCTGTGCCGTGCTCAAGCTCATGTCGTGTCGTGCCGTGCTGTGCCAATTTTCAATTCGTGTCGTGCCTGGCCCAGGCCCATATTTTTTCGTGCCATGTCATGCTCGTGCCTCCTAGGCTCGTACCGGTTTCGTGCCGTGCTAGAAAGCCCGGCCCGTATTTACAACTCTACCTAGTAGTATAACTTTTAAGCCTTGTGGTTTAAATTTTAAGCCTGGTGGATTAAATTTTAAAGAGTCGTGGTTTAAATTTTAAAGACTAGTGGTTTAAATTTTTAAGAGCCGTGATCTAGATTTTAAATGATCATGGTTTATATTTTATATGGTCGTGGTTTAGATTTTAAGCCAAGTAGTTTAACTTTCATGTATCGTGGTTTAAATTTTAAAGAGTTGTGGTTTAAATTCAAGCCCCATGGTTTAAATTTTAAAGAGTTGTTATTTAAAGTTTAAGTCTTGTGGTTTAAATTTGACTAGTTCCAAAAAATACACATTTATTGATTTTAATAGTCAAAATAAATTAAGTTTTAATTAATATTTTCATGGAATTAATATGATTTAATTTATAAATGAAAATATTTAATTTTAATTTAGTTTATTTTATTTTATTTTGTAGGATTTAATTGGTATTTTTGACACTTAGAAACAAAGAAAGAAGAAAGAATCAAAATTGAAAAAAAGACTTGGATTGTGGCATTTTTTAAGAGAGTTGGCCCAGAAACAGGCCCAAAAGAGCCCAGTCCCGCCTATATTCTGCTCCACCTCTAGCGCGCCACGTGTTCCAACAGACCCACATTTCTCCTCCTGCGTTGATAGGTCAAACCAGCCTCCTCCTTTCCCTTCATTTGACCCACGCCTCACCTTCAGCAAAGTCCCAGTCGAGCTTCCCATCAAGCCTCCAACGCCACGTAGCACCTCCAAGCAAGCCCAGCTCCATGGCTTCAGCAAGCCCAATGAACCTCCAGGCCCAAAGCTAGTCACGGTCCAACACCCAATGACATCTTCCAGCAGCCATTCAAAGCCCAGCCTTCAGCAGCCCATCCGAAGACCCAACTCTCCCAGCCAGCCGCCTACGTGGCACCTCCCCATTGGTTGGGAGTGGGTCAAAACCCTCTTGTGTCACCAGCCACCTTCAACCCATGTTTTGTGGGTATAGGGCTTTGCAAAATTGTTATTTTGAGCTTTAAAGCTCATGTTTTTGTGGTATTTTAAAAAGGGAAAAATGACCATACACCAAAATAGCTACGTTAATATTAATAATAAGATTTGATTTTTCAAAAACATATTTTATTATTAATAATTCAGATTTATTTTGTAACCCCCATTTTGTTGTTTAATTTCTTTTTAGTAATTTTCTCCCTCTATAAATAGGGACTCCTTCTTCACACTTAGTATATAATTTTTAGAGTAAAGAAACTATAGCAAAAATTTTACTCACTTTCTTCTTAGAATTTTGAGAGAATCATGAGCATAATGGCTTAATCTTCTTAGGAAGGTTAGGGATGATTTCATATGCTAGTGATGTTATTTTGCTACTTTGATTTACTATGTTCTTAATGTAAAATATTTGAGTTATTTATGTTCTTTCATCTCCATCTCTATTTTGTTATCTTTATTTATTTATGCTAATAGTATATAGGATTAGTCATGCTCTTTCTATGTGCTTCTAATTAGTAAAAGTAATATTGATACATAATTTTATGTATAATCTTTTATTGCATTATTGCCCTTGGGTATTTTGTCATTTTTAGATTTTTCATAAGATTAACATTGTGCTTTTAAAGTAAAGAACTTTATAACTCAAATGAACTTTTGTTAGAAAAGAATATGGACTTTAATGTTAGATTTTCCAAGTAAATGTTGGGATGTGAACTATTTACTTGTGTATTTTTGTAAATCAAGTAACTAAGTAACTAAGCAAGCATATGGATGATTCCTGAAACCTTTCCATTTCTCAAACTCTTGATTACATCTTACCTCTATTTCACTTATCTCATTTTATCACTTTATCAAAAAGACAATACCAAAACCTCAAACCTCTTTTCATTTCCATTCCTTATTTATTTCTTGTTACTAATTTTTTTTTATTTTCTACTAATCTTTTGATTTTAGGTTACCTCCTTGTGGATCGACCGTCCGATTATACTACAACCACCCACCGCTTAGTCGTTGTCACGATTTGGGCGTCAAATAAATTTTGGCGCCGTTTCCCCAGTTTTCAAAGGTTTGGTGAAATATTTACAAAAATATTAGTAACTTTAATTGTATTTTTGTTGGAATAAATATTGTGTCAGTATAGTTTTTTATTTACTACTTTTTAGTTAATTAGATTATTATTATAACAAAAATAAAAAGAAAAAAAAACTAAAAAAAAACAATCATAAAAAAAAAAATCTTTGTTTATATATATATCTTTTCTTTCCTTTTTCTTTTTTATTCTTTTTTCTGGGTAAAGCAAAAAAAAACATATTTCTATTATAAATATATATATTGTTGACGCGGTTTTTCGCCAGCAAATAATTATACGAATAAACATGATGGATTAGTGCGAATTGATAAACCGTAATATGAAAATACTAGCAATCTAGAATGTGGAAACTAGTTGTAAGGAAAACATGGTCACTCCTTTTTTAGGTGGTTCGAAGGTTAAAAATCCCCCTAGTCCACCAGTCGATATTATTGATATATCTTTCTTCTTTCTTACAAAGTGCTTGCTTTACAAGAAGGGGGCAAACCCCTTGCACTACCCAGGACTTCGGTATTTATAGGAGATTGATCTTTGAGTAGGTACTGGGGTCATCCCGTGATCTAATCATCCATCAGTGTCATTTACGTGACACTGGTGATTAATTCCTAAACCTTACAGTGAAGTGTGGTCTAATCAATAGGTAAGGATGGGTAATGGGCTGCATTGCCCAAGTCAGGCGAGGGATATCCAAATACGCACGTTTATACTGCGTATCCAAAAATTCAGGAATAGAACAAACACGTGATGTCTGATATACGCACGTTTATATTGTGTGGTTAACTTTACAAGGATTCATGCGTGCCAGACCTCTGATGTATCACGAGCTAAGTGTGGCGCTAGCTCATGGTTTCTATTATGTCGACGCGATGGCTCCAAGGAGCAGCTAAATCATCCACCAGCTCGGGCTAGTTTAGTAGGGGACCATAACAAATAGCTCCGGGTGGACGGTTGACACGTGGCAAATCGATTTAGGCCATTCCCTAGCTCGCCAAAGTGTGTGCGGATATTTAGGGCATCCATATATATATACATAACTATAAAAATCCAAAAATATATATTTATTCTTATTTTAAATTTCCTTTCTTTTTCAATTTCCTTTCTGTTGGATAAAAAAAAGGAACCATATATATATTTATATAATTATTTTTTCCTTTTTAGTTAATTCTTACTCCATTTTTCTTTCTTAATTTCTATTCCATTTTTTTTAGTTTAATACATATTCAAAAAAAAAAATTAAGCTTGTTATTCTATTTTCACTTTAATTCTCTTTTCTTTATTTTATTTTTGTGTTGTTTATTTTGTTGCTTAGTTTAGGCTTTTATTTTCTTTGCCTTATTCTTCCTTAGAATTTAGGTTTTCAAAAAAAAAAAACACAACATAAAATTGTTCATAAAATTTCAACCATAAAACTCTTAGTATTGGGAACAATTGCGTAATATTACAAATGGTAGAAACCGATATTGTTCTGTCTAGAAAGATTGATCGTTAAATAAGGTTTGTGATAGCGTTACCCTCCACACTTACCTGGGAACCTCAAGGAGTTCTGTCTAGGCAAGTGTGGGTCTAAAGCGGTACCTTGGCAACCTTCCCAATCGACCTGGGAACATTTTGAGCATCTACCTTTGCACTATTACATTGTTGAACTTATTACCATAAGAAAACCAAACTTAATCTGTCAAAATAAGCAATTTCACTCTACTTAAAGGTTTTTGGTCGAAAAGATTGACTTGTGATCCACCATACTTACTCAGTAACCTCGGGGAGTTCTAGTAAGGCGTTGGAGATCACCCGAAAACCTCCAAATCTACCTGGGAACAAGTTTAACAAAAAAAAAAGAGTCAAAAAAAAAAATCAAAAAAATAAAGACATAAAATAAATCTAATTATGATTTCCGAGAGTGGATGAATCATCACGAAACTTCTAGTGACTCTTCTTCCAATTCATCCACCACTCCTTTCAGAACTCCTTCCACCAACCCTGCTTCTCTACAAACTTTCGCTGATAATAATCCATTCACAATGGCTCGCAATGATAAAATCCAACCAAGAACTCTCAATGACTACCTCCATCCTACTCGCACTTCCACGCCTTCATGCATTATCTTCCCTCCTAATATGCCTGCATTAGACTTTAAACCTGGCATGATTCAACTCTTGCCCACATTTTATGGAATGGAAAATGAAAGCCCATACGTGCATATCAGAGAATTCGAGGAGGTAGTAGCCACATTCTATAACCGAGCCGAAAATGTCGATGTTGTGCGACTGAAGTTCTTCCCTTTCTCCTTGAAGGACAAAGCCAAAAGTTGGTTATACTCTTTGAGACCTAGGTCTATTGGAACGTGGGAGGAGATGATCAAATCCTTCTTTCTGAAATCCTTCTTTCTGAAACACTTCCCTAGCCATAAGACCAACAGTCTAAAATGACAGATTTCCACATTCTCCCAAAAGGACAATGAAACATTCTATCAAGTCTGGGAAAGATTAAAAGATATGTTTAATCAGTGCCCACACCATGGCTATGAGAACTGGCATTTGGTCAGTTATTTCTATGAAGGCCTCACGAGTCGTGAGCGCCAGTTTGTAGAAATGCTATGCAATGGTGAATTCCTCGAAAAAGAGCTAGAGGATGCTTTTGAATATCTCGAAGAAACCGCGAAAAAGTCTTACACCTGGACTGGTCCAAGTGCTACTGATAGCACCAACCGACATAAACCATTTGGGATCTATCAACTTCAAAAAGATGATAGTGTTAAGGCCCAACTCAAAGCTTTGAAAAAGCAGTTTGAGGTCTAAATGATGAAAAATGGCCAAAAATTGCACATGATCGCTCAAACGGAACCACAAGAACCGTGCTTTGTTTGTGGAGGGACGGAGCACTTAACTAAGGACTGCTTAGCTTTGAATGAAATGAGGGGGGTTTATGAGGAGCAATGCAATGCCTTAGGGGCATATAACAAGCCATTCTCCCATACGTACAACCCTGGTTGGAAAAACCACCCAAATTTCAGTTGGAGAGATTCCAACCAAGCTCAATCGTCTGGAGGCCAATGGAGAAATGAGCAACAAGTTCAACCATCAAAGGCGTACTCTACACCTCAATACAATGCTCATCCACAACAAAATTCTCCCGAGAGTACTCTTCATGCATTCATGGAGGAACAATCCAAACTGAATTGCCAAATGATGGAAGAAATCAAGGAAATGAAATGTCAATTCTCAAAATTGACTGAATCCTTAGCCATTCCGGAAAAATGAAAACTTCCTTTCCAACCGAAATTCAATGTGCAAGGCCAACACATGGCCCAATATTCAAATTCAAATGATCAAAATGTCAAGAAAGGGAATGCGATAACGACGAGAAGCGATAAAACTCTGCAAGGCCCACCCATAAAATCCAACACTCCCAGTACTCCAAAAGTCATTTCCGAAAATCCACCACTCAATGCCACTCCAAAAGTACCATTTCCCCAGGCTTTGAAACCTGTTGGGAAACTTCCTGATAACCGAGCTGAACTCCTTGAGCACTTGACACAAGTGAAGATTAATCTTCCTTTGCTTCACATCATTAAACAAGTGCCCTCTTATGCCAAAATCATCAAGAATCTTTGCACTGCAAAAAGGAAGCACCATGTCAAGAAGACTGCCTTCTTGACCGAGCAAGTGAGTGCGGTGATTGAACAAAAGGCACCGCCGAAATACAAAGATCCCGGTTGTCCCACCATTTCTTGCCAAATTGGGACCCATGAAGTCAGCCAAGCCTTACTTGATCTTGGCGCGAGTGTCAATCTCATGCCCTACTCTGTATACTCGCAACTCGGTCTTGGAGAAATGAAGCCAACATATGTTGTACTACAGCTTGCTGATCGTTCCACCAAAAAGCCTAGGGGTATTGTTGAGGATGTATTGGTTCAAATTGAAAAATTCTATTACCCCGTGGATTTTCTTATTCTTGATACCCAATCTTTGGTGAATATGGAGTCTAAAATTCCTATTATCCTCGGAAGACCATTCCTTGCTACTGCAAATGCTTTGATCAATTTTTGGAATGGTCTAATGAAGATATCGTTTGGAAACCTGACTCTTAAAGTCAATATCTTCCACATCGGGAAACAACCCCGAGAAGATGATGAATGCCATCAAACATTCATGATTGACACTATAATTCCCGAGGAGGTTCAATTGCGAAGCAACTTTGATAATCTTGATGAACTCCTCCTTCTATCTGACAAAGAAAGTCCGAGTTCTATTGAGTCTACTCTTGAAATATTAAATCGCATAGACTCACGCAATAGAAGGACTTAATTTTGGCAACCTCACTTTGAAGAGCTACCTCGTGAGAGGTCACAGCCGAAAACTTCAGCCGAAGAGGTTCCAATTGTTCAATTGACCCAACTTCTCGAGGGTTTAAAACATGCCTTCATGGGAGACGGTGAAACCTTTCCAGTTATCATCTCGTCCAACCTTCAAAATTCTCAAGAATTGCAGTTACTCGAGCTACTGCGAACACATAAATCTACGATAGGTTGGACGCTTGCTGATATCAAAGGTATTAGCCCTTTAATTTTCTCCCATCGAATCAATCTGGAGGACGAAGCCATCCCTCGAAGAGACCCTCCAAGGCGACTGAACCCCACAATGAAGGAAGTTGTAAAAAATGAAGTTTTGAAATTGTTAGACGCTGGAATTATTTACCCAGTAGCAGATAGCAAATGGGTCAGTCCTGCTCAAGTCATGCCCAAGAAATTTAGTGTCACTGTTATCCAAAACAAAAAAGGGGTCCTTGTCCCCACAAAAACGGTGACGGGGTGGCGCATGTGCATTGATTATAGAAAATTAAATGCCGCCTCCCGCAAATATCATTTTCCACTCCCATTCATTGATCATATCCTTGAACGTGTAGCTGGTCATCCTTTCTATTGCTTTCTTGATGGCTATTCTAGCTATTATCAAATTGATATTGCATTAGAGGATCAAGATAAGACCACTTTCACTTGTCCCTTTGGCAGTTTTGCTTTCCGGCGTATGCCATTTGGCTTGTGTAATGCACCAGCTACTTTCCAAAGATGCATGATGCATCGTTAGTGACATGATCGAAAAATCAATGGAAGTATTCATGGATGACCTAACCGTATTTGGAAACTCTTTTGAGACATGTCTTCTTCATCTTGAAGTTGTTTTAAAACGATGCATTGAGAAAGGACTTGTGCTCAATTGGGAGAAATTCCACTTCATGGTATCTTTTGGCATAGTCTTAGGCCACATTGTTTCTAAAAAAGGAATTGAGGTTGATCAATCCAAAGTCGACCTTATCTCCAACCTGTCGACTCCTAAGACTGTCAAAGACATTAGGTCATTTCTTGATCATGCTGGTTTCTATAGGAGGTTGATACAAAAAATTTCAATGATTGCTCGTCCGCTAAGCAACCTCCTAGCCAAAGATGCCACTTTTGAATGGACACCTAAGTGTGAGCAATCATTCCGAACGCTTGTCAATTCACTCACTTCCGCTCCCATCATTCAGTCACCTGATTGGAGTCTTCCTTTCAAGATCATGTGTGATGCTAGCAAATTTTCTGTGGGAGCTGTGCTAGGACAACGAAGGGAGGGGAAACCCTTTGTTGTCTATTATGCAAGCTGAACTCTCAATAGTGCTCAAATGAACTATTCCACTACTGAAAAAGAGTTGCTTGCCGTTGTCTTTGCTCTTGACAAATTTCTCTCTTATTTGATTGGATCACCTATTACGATTTTCACAGATCACTCCGCCCTTAAGTATCTCCTTTCCAAAAAGGATGCTAAGGCGTGATTAATACGGTGGATCCTTCTCCTGCAAGAATTTGACATAACGATCAAAGACAAGAAAGGTGTTGAAAATGTCGTTGCGGACCACTTGTCCCGACTTGAATTTAGCGATCCCGTTGACAGTCCACCTATTCATGATGATTTCCCCGATGAACAATTGCTTTCTATTGCTATGTTTTCGTGGTACACTCACATTGTACACTACTTAGTAACAGGTGAACTCCCATCTGAATGGAGTTCACAAGATAAACACAAATTTCTGGTCGAGGTGCACAATTTCTTTTGGGATGACCCATACTTATTCAAGTATTGCCCCGACCAAATCATGTGAAGATACATCCACGACGATGAGGTGTCTAGTGTGCTGAATTTTTGCCACAATGATGCTTGTGGTGGTCACTTCTCTGTGAAGAAAACCGTTGCAAAAGTCTTACAATGTGGTCTTTACTGGCCCACTCTGTTCAAAGACGCCAATGATTTATGTCCTTCTTATGTAAGGTGCCAAAAGTTAGGATCCTTATCCCGTCGGCACATGATGCCCTTGAACCCAATTCTTGTTATCGAAATATTTGATTGTTGGGGGATAGACTTTATGAGACCATTTCCACCTTCTTTTGGCTACCTTTACATTCTTCTCGCAGTGGATTATGTTTCCAAATGGGTCGAGGCTGTACCATGTCGAACCAATGATAACGCTACAGTTGTCAAATTCTTGAAAGAAAATGTGTTATCAAGGTTCGGTACGTGCTATCATCAGTGATCAAGGCACTCATTTTTGCAACAGATCCTTTGAGGCTCTTATGCGCAAGTACGGTGTACTTCATAAAGTTGCAAATGCCTATCATCCACATACTAATGGTCAAGTTGAGTAAGCCAATCGGGAGATAAATCTAGAAAAGAGGGTAAATCCCGACCGCAAAGATTGGTCTACACATCTTCTAGACGCTCTTTGGGCATATCGCACTGCTTTCAAGTCCCCTATCGAGATGTCTCCCTATCAGCTTGTCTTTGGAAAAGCCTGTCATTTACCTGTCGAGCTCGAGCATAAAGAGTATTGGGCCATCAAAGCCCTAAACTTTGATCTGAATGCCGCATGTATCCATCGCAAACTCGAATTGTCTGAAATTGAGGAGTTGAGAAACGATGCATATGACAATTCCAAGATTTATAAAGCAAAATTGAAAATCACTCACGATAAAAAAATCAAAAAGTGCATCTGTACGATTCTCGCTTATCTCGGTAAACTGGGATCGTGATGGACTGGTCCATTTGTAGTGAAGCAAGCATTTCCCAACGATTCTGTTGAGGTCGAGGACCCAACCGATGGGACAATTTTTTGAGTTAATGGCCAAAGACTGAAACATTACATTGAGAATGTGAGTCATGTTGAAGATGTCCTTCTTAAGGACCCTGTTGACGCGGTTCTTCGGCAACACGTAATTATACGAATAAATAGGATGGATTAGTGTAAATTGGTGAACCGTAATAAGAAAATAACTATAGATGATCACTCCTTTCTTTTTAGGTGGTTCGAAGTAGGGCTGAGCATTGGGCGGGTTGGTCGGGTTACAAGGCATTTTTACCCGTCCAATGTCATAATCGGGTTAGCAAAAGTGACCCGTAACTTGCCCAATTAAGAGTTTTTTTTTTAACCCGTCCAATAATTTGGGCAGGTTGGTCGGGTTAACCCGCCCAAACCGAAATGGTATTTTTTTTTTGGCGGGTTAGTCGGGTTAGGCGGGTTGGTCGGGTCAACCCACCCAAACAAAAGTGGTAATTTTTTTTTTAACATTTTTGTAATTTTTTTCTTTTAAATACTAGTACTAATAGTGTGAAGTTTATATTTTTAAGCTTAAAACAATATTTTAAATTTATAGTAAAAAAATTAAAACAAAACTTAATTAATTTATATATTTATTTGAATATATTAAAAATAATAAATTCTTAATTGGGCGGGTTGGGTTATATTGGGCGGTTTAAATTTTGGTCGGTTTATTCGGGTTGCGTTTTTTGGCAGTTTTTTCGGGTTGGTTTGGGCGGTTTATTCGGGTTGTAAAATTTTTTGCATAGCCCTAGTTCGAAGGTTAAAATCCATCTAGTCCACCAGGCGATATTATTGATTTCTCTTGACTATTTCTTACAGAGTGTTTCTTTACAAAAATATGCCAACCCCTTGCCCTACCCAGGGTCTCGGTATTTATAGGAAGAAGATATATGGGTTGGCAATGGGGTCATCCCGTGATCTCTTTATCCTTCACGTCATGTCTGTGACACTGATGATTAATTCCTGAACTTTGTAGTGAAGTGTGGTCTAATCAATAGGTATGGAGGGATAATGGGCCGCATGGCCCAAATCAGGCATGGGATGTCCGAACACACACGTTTATACTGCGTGTTCGAGAATTTGGGAATAGAATAGACATGTGATGTATGATTTATGCACGTTTATATTGTGTGGTTGACTTTACAAGGGTTCGAATGTCAGGTCTCTGCTGCATTACGAGCTTAACGTGGCGCCAACTCGTGACACTCATACTCTAGCTACATGATGCCTCCGTGTAGCAGTTAACTCTCTAATCATCAGCTCGGGATGTAGAAAAGGAGGCCCGCAACACACAGCTCCAGGGGGACGATCTACACGTGTCAGATCGAATTAGGCCCTTTTCTAGCTCGCCAATATGCGCGGATATTTAGGGCGTACAGACCCAATTTATACGCTCTGAAGTTTTGAATGGTTTGTTGTTGTTCTTTTTATTTTTATTTTTCATTATCTTTATTTTCTGTCTTTCTTTTATTTTTTTATGCTTTTCGTTTTTGTATTTTGTTTTGGGTTATTGTTACCAGGCTATTTTCTCTCTCGCCTCATGGACATGGTCATCATCCAGGTGTTCTCTTTCCTTACCTTTTTCATTGATTATTCATTTTGGCATTGAGGACACTGTCTGATTTTTGGTTGGGGGTGGTGAGCATGCATTGGCTTTCATTTGGAAAATCTTATTGTTGTGTCATTAGCATTCATTTGGAAAACATTATTGTCTTGTTGAATTTTTAAGTCAAATTTTCTCAAAATTATCCAAGCATGAGTATAATTTGTTGGTTTGAGTCAGTTCTTAATATGCTTAGCTATTAAGAAGTGATTTTCAGAGTTCTTTTGTGAACTTTCCAAACATATGATAAATTGGTTGTTAACACAAATAGTTGAGAGAAAGTTCAAGTTTAAAGTTTTTCATTTCTTGGTGAGTTGAGAAAACAACTTTTTGAACTTTTATTGATCATTTGAGTTGGTAAAGTCACATCTTTGGAATTTAAAACATGACATTTACTATAGGGATGTTTTTCGTATAAGAATGAGTCTTTGTAATAATTTTTAAATTTATGTTCAATAGATTTTGTTTGTAATTTCCTTTCATTTTTGTGTTTTCTCTTGTAAAAAAAAATGAATGAAAAAAATAAGGGAAAAGAATGATGAAAAAAAAATAAGAAAAAGAAAAAAAATATAATAGATAAATGAAAAAAAAAAGAACAAGAGCAACACTTCCTTCTATTATTTTGTAGTTGTTAAAAAAAAAATATTTCTATTACTATTATTTTGTGTAATTGTATTAAAAAAACAATTTTATTATCATTATAGTTCATTTTCTTATTTATAATTTCTAGTTAGTTGTCATTTTGTTCTTTGAGTTTTCTCATGTAAATCCCAAAGGTTGTTTGTCATTTGAATTCCTTTAAGTTGATTTGCCTATCTTGTGATCAATACTTGTTCAAATTGCTTGTCCTAAAAAGTTTATCTTTTATCATTTGAGTGTAAACTGTTACATTTCCAACTCCAAGAGTGTAATCTTTCCCATATAAATACTTTCAATGACCGTGAGGAATTTGGAGTCGAGATCTTTATACTTTTGAGATTTTTCGATACTATTTGTATTATGACTTGTGATAAAAAGAATATGGTTTGATGCACACACACACACAACTCTGAAATCGCAACTATAGTAGCTTAGATAGTAATTTCTAACTTTTTGCTGATACTTTGAAAATGCTTAGATGATTTTGCTTGGTTTGACTTGATTATTCAACTTGACAATTTTCTTTTTCGCTTGAATTGCTAGGGACTAGCAATAACCTAGTTGGGGGTTGTGACTAGTGCCAAAAAATATACATTTATTGATTTTAATAGTCAAAATAAATTAAATTTTAATTAATATTTTCATGGAATTAATATGATTTAATTTATAAATGAAAATATATAATTTTAATTTAGTTTGTTTTATTTTGTAGGATTTAATTGGTATTTTTGGCACTTTGAAACAAAGAAAAAAAAGAAGAAGAAAGAATCAAAATTGAAAAAAAGACTTGAAATTGTGGCATTTTTGAAGAGAGTTGGCCCAGAAACAAACCCAAAAGAGTCCAGGCCCGCCTATATTCTGCTCCACCTCCAACGTGCCACGCACTACTACAAAAAAGGTTTTTTAGGACTAGCATTGCGAGTCCTCTATTTGAGAGCCTTAAAAACTAAGGTTTTTAGGACTCGCAAGGACTCACGTTGCGAGTCCTAAAAGAATGTCCACGAGTCCTAAAAGATCTTGCTGAGTGCCTTTAAGTAAGGTTTTTAGGACTCGCGATGCGAGTCCTAAAAAATGTCCGCGAGTCCTAAAAGATCTTGCTGAGTGCCTTTAAGTAAGGTTTTTAGGACTCGCGTTGCGAGTCCTAAAATGATGTTTGCGAGTCCTAAAAAAATGTCTGCGAGTCTTAAAAGATCTTGCTGAGTGCCTTTAAGTAAGGTTTTTAGGACTCTCTTTGGGTGACCTTAAAAGTTATATTTTTAATTTTTAAAAAATTTATTTATTGTTATTTTAAATTAAAAATTATGATTTAAATGAAACATTTATATACAAATTAATCTAAAAATTTATAGATTAAAATAACAAAAACTTATTAAAATTATAATCGTCTTGACTTTAAAAAATATATAACTAGATTTACAAAGTAAATAATTAACCATTCAAACAAGAATCATTTACTCTAATAAAAATTACAAATATAATAAAACACTAAATTCATTGTCAAACAACATATATTTCTTCTTTTTGTCCTTGTACTCACCCTCGTCACTGCCTTTCCAAAGTAAGGATTGGCTGACATGAATTTCTTTCTAAAATCATCCCTGAAACATGAAAAATCACATTATAATACACCGAACATGAAAAATTATAACTAGATTTTTATTGTAGTGTACATAAATAAGTTTATTCACAATTGCTACAATTTTCATTTTGATTTAAAAAATATATCCCTTTGAGTGTCCAAAATGTATTAAAATAAATTTGAAAAGAAAATACTAAAAAAACACCCAAAAATTTTTTGGACCCTATACTGCCATATTAAATACAGAATAAAAATATATATATAGGTAAATAACATACATATATATTTATATAAGATAAAGTATTTATTTATCAAAGAAATGAAAAAACATAGTGTAATTAAGTGATATTTTTATTTCACCATTTTGAATCCCAAGAATAATACTTCATACCAAAATTATAATAGAAAGAAAGAAATGGTGGAGCACTATATATATGAAGAAAAATCTATGGTTTCTATTCCCAATTATTCTAATAATAGTTGTTTCTTAATATCTAAGTAAACAAAAGAATGCATAACAAGCAAAATACTCAAGATAATCATAATTCCTTTCTCATTACAGCTTATTATGTGGTCTTCATCTAACACATCTATGGGGCAGCACTAAGCAAGAAAAGCACAAAAAATCTAAAAGTTCATCAAATAATGCAGCACAATAAATTTTAATAAAGAAGCCAACATGATACATCAAATTGATATTCATGAGAGTAATGCAAATTGATGCAAGTAAGAACAAATAACAATAAAAGAAATAAGAGTCACTCAATACCTAAAAGATTACCGTATTTTATCTTAAGTTCAAGATTAAATAAAAGTGTTGGGCTTGACATGGCAAACCTCTACCATCATTCACAAATTTAGAGAAAGGATAGATTGAGATATCCAACAATATTTTCACAATGAAATGGAACCATGAAAAACTTACTAGCCTATTAGTTATTCAACAACACTCTCTTGTGTAAAATTATCTTCAAAAGTAAAAGAAAGACAAATAAAATAGAGATTCAATTTCCATCAGTAAAGATGTCATTCTTTATTGCACAAAGTTTACATGTGCCTCATTGGCAACACAAACATTGGAAACTTTGAATACATTTTCAGATTTGTTAAGAAGCTTGAAAATGAGCATATAAGGTTGTATATACTAAACAGAAGCTCAATAAAATCAAACCAGAAACAATAAATTGTGATAAAAAAAGAAGTTAAAAGAAGCTATTCAGTCATATAAGTAGAAGACATTATTTATGACATTACCCTTTTGTTATGATACATTTCAGGCATGACAGTTAAAGCAATCAGGATGTTGTTTTTGAAACCAAACAATTAGATCCAATAGTACAAAACAAAACTAAAGAAACGAGTTTCTTTTGATATTAAATAATAAATTATTTCATGATAAAGTTTTCCCAGTCATAATAAAAAAATATTGCATAAGCAATTAAATAATTGAAAGCCCATACATATTGAAGATCACCAAATCATGTAGATTGGAGAAAAGATAATTTACTTGCATGAATAAAAAACTTGCTTCTAGTTCTATATTGTAATTAGCACGAAACACAAATTGAAGAAGACCTGATACATTGAGGTCAATTATATATTTATATATAATATTTTCTACAAAAGAATTAATTTTTAAATTAATATATATATGTACGTATAAAGCTCATTAGTGCACAAGAAAAAAGCAAAGAAAAGATAAAAAAAAGTTAGTTCTCATTAGTGCACAAGAGACTATATAAAACTCAAGAAACCAAAACGAAAATAACAACTCATCACATGGCTGTTGTAACAAAGTTAGTTAAGCAACCACGAGAGGCTAACTAAAACTCATAGACTCTCTTGAACACATTCTAGATGATACTCATGATCATAAATTTGCTAAAAACAATTTAAATAAAAAATTGGTGTTTACAAAAGAGGCAAAGAAAGGCCTTGGGCTTGCATGAGGAAACAATGGATAAAAAAGAAGAGCTTAAGGCTTTGTATAAGTGGAAGACTAGAAGTAGATACTATTAGGCACAAAAATATCCGGCTTGGCCCAAATATGCTCAAAGGTGTCTCAAACCTTTAGATTTTGGAGCCTAATATTAAGATTATAGGATAAAACTTGAGAGTTTCATCAAACATGTGTTGTGCAAGAAAATTGTAGAATATCATAAATTGCAATAATGATATAATCACACAACATAATCTAAGCAAATCACAACATCAATTAACAGAAATATACTACATGAAAATTTAACAAAAAAATAGGTTACAAAAAAAGCATATTACATGAAAATTAAAACATAGTAAAATACACATCTTGCACTAAAAATAGAAGAAAAAGAGAAAAGCCAACATGTCACCATCTATAGAAAATCGGACAATATATCCCCTAATTTACTAGCCTAGCCATCTGTCACATTCAACACCAACATGTCAATCAAATCAAACAACACACAGGTTTTCATCCATATATCACCGCAGCACACAAAATTCTCAGAACCTACTTCACTAAGACATGCAAGTTCTCAATCTTCCGTTATCACCGCAGCACACATAATTCTCAGAACTTACTTCACTACGGATGAATATCTAACATATTCAAACTCCACTAAAGTAATACAATTATCATTCAAGATTGTAAAATATTAAAAATTAAAAAAAATTAAATACAACATACCTCTTGCAATTAGCTACCGATCCAATGCTTCAAGACCAGTCAAAATATTAACCTAAACATTATTATCAACATTATAAAAAATAAAAAAGTTAGATGTATGTTCCATATCATGTTATTACCCTAAGTCGTGTTATTTAAAATTCTATAATCAACTTAATTGTTAATTAGACGGTCAAATGTTAAGATTATAGGAAATAACAAAGGAAAAAATGTGATGCAGCAGTCCATGAAAATCCACATGCTAGAAAACTTGCTAAATAGGCCACTAAATCATATTATAAAAATCATATCTACCCATGAAATTGTATAAGACAATTAATGGGAATATGACAAGAGAGTCTGAGTTAATATATCAAGCATAACATGTAGACTTTAATGGGAATATGTCAAATATCAAGCATTTGAATCAATATAATAATAAAAATTTCAATGGAGGCATAAACCTTTACTTAAGATGCATGTTATCATGTGAAAAGCAAGTACTCTTTGAATATTATTATAATCCAAGTACTCTTTGGATTCCAACCCAGTTGCTGGGCACGACAGAACTTCAAGAAAGTGTTGGCAAAATAAGAATTAAAACCCATCAAGACATGCCACAGAGCATGACCCTGGCAATACTATCCTTCTACAATATATATATACACTCCTACAATATATACACTCGCAACCCATCAAGACATGCCACAGAGCATGACCCTGGCAGTATTATCCTTCTACAATATATATAACCACTATTAACTAAAACATCTTTTTAAGTTATTTTCTTGCATGGCAACTCATACCAGCAGAAATGAGTTGATCAAAAGGTTTAAAAAGGAATGAAAGCCTTTTTTATAAAAAGTTTTGGTAGTGATTGATCATAACAAAATCAAGTTTTAGATGCTTTAATGTGGTAGAACTATAATATTCAATTCAAGAACTAACAGTTACACCCAAAATTGGGAGACTAAAATTAGACTGTATACTCTTTTATACAAAAACATAGTGTACAAACCAAGGTATTTTGTCTATTCAAATACAATCTAGGAATAGATTTAATATATATTTATATCAAATGAAGAAATATCAATCTTGGGAACACAATAAGTGTTGAAATAAAGATCAAATATAACCTAAACAGAAACCAGAAAGAAGAAAAGTGATGAAGTGAATGTCCAAAAATCAAATTCACAGATCATGACATGGAAAATTCTTGGAGTGAATTGAATTCAAAGGCATAACAAAGCTAATAATTAAGAGTGGGAGAGTTTATTACATAACCAATAAATGTCTCAACTTAACTAGATTCCAAAGAACTCAACTCATCGGTCCGATCCGCTTGTTCTTTCTTGAACTTTTCAATCTTTCATAACCACTACATTCATAGTATATATAACCACTATATATATTAGTATGCAAGTTCTCTCTTATTATTATTTTTATACAATCAGATATAGATGTAGTATATGCAACAGCAGCGGTAGCATAGCAGCAGGGCTGAGTTATTTCAAAGGTGTTTGAATTGAGAGAGAAAGAGAAGAATATGTATATATAATAGAAATAAGAAGTAGAGTTTATAGCTGACACCATGGAAAAGCCTCCTTCTCATCTCTCTCTGTATAAATATATGTACATATATATACGAAAAGCTAACAATATAATTACAAAATCTCTTTCGGCTATACATATTTGGGAATAATTAATACATTTACATATTATGTACTAAATGGCTATAGTGCAGTGCTATAGGAAATGTGATCTTCTACTGTGTATAAGTATAATTATTCTTAATACAAGTATTAAGAACTTTACTGAACCATGTTTATCATGGAAAACATATAGCTGTCTTTATTGACTAAATCAACCATGGAAAAGTTACATCAGAACCTCAAAATACTATATCAAATACTTCAAAGACAACCATTGTCGGTGAAATTTGATTAAGAGAACTCTCAAACTAGTAGTAGAGAGAAGAAGGTACATGTTGTTATATCTTCAATCTCTCATTCCCAATTTATTATTGATACTTTAACAATTTAGCATTGAGAACCAAAGACACAATAACTAACATAAAACACTACCAAATTAAGTATTTAAAAAAAAAAAAAGAATACCCATTTTGAGACTTAATTCACCTCTAAACCAAAAACTGTGAAACTAGAAAACTAAAAACATTCACATATTATTGAAGATTAGAACACTATTAATAATTGCAGAGTAGATATTCAATATATTTATATTAAATGCATTAACATATACTTCATTGAGAATTGTAAAGAACCTAAAATAAACTCAAAAGACTATAAAAGATGAAACTCCTATCGTTATATTGGCTACCTAAAAGACTATTATAAATAGACATCCTTGCATGGGTCTACTCAATCATCATTCAATCAATGGCCAGCAAAATACTTTCAATCATCATTCAATCAATGACCACTCCTTCCATTTGTCCCTTCTACTCAATTCTAAGGCCCTCACATGAAAACTGTTCAAAGCATAACCAGCAATGATTTTGCTATTACAAAAAAAAAAAAAAAAATGAACCTAACATCTTATACCATGTTTTCCTAAATCTCATTAGAGCATTATTACAAACATATGGTGGGCAGAGGCCAAAACTCTCTCAACTATAACGTGAATCATTTAACTTTACAACAAGCCAAGAAAAATTAATCAAACATTAATGTACATAAGCTGCCAAATCATTAGAACAAGAGCAAAACTTATACTAAAAATACAAAAAAAAAAAAAAAGACTCTAAAAGAAATGAGATAATTGACTATTAAGCTAAACTAAGCTATATTGAAATTGAGAGTGATGAAATTCTCATGGAAAATAAATCAACCAATAGAAGCTGGAAAATCATTCATAGAAGAAATTCAAAGATTCTTTCTCAGATTTGAATCTTTTTTCTAGGGCACAAAAAGAAAGAGATAAGAGAAAGATATGGATAAACCTTGATTGAGTGAAATGCTCAAGAGAATGGAGATGTTGAGGCTGAGATTAGTGTAGAACCATTGGAGCCAAAGCACTTCGTAGGGAAGAACTCCATTATTGCTCTCTCCTTTGCTCTTTGTTTGTTTTCTGAGAATTTTGAAAACACACTTAAGTTGTTTTCTGAATTTTCTATTTTTTATAACTCAGTTTTTAAAAGTTGTTCATAGAAAACAAAGCCAAACACTACTACTTGTTCTCTAAAAACATTTTTTTATTTTTTAGAACGGAAAACTATTTTTAAGTTATGAAGCCAAAGAGGCTCTATGAAACTATCAACTTTCATAACCCCAATGCAAAATATATTTTCCATCATCTAAGTTCTTATCTCTGCTTGATCAGTCCCAAATGAACAAACAAACAAACAATTCCATAAAGGGGGGAGACAGAGAACTGACATAGAAGAAACCCAGTTCAGAATAACTTAAAGTCAAAATTCATCAACTTAAAGTCTAAAACTCACTAAAAACTGCCATAATTTGACAAATGAACAAATTAATAAGAAAATAAAACTGCCAAAATTTTCATCACCATCAATCAAAACCGAAAAAAAGATACCTAAAAATACAGAGAGAGAGAAAAAAAATCATTTAAACTATCAATCAAAATACGAAGAAACGAATCCAAAACAGAACAATAGCTTGAACAATCTCAGGTATCCATAAACAAATGAATAGAAATTCAACATAATATTAAAAAAAAACCTGTTGCCGAGACCATATGCAACAGTGCTGCCGCCGAGACCCTCTGCTACAGTTGTCGGAGCCGAGAGAACCTAGGAGTCGTACGTGCCTTCTTCTCCGCCTTCGTACGCCTGCAGCAGGAACCCACATCGACGACAACACACCAGTCGACTTCACCGTCTGCAGCAGGATCCTTCGTGGTACGCGCGCCTGCCGTGGAGATCGTCGACGCCATCGCTGCCCTGCTGCCGTCGCCCCTGGTTTCAAACCCAGCAGCCGAGACCCTATTCTCTTCTTTGTGTGCTGAAAAATTTCTATGTGGATCCCTAAGTAAAAATCCCCAATTTCAAAAATATTTTAGTGTATTTATCAAATTTTAGTTAATAGTTAAAAGTTTTTAGGGCTCACTTTGGGAGTTAATATTTTTTTAGGACACTCAAAGTGAGTCCTTAAAAGTTATCACTCTTAAATATTTTATTCAGGTATTTTAGGATTCCCACATGTTTTTAAGACTCTTATTGCGAGTCCTAAAATGTGATTTTTAAGAACTCTCAATGAGAGTCCTAAAAACTCCAAAGACATTTTTTAGGACTTACATTTAGGTGCGTGTCCTAAAAAAGTGTCCCGTAAAGTATATTTTGTAGTAGTGACGTGTCCCAGCAGACCCACATTTCTTGTTAGGAAAATATGTGTTTTGCCTCAATGGAAATAATAATAAACTACAACTCTATCCAATATATTTCAAATAAATAATGATTGATTAAAAAGAGTTACAACTCTATAACTGAAAATTACAAATAAACAAAGAAAATGAGAAGATAATGAAGAAGAAGAGAATAGTAAAATACAACTCTAAGAAAAATGTTACAAATAAAGTAAAGTGTTTGAAACAAAAGAAAAGAAAAGATTTCAACTCTTGAACAATAAATACAAGTAAATAGAGAAGAACAATATAAATATGAAAAACAATAGAATGAAAGAAAGGAACAAGAAACAAAAGATAAACAACTCTCACTCACACTACCAAAGTGAAGAGTGTTGGGGATCACCAACTTGAACAAGGTTTGAAACCTTTGTCCAAAAGCTTATTTTCCCCTAACTCAAGCACTAAGGGATCTCTCATAGATTATAGGAAATGCTTTCTGGAATTATCAAGCCTCAAGGTGTTTCTAGCCAAGTGCTCTAATGGATCGAAATGTTGTGTCTTACAAGTGAGCTATAGGCTCCTATTTATAGAGTTTAGAGACAACCTTTGAATTTCAAATTCCATCAACCCCCATGGCTGTTACCAATGTTTAATTGGATTAATATGGAATTAAAAATGAGATTTGGGAGTTATTTGGGTTTTTTGAGCCGTTCAACAAAGATTGAAAAAACTGAAGAAAAAAAATGGTCAGTTTTTAGCCTGTGGCCGCGGCCACTAGCCTCTGTCCCACAGGTCGCGGCCACCGACCATTTTCAGCACTAAAAAATGTGCTGTTTTTCCAAACAGTTCCAAACCCTCCCAAATGATTTTGTAACTCCCAAAACACATTATTGGGGTTAAAATCATATCTCTAACAGCCATATCACATATGGCTTTATGAAATTCATCTCAATATTGTGTAACAAAAAATTTACACAATAAAGGGTAATATTTGGAAGTTACAAATTTGTAACACCAAATATGTTACATTATTTGGATACATCTCATATATCTAAATATTGTTACTCTCTATTATATGTTACAATATGTGACACTCTTTGTCACATTTATTTAATCTAAAACATTATATTATAAAATAATATAACATTCCCCCACTAGATTAAATAGTTATCTATTGTAACACTTATTTAATCAATCATTATATTTTAAAATATAACATATCCCCCACTTGATTAAATAAGAACTCTCTATTATAGGAGTCATTGCATTAGTGCATAAAGCAAAGTGTTTTTCAACTCAAACTTTACTATAGTGTAATTATCATAAAATTTGTCGAAAATTTGGTTGCACTAGGCATTGAACCATCTTTTCATGATAATAAATCAGTGATAACACACACACCTTTGCGATGTTCACTTGAGACCTCTATGTCTCGCTTTGCACCGTTAATGGCCATGTGCACTTTCCATTCATGGACGTTCTTTAGAATACTCTCAATTCTCATGAGAGGCGGTACCACCCCTAGGTCCATATAGGTAGAATTCTTACAGTATTTTGTTACAAAAAATACTTGTCTTTACAAGACTGAATTCTATTAAAAAACCTTTCGGTTTTAACCCTCCATTTGGTAACACACAAGTACTCAATATCTCATATGTGACTTGTTTTGAGTACAACTAATATTCACTTGATTAACTTGTTATTACCTATTGAACCTAACACTAGTTGAATAACTAGTGTTAAGATAGGTTACCATCAATCGTGAATCTCTTTAGGGAGTTTAAGTCTCATCCCTTGAGATGATGCGGCCACTAAATCCCTCGTTAGTGGCTTAGTGAAAGGATCCGCCAGATTTTCACTTGTTCTCACATAGGATATTGAGATGACTCCTCTTTGAATCAATTCTCTTACATATCCATGTCTTAGACTAATGTGTCTAGACTTCCCATTATACACTCCGATGTATGCTCTAGCCAATGTCGCTTGGCTATCATAATGTATCGATATAGTAGTACATTCTTTTTTATTAGGGGAATCTCTATCAACAGATCCCTTAACCATTCGGCCTCTTTGCTGGTAGCAGCTAGAGCTATGAACTCTACTTCCATAGTGGAATGAGATATACAGGTTTGTTTCTTGGAACCCCAAGAAATTGCACCTCCACCAAGTGTAAATACCCAACCAGTTGTGGACAAGTTGTCCCCAAGATTGGATATCCAACTTGCATCTGTATATCCTTCTAATATCGAAGGAAATTTGGAGTAGTAAAGGCTTAGTTGTAACGACCCGAATTTGCTAATAGGGCTTAGGGCCTTGATTAGTGTGCCGGGAGGGCAATAAATGATTTAATATGTGGATTTTTATGTGAATATATGATAATGATGCATGTTTAGTTGAGTTAAATGTGCATGTGAGCCCCGTTTGGATATTAGGGGTATAAATGTGATAAATGTTGTATATATGTGATATGTTTGTGTAGCACGATCCGAGACAGTCCTGAGGAGCGGTTAGTCAGAAAGTCACAACGGGGTGGAGAATCCGACTCGGGGCGAGTCGAGGGGTAATTTGGGCATTAGTTATTATACGGGGTTATCGGGTTAAGGAAATAAATATTTGGAGATATATTTGAGGATAGAATGTCCAGGAGGGAATATTGGGGAAATTAATATTTTGGACCTCAAGGACTTAGCGGGATTAGGTAAATGACTAAATTGCCCTTGAGTCAATTAAGGTTAGGGGCTAAGCTTAAGAGGGCAGCTTGGTCATTTTGTAAGGATAAAGTTAGATATAGTTAACTAAGGAAACTGCTGAAACAAAACAGAAGAATCATTTTCTTAAGCTTAATCCTCTCAAGTTCGGTTTATTGACTTGGACTGTGGCGTGTGAGCTTGGGAGAATTTCAGCTGAAATCCAAGGCTTGAGGCTTACTGTGAGAGAGCTTTGAAGGCAGAGGAGCAAAGAAGGCTAGGGATTATAAGCTGAGGTAAGGAGTTTAACCTTTAAATCTCTTGAGTTTCAGTTGAGTTGAAGTTAAATCATGAGCTGCATGTGATTTGAGATTATGATGTTAGGTTGGATTGTGAGCTGAGTTTCTTGGCTGTATGAACTTATAGCAAGTTTAGATGGTGTGGTTGGGAGACTTAAGCTTGATTTCCAGGTTAAATTGTTAGGTTAAGTTGATTGTGGATGAGCTGGTTTGAAGAAAGTACAGGAAAAGAAGGAAAATTCTGGGTTTGGAGGCTAGGGTCGCGGCCCGTGTGCGCGCGCAACCATGGGAGGCCGAGAAGTTCATGCGCGTCGCAGTCCGTGTGGGTGTCAGTGAGGTGCTAGCCTCTATTTTGAGGCTAGCCACGACGCTTGTGGGCAGGGTCGCGCCTCTTAGTGCCAGTTTGTGTTTTTAAGGGTGTTTAGGCTTGGGAACTCAATGGTTAAGGCTCGGGATGGATTTTATCACCCGGATTGATAGAATTCAAGGTCCCGAAGGTTAGAGTTAAGGCTCGAAGTTGTGACTAGGGTTTCGATGAGGCTCAAGTTAGAGGACTGTCCTCGGGACATCGGTGCTCGGAAAGCTCGGGACTCAGGTAAGAAAACCCTTGTTCCCATAGAGCTTGTATGCAGGGCTGAGCCCAATGTGTTTGAATAGAATTGGTATGCAGGGCTGAGCTCAATGTGTTCGAACTACAGGGCGTAGCCCTTTGACTGAATTTGCTAGAATTTTGTACTTGCTTATTATGCTATGAATGTTATTATGTGAATGATCGGCAAGAGCCGGGAACGGTGTAGGCCGGGGTCGGCAGGGGGCCGAGAACGGCATTAGGCACGATGAGTGCAAGGCCAAGTACGGCAAGGGGTCGGGAGCAGCGTTGAGCACGTGGAGTGCGAGTTGCCAGGGCGAGTCCCTAAAAGGATACCTGGGATATCCTCACGGTGTGGACCGCGAACCCAGGGCTTGGTAAACGCCTGGGACGGCTAGGCCGTATGTGTTTAGCCCATTGGTGGCCTGTTTATATGCTTGATATATGTGTTGCATATGCTATCTATTTGTGGGTTTTCTTGATGGGCTTCGGCTCGCAGATGCTCTGTGGTGCAGGTAAGGGTAAGGAGAAAGCCAACCAACCATGAGTGTAGCAGGCGTGAAGCGGCGTGTACATGTTGGGCCAGCTTGGCTCCCACAGCCAGAGGATATTGGGATATGGTTGTAAATAAACTTAGATTTTGTCGTTTAGTTGACTTGGTTCGATTTTGTCGTTTAGTTGACTTGGTTCGATTTATAAGATGTAAATGTTTCTAAACTGTATTTTGGGATCCCAGGTGTCAAACTTTTATGATTTTCAATGAAATGGAATTATTTCTAAAGTTTTTCCTCTGTT
The DNA here is from genome assembly GCF_963169125.1 of Humulus lupulus. Lineage (NCBI taxonomy): Eukaryota > Viridiplantae > Streptophyta > Magnoliopsida > Rosales > Cannabaceae > Humulus > Humulus lupulus. Next base: position 24,059,941 of record NC_084795.1, read on the forward strand.
TATGGCTTAATGACACTATTTGTTCTAAAACCTCGATTAGCGAGTTGAATGCACATTTTTAAACTCACTTAGTAACGGCTCTAAGGAAGTAGGGCATTACATTAGTCCTTTAGTTTTCTTGAGATAACCTAGGACTCTTCCAATTGCCTTCCAGTGATCCACACTTGGATTACTTGTAAACCTACTAAATTTACTTACCGCAAATGCTATATCAGGTCTAGTACACTGGGCAACGTACATTAGACTCCATATAGCACTAGCATAGTCCAATTGAGCCACCGCTCTTCCTTCATTCTTCTCTAGTTTTACACTATGATTGAATGGAGTATTGGCATCTTTAACCTTAAGATGGTTAAATTTGTTCAATACTTTCTCAACATAGTGGGCTTGCCCTAACGCAAAACCCCCACTATGTTTCTTTACTTTGATATTGAGTATGGTGTCAACTTCTCCAAGATCTTTCATCTTGAAGGTTGATGATAGAAACCTCTTCGTTTCTTCTATCCCTTTCATGCTATTACTTAGAATAAGCATGTCATCCAAATATAAGCAAACAATGATCACATATCCCTTACAAGTTTTGGAATACAAACACTTGTCTCCATTGTTATGTCTAAACCCATTAGACATGATGGCTTGATCAAATTTCTCATGGCATTGCTTAGGAGCTTGTTTCAATCCATATAAGGATTTTACAAGTCTACAAACTTTATGTTCATATTTTAGTAGGACACACCCTTCGGGTTGTTCTATATAGACCTCCTCATTGAGGTCACCATTAAGGAATGCCGTTTTGACATCTATTTGATGAACATACAAGTTGTGTATAAAAGCTAAAGCGAACAAAATTCTTATAGAAGTTGTTCTTGCAACAGGCGCATAGGTATCGAAATAATCGATACCCTCTTTTTGCCTAAATCCTTTAGCTACTAACCTAGCTTTAAAGATTTGGATAGTGCCGTCAGTGTGGTATTTTCTCCTAAATACCCACTTACACCCAATTGGCTTAGACCCCGGTGGGAGGTCTACCAATTCCCAAGTGTTATTGGAAAGAATGGAATCCATCTCATCATTGATGGCTTCTTTCCAAAATGCACTATCTCTCGATTGCATAGCTTCTCTATAAGTCTTAGGATCATCCTCAACGAGAAGTACAATAGGAATTTTCCTAATGACTTCCTCTCTATTTCCTTCTACCATGTATAATGAAATTCATTGAGAATCTATCTCATCCACTACTAGACTTTTATGATTTTTAAGCCTTTGACTTCTTCTAGATTCAAAGGGTTGCTTTACATCCTTTTGAGAATTCTCCTCTTGAGAATCAACTTTGGATGTAGAAGCTTGAGAATTGTTCTCATATAACAAATTCTCCTTTAGAGATGTTGAAGCTTGAGAATTGTTGTCACATAACATATTCTCAAAAAAATCAACTTCTCTAGATTCAATCACAACATTAGACTCTAAGTCTAATAGCCTATAAGCTTTACTATTGTTGGCATAACCAACAAAAGCATACTTTATGGCTCTTGAACCTAACTTTGTTCTATTAGGTTCATTTTTCTTGCAATATGCAAGACACCCCCACACTTTGAAGTACTCTATGTTGGGTTTTCTTCCTTTCCATAACTCATATGGAGATATCTCATTTTTCTTCATCGGTATTCGATTAAGAATGTGATAAGCGGTTAAAAGCGCTTCACCCCATAAGTTGAAGTTCAACTTAGAAAACACCAACATAGAATTTATCATCTCTAGATAAGTCCTATTTTTCCTTTCGGCAACACCATTGTGTTGTGGTGTATAAGGTGCAGTGCACTCATGAATTATACCATTTTCTTCACAAAATGTATTGAATTCATTAGAGAAGTACTCTTATCCTCTATTACTTCTTAACACCTTAATCTTTTTATTTAGTTGATTTTCAACTTCTAATTTATACAATTTAAAAGCATCAAAAGTTTCATCTTTATGCTTTCAAAGAAACACATAGGTATATCTACTAAAATCATCTATAAAATTAAGAAAATACATTTTACCACCTCTAGTTAAAACATCATTTAATTCACAAAGATCACTATGGATTAAATCTAGTAAATTAGATGATCTTTCTACACTAGGAAATGATTTCTTAATCATTTTCGCCTTAACACATGTTTCACATTTACCATAGTTTTTAATATTGCATGCAATCATACCACATTTACTACTCTTTTCATGGTAGAAAAACCTATATGCGATAGTCTAAGATGCCACAAAAATAAAGAATCATACTCAATAATATAGGCGGAATTAGCATTTTTATTGATAAAATTGAAAGTTACATCATTGGTACACAATTTAATCATTCCCTCACAAGAGTACCATTTTCCCAAGAATAAATTTGGTAAGTATAAGTTTACCGGACTCAAAAACGGCTTTAATACCGGGCTTGCCAAGCAAATCACCACTTACCAAGTTTCTACTCATTTCGGGAACATAAAGTACATTCACTAATGTAACTTTCTTGCCGGAGGTGAAGTAGACTTCAATAGTACCTTCGCCAAGTACCTTGGATTTGCCCTCATTGCCCATTTGTATCTCATGGTTGCCATTTGACTCTTCAAAGGTCTTGAACAATGATTTGTCATAGGTGACATGGACGGTGGCACATGTATCATACCACCACCCTTTCACCTTGCCTTGGACCGCATTCACCTCACTAAGGGTAGCAACTGTGTTTTCCTCTTGAGTTGCGTTCACCTTAGGTCCTTGCTGGTCTTTTCTATGCCTACACTCTCTAGCATAGTGACCATTTTCCCACACACAAAGCAATGACCTTTCTCGCTCTTAAACTTGTTTGGGTTGGTTTTTGGACCCAAAGGTTTCTCATTACCCTTTTTCCCTTTATTTTTGGGATATTTTGGTTGTGACACCGCATTTTCTTTGGAAGTCTCTCCATTAGACCCCTCCACAAGTTTATCTCTACATATCGATTCCTCTTCGATTCGAATATGTTTTTGGATTTCCTCCAAAAAATAATCCTCATTTTTATGAAGGATTCTTTTCCTATAGATCTTCCAAGTTTGTGGTAATTTAGCCACTATAGCACCAACTTGAAAGGCCTCGGGAAGCTCAATCTTTAACACTTTCAATTTGTTAACAATTATTTGCAATTCATGAATTTGAGGAAGAATAGGTTTATCGCCAAAAAATTTGAAATCGAAGTATTGAGATATCAAAAACTTTTTGGTACCTTCCTCTTCCGCCTTAAACTTTTTCTCAAGTGCATCCCATATCTCCTTGACCGATTTGGTCTCGGTGTAGAGGTCATAGAGCCTATCGGTTGAGGATATGACCCCTACAAAGGAGATTGTCCTCCTCCCTCTTCCTTCTTTTCTCCACCTCCTCGGGAGTGCCTTTGTCGGATGGCTCGGCTAGAGGTGCCAAGGATGACTCAAGGATGTAGGCTATCTTAAGTGTTGTCAAAAGGAATTTCACCTTGTCTTGCCACCTAGTGAAATCGGATCCATCAAACCTATCCAACCTGACTAAGTCTTGGTTCATGATCTTGATGGTCTCACATTCCATTGAAACAAACAAGGGATAAGTTTTTGAATGTTAGGAAAATATGTATTTTGCCTCAATGGAAATAATAATAAATTACAACTCTATGCAATATATTACAAATAAATAATGATTGATTAAAAAGAGTTACAACTCTATAACTGAAAATTACAAATAAACAAAGAAAATGAAGAAGATAATGAAGAAGAAGAGAATAGTAAAATACAACTCTAATCAAAAGGTTACAAATAAAGTAAAGTGTTTGAAACAAAAGAAAAGAAAAGATTACAACTCTTGAACAAGAAATACAAGTAAATAGAGAAGAACAATATAAAGATGAAAAACAATAGAATGAAAGAAAGGAACAAGAAACAAAAGATAAACAACTCTCACTCACACTACCAAAGTGAAGAGTATTGGGGATCACCAACTTGAACAAGGTTTGAAACCTTTGTCCAAAAGCTTATTTCCCCCTAACTCAAGCACTAAGGGATCTCTCATAGATTATAGGAAATGCTTTCTGGAATTATCATGCCTCAAGGTATTTATAGCCAAGTGCTCTAATGGATAGAAATGTTGTGTCTTACAAGTGAGCTATAGGCTCCTATTTATAGAGTTTAGAGACACCCTTTGAATTTCAAATTCCACCAACCCCCATGGCTGTTACCAATGTTTAATTGGATTAATATGGAATTAAAAATGAGATTTGGGAGTTATTTGGGTTTTTTGAGCCGTTCAACAAAGATTGAAAAAATTGAAAAAAATGGTCAGTTTTTAGCCTGTGGTCGTGGCCAGGGACATTAGTGGCCGCGGCCACTAGCCTTTGTCCCACAGGCCGTGGCCACCGACCATTTTCAACACTAAAAAATGTGCTATTTTTCCAAACGGTTCCAAACCCTCCCAAATGATTTTGTAACTCCCAAATCACATTATTGGGGTTAAAATCATATCTCTAACAACCATATCACATATGGCTTTATGAAATTCATTTCAATATTATGTAACAACAAATTTACATAATAAAGGGTAATATTTGGAAGTTACAAATTTGTAACACCAAATATGTTACATTATTTGGATATATCTCATATATCTAAATATTGTAACTCTCTATTATATGTTACAATATGTGACACTCTTTGTCACATTTATTTAATCTAAAACATTATATTATAAAATAATATAATATTACATTATATTATATTATAAAATAATATAACATTTCTCCTCCTGCGTTGACCGGTCAAGCCAGCCTCCTCCTTTCCCTTCATTTGACCCACGTCTCACCTTCAGCAAAGTCCCAGCCGAGCTTCCCATCAAGCCTCCAACGCCACATAGCACCTCCAAGCAAGCCCAGCTCGACGGCTCTAGCAGGCCTAACGAACCTCCAGGCCCAAAGCCAGTCACAGTCCAGCACCACATTGGCCCAATGACATCTTCCAGCAGCCATTCAAAGCCCAGCCTTCAGCAGCCCATCCGAAGACCCAACTCTCCCAGCCAGCCACCTACGTGGCACCTCCCCATTAGCTGGGAGTGGGTCAAAACCCTCTTGTGTCACCAACCACTTTCAACCCATGTTGTGTGGGTATTGGGCTTTGCAAAATTGCTATTTTGAACTTTAAAGCTCATGTTTTTGTGGTATTTTAAAAAAGGGAAAAATGACCATACACCAAAATAGCTAGGTTAATATTAATAATAAGATTTGATTTTTCAAAATCATATTTTATTATTAATATTTCAGATTTATTTTGTAAACCCCATTTTGTTGTTTAATTTCTTTTTAGTCATTTTCTCCCTCTATAAATAGGGACTCATTCTTCACACTTAGTATGCAATTTTTAGAATAAAGAAACTATAGCAAAATTTCTACTCACTTTCTTCTTAGAATTTTGTGAGAATCATGAGCATAATGGCCTAATCTTCCTAGGAAGGTTAGAGATGATTCCATATGCTAGTGATGTTATTTTGCTACTTTGATTTACTATGTTCTTAATGTAAAATATTTGAGTTATTTATGTTCTTTCATCTCAATCTCTATTTTGTTATCTTAATTACTTATGCTAATAGTATATAGGATTAGTCATGCTCTTTCTATGTACTTCTAATTAGTAAAAGTAATATTGATACATAATTTTATGTATAATCTTTTATTGCATTATTGCCCTTGGGTATTTTGTCATTTTTAGATTTTTCATAAGATTAACATTGTGCTTTTAAAGTAAAGAACTTTATAACTCAAATGAACTTTTGTTAGAAAAGAATATGGACTTTAATGTTAGATTTTCCAAGTAAATGTTGGGATGTGAACTATTTACTTGTGTATTTTTGTAAATCAAGTAACTAAGTAACTAAGCAAGCATATGGATGATTCCTGAAACCTTTCCATTTCTCAAACTCTTGATTACATCTTACCTCTATTTCACTTATCTCATTTTATCACTTTATCAAAAAGACAATACCAAAATCTCAAACCTCTTTTCATTTCCATTCCTTATTTATTTCTTGTTACTAATTTTTTTTTATTTTCTACTAATCTTTTGATTTTAGGTTACCTCCTTGTGGATCGACCGCCCAATTATACTACAACCACTGCTTAGTTGTTGTCACGATTTGAGCATTAAACAAAATTTTAAGGAGACGTTTAAATTTTAAGTCTTGTGGTGGTTTAAATTTTAAAGAATCGTGGCTTAGAGTTTAAAAGATTATGATTTATATTTTATATGATCGTGGTTTTAGATTTTAAGTCTAGTGGTTTAACTTTAAGGCTTATAGTTTAAATTTTTACAAGTCATGGTTTAAATTTTAAGGCTTGTGGTTTAAATTTTAAAGAGTGATGGTTTATATTTTAAGCTTCGTGGTTTACATTTTGAAGAGTTGCGATTTATATTTTAAGCCTTGAGATTAAACTTTTAAAGGGTCGTGGTTTAAATTTTATGTCTAGAGGTTTATATTTTAAATGATTGTTGTTTACATTTTAAGATTTATTGTTTACATTTTAAGCCTTGATTTTTACATTTTAAAGAATAATTTTTCATAGATTGAATATATTCTTATAAATATAGTTGTCACACACACATATATATATATATATAACACATTACAATTAGAATGCATTTCCAATTTAACTATAATAGGACACATATAATACATATTACAACAACACTTAGAAACATGTGCTCAAATAATAGTAGTTTGGGAAGTCTCATGATAATAGTGGGTAAAGTTCAACTAAATATATTTACTGTCTAATTTTAGTTAACCGCTCCTAAAAGTGGGTAGTTGATTAGTGCTCAAAAATATCATTTTATTAATCTTAAAGTGTAAAATTAATTAAGTTTTAATTAATATTTTCATGGATTTATTGTCATATATTTTATATTTGAAAATATTAATTTTAATTTAATTTGTGTTTAATTTTCAGGAAATAAAATATATTTTTGACACAAAGAAAAAGAAAGGAGAAAGAAAGAATTAAAATTGAAGAAATCAAGAAGAAAATGACATTTTTGAAGATGATTTGGCCCAAAAAGAAGCCCAAAAACGGAGCCCAGCCCAAGCTTTCAGCAGCTGCCACGCTGCCACGTGGCAGCAGGCCATTAGCCCATCCGCCTGACGCGAGCCGTCAGCACTCCATCCGAGCCGAGCCGCGCCGAAGCCAGCCGCTGGCACACCTGACGCACACGACCAGTCCGTGTCTCCCATTTTCTTCAGCTTTTTAAGCCACTTTCCCACTATTTTATACACGGTTTTACACGATTTTGAGTCCTATTTACACTATAAATAGAGTACTAAATGGGGTAAAATCACATCAGATTGTGCAAGGGAATAGTAGAGAGTATTGGAGAGAAAAACACTTACTTTTCCTATTTTTCTTTTACATTTTCTTGAGTGAAAACAATGCCTATTTTAGGCTAAATTTTCTTGTGGAAAGGCTAGAGTGGAGTTCATGTTTAATATTATATTTTTAATATATTGATTCTTTATTTTGTTCTTCATTTCTATATATTTGTTACAATTAAATTTATTTTCTTCTAATTTTTGTTCTAAATTTATTATTATCTTTTACATAAGTCTAGTCATGCTCTTCTTATGTAATTTAGGTTTTTAATTTAATTTAGAATATTTGTTATATTATATGTTTTTTACTGCATTCTGCCATTGGTATTTTGTCGCTCTAATGTATATAATATGATAGGTTTTAAAATTAGAAGTTAGTATAATTTAATTAAAGAACATATTTTAAGGTGAGCTTTAATATATATATTTTCCAACTATAATTAATGGTGTAGAATTATAGTTGAGTATAATGAATCAATTTTATTAAAATATATATATGTTTGCATGAATGAAACTTATGCCTTCCATACTTTCTTTCTGATTCTAATCCCTCGATTTTATCCATTTAATGTTTATATTCTTTTTCAAATTCGCATTTTTCCAAAGTTTATTATTTTTAATTTACTAATCTTTCTTTTAATTTTGTACTTTACCTCTCTGTGGATACGACATAGCCCGATAACTACTGCGACCGCTTAGGAATTTATTGGGCGATATCAGTAGTTCTCAAATTTTCCCGCAAAAAAAATGTCTTTAACACGAGGGTATTTAGGGTTCGCTTTACTTAAGGTACAATCTCCAACAGTCCAATCTGTATTGTTTCACTTTTGCTTATATTTAAGTTATTTTTATTTTATAAAATTAACTATTAATCTAATAAAGTATTTTTTATCTTTTATTTTAGCAGTTTTGCCAGTTGTATTTAAGTTAGATATTTTATTATGTATTAATTTCAAATTTAAACTTTCACTCTGATATTGTTATGCATTGATCATTTTTGTTATCACCAAATAGATTAGCTAAAATATGTACTTTTTCTTATTAAATTTATTTCAAATACAGTAGGTTTAAATATATATTTATATTTATTATTATTATTATTATTTTATACTATTTATATTTAAAATTTCAATAATATTTTTCATTTTATTAATTTTTCTTTTAACTTTTTTTTTCTTCTTCTTTACTTTCTAATTATCCTTTTTAACGTCTATGATTTTTTTTTTCTGATATACACTTTTTCTAGTTTATGTAGTTTATTAATTCAAAAATTAAATCATAAGAGGTGAACATACACTTATTTTAATTATAATAACAATAGTTATATTTTTTTTTTGAGTGAAATTCATAGAATTTTATTGGGCAAACAGCCAAGATAAAGCAAAAACATCAAACATAAAGAGTTTTAAGGCCACAGACATGAAGGCAAACCAGGCCACCAAACTCTAGGAGAATCAAGAGATAATGCAAGTTTTGCTAAGGAATGAGTTGTAGAATTACTAGCTCTATTACAATGACCAATGGAAATAGACGAGAAAGAGCTCCATGCTTGATAAATGTCTTGGAGAACAATGCCATATTCTGAATTGTTAGCCTCCTTACGGGCAATGCTTTGGCAAACACGAAGACAGTCTGTACTAATCCGAATACGAAGGAAGCCAAGGCGAATACAGAGTAGCATCCCTTGAAGGGCAGCAGCTGCTTTAGCGACATGAGGCGCTAATGATGCCGTCAATGGAGTTGCAGCAGAGCAACGAACAATCCCCAAGCTATCAACCACACCGCCCCCATACCCACCATCCCTTTATCAACATCTAAACCAGCATCTACATGAACACTCATCTCTCCATCAGCCAAGGGAACCACTTGCGCAGCAGTAGGATGCGTAGAGGACCCACCACCACCTTCCTCAGTTCGGGTTTGGTTTTGTGCCTCTTGATAACGCCACAGAAAATTCAGAGCCCAAGGACCCACCATATCGTCATCAAGAAGCTTATTATCATGAACAAATTGGTTACGACGATACCAAATTCTCCAACACAACACCAAAAATTCCTCCACCTCTTTTTTCTCAAGAATCTTCATACACCCAATAAGAACTTCATAGAAAGAGGAAGCACTTCCCAACGGTTCCAAGCCTTTTACAAGCCATAATAGTTGTTATATTTGGTTGGAAGACTTTCCACTTGTACTTCCTTGTCCTTATCAATAAGTATTAGGTGATTCGTCAAAAAATAAAAAATAATATAATAATAATTATTGTTATAGTAATCATATTTTGCCTACATTGTATTTGTTATTTTATACTTGTTATTGTTATTGGTTATTCTGGCTTTGTTTATTGGAGTTTTATCAAAATATCATTATAGAGCCTAGATCAAATGGTAACACCTTCAAAGAGTTTTTTGATTCTTTGCTCTTTCCAAATTTTATATTGAAAGACTTTTATGAACAATGTAAGTTTTTATTATTATTATTTAGTAGCAGATTCACTTTTATTTGTTTATTGTGTATGTTACTATTCTATCCGCAAATAATAGATGTTATCCTTCTAGGTAGCTAATTCGGTGATCTTAATGTTGTTGATGTTGGGATATCATTGCTTGTTTGTTGTTTGTTGTATGTGTATTCATTCTCCCAAAGAATTAGAGGAATTAACTATTATTTATGATATTCAATGGTGTTTGAAGCATTGATTCAAAGCCACTTTTGTAGGGAATGCTTCGAAAGTTGTAGTAAATTCTGTCATTTCTTCCGATAAGATTGTTTCTTATTTCGGTTGTCTCCTTATGAATCTCAGAACATTGTTATCTATTTTTCTAGTTGTATGTCTGACTCATGTGTTGTGCAATGATAATGGATGAATTATGTAATACAAATTAGAAATTGAGGGTACTTTGCTGGAAGAGATTTCAACATGTATAATGACTTGTGTACTTAAAGATTCAATTTAGCTAATATTATGTCATTTGTAAAAAAAAAAAAAAAAACCTTCAAAATACCTCACCTCAATGCCATAATATCATTTGATAAAATATACAAAACCTTTTAAAAGGGCATGTCCTTATCACCAAACCTTTTTTCCCCATTTGTTTAGAAAAATCCAACAAAATTTTTGTAGAACAAATATTTCAGATAAAAATTAGTAAAACATATTTATTTATTATTAAAAAAAAGAAATGGCGGGAAATTTTGTATAGAATAAGGGCGGCATCGATGATCTTGCTAATCATTTCCCGGAACGGTCTTCCATGGATTCCGATTCAGATTCCGACGGTTCTCACGTCTCCACCACTCCCCCAAGAGTCTTCAAGCCTTCACCCCTGGCTCCGAAACCGGCACCGCCCCCGGCCCCTCCTTCACGGCATACCCTTTTCTCCACTAGCAAATCCAGAATCAAGGTAAAAGCCGCCTCATCTTCTTCACACTCCAAATCCGCTCCAAAACTCAAAAGTTCTTCTCAGAAGAAATCTAAGGCACCTGATCCGACCTCCGCCGAACCCGACCAGACACCGCCCGACGACCCATTTCCCATTCTCTCCCCAATTTTACCTTTCCAAATTCGTAACCGGGTTTCCGATCAGAACCCGATTTCTCTTGAGACCCTTCCAGCTGGGTTCTTCTCCAAGTCTGCATCTTTCTCAAAATTTCGACGTTCTAGTATTAGTTTTGATCCTATTAAAGATGACCCATGTCCTCCTTTGGCGTCAGATTTGCAACACAAGGTTCAGGTTGGTGGGTCTGATTGTTCAGAGACTGATTGGGTACTGCCAGAGCTCAAAGATGAAGCATCTGTTGGCTATGGGAACTCAGTGAAAGTTGGAAAGAGACATTCCAATTTGATTGGAAGCAATGTACCTATGCCGCAGGTGAAACTGCGAAAATGTGGCAACGAAGGGAATTTTGTGAAGTTGAATTTGAAGCGAAATAAGAAGTTTTTGAACAAGGGGAAAAGAGGGAATAGTACTTCATCAGGTGGCCGAAGATTTTTCAAAAAATATAAGAAAAAGTTAAAACCAGTAGGTGGGGGTGAGACGGAGGAGGGTGTTTGTGAGGAACTTGGTTCAGTTATGGAAAGCTTAACGAAAAAAAAGGAGAAGCAGGAGGGAAAAAAAGCTAAATTTGATTGTATATCGATTGAGGAAGCGATTTTGGCTGCTCGAAATGAGGCTTCGGAAGAGAACTTGGTGAAGTTGTTGAGCCTAACTCATGGTTATGATTCCTTCAGGGAAGGGCAATTGGAAGCAATAAAGATGGTGCTAGATGGGAAATCATCGATGCTTGTTTTGCCAACTGGTGCTGGTAAATCCCTGTGTTACCAGTTACCTGCAATGATTTTACCTGGGATAACTTTGGTTGTTAGTCCATTAGTTGCATTGATGATTGATCAGCTAAGACAGCTGCCTCCTATGATCCAGGGTGGTCTTTTTTGTAGCAGTCAGGTGATTATTGCTTCCTTTCTAATCCTTTCTGTCTCAAACATTAGCAAATATTTAGTAGTTAAAAATGCAATTTTTTTCGTTGTTTTAGACACCTGAAGAAGTTTCTGAGACAAAGATGTTGCTGCAACAAGGTGCCATAAAGGTGAGTATTGCTTTCCTAAGTGTGTTATCAATGCTTCAATATATTGTTGCGTGTGGTTATGATGGCTGAGTTTCTTCCTTTTATTGATAGACTCTGAGTCCAATTTGCATTAAATATATTGTGATTTTTCCATTTGAGTATTTTTTTTAAAATTGAGGCTTTGGTGGGTTTTGATTTCAGGTTCTTTTTGTTTCTCCAGAAAGATTCTTGAATGCTGAATTCTTGTCAATATTCTCTTCTACTGTACTTGTATCGCTTGTTGTGGTGGATGAAGCTCACTGTATATCCGAATGGTGAGTGTGATTACAACTGCCTCTTCACTCTTATATCCTTAGACATCATTACATCAAGATTTTCTTTTTATATCCGAATCATTTTTTATCCTGTTTTTTATTTTATTTTTCTTCTGGTAATGAATACGTATTCACTTTTATGAAGTTATGTATGATTCCAGGTCTCACAATTTCCGACCATCATACATGAGGCTCAGAGCATCATTGCTTAAAGAGAAGCTAAATGTTAACTGCATTCTGGCAATGACAGCTACCGCAACAACCACAACTTTGCATGCTGTTATGTCTGCTCTTGAGATTCCTCCAACTAGTCTCGTCCAAAAGGCCCATTTAAGGGATAATTTACATTTGTCTGTATCATTAAGTAAAGATAAGTAAGTACAGCTGCTCTTTCTTGCCTACATTTTATTTATTTGAATGGATAACTAGTTCTGTACAATATTCATCCTATTGAATTTCATGAACAAAACTAGAATGAAAGACCTGCTGGCATTGATCAAGTCTTCTCCATTCAAGGAAGTCAAGAGCATCATTGTATACTGCAAATTTCAGGTATATGCGAAGCTCACTTTATGTGCTCTTTCATATATAAATATAACATATTTTCCCAGCTATCTGTGATGACATCCAGACTGGCTCACTTAATTATGTATTTGTTTCTTGTTTTTCGACTTTTTGTTTCAGATGTATAATTTGCTTCTATATATTTGTGGTGTGATGAGTGTTACCTGAACAAAAGTGTATTTCTTGGCGGAAATATAATTCATTTAAATGCAATAAGTTAGAACTTTTATTTTTACTCATCAGATTAATAAACAAGTCAATACATATTCAGTTTTAAGAGACAACTAAGTCCATTCTAATTTTTGCAGTTTGAAACTGACATACTAAGCAGATATTTACGCGATTACAACATCTCTGCAAAGGTTAGTTTTCGTTTTTTCAGTTAACACAACTTTATTTGTCTTATCACAGAATTATAAATCTGACAACATTTTAAATTTATTTAGAGTTACCACAGCGGTATACCTGCAAAAGATCGTAGCCGTATACAGGAATTATTTTGTACAAACAAGATCAGAGTAGTGAGTATCACACCATCCTCAATCCATTTCGGCTTATATTATGAATATGTTTTAGATTTTGTTCATTGTCTTTTTATATTCTAAGAAAAACTTTCAATTTCTTCGGTTGTTAACAATTTGCTTCTATCAAAGGTTGTGGCAACTGTGGCATTTGGCATGGGGCTCAACAAGACGGATGTTGGAGCTGTAAGAAAAACTACTTATAATAACATATCTTTGTTGCATTATATTTAAATTAGATGTCACCTTAGAAAGACAACATCTAGTGCATTTATGCTTTTATCCAATTAAGACACAAGCCAACAGTATAAATGATCAGCTTCCTTTCTGTTGTTAAGATATTTTGAATACCAAGATTTTGCATCTGCTTCAGGTCATTCACTACAGCTTACCAGAAAGTTTGGAGGCATATGTTCAGGTTGAACTCTGGTTTCTTACCACTAGTTATTTGAAAGATATTTGAATTAACGTTTCCTATAAGATAAAGTTACACTTCTGTAGGAGATTGGGCGAGCAGGACGAGATGGTCGATCTTCGTATTGTCATCTTTTTTTGGATGATGACACGTATTTCAAGCTTCGTAGTCTTATGTTCAGGTAGTCAGATAAGAATCATACCTTGTCATTTTGCATAATGGTTTCATAAAACTTAAATTAGTAGTATTTTGTTCACAGTGAAGGAGTTGATCAATATGCAGTAGACAAATTCCTTTCTCAAGTTTTCACCGATGACAATAAATCAGAAGGGAAGATTTTCTCATTAGTAAAAGAATCTGCTTCTTGCAAACTTGATATGAAAGAAGAGGTTTTTTTCCTTATACTTTTCATGTTCAACTTTAGAGTTTATTATATAATTAGTCTTGAATGCTCTGTGGTTGGTAGTTCAGGTTCATGATATAGTCATGAAAGAGAAAGAATAAATTAGTAAGGGGGTTGTGCTTACTTTTTGATTCTCATAAGCTGTGACTCACTAAAGCATTCCATTGTGGTTTTTTGTCCTTTCCAGGTGATGTTCACACTTCTGACACAATTGGAATTGGGTGAAGTGCAATACTTGCGTTTGCTACCGCAGATAAATGTAACTTGTAGCTTGAGTTTTCATAAGGTGGGCAGAAAATTCATTAAAATCTTTGTTTACCTGGGAGTTCTACTGGCTGCAGGTGCTCTTGGAGTACCAGCCAGAAGCGATGAACATGTAACAAATGGCAGGAATTAATAAAGCCTTAGTCCAATTAAGTGAAAGTATTAACGATCTGATATAACTGTCTCACAATGCACCTAGAGAATAGTTCTTTTGGGATCGTTATTAGATAAATTAGTGCCACAGCATAAGTCTGGCCAAGTTTGGGCTAAAAGGGTATCTTTTTACAAGTTACTGTTTTTTTTTTAAATCAATTTTTTTGCTTATTTGATGCTTACCAATAGCAGTACTTGCACATTTGCAGACACCTCCTGATGTTCTTGCTGAAAGGGATATTGTTGTTGCTGAAATTCTGAAAAAGTGAGTATCTTAATGGTTAAAATACTAAAACTAGTAGAATACTATCTGTAGTCAAGAAGATTTTGGCTAATGAAATTATGACCATGGAGATTTTCAGATCTGAAATGAAGCAAGGAAAGTATGTGTTTCATATACCAACTTTAGCAAATAGCATCGGAGTTATGACAACTGATCTGACAACTCAGCTACAGAATCTGAAGGTATGGAACTATTTGAAAGGAGACCATGCTTTATACTTTTTAGCTATAATAAGAAAAATTAAGTCGAAAAAATCAATTAAATAGGTAAAGGTGTCTAAAGTGTAGGTTTTTTCAATTTTCTCTACAGCAAACCTTCATTTGTAGTTCTAGGATTATGATTTATAAAATTTTATTATTAATTTGCTTGGTAAGATTTAGGCCAATATTTTCCCTATCTCACCACATGTAACTTAGTCTTAATGTTTTATTTTCTCGTGACAATGATTTCTGCTTTGGCTTCTGGGTTTTCCTCTGTGTTTAGAGTCGAATGTTATACAAACAATCTTTTTATTTTTTTTGCTGATCTTTTCCGTGTGCTGAATCCTTGCGATCTTGTTTTAGTTCAAAGGGGAAGTAACATATGAGCTAAAGGACCAAGCCTTCTGCTATACAATTGTTAAAGTTCCTACGGATCTTTGCTCACTGTCAGCAGTTCTTACAAAATGGTTATCAGAGGTTGAAAGTTGTAAGGTATTATCATAAAAGACAGGACTAAGAAGCTAATTTTTCTTATGAATAAATCTGAAATAAACCGTCTATTGCAGCTGTTATTTCACAGCAATGTTTCTTCCCTTTTATTCTTTGAAAAAAGTCCTAAAGGCAAAGGTCCTTTGTCCTTTTTGTGGGTGTGTAAGGTCTTAACCGTCCAACAAAAACTGGTCATGTACATAATACATTTCTAAAAAAATGTCTGCTTTTCTCAATTTACAAAATCCAATTGATTTGGTTGTCTCATTATTTAATATTTTTTGATAAAAGCTAAGAATGTTTTTGCTTTTCCTGAATTCCAACCTATGAATAATTTCTGTTCTGGCTTTAGGTGTGGAAGTTTGATGCAATGCATGATGCTGTGGTATTTGCTGTTAATTCATGTGAGAAGTTGCATGGTTGTTGTGGTGCCGATCACACACCATGCTTGCAAAAGAAAATATTGGATTATTTTAACGAAAGTGATAATAATGATCATCCTAATAAGATGGGTCAAAGCAGGTTTGTCCAGATCTTATTTCTTAATGTTGTAGTACTATTAACACCAGATGATGATTCATCGTGGAAACTATTCCACAGCTCCTTCATATACTTAAATCATTAATTTGATTAATTTTTTTCTCTTAATCCTGTTATTGATTGTTATATACTGATAGTCTATTATTCCCATGCAGCCCATTTTTGCGAGCAGATATAAAAGTAAGAAGGTTTTAGCCTATAATCTATACTTGGATTCTGTAATCAGCAGATCCCTTCTAGTGATTTTAACTGGCTCTTTTTTTTGGAATAACAGGTATTTCTGCAGGGTAACTCACAAGTAAAATTTACTCCCAGATCTATTGCAAGGATAATGCATGGCATTGCCAGTCCATTATATCCGTCTACAATGTGGTCAAAAACTCACTTCTGGTATGTTAAACAAAGAGTAATTGGTGAAAATAATGACATTCTTTTGATAAGTCTTTGCAAAGTAGTCTTCCAAAGAAGGTTTCTGAGAAAATTTGTGTGTTCAACAGGTGTCGATTAGGCTACTTTGTAAAGAATTATTAAAAAAACTATTGCACAGAGTGACTATAAAATCTGACATTTCGCCAAGCACTCATTAAACAAAAGTGTATTGCTCATTTTGAACATAAATCCTTGAAGTTGATATGATATGAAAGACAGATCAGTCATTACTGATGGAAAACCAGTCAAGTTCTGATTAGTCTTACCTAATTTATGTTTATGGTTCTTTTGTTCATATTCAGTAATATTGTATTGGTAATAATAATTTCTGCACTGCAGGGGAAGGTATACACAAACAGACTTTCATGTTGTAATGGAAGCAGCAAGAGCAGAACTAATTAACTTGTCAGCAAAGACGCAACCCACCTTATAAGAATCAAACACACTGTTTCATAAAGGTGATTATAATATTTGAAAATCCCATCTGCTAATTTATTTTAATAAGTTAGCAAATATTTTTATTGAGCAAGAATCCAACCATACTGATCTGATGCCACAGTTCACTTGAAGATTAGGAACATGAGATTTGACATATTTTGATCAGCAGCATATAAAAGTAGTACAGATTACAAGTTGTGGGGTAAGCTGTCTGAGAATTACTCTCTTTGTTTTTCTTATCTCTTCTGAATGTTTGTATTATCAGGCAAACTCAATAATTGTGAAAATGTACAGAACTGGTCAAAAACTTGTATTGGTTGTCTAGATTTGGAAATGTCCTGTCATATATGGATTATAGTATTGAAAAGGATGCTTTCTTATTTTCTCATGCTTTTTCTTTGCAGTTTCCTGATGTAGTAGCACCCAAATGAAGGCTAACCAAACCTGTTATCGCCTAGGGGCTTGCCTGCAAACAATTTAGCTGTACAAGATGAAGAGAAAGTGGATTCAAATGTATAAGAAATAATTCATATAATAACAAAAAGAATTATCACATTAATATATATTTTTTCCTTTTAAGCGTGTAATTTTTATTTTTATTTTTTACATGTCATATATTTTATAATTCTTAAATGTCTCATTCAGTCCTTACCAATTTATTGTCGTTTTATATACATTTTTTTTAATATAGTGTCAAAAAAAAAATTCAATATTTATGCATGTCGTATTTAAATTATTGTCGTTCCTATGATTTATTGTCGTCTTATAAATAATTGTGTTTCTAAGCTTACATAAGTTCTCTAGTTAAATTGCTCTGTTATTTTCAAGTGAACAATTTTGGCTTGAAGTTCAGCAAGAATATATACACACAGGAAATTATAATGGTCCTCTCAATTCAAGTTAGTACTAAAAAAATTTCTTAAAAAAAAAAAAGCTAAAGAGAAACATTTTATTATTTTTAATAGTAAAAAATGACCTCCTCTGTAGGTTTTTAGTCAAAATTTTATCTAAAAAAAACAAATATACTCTAATTTAAGATGCATTAATATCTTTTTTTTATACGTATAAATATAGTTTATAAAATTTATTACAAAACATCAAATTTAAAAGAACTAAAATCCAAAAAAAAAAAAATTAGGTTTATAAACAAGTAAACTATACGTGTTTTAGTTTTAAATTTTAGTTATTTAGGTTTAAGTTTATTAATCAAATTTATAAATTGTTTACAAAATATTATAACCACATTAATGCACAAAAAATGACAAGTATAGTTTTTATTTTGGTTTTAATTTATTTTAACTTTTAAGTTTGGCTAATCAATTTTATAAATTAGTATTAATATTGGTGCATTTAAATTGAATATGTTTTTATCTTTTTAAATAAAATTTTGATTAAAAACATGAAAAGGATGCTATATTTAACATTTATATTTGTAAATAAAATAGTACACTTGTGTTTGGGGACTTCTATGCATTATTGACTTGGAAAAGATTGTAGTAATAGAATAGTGCACTTTTGTGTTTTGTTAAGTAGTGGCAAAATTTCACATGATGAATGCAAGTGTTGTCACTTGCTGCTAGTTTCTTTATCCATTTGTTTCTTCTTTGAGCCTAAGTTTGATGATCTATGTAACCACTATTCCCATGCATCTTGACATTTGTACCCATTTTGCTTGAGAAAATAAACTTTAAAGTTCCAAATCTAAACATTTGGGAATTGACTTTCATTCTTAGAGAAATTAACACTAAAACAAGTCATAGTATGTATATATATATGTGCGTGTGTGAGAGAGAGAGCTTGTATATTACCCTAATCATAATAGTAAACGATACAAAAATATCTATCTGACAAAATATATATGGCATTACTTTAGTCATTAGAAGAAGATTTGAAATTTGTGGTAAAGCAAGGGAGTAAAACACTAGATGCTTGAAAAAAAACAATGATGATGATGATAGGTAACATACATGCAAAAGTGTTTCGGGGCAAGTCTAGTGGCTGCAAAATATTATGCAAAAGTGTTTCGGGGCAAGTCTAGTGGCTGCAAAATATTAAAATAATGCTAATATCATCGTATTACAGTTCAACGAAATTATATTTGTCACACTATTATGCTATCAAGCTACCAAACTCTACCAAATATAGAGTAATGTAGCAATGATAAAAAAACTTATTTACTTTTTTGTTTTTTTATAGTAGTATTTAGTAATAAATATATATGTATATTATTTTATATATACATTTAATAATAAATACATTTAACTCTTTCCCTATTTTTTTTAATAATCTTAAAAGGTAAACTCCATTTGCAAAGATAGTCAAGTCAAACATATTTTTGAATGAATGCATTGATCCAACTCAATGATAAAGAAAAAGAAAGTAAAGTGTGTTTTGGAGTTTGAATAGAATTATTGAATGTGGAATTGGCCACTTTGTTGGTTAACTTCATTTGTTGGGTAAATAAGCCCAAATAGAAATAGAATATGACCCCAAATCCAAATCCAAACTCAAAATGACAAAAGTGGTATATTCTACCACATGGCATATCCCTTTTATTCACATTATTTGAGCTGAGGAAAAATAAATTATATTTCATAAAATTCAAATCCCAAAAATTTTAAAAAAAAATTAAGAATAAGAATAAGAGTATGCCAAAGGCTAAGACCGTTAGTTAAAATCAAGAAGTAGCAATTGAAATAGGTATTTTCATCAAAAACCACGATTTTTCTTCTTAGCTTTCCCGGGAAAATTCTACATATTAAAGCAACTTTCTTTCTCTTTAAACTTCGTTGAATCAGTCAGAGAGTGTCCATTTCGCGATTTTTTTAGCTGGGTTTTCGACATTTTTCCGGAATTTTGATTCGTTTCGAAGAATTGGGAACGAAAAGACGAGATTTTTAAAGTGATGGATGAGATGACGGCGACGTCTGTTACGGTGGTGAGAAATTCGTCTGTGTCTTCTTCGACAATCTTTACGAATTTCCCTCTTATCTCTGCTTTTCTTGCTTTCGTCATGGCTCAGACCATCAAGTTCTTCACTGCCTGGTACTTTATTCTCTCTCTTTGTTTTTCAATCTTTGGAATTGGGATCTGGTATTTCGTTTATTTAATATTATTTCTATTTGGACATCTGTTTTTATGTTGAGAAAGAACATAAAAATTAGAAATTGGCTTGTACAATGTCGTTTTCTTCTTGTGATCGCATTCGAACGTTATTTGATCGAGTTGCCGAGGGATTGTTTTTTATTTGGATCTGGTTTCGTTTGTTGGTGTTTGATTACTGCTTGTGCAAATCTTTTTATGTGGAAAATAAATCAATTGAGCATTCCAATTTATGGGTCGAATCATGAAAATTATCAAGACTGAAATTCTTGAAAAGCCAAGCAGTTAACTTGTTCTTAGCTCTATGAACTAGCATTTCCTTTCTTCTTTCTTTGTTTTTGGACTGTTAAAGTTTCAATTTTTGGGTGCTTGTGCTTATAGTTATAGCCGTTTGAGCTGCAAACACTAGTCTTATTGAATGAGTCATTGTTAAAATCTTTAAAAATTGGTTTCTATCTTCTTCTTCCTCTTCTTTTTTGATTGATGTGGGTAAAGGGCAAATAAGATATGGAAAGGAAACTTCAATGGGAATATTGTTTTCCTTTTAAGGGAAGAATATGTTCTTGGCTTTAACGGTGGGGAATTATGAAATTTCATAATGGTACAAGAGTCTAATGATTTCTTAGATTTGCAGGTATAAAGAAAGACGATGGGATCTCAAGCAACTTGTGGGGTCTGGTGGAATGCCATCGTCTCATTCTGCAACTGTTACTGCTCTTGCTGCTGCCATTGGGTTCCAAGAAGGCTTTGGAGGATCGGTGTTTGCGATTGCGTTGATCTTAGCGTGTGTTGTATTACCTCTTGTCCCCTCATTTTATTGTTATTCACAAAGAACTTGTACAAATGAAAATAGTTTATTATACAATTTAAAGGAGTTTATAATTATTTTCAGAGAACTGACATTAATGAAAAGAGTTGAAGTCTTAATTTCTGGTGGAAATATTATGATTCCATACTCCTTGCTATGTTTGCAGTCAGTTGATAATCACAGCCTTAACTTACTATAATATTTGTGATCAGGCGTTATAATTCTCTTGCCTTTTTAAGATAGTTCATGTTCTGGTGTTGTGGGAACATCTCTAATGTAAGATGCTTGTTGCAGGTCATGTATGATGCCACTGGTGTAAGACTACATGCTGGACGCCAAGCAGAGGTTAGACATTTTTCTTCTCTTGTTTTTTTTTTCTTTCTTATCCTTTATGCTGCTATTTCGTTCTGTTCATCTGTTTCTCTTTTGAGAAGCTTTGGTTTCAAGTGTTTGCAAGTTATCTGTTAGCTTCATAAGCTTTTCATGGTTTGAATTGATTTTATGTAACCATTATGTATTTTTTTTCAGGTCTTAAATCAAATTGTTTATGAACTTCCTGCTGAGCATCCTCTAGCTGAGAGCAGACCACTGCGTGAACTTCTTGGTCACACCCCTCCGCAGGTTTGCTACATACATTGCTTCCTAAAACTTGATTAATTAGAAGTACACAAAGATTTTGAAAAAGTATCCCTAAACATTGATTGATTAGAAATATGCAAGGATTATGAGAACTTTATTCTTAAACATTGAACTCCAATTCAAAAAAAAAAAAACTAATAATGCATGGAATTTTAATGGTTATTAGCGCTCTTTGTAGTGTTCCTACTTTTCATTGGATTTTGTTTCAATATTTTACGACCACTTCTGGTTCATAGCTTTCAAATTGTTAGTTTTTTTAGTCTAAAATTCCTGTTTTCTTATCAATTTTTGGCTTCAGTCAAATGATGGATTTTTGGACTTGTGATATTTTTCTGTCTATACTATATTTTCAGAGATATATGATGTAATAAAACATTTTTGCCTTGTAATATCTGTCAATGACATTGCGTGACTTGTAGCCTTGTTGGTTGTTACTTCCTTATTTTATCATCAACATGGATTTTAATAGCTTCGCATCATTTGCAGGTTGTTGCTGGTGGATTGCTTGGAATTGTCACAGCATCTATGGGCCATTTGCTTATCGTTCTGACTGGCCAAACTTGATGACAAAGAATATACCATTTAGTAGCATCTTTCAGGGATGGATCTTCATGAGTCTTTTGGACAAATACGTCTCAAAGAATCATAACAAAACATACATGGTTTGTTCAGGTTTAAATAGGAAAACCCCCCCTTTTTGTCCATTTTATAGCATATTCTTGGGTCAGAACTGTTCTTTACTTGTACAAAAACTAGAATTGGTTATTGGTAAATGTAATTCCATTAATTTCTGGTTTGATTCGAACATGCTCAAACCATTTACTATCTTAAATGCTTGCAATATGTGATCAAAATACATGGCAAGCATCGGAGAAAACAAAGAAATATTAAAAAAAATTATTTGATGCTCACAAGGCAATACAAAAATATTGCCTAATGTATAAATTCAGCTGACACCAAGAACAGCAGAAAAAACCCTTTTCATTTCCTTTACAGGATCCCCAACAAGTCCTGATTTCACACGCCAAGAGATGTGATCATCAGGCCTAACAAGGATGGCTCCTTTGTCAGTCATCTTGCATAGATCCCACCATGAAGATGAATTAGGTGACTTCTTTATCTCAAGAACATCTATGTAATGCTCCCAAGGTGCCAAAAACGCCTTACTTCCTACTTCAACTCCTTTTATACTATCAGCAGACCAGAGCACACATACTCTTACAGGCACCTTGAATTCCTCAGCCACCTCTAATGTAGCACGAGCAAGATGGTATGATGACTTGTTAGGCGCTACGATGAGAAGAAACTCAACTTTGTCCCCAGATATAAGATCCAGTGTTGAAGCTATTTCCTACATAATTTTATGCGATATTTTAAAGATCAGATTGGAAGGAATAGCCAAGTGAATGTGGAAACAGAATTGACAACAGGCAAACAGATAACCAGCATACCTTACTAGAGGAATTTGATAACACCCTTACATTCATATGGGGCAGTTTGCACCCTGGATCTGCAGTTGGAATATAATCCCTCCGACGTCCTGTAGGTGCTTCAGGAGTACCCGGCACACCATCACTCTCGGGAACTAGTGCTCCTTCAACATACCTAAACATCAGTGCCTAGAATGAGAAACTATTGAAAGGATGTTTAATTGATAGGTGGATAGTACTGATCGGATTGTGAATCAAATTGGTGTAGAAAACTGAAAAATTATATAGTATTGTTGAAGAGGTGTTGAGTTTCATAGAAAATCGTTATGATACCTGAAACCAAGATCCTCTGCAGGGAACTGGAGTTGAAGGCTCTTTCCTTCATCAAATATTTGTCTTAGCTTAGCAAGCCTTGAATGACCAAGTGGGTTCTTTTCATTCAAAACATATCCTGAGAGCTGTGCACGACCTATTGCAAATATTCCATCCAAAATTGCCCTCTGTAGTCCAGATGGTAGAACAGCACCAACTCCATTGATAACATGGTGGACTGCAAATTAATAGTCACAAACAGCTACAGTTTTCCAAAGAGAAAGCTATAATAATAACTAACCATGCTACAGATAAAAGGCAATAGGATGCTTTGGTTTACCTGAGTTCGCAACAGCTGGATCAAGACCAAGTGCAGCAGGAACTGACATGGCTGCTTTGAAGTTTTGAACGCTAAGCTCCGTGTTGAGAATGGCAATCTGACATTGATGGATAACATTGTATGTAGAAACCTTTACTTGGTTTTGGGAAATGAAATGGTATGATTAATACAATACAAGTGAAAAAGATAAATCAATACCGGCCTACGTTCTGATTCATAAGTATTAAGCATTGAAATTGGTGCAATACCCTTTACTACAGACGCTATTTTCCAGGCAAGATTATGAGAATCCTGAATTCCAGTGTTCATTCCTGCAAAAATTCATGGGCTCTGAGTGTATGTTCATGAAGCAGGTAATAAATAGGCCTCTGAGTTTTATCTAGAATCTTTCAGAACTAAAAGCTATCCCCACTTGATAATTAACATAGGGAAAATAAATTTACTAATTATATCTATCAAGTACATGTAGCAACTAAGATACAATGTCAAAATTAATACTGATCCATGCTAGTAGAATTTCATTCTCAACTTAACCAACACATACCAAATCCCCCAGCAGGAGGGAAACGATGAGCAGCATCGCCAGCAAGTAATATCCGGTTGTCATGACATAGAAACTTCTCAACCACTTCAGCATGCATAACCCATGGCTTTATATCAATCACATTTAGGTCTCCGAGCTTTCGACCAACTAATTTAAGAATTAACTCCTCACACACCTGGAATAATTTGAATTTAAAAAAAAATAAAAGGTCAAACAAAACTCAAGAGCCTCAAATATGGCAATCAGGTTTATCATATTGTTGCACTTGCACATAAATATGTCAATAGCACATTCTCATTTCTCATTCTTAAATCCAATAAACATCCTTCGCCATTCAAGTAAAACTTTTCTGAGAACACTACAACAAATATTTTATTAAACCCATCTGTAATGTAAAAGAGTACCTTAGGAGTGAAATCTTGAAAGTTATGCTGAGGTGGATAGAATGGTATCTGCAGGAACATGAGATAATTAGAACATTTGTACATGGTAAGAATGCTCTTCTAAAATATATCCATTTAGAAAATGGGATACCTGGAAAACAAATTCACCTTCATTGAGATCATGAGCAACAAGGACCCCAATGGCTTCAGTATTGAAAATAAAAAACAGCATACCAGGTCTCTCACTGAGCAAGTACTGTCCAAGGTCTTTGCTCAAAAAATGGACACTTATAAGCTTTTGCAACTCTCTTTCACCTTTCATATCTATTCCCACAAGCCTACGTACAGTACTTCCAGCACCATCTGCACCAACAAGGATATTACATCTGATGTCTTTCTCCATTAACTTCCCATCCTTGACAAAAGAAGCAGTTACAGTAACATAGTCATTATTAAAATCAATGGCTAAACACTCATGCCCCATCAATATTTGCCTTTCCCTAAGGATCCCATGGCTGATGCCTTCCAATCCTTCAGATCTGCAAACCTGGAATTTAAGATTTTCAAGCTGCTTAAGCAGTAACCTTGACAACTTGTACTGGGAGAAGTGTGCAACAGAAACTGGGCTGACAACTTGCTCAAAATCTGGTGATAAAATTAAAATCACGGCAGAAATGTTCAATATCACTATGTTCACATTTTCTGTAATCTAGCATTTTTTTGGAATATTATGCTATCTACTTATAAGAATGCAAGGATATTCTAAAGCTACAACTATGAAGACCTTAAAATAAACGTAATGTTGCTCAATTTCTGCAGTCTACTAAATAAGATTTGAAAGTGGCAAGATTTAAAAGTAATATAATCAACTCAGCACCTTGAGGTTTCATATGGTCAACTGAGCCAAGAATTGAACCAGAGAGTGAAGTGCAATATATGAACTTTCTCCATAATTCCACTGGTGGTTGGGACCTCTGAATCTCCTCTGCAAGGCCATCCAATTTGCGAAACACCTAGCAACAAGACAGTTCAAATGAAGCCTAAAATTCCAAGTAACCCATTTGAATTATATCTCCCACTTAAAAAAAATCAACCTCCATGGTTCGGTTGTTGATGAAGTGTGCCTGTGGATGCTTAGAAAAATTCCTACTTTTCTCCAAAACCGCACATTTAACCCCTAAAAGAGAAGTAACATTAACGTATGATCCACTTTCAACATTCATACTCCAACTCAACAAGATTAACATTTGTCAATAAGAGGAACAAACACTAAGCTAACGTATTGTATCACCACCAATATCTCAACTCCCAGTAAACAAAGCACTAAAGCATTAGAACACCATAAAGGAGAAAACTGATCATAGAAATATACATATCTTTTAACACAAAAGCAAGCATAAGAGTTTTACATTCCTTCCCAATAATTTCGGAGCCACCCGGAGCAAAATGATCGAATTAAGAGTATAGAGTGTATACCCAATTTGGTTAAAAGTATAGAAAGAACGAGACCCACTGGCCCTGCTCCGACGATTAAAACTGGAAGCACCGTATCGTCGCCATTGCTGAAAATTTTCGAGCTTGACGACAAGGTCCTTCTCTGAATGTCCCCAAGTGGGAAAGCTTTGATTCTGGACCTTCCCCATTGATGGGTATGGAAACTTTTGATGACCTTGAAAAACCCCATGACCCAGAAGCTGAAACGAAGTCTAGAGCATGGCCATGGAAGGTGGTAGTATGAACCAACGAGAAGTGAAGCAGAGGTGGTTAGTAGTTGTCCACGACGGTGATGGTTGGTTGGTTAAAGTCGGTTTGAATTATGGGACGAATCTTTTGGGCTAGGGCGAACAATCGCAGACAGACCTGGTATTTCCGCCCATTTCACTTTTAAAGCCCATTATGGGCCCACTGCTTTGGGGATTTTGCATAAATATGGCTTTTTAGCTATAATTGTGCAAAAATATGGGAATCAATCTTTTTATAATATGTATGGAAGATTTCATATAAGGAAAACTTAGATTATGGGAAAATTAAGTACATACCACAATTGAAATTTAAACAACAACACATCAGCACAAAACAGGGGTACAAATGTAATTACCAATTCAATCATCATCCGCTCATTTGTTCATGCCTAAAACACGATCAAACTTTTCTCCAAAAACCACGTAACAATCTGCAGATTCCTTCCATCTTCGGCACTCCATTCTCCGGTGATAGCTTTCTTCTCCGGCAACAAATCGTATCTCCGGCGATCACCACAACAATCGACCAACTCTAGCAAAGGTTTGACCTCAGCTTCTGCCAAAAAAATTTAAGAAAAATCTGATCACTAAAGCACTGGTCCCTTTCTGCAGAAATCAAAAAAATTCCAACATTCTTCCAATCATACGAGCTGCAATCTTTGAAGATTCCAACGACCTGCATATCCACTGCACGATCAAGAACCAAGGTTTGCAAGAAACCGTATCCTCTGTCAACTCTGTTCTATTGTCATTTTTTTTTTTGCAAACTATCTTAAATCTTCTACATAAAACTATATTATTTGCATACAAAATCAAAAATTATAGATGAACTATTATCTTGATTATAATGAAAATGACCATGATCATAACGTGCTTGCTGAAAAACACAAACAATTTATAAACTAAAAAATAGAAAAAAATTACCCAAGCTCACTGGTTTGTGTACATTGATTAACCAAAAAAAAAAAAACAAGAGACAAGAACTCTGAAATTTTTACATCCTAATTTGTCTTTACAATAAAAAGAATAATTTGATATTAGTGTGAATTTTAATAGCCAAAACATTCAGAAACATTAGGACAACTAGTTACTTGGAAAAACAATCAATAAATTCAACTAAATGTTTCAGTAGGGTATGGGACTACAGATTAAGGGAACCAGTTACCTTCACACTGGTTTGTGTACATTGATTAACAAAAAAAAATAGACAACAAACAAGAACTCTAAAAATTTTACATTCAAATTTGTCTTTACAATAAAAAAAAAAAAAAAATTTGATGTAGCTGTGATGATTTACTGCAATAGGGTAACCAGTTACCCTGAAAAACAGCCAATATATAAAACTAAGAGGAAATTACAACTATATAAAACTAAGTGTAAAAATAGGCAATATATGATTCAATATTAAGGTAACCAGTTACCCTGCAAAAAAAAAAAAGTCAATGTGTAAAACTGAGTGTAACAAGTTAACCTGCAACAACAGTCAATATATATAACTAATTGGAAAAACAAAAAATATATAAAACAAAGTGTGACCAGTTACCCTACAAAAGCTAAATGTTTCAGAAGAAGATGTGATTAAATATTAAGTAAACCAGTTACCTAGCCCATTTAGAACCAACTAACTACTTAAAAAATTGCCATATTTTACAGATATGGACAATATTACTTCTTAAGTTCAATATGGAGGCAATTGGAATGAAAATAATGAGTACCAAGGGTACACAATGACTGGGATATTAATACCACCAAATTGTTCTTTTGACAACTTGGTGAATTTGATAAAAAAGGAGATAAAGGAAAAAACAGCAACTATTGAAGTTTCTTATCAAGTAGAAAAAGGAACACCACCAATGAAGGTTGTAACAGACAATTCAGTGTTGTTCTTTCTGGAAATAAAGAAAAAAGTTGCTACTAAAATAACAGACTTACCATTGTGTGTCACTATAGTTCAAGAATCAAGCAATGAAAATGACCTTCTTCTATTAGCAAATCAGAAAGCTACGCAGAAATGGAGGTGGGGACATTATTAATGCAAGCAAACCAAGCTTCCATCAATGAACAAATGTTTCTTGAAGAAGGAATGTCAAGCACAACAAATGAGGGCATAAATGTGTCATACATGCCTCATTTTGCTGAAGAAGTAGCTGATTTCATAATTGAGGACTATACAAGAAGAAAAAAGAAGTTGGATGAAATCCAACTAGTAATATCTGATTACAGAGTGAACACAATAGAGCATGGGAAAATTTACAAGGATAAGAACACAGTCAAATCAGCTCTTAGCCACTATGCAATGCTGCATAACTTCCAGTTCAAAACAAAAAGATCAGAACCTAGAGAGTACCTAGTTACTTGCGCAGATGAAACATGCAAATGGTTGGTGAGAGCATCTAAGTACAGAAATCAAGATTTATTCAAGGTACGGAAATGCAATCCAAATCACACTTGCTCTGTTGAAATTGTTTTGGAAGACCATAGGCAAGCAAAAAGCATCGTAGTTGGGGAATTAATAAAGAATAAGTACAAGTCAATCAAAAGAAATTACACTCAAAATGACATCATGAATGATATGAATGATGACTTCGGAGTAACTATGGGATACACAAAAGCATGGAGATCAAGAGAGAAAGCTTTGCGTCTAGTAAGAGGGAACCCCGATGATTCATATCAAAAGTTGCCAATATATCTTTACATGTTGAAGCAAGCAAATCCAGGAACAATAACACACCTACTCACAGACAAGGAAGATAGATTCAAATACCTATACATAGTTTTCTCTAACTCAATCAAGAGTTGGAGATACTTGAGGCCTATAATTGTTGTTGATGGAACTTTCTTGAAAAATGCACATGGTGGTACCCTATTTTCGTGTTGGCTTTTGGAATAGCAGACTCTGAAAATGATAACTCATGGCTTTGGTTCTTCTCCAAACTGTGAGACACCTATGGAGAACCCGAAGGTATGATAGCTTCAACAATATATTCTTTTTTTTTTTTGGTAAATCAGAGAAAATTTATTAAGCTCAAAACAAATTACAAACACCAATTAATTACAAATATAACTGTCCCACCCAATCTAAATCTTTTTGACTCATCTTCTTTTTGTTCATATAACAGACCCTGTTACAGACATCTTTTTTAACCTTTTGAACAACACTGCTAACCATTGGCACCCAGTGATTCCACAAAGCTTCATTCCTAGCTTTCCAAATGTGATATATACAAGCCACTAACACACAACAGCACACCTTCCTACAACATGAAGACTGCCTATTCCTTCTAATCCAGTTCATAATGCCATCAACCTCATATCTATTAGATCCTAAGCCTAACCATCTCAGGATATCAGAGATACAAAGCTTACTAAACTCACAAACAAAAAATAAATGTTTATGAGTTTCCTCTGTCTTTCCATAGATAATACAACAGTTATCTTTCACACAACCAAATCTGAGAAGACGATCCTTTGTTGGTAATCTTTTTTTTAAAACCAGCCAGGTCACAAATTTGTGTTTCGGAATTCCAAGTCTGTCCCAAATGAAAGAATATTGCCACTTCACATTTGACTTATCCTTCTGCAACTTGTATAACTGAGCAATGGAACAAGCAGGCCAAACATGGATATTGTGCATCAGAATTTCCTTGAATTCATTCTTTATGTTAACTACTTTTTTCCAGTACCAACTACTAGTTGTAGGAGCCATATAGCCCCACCAGTCTGCCTCCTTAATATACACCGAATGAACCCACTTCACCCAAAGGTTATCCTCCTTCTTAGCTATAGCCCAAAAATATTTCCCAATAGCACACCGGTTCCACAAACCAATGTTTGAAAAGCCCAGACCTCCAACATTTTTACTCTTCTCAATCTCAGACCAAGATACACGACCTGGCCCTTCCATATACTCTGAACCTTTCCAAAGAAAAGCTCTGCATATTTGCTTGATTCTTCTAATCACCATTTGGGGCAAAATAATCAATTGAGACCATTACAAATTAATAGAAAGCAGGACAGAATTGATAAGAATACATCTCCCTGCAAAGGAGAGATTTCTTGAGCTCCAACTCCTAATTCTTTTAACCATCTTCTCAACTAAACAATCATAATCAGCTGGAGTTATTCTAGCATTGCTTATGGTCATTCCTAAATATTTGAAAGGAAGCTTACCTCTACTAAACCCAGTCATATCAGTGATCCTATTCCAATCTCCATCATTCAATCCAACACCATATATGGCTGACTTAGCTTTGTTAGCTTTTAAACCAGAAGCATCTGTAAACAACTGAAATCCCCTGAGTAAAATATGGATAGCTTTAAAGGTTCCTTTGCTAAATAGAAGCAAATCATCTGCAAAGCAGAGATGATTTAACTCCAAAAAATCACATCTTGGATGATATTTAAAATCCTTATGATTCCCAACTGCCACCATTATCCTCGACAGATACTCCATACTGATTACAAACAACAAAAGGGATAATGGATCCCCTTGCCTTAAACCTCTCCTAGACTTCAAGCATCCTGTTTGAGCCCCATTGATCATGAAAGAGAATCTTGGAGTAGTAACACAGACCATAATCAAATTGATAAACTTAGATGGGAAATTAAGAGCTATCATCATTTCTTGCAAAAAATTCCAATCCAAGGTGTCATAAGCTTTTTGAAGGTCTATTTTAATCATACAAGATGAGCTAGTACTTTTCCTCCCATAACCCTTCACTAAGTCTTGGCATATCATAATATTATGAGCTATATTTCTGCCTTGAACGAAACCACTTTGACTATCAGAGATAATTGTAGGTAAAATCACTCTAAGTCTTGAACAAATAAGTTTGGTGGCTATTTTACAGACCACATTGCAACAAGAAATTGGTCTATAATCACTAACATTCTTGGGGCATCTAGATTTAGGAATAAGGGTTATATTGGTTGTATTGAGTTCCTTAATCAGCTTACCCGAATGCAGGAAAGAAAGAACTGCTTTAATAACATCCTGTCCAGTAATATGCCAAGTGTGTTTAAAAAAAGCACTACTATACCCATCAGGACCCGGTGCCTTCTCATCAGGAATGGAAAAAAGAGCATCTTTCACTTCATCTTTGGTGTACTGCTTCAACAGAAAATCTGCCTGATGCTCAGAGACTAACTTCCCAGCTTTGACCACCCTGTCCAAAACAGCTTTCCTCCCATTTGAAACAGAACCAAATAACTCTGAATAATAATCATTGAAAACCTGAGTCGCTCCTTCCTGTGTATCAAACCAACGACCCTTCATATCCCTTATAGAATGAAAAGAGTTTTGAATCCTTCTATTTCTGATACTCCTGTGAAACAATTTTGTATTTTCATCTCCATGCTTGATCCAATCCACTTTTGCTTTCTGCTTTAAAAAATTAATCATATTCTGGTGCGCAAGATGGTAATCAACTCTACAACTAATTTTCTCATTCATCAATTGAGTATTACCAGGGGATTCATTAATTTTTCCTTGAATCTCCAGCAGCTTCTGAAAAGTCTCAGCATCTTTAACAAAGACACCCCCCTTTCCCTCCTTATTAAGCTTAGTTAAAACTCCCCTAAGCTTTTTTAACTTGGTAATTAAACAAAACATAGGGGTTCCTGTAATTTCTTCATTCCAACATAAAGAAACCTTATTCAAGAAATCTTTACGACTACTCCAAAAATTGAAATATCTGAAGGGTTTTCGGATCTCACACTCTGAAGAAAAAGTCACCAAACAAGGACTATGGTCAAAATCCCCTTCAGGAAAGAATATAGCCTCAGCATTAGAAATTTTTTCCAGCCATTGATCATTTACCAACACTCTGTCAAGCTTTGCATACACACGAGAACTATCATCTTGCTTATTATTCCAAGTAAAAAAGTTCCCAATAAATTTCATATCTACTAACCCACACTTCTCCACACAGCTTTGAAACGGGACCATTTCAGATCCATTTCCACTATAGTGTAATCGATCTGAAGGAGATAAAACAGAGTTAAAATCCCCCATTATCATCCAAGGACAACTAGTAATACTGCCTATGTTCTTCATATCCTCCCAAAGCCTTTCTCTGTCATTCATATCATTTAAATCATAAACCACAGTGACTGCAAACTGGATTCCATGCTTAATCTGAACTAGAAAGTGCATCCATTGACTTGAGCTACCCCGAATATCCACCATAAAACTATTCGGATTCCAAGCTACAACAATCCGACCATTAGGATGATTAGCTAAATTGCAAGTGAAACACCAACCTTGAAACATATTAAGGTATAAGGCCCCCATTTTAGAAACCTTAACCCTTGTTTCTAGGAGACTAACAAAACCAATTCGTTTATTGGATATCATTCTCATGACATCATTTTGCTTGTTAGTTTTGTTAAGTCCCTTAACATTCCAGCAAAACAATCTATCCATTAATTAATGGAGGATCTCCCCCTCCATCAATATTGGACCTCATCTCTTGAAGAGCTACTCCCACATGCAATTTTGCATCAGAAAACTGATCTAAAGCCTTAAACGAGTTACTCACATTCACTTCTGTGTCTTTTGGTATCTGCATTTTTGAGCCTTTAGCTTGGCAAAAACCATCTGGGTCCTTCTTTCTTTCAATCTGCCCCTGTGCTCGAGTAACCTTCCTTGTTGTATCAGTTTGCTACAGACTAGTAGTTTTCGGTTGCCAAATTTGAGATATCCCTGCTTTGTCTATCCTCTTCCTGCAGTCGCTTTTGACATGGCCAATTCCACTGCACTGAGAACAAGCATCTGGTTTCCATTCATAGTAAACTTCCACATGCACAAGCTCTCCTTTCTCGTCTTCAAATTTGATTTGAGCTGGTAATTCTTTAGCTAAACTCACTTCAATAAGCACCCTAGCAAACTGAAGTTTATCTCTGTTCCCTGTTGCTCTGTCCTGACGAATCATCTTCCCAATTGTGCTCACTATTTTAGCCATAGTTCTCTCCCCCCAATACTTAAGTTCCAGGTTTCTTAATTGAACCCAAATTGGGACTGTCAACACTGTGTCCTTGGTGAATTTAACATCTGGATCCCATCTTTTCATAATGATAGGCTTCCTGTCAAAAAAGAAGTATCCAGCATCCAAAATTCCATCTTTAACTTCTACCTTTTGAAATCGAATCAGGAAAATACCTTGAGCCAACAGCCCTATTTTATCTATCCCTTTGTCTCTCCAAATTCTGCGAACGAAACCTTCCATCACCGAAAGAGGAGGATTGGCCCCCAAAACATAACACACAATGGAAGAATTCCAGAATTGAACTTCATCTTTTATGTCATTAACCTCTATTTTGACAACATCAGTCTCCATCTTCAAAATAGGTGTAGAGTTACCTGTATTCCATGCTTTTCCTTTTGAACCTGATATGTCACCCTTCAGAACTCCCAACCAGTCAATAAGGGTTTTTTTAACCACCGATCGACATTCCAGTTCTCCAACATCAACCTCTGGTCCTCCCCTAGCATCTGTAATTTCTTGAGACTCAGGATCCTCCATTGCCAACTCTGTCCCCTTTTGACCGAAGACATCATCATCGTCCAGATTAAGAGCCTCCACCCCCAGAATTTCATCAATGGATTTTAGTTTCTTGATTGGATCTGTTGATGAAGGTCCTTTTTTCTTCTTCACCGGCGTCTTCTTCTTCAATTTTGGTCTCCCTGCCATGGCACCAGCTCAAGCTGAAGAGAGAGCAAAAAATTGGCGCGAAAAAAATTTCGAAAAAAGTTTTAATGTTTTCCAACAACGATATATTCTTGTTTATAAACAAATAGGAACATTTTACCAAAACAAAATACACAAATACATGCTATTTCTTTTAGAATCTGAACAAAGTAACTGGTTACCTTCACCAAAATAAAAAAAAAATTGAAAAATACTTAATTTTTGTTTTTTGATTTTAAAATATTTGTACTCCACAGGATTGGCTATAGTTTCTGACAGACATAAGAGCATAGACAATGCAGTACATATGGTGTACCCAAATGCTTTCCATGGAGTTTGCATGTTTCACTTACTCAATAATTTGAAAGGCAAGTATGGGAGCCATGGAGAAGAGCTACAAATGAAATTCATTGCAGCAGCAAAAGCATACACAAAGACAGAATGTGAACACTACATGAGAGGCCTTGATAGAATTGATAGACACATTAGGCCCTATTTAGAAAAAGCCAAGTATGAAACTTGGGCAAGATCATACTCGCCAACAAAAAGATATACCATGATGACATCCAACATCGCAGAATCACTCAACACTACACTAAAAGCTGCAAGAAATCTCCCCATTGATATCTTGGTTGAATGCCTTAGAAGTTTGGTTCAAAAGTGGGTTTGGAACAACTCAAATAATGCAAATGGAACATTCACAAAAGTCTCTACAGCAACAGAGAATGAATTGAGACATGGCATTGTTTCAAAAATGAAGTATGAGGTATGCAACTAAACATATTCTTACAAATCCTTATTCGGTCAATAGATGGTAACTAGTTACCTTCCATAAGAACAGGAAAATTTTTTTTTACACAGAAGCATAACTAGTTACTTTAAATCTTAAGTCTAGTTAAAATGTTTATTATCTGATTCTATTTCATGACAAACTATTTTTAGGTCTTGCCTTTCAACACAATAGAATACCAAGTTCGTGATCAAAAGGGGATAAATTTCACAGTAAATATACATAATAGAACAGGTACTTGCAATAGGTTCCAAGAAGATGAAATACTTTGTGGCCATGCAGTAGCTGCCATTGCAAAGAGAAACTTGAGTGTGTATGATTATTGTGCAAAATTCTACAGAACAGAAACGTTGAAAGCATTGTATCAAGAAAATGTTCATCCTTTGCCCCATAAAGATGAATGGAATCTCCCACAACACTTGGACATAATAGTGCTGCCTCCAAATGCAACAATCCCTGCAGGAAGACCAAGAAAGAAACGAATAAGATCAAGAGGGGAACATAAAGTAATAATCACCTGTGGGAAATGTGCACAACCAGAACATAACAGGAAGACTTGCAGGAATCCTCCATTTGAGAAGCCAAACAAACAGAAAAAGCCAAAGACATAGATTCATATTCTACAGCAAAACAAACCTTTCATAGCTTTACTCATTGAAAGAGAGACTTTCATATTCATCAAGTATCATTCAGTATTTTAATAAGATTGTTTCAAAATGAAACACATTGATTGATTATGCAAACTTATAAAATCCTTTCAAAATAATTTCTTGGATTTGTTTGCTTCTAATTTTTCAATGCTACCATCACTATAAATAAACCATGACGAAAAAAAAATGATCGTACCCAGTTACCAAAAATTAACAACAAAAACAACGATATGGTAACTGGTTACCCTGAAGTTTCAATACAAGATAAATTACCCCACTATAACAATCTAAAAGCCAGTTAAGTAACCAGTTACCCTCGGTATATTAGGAAACAAACAGCCTGAGTACCTGGTTACTCTCAAAATCATTCTTGCTTGAATATCACCAATAAAATTAGTTAAACAACCCAACTGGGGACTAGTTTCCCTCAAACTATTCCATAAAACAATGGAAAAAAATACAAAAACAAACAGAAAGCTAGCTACCTGCTTTAAAGTGTTATCTAAAATATATATTAATA
The DNA here is from genome assembly GCF_963169125.1 of Humulus lupulus. Lineage (NCBI taxonomy): Eukaryota > Viridiplantae > Streptophyta > Magnoliopsida > Rosales > Cannabaceae > Humulus > Humulus lupulus. The sequence goes on from NC_084795.1 coordinate 24,095,848, forward strand.
ATTGTAATTAACAAACAACAAACCACTGGGGAAAAAACAAAAAAAAAAAACAATTAAGTAACCAGTTACCCTCGGTATGTTAGCAAAGAAACAACCTGGGTACCTGGTTACCCTCTAAATCATTCTTCCAAACGCTTACAGCAAAAGAATTAACAAAACGATATACTAATATGTATATCTAAAATGACCTTAAGAATCCCAATGTTTTACATAAGCAGAAATTTAAAAAAGCTAACTGTTAAACTATAAATTGATTCATCATTTAATTATAGTTGTAGCAAAAATAAAAAAGCAAAAGAAATATAATATTACTAAAAGCCTATGCAACAATTTTCATTCTTTTCTGTCTCCTCTCCAGAAGCTTCTCAGTGAACTCATCGCTAGTTAAGTATCCCTCAAGTTCTTTGTTCTTTCCATGATAGTACAAGCTGACAGCAATGTCTTTGCAAAGGAGACGAACATCAATATGTTTAGGCATCTCATTCTCCTTCCCAAGAATTATTTGCTCAGCAAAATAAGTAGAAAACACCCCACAATCACTGCATAATAGAAAAAAATAAAAAAAAACAACTAAGAACATATAAACAAAACAGAACACAAAAAAAAAAAAAAAAACTAAAATCAAATAAACAAACTAACTAATCAGTCTGTTGAGGAATGCCTTTAGCAATGCTCAACTTCAAAGCCTCATTCTCTGCCACGTCATACAGGCTAACATCAAGATTAATATCTTTACGAACATAGAAATCAATCATCTCCAATAGAAGAGGAATCAAAACAGCAAATGCCTCAACGACAGGTAAAGTCTGATTTTCATGCTTTGCACTAGACATTGAATCATACATCGTAAGAGATCTCTGCTGTACATTAAAGTGCAACAAAATCCAATGCATAAGACCCTTCACATTAACAGGCATGACAACATCATCAAGCAAATTCCAATGAGTTGCACAAAACATGGATTCCCCCTTCATTATCTTCAAAGCAACGCAGCTCTCATCTATTTTAAATGCACCACTGCCTTTTTTCTTAAAATCTTCATACATAAACACTATGTTTTGCCCAAAACAAGTGTCAGTCGTAGATACTCTTCTCTTCAAATCTTTAGACAATCTAACATTTCTCCTCAAGTAATACATCATCACATCAATATGCTGCATAATAAAAAAATACATGATTATAAAATGATATGGGTAGAAACAAATCTACTATGACAGTCAAGAAAACTTTGTCACACAAGGGTAACTGGTGACCATCATCAACACAAAACCAGTTACAATGTTTGGGTAACCAGTTACCCAATGAACTACAACAAAGCAAACAGTAAGGGAACTGGTTACCCAATAACATCATAATATATAGCATAAATAGATCACTAGACTTATTACCTTATAAAAAAAAGAAAAAAATACTCCAACATGAAAAACCAGATAAATTAAAAATGGAGAATCTCACTGATGAATCAACGAATTGCCCAGAGGAATAAAGGCTATGAAACCAAGTCTTCTCAGAAATATGAACAAAAGTGAAGTTAATTGGTGGGTCCACAGAATTATCATCATATTTTTTGAACCTGAACAATACATTAAAAAAAAAAAAAAGGTTAACAAATTAATCATACATATTACACATATAACAAACTTTAAAACAAATAATGGTTGTACATACTTGTTCCTTTTCTTCAAATCACGATTAATCCAGGAATCAAACTCAGACAGTTGTTCTTTAGTGTGATTATCACCAAGTTCATTGGAAAAGGGACAAATATTATCCAATATCGTCCTCTTTCTTTTTTGTTTCACTCCAACTTCAGAAGATCCAAATTTTGTTAAGAAAGGAGATTTTACAACAGCGCTCGACTTCGCTTGCCTTTTCCTTCCCAAAATCAGTCCAGTATCAACTACTTGTGCATCATCATACATCACAATTGACCACTTACTTTTATCCTCCAAAGAACTACTCTCTTTAAGTGGCCTCTCAATCGAATCATTAATAACTCTCCATATTGCATTAGAGACATGAAATGTGGGAGTTCGAGGACTTGAGCATACACTTGAGTCAACTTTAATTGGCTCCTAAAAAAGAAATAAAAATATACAACCAATACTACATTACAAACAAGAAAACACGGAGGAAATAAACCAATTGCTTAAACAAATAAAACGAAAATAAGATCTTACTTTAACAGTAGTAAAAAATTGTGAAGCAATCTGAACGGAATGCTCCAAATCAGCCCCCAACTCCTCACCAATATCAACATTTTGGTAACCCTTAGAGGAATGGCCATCAAAAAAATCCTAAAAATACAAAAACCAGCAATTTTTAAACAAAATAGAACCAAATTAGACATCATAAAAGGGAAACACACAGCACAATAGAAACCAGTTACCTTAGAAGAAGCCTCAGCATGCATAGGATCTTCAAACTCTCCACCAACATTATGATTACCAGCTGCCATAAATGCCTTAATATCATCCAACAAAGATATAATAGAAGCAAAATCAGATGCAAAGGATGCCTTCAATTCAGAAATTGCAATCAATATAGACTTATGGGAATCTTGCACTTCAACCAATTTTGATTGAATGGCAATAAGATCCTGATGCATATCTGAGGAACTAGCAGCATCGTCATCGGGTGGATCTGTTGGCAAAAACTTGCTTTCAAAAGACAACCCTCTCAGAATAGGCAGTCTCATTTCTTCAGTAGTAGGGATTATGACATTAACATCATACTGCAAGAATCTATTTTTTTTTTTTTAAACAGACGACACAAAATAACTGTAACAAAGTAATTAGTTACCCAACTATAAAACAAACATAATAAAAAATAGAAAGAGAATGACAAATTTAAAAAAAAAAAAAAAACAAAATCATTACCTCTTCCTCCAACAGAACGTTATCAACCAAATACTGATATGACACACTTCCCCTGCTTGTCCAATTCAGAATCCTTGGAAACAAACAATTAACCCGCCTACACAACGCTTGAGAACAAGAAGGAATTGTCTCATATATCCATATAAGGAAAGCAATAGGGAAACCATAGCACTTATAACTATAGTTATCCAGTGACCCATCAGCTTTCCTAGGAACATAATCATACATGGCGTACCAATCTTTCAAAAATGCCTGCATCACACACCTAGTTCTTTGCCACAACACTTTCCCAAAAGCAAACTTTTTCATCTCAGCGAAATTAGTATCAACCATGGCAAAGAAGGAGTTGTCAACACGAGTCTCAGTTTGTGTCCCGAACAAAAAATTGGCTAACAAATGAACAATAGCCAACTTAACGACAACCTCATCACCTTTCTTCTTTAAATTTTTATCATTAAATGCACATGCAACCTCCTCTTTCCTAAGTTTTTCTTCCTTCCTGGGTTTACCTTCGTACAACGGAAAAAGAGATTTCATAAGCCCTAAATCAGCCTCTTTGAACATGCCAAAGTCAACACTGCCCACACATTTCAAACCAGTAATGAGGGCAAACTCACTGATTGAGAACCTAACTAATGTGCCACCCAAGTTAAACCAAAACTCAGATTTTTTGTTTTTTAATAAACCTCCCGAAGCAAAACACTATGAAATAACTATGCCTGAAATGTGATATCAGGCATATCCAAAAAGTGACCGAATGGAGTTCTTCGAAACATTGCTTTTTGTTTCGAACTTAAAACTGCCTTAATCTCACTAATAACAGAAGGCTTATTCCACTGTTGGACTTTACTACCAAAACGCCTATCAGGTTTAATTCTGAAATGCGCATCCTAAAAACAAACATGAGAATCAATTACACATTGATAACATAACACTAAACAGAATAAAGAAACTATGAATAATATAAAGGGGGGAAAACAAACAAGGTAACTAGGTACCTATTATAAAACAATAAACATAAACAACTAACTCGGTACCTATAAATCCAACAAAAAATTATAAAAAATAAAATGAAAAGAAAAGTGGAAAACATACAGAACAATGAAAATTTAACATTAAAATAACAAAAAATTATAAAAGAAAATCAACACAAAAGTAACTAGGGACCACATGATAACACATTACAAGACACTAAAACTTAAGAAACATAATAATACGATTAAACCATAAAAAGTAAACAGGAACCACAAAAAGAAAAGCAATGCCAAACACATATAAACTATTAACTTAAAAAAAAAACACTAAACATCAACAACTAACTAGGAACCTAAAAAGGCCAAAAAAAATTATAAAAAAAGAAAAAGAAAAGTGCATAACATAGATAACAGGGAAACTTAAAACATTAAAATAACAACAAATGATAAAAGTAAATCAATTGAAAAGAAACTAGGGACCACATAAGAACACATGACAAAAAAACTAAACATAATAAACATAATCATACACTTAAACCATATCAAAGAAACAAGGGACCACAAACAGAAAACAATACCTGTAGAATGCACTTTAAACTTTGTTTATATGTATGTTTTTCTAGTTACCTAGTTACTTTGAACCTTGTTAAATGTATAAATGTGAATGTATGAAATCAGTAGTATACGTCAAGGAGTATGAGCAAGTTCTATCATTATTTAATTAACAAAACCACACACAAACACACATTTAGATATTTATATATATATATATATAAATACATGCTCTAAAACTTGAAGTTACAGCAAGCCAGAGCCAGTTACATCAAAATCTGATATCAAGATGAAGGCATATGATATTAATCATATATGTGGGAATTACATATATCATATAAGATTTCCCTCAAGGGAAAGATGCAGCAAAAAGGAAAAACATACACATACACATCGAAAACAAAAATCAAGGTAACTAGGTACCTTAACTCTACTCTGACGATCTTTCTTTGTCCCAGCAGCAGTTCTCTTGATCCTTGAAGAATCCTTAACTTGAGGGGAAGAACTCGAACCATGATGGACCCTAAACGGGTATGTTTAAAAATTTATATATCGCAAGCGCACGAATCGTCCATATAGAATAGTGATCGTAAGCAAGGATGTCGAACCCAAAGGAGTTGTCTAAAATCGAAAATGAAACTATTTTAAATCAAAAGTAATAAATTCTAACCTAGTTCCAAAGATTGATAAGTTTTAATAGTATGAACATAAAATGAAATATTGAAAAATAAAGCTTTTTAAGATAATGAAAATAAACCAATAATGAGTTGAAAATAAGTATTAAAAGAAAAGATTATTAAGATACTAGAATCCACAAAATGTAAGTTTAATAATATTTATTAGTATATTGATTCCCAAGTTTTAGTGATAGTTAAAATAATTTAAACTATCATTTTCCAAAAATATTTATAATTTTAAGCACAATTTTCTTATAAAAAGATAGGATTTTTCTTCACTTTTCAAAATTATAATTTCAAAGCATTTAGTGTAAATCAATCTAATGAAATAACAAATAAATCAATGAACATTATTTATAAGGCAAAACATAATATTTTTGTTCTAAGCATGGATGTGTACAATTTAATGACACATCTTACACAAAGAATATTATGTTTATGCACTAATGAAGAACAAAGTGTAAAAATGTTCTAACAATCTAAAATACAAGATATTTAAGATGAAAGAAATATATGAAGAAGAAAAATCCATAGACTTTGTTGCATTACAAGGGAAATCAACATACAACATAAATATTACCTAGTTACAAGTTGCTTCATCATGATCTTAATAATCTTATGAAAAAGATTAGAAGCACATAACTAGAATAGAAATTACAAAATAAATGACATACATACTTGCAAAATGCTCTTGAAAAACCCAAATGGAAGAGAGAATGGTAGAGAGAAAATGAGAGAAAAAGATGGTAACCAAAAAATTAAGCACACCAAAAATGGTCTTGAAAGTCCATATTTATAGCCAAAGTGAGTTTATTAAAATAATCAATTTAAATTAATTAAATTGATTAGATTAATTAAATAAAATAAATATGGTATGTAGAGGTAAATTATAGGGTGTAATGATGATGTTGTGGTGAAAATGTGTAGGAAAAAGGGTAAAAAGTTGGCATTTTTGTCATAGGGGACAAAGGGACAAATTGCATTTTTGTTGGGCTCAATAAGGGAAATGGCAGCAATGTGGTGGTTGGGTGTTGGAGGGGGGGCCACGGGTTGGGCCTAGAGTGGGCCTCACGTGGTTGGGCTTTTGGAGAAACACCATTTTTCTTGTTACTTTCTTTCAAAATTACCATCTTTCCTTTGATTTTCTTGCTTTTCAAGGGCAATAATTTTCCTACACAATAAATTATAAACTTAATTAAAATTAAATATTTTCATTAATAAAATATATCATATAACTCCCATGAAAACATTAATTAAAATTTAATTTACATAACATTTAATTTCAATAAAATCATATTTTTAGCATTCAAACTAACAATACTAATTTTAAATAATTAAACTACAACATATTATAATAACATATCTATAAAAACATATAAAAATCTAGAAAACTACAATAAGACTAATAAATTAAAAATTACATAAAAACTTAATAAGTTAATTAAAAACTCATGAACTAAGCAACAATTAGCATGTAAAACATGGTAAAATAACTCTATTTTGTAGAGTTATCAAACCACCATCAACACTTGTTGATGAAGAACCAACATTACCTCCCTTAAAAACATAAACATAAATACAAAAAATGAATATGAACAATGAAAACAACATACAAAGAAATATATGATTCCAACTCAAATAAACAAAAATCAAACTAACAACCAAACCAAAACACTGAAAGAAACCAGATACCTTAACGTTAGGTCCTGCATTGTTGGCAAGAACTGTCGGAGTTCGAGGAGAACGACGCATACCGACGGCGTTCAAGACCGTTAGCCAAAATTTCTGAAAATTCCAGCCGACCAAACTCCCATTCAACAACTCCGATGACCGAAAACAACTCCGATCACCCCAAAATACTCATCAACAACACCGATCACCAAACCCAAAATGCATGCAAAAAACTGAAAAAAAAAAAAAAAAAAAAAAAAAAGGAAGAACACTCAAGAACAAAGGAAAAAAACTGAACCGAAAAAAGGTAAAGTAAAAGTAAAACTAAAAAAGTTAAATGCCTTTGTAAAATTTTAAAAACTTAAATCAAAGAAAATTACATAACTACCCCTGGATTTGTAAAAAAAATCATTAGAAACAAACATATGGCAAAATAAGACATCTTAACAAAAATATGGGAAAAAAAACCACAAAAGTGATTAAAAAGTATAAAAAGCCATAAAAAAAAGTTAAGTTGAAAAAAAAGCCATATTTTTTAAAATATCAATTAAAAGTCCATATAAAATGTAATTTCCACCAATTAATTTCATCGTAACTACCTCAGAATTTAATGAGATATATACATCGGGCATGGTGCAAAATCATGGTGTGTTAAGTAAATGTTGATATTTTTAATTTTTGTAGTAAAATAGTGTAACATTTTTTTAACACTACATATTACTAAATATGTTTTTTTAGTAAATTAATATTTTATTTTAATATTATGATATATATTATTTTTGTTTAATTAATTTTTATTTTAAAGATATTTTGATTTTTTTTCATTTTTTATGGGTTATTGAATGATATATCACACCACAAAATATATATACTGAGTTGAAAAATAATATACCAATAAAACTTATAAGATTATTACTAAAAAATGTATAAATTATGCTAACAAAATTATATATTACCATTAAAATGTATATACCATGATACAAAACTATATACTACCATTATGTATAATAAGATAGAAACTAAATATCATAAAAAAAATGATATACCATACCACAAAAAATATATATACTAATTGGAAAATAATATATCAACAACCCATAAAAAACTTTAAAAAATCAATATAACTTTAAAATTAAAAATAATTAAACAAAACTAATATACATATACCACTATATTAAAGTCATACACTCCTAAATAAATAAAAAAAATTATAAAAAATGAAAATTTAAGTAATCAACAATGTAAAATAGTCATTTCTCTACAATTTTAAAAATAAGGACATCACTTCTTGATGCCATTATTTTGGGCAATTTCCTATAATTTTTCTGTATACATTCGTTGGGATTTTTAATAAAAACATAATGGTTGCGTTTGGTAACACTTAAAAAACTAGTTTTTTATTTAATTAATTAAAAATTTGAAAATTAAACATAAAATGTGTTTGGTAACTCTATTTTTATTTATTATTTTTTTTAAATTTTAATTAAAATTTATTAAATTTTAAAAATAGATTTTTTTCACTTTCAATTTTTTTTTAAATAGTTTTCAATTTTTCCTTTTTTTTTTCTTCTCTTCTTCAAATCAACACCTTATATTGTTAAACAAAAAATAAAAATAAAAGTTATCAAACGCGTTTATTATTTTTTATTTTTAAATAAAAAACAAAAATAGTTACCAAACATATTTTTATTTTTTAAAAATAAAGAAACAAAAATAAAATAATATTTATATTTTTGTGTTTAAAAAATTCAATATTTTTTTTTACCAAACGGGCCTAATATATATTTTACGCTTAAAAAAAATCGGCATATGTTTGCATGATAAATATTTGCAAGGTAAATTATTCAATTTTTAAAAAAATTTACATGATATCTTAAATTATTATAATGTACATTGTAAAAAAATAGAATTATATAACTATTCACTTACCGAAAACTCCAAGAGTACAACGGTGTACTCCTTTTTTAATAATACATTTTAGAATTCGCCTAAAAAAACATTTGAAATAAGAAACTTAAAAATTGCATTTTTATAAATTCAACACCATATTTTAAAATATATATATATATATATAAGAATTTAGCCTCTTTTTTTTTTTTTTTTTTAAATCTCTAATTTAATAATCTAGAAGGATTGGTCATTGAACTATGACAATAGTTAAGGTCTTTAAAATTTTAATGTTAACAATTTAGTTTTTCTAATATGATTTTATAACAATTAAAGTTTTGACTTGATCACCCATACTAAATTTAAGGCAAAAAGATCGAAGTGTAATACTTTATAAAAATTGAAGATGGAGACTAAGAGGAAATTAAGTGTGTCCTTGAACTTAAAAATAAATATATAATTAACTCTTTGATAAATATTGGTTGAAAATCATATTATAACAAAAAATTCTTTAATTCACTACAACCTCATAGATCTTCAATACAATTTAAAATTAGTCCATCAACAAAAGTGGTTCTATTGACATTTTTTTTCCTTTTTCTCTATTTGTTTATCCCAAAAATAGATAAGATGACGTGGCATGACAAAATGATAGGTGACATTAGATACGTTACTTACTAGTTTTGGTCGAATAGGCTCGACCAGAAGATAAAGAGTTGCCTCCTTGAGTTCATCCGATTATGACTAAGGTTTGCTGATCAAAGAATTGCAAGCTGACTACATGTAACCAACTTGAAAAAAATGTTGGACATATGAAGATAACAGAAGCAACTCCAATGACCAAATCAATCTGCATTTCACGATATATTTATTTAAATATATTTTGATTGTATTATTTTTATTACATATTGAGTTGTAAAAGTCTCACAATATGAGTGTTGGGTCAATTTCATACTTGTAAGGCCCATGACCTAATAGAAGTTTTATAAATAAAATCTCTCACTATCATTATGGGGGATCCCGAATCTATGTTCTATAATACACACTTACACACAAAAATTATGTAAAATTGTATCTTTTTTCTCAGGCTTAAGAAACTCAGTTGGCTCCGGTTCACTTAATTTTAAGTTCGAGACCTTCGTAATTAATATAAGTACAAGTAAACGTAGGTCATTAACAACTCTTGAGGTCGAACCATTATAAAAAAATTTGTCATTTATTTTAGTTCAATTTTTTTTATCATTTATCATCGGTGGTCAAGTCTCTTCATACTATTTTAATTAAAAATAATATTAGGCGTATATTTATTCATTTATTTTTTAAAAAGTTTACACACTCAAAATGCATAATGTGACATACATTATAAACAATTTAGTTTTATTAAATTGATACCATAGAATGCTAAATCATTGTGTGCAATTTATAGAATAAATATGTTACAAATATGCACTTATTACTTATACAAATTGACATAAATGTCCTCATGTTATTATAAAATATATATTTTATTTCTTAACTCACCATTTTTCAATATATATAATAACATTCATAAAATTAGGTTATTAATTTTAAGTTTCTTCATATGCATTATTATATCATTTATTAGATAATAAATCCATGAATAATTTTGTCAAACAAAAAATCCATGAATAATAAAGGATAAGATAAGAAAATAAACTTTTTCCAATATTTTTTTATTAACAATTAATTTTGTACTTAAAAGACAATTTGGAAAGTATGTGAAAAGAAATTATAAAATTATAAACTTCAATAAGAAATTTATTTAGAAAACAAAAAATAAATGTCAATATAGAACTACTTTCACAAACCCTTATTTTACAAAATTTTATTTATTTGTTTGTTTTTTGTAAATATGACCCTACTGCATTTATTTATGTAATATTTTTTTTTTGAAAAACCTACTGCATTTATTTGAACAGCCTGAAACTATTTGAATAATATTTGCATCATAAAAATAACATATATACTAAAAAAAGAAGAAGCATTTTTGATGCATTCCACCAAAATAGTAAAGTGACTATAAAGCGACTCAGTTACTACATATCTAGTAGTAGTTAGCAACAGCTATCTACAACTGCACAAACAAGCTGAGAATAATAGGAAGAGGAAAGTGACCTAACTAGAATCCAATCAACTTACAGTGTAACAGTATAAATATATGTGTATTATATATGTATAACGATCATTTATTATTAACCAATTATGAACACAGTCACACACAGCCCATTCTGGCCACGTGAAACAGAGCCAGAAGCCCACATCTCCATCGTCGTCATCCTCTCCTCATCATAATAAAAAAAACTATTTCTTTACTCTGTTTCTGCTCTGTTCTGACATGCCCACTTCATCTTCACCGTCCACGTGTCATCATCTCAACACATCTAACAACACCTAGTATCCGTTATAAGGACAACTATCACTACTGCTACTATACTCTCTAGGGACTAGTAGTAGTAGTTGCAGAGTCGTACTACTGTGCCATGGCAGAGAACTATAACATTATTTTAAAACTCAATTGTTTATTTATTTTTCTTCTCTGAAACTGAGTCACAGCAAGACCCTTTTCCGAGATCCCGTTTCTGAACGAGTTGAGTGAGTCAAACACCGAATTGAAAGGCTGTGCAAGTTGCCATTGTAACCCACCAACACCTGGACGGAGTCTTAGACAGTAGTACTAATATTCACTATATTTTATTCCACCAATTCCTACGTTACGTACTTTTTTATGTGCTTTTTTTTTATTATTATTATTGTATTAACTTATATTATTACTGCCATGTGTTTGCCTTGGTTGGTCCAAGTTTCCACCATATATGTGTTTGTTTTTAACATATGTAAACAGTGGATCTGAGCTTCATCTCTACTAATAAACTCGTGTAAGTCTCAAACTTCAATGCGGCTTTTAAGGTTTATTATTTCTTCTTTTATCAGTACTGTTCATCAAGCTCAGCAACACCCACTTGGCAATTTTTCCTGTACCTGCATTGTTATTGTTATTTGGTTCGTTTACTGTTTGTGAAATTGTAGAGTACAACTATTTCACTTTGGAGATTAATTTTTTTTTGGTTTTTGGATAAATCCCAGATGGGTCCCCTTTGTTGCAGCACTGGAGCCGGAAGTTTCAGATATCTCTGTGGGTTTCTGTGAAGTAACATTAATACTTTTTGTTTGATTATATACACACACATATTGCTATTAAAAGGCATGCCATATGTTTGACATAATTTACAAGTAGTATTATTATCATTTTATGCTGTTGAGTTTTATTTCAATGGCTATCTTTTGAGCTCATTTCATGGTTGTTTTGCTTCTTTTTATCCATAAGGGGTAGCAAGTCTTTGTTGAGAAATTTCAACTTGGAACAGTTCTGGTCTCGTTAGATCTACTTCTCTAAGAAGTTTAAGGGAAGGATTGGTAGCTAAGAAATTATCTAAAGCTCATTGTTTGGTGTGAGTGAAAATTAAGAGGGAGAAAGGTAGAGAGGTTTAGTCTTTGCTTTGAGGGAAAATGAGATCTATAGAGGATAAGGGGTGCTACAACCATGGACCAGTGCAAGAGAATCTATCAAGTAGCAGTGGTTTAGGCTTTGAGTTTCACAAAGGGAATAATGGAGGGAATAATCGTATGTCTCACCACCATGGCCACCACCATCGAACAGCCTTAGGCAAATCAACGCCGTCGAAATGGGACGATGCACAAAAGTGGCTAGTTGGGTTGTCAAGAGGGGTAGAGAAAAACCAGTCCTCCAAAACCAAACCCAGAAACTCAAATGCAGATGATTTGAGACTAATAGCTCCTGTACCACAAAAGGAACAAGGAAACTCTAGTGGTGATGAAGAAGAAGATGAAGATGAAAGAGTACAAGAAGAGGTTCATGGTTGTGCTAGTTCTGTTAAAATGGCTCAGTATGATGTTGAGACTACAAAGAAGGTAGATGGCAACTATGAGTCGGTATGGCGAGTTAACAAGCCTGTGGACAACTCAACAGCAATTGTCAGATCGATATGTGTTAGGGACATGGGCACTGAGATGACTCCTATTGCTAGTCAGGAGCCTTCAAGAACTGGTACTCCTCTCAGGGCCACAACTCCTGTGGTAAGAAGCCCAATATCTTCAGGCTCTTCCACTCCGGCGAGGTGTCAGCATCGGCTGCCGCCTACTATGGAGGGCCAGCAAACTTGTCCATTGTCATCAGATGGCAGAGGTGAGGCCAACCCTTCTTCTGGCAGGGGAAATGGTTCCACCAGAAGGTATGTAGAAGAAGCAAATGAGTGCAGGAATAAGGTTGATCCGAGCCAAAATTTAGATGAGGGTGGGAAGCTGAATCCATTGGAAACCCGAGCAGTGGCTTGGGATGAGGCTGAGCGGGCCAAATACATGGCAAGGTAACTTATTGATGTCATTCACTTCGGGCTGCCAAGGCAGCCTAATTTTTTATTGATAGGCAGAGTTGTTAAGTATTCTCCACTCTTTCTTAAAATATGTTAAAAGGGTATCAATTAGCAGCTGGTCATGGAGAACTTTTTGTGTTTATAATGTTTGTACTTTGTAGGTATAAGCGTGAAGAGGTTAAGATCCAAGCATGGGAGAATCACGAGAAGAGGAAAGCTGAAATGGAGATGAGAAAAATGGAAGTAAGTTTTCTCTGGATTCATAGTTTTTCATCTCAATCCACTCTTATTCTTTTCTACTTTTCTTCAATAATTTCTTACTGGTTAACAAAAAAGGATAACGTGTTACTTGTTATTCTCTTTTCTTTTGGCAAACGGCTTAGAGAACTGAGCTGTATAATATTTATGCATTGTTCTTCATATCAAATAAAAGAGGCCTACTTCCTAAGAGTGACCGCTCAAATGTTTGGTTCGACTCCTTCTCGAGCACCTACATAGGCATAGTTAGTTTTCTGTTCTCCAAATATTGTAGGACAATGCGCGAAGCCTAGTATCAAAAAGGGGAAAAAAGAAAAAGAAATAAAAACCTATTATAAGTCTTGTCCTTTTAGTTGGGGTCAAATGTTGGATTAGGCTTTTTATAGTTTCTATAGTAACACATGGAGACAGATTTTTGTGCAATGTCATACAATTGTCTTCAGATAGTTCTGCTTTAAGATTTCTGGACTAACCCATTAAAGCTTCAATCCTAGTTTGATCAATTTTGATATTGGTGGCTTGCTGCTAAGGCATTTGATATGCATGGTTTGTTGAATTCTTGCATAGTTGTTCAGCTTCCTAAGTGCAGTTTTGGGTACTTTTTTTTCTTCAGGTCAAGGCTGAGAGAATTAAAGCCAGGGCAGAAGAAAGGCTGGCTAACAAGATTGCATCCACTAGAAGAATAGCAGAAGAAAAACGCGCGAATGCAGAGGCAGAACTGAATGAGAAAGCTGTAAGAACTTCAGAAAGAGCAGATTACATTAGAAGAACTGGTCACTTGCCTTCTTCATTCTCTTTCAAGTTACCTTCCCTTTGCTGGTAGCTAGAGATGTCAATGGGGCGGGTTTCGGGGTGGGGAATAAAAACCGCCCCGCCCCATTTAATACCAAGCAAAACTGCCCCACCCCCTTTAATACATGGAAAAACCGCCCCCGATGGGGTAAATTGCCAAGACTGCTGGTAGCAAATCCATCAATGGAAGCTTGTTTTTCCAACTCTTTTTTTAAATATACATATGGAAGCATGTTATTTTTTCTGAAATCTGTCATAAAAGTGTTACATTCTGTAGTAAATGCCTTGTGTTTTAAGTTAAATATTGAATCAACTTACTGCGATTGATTATGAAAATTACTTATCTTTGCTTTATTCTTACATATTTAGCTTATAATTGAATAGTGAGCTGGTGCCTGATCAGGCTGCTTTATTTGGGTGATTTGAATATTTTGGTCTTTTGAGTATAAAGCTATTAACACTTTATATATAGTTGAAGGCAGCCAAAGAATATTCTTTGTGTTTGTTCTGTTCTATTATCTGACATTGCTTAAGGTTTAAACTTTTAATGTTTAAAAAAAGAAACCCAAAAAGAAGAAGAACTAATATTCTTTGATACAAAACTTGAATCTTTCAATGAAAATTCTTAGTCTTGAATGCAAAAGGCTGAGCCTTACAAAAGCAGCAACAGTTTGCAACAAATAACATTGACAAGCATTAATTAAGGTTACATTAATTAGATATCATACAAATTATTGTTAATAAATAGAAACAACAAAATATTATTCGAGTAAATTGAAAAATAATGTAATAGTGTCATTTTTGTTTGGATATCCGATTATTTGTATTAAAATGGTTAAATGGCCAAAATCATCAAGGAGTTCCACTAGATCCCACTAATGCTCAACCCAAGCATTTTCAAATTATCATTCACTATATGTTATGCACATGGTGGGTTGGGATATAATGGTACCTGTAGGAAGTTAGTAGTTGCACCTTTAAAATATCATGATTTATATTAGAAAATTTTATTTGTATTATCATTTTTGTCAAAAAAAAATATATATTTATATACTTTGTAGGGTTTTAATTTTTATTTTAAAGACTTTCTATATGTGTGATATATATTTTACTATATATTCTTTATACAATTAATATTAATTCAAAAGTGTATTTTGAATTTTTTTTATTTTATGAAATCGTAAAAGTCATGCGTACATTTATAAATGCTATTTATGATTTTTGCTCACGAATTATGACTAATATATTATTGTGTCCTCTAATTTTTTTGAGTCATTAAAAATTACTCACAAATTATTCACAATATTGTAAAGTGGGACTTATGATAAGTTTTATCCTATGTGGCTAACGGATTGCTGACTTATCATTATCACGCCAACCCATTTGTATAATTTAAAATAAAAAATAATTTAAAATTAAAAAATATATATTTCTTATAAAATATTAAAACTAAAAATATTTCAAAAATTAAAAAAAAAAATTCTTTTAAATTCTTAAAAGATTAATTTTTTTTGATAAATTCTTAAAAGATTAATTAAATAAATGTTCAAATATTAAAAAAATAATCTGAAAATGATCTATTTTTTTTATAAATCTTAAACTAATCTAATTTAAAATTTATTAATTCCATCATTATTAAAAATAAATAATTTAATTTTGTCAAACAAAAAAAAATTATATGAGTTTCAGTTTATTTTTTTAATATTTGAAAATTTTATTTAATTAATCTTTTAAGAATTTTTTTAAAACAATTATTCTTTTAAGAATTAAAAAGAAAAAAGATATTTTTGAATTATTTTTAATTTTAATATATTATAAATTTTTTTTTTTTTAATTTTAGATTATTTTTTATTTTAAATTATACATATGACGCTGATGTGGCAATAATAAGTCATCAATCTGTTAGCCACATAGAATAAAACTTAACATAAGTCCCACTTTACAACACTTTGAATAATTCAATAGTAATTTTTAAAGACTCGAAAAAATTAAGGGGCACGATAATGTATTGGTTATAGTTCGGAAGCAAAAATTATAAATAGTCATTTTTAAAAGATAGATTTTATATTTTTTAAGAATATTTTTATAGTAGTTGTGGGGTAATTCTTACAACTTTTTATAACATATTACTAACAGCCTATAGTTGCAACCACCACTCCAACAAATTTTACGGCCAATATTCAATTGTAATAGCAGTTAGTTATCAAGGTGTTAAGTGGCTATATAAGTCTATTATTTATTTCATTTGATAGGTTGATTCATATTTAAGACCTAAGAGAGATCCACTGTAACGAGAGAGTTTCTTCTGAGCATTTCATAATTCTTGTAGTACTGTGTGAGAGTTTTCTTGTAATACTGTGAGAGAGTTAAGGTGCATGGTTGAAGAGAAATCTTGGCTGAGGTTTTGTACTCAAGAAATAGTTGCCAAAAAAAGAAGGGTGATCTTTGTGATTATGCTGATCTTTATAGTGGACTAACACTAGTGATGTAAGCAACAAATTGTTGCTAAACTATGATAATTCCAATGTGTTCTTTCCATTATTTATTTTTCTATTTCGTTTTGCACTCTAATTGAATGAATTAAGCTCTGTTTTAATTGATTTTTGGTTTGCACTTGAGTTTTCTATATTTGTTGCATCTGTGAGTTTTAGTATTAAATATATGTTCAACAAAGTTCTAATTTACAGAGTTTTCTAAATTTGTTGCACTTGTGAGTCTTAATCATAGACAAAAATAATTACAACGAAAATATATAGAGAATTTGCACTTTTCACTACAAAATTCACACAAAAATGTACACTAGCATTGATAAATATAATTCCAACTTACATAAATACAATTCAAAATTTGCAAAATATCGATTGAAAACTCCTAAATAATCTTTATTTTCTTCTTCAACATTAGATCTACTTCTTCTTCGACACATTCACCATTGTTAACTTCTTCTTTTAAATTAGATTGACATCACAAAAACATTATTTTTTTAATCATTCCAAAAGTTTAAGTAATTTTTGAAATAAAACTCTAATTCATTATGAATTTGACATAACTTTTTTTTGGATTTTGTAATGTTAAATTGAGAACTTTCTTATTGCAACCAGTGGCGGACCCAGGAATTAGTTGAAGGGGGGCACAAATTTTTTTTTTCAAAAAAAAATATAATATGCTAAAAAGTTGTTTTTCATCCATTAAAGCTTCACATTTCTTGTAACACTTGTAATGACTACTGTTGTGATTTCCGACATGTTTTTTAAGTATGCTCATTTTCTTCCAATTTGAAAAACCCTCACTAACAAATGTGTTGCCACCATGAAGTCACCTACCACCTGAGAAGATCAAAGCATTGATCGACATGAAGTCACCTACCACAATCAAAGAAATGCAAAGCTTAACAGGGAGAGCAGCTGCCCTCAGTAGGTTCATATCAAAGTTTACGGACAAGTGTGTCCCTTTCTTCAACTTACTGACGGGCAGCAAGAAGATCCAATGGACCGAGGAACGTGAGGACGCCTTCCAAGCCTTGAAGGAGCATCTCGCTCAACCTCCCGTCCTAGCAAAGCCAATATATGGTGAAGTACTATTCATCTATTTGGTAAACACCGAGCATGCAATCAACGCTGCTTTGGTAAAATAAGAGAACAGGGTAGAACACCTTGTGTACTATATCAGTAAAAGGCTAGTAGGTGCGGAGTCTAGGTCTCCCCCTCTTGAAAAGCTAGCCTACTATTTAGTAATCGCCTCTCGGAAGCTGCGTCCATACTTCCAAGCTCACTCGATCCGAGTCCTTACCGATCAACCACTGAGATAATTTCTTCAGAAACCAGAGGCCTCGGAACGAATACTCAAATGGGCAGTGAAAGTAGGACAATTTGATACCACTTATCATTCGAGGACGGCAATAAACGGACAAGCATTGGAAGACTTCCTAGTCGAAGGCACCAACCTTGAAGACCCTTCCTACCAATCGGAGAATGGAGATACCGAGAAGGAAGGAAATATTCCCGTATGGAAGCTGTATGTTGACGAAGCATCCAATGAACACAACTCAGGCGCAAGAATCATACTGATCACTCTAGAGAATCACCGAATTCACTGTGCTCTCAGATTTGGATTCAACGCTTCAAACAACGAGGCTGAGTACGAGGCATTATTAGCAAGATTACGCTTGTTTCGAGATGTGTATGCACAGTCCCTGGAGATATTTAGTGATTCCCAGCTAGTGGTGTACCAGGTACTGGGGGAGTATCAAGCCGAGGGACTTAGGATGGTGTAGTACCTGAAAAAAGGTGAAGGATTTGTTGACACAATTCAAGAGATAACTCGATTATACAAGTCCCTAAGGAGCAGAAGGCCAATGTTGATGCCTTACCCAAGCTTGCCAGTGCCAAAGAACCAAGATCGAACATTATCCATTAATTTGGAGACAAGGTCCTAGGACCTATCTCTTTTGTTGATCGTGTTGGTCGATAGGTTCCTCAAGAACCAGGATCGAACATGATCAATAAATTTAGCGACAAGGTCCTAGGACACTTTAGTGTGGTAGGACACTTTAGTGGAGGTATTTTATATATTAGAGAATATATAGAACTGAACCATATATGTGCATTAATCCTTAGTTAAATACAGTTTCGAAGTATTAATTAAATATATCAACTGATGATTATATTCAAATAGATCTTAATCCTGAAGTTACTATGAACTCCTGTTTATGTTATATGAGTTTTTTGATTCACTCGTTAGGGTCTGTCAGAATGATCAGGCTAAAAACTTTTATTTTGGGAACTCATTAATGTAGATGGTTGGGGACATAGTATACAGATATGGAATCTATGACTTCTCATAAGAGATTGAATAATGGTTCTCTTAAGGGTTGACTTTTGGGACTGAAAGGTTATTGAGCTCAAATTCATAATTAAGTTATGAATTAACCTTCACTAGTAAAGTCAACGGTACTTAAGAAAACAAGAGATAATTAAAATAGTAAAACGGTAATTTTATTCCCGATTAATTATGAATCATTATTAGAGGGTCAATTTGTATACAATGATTATATCAATGGACGCTTTATAATTATAAAGTACTCAGTAAATGAAATGTCTATAATTACAAAAGTGCAATCTCATATTTATAGTGGAATAATCATGAGATTAATAAATTAAGATTATTTAATTAAAGAGTTTAATTAATAATCTCAAATTTATTGGAGCTTGGAATTATAGGTCTCATAGCGGCTTTATCAACACTATTCAATGTAAGAGTTGATATGAAGGGAAAAATAGTTTAAAGACATATTTAAGAAGAAATTTGTTCTTTGGGCCAAATATGCAATTATATGATAATAGTGATTAATTAATTATTTATAAATTAGTTGTAGTTAACAAAATTAATTAATATTTAACTATTGTATAATTTTCAAAATTATATTAAATAATTAAATTAATTTCAAATTTTAATTAATTAATTATAATTTTCTAAATTATAATGATTTAAATATTTATTTTCGAAAATATTGGATTTAATTAATTAGTATAATTAATTAAATATATTTATTTGAGTGGGAGATAATAATCTGATAAGTTCAAATTGGATTTGAATTTAAAAGATTAATATTTATTCAAATAATTAATTATATTTGATAATTAGTTAAAAAGATTGTTGACCCTCAAATTGGTCAACGACACAGAGTCAGATAAACGTTAAAGAATGAGATGAAAGCAAAAAATTAAATGGAAAGAAAATGACACAAACGATTTATAGTGGTTCGGCCCCAATTGGATGGTAATGACCTACGTCCACTTAGTGTTCTTATTGATATTGAATCCCAACGCTGTGATCAATGAACTAGGGTTCACGAGTTTCACAAGCCTTGGGGAGATTACAACTTCGGTGACAATCACCCTATATTCTTCTCTCAGGATACAAAGATCAAAAGTTCCAAAAGTCCATTCCCTTGAGCCATTTGAGTCTTATTTATAGGCTCAAGAAGGTTACATGGGCCGAAGGGCCTTAATTATAATTAAGACTTGCGTATCATGGTAATAAAGAGAAAATATAATTAATGTCAATATCACAAAATTGCATATCCAAAAGGAAGTAAATGAAAGTATGCGACCAGACTGGTCGCGCCTAAGCATGAGGCTTGCTAAATCAATAACTCTCTAGTCGATGGTCGAACAGGAATCATCACTTAAAGTTGCCACGTACCTGCCACGTGTAGGGCGATCTTGCCACGTCATCAGAAGCCATTTTTGGGTAAATAAGGATATTTAATTTAAATTTAAATTAGTTATCAAGTTGTTAGATCTTATCTAACAAAGTAGTTTGAATAAATAATTAAATAAAAATAGAAAAATCAAATACCCCTAAAAATAGGGGTGGTACACGTGCACACACAGTCGTGTACTGCTATTTTTCAGGGATATGATTTTCATTTTTATTTAATTAATTAATGGATAATTCAAAAAAATAGTTTTTGGATGTTTTCATTAATAAAAGTAATTAATTAATTAAAAAGTAAATTGTAAGTTGGTTATAGATTTATTTTTTAAAAAAATTGAATATTTTCTTTTAAGTATGACTAATAAGAAAATATACAGATAACTCGGATATCTCAGACAACTCAGTCTATTCGCTCTGTGAAAAATAGAATGATATTTTTCTCTCCCTGAAAAATAAAGAACCAATTCTCAGGCCTATTCTCTTGATCTCATGTGTTAAGTACATCAAGTATAATCACAAATAAACTATCCTTCATTCTCTAAGTGCCCACACACTTCTTGAGGTGTAGAGAACGCTTTGGAAGATCTTGGTGTGAGTACGCAGCTTGGATAGGAAGATCGTTCTAATTACGAAAAGATAGCAATGACACTTGATAGGCTTCAAGAGGTATCATTTCTATTCTTAACTTGCTTATGATTAATGTATGTATATTAATGGATCTGCATATTTAAAGGTATTTTAAATATGTTACAAAAATTTTGTTGTACACTGGGCCAACCCCACCACTATTCCGCTACGTATTAGGAAACTCGTTCCTAACATAATCCTGCTAATAATGTCTCGTACTCAGCCTAATTGTTTGAAGCGTTGAATCCAAATATGAGAGCGCAATGGATTCGATGATTCTCCGGAGTGATTAGTATGATTCATGTGCCTGAGTTGTGTTCATTGGATGCTCCATCAACATATAGCTTCCATACATGAGTATCTCCTTCTCGGTATCTCCATTTTCCGATTGGTAGGAAGGGTCTTCAAGGTTGGTGCCTTCGACTATGAAGTCTGTCAATGCTTGTCCTTTTATCACCGCCCCCGAATGATAAGTGATATCAAACTGTCCTAGTTCCTCTGCCCACTTGAGTAATCATCCCGAGGCCTCTGGTTTCTGAAGAACCTGTCTCAGCGGTTGATCGGTTAGGACTCGGATCGAGTGAGCTTGGAAATATGGACCCAGCTTTCGAGAGGCGATTACTAAACCGTAGGCTAGTTTTTCAAGAGGGGGATACCTAGACTCTGCACCTACTAGCCTTTTATTGATATAGTATACAAGGTGATGTACCCTGTTCTCTTCCTTTACCAAAGCAGCACTAATCGCATGCTCGGTGATAGCCCAATAGATGAATAGTAGTTCACCATATATTGGCTTTGCTAGGACGGGAGGTTGGGCGAGGTGCTCCTTCAGCGCTTGGAAAGCGTCCTCACATTGCTCGGCCATTGGATCTTCTTGCTGCCCCTCAGTAAGTTAAAGAAAGGGACACACTTGTTCGTAGACTTTGATATGAACCTACTGAGGGCAGCTACTCTTCCGGTTAAGCTTTGAACTTCTTTGATTGTGGTAGGTGACTTCATGTCGATCAATGCTTTGATCTTTTCGAGGTTAGCCTCGATTCCACGTGAATTGACTATGTATCCGAGAAATTTACCATAACCAACTCCAAATGAACACTTGAGGGAGTTTAGCTTCATGCTATACTTTCTAAGTATTGCAAAATATTCCTCCAAGTCTTGAACATTCCCTCCAGCTTCTTTAGACTTGACCAATCATTTCATCGACGTATACCTCCATATTTTTTTTGATCAAGTCTCGAAACATGCCATTCACTAAACGCTAGTAGGTGGCTCCTGCATTTTCAATCTGAATGGCATCACCTTATAACAGTATAGTCCCTTGTCTGTCCGGAAGCTGGTATGTTCCTCGTCTGGAGGGTGCATAGTTGTAATGCCCCGAAATCTCTAATGCGGTTTAATGGCTGGGTTAGTAGGTCGGGAGGGCCATAATTGTTTAATTATGCCATTAACTGATAATATGCATGTTTATGTGAATTATATTATAATATGATGTTATATGCATGCATGTGGGTCCACATTTGATTATTAGGATATTTTGGTAATTTGGCTCATTGAGGACATATTTGTGTATTTGGGTGCATATTGTGATTTGTGAATGAGATCTCATTATTATGGAGATATATTCGAGCTATTCGACATGAGACGGTCTTATATTATAAATTAGCAGTTTTGTCATAACGGGGTCTTTTATTGGGATATTGAGTCATGAGGATGTTATTTGATGTTAAATTGGGAGTTATTGAAATCAGGAGGAAATTCTGGGAGTTTTGACTATAATGTCCCCGGGGGTGTTTTTGGGACCCCGAGCACTAGGTTTTATTTGAGGTTACTTAAGCTTGAAGAAGCTTGTCAGATAGAACCGTACGTTAGAAAACCTCTATTTCCCTTCCTGATAGTTCATTTTACCGTTTGAAGCATTTTCGAAGAAATCTCGAGTTCTAGAAGTCAGAATCAAGCGAGGATCGAGGCATAGCGATCCTAGGGAAGATTAGAAGCTTATTAGCCGAAGGACTTAGTTGGAAACAACTCAATTGGAGATAATTCAAGTTTTAAGTTTTTAAGCTTAGAATTGGAATTTGTGAATCGTTGAGTTATTTGGTTCGCTTGAGCCTCGGGATTTTATGGTTTTGAATCATTGGGAAGCTTTGGAACTTTGATTTGATGATTTGGAAGTGTTTAGGTATGTTTTTGGAAGGCTTGGGATGAAGAAAATTGGGTTTATGGATGGCTCTGGGTTGGGGGCCGCAGCCCTGTTCTTGGGCGCTGCGGCCCTAACTCGAAGAAGCTGGTGGAGCAAGTTTGGCCTTGCTGGGCGCCACGGCCCTAGGTGTAGGGCGTCACGGCCCTTGCTCCTAGAGTGGCTGGGGGCCGCGGACCAAGGTGTTAGGGTCGCAGCCTTTGGACAGGTTTGAGCCCGTTTGAGTGTTTTGGCCCCGGGAACTTGGTTTTAGGCCTCGGGATTGTTCTTACTACCCGGATTAGTGGGGATTGATGTCTCGGAGGCTAGATCTTGGTTTGGGAACCCTTGTTATTCATTTTATTGATGGTGTCCTATATTTGGTTATGACTAGGTGACCGCTAAAGGGCTAAAAGTCAGATCGTTCTCAATGGTCGTTCTTTTATTCATTCTCGCTCGAATTAGAGATAAGAAAACTGCACCCTGTGTATATGTTACATGCATGGTTATTCTTGATGCATGTTGGATGGTTAAATGTTTCATGTATGGTTATTGTTGGGGCATGTCAAGTGATTAAATGTGATGCATGTGATGTACGAGAAACATGTGATTAGGGCATGCTATGAATATTGATTATAAGATTGATCAAAGCTTGAGTCTCTATAATTGTGCATGATTATAATTATGCTTTTGATTACTGAGTGAGCATGCCAAATGCCTTATATCTGAATATTTGGCATATGATATATGTCTGTTTGTATTACCTAAATGAGGAAGCACTGACTTATTAGTCAGAGATTGACAATGGTGTCAATATCAACTGTGAAGCTGTGACTCATTAGTCAAGTTCAGCAGTGGCATTGAGCACTGGTCACATGGGATTGATTTATAAGTCATGTACGGCCTTAGCGTGTTTAACACAAACTGATTAAAGATTAGATCTAATCGACATCTGCATTGAATGACTCAAACGAGCATTAATGCCGGACCGACCCTAAGGTCGATGAAACTCATAAGCGCTTGTCTAGTCTAAGGGCTAGTTAATTAGAGCCAGAGCTAGAAAGGCTAAGGTGACCTACATGTCACATGGATAGGAGGGTATGGGACCTCCAGAGTGTGACTTATTAGTCATCTATACAGAGTGTGACTCATTAGTCACCTATACGGGGTATGACTCATTAGTTATCCACACAGAGATTGACTTATTAGTCATCTATACCGAGTGTGACTTGTTAGTCACTAATACAGAGTGTGACTCATTAGTCACCTATACAGGGTATGACTCATTAGTCATCCACATAGAGATAGACTTGTTAGTCATCTATACAGGGTGTGGCTTATAAGTCACCTATACAAAGTGTGACTCATTAGTCACCTAGACAGAGATGGACTCATTAGTCATCTACACATGGTATGGCTTAGTAGTCATCTATACAGAGTGTGACTCATAAGTCACCTATACAGGGTGTGACTCATTAGTCACCCACTCCGAGATCGACTTATTAGTCATCTATTTAAGAAGCAGGTCCTCAGAGAATGACTCATTAGTCTTCAATTCAGATGCAGGACCCCATAATCATTTATTTGAACTTATTTGGATGCATGACGGGAGCTATTATTGCTAGGCATGCACATTATGATTCAATGACATGTTATTACTATTCATGAGCATGTTGAGTTTTCATGCTGGGCTTCGGCTCATGGGTGCTATGTGGTGCAGGTAAAGGCAAAAGAAAGTTGGACCATCCTTGAGTTGGAGAGCTTAGGTGACGACGTGTACATATGCGGCTGCTCGACTGCCACGGCTGAAGGTTGAAAGAGGAACTAGGGTTAAACCCTATTTTGCCGCTTAGGTCGGCTTGTTGTAAATATTTTCTTGTAATAGACCTTTAAATTATATTTTTGGGATCCCAATGTATACAGTAAACGTTCTAATGAAACGTTATATCTTAACCAAAACTTTTAATCCCTAAACCGCTAATCATACTTAGTTACACGATTTTGGCCAAATGACTCGATTAGCGAGTTTAGCACTGTTTACAAGGCACACCGTAACGGTCCCTGGAGTTTAGGGCGTTACAATAATTATTTGATTATACCCAGAATACACATCCATGAATGAGAGTATTTCATGTCCTGTCGTTGCATCGACCAGTTGGTCTATTCTGGGTAGTGGGAAGCAGTCTTTGGGGCAGGCCTTGTTCAGATCTATGAAGTCCACACATGTTCTCCACTTCCCATTTGGTTTTGGGATGAACACGGGGTTTGATACCCAATCAGGGTAGTAGGCCTCCCTTATAAAACCGTTTTCCTTGAGCCGCTCGACCTCCTCCTTCAGGGCTTGAGATTGGTCTTTGTCAAGCAGTCTCCTTTTTTGCTACACGGGTGGGTAGTTCTTGTCTATATTGAGGACATGACTTATTACGGATGGCAAAATTCCAACCAAGTCCTTATGTGACCAGGCAAAGACGTCCTGGTTTTTCTTCAAAAATTCCACCAATCGTGCTTTAATTTCCACCTTTAACTCCTTCTCGACTTTGTTTACTCTAGTTGGGTCCTCCTCATCTAGTAGGAGTTCGTTAAGATCTTCAACTGGTCCCACCCCCATGACGTCATCCCCAAAGTGAGGATCGATGTCGTTTCCCTCGTTTTGGGAAACTTTCTATAATAACAAATCTTCGTTAAAAGGAGCCTTCGGCTCCAGTAGAATGTTTCTTTCAACGTCAACTCTCATGTTGACAACCTCATCGGTTCCTTCACTCTCTTTGCAGCAGGTTACTATCATGTTGTTTACGCATGGTTCTTTCTTTGCCTTGACCACTGATGCACTATAGCATTCTCATGCTTCCCTTTGGTTACCCTATACGCATCCTTGCCCTGCGCTGGTGGGGAACTTCAAAGATAGATGCCAGATAGATACTGCTGCGTGTAATGCCATCAGGAGGGGTCTCCCGAGTACTACATTGTAAGCCGATGAGCAATCTACCACCAGGAACTCTGTCATCACAGTCTCGTGCCTGAGGGCATACCCCACTGTGACCGGTAGTTTGATAGTTCCTGCTGGTGCTAGGCATTCTCCCATGAACCCATATATCACTTGGGAACACGGTGTCAGGTCCTTGACCGTGATGTTCATCTTCTCGAGGGATGATTTGTAGATGATATCTACTGAGCTTCCTGTATCCACCAAGCACATCTTCACTCGGGCATTGGCGATTTGAATGGTAAGGACTAGAGGGTCATTGTGGGGGTACCTCATGTGTCTGGCGTCATCCTCTATAAAAGTGAGTGTTTCACTTTCGTACTTTGGATTTTTTGGAGACCGCTCCTCAACCTCCATACACTGGGAAGACTCCCCTACCTCATGCCTTAGGGTCCTTGCATATCGCTTGCGAGCATTGTTACTGTTGCCTGCTATGTGGGACCCTCCACATATGGTATCTGTGACAGTCAAAATCCTGTGATCCGTGGGGGGAAAGACCGGGTAAAGCTATGCAATCCCACATCGCCTGGGGAAGGTAATGTGATGATTCTAAGACTGTGTAGGTATGAGACTACACAGTTGAAGAGGGCTTCAATGGATTGATGGGTACTACCTATGCCAGCAAGAAGCATCTTCTTTTCGGTA
Organism: Humulus lupulus; assembly: GCF_963169125.1. NCBI lineage: Eukaryota > Viridiplantae > Streptophyta > Magnoliopsida > Rosales > Cannabaceae > Humulus > Humulus lupulus. The sequence goes on from NC_084795.1 coordinate 24,122,600, forward strand.
GCCCATCACTTGAGAACTCCAAAGTTAAGCGTGCTTGACCTGGAGTAATCTATAAATGGGTGACCTCTTGGGAAGTTTTCCCAGGAAGCGTGGGAGTGAGGACAAAGCACGCTGGAAAGACTCGTGTTGGTTTGTAGGGCCAGTCGTCATGCCAGGAAGTAGCCATAGTGAAGTGGGGCGTTACAGTATCCAGTGTGAAGTCTACAGCCGCTGGCTCCAGTGGTCGACTCCTTTGCCTTCGGGGTTCCTGCCTGAGGTCTTGGTCTTGCCTCGGTACCTCGAGAGTTTTCCTGATCAGAGAAGAAACTCTTTCTCATCCTTCAATTGTTTGCACTCATTTGTATCATGCCCATAATCATTATGAAAACGACAAAACTTATTCCTGTCATTTTTTCCTTCTGAACGCAAGGGTGGTGGCTTTCGGTATAGTACCTCCTGGTATGTTGCCAAGCAAATCTCAGCTCTTGATGTGGTCAGGATGGTATAATTGGTGAACCTGGGCTGGTAGGGTTAATGTTTAGCTTGTTTATCAGCAGGTGCTGACTTACCTTTCTTTTATTTCCCTTGCTCGGCCCTTGAGGTATTCCTCTTCTTACTGTTTCCCCCACTGCCGCCCTGAGGGTTTGCGCCGTTCTTATTTTCCTTGACAGTGGTCGGATGGTTTATGCCTTTTTCTTCCTTCATGATAGCATCATCTAGCTTCATATATTTGTCAACTTGGTCCAGGAACTCCTGCAAAGTGTTGATAGGGTTCATGTGTATAATATCCCACAAGGGACTTCGATAAGTTATTCCGACCAAGATGGCAACAAACTTCCCTTCATCTCCTACCGTGGTCGCTCGGTTTGCCTCTCTCATGAATCTTTGAATGTATTCTTTCAGGGACTCATATTTCCCTTGCTTGATGTCAGCTAGCTGATTGGCATAAACTGGTTGAATCCGCCCGGCACTGAAGACCTTGCAGAATTCCTTCCTGAACTGCTCCCAAGAAATGATGGATCCGGGTTTGAATTTCCAATACCATTCTTATGCTGAGTCAGAGAGAGTGGTAGGGAATACCCTGCACCTATAATCATGCTCCACACCGAGTAACTCAATCTAATCCTCGAATTTCCCAATGTGTCGTACTGGGTCCTCCTTCCCAGTGTATGTAGGAAGTTTTGAGGTCTTGTATTTCAGTGGTGGTTAGGCAGCTTGGATCTTGGCACTGAAAGGACTCCCACTTCTATGAGCCAGCTCGATATCTGAAGGTTTCTTTGTTAGACCCTAAACAACCATAACGAGTGCATATATTTGAGCCTGTACTGCTGGTGGGATCGCTGCTCCAAGTGGGATAGAGGTCCCTGGTACCCTTCCTAAGCGCTGGTCCTCCTGTTGATGACCTCCCTCAAATCTTGAGGTTGCGCATCTTTCCCCAGCTTATCGAACACAGTACTTGTGTTATTCATCGGTTATTTTCCCTTGCGAAACTGAGGGTGTAGGGGTGGTAGGTCCGCCTTGCCCCTGTCGGTGCGACCCTGCCCCCGAGCCTCTCCTCCTACATGACTTTGAGACTTTGAGTAGCCATTTCCATTCCTGTCATGCCTTTCAGATGTTTGACCCTCATCTCCTACGTTGTTTCGTCGGTCCCCCTGGGAGGGGGCCTTCAGGTTGGTAATACTCCTACTCTGAGATGGAGTGTTATTCTTTTTAGTCATTGAGAATGCAGTCTTGGACTGTGCCTCTTCATCCTCTCTCTGGGAAAGTGGTTCTGAGAGTGTCCTTGGGGTTCTACTCCTCCCCTGAGACTCTCTGTTATTGTTGTCTCGCATTCCTGCTGCTTTGGCCTGAGCCTCCCTCATCGCCTGAGTAGCAGCTTCAGCGTTAGCTCGGGCTAACTGAGTAGCCGCCTCCAGGGCCACGTCGGCCTCCTGGTGCTTACGGTTAGCCTCCTGCTCCCTCTGGATCATCCTCTAGACCTACTTATCGATCTCTCATCATTGTCATTCCATAGTCGCTCTCTGAAGGGAAATTTCTACAACAAAGGCCTCCTGCCTCGCCATAAATTGCGCCATCTCCTCCTGGTGAGCATCCTATGGATCTTTAGCATCAGGTTGATCTCCTACCTCCACCTGAGGTTTGTTAACGGGATCTATGGGATCCTAAACCAATGAAAGTGTTCTTTGTCTGACTGGGTTTTGGAGGCATCGTAAACTGATGAAAGTGTGTTTCTTGATTTCGCTCTCAATGAAAGCACCAAAATGTTGACCTGCGAAATTGGCCAACGGTCGTATGTGCAGTATACGACACCTTTTGAAAGAAAGAAATAAAATAAATGACAGAGTACGATATCTTAAATAAACACACATGAATTTTATAGTGGTTCAACCCTGTTATGATAAACAGTAATAACATAGTCCACTTAGCTTTTAGTATTGAATCACTCGACAATTACACTGTTGAACCAAAATATCCACTCATTCTCACTTGCCCAGAATTTCTCCCCAAATATTCTTTAGATCTCTGAAATTCCAGAAAAAGTGATCTAGCCCAGAGTCCAAAAGTCCTCGTAAATGAAGCCCTAGGTCATTTCTTTATAGTACCCAGGGGCTGTTACATGACCAGTAGTACTGGGATCATGGTTTTGTACATGATTATCATGTAATGGAGAGACATGTCCACCTTCCCATGATCATGAGATCGTGGGTCTTCTCGTTGTTTCTTTAGATCATTGTAGATAATGCACGATTGAAACTTCTGGGAAAACGTTAAGTTTTTATTGGTATATGAGACTTAGGTGCTAGGCCCGACGACCAAAGTTTAGGTGCTGGACCTGTGACCTTCTGGGTGCTGGACCTATTGACCCTATGGGTGCTAGGCCTATTGATCTCAGTTTGAACGAGAGTGATTATTTCTCAGTGAAGTGTACCTGGGGGTTTAGGCCGATCACCCAAGTGGCTCTTGGGATTGCTTAGGCCGACCACCCTAGGGGTTGAGGTCAAACCGACCACCCTTGGGGTAGGGGTCAAGCCGACCACTGCTAGGGCCTTGGGCCTGCTTAGACCGACCAACCCTAGGGTTAGGGGTCAGGCTGACCACCCCTAGGGGTTTTGGGCTTGGTCAACTTCCCTAAGTCCTGGACTTATCTTTTTTGTCCGTCGGTCTTTTCTCAATACTTTGTCATTTTTCTCTGATTTGTGATGTCACGTGTCACATTCTCATTCGCTACGTCATCCTCGTATTTTTTAGGGATAATAGGTTAGAATAAGTTTACCGGACTCAAAAATGACTTTAATGCCGGGCTTGCCAAGCAAATCACCACTTACCAAGTTTCTACTCATTTTGGGAAAAAAGTACATTCACTAATGTTACTTTCTTGCTGGAGGTGAAAAATACTTCAATGGTACCTTTGCCAAGTACCTTGGATTTGCCCTCATTGCCCATTTGAATCTCATGGTTGCCCTTTGACTCTTCAAAGGTCTTGAACAATGATTTGTCATAGGTGACATGGACGGTGGCACATGTATCATACACCATCCCTTCACCTTGCCTTGGACTGCATTCACTTCACTAAGGGTAGCAACTATATTCTCCTCTTGAATTGCCTTTACCTTAAGTCATTGTTGGTCTTTTCTTGCCTACACTCTCTAGCATAGTGACCCTTATTGTAACGTCCTGGATAGCCAAGACCGCTACACTGTGTACTTATAAAGGTGCAGGACTTGCTAATCAAGTCATTAATTTAAAAACGTGTTACTAAACATGTATGAGCTAGGGTTAAAAAGGTTTTGGTCTCAAAAGTTTCACTTTATATAATTAAACAGTTTTATACATGGGTCCTAAAAAGAAATAGAGTTTAAAAGTTGATTTACAGAATCTCCAAAACACAGACAACTATCAGCCATACTAAGGCAAAATAGACATTTCTGGTTCTCGCGTCCCTGCCTAAACCCCAACCATGGCGGCTGAGCAGCTGGTCATGTACATTCGATTTGCAGAGCTCTCCAAGTCAAGGCTGATCAAGCTTGCCCTTGCCTTTACCTGCACCATGTAGCACCCGTGAGCTAAGGCCCAGCAAGAAAACATAATGTGCAACACAAACAACAATAACAAATAGTCAATTCTTTAAGCATGATCATTCATTAAATATTCCACATTAACCATTCATCACATACTCAGAATCAAAGATGCAACTAATCACAAATAACATTCAAGTCTCATAATAATCAAGTCACATAATAGTCAGGGCCGACAACTTAGGCCGCACCCTCTGTTTACCCCACTGACTCTGGCCCGCTTAAACCGAGCTCAGTGCATAATAAGCTGTCCTTGGCTACCAGTGGCCAAGCCACTCCCTGTGCGCTAGCGTAACCTTTGGCACTCTTAGGCCGTTGGTTCGCTTTTTACATGGCATAATACCATCCCTTCAAGTATACATATTAGGGAGCCCTTAGTCCCATTAGAAATACACAACCGGGTGCAGTTTTCTTACCTTTAGTCTTTGCATTCACTGATTACGAGCGACACTCCTCAAGCACGATCCGTTCCCGAGCCCTAGCTTTAACACCTAGTCACAACCAAGGTATTAGGTTCCATTAATATTCAAGTAAGGGTTTCCGGGTACAATACTAGCTTCCGGGACATCGAATTTCCACCAAGCACGGTGGGGAAATCGATCCCAAGCACCCTAGGCTAGACTCCCGCGCCTAAAATCCCCAAATGTTCAAGAATGCACCCAAGGGCTACGGCCCTTGAAGCCTAGCCGCACCCCGCCTCTAAGACAGAGCCCAAAGCCCCTAGCAAGCAGCACGCGCCGCGGCCCTGCCCAAGAGCGCCGCGGTGCTCTCCCCTGGCCGAGCCTCCTTGGCTCTCTTGCTTCGTAGGGCCGCAGCGCTCTAGAACAGAGTCGCGGCCCTCCCCTTCGTGCCCAGAAAAACCACCATTTCTAGCATCCTAACCCCAACCAAAACCATTCCAAAGCACCCTAACTCAAAATCCATTAATCACAAAACTTTTTTCATGACTCTAACAACATAATCCAACAGAAATTCAGCCCAAAAATCTACTAAAACTCCACTTTGATTCTCTGAAACCCAGCAACTCTTTAATGCCCCAAATTTCCTAATGAGGTTTAGGACCTTGATTAGGAGGCCGGGAGGGCCATAATTGATTTATTATGGTATTTAATGATTTTATGCATGTTTACGTGAATTATATTATTGTATGATAGTGAATGCATGCATATGGGAGTATTTATTATTATAAGGGTATTTTGGTAATTTGGCCGCTGTGGGCGTAATTGTGTATTTTGGGTGCATGGTTGTGATTAATTAATATAGCCACATTATAAGGTGGATTGGTTCGAGCTATTCGGCATGAGACGATCATGAGATGTAAGTGTTCAGTCTAGTCATAGCAGGGTTAAGTTCGGGGCTCGGGGTGAGTCTCGGGGTGAATTTAATGATTAGAGCATTACCGGGAATTAAAGGGTAATGGGATATGATTTATTGGTATTTGGGAATATTGAGAATAGCGGGAATTGGAGAGCATTAATTATAATTAACGAGATAGGCGGGAAATGACGGTTTTACCCTCGGAAGCCTTTAGAGGGATTTATTTGGCCTAGGGGCATTATGGTCTTTTGACCTTAAGGATTTATATCAGCTTTTTGGTTTTAGAAGGCTGTGGAAAACAGAACAAAACAGAGCCCCATTCTCATCCCCTCTCCTTCTTCTCCCGTACATGTTTTCCCCTTCACTTTTCTTTGAATTTTGAGAGCCCAAATTGAGGAGTTAAGCTAGGAGATCAAAGGTGGGAGCTAGGGAACTTGTTTCAGCCATTAAAGGGGATTCAAAATCAAGCTTGAGGTGAGTTCTAGTCTTTAGTTTCTGGTTGTGCTCTGTTTTTCCCTTTAGTTTTTCAGCTTTTGATTCTTGTTGAAAGTTTGGGTTTGAAGAGGTTTTAATTGATGTTTAGCTTGGGTTTTGATGAGGGGGAGTTATGAGTGATGTTTAGAGGTTTAATTGAGTGTTTGGAGAAGGTTTGGAACTAGTTTGAATGCTTGGTTCTAAGGGAATATGCAGGGGAGGTCGAGCTGGTGCGTTGCTGATTTCTGGCTGATTTGGGTAATGAGCCGTGGCCTGGCTTTTGTGTGCCGTGGCCTAAGGTGACTTCTGAGGCAATTATGCCTCTATCAGGGAGATGAGCCGCGGCATGGTTGTGGTGAGCCGCGGCCCATCAGGGCATATTTGGCTAAAATTGTGTTTTTAGCTAAGGGATGCTTGCCATAGGCCTCGGGACCTAGTACTTGGTTAAGTGGGGATTGATGTCCCGGAGGCTAGATATTGGTTTGGGAACTTGTGTTGATCATTTTTATTGATGGTATCCTATATTTGGTTATGAGTAGGTGACCGTTAAAGGACTAAAATTTGATCGTTCTCAAGGGTCGTTCTTTTAATCGTTATAGCTCGACTTTGAGGTAAGAAAACTGCACCCTGTGTATATGTGACATGCATGGCTATTATCGATGCATGTTGGTTGATTATTGAGTATGACATGCATGGCTATTCTTGATGCATGTTGGTTGGTTATTAAGCGTGACATGCATGGCTGTTATTGGTGCATGTTGGATTGCTGGATATATTGCATATGATGCATGAGAAACATGTGGTTAGGACACGCTTGTATACTGAGTATGATATCGTTCAGAGCTTGAGTCTCTGTGTTTATGCATGGTCCTAATTGTACTAATACCTGTTTAGTAAGCATGCTGAATACCTTGTTTATGGATATGGAACATGTGATATATGATTGGTGGCATGACTTACTTGTGTATGACACTGACTAGTCAGGGACCGGCTCTAAAGTCGGGAATCACGCATTGAATGGCTCTATGGCATTAATGCTAGACCGACCCTAAGGTCGATGATCATGCATTGAATGGCTCTATGGCATTAATGCTAGACCGACCCTAAGGTTGATGATCATGCATTGAATGGCTCTATGGCATTAATGCTAGACCGACCCTAAGGTCGATGATCACGCATTGAATGGCTCCATGGCATTAATGCTGGACCGACTCTAAAATCGAGAATCATGCATTGAGTGGCTCAATGGCACTAATGCTAGACCGACCCTAAAGTCGAAGAACTTATAAGCACTTGTCTGGTCTATGACCAGATGTTTATAGCCAAGGTATATGACCCCGGTGACTGTTTGTCACATGGCTAGGGGACGCTGTCCATAGCACGACTCTAGAGTCGGGAGGAAGGTTATGTTGGTGACCATTCACCATGCACCTGTCCTGATCAAAATCATGAACGAATCACTTATCAGTTAAGCCTTGGTGACCCTATCGTCACATGGCTAGAGGGAGCTATGCTCATTACTGTGACTTTTGGCTATTGTCACCCACTTGCTTGGACTGATAGTCCTGAACGGTTATTATGATCGTTGTTGATATTATATCATGCTTCATAGTGTTTTCTTGCTGGGCTTCGGCTCACGGGTGCTACGTGGTGCAGGTAAAGGCAAGAGGAAGCTAGACCATCCTTGAGTTGGAGAGCTTAGGTGATGACGTGTACATATACAGTTGCTCGTCCGCCACGGCCGAGGTTTAAAGTGGAACTAGGGTTGAACCCTGTTTTGCCGCTTAGAACGGCCTGTTGTAAATATTTTCTGTAATAGAGTCTGAAATTATATTTTCAGGATCCCAATGTATATACTAAACGTTCTAGTGAAACGTTACATCTTAACCAAGGTTTTTAATCCCTAAACCGCTAATCATACTTAGTTCACGATTTTGGCCAAATAACTCGGTTAGCGAGTTTAGCACTATTTACAAGGCACACCGTAACGGTCCCTGGAGTTTGGGGCGTTACAAATTCTAAACACCAAAACCAGTCATGCAAAACTCAAATTTTAACCTATGAATACGAATTGAAGCTTACCTCTTTTGCTGAACCACCTCCTTGACAATCTCTGAGCTAAAACCCAAGCACTTATCTTCAATTTAGCCCTTAAACAACAAAATCATAATCACCTTATTGCTCAGCCAAAAAAACTTAGAGTTCTAACACCCAAAAACACAATTCAACTCTTACCTTGATCTTGATTAAGTGACCCTTGGTCTGAGTTAAGCTAAACCTTCATGAATTCAGCTCAATCACAAAGTTTACCCAGTTGTTTCCCTTAGGTTTTCTGTGTTTTCCTTGAAAGAGAAGAGAGAAGGAAGAGAAGAGAAGAGACAGGAAGAACTGAGGTCGGCTTGTGTTTTATTCACCTATTTTTCATTAACTTAGTCTAATCCTAATCAGTTAAGTCGATTTTGGGTTGTTACACTTATTCCCACACACAAAGCAAGGATCTTTCTCGCCCTTAAACTTGTTTGGGTTGGTTCTTGGACCCAAGGATGTCCCATTACCCTTCTTGCCTTTCCCTTTCTTTTTGAGATGTTTTGGTTGTGACACCACATTTGCTTTGGAAGCCTCTCCATTAGACTCATTCACAAGTTTATCTTTACATATCGATTCCTCCTCGATTCGAATATGCTTTTGGATTTCCTCCAAAGAATAATTCTTATTTTTATGAAGGATTCTTTTCCTATAGCTCCTCCAAGTTGGTGGTAATTTAGCCACTATAGCACCAACTTGAAAGGCCTCGGGAAGCTGAATATTCAAAACTTTCAATTTGTTAACAATTATTTGCAATTCATGTATTTGAGGAAGAATAGATTTATCACAAAAAAATTGAAATCAATATATTGAGATATCAAAAACATTTTGGTATCTTCCTCTTCCACCTTGAATTTTGTCTCAAGCGCGTCCCATATTTCCTTTGCCGATTTGGTCTTGCTATAGAGATCATAGAGCCTATCGGAAAGGGCGCTGAGGATATGACCCCTACAAAGGAGATTGTCCTCCTCCCTCTTCCTTCTTTTCTCCACCTCTTCGGGAGTGTCCTTGTCGGATGGCGTTGGGAAAGATTTTAGGGTTGACTCTAGAATGTAGGCGATCTTGAGAGTGGTCAAGAGAATTCTCACCTTGTCTTGCCATCTAGTGAAATTGGACCCATCAAACCTTTCCAACCTCTTTAGGTCTTGATTCATGATTGTTTGACGCCCAAAATGTGACTACCACTAAGCAGTAGTTGTAGTAAAATCGGGCGGTCGATCCACAAGGAGGTAACCTAAAATCAAAAGATTAGTAGAAAATAACACAAAAAAGTTAGTAACATGAAATAAATAAAAATGGAAATGAAAATAGATTTGAGATTTTGGTGTTGTCTTTTTGATGAAATGATAAAATGAGACAAGAGAAATAAAAGTAAGGTGTAATCAAGAGTTTGAGAAATAGAAAGGTTTCAAGAATCATCCATATGCTTGTTTGGTTACATAGTTACTTAACTTACAAAAATACACAAGTAAATAGTTCACATGCCAACATTTACTTGGAAAATATAACATTAAAGTCCATATTCTTTTCTAACAAAAGTCCATTTGAGTTATAAAGTTCTTTACTTTAAGAGTACAATATTAATCTTATGAAAAATCTAAAAATGACAAAATACCCAAGGGCAATAATGCAATAGAAGATTAGACATAAAATTATGTATCAATATTACTTTTACTAATTAGAAGCACATAGAAAGAGCAAGGCTAATCATATATACTATTAGCACAAGTAAATAGAGATAATGATGAAAGAACATAAATAACTTAAATGCATTATATTAAGAACATAGTAAATCAAAGTAGCAAAATAACATCACTAGCATATGGAATCATCCCTAACCTTCCTAGGAAGATTAGGCCTGTTTACCCAAAAATGGCGGCTGATGATGTGGCAAGAATTTCTTGCACATGATTGACACGTGGCAGCGTCATTATGAAGAGGTGTTGTTCGTCTATCGACCAGCTCCTTGCTGCTTCATCAAACCTCACGATTAGAAACGACCAGACTGGTTGCACGCTTCGGTTTATTTCCTTAAAAGATATGTAATCTTGTAATAATTACAATTATTATTTCCTCTTTATTGCCTTGATATGCTGAGATTAGGGATAATTAAGGCCCATTGGCCCATGTAATCCCCCTTGAGCCTATAAATATGCATGAGAGGGCTCAAGGGAGGGACTTTTGAACCTTTTTTCTGAATACTGAGAGAAAGAGCGTATAGTGTGATTATCCTCAAAACAGTTGTAATTCTCCTAAGGCTTGTGAAACTCAAGAATCCTAGTTCTTTGATCACAGCATTGGGATTCAATATCAATAATAACACTAAGTGGACGTAAGTCATTACCATTCATTGGGGCCGAACCACTATAAATCGTCTGTGTCATCTCTTTACCACTTGATTCCATTCTTGACTATCATCTCATTTCTTGTCGTATTTTTGACTCCGTGTCGTTGGCCAAATCGAGGGTCAACAAGGCCATTATGCTCATGATTCTCACAAAATTCTAAGAAGAAAATATGAGAAGAAAGTTAGTAGAAATTTTACTATAGTTTCTTTACTCTAAAAATTACATACAAAATGTGAGAGAAGAGTCTCTATTTATAGAAGGAGAAAATGACTAAAAATAAATTAAATTACAAATTAGGTCTAAAAAATAAATTTGAAATATTAATAATAAAATATTATTTTGAAAAATCAAATCTTATTATTAATATTAAACTAGTTATTTTAGTGAATGATCATTTTGCCATTTTTCTAAAACACTACAAAATATGAGCTTAAGAGCTCAAAATGGAAAGGTGCAAGACCCAAAACCCACAAAAATTGGGTTGAAGGTGGCTGAAAGTGTTGACCAAGTGCAATCAATAGAGACGTGTCACGTGTCCAAGTGGTGGCAAGCTTGGGCTTGGGCTTGTTTGGGCTCATTTTGGGCCTAATTCCCTTAAAAAAATGCCACTTTTTCAACTTTTTTTCTTTTCAGTTTTGATTCTTTCTTTCTTCTTTCTTTTTCTTTATGTCAAAATACAACTTTAATTCTTACAAAATAACAATAAATTAAATCATAATCAAATATTTTCATTTATAAAATAAATCATATTACTTTCATGAAAATGCTAATTAAAACTTAATTTATTTTGACTATTAAAATCAATAAATGTGTATTTTTCACCACTAATAAATGATTTTGATAGTTTCACATTCTATTGAAACAAACAAAGGGGTAAGCTTTTGAATGTTAGGAAAATATATGTTATTTTAATGGAAATTGGTAAGAAATATTACAACTCTAGACAAAATAATAAAAATAAATAATATTGATTAAATAATGTTACAACTCTATGACTGAAAAATACATATAAATAGGAGAAGAATTAGAAGTGGAGAATGGAGAAATATAACTCTAAACAAAAAGATACAAATAAAGTAAAATGTTTGTAACAAAAGAAATGAGAGATTACAACTCTTAAATAAGAAATACAAGTAAATGAGACAAGAGGAATATGAAGATGAAAAGCAATAGAATAAAAGAAAAGAACAAGAAACAAAGAACAAACAACTCTCACTCACACTACCAAAGTGAAGAGTGTTGGGGATCGCCAACTTGAACAATGATTGAAACCTTTGTCCAAAAGCTTATTTCCCCCTAACTCAAGCACTAAGGGATCTCTCACAGATTTTGGAAATTACTTTCTGGAATAATCAAGCCTCTAAGTGTTTTTTAGCCAAGTGCTCTAATGGATAAAAAAGTTGTGTCTTACAAGTGAGCAATAGGCTCCTATTTATAGAGTTTAGAGACACAATTTGAATTTCAAATTCCACCAACCCCCATGGCTATTACCAATGATTAATTGGATATTTGTGGAATTAAAAATGAGATTTAGGAGTTATTTGTATTTTTGGAGCCATTCAAAAAGGTTGGAAAAAACTGATTTTTGGTCAGTCAGATACTATGGCCGCAACCGTGGGCCGTGGCTCTCTGTCCCCCAAGCCGCGGCCACCAGTGCTCCTGGCCGCGGCCACTGCCCAATTTCAGCACTAATGGACCCAAAATGGGTATGTTTTAAATATTTATAAATCGCAAGCGCACGAATCGTTCATATAGAATAGTGATCGTGTAAGCAAGGATGTCGAACCCAAAGAAGTTGTCTAAAATCGAAAAGAAAACTATTTTAAATCAAAATTGATAAATTCTAACCTAGCCCCAAAGATTGATGAGATTTTTGTATAATGAAAATAAAATAAAAGATAGTAATAAAGATATTAAAGACAATATATATACTTAAATAATTTTAAACAAGATGGTAAAAGAAAGATTATTAAGATAATAGAATCCACAAAATATAAGTTCAATAATATTTATAAGTACATTGATTTCCAAGTTTTAGTAATAGTAGAAATTAATCAAACTATTACTTATTCAAATTAGATATTCTATTTAAGCACACATTTTCATAAAAATATAGGATTTATCTTCACTTTTAAAATTATAATTTCAAAGCATTTAGTGTAAATCATTATAATGAAATAACAAATAAATCAATGAACATTATTTATAAGGCAAAACATAATATTTTTGTTCTAAGCATGGATGTGTACAATTTAATGACACATCTTACACAAAAAATATTATGTTTTTGCACTAATAAAGAACAAAGTGTAAATATGTGCTAACAATCCAAAATACATGATATTTAAGATGAAAGAAGATATTTGAAGAAGAAAATTCCATAAAATTTGTTGCACAAAATGGGAAATCAACATACAAAATAAATACTATCTAGTTACATATTGTTTCATCATCACCTTAATAATCTTAAAAAGATTAGAAACTCATTACTAAAATAGCCAATACAAATTAAAAATTACAAACATAAATAGGAAAATTTGGAGGATGAACCCCCAAATTTTTCTTCTAAAAACACATAGAAAATTTACAACAAAGAAGAAGAAAAAGAAGAAGAAGAAAATTGAGAGGTCTTGAAAGTGTAGAATGTGTAGTGTGGTAACCTCCTCTCAAAATAATCACTCAAATCCCTTATTTATAGCCAAAAAATGAGTATTAAAATAATCAATTTAAATTAATTAAATTGATTAAATTAATAATAATATGGCAAATAGGGGTAAATTATAGAGTGTAATGATGATGTTTTTGGGGTAAAATGTGTAGAAAATTTTGGGTAAAAAGTGGTATTTTTGGCAAAGGGGACAAGGGTACAAAAGTGAGCTTTTGTTGGGCTCAAAATGGACACAAAAAGGGCTTGGTGGGTTGTGGCAGGCGGCTGGGTATGTTGGTGATGGCTGGCCATGTGCATTAGGTGGAGTAGTTAAATGATGCTAGGCTCGGTTGAGGAGGTGTTTTCGGATTGGGCCTCTGGAGGCAGGCGGGTGTACGGCTGGGGAGATTGAAGCAGCTGGTTGCGTTGGTGGGCTGGAGGGAGGCGCAGGCCCAGTCTGGGCCGTGGAGCAGCAGGGGGCTGCTTGGATTTTTGGGCCTCGTGTGGTTGGGCCCGAATGTTGGAGATAAGCTGCTCGAAGCTTGGGCAGGCAGGCGGAAGATGGTTTGGTGTGCTTCGGTTGGTGCTCGACTGAGTGGATTGGTGTGGAGTCAAGCCAAGCGGGCTGGGCTTTGGTGGTGCAGTTTGGGCCTTGACACTTTTAGCTCTTCTCTTTCAATTTTGTCATTTTTTATTTCTTTCTTTTCCTTAATTTTCAACCACAAAAATTCAATAAATTCCCTACAAAATAAATTATAAACTAAATTAAAATTAAATATTTTCATTAATTAAATATACCATATAACTTCCCTCAAAATTTTAATTAAAACTTAATTTACTTAAACATTTAAGTTCAAAATTGCATCTTTTTACTCCTAACTTAACAATATTAATTTTAAATAATTAAACTATAACATTTTACAATAATATAACAATAAAAATACACAAAAATCTATAAAATTAAAATCTACCTAATAAATTCAAAATTACTTAAAAACTTAATAAATCAATTAAAAACTCAAGAATTAAGCAACAATTAGCACATAAAAAGTGGTAAAATAACTCTATTTTGTAGAGTTATCACACCCCGAAACTTAATATTTTGCTAGTCCTCAAGCAAAAGAAAAATTAAAAACACACTTTTTTTTTTAATTGGTGATGCCAAATGTTTCGTCAAAAATTACATAATGGAAATAGTTCAAAGAAAATCACAAATAAAAGTAAAGCTTACGTAATTAATTTGAAAAGTTAAAATTGTTTTCAAAATAGATACTTAACATGCAAATACAAAAATATCAAATCATAATGTGAACATTAGACAAGCTTATACAAACAAAAATAAATTAAATCTCAAAAGATAATCAAGCAAATTCTAGGATTTTTCAATATTTTTTTTTAGAGATTTAAAGAATTTAATGTTTAAATAAACTATGTCAAAATATCACAATAGTTCAAATAGAATAGAAAAGTGACATATTATGAAAAATATATATTTAAACAAAACTAACTTAAAAATTAAAAATAAAGCTTAATAATTATTTATATTTTTCTAAGAACTAAGAACAATTTCAATCATAATTCTTATAATTAGAAAATGAAAATCACCAAAATATTTTTTTTTCAAACAAAACAAAGAAAATAATTTTTTTTTAACATTATATAACAAATGAAAATCACATAAAAACAAAAAGAAAAACAAATTTTTTTTAATTTTACAACAATTGAAAAACATGCATAAACACAAAGAAAAACGCATAAACACTACCCGTAAACTTAAATAAAACATTGTCCTCAATGTTTAATAAAATGGAAAAAATTAATAAATACTCTCCTTAATGAATGCTTCATTGATTTTGCTCTTTTGTTTTCTTCTCTTCTTTTGTTTTCGGGCAAGAAGTTTCCTTCAAGCTTTTTGGAATTTGAAAAACATGAAACATAACACACAACAAAAGTGAAATATAAAATGAAACATGAAAAGTATGAGTTGCCTCCCACAAAGTGCTTTAGTTTATAGTTGTTTATCCATAAATCAGCTGCTGATGACGTGGCAAGGATTCTCGACACATGGCGGACACGTAGCAGAGATACGGCTCGCCTATCGACCATCATTATTTCTACACGAAGAGATCAAGTTCTATATACGACCAGCTTGGTCGTATATTTCGTTTATTTACGTAAAGATCTGTACAGTTGTGATGATATCCGAGAATATCTCTTCATTATAACCTGCAGATCCGATCATTAAGGATAGATATTATTTCCTAATTCATGTAACTCTTCCTGAGCCTATAAATATACAAGAAATAGCTCAAGGAAGGGGATCGATCTTTTTTCTTGGAGAATTATATTACTATTATCCATCATTGTATTGTTTTCTTCTTCTAAGGTCCATGAAACTCAGGAACCCTAGTTCTTTGATCATACCTTGGGAGCTCAATATTAATAATAGTATCAAGTGGACGTAGGTCATTACCAATCAATAGGGCCGAACCACTATAAATCTCTGTGTTCTTTATCTTTCCATTAGATTATTTTCAAGCTATATATCATTTCCCTGTTGTTTTCTAGACTCCGTGTCGTTGACCAAAATCAGGGTCAACATTCTGGTGCTTTCATTGAGAGACTTGAATCCAATAAAATCTAATGGCAAAGACTACCAAGAAAACTAGACAGGCTGCTGCCGCACCATCCCAGCCTCCTCCCCCAAATATGGCTGAAGACGAACCTCATTTGGAGTTCGATGAGGAGGAAGTGGACTCTGAGGCCCTGAAGACAACACTGGGGGTGTTGCAAGATGAATTGGCCGCTCTGAGGGCCAATCAAGAGAGCGCCGCCGAGATAATGGCGTCACAACAGAGGGAGATAAAGCACCAGCGCCAAGAGTTGAGCGAGAGACATGCGGAGATGGACCGTCGTCAGAGGGACGCCATGGCAGCCCTTGAAGCAGCCCTCCAGTTGGCTAGGAATCAGGCTGCACCTGCCTTGCAGCCTGATCAACCCCCAAGTGGGCCACCTCAAAGAGGTCCCAATCCTAGCCCTCCGCTCCAGCCAACAAGCCCTAAAAGGCCGGAGCAGCCATCGATGCCTCAGGATGATATCCCACCTAGGGACTTTGAGACGCAGCCTCCGTCCCAGGCTGGTCGTGGCAATCCCCTATGCCCAAGGCAGAATAGGACCGGGCAACAGCCCCGCAGCCCTAGACGCCCAGGGGGTGAAGAGCCGCACCCAACGAGCAAGGGGCAGCGTCCTTCTGCCAACAAAAGGAACTCAAAGACAGGCTCTGCGTTCAGGGGCCCTCCACGACATGACAATGCACGGGGACCCACCAATCAGCGCAGGCCTCCCCCTAATGCTCGGGAAGTTCTAACCCAAGAAGGCAACAGAGGAAACAGTCAGTCCCACCATAGCCAGTCAAGGTTCAGAGATGGCCACGGCTACAATGAGGCTGACTCAGGCAGAGGGAATGCTGTTCGGAGAAACGAGGAGAGAGGTGGAGGCAGAAGCCCCCCACCTAGAGAAGACCAACAAGCAGGACATAATGTTGGGGGGCAGCCCAGACAAAACAATGTATTTAGCCGGCTCGGAGCTAGCGAGCAGCGGCAAAGAGATGATGACCTGAGGGATGTACTCAACGACCGCCGAGAAAGGCACAATGAATACATCCCCCCAGTGCCAGAGGCCCCAGCAATTCCTGAAGCTGTTCGGGCTCAAATCGATGCCCTAAACCAAGCTGTACAGCAGCTGGTCGAGGGGCGGACATTGCATATCGAGTACGATCGGAGGAGAGGCACCCCTTTCGTACAAAGGATTGCTGTGGCAGAAACCCCCAGCAAGTTCAAGATGCTGACCCTGCCAAACTTTGACGGGTATGGAGACCCGGTATCTCATGTAAACAAATTTGAGAAACAAATGGACATTCAGAAAGTCTCTGAAGACGCTCGCTGCAGGATCTTCCCAACGACCCTTTCTGATGCCGCTCAAGAGTGGTTCTTTAAGTTCCCTCCTGCAAGTATAATATCCTGGGAAATGTTCGTGAAGGAGTTTTACGGGCAGTTCTATGCAGGTCGAGTGCACCCCACCAAGGCAAACCAACTGGTCGAGATACGCCAGAAAGAAGGGGAGCCTTTCAAGGAGTATGTTCAGCACTTCATGCGAGCCGCAGCAGGAGCCAAGACTGTGGGCGATGAAGGCAAGATGATGGCCCTAACCGCTGGGGTTAGGTGCCATTCTCCTCTCTGGAGTAGCCTCAGGAAGCATGGGGGTTAACACTGCCCAGGAGTTTTTAGATCGAGTCGATCGGTACATCAAGCTCAAGGACGCGATTGCCAACGAAGGCAAATCGCCTGCAAAAGACAAGGGGTCCAAAGAAGAACCCGCCAAAGTCGCCAACGGGTCTAAGCCCAATGGCAACAGCAAAGGCAACGAGAATGGCAACGGTAAAAATGGTGGAAAGCGGGCGAATGGCGAACCTTCGACCTCCGAGAGTAAGCGCCCCAAAAATAATCGGTATGAACCGAAATTCACCAATTACACCGCCCTTGTTGAAAGCCGAGCCGAGGTTTTCCAAGCGACCAGCTCGAGTGTGCCCTACAGTACAGACGACCCGTGCTTATAAGAAAAGATATCTCCAAGAGAGATTCGACAAAGTTCTATCATTATCATAATGACTACGGGCACGACACAAATGAGTGTAACCAGCTAAAGGACGAGATCGAGTTCCTGATAAGACAGGGACACTTAAGACGATATGTACGAGCCGCGGGAGGTTCTCAGCGAGAAGCTCAAGGTGGCAACGAGTCGGCACCTGCACGCCAGCGCTCACCACCTTTACAGCCAGCTCCCGTGGCAGGTACCCTACTCACCATCTGCGGAGGCCCACATCTTGCAGGAGATAGTGGAAAAACGAGGGAACGATACGCTCGAACCCTACGCCACGACCAGGACATCAAGATGATGAGTGTTGAGGATCGTGCACCCAAAAAAGCTCGAACGGAGGAGGAACCGATCACCTTCTCCGACAACGATGCCCAGCATGTGCGATTCCCACACTCCGATCCGCTGGTCGTGGATGTCCAAATCGCAAATATGATGGTGAAGAGGGTGTTAGTCGATACAGGAAGTTTGGTCAACATCCTATATAAGTCTTCGCTGGAAAGGATGAAATTGTCCATCAAGGACCTAGAGCCATGCAACCAAACCATTTATGATTTTTCCGGAGAAGGGCTCGCCCCAATAGGGTCGATTAGACTCCCAGTCATAGCAGGTACTGCGCCTGCTAACAAGACATTACTCACTACTTTTATAGTGGTTGATTGTCCTTCGGCGTATAATGTCGTGATAGGGAGAGCAATTCTGGTTGACCTTCGAGCCGTCACTTCTGTATGGCACCTCGCCATGAAATTCCCAACAGACGTAGGAGTAGGATGCGTGTTGGGAAACCAGCGGGAGGCGAGAGAATGCTACAACGCCTTGATCACCAAGGCAAAAAAGGGTGTATCGAGGGATGCCGCCGGAAAAGAGTTGCAAATGGCATCTGATTTTCAAGCCCCCTTAGGTGATAATCTCACCAAATAGGGTGTTTCCCAAAGTGAGGATAGAGATTTAGATCCTCGCTTTGGGTATATCAAAGAAGAAGTAGGCCCCATCGAGGACCTATAAGAAGTCCAACTCGATGAGGAAAATCTGACCAGAGTTGTGAAAGTCAGTAAAAACTTAGAGACAACAACAAAACAAGCACTGATGGAGTTCTTAAAGAGGAACCAGGACGTCTTTGTCTGATCGCATAAAGACATGGTTGGGATAGATCCTGCAATCATCAGCCATGTCCTGAACATTGACAAAAGCTTTCCACCTGTGCAGCTGGAAAAGAAGGCTGCTCGACAAAGACCGATCGAAAGCTTTGAAGGAAGAAGTCGAGAAGCTGAAGGAGAATGGGTTCATCAGGGTGGCATTTTATCCATCTTGGGTCTCCAATCCCGTACTCGTGCCCAAGTCGAATGGCAAGTGGCGTACGTGCGTGGATTTTACAGACCTCAATAAAGCCTGCCCCAAAGACTGTTTCCCACTCCCGAGGATCGACCAGCTGGTTGATGCCACTGCAAGACACGAGATCCTCTCATTCATGGATGCATACTCTGGGTATAATCAGATTAGTATGCATCCCCCTGATGAGGATCACACTAGCTTTCGAATCGATACCGGGCTCTACTGTTACAAGGTGATGCCCTTTGGTTTGAAAAATGCTGGTGCGACTTACCAGAGACTCGTCAACCACATGTTTGAGGAGCTGATCGGGGAAAACATGGAGGTTTACGTCGACGACATGCTGGTTAAGTAAAAGAAGGCAGAAGGACATGTAAGGGATTTGTAGGAATGCTTCAACATCCTTAATAAATATAGGATGAAGCTGAATCCCCTTAAATGTTCCTTCGGAGTTGGATCAAGGAAGTTCTTGGGATTCATAGTTAACTCAAGAGGAATTGAAGCTAATCATGAGAAGATAAAAGCCCTGATCAAGATGAAGTCGCCAGTGAAGATTAAGGATGTCCAAAGTCTAACTGGGAGAATTGCCGCTCTTAGTAGATTTATTTCAAAATCCACAGACAAGTGTGTCCCATTTTTCAATTTACTCAGAGACAACAAGAAATTTGAATGGACAGATGAGTGCGAATAGGCCTTTCAAGCACTAAAGCGCATATGGCGCAACCACCCATTCTGTCGAACCCGGTCGATAAAGAGACTTTGTTCATCTACCTGGCAATCACGGATTACGCTGCTAATGCTGTTCTGGTGAGAGAAGAAGAAGGTGTGCAGAAGGCTGTCTATTACGTCAGCAAAAGGCGGATCGGAGCAGAATTGAGATATCCCTCCATCGAAAGGTTAGCCTACTGCTTAGTATTGGCCTCTAGGAAGCTGCAGCCTTACTTCCAAGCCCATCCAATTACGGTATTGACCGACCAGCCTCTTCGGCAAGTTCTGCAAAAGCCAGAGGCTGCCAAAAGATTACTAAAGTGGGCAGTCGAGCTCGGGCAGTTCGACATATCTTACCTGCCATGAGCAGCGATAAAGGGACAAGCCTTAGTTGACTTCATCGCCGAGTTCACAGAGCCCGCAGGTGGTGAGCAGATCGAGGAGCCTCGCGAGCCTGAATGTCAAATCCAAGCACCCTCGTGGAAATTGTTCACCGATGGATCATCTAACGAATCCCACGCAGGAGCAGGAGTGATATTGATAACGCCGGAAGGGCATCAATTTCACTGTGCAATAAGATTTGACTTCTGATAACTCTACAAAATAGAGTTATTTTACCACTTTTTATGTGTTAATTGTTGCTTAATTCTTGAGTTTTTAAATAATTTATTAAGTTTTTAAGTAATTTTGAATTTATTAGTCTTATCATGATTTTATATACTTTTGTGTATTTTTATAATTATTTTGTTGTAAAATATTGTAGTTATTTATTTGAATTATTATTGTTAAGTTAGTGGTAAAAAAATGTTGTATTATTGAACTTAAATGTAAAATATAAATTAAGTTATAATTCATATTTTCAAAGAATTAAATTGATTTATTTTATAATTGAAAATATTTTATTATGATTTATTTTATGTTTATTTTGTAGGGAATTTATTGTATTTTTGGACTTTGAAAAGAAAAGAAACGATATAAAGCTATAAAAGAAAGGAAAGTTGGTATTATTGAAATACCAAAAGCAGCCAACCAGGCCCGCCTGCCCAGCCCAGACGCCAGCCATTCCCTCAAGAAGCCCAGTCCGCCAAGCCGTCCACGGTTCCCCTTCAATCACTCCTGCTGCCTCTTTCTCCAGCCGTACGCCACACTTCCACACCACACTTCCATCATATAACCAAACCCCCCAGCCGTACGACCCAAAGCTAATCCAATTGAAGTCCCCAGCTAGCCGAACTCACTCCTTGCCTCAACATCCATTTGGGCCTGCCAGCCTCTTTGGCCCACCAACCCAATCTTCCATTAGCAATTCGGCTAGGCCCACGAAGCCGCCAGCTGCACTCCAGCACACAACCAATGCCCAGCAAGCATCTCACGCCTCCTTCAGCTTTCATCCAGCCATGCCAATTTTCTTGAGCCCATAAATTGTCCAAAAGCACCATTGTCCCTTATGTCTACAAATACCACTTTTTACCTCACTTTCTACACATTTTACCCCAAAACATCATTATTACACCCTATAATTTACCCCTATTTGTTATATTACTATTAATTTAATCAACTTAATTAATTTAAATTGATTATTTTAATACTCATTTTTTGGCTATAAATAAGGGAGTTTAGTGTCCATTATTTAGAGAGGTTACCATACCACAAATTCTACACATTTTAAAACATCTCTATTCTCTTCATCTTCTTCTTCTTTTTGGTGATTTTCTATGTATTTTTAGAGGAAAAATTTGGGGGTTTCTCCTCCAAATTTTCCTATTTATGTTTGTATTTGCTATTTTAGTTATGAGTTTCTAATCTTTTTAAGATTATTAAGGTGATGATGAAACCATATGTAACTAGATAGTGTTTATTTTGTATGTTGATTTCCCATTTTGTGCAACAAAGTTTATGGAATTTTTCTTCTTCATATTTGTCTTTCATCTTTAATATCTCATATTTTAGATTGTTAGATAATATGCACTTTGTTCTTCATTTTGCAAAAACATAATATTCTTTGTGTAAGATGTGTCATTAAATTGTACACATCTATGCTTAGAACAAAAATATTATGTTTTGCCTTATAAATAATGTTCATTGATTTATTTGTTATTTCATTAGATTGATTTACACTAAATGCTTTGAAATTATAATTTTGAAAAGTGAAGAAAAATCATATATTTTTAGAAGTAATTTATGCTTAAAATCATAAATCTATTTGGAAAATGATAGTTTGAATTATTTTAACTATCACTAAAACTTGGGAATCAATATACTAATAAATATTATTAAACTTACATTTTGTGGATTCTAGTATCTTAATAATATTTTCTTTTAACACTTATTTTCAACTCATTATTGCTTTATTTTTATTCTCTTAAATAGCTTTATTTTTCAATCTTTTATTTTATGTTCATAATATTAAAGCTCATCAATCTTTGGAGCTAGGTTAGAATTTATTACTTTTGATTTAAAATAGTTTTATCTTTTCGATTTTAGACAACTCCTTTGGGTTCGACATCCTTGCTTACACGATCACTATTCTATATGAACGATTCGTGTGCTTGCGATTTATAAATTTTTAAACATACCCGTTTTGGGTCCCATCAACTTCACTGCCTCTAACAATGAGGCTGAATATGAAGCACTGCTCGCTAGACTACGGTTAGCCAAGGATATGAACATAAAAGCGCTTAACATTTATAGTGATTCTCAGCTAGTCGTGAATCAGATCTTGGGAGAGTATCAAGCGCGAGGATTAAAGATGGTCGCCTATCTGAACAAAGCAAAGGATTTGTTAGCCCAGTTCGGCAGATACACTCTCCAGCAAGTGCCTCGTGATCAGAATTCCAATGCAGACGCTTTGGCAAAGTTGGCAAGTGCAAAAGATACTGATACTCTGAACATAGTGCCAGTCAAGCGACTATCCGCACCCAGCATCCAAGCAACAGAAACCACTTTAGTCATCCAGATGACCGATACATGGATGGCACCATATGTAGAGTATCTATCAAGCGGCATGCTACCAGCGGACAGAAACAAAGCTAGGACCCTTCAGCGGCAAGCTGCTAGGTATATCCTGGTCGATGGAATCCTGTACCGAAGGGGATACTCACTGCCACTTCTCAGGTGTATTACAAAGGAGAAAGCCAAAGAGTTGATGAAGGAGGTACACGAAGGTTTTTGCGGGGACCATGCTGGGGGGCAAAGCCTGTCGAAAAAGATCCTAAGGTAGGGATATTTTTGGCCAACAATGAATGAAGACTCCATGGAGTTCGTACGAAAATGTGACAAGTGTCAAAGGTTTTCTAAGATCCCGCGAACAGCTCCCAATGAGTTAAAGCAGATGCAGAGTCCATGGCCCTTTGCGGTTTGGGGAATAGATCTAATCGGATCTTTGCCTACGGGGAAAGGTGGTGTAAAGTACGCAGTGGTTGTCGTCGACTACTTCATCAAATGGGCCGAAGCCGAGCCACTCGCAACCATAACGACGAAGAAAGTACTTGACTTCGTAGTCAAAAACATCATCTGTCGCTATGGATTGCCAAAGAAGATAGTCTCGGACAATGGCACCCAATTCGACAGTGATCTATTCACAGATTTCTGCAAACGTCACGACATTATAAAAAAAAATTCTTCAGTCGCTCATCCCCAAGCAAACGGGCAAGTCGAGGTAGTTAACAAAATGTTGAAGGATACACTGAAGAAAAGAATTGAAGAAGCAAAAGGGGCATGGCCAGAACAGTTGCCTGAAGTCCTCTGGTCGTATAGAACTTCCCACCGAACAGCAACAGGTCATACCCTATTTTCCTTGGCATACGGGAATGAGGCCATGTTGCCTGTTGAGTTAGATCCACCCTCTCACTGCAGAATAACATACGACCAGATTTCTAACAGCCAGCTACTGATGGAATCCTTGGACTCAATTGATGAAAGGCGTGAACAAGCCCAACTCCGAGTAGCTGCATACCAGCAGAAGGTCGCCCGATATTTCAACTCCAAAGTTCGAGAAAGAAAATTCAATGTTGGAGACCTTGTGCTTCGAAGAGTTTTTCTTAACATCCACGACCAAGCTGCTGGAGTACTCGAGCCAAATTGGGAAGGGCCTTACCAGATTGATGAAGTCCTTCACCCAGGCACTTATAAACTTGCACGCTTAAACGGAGATCTCGTTCCTCGATATTGGAATGGAGAACACCTGCGCAAGTATTATCAATGAACAATTCTTCTTAAAGAATTGGCTTGTATAAAGTTTACTTTTTACAAGTTTTGTGTAAGATCTTATTGATCACTCGTAAAGACATGTTTAGTCCATTTACTACGAGAATAAAAGGGATTGTGCTCAGCCGGTCATTTCTTGTATTTATTACAAGTATTTGTTCATTACGTGTGTTGTTTTGCTATATTATAATTCTAATCACATTGCTACGAGCAGTCTCGTTTGGGCAGGTTCCAGTCAAGGCAAGTGACCGAGGACCTAAAGCTCCCCGATCACTTGGGGGGCATACAAGGTACAAGTAAGCAAAGCATATCGTTAAAAGGTATGCAAACACATGAGCAAAATAAGTGAAAGCATGCTAAGTTCGGTCATGCGAACAAATAGATGTTATAATATCAAATCGATCATTTTACACCGCAAGCAGTAACTACTTGGATGTAATTGTTCAAAATGAAAGTAAAAGCTGCCCGTGCAGCAAACCAAAAAATCATTTTCTTTACATCGCGACACGCGGATCGTGTAGTTAAAAGAGAAAGAAATAAAAAGAAAAGACTAAGGAGCTTGAGGAGCTGGAGGATCCTGGGGAAGGTTCTGGTTGACAGCTTCATTGTCTACACCCTCCATCCCGGCGGCCAGCGAGATTTCGGGGGAAGCAGGGACCCTCGATCCTTCTTCTTCAACCAGTTAAGCCGCGCAACGAGCCAGCTCAGCTTCCCTCGCGTTCTCAAGAAGATAGTCAAAATTGGTACCCTGATTGTGCTTCTAGAATTCGTAAAAGCACCTCAGGGTGGCATTTTTGTACCTCTCTAAGTTGGCAGCGTTGGTCTTCTCCAAGTCCTTAACTCGACCCTCCAAATCTCTGGTTTCTTGCCTGCTCGCGATCAAGTCTAGCTCAAGTTGCTTAGCCACTTTATAGTTAGAGCGGTTGGACTCCTTGTATTGGTCCCTCAGCTCGCGGGCTTTTTCCAGAGACTTCAGCTTCTCCTCCAACTCCTTAGCCAGTTGGGCCTTTTCCGCAGTCATTGCCACCAGCTGATCGGCATGTCTGGCCTCAACATCTTTGAGTTCATCCTCGTGCCGTTGATCCGAGGTCCTGGCTTGCTCGGTGACAGCACCCAGGCAGATGCGATCGATAGTAAGGGTTAGCATGGCCTGCATTCAGAACAAAAGTTAGACAAATAGTAAACTAACGAAGACCTGATTTCACAAAAGGAGATAACTTACACTAGTGAACTCATTCAGGGCACGGTTCAGGATCGGGTCCACACCCATCGTCTCCGTAGCCGCCATTGCCTCTCGGCAGCGTTCGTGCTTCGCAATTTTTGTGACCCTTTCCTTGATCAGCTTAAAGGCGCGACCAACCATCAAGTTCCTAGTTGAGGCAGGATCCTCCTGCTGAGGTTGGTCAGATGGGGCATCGGGAGAAGGAGTTGACTCGGCTGCAGCAGATGGAGTCTGTTACTCGCAAGGGGAAGGCGGAGTCGCGGTGGCAGAGGGCCCATCCTCCGAAGGGCCTGCATTCCGGGCCTTCTTCACCCGAGGCTCTTTGCTGCTCTCCCCAGTATGTCTCTTACTGGTTTTCTTCTTGCTTGGAGGGGCAGCAACAGCCTCTAGGGTGCTATAAAGGTCGAACACGTTGGAAGAGTCCATGTCTGAAAAACAAGAACAAAGTCAAACAATGAGATAGCATAAATAGCCAAACACATTACATCAGACAAAGAAACAAAAAAGGATTGCAAAGTCCAATACCCGAGCTATTTTACTGGTCGCTACACTACAGACTCTACTAGTCTTACACTCATTCTTTGACACGAAGAAGTCTGGCCCTAAGTGTGGAGCATATTTAAAATTGTCGTCCCTGTCGAATAGATGACAGGGAATTGGCAAATTGTTTAAAAGCGAAATTACTATACCGTTGTCATCCGACGAGTCATCAGAGATGTCGGCAAGCTCGGTGGCCTTCTGCTTTCCTTTCTCTAAGGGGGCCGAGGGCCTCTCTGCTCGAGGAGTGCTAGTAGGTTCCCTGATCGTGACCCTAGTCGGTCTCCTTTGTGGAGGAGACGCTTGAGGTTGCTGCTCGGGTTCCTCTTCGGCGCGAACACTCCCTGCCGAAGGCCCCCTCGTATCTGATTAAGGGGCCCAGAGGCCAGCCAACCTAAGGTTAGCCTCTGTAACCAGATTCTTGACATTCTTCTCAACATTTGACATGCTGGCTAAGAGTGCCGATCTTGACTCCATTCCCAGAGTTGGGTTTGGTCGCAGCCACAGGCCTGGAAGACATCAATAGTTTAAGACATTGTGGAGGAAAACACTAAGTGAAGAAGTCAGCCAGCGATACGAAAGTTTTACCTCCTCACGCGAAAGCCAGGTTGTCCGCGACCAGGTCAGCCGTAAGGAAGTACTCTTGGTAGTACCTCCCCACGTTTGAGATGTGGGTCGTGTCAGTCAGGAAAGTGCGCCCAGTTTCCTGATGACAAAGGTGGAAGAACCCCGTGCCTTCATGGTTGGGGTTAGATTTGAGATCGAACAAGTAGTTGACCTCATGAGGCGATGGCACGGGCCATTTTTTCTGGCTGTACAGGATATAGAGTGCAACACGCATCCTATATCCATTTTGGGTTATTTGAAAGGGGGCAACTCCAAAATAGTTGGCCACCCCCTGAAAGAATGGGTGAAGAGGCAAGGTGGCCCCTGCCTCAATATGAAACCACGACCAGGCGCTATAGGCGCCCCCAGGCAGATTAGCCCTTTGGTCCAGGTTGGGCTTGACTAGGGTCACCCCTGGCAGACTGTATTTCCTTAAGTAGTTGGCGATCATTCTGACCGTCACCCTACTTTCAGAGACTACATGCCACTCGACATCTGACTGAATAGCGTGTCGAGGGCGGGTATGTCTTTGGATGTTTGGATCGGGAGCATTTTCGTCTCGACCACTGGTCAAGGGAGCATCAGCTGTAGCAGCAGGTTGATGGGAAGTGTCGTGGTTTTTTCTTTTCTGGGCCTTGGTTTTGGTGCGAGCCATGTTTCAGGTCAAGACGGGGGAAGTGTTTGGATTAATACGAGAAAAGGGAATATCGGGTATCAATGTTGAGGGTTGTTCTTCGTCCTCGAGCAGTTGAGCTAGCAGATCGTCATCGATGGGTTTTTCTCCTCCCCACGGGTCTTGCATATAAACTGCAAACAGACAAAGGAGGAGATAAGACGCACAACCTGGGAGCCTATGTTGAAAGTTGGAATAACGTTGCTCGCGTCTATCGACCAGCAACATTCTAACCGAAACACTATGTTTTATGCGAGCAGTTTGAAAAACGGATCCAAAAGTGAAAGTAAAAAGTTTTTCTGAAAAAAGCTTTTTCAACTCCAAAGGGGCGGGAAAAACCCAGTTTTTCAGCTAGCCTAAAATTCGATTTTACGCCCTAAACCCATGATCCTGACTATCAAACTTATTCCTAACTTATATAGAGCAAAATTACACTACCCTATCAAGCATCAAATGGTATATACAAAATCTTCACAAATTTCTACCCAAGAACACAAAAAGTTTCAGAGCACAAAAGCAGCATGCATGGCATCTCAGAGGGTTAAACGTCGAAGAAAATTTACCTGGATGAAGATTGGAGATCCTGAAAAGGAGAAGCTTTAGGTTTGCAGGTGAAAGATCCTCGGCAAAGCGTCTGAAAACTTTGAACTTCTGGGCTCTAGAATATAGTTCTTGAGAGTTCTTGGCAAAAAGATAATGTATAAAGAGTTAAAAGGAGAATGTGGGGATTATTTATAGAAACTGAGGTGTGTCGAAAGGGGGTAATCATGAGTTACCTTTTTCAAGGCATGGGGGAGTGTAACAGCCGTCGGAATGGTTTCTTGAAAACTGAAGAGGCATGATTGGACGTGATTAGGCCACTGTTTTCAAGAACGCACGAGAGCTCTGACAGATTTCGTGGGGCATACGAAAAGTTATTTTCTTAAGTTTACTTATTGCTGATCGCAATAAATAAACTTGGGGGGCAAATGTTTATCCATAAATCAGCTGCTGATGATGTGTCAAGGATTCTCGACACGTGGCGGACACGTAGCAGAGATACGGCTCGCCTATCGACCAGCATTATTTCTACACGAAGATATCAAGTTCTATATACGACCAGCTTGGTCGTATATTTCATTTATTTACGTAAAGATCTATACAATTGTGATGATATCCGAGAATATCTCTTCATTATGACTTGCAGATCCGATTATTAAGGATAGATATTATTTCATAATTCATGTAACTCTTCCTGAGCCTATAAATATACAAGAAATAGCTTAAGGAAGGGGATCGATCTTTTTTCTTGGAGAATTATATTACTGTTATCCATTGTTGTATTGTTTTCTTCTTCTAAGGTCCGTGAAACTCAGTAACCCTAGTTCTTTGATCACACCTTGGGAGCTCAATATTAATAATAGTATCAAGTAGACGTAGGGCATTACCAATCACTGGGGCCGAACCACTATAAATCTCTGTGTTCTTTATCTTTCCATTAGATTATTTTCAAGCTATATATCATTTTCCTGTCGTTTTCTAGACTCTGTGTCGTTGACCAAAATCAGGGTCAACAATAGTCTTTAGCTCGACTATAATTTTTTTCTTTTAACCTACACCCAATCGATGATATAAAATTTCATTAGTAGGGTGAGTTATGACTTTGATGCAAATGCCATAAATAATAATTGATAACATCACACCTACAAGAAAATTAGAAATATGCAATTTTAATGGAATATCAATAAAATAAGAAAATTGCATATCTATATTAGACTCCTTTTCATTTTGAGTAAATATACAAATTTGTTCAATTATGGGCTCTTGAGATATAATTATATATTTTTCATTTTCCTCATGAGCCTCAAAATTATATCATTCAACTCTTTTGTTTCATTAGGGTGTTGAATGCATATTACAAGTTTTTCAACAACTTCATTCTCCTTTTCATTTTCAATTTGACTATTTGGATTGGGAATGAGTTGGTTGGGATAAGCTTGTTTTTCCGACTTTATAACAGTTGCAAGTTGTCCTACTATTGTCTCAATTTTTGAGATTGACTGAGACTGACTTTTAAGATTTGGTAGGTCGATTGCATGAAATGATGTAGGGTATCCTCTAAAGTTGGGCTTGTTTCTTGTTGAATGGGATACGACAGGTCGGATTGGGCATGACTTTGATTATGTATGTTGAATTCATGCTCTTGATTCATTGGAGATTGGGTATGACTCCATGAAAAATTTGGATTATAGGTGGGGGTAAATGGGATATCAAATGATTCACCATAATCATGCATATCATTAGTTTCTCTATAATTTAAATTTGAATGCTCATAATAGTTGTACTCAGAATTCCAACTATAATTAAAATGATCCATATGGTAAACTAAATGACATACTAATTTTTTTAAAATGACAATTAAGGTAAAAAGAAAAAGAAAATAAAATTAAGAGAACAAAAACAATGTTAAGATATTAAACAATTACACGATAATATGATAAAAAAACAAAGAAAAATAAGATAAAATTAAGTAAGATTATCAAAAATTAGGCAAGGGTAGGGAGGCATAGCATGCCATCAACCATAACAAAAATAAGGTAAAAATTAGGAAGCACAAGTGTCATCAACTAAAACATAAAATAAAATACTAGGAGGCACAAGTGCCGTCAACTAACAAAATTAAGAGGTACAAGTGCCATCAACTATAAAAATTAGAAGGATAGATAGGAACACAAGTGCCGTCAACTATAAAAATTAAAATGATAGATAGGAGGCACAAGTACCTAAAAAAACAATAAATATAAATATATAAGTAAGTTTTTTTTTTTTTGGTGGTAGAACAGTCCCAAATTTTATTTTTATCTTTTTTTTTTAGTTTTAGATAAATATATTTTTTTATATATAGTTTTTTTTTTCTTTTTTTTAAGTGTAAAAGTTAAAATAACTAGTAGAAGAATTTACTAACCTTGAGATAACTTTCGTTTCTTTTATTCTTGCAACTCCCCGGCAACGGCGCCAAAAACTTGATGGACCCAAAACAGGTATGTTTTAAATATTTATAAATCGCAAGCGCACAAATCGTTCATATAGAATAGTGATCGTGTAAGCAAGGATGTCGAACCCAAATGAGTTGTCTAAAATCGAAAAGAAAATATTTTAAATAAAAAATGATAAATTCTAACCCAGTCCCAAAGATTGATGAGATTTTTGTATAATGAAAATAAAATAAAAGATAGTAATAAAGATAGTAAAGACAATATATACTCAAATCTAGTATTTGTGGCAGTTCCCTACTGACGCAAATGTTATATTAAAAAAAAACGCTATGAACTCCGACCAGTGTACCCAGCCCCTAGCCACCACATGCGACCCCAGCCTCCTTGTACCCAGTCCCCAGCCATCCATCTCTCAACCCCCGCGACCCCAGCCACCCCCCACGACACCCACGACCCCAGCCACATACATGACCCCTGTGAACCCAGTCAGAGAAAAAATCAAGAGAAGGGTTTTGGTTTTTCAAACAATATAATCTTCAAAATCAGAAATCTATACAAAAAAAAAAAAAAAAACTATGTATAAGGTTCATAAATATATTATATTCATCAATTTAGCCTTAAAATTAAAAAAAAATTGAAAAAAAACTCACCAAAATGGGTCTAGGAAGTTGGAGGCGTCGCTGGTTCTTGGAGAAAACCTAAGTTTTGAATTTTGGAGAATGAAGGGCTTGGGGTCTATGGCTGTGATTTAATATTGGATGCACTGTTTGCATTAGTGGGCAACTGACGCTAACAGCATGTTTGCGTCAGTGGAGCACTGACTCAAACAGTGTGTTAACGGCGTCAGTTGGCCACTAACGCAAACTTCGCCAATTAATAGCGTTAGTGTTATCACTGATGCAAGCAAATGCCCCTGCATTTGTGGCAGTGCTCAACTGCCACAAATGCTTATTCTCGGTCAACGGCG
The DNA here is from genome assembly GCF_963169125.1 of Humulus lupulus. Taxonomy (NCBI): domain Eukaryota; kingdom Viridiplantae; phylum Streptophyta; class Magnoliopsida; order Rosales; family Cannabaceae; genus Humulus; species Humulus lupulus. The sequence continues at coordinate 24,153,402 of NC_084795.1, forward strand.
TCAGTTAACTGTGTTGACTGACGCATTTGACTAACACAAAAGGAGTATTTTGGTGTAATGAGTTTTTTTAATATAATATATTAAAAAATCAATTAAAATTATGAAGACTACTTTTTTGTGAATATTAACTATGAATAAATCACAATCATTACTTAAAAAAGTACACAATGTCATAAAATCTTAGCATAATATATCAATTTTTCAGCTCTTACATTTATATAATTTGTATTCATATGCATTCCATACATACAATTACAAATATCAAATAAATATAGCACAACTTTTTATATATAATTTGTGTCCATATACATGCATATAAATTGTAACTACACATATATCAATAAATATAAAAAAAAAAATATATAGAATAAATTTTTGAAGTGATTAACTGTCAATAGTTCTTCTCTCATTAATATTTTAGATTATTATATTAATTTAAAATCAACTAAAAAATTAAAAACTATACTTATGAAACAATAAAAGTATCAAAGAAGTATTTTTGGTAAATAACACTTGAGGTTCACAATTTATACTAATAATATCACTTTGGTCCTCATTTTAAATTTTGTAGCACATAGGTCCCCATTTTGTTTCAAATGCTACAATTTAGTCCCTATACCTTATTCACCATTTTAAAAATTATTAAATTTAAAGAAAAAACAATAATTATAGTATTCTTTTATTATTTGTGTAATATATCAGTTATTTATTTCGTTCTCCATCATTTTATTACTGTAATACTTTTTTCTCAAACCGTAATAGTTTAGAGGAATTCTCAAGTGTTACTACTGCTTTCTACTTTCAGCATATAGAGAAGTTATAATTTCAATGTCTTTTATATGATTGAGTTTTTAAGAAATTATGAATAATTTACTATGCCGAAACATGGTTCAAACAATTATTGCATGTGCGTGAAATAAATTGTTATAACCTTAATCTCTTGTAAAGAATTGGGGTTTATCTATATACAAAAATTTATAATCTTATCATTCACCATTTTTTTTTCCATTCACTATATTAATTTTTTTAAATACTATAATTATAGATTTCTCATTAAATTTAATGTTTTTAAAATGATAAATAGGGTATAAGGACTAAATTGTAGTATTTAAAAAAATGGGGACCTAAGTGATACTATTAGTATAAATTGGGGACCTCAAGAGTTATTCTTGTTTAGATAAAATCGAATGAGATTATTATATAGATGGGAATTATAGAGCAAAATTAACTATAAAAACAAAGTGGTACTTTATATTTCTCATTTGTTTTAGTGCTAGGAACGTTTTTACAAAGAATTAAATATTAATTATAATCAACCATAACAAACAAATTCATTAGATGGATGGTTAAGTAGGCTCTTTTCCCACAACATACATACGTTTGAATATTAGCTGGGTCTAATGCTCTACAAACTACTATTTTTTTTGTTTTATAAAAAAATTCACACAATCCAATTAATCAATAAAAACCTTTCCAACCAATACCTCCCAAATTTTTTATAATTTTCAACTGAAAATAAAAAAGCACTTTACCTCTCATGGACTATAGCTGCAAGGGCTTCGCCTCTCGTTCTCGGTTACAATAAAAAACACCACCATTGCACTTCTTCTTCGTCTATCGGATGGCATCGCAATGGAGAGTCACTAACCCTACTTTTTCATTTTTTTTCAATCATCATCCGCTGTTTAACCTAATTTTCCTTCTAATAACCTGTGTACAATTTTTTTTAACAAATTGTTCCATTAAAAACGTGCCAAAAAACAACTATAAAAAAATAATTCAAAATGTGCCAAAAAACGATAGAAAGTTGTCAATTATGTTCCAGACGTTTTGAAAACCCTACTCCACGAGTCACTGTACAAACACGCCACACCAACTTTTTGAAGACAACTATCGCCACATGACAACTCACCATCACGCCACCGCATCTTTAGAAAACGTCTATAGGTTAGTGGCGTTTTCTAAGGCGTACATAAGAATTTCCCTATATTATATGTATACAAATATTTTTGTTGATTTTTAATATTGAAAGCATAAATTTATTTTAATCATATTACAAATATTAAAATTTGAATTGTAATTAGCTTATTATTTTATTATTTAATTAATACTATTTTATTTTTTTATATTGTAAATTAGTTCAAACCACTACCTTTCCACTAATTTTAGTAAATATTTTTAACTTATGAAAAATTTATAAACATGTTTTTAATACTTTTATTTAAATTAATTTTTTTGGGTTATTTATACTCTTTTTAGATTTGAAAAATATTTATATACTTTTTTTTTATTAAAATAATATATAACAAAATTACCATAAAAGTACAAGTTGGTTGATTTAAGGTATTAAAATAGTACTAATACTAAATTCTTTTAAAGATAAATAATAAGATACTAAAATAATACCACCCTTAAAAACAATGAGAGATTACTTAGTATGCATTAATCATTTATTACAATTATTAGGAATTTTTTATAACATAGAGTGTAAACATTTAACAAAATTATATAAAAATTTCACATTTCATTAAGTGGAAATTATGTGAGATATAGCTTTTTTATTTTTTTCTTTATTAATATGGAATTTTCTAAATTTTGTACAAACTATGGTTTTTTCCTAAATTAAGATAATTATGCGGATGAACATTTCCATATTGTTTATGTTTATTTAAATTATTTCCATATTTTAATTATTAGTTTAGTCTTTAAGGTTTTGTGTTATTTTTTTTTAGTATTTTTGTTATTTCATCACATTTATAAAATTATTTGTGTAATTTTATAAGTAGTTTGTTTAATTTATTTTTTTACTGAACATTTGTTTTTTAGCTGATATTTGGTTCCATATTAGGTTACCATTAGAAGTAACTTGGTACATTTCTTTCAAATTAGGTTACCATTAAAGTATCAGGTTACTCTTTTGGGTAACATAAAGTAATCTGGTACATTAAAAGGCAATATCAAAACCAATAATAAAGAAAGTGACATGATATATACAGAGAACTAAAATTAACCTAGTACCTTAAGTAACAAAAACAGAGAACTAAAAGTAATTTGGCACCTTTAATAAATGTTGACTAGTTTTTACGTCAATTATAAATAAAACACAAAGCTTAAAGAAAATAAGATCAAACATTGGGTTTTACACAATTCAAATTGTTAATTAATCCTAGTCTACAAGTCAATTATATTGAGGATGAAGAATTTGCAAAGCTCAAATTCTTTAAAAATTTAGACAATATTTTTGCATACATTGAAAGTTGAGATTATTTTACAAGTGATACCCTACTTATATTTATAGGTGGTTGAGGTGATTAAGATCATTAATGAAAGCTGATTATAATAAAAGTGTTCCCATAATGAGATTAGTTATACATAAGTGAATAATTTCCTTCCCCTAAAATAGGCCAGTTACATGGGAAGCCAAATTATGAATAACAAGTCACATTTTGGGGTTATAAGTAAATACTAAGCACACATCAATCTACTCTAAACCAATCAAAAGAGTAAAAGAAAAAAGTTATGTGTGTTTTTTTCCTTACACACAAATTGAAGTACTTGTAACACAATCCTTTCTCTACACAGGAAAGGCCCCTACTTAAAAAATATACTGAAGCAAACCCTTCATCTTGTGCAACCAAATTTTAACAACAGATAGATTATATGACCCCAATCAAAATGATTTATTCCACTGTTGCAGGCTCCTACAATGGATGGAAGAATTTTTAAGGTTGCAACTCAATGAAATGAGATTCAAGTTAAGAGCATTGAAGGAAAAAACACATTTAAATAAAGCCCAATATTTAATCCAAAAATTGGCTGCAATTGTGACGTCAGTGGGTTATTTTCTACATCTCGATAATTTTTTTTTATTTTTTTATATGATGGTGTACATTATAGTCATTTAAGTTATTTTTCAAATTTTTAAGAAATTTCAAATAATTTATATTGCCGAAAATAAAAAATAAGTAAGTGTGCAACAAACTGTTTGAATTTTGCTTTCGACACTGTAAATTATTCAATTTTTAAAAAAAAATTTTTTTGCAGGATATATTAAATGACTATAATGTACACCTTCATATAAAAAAAATTGGAAAATAATTATCGAGGTATAGAAAATACCCACTAAGAGCACCGGTGCAACCAAAAAAGTAGTTGCACCGTAATCTTTCCCAAAAAATAATTATCTAAATAGAAATCTAAAAGAGCTAGACTATCAAAGCATACAAATCATTTTTTTGGGATTTTTACAATTATATAACTATAATATAAAATAATTACAAAATTTTATTTTACAAAAATACCTTGCCACGTCATAAAAAAATACCGGATTCTAAAAGTAATATACCTGAATTTGAAACTTTACCGAAATCCCGATTTTCCCGTTTTTCTGGATTTAAAAAAGTAATATTTTGTTTACTTAAAATGTTAATAAGTTACCAATTAGTTACTTTTTTCACCATTTTTTATACCGCTTTTTTCAAAAAAAAATTTCTTTTTGTTTTCTTTCATGGTACGCCCCTACCTCTCAGTTGGGCTCAGAAGTAGTACTATCGCGATCTACTCTTCAAGGTGATCATTTTGATATGTGGGAAGTAACTAAATTTTAAACTTGATCAAAATTTAATGTACACTACTACAAAAAAAGTCATTTGCGTCAATTTCTAACTGCCACAATTGAGTTTTTGCGTCTATTTTTATGTGACGTGGAATTCCATGATGCAAACCAGGCTGACATTTGCGTCAGTGGGGAACTATCACAAATCTGACATTTGTGGCGGTTCCCCACTAACGCAAACGAACTGTCACAACTTGGCATTTGTGGCAGCGTTTGCGTTAGTTGGGCACTGACACAAATGCCACGTTTGTGACAGTGCCCTACTGACGCAAATGCTATATTAAAAAAATAAATAAATAAAATGCTATGAACCCCGACCAATGTACCCAGTCCCTAGCCACCTCATGCGACCCCAGCCCCTTGTACCCAGTTCCCATTTAGCCACCTCTCAACCCCTGCGACCTCAGCCACCCCCCACGACACCCACGACCCCAGCCACATACATGACCCCTGCGAACCCAGTCAGAGAAAAATTCAAGAGGAGGGTTTTTGGGTTTTGGTTTTTCAAACAATATAATCTTCAAAACCATAAATCTATATAAAAAAAACTATGTATAAGGTTCATAAACATATTATATTAATCAATTTAATCTTAAAATTAAAAAAAAAAAAAAGAAAAAAAACTCACAAAAATGGGTCTATGAAGTCGGAGGCGCTGCTGGTTCTTGGGAGAATACTTAAGTTTTGAATTGGGAGAATGAGGGGCTCGAGGTCGATGGCTGGGATTTAATATTAGCGTCAGTTGCCCACTGACGCAAACTGTGTGTTAACGGCGTTAGTTGGTCACTAACGCAAACTTCGCCAATTGACAGTGTCAGTATTATCACTGACGCAAATGCCCTTGTGTTTTATGGTAGTGCTCAACTGCCACAATGCTGATTTTCGGTCAACGGCATCAGTCAACGTAGTTGACTGACGCGTTTAACTGACACAAAATTGGTATTTTGGTGTAGTGGTACTAAAATTTGTATTCTTATTTTACATTTAAAAGATAACATATTATATTATAAACAATTTAAATTTATTTAAAAATATTCCAAGTATTTTTTTTTTAAATAGATTATTTATGATGTTTTTTGGTAACTTTTAAATAGAATATATAAAAAAATTACTGTACAGTATACTAAAGGTAACTTTTAATAATAAGCTACAGAGTAATTTGTTATATTTTATTGTAACTCATTAGTTTTTAAAAAATGACTAATCGACAACGTAAAAGTATCTTAAGCAATAAGACAAGATAATATAACTTCAAAATGACTAATCAGTGTCTTAAGATAAAAATGTTTCAGAAAATAAGTATTGGAGATAACCAAAATATATATAAAATAATATACTATAAAAATAAAAAATTTCATTAAAAAAGTAACTGATTGGTAACTTATTAACATTTTAAATAGTCAAAATGTTACTTTTTTAAATCCAGAAAAACGAAAAAATTGGAATTTTGGAAAAGTTTCAAATTCAGATATATTACTTTGAGAATCAAATATTATTTTTATGACGTTTTTGTAATTAAATTATAAAAATAATAATAAATGTAAATTTCTCCATTTTTTTTATCTAAAAATAACTAACCAATTAAATTTTTTGTTTTGAGAGAGCTTACTGTTAAATATGTTGTAAATATATTAGTCAGAATAGATAAATAGCTTCTTATTTTATAGCCTTCCATTAAGCGTATGATTGATATATTGCTTCCTAGTTTGTAGCCTAGAGTCAAGCCTTTTGTTAGGCATATACGTTGTATATATTATGAGGAAATCAATGATAATGACTGAGGAAAATATTTCATATTCATTCATGGTATCAGAGCATAATTTTCCTTTTGCTAATATGCATTCCCCAAAAACCCACACATATGATTTTCTTGACGAAGGTTTATCCCCTTATGTCATTCACCATCTTCAACACCCTACTCCAACTCCTTCTGCTCAGCCCAACATGCCAAGTGAGCCCATCTCTCCTAACGGGTCCAACTCATCATCCCTTGACCCAGTTCGTCCATCTCTGGCCCAACCTAGCAGAGACCAGCCCTCTCCCTTAGTGGACCGGTCTGATCAGCAGACCACTACGTCTGGTGGGCCGTCCTCCCCTATTGGCCCAGTTTCTTCACAAATCCTTCCTGCCCAAACACAACTCGGCCCCTCTCCTCATACTATTCCTCTCCAACAGCCTAGAGTCGTGACCCGTAGCCAGCATGGGATATATAAACCCAATAAAAAATATTCCATGCATACCGCGGTTGCAAGGTCTCCGTTGCCTCGAAATCCGATCGCGGCTCTTCGTGATCCAAATTGGAAAATGGCCATGGATGATGAATATGATGCTCTTATTAAAAATAAGACGTGGGAGTTGGTGCCCCGTCCTCCGCATGTTAATATGATTCGGTCTATGTGGATTTTTACTCATAAAGTCAAATCTAATGGTGTTTTTGAGAGGCATAAAGCCCGTCTTGTAGGTGATGGAAAAACACAACATGTTGGCATCGATTGTGGTGAGACTTTTAGTCCGGCGGTGAAGCCGGCTACGATCCGCACTGTTCTTAGTCTTTCTCTTTCGAAAGCATGGCCAATTCATCAATTGGATGTCAAAAATGCTTTCCTTCATGGTGCGCTTCAGGAAACAGTTTATATGCATCAACCATTGGGTTACAGGGACCGTGATCATCCCGATTATGTTTGTCTTTTACATAAGTCATTGTATGGTCTTAAGCAGGCACCCCCGGCTTGGTATAAGCGTTTTGCTGATTATGTTTTGTCTATTGGGTTCGTTAATAGCAAATGTGATAATTCTTTATTCATTTTCAGCAAAGGGTCGGATATGGCTTACATTTGATTATATGTTGATGATATTATTCTCACTGCTTCTTCTGATGCTCTGCGGTGTTCTATAATGGATCTTCTTAGCTCTGAATTTGCTATGAAGGATCTTGGCCCTCTGAATTATTTTCTTGGTATTGCGGTGACTCGACATAAGGGTGGTATGTTTCTTTCACAGCGCAAGTATGCCGAAGACATAATAGAGCGTGCCGGGATGTCTTCGTGTAAGCCGTCCACTACCCCAGTTGACACAAAATCAAAGGTTAGTGCTACATCTAGTGCTACATTTGATGATCCTACCCTATATCGGAGTCTTGCAGGGGCTCTACAATATCTCACTTTTACATGACCAGATATCTCGTATGTTGTACAACAAGTTTGTCTCCATATGCATGATCCGAGGGTTGATCATATGTCAGCTCTCAAACGGATTATTCGATATGTTCAGGGTACGGTGGATTTCGGTCTTCATTTATATTCATCTTCTACTTCTACTCTGGTCTCATACACTGATGCAAATTGGGGTGGGTGCCCTGCACGAGACGATCTACTTCTGGATACTGTGTATTTTTGGGTGACAACTTGATATCTTGGTTGTCAAAACGACAACCTACGTTGTCTCGTTCTAGTGCCGAGGCCGAGTATCGTGGTGTGGCAAATGTGGTCTCCGAATCATGTTGGATTCGAAACTTACTCTTAGAGTTGCATTGTCCGGTTCAAAAGGCTACACTTGTGTATTGCGACAATGTGAGTGCTATTTATTTATTAGGGAATCCAGTACAACATCAACGTACAAAACATATTGAAATGGATATCCATTTTGTCCGTGAGAAGGTTGCATGCGGACAAGTACGAGTTCTTCATGTGCCATCATGATATCAGATAGCGAATATTTTTACCAAAGGTCTTCCGCTAATTTTATTTGAAGATTTTCGGGACAGTCTCAACATCCGAAAGCCTCCCACTTCGAGTGCGGGGTGTGTTAAATATGTTGTAAATATATTAGTGAGAATAGATAAATAGCTTCTTATTTTATAGCCTTTCGTTAAGCGTATGATTGATATATTGCTTCCTAGTTTGTAGCCTAGAGTCAAGCCTTTTGTTAGGCATATATCTTGTATATATTATGAGGAAATCAATGATAATGACTGAGGAAAATATTCCATAACCATTCACTTACCACTTAAACTTTTAGTAACACATCCTTTTTAAAAAAAACATGATTTAATTTTCAAATTTCATATTTTTTTTTAAAACGCTGAGTCACCATAGTTCACACGGTAGGCCAGTGGGTGTGAGAGGAGTCTTCCACTCAGGCTATATATATAAATAAAAATAATATTAAAAAAATAGAGAGACCCGTCAACTGGCCTAGGCCAACAAACCCAAGCCAATCCCTCTCTCTTCATCTCATTATCGCAAACCCTTTTTTCCTTTTTATCTCTCTCCTTCGATTGGGTGCTCTCTCTCCCTCGACTCGTCTCCATCGAAGCGGCGGTCGCAACCTCTACTCTCTCCGGTAAGCGCTGTCAATAACCCCCCTCTCTACAGCTCTATCTCGCATGGCAGCCCCGGAATTGTTCATCTTCTTTTGCGATTTCTAGAGATTCTCTCCTCGTTGTTCTGTCCCCCAATTTCTAGGTTTTCGTTTTTTTTCTTTCTATAATTTGACCGGGAACCTTCTGAAGCTGCGTATTACTACTTTTCGTGGTCTACTCTGTATTATTTGATGTTTTTTGCTTATTTTTTCAACTTGTATTGATTTGGATCTGAGATTTCTGGTTCGGGGTTTCCTGCTGCTTTGTTTTGTGATTTAAAATCGGGGAAATTTGTTGTACGTTGCTAATTGGGGTTTAGGGTTGGTGTTGGTGTTTTACCTATCGAATTTCGTTGCGGATTGGATTTTTCTGCATATTTGCAACTTTGAAATTTAGTTGCATAAACATGGCGGCCGGCAGACATGGAGGTTATCGCGACAACGAGTTTAGAGAACGGGAGTCGAATTTTGAATTGTCGAGGCGGGATTTCCCTACTGCTAAGGAGGATTACGAGCGCATTAGGAATGGTAACCGTGATAATGATAGGGGTAGAGTTCGGGATGTAAGGGATAAGAATAGGGCTAGGCAGAAGGATGTTAAAGAGAGGGAAGGAGTAAATGGTGAGCATCGCTTATCTTCGAGTAGGAGTGATTCAGGCAGTAGTGGTGGTGATGGTGATGGTCGCCGGGGACCCAAGCGATGTGGGTTCTCTGCGAAGGCTGTAGATAGAGAACCGGGTGAATTGTCGAGTGAGAGTGGGTCCGATGAGGCCATTGAGTCAGAATCTCTTGTTGTCAAAGATACTGAGGTTTTGAAAATGGAAAATGGATCGAGGTCTTCTGTAGAGCGGAAAAGGAAGTTTTCACCTATAATATGGGATAGAGATGACAAAGTGATTAATTCTACAAAAAGTAGGACGTCAACAGCAGTTACAGCTCTACCTCCTCCTCCGCCCCTGCCTAAGGTATTTCGTCAGTCTGTTATTCCTGATGGTAGTGTACAAATTTCTCCAATTAAACATAGTCACAATGAGGATCTACAGTCTTCCTCTCCAGTTGACCGTTTGGCAGCACCTGAGACAGATGGGTGTGTCGTGAGTGAGTCACCCGTTGAGCTATCTTCCATGTTGCTGAAGCAACAATTGGAAAACGACCAAGAAACAGAGCAACCAGAGGATGAAGATTATGTTCCTACCCGAAATATATCATCATCCAGATGGGCAGCAGGAAATAGCTCTCCTGGTGATGAAGGTGAAATTCTGGATGAGGAAGAAATGCCAAAAAGGAGAAAAATGCCTGTTCCGGAGTCATTGGGTAACAGTGTACGCAATAAGTCGTTAACTCCTGAGCTTGGGGAGTTTAAGAGAGATGACTCTGAAATAAGAGGCAGATCATCTGAATCGGATGAACGGAGTGCTCATGCTCGGTCTTCTATTGCGGATGACTACCCTGATAATGATGCAGAGAAGGGTGATTCCATGGATGTTGACGAGGAGAATCATCAAAATAATACTAATTATAGTCATTCTGATACAGATTCCGAGGATGACAGTGATTCTCTCGAGGCGCCTGATACCCCAGCCCCTCCGCAAAGAAGTGTAAATATGCTTCAGGGTTGTAGAAGTGTTGATGAGTTTGAGAGACTAAACAAGATAGACGAAGGCACTTATGGTGTGGTATATAGGGCTAAGGATAAGAAAACAGGGGAAATTGTAGCTTTGAAGAAGGTAAAGATGGAGAAGGAGAGAGAAGGTTTTCCTTTGACTTCTCTTAGGGAAATTAACATTCTTCTTTCTTTCCATCATCCATCAATTGTAGATGTTAAAGAAGTGGTGGTGGGGAATAACCTAGATAGCATCTTTATGGTGATGGAGTACATGGAACATGATCTGAAGGCACTCATGGAGACGATGAAGCAACCATTTAGTCAGAGTGAAGTTAAATGCCTTATGCTTCAATTGTTGGAAGGTATAAAGTATCTTCATGATAATTGGGTGCTTCATCGGGATCTGAAGACATCGAATTTGCTTTTGAATAATCGAGGTGAGTTGAAGATATGTGATTTTGGGTTGTCTCGTCAATATGGAAGTCCGTTGAAGCCCTATACTCATTTGGTCGTAACTCTTTGGTACAGGTGAGCTGCAATTGCACATCTTTTTGGCTCTCTTCTTTTTTCTGAAAATATCATTTTATTTTTAAATTTAGGTACGGTTGGTAGTAGTGAGTTTGATTTTCGTTACATCACACTTTTCCACTTTGGGGTTTTAGCTTTAATTGTGGATACTTTACCCTGTTTCTCTTTTTCTAAATCCGTCTCTCTGCGACTCCTTGTTAGTAAATTGTCTACTATTCAGCCATATTTGCCGATATATATAGTATTTTTTTAAGAGATGGATGTTTATAGGAAGCTTTGTTTTGGGCCCTGTAGTTTTTACAACAGTAGTTTTGTTTCTAATAATTTTTCTGAGAAAGATTAGTTTGTTTATATACTATTGCTATTGATTTTTAGGGCACCTGAACTTCTATTGGGAGCAAAACAATATTCAACAGCTATTGACATGTGGTCATTGGGTTGTATCATGGCTGAACTATTGTCAAAGGAACCACTATTTAATGGGAAAACTGAATTTGATCAACTTGACAAGGTATACTTTAGTAGTAGGTGTTAATCATTTTTTTTTTCATCTTAGCTTTTTACATTCTAATAGTTATTTCTTCCCCGATTTTACTATGAATGCAGATTTTTAGAATTCTTGGTACACCAAATGAGACAATTTGGCCCGGATATTCGAAGTTGCCAGGTGTCAAGGTCAATTTTGTTAAGCATCAGTAAGTATCATTTATTTTCTTGATTTTCCCCCATTGACTGTGACACTGAGGTGTTCTTATTGCTGCTGCTGTTTTCCCAGGCTTCCAGCTTTGGGTGATTCTGACTTGGCTAACTACTCTCCGTTGGTGGAACTGTCTGTTTCTCACTTCTATGTATGTCTTAATCTATGATATTTTTCTTTCAGGTATAATCTGTTGCGTAAGAAATTCCCACCAACATCATTTACTGGATCTCCAGTTCTTTCTGATTCTGGGTTTGACTTGTTGAACAAGCTTCTGACATACGACCCTGAGAGGGTAATTTACTTTGCTTATCTTGATTTGCTTTCGGAGTTATTGTAGTGACTTACAGGTTTTCCATTTCTTTGCAGCGAATTACAGCTGAAGCTGCTTTGAATCATGAGTGGTTTCGTGAAGTTCCTCTTCCCAAGTCGAAAGAGTTCATGCCTACCTTTCCAGCTCAACATGCACAAGACAGGTATTTTGATATGTACAAACTGTATTTGTACAAGTTCTAGTCTACCATCAAATTTTTTTTAAGCAATTTATCTTTCATGATGTAACTAGGCGCGTGCGAAGAATAATGAAGAGTCCAGATCCTTTAGAAGAGCAGCGTAGAAAAGAGTTGCAGCAGGGAGAATTAGGGGCTGGTGGCGTGTTTGGTTAAGAGACACTGGTGACAAGGATATAAGTACCGCACACCTATTGTTTACAACTCTGACAAATTGTCTATGGTTGAGGTGAGAGACATGCCTAGAGAGGAAGTTGCAAACATTGTAACTTAGACAATCATTCGTGCTGTTTTTTAGCAGGCACTTCGAGAAGATTTGGGTGGGGGATATGTTTCTTTGACTACTCTCAATTCTCAACCAGATTGTTGCAGGTTAACTCTTTTTTTTTTCAGCTTTTGTCATCGTATGAAAGTGCATTGCTGGCACTACTTCGCTTGAGGGGTGTGGCATAATTACCTTTTTTTTAAAAAGTGATAATCAGTTTCAGCTGAATCTTGTGTATGTAACATAATTTCATTGGTACATTGTAAACAATTTTATTCAGATTTGGTTTTGAATATTAGCCTCAGTTATATTAGAACATATTTAATATTCATATTGTGTTTGCAAGAGACGGTTGATACTTGGTGTGATCTGAAGAAGTGGAGAAGATGTTCTTTGCTTTTCATTGCGACGATTTTGACAGTAACAATAATACCGTGAAAGGTAATTTATTTGATGTCTGGAATGTTTTTCTGGCCTAAAGTGGAGCATTTAATCTGGAATGCTTCTGATCAATAAGGATTATGGCGTTTTTTTTAGGAAATAATTGCAAGTAATATGAAGGGGGTGTTAGTTTAGCTACTATGGTAACAAATAACATTAGGTTCTTGTACGAACTGATTAGCAAAGGAAAAGTACTTGAACAAGATCAACTCCTTACATGACTAATAGGTAGTCTGTCATTAATGAATCAATATTGTTTTGTTATATGTTTTGCTGTTTTTATTGCAAGGTTTTCTCGGAGGTTTTACTCCTTTTTGGTCTTAATATTTTTCATTTTCTTTTCTTTTCTTTTCTAACATTTAGCTAACTGATCATTGACTTTAGGCAGGCCCTTGTAAATTACTTAAATAAGTCATGGGTGATGGAGTCATATTGTCACAATTTCTTCTTAAATTTTTTCTTTTTCAAGCATTAGGTATCTGCCCCTCTGAATAGGGAAGTGGTATTTACCTTGATTGGAGTAGGTATGATATTTGTTCTCTCTTCTATGACAGCCGTGCCTCAATTTTGGTGATTCTTTTGGTAATTTAGGGATCAGTAATATCACCTCCCTGTATAAGAGTGTGAGATGTTCTTTGGCTTTGTCCATATCCATTAGTCATCATCTTATTGATAATTATTTTTATTATTTTTTTCTTTCCCTTTTTTCCTATCCTTTTCGTTGGTGGTTGTGAGCAATAAAGCTTTCACGCTAGCCCCAGAATTTTTCATGACATTTGTCTGCAAATGTCACTGCAGTATCAAAGCAAGCAGGTTGAGGAGGTTACCTGCACTGTTCGGAATATATAAAACTTCAATTAGTTGTTCCTTCAGACTCACTAGAGGTACTTTACAAACTTTGGTTTGTTATAATAGGTTAATTAAGATTCTTGTCCATATATCTCTCTCTCTACTTCTCTTTCTCTCTTGTAAATATGATAACAATCCTCAATTTTTAGTTTTGGTATCTGGCAAAGAATATGATTTTGGACAATATTTCGAAAGATGAAATGATCATGTATTCTTTTCTTCTCACTTTAAATATTAGTTAACGTTGGCATAAATGGATGAAATAGACATGGAAAGTTGCTACCTTACCTAATTTTGATATTTGACAACAAAAATAAGTTAAAACATTCAGTTTGGAATTTGGGCTTAAGGTGTATGTTGAAGTTGGTAAAACTAGCATGTGTACATAAGATTGGAAGTCATCTATGTGTTGCTACAGTTGACTGGAAAGTGTATATTAAAATTCCATTGACTATTCCCTGTATCCAAATTGTCTCACCAGATGGAATTCAGGTTCCCATAATTATGTACTTTATAAATACTGTAGGATTCATCATTCATGTTTGATAGAATAGTTAATTTCTACGGGTTATTGCCTTATTACTGTTGAATCTACCAATTAGTAGCCTTATATAAGAATATGGTTGTCGGTTAATTTGCATGAAGAGCTTAAGATTTTATGTCAGTACTTGAAATTTTAATGTGTGGCATAATCGTAAATGTTGGGAGGGAATGATTGTGTGGTGTTGTGTCTGTTTTTTCTTCTTTGCATATTTGCTTACATTTGGTACGATTGTATTATAGGCGGCATGGCTGGAGGAATGGGTAGATTATATATAAAGTGTGACACTTCCCATTCGCTTACCATGTTAGCAAATGACAAACCTGTACTGTACTGGTGGTGCTGTAGTAATATATGCTTTGAAAATCATCGCACAGGTACAATTTCTAACAAGCCCTGCGCCTTGCAGGCGAGTTGATATGTTTTCAACCTCACTAACTTATCACCCTCTTATCTTATGGCTATCATAGTAGAATGGAACAATTTATTTATTTTTTATTCAACCCACAATTGTTCTGGTTATATGGCCAATCAACGGTTATTCACTTGCAAGGGAATCGCATATTTTTTTTTTGTACTTATTTTGTATAGATTCTGTAAATATAAATGTGAAAAGTAATAATGAAATTAATACCACTTGGGGAATCGTTGAGGTATGGCTATGGGGGTGGCTTGCAGGGTTTGCAGGGTCTCGTACCAATCAATGATTAGACTAATTCGGTAGTTTTCAATTTTTTTAGTTTTTGTTTTTACAAGTTATTATTATTTTTTTAATAATACATCAAATTTGTAATGATACGTGCAACCAAACCTTACACATCACTGTCAAAATTAATCGGGGTAACAATAAATAGGCCTCTGGTGGATTTACTTTTACTATGTTTTCATGAGTTTGGTTGGATTTTCAATATATTTGAGTTTTTGACTATAGAAAGATTTTGAGGGGAAGTTGGGGGCTGGTTGGCCCAATTTCACTATGAAAGCTCTTTTGAGAACTGGTTGGGTTAATTAACAAAAAATGCTTATTGGTAAAATTAGCTGTTCCCAAGGTAGTTCATAGGAGTAGTTTTTGGTAGAATTGTTTTTTTCTAAGGCATAAGCTGAAAGCCAGAGTGAGCCAACCAGCCCCATAATCTTTGGTGGCTTCTTGAGAAATAGTTTTGAGAACCCATAATCTTGGTGGCTTCTTAAGAAATGGCTTTTGAGAAGTCCAAATCTAAAAGCAAGTCTGTTTACATTGCCTTTTTAAAGAACCTTGGTAACAAAGTGGGTAAATGATAGAAGAGGGTAAATGAAACTTTTTTTTTTTTTTGAAAAAAAAAAGAAAAAAAATGAAAGAAGAAAAAACAGAAGACACGATCCCGCTTTTACATGTGTGGTTGATTTAGAATTTAAGCTGTATTCAGCTACGCTCCAACGGTGGTGCCATGAGTAATGAGTGTCATTTACGACAAATGTTTGGTTGTGTATTAAATATACTTTGAGAATTCTTATCTTAAGGCCCGATGCAAAATCATCCTTGTCCCCTTAAAAAATAACATTGTCATAATGAAACCTTATTCCTACTTATTTTATTTCCTTTTTCTTGGAATTCTACCCATTTTTTTGTTTTTTTCTTTCTTTAAAAAATAAAAGAAAATGAAATTACACCACAAATACTATTTTATTTTTAAAATTATTTAAATGAAAGCCAAAAAGATAAAATTGGTTGAAGACGTAAAAAAAATGTCACTAGTACGAAATTATCTAAAAAATAATATCGCTTTAAATAATGGAGCTAATTTTTCTGTTCCAAAACAAGTCAAACAATTTTAATTTGTAACTTAGTATTCATAGTTAGATTGTGTATGCTATTGTTTATTCTGCATAATGCACAGGAAATAGAAAAATGTTAAATTTTACACCATATTCAATTTTTATTCCAACGCATTGTACTAGTTTAAGTACTTGTATTTAATAACTGTGTACAACAATGTCTAATTGATTATTGGTCAACTTTTGAAGAGCAATAATTGAGCATTAGAATATGCATATAATTAATTAACAATATCATATAGCACGCTTAAATTTCATGCGACATGGGTCAATTGCCATATGAGGGAACATGATATTCAGTGTCCCACTAAATATGGCTACATTATTAGTAGTGGGAAATTTAACCAAATACCTATCATAATACCCTGTATTTTAAAATTATGCCTAAATTACAAATCATTGCAATCCAAATTAAAAATATGACAAAAATATCCCTTTCATAATTTCCTCTCATTCTTACTCGAGGACACTCTCTCATGGAAATATGCCATGATGGCTGTCAACCTTGGCCACCAAACTCAACACACCATCGACCAAGGTAAACCATGAACCCAAGTCGATGTCACCATGGAAGCACTCATCCACTATTAAGGCTTATACTTAATCAATCAATTTATTTATTATATATTTTAAAAAAATTTGAAATCTAAAATTTAAACCTACAAAAATATTCACTTGAGATACTAATTATATATTTTGAACAATTCTATGTATAATTTTTTGACTTTTTTTTTGTGATTTCTTTTTCAGAATTAGAAATTTTGAAATAGCATAATTTCGATAAAAAATATCAATGCCAATTCAAGGCTGATTCGAAAATTGCATAAAAAATATACTAATTAATGGTGGTATTGGATTCCTAAGGAAGTATTTTCATCTAGTAGGCATTGTTTTGCATCTAGTAGGTATCAAATTACATGAAAAATATACTAACTGATGGTAACATTACATTTCCAATAAGTAACATTGTTTTGCATCAAATTGCATGAAAAATATACTAATTGATAATACCATCGAATTCCCACTCAATTAGTATATTTTTCATGCAATTTTAAACCAACATCAAAGTGGTATTGATTAACATTGAATTTTAACGAAATTTTTTAGATTTTAAATTTTTAAAAAAAACACGAACAAAACTAAAAAAAAAATATACATATAATGATTTAGAATATCTAGTTATATCACATTTTAATTTACAAACAACCAAAGATTAAAAAGCAAAAAAGAAAAAAAATGAAGCATCGACAAAGTGGAGGACGACGAAAGTTGTAGCGGTGTGCTCGAGGTGGTTGTGTTGACGACGGTTGGTGGATGTCGTCGGCAGCGAGTGCAGCTGGGTTGGGAGATATTGGGGTTTTGGGTTTGGCTGAGCTAGAGAGAAGGAAATGAGGAAATTTTTGCAAGGGACAATTTGGTCAAAAATTGAATTTCAAGCATATTTTTTAATTAATTCATTAAATACGAGCCTCTTAGGCCAACTCCAACCATAAATGTTATATATTTTTTTGAATGATACTCAGCAATTTTATTAAACCAAATCGTGCAAAATTACATCAATCAAATTATTTGGAGCCGAAGCTGGCGAATAACTGCAACCAGCATTCAAACATGAGGCTCGAGCCAAATGGTGAGCAACACGGTTAGCGGATCGCTTAATAAAACATAAAGAAACATTATGTAAGCTAGAAACTAGTGTCCTGCACTCATCAATACAGAAACCAAACGTAGAGTGCATTTTTACTGAACTTCTGCAGGCCTGGACTGTGACTAAACTATCTGTCTCCACCACTACATTGGTAAGATCAGTAGCTTTTATCCAACTTAGAACCTCCCTTACTCCAATCGCCTCAGCAAGAGTAGGGTCAATACTTCCAACTTTACTAGCTGTGTGAGCACTAATAAGAGTGGTAGATGCATCCCTAACCACCCAGCCATAGCCAAACTTGTTGAGATCAGGAAAGACAACTGCATCGACGTTGATTTTGATCTTGTTTTCCCCTGGTGCGGACCAATGCTCAGCCCCTTCCCCGGAATGAAGTAGAAACAAAGATGGGATGAAAGTTTTCTCCTGAGCAGTTCTCCATTGATCAAAAGTACCTCTAGCCAACGTGATTACTTCTTTGACAGACCTACTTGTATTCTTCCAAACTTTCTCATTTCTAACCTGCCATAGTGCCCAGCTCACCATAACCGCCCTATGTTTCATATCGTCCCCCCAAGCTTTAAAACGGTCTTGTAACCATCCACCAAAAGAGTTGTCCCCGATGGCAACGGCTGGTATACCAGCAAACCTCCAGCAAGCCATGGCGAAAGAGCAGCCCACCAAACAGTGGGGAATGGTTTCCACAGAGCGTAGACATCTTGGGCAGAGAGTACAGGGGAGGGTGATCTTACGATGGCCAAGTTGGAACCGAGTTGGGAGGCAATTTGAAACAGCCCTCCAGATAAAATCCTTCGCTTTAGGAGGAATTTTTAGGTTCCATAAATCCCTCCAAAAACCAGAGTTGTTGTCTCTAGGAACCACCCCTTTCAATTCTTGAGTAAGACGATAGGCACTCTTTACTGAGTAGATTCCCGAATGCTCACCCTTCCATTGCCAACAATCTTCCATGACAGAATCAAACAAGGGAATATTCATAATTAAGTTTTGGTCACGTAACGAAAACATGTCCTTGATCACATCTTCATCCCACGCTTTTACCTCAGAGTGCATCAGACTATTTACAAACTTCCCCTGTAACCCTGGATGGACAGACAGAACAAAAGGTTGAACACGATCCGGAAGCCAAGGGTCACCCAGAATACTAATATTTGCACCTGAACCAACAGCCATTGAGCCACCCTTCCGAATCAATTACTGAGCTTCAAGGATACTTCTCCAGATGAAACTAGGATTATTCCCTAATTCCGCTCCAAGGAAGGATCCCTTAGGATAGTAACGAGCTTTAAACACACAGCTGACCAACGAATCTTTACGAACGTGGAGTCGCCACCCTTGCTTTCCTAAGAGAGCAATATTGAAATCATGCAGCCGTCGAAAACCAAGACCACCAAATTTTTTTGGTTCACATAAGCGCTCCCATCTCATCCAATTTATTCCCCTACTTTGCTTGGAGTTAGCCTTCCAGTAATAATTACACATTAGTTGCTCTAGCTCATGGCACATTCCTTTAGGCAGCAAAAAAACACTCATAGCGTAATTCGGAATCGCTTGAGCTACTGTTTTTATTAGAATTTCTTTCCCTGCCCGAGAGAGATATCTCCCATTCCAATTTTCTATTCTTTTTCTCAGTTTATCCTTGAGAAAACCAAGCACGGCAGATTTAGAACGACTCATCGTGTTAGGCAAACCCAAGTAAAGACAATGAACATCGGCCTCCGTCATGCCCAAGATGGAACATAGCCGAACCTTAACATCCTCCTTGGTGTTTTTGCTGAAAAAAATAGAAGATTTAGAGAGGTTGATCTTTTGGCCTGAGGCACCTTCAAAGCACTTGAGGAGGTTTAAGACTTGAATAGCTTCCTCGTCCAACGCACGACAATACAAATAGCTATCATCTGCGAAAAACATATGAGATATACTGGGCGCACCTCTAGCAACACGACACCCATGTATCAATTGTCTATGAACAAAATTATTAATAAGAGCAGATAAACCTTCGGCACAAAGAATAAATAAATAGGGGGATAATGGATCCCCTTGTCGAATCCCTCGAGTAGGGATAATGGGACCCATTGAGCACCCTCCTGCTTGAATCCAATATTTCACAGATGTAACCGAAACCATAATGAGTTGGACCCACCAACGATCAAATCCCAATTTCAATAGCATAGCTTCCAAAAAAGTCCACTCAATTCTATCATAGGCCTTACTCATGTCGAGCTTCAACGCCATCTGACCAACTTTTCCAGTATTCTTTCTTTTGAGGTAGTGCATGATCTCAAACGAGACCATAATATTGTCTGTGATCAAACGGCCCGGGATAAATGCACTTTAAGAATCTGAGACAATGGTATGCAGCACCCTCTTTAATCTATTTGCAAGGACTTTAGAGATGATATTAAAAACCACATTGCAGAGAGAAATAGGCCTCAAATCTCCCATAGTAACCGGGGTCTTTTTCTTAGGGATCAAAACCAAATTTGTATCATTTAAGCCACTAGGGACTTCGGCTGTTTGGAAGAAACGTTGCACTAGTGAAACAATATCCATACGTACCATAGACCAACACTTTTGAAAGAAACCAAGGGTCATCCCATCTGGGCCAGGGGACTTATCCGGGTGCATCTGAAACAGAGAGAGACGAACCTCCTCCTCAGAAACTGGGCTCAATAGTTCTGTATTCATTTCTGTGGTAACAGAACGCTCTATACAATTCATAATGTCAGAGCTATCGGTTGCAGAGGCAGAAAACAAGGTAGTGAAATAACGGACCATAAGATCTTTTAATCCCAAATCCCAATCCAACCAGCGACCATGTTCGTCTTGTAACTGATGAATTGTGTTGTGTTTTTTCCTAGTACTCGCAGAGGCATGAAAGTACTTACTATTGTGATCTCCTTCCTTAAGCCATAGCTGTTTGGATCTTTGTTTCCAGAAGACTTCACGTTTGGTCAAAATCTCAAAGAAATCTTTTTCAGTCTCTGCATATTGCCTCAAGCCATCTTCACCCTTCCTTCCTTTAAGGCGATTCAATTTAGACTTGCAACTAGCAATTTGAATGGTGAATTTTCCAGTAACTTCCTTCCCCTAG
Organism: Humulus lupulus; assembly: GCF_963169125.1. Classification (NCBI taxonomy): domain Eukaryota; kingdom Viridiplantae; phylum Streptophyta; class Magnoliopsida; order Rosales; family Cannabaceae; genus Humulus; species Humulus lupulus. Next base: position 24,174,384 of record NC_084795.1, read on the forward strand.
GCAGCAAGGATTTCACTACAATGGTGAATTTTTCCTTGAATACTAGCATCGATAGCCCAGCAATCCTTCACAATTTGGGTACAAACCGGTTCACGTAACCACGCATTATCAAAACGGAAGCTCTTAATGCCTACAAAAGTACAATTTATAACAGGTTCTAACAAGATTGGGCAATGATCCGAAGAAGAGAAATGCAAGTTAGAAAGCCTAGCCGATAAGAATGCATCGACCCAAGACTGAGAAGCTAAGGCTCTATCCAATCGAACCTCTATCCAGCTAGAAGTACCGCGACCTTTTTCCCACGTAAAAGGATAACCATTCAGCTCCAAGTCAATTAAATGGCAGTCCGAAATTACCTGGTTAAAACCTTGGATAAGACTGTGAGGATATGGCCTTCCACCTTATTTGTCATACTGGCTTGTAATATTGTTCATGTCTCCTATAGCAAGCCACGACCATCGAGTATCCTCCGCACACCTTCGTATTAGATGCCAAGTCTGAAACCGTAGGCTTCTCTTGGCTTCTCCATACATTCCTACTAGTTTCCATGGTGGCAAACCAGCAACATGAGTGAGGATAGAGATATGTCTAGAAGAAAAGTCAATTAATTCTGCCTCATCCTTGTCTTTCCACATCATATCCAACCCACCACTGTGACCTTGGGCATCCACCGAAACCAATCCCTCATAACCCAATTTAATTCGGGCCCTCTCCACTAAATCTTTACTACAAATTGTTTCACATAAAAAGATAAATCTGGGCTTCTTTTTGACAACTAAATCCGCAAGGAATTGTAAAGCCCGTGGGTTCCCAAGCCCACGACAATTCCAACTTAGTGTAGTCATAATCCTTGGCGGGCCTGTTCGCCAAGGCCCGCCTTGTTCAAGTTTTTTGACTGATCAGTATCCACGACACCAGTAGCCACCCGTTTCCTTTTTAGTTCCATCACAGTCAAGTTGTGATTCGAAGCCCCAATTGCATTATCCTCTGGGTTGTCCATAATCATAGGGATATTCTCCACGTTTTCCTCCACATAATCAGGACCATGTTTTTTCACAAGAACGGTTTCATGATTCCCACGATCTCCTCCCCTATTCTCATCATTCAAAACTCCCGCTTTAGAGGTCGTCGGCATCCTTCCTGAGTCACCGCCCGATATATCGGATCCCCTTCCCGTAGGACTGCCCCCACTGAGATCAATTGGTTGTTCCACCCTTCCCGACCACAGCCATTGGGAACCAATCAAATTCTTCTGTCGACGAGGTGCAGCCTTCATGAAGATCCCATAAGGTTTCTCAATTTCAGCCAGAGGAATATCAAAAAGCTTCCCACAAAACCGCTCAGAGTGGCCTATAATCCCACAGATAAAACAGAAAGTTGGGACAGACTCATACTTAAAATTTACCCAGAACCAATCACTGCTGTCAACTCTCCGGATCTTCATTCTTCGTTTCAATGGTTGATCAATTTCCACCGTAACTCTGATTTGCAAATACTCACGCCAAACCCCAGAGAAATTGTTAATATCGGATTCAATAAATGTCCCAATATAATTCCCTATACTTTGCACCACAGAGAATGAACGGAACCCATGCTGAACATCAAACAATTGGACCCATAAATCCAGTTTATTGAGTACCACTGTTCTCGGATTATCCCCCACCCTCAGCCGATGGAAGATTAACTGTTTACGTTCATAAGTCCAAGGACTCCCAGCAATAACTCTTTGGATATTGATCTCATGATAAAATTGAAAGAGAAAAAGGTTTTTTCCCAGTTCCTTTACATAGATTCCTTTACCTGGCTTCCACAGAAAGGCCATCATATGTTGCATTTCTTGAACGTCGATGATCCCTGCATTAAGAAAACGACCGACGAGACACCATCGCACATCAAACCCATCGTCTTCCTCCTTTGCCGCCAGTGACAACCCTCCCACTTCCCCATCCTCCAAAACAATACCCGCAAACTCATCCTCCAAACCTTTACTAGTGCTTGACGAACCCATAAGGACAAACAGACAAAACTAGACTTTTCTTACAGAGAGAACAAAAATAACCATGTCAAAAAGACAAGACTTAGATCAAACAATTACTATAAAAAGAGATCAACATAGTTTCTTAGCCAGTATCAATCCATATTCAAAATCACAAACCATTATAAACCTAAACATACCCCTAGGCCAAATCTAGTACACATACAATATTAAAGCTTCTTCGCGGTTAACTATTAGGTAAACGCACACATGATTTCTGATAACAAAGTGGAGTTTTATTTCAATAAAATAAAAAAAAGGAAATTGGCTGAGTCACCATAAATGTTATATTTGGTGTCAAACTAACACAAAAATCTTAAAATTTTAACGCTATATTTTTTTTCATTCCAATCTAACACCAAAATGTACACTAAAAATATATATTCTCTAATAAAATATAATATATTTATTACTATTTTATTTTTTAAAACATATAATTATATTATGTATATATATTTAATAAGTTTTATTATTATTATATTCAAAAAGTAAACAAATAAATTAAATAAAGTTTTGCCGTTATCTACAGTGCCACCTCAAATCTGAGGGGCTACTGTAAATGGTAAGATATAAGCTTCAGATTATAGTGTTGAGTTGGAATAAGATTTGGTATCAAATTTGAGCTTTTAATGTCAGGTTGGAATTTGCTTTAGAGCATACATGCTCAATTTTCTTTTATTATTTTTCATAATTAATTCATTGAATATTAGATAGTATCACATTGAAAGAGTTTATTCTTTTGAGATGCTTTTACACTCAAAATTAAGAAAATTGGTATCCGGTGTAGATTTTATTTTAATGTCATGACTATTGGTTTCAGTTAATGCAAGTGCAAGTAATTAATTAAGTCATTTGGGTTGATAATATAATGGTTATGTCAACCCGAAATAGATTGCTTAATATATATCAAGCACATGCTCCGGAGTTCGATAAATTCTCTCAATCTTTTGGACCTTTCTTTGAAGCCTCCACTAATTTTTTAACTCCTACTTTTATGTTATCAATGTTATAATATCTATTTTCATTCATTTGCCACCTCTCATAATCAAATTTTGTACTCAAAATTTACTGTGAATGTTTAGTATGTGTTTGCTTTTTCATGATATACTTGAATTTTTTTAAGGTATATTATTGTTTGGTGCTTCCTATATGTGAAAGAATAGTTTTGGTATATTATTGCCATTATTGATGTTCAATAAAAAAAACTCATATTTAACCCCAAGAAAATAAATATACATATCTATTATAAGTTGCAGTTCATATTCTTCTCGAGAACAAATTTTGTTCGGCTCAGAATCGTTCAATGATCAAGTGGTTATCAAATCATTTAAAAAAGTTAGAAAGTAAATCAAATCTAAAATTAAGTACATTGAACTAGGTTCGAATTACATAACAAGCTACTGCCTAGAAGCTGGCTAAGTTGGACGGTTTCCAAGCCTTCTGTTTATTGTGTTGAAACTATAAGGCTCAACTAGGAGCTTAGCACAACCTTCCACTGGAACTAGTAATTTCTCGTTTTGTAAATCATTATGAAATCAACCACTAAACCGAGTACTGCAAGATTTTTTTGTATTATAAATTTCAAATTATGAAAAAGACAACAAATTTTGAAAAAAATTTATTGAACTTGTACCTTTAACCTATTTTCAGGAAATAAATAATGTGAAATCCATTTTTTTTTTCACATAATATAAGATGTACAGCAGATTGGAGGAATGCCAGTTTTGAGTCTTCTTATTGACTAGCCCAGGTATTTGGTATGAACCAAGAAAAGCAGCTAGAACTTCCTGGAACATAGGCGCAAAACAATTCGCTTCTGTCGGATTTTCTAGGACTGGTGAAGTGTTGCAAGTGAGCCAGATAAAGGCGACTTCGTTGTAAGCTGTCTGGTGATGGAAACAAACACAAGCCTGGAAAAAGAGACCATGTTGAGCAGCCCTAAGTTGTTGTAGAAACTCATTCATTTTGATGTGAACACAATAGTCTTCCCCAGCACAAAGGTAACCAGAGATAGTTCAATGAAGAAGATGGTGTTGATGAGGGCGCGATCAACCGTCCATCCAAATATTGTAATACCTCCTGGATTGGTTTGCAAATACATCACTGCGTAGCCAATAAAAAAACACAAACTGTGAAGTTCAACACACCAGACAGATTCTTTTGAGACATGTCACAGCATAGTTCATATGAAATTTCTCAAAACTAATATTTGTGCCTTGTGTCTTAAAAATTAAACCAAAACTAGTACACAAGATATATATGGGAAAAGGAAGCTGACATGAACCAGAAGCAAAGATAAGAATCCCTACCGAATGCTTGTCTCCTGTGATATGATGACATATAAGAAACTAGTTGTGTATTAGTTGGCATTGCAACATAATCCATTGACTCCAAATCACTCTCAGAGTAACTTAAATCCAATGAATTCAATGCATGGACAGCTTCCAAGTTTAGCATATTGTTGTTTGAACCTCTATGATGAGATGAATCATTAGAACCGCATGTTACTAACGCATGCCATCTACTTGCAAGTGATGCTATGCCTTGTGCTCTATGGGAAATTCTCGTTGCAGCGTGCAGGCAAACAATAATCCCAACTACCTGGACAATTGAGGAGACCTGGAATTTTTGGGGAGAAATAAACAAGTTAAAAAAGGTCATGCTTCATCTGTTTTTAGAACGCTTGTGCCATCAAGCAAGGCATAAAATGTTAAAAGAAAACTTGTGCCTTTCTAATCTTATGGCATTGAACTTACTGCAAAATCTCCTCCATTAATGAAAGTAACCATTCCACTATACCCTGTGGTTTGGAATAGAGTGACAAATTGACCAGTGGTAACAACAAGGAACTGTAGAACTAGAAAGATCCGAAAGCGATGGCTAATCTTAGATAAATGGTAACGCAGGCGAATGTGCTCCTCTATAAATACCAAAACATCAGATTCCCTTTCCAAGAGCTTCCCATAATCATCAAAGTGGATAGCTTGCAAATTGCATATCAAATGAAACGAAATGCTGGCTGTTAGAGAGATTGTACTCACATAAGTCCAGGACACAACCAATGCTAGTAAAATAGCAGTTGAAACCCACCAAGAACCACGATTTATATAATACACTCGAACAATCTCTCGTGCTGTCTTTAGTATAAAACATGGAAGTGCCCACAAAACAAGCAAGCGTAAGGAGCCCTGTGAAAGTAATAACAGAATCAAATAATGAGAGGACAGAAAAATTAGATCTTTAAATATCTACAACTAATGTCAAGTTTTGGTATAAAAGATTTTGGTTCATACCATTATAGGTGGCAATTCTCGTTCTTATTATATAGACATATAACTGAACAAAATTAGACAAATCCAACATCATATAGAACCAAACCAAGCCCAAATCAAATCGTGTTGTCATACCAAAATATTAATCTTAGGCTCATAAAATAATCATGCATAATGTGTATATAAATAACAAGTGATCGAGAGTAGAGATACACACTTGGTTGTTGGTGATGTTTTGATCCTTACCGAAATCTGCTTAACATAATCCTTTCGAAACCGGAGCATGTGGCCGGTATGGCGGTCGACAAAAAGGAACCTCCGTATGCCATACTTTCGAAAGTTGTGGGAAAGGCAGAGCAAAGAGACGGCGGCGAGACACGCCTGCGTGGCCACGATTTGGAGCTCGAAATTCTTAATCTGATACTTCTCACAGCTCGAACAGTTGGAGAACTCAAGCACAAGGAGCGGAACCAAAACCCCAATTACCAAAAAGGCAGTCCAAGAAAGAGCAAAGCTTAGATAACAAGCCTGATTAAAACCCAGAAACGCCAGAAACTTCTCCAACCCTTCAAGGGCTTCACTCAAATCCTCGTTTTCTCCTTCTCTCTCCTCTTGATTTGGAGTGAGAAGAGGTATTTGGATTGTTTGACTCTCTGTTTTCACACGAGGCTCAGCCATGAGTTATAGCTTAGTTAAGGTCAAGGATTGAATATATGTATATGTTATATATATATATACTTGTATTGAAGCAGAAATGGCTACGACCCAGTTGAGATCTTGAAGCTAGTTTTCGAAACTGGGAGCTGAGAAATGACGGGGGTGGCAAATCAGATCAGCCCACGACGCCATTTTCAAAAACTTTAAGTCTGAACCAAACTGCTATACTCCAGAGTAGAAATCAATGCGATCCAAGAATACTAATATTATTATAATAACATAAAGAAAAGTGTTAACTTGTAGCGGTGAGAACCGAAACAGAGTAAAAAGTTTGAATATTTATGGTCGACCGTTGGATTCATTAGGTGCACGGACATATTATATGATGCGTTACATGTGACCACCTTCTTCTCTTATACACATATACATATTTTTTTTTAATATTATTCTGACATCTTTTTCATATATATAACAAACTTAACTTAACTTCGGGACTTGGCATCTCCTTTGTCATTGATTCTTTCCTCTATTAAAAAATAATCAGCTTAATACAAACAAAACAACTTTTTTCAACTAGCACCATTTTAAAGTAAAGAAAATTATACTAATTTTCATATAAATGTTATAAGATACCTTAATTTATCACATTTTATACTTTTACGTACGGTCAACCACACATACTCCCACCATTTTGTGGGACTGAAATGACCTCTTATTTCTAGCTCTCAAAGTCAAGGTGTTGAGTTCATTCCAAGAGGTGCAAATATTTTTGCCGTTTGAAATGTTAGCCAAAAAAGCTTTGTTTTTTTAAAGTTAGTGGTTTGTGGAATGGCCATCTTCCCTTGTTTGTCAAGCCTACATGGATGACTTGTCAATTCTTATGTAATTGTGATTGTTGTTGAATGAAGTTATTTTTTAATTTTTTTTTTATTTTAAAAAGAAAAAAAGTACTCTATCATATTTTGTGTTAGTAATTTCTTTTAATGTCTACGTAATACTATTAATCAATGTAAACTTGTTTGAATTAATTTCTTACTTATGAGGTTTATTCAACATGTTTTGTGGCATTAGATCTATATAAAAAAAAATTGAGGCCTTATTTTTAAAAAAAAATTCTTTGTTGCCCTTATTTCTCATTACAAGATAATTTTTGACGTCTTATTTTCATCCATTTTTTTGGGCCTTTTTTCTCATGAAAAAATGAAAGAAAAATATGAGACCTTAGGCAAACTAGGCTTTTGCCTAGTGGATGAGCGAACTTATTACTTAGAGAATTGCTAAGGGCATCATTGATGTCCAACATTACGAGAAAATGATATATTGTTATTGGTACAATCTAATATCGGATCCCATATATTTGAATTTAATAAGTATTATGAGATATTGCTAAATAATTATAGAGTGTCACCTCATGTGTTATTGATATCCTTAAAGTGCTAAATAACAACACCCTATTACTTATATATATTGTATTGTAAAAAATATTATGTAAAATTATAATAAAAAAGAAATTGGGAGTTATATAGGTGCAAAAAAGATTGCTATGGTTAACCAAACTCTATCTAATGTTGTTATTTATGTAGTGTACTTGTTATATAATATATATAAGGAAAGACTATTGTATTGACACTATTTTGTTAAAAGTTGATTTTAGAATGTGGATAGTTATTGTAATATTCAACATTTTCATTATACATTTTTTATTATAAATCAGAGTTTTAATACATAAAATGTACAAGTTTACAAATTTAAGAAATAGTAATGGAAAAATAGTGTTTAAAATATCATTTTATGTTTTTAATGAGATTAAAGAGAGAAACTTGAGTAGTTAAGTATTGGACTCAAATGTCATATAATTTTAATTGGGGATTTTTATAAAATTAAGAAAGTTTTGCTAAAGGGCTTATTTGAAAAGAATTTTAGTATTTTGGGTCCAAGTGTAATTTAATAAATAAATAAATTAAAAAAAAGGCTTCAGCCTTTTAACCGAGTCTTTCTCTCTCTCTTCTCATAAAATCTCTCTCTCTCTCTCTCTCTCTCGTGTGCGTGTGTCTGCCCGACCACCAAACGTCCACCGGCGGTCACCAATTATAGCCACGCGCCGGACCGTTGGATTCAGAGGCCTCCGAACTATCGACCATGCGGGAATCTAGAGCTCACTCGCCGATTAAACACCTCAACTGGTTGATTTAAGTTTGGCCACCCCGCGACTTCAAAGTTGCGATTCGGCCACCTCGGGCATCTGTTTGCCGATCCGTCACCACCATCGTGTTCCTCGTGTTGTTGGCTTCAAAACCCAATAACTGGTTCCTACATCTACCATAGTTGGGTGGTGGGCCCACCACGAGCCACCGCGATCCACCGTAGACTGACGGTCGAAACTTAGTGTTCGAGGTTCCGAAGTACGTTTTGAGTTTCAGAAAATCACCGTTTGACTTATTGTGGAACCCGATCATTATGGTATAATTTCTTTGACCTATATTGTAACGCCCTGGTTACCCCAGAACAGTTACGGAGAACGGTGAACCGGAAATTTGACTCGCTACCCGAGTCCTTTGGCTAAAAACGTGATCTAAGTGTTATTATCAGGTTAAGGTGGAAAACCAGTAAAAGGAAAGGGTACATTTCATTAAGTAAATAAACTGCTCATGAGCCTTTTAAAATGTTTACAAGTAGTTCGTATTACAAAAGAGTCGCTACAGTTTCAAATTTACAAACTCCGCCGGCCTAAGCGGCAAAAATAGGGTAAACCCCTAGTCCCTCTGAGAACTCCTTGACCGTGGCGGTCAAGCGGCCCTGTATGTACATTACATCGCCCAAGCTCTCCACTCAAGGCTGGCCAAGCTTTTCCTTTCCTTTACCTGCACCACGTAGCACCCATGAGCCAAGGTCCAGCAAGAAAACACAATAAGATACGGTATAATATCAACAACGATCATAATAATCATCCAGGACTATCAGTCCAAAAAATAGGTGACAATAGCCAAAAGTCACAGTAATGAGCATCGCTCCCTCTAGCCATGTGACGATAGGGTCACCAGAGCTTAATCGATAAGTGTTTCATTCATAAGTTTGTTCAGGACAGGTGCATGGTGATTGGTCACCAACATAACCTTCCTCACGACTCTAGAGTCGAAACTATGGACAACGTCCCTTAGCCACGTGACAAACGGTCACCGGGGTCATATACCTTGGCTATAGTCATCTGGTCGTAGACCAGGCAAGCGCTTGTAAGTTTCTTCGACCTTAGGTCGGTCTCGCATTAATGCCATAGAGCCACTCAATGCGTGATCATCGACTTTAGAGTCGGTCCCTGACTAGTCAGTGTCTTAAACAGGTGATTAGCAATCATTAGCATTTGATATGCAATCCACGTTCACATATAACAAACAACATGCCTCAATATCAAACCATGCATGTCATATACCTGTACAGGGTGCAACTGTGTCCATACACTATTTTCTTACCTCAAGTTCGAGCGAGAAGTATGATAAAGACGACCCCTGAGAACGATCGGTCTTTTAGCTCCTTAGCGGTTACCTAATCACAACCAATTATAACCTCCATTAATGAGAATCCACAATAATAGGGTCTTAACCTAAGCACCATCCTCGGGACCTCGAAACATGCCCACACGGTGAGTAGAATCGATCCCGGGCCTTAAGGATTGAAACCCCAAGTCAAAAACCCTTAAAAACACTCAAAACGGGGGTTGGAAGGAACAGGGAAGCGCTACAGCGCTCAACCCCTAGCGCTACAGTGCTATACTCAGAACCGCCCAAGTGCCAGAAACCCTCCTGAGGAGCGCTATAGTGCCCTAGGGTGGGCGTTGTAGCGCTACCTCCAGCCCAGAACACCCCTGAACCGACCTTCTTCATCTCCTTCGATTCTAACTCGATTCCCAAGCTTCCAAAGCCTATTATTGATGCCAAATGAACCCAAAAACCATCCCAACATACCCCAAACATCACAAGCATGGGAACCCTAGCCAAAACTCCCAACAAAACCCATGAATTCACCCTAGAAAACTCAGCTGCAAAACAAAACTAAAACAGAGCAAACCAGAGAAACTATGGTTAGAAACTTACCCAAAGCTTGGCTTATGAAGCTCTTCAATAGTGGAACACACTCCCAAACTCCCAAGGCTTGCTTCCCAAGCTAGAATCCTCAAAGTTGGCTCAAAAACCACAAAGAACAGAGAGAAAAAGAAGGTACGGGAGAACTCTCAAAGATACTCTGTTTTTCCATCACCTTTTCAGCTAAATAAGGTTATATCTATTCTAGGGGTGAAATGACCATTTTACCCCTAGGTCAATTAATGGTTTCTAAAGACTCCCAAGGGCATTTTTGGTACTTTCTTCCTAACTCGTTAATCATAATTAACGCTCTCCAATTCCCGCTATTCCCAATAATCTCAAACACCAATAATTCACATCCCGTTACCCTTTATTTCCTGGTAACGCTCTAATCATCAAAATCACCCCGAGACTCATCCCAAGTCCCGACACTTAAACCCGCTGTGATTAAACCGCTAATCAATAATCTACGATCGTCTCATGTCGAACAGCTCGAGCAAACCCACATCATAATGTGGTCTCAACATATATCACCGACATGCTTACAATTAACATTATATTATAATATAATTCTCATAAACGTACATAAACACGTTTAACAGCATAATTAAGCAATTATGGCCCTCCCGGCCTACTAATCCAGCCGTTAAACCACATTAGGGAATCCGGGGCATTACATATATTGTGATTTAATTGTGATCGATTAGAGTAATTGTTATTATGTGTATTTATAGTATATAATTATATATTATTGATATATGGAATATTTTCTGTAATTTACTGGCTGTCTGGGATTATATGTATTTTTTATACAGGTTTTGATTTTGGGATTGTCCATTTTATAGCCGTTGTGCTGTCCAATTTTCTAGAAAATATTAGATATTAAATAAAGTATAAAAATACATATTTAATTGATTTTATATTAATATGAAAATTTTATAATTAAGTAATTTTAATTATTATTGTTATTATTTTGTTAAGTAAATCAAGAATATAGTTTCATATATATATATATATATATATATGAAAAGTGTGATTTATAGTAAACCTATTATTTAACAATTATTCTTATATATTAATATTTTGTTAATATTTGAATATCAAAATAATATCAGTATTAGTTTCTTACAGTTATTGATATTTGTAAGACCAGTAAATTTTGGATAAAATATATTTATTATATCACCGGAATTGATATTATGACTAATTAATAATAATATAAATATTTATATTTATATTATTATCATTATATCGATTATTACAACTTTATGTTAAAAATATGATTTCTTTTATAAAATGACTATTTGAATATATACATTCATATATGCATTGTTATTGAAGTATTTTTGTTATTAATATTGAAGTAAGTTTATTTATAGACGATAATTATTATTCTTGTTATTATTATCATAAGAGTACATTATCTTATGAGCAAGGTTTAAAGCATGGTTTTATATGAAGAGTTATTTGCATTACGTTGATAATAATTATTATTATCATTTATATAGTTTCTGGTATTGTTAATATACACTATCAATAGTGTATATTTACGATTTTGATAGAATTTAATAAATGATGTGCCTTGAATAGGATTTGTATGGATTTGATTGATTGACTATTGCTGAGCAATTTTAAAATAAGCTAATGACCTAAGGTAAGTAAATCTCACCTTTTGTGCTTAAGTGTAAGATGCATGACTACATTGATTGTGTACATATGATGAGTTAAGTATGGTATGATGATGATGCATATGATAAGTATGTGAAGAATGGTTATATGAACACTATAAGGGTGTTGTGTGATATGTAATTGATGAATTCCGTGATATTTGAAAGATGTCTTACTTGGTTAAGAATGATATGAATTATGTGCAAGTATGTGTTCTTATGTTGATGGATATGTGGATTACTTTATGTTCATGATTTGTTATATGTTATGATATATGAAGCGTTTAAGTTTTTAGGCTAGAAACCTTAGACCTGAGCCATAGCTCTACGTTAAGGTATAACAACGCCACCAACCCAAAGCTTCATGTATTATGACTAAAGATGTTTTGAGTTATATGAGATGTGATACAATGCCTTGATTGAATACCATCAAACATGAATCATGAACATGAACATTGACATTTCAGCATTAGCATGTATGCATGGCATGTACAGTTATGTGATACATTATTATGTGATATAAGACCATGCATATAAATATGAGGAAAATTGTGAAATGCCTTGAAAAGTCTTATGTAAAATTTAACATTTTAATGACACAAGACTTAAGCAAAGTGATAATAATATGTTTAAAAAGGGTGCCACTGTTTTGATGAAGCAATTAAGTAAGTTCAGCAAAGAAGACGGAGGTCTATAAGACTAATAGTGGCTGCCCACTAGTATGGGCTAGGTCAGAGTTGACCATTCAGACATGCTTGCCATGTTCCCGTCTTTCTCCTCCATATGTGTACTAAGTATGGCAACTATGGCGACGATGAAATGAGTGTTATGATGAGCCTAGCTGAGATGATGGCTAGCCGGAGGAGAACCCATGGGATTCTATATGATATGTGTAACAAGCCCTGCAGGCATTGGCCGAATCAAACAGTGTGCACAAGTGATATTGGGCCCATAAAAATGTGAAACTAAAAGAAAGAGCATAAAAGTAAAGTTTGAAAGTGCATGAGCAATAAATGAAATGCATAAGTATATAAGTCAGCATATTATTATATGTGCACTACAAACTCACGACATTCATGTGTATGTGTATGCATGAGATTTGCTTACTGAGCGTTAGCTCATTATGTTATTTTCCAACATTTTTCCAGGTGTGGCTTTAGCTGTTGAGCAACTTGTGGAGCACGAACTCAGTAGCAATGCAATAATGGTTTAGAGTTTTCATATGGCTGTCTTAAATTTAAAGTATTCATACGTGTAATAATTTCTTCTAAATAATTTATATAAAAGTTTTAAATTTTTCTGTATTTCTTCGTATCATTTTATTTAATTCTTTGGTCAAGTGCCTTACATACTCGTAAACCCTAGAATTACGAGTATGTGGCAGACGTACCCTACCTTAGGGACGTTATAGTTATAAATTTTAATTTTTCATTATCACAGTGTATATTGTAGTCATTTAGAATATCTTATAAATTTTCAAAAAATTATAAATAATTTAAAGTACAAAAAACAAAGTTTAAATAATCGAATTTTCCATGCGTACTATTTTTTCGTTACCTTAAATTATTCAAAATTTAACAACAATATAATGATAATGAAAAATTAAAATTTATAACTATTAGGCTGAACAAACCCACTTTTTTCAGCAGTGTTGACAAAAAATAATTGTTCCCAATATATATATATATATTAAAAAGAGAAATTGGTGGAAATAGATCCCTTTTATAGTGCATTTTGCACAATAACCTACTTTCAAAACATTTTAGCTAAATTGTCTCTTTTATTAATGAATTTTTTGTATTACCCATTTTAACCTTAAAATAAAATAATAATAAATTAAAATAAAAATCCTAATAACTATCATCTTCTTCCTCTCACCCATCCACCCACACATATCCACAACCACCCACTATCATCCCCCGCTGCCACCACCACCACCACCGGCGACCACTGCCCCCTACCGTCGGCGAACACTGCTCATCACCGGATGCTGCCATGTCTCCACAAATTCAGTCCCCACTCATTCAAAAGGTTGGTTTATAAATGTTTTTTTTATATATATAAAATATGAGATTTTTGATATTGTTTTTGTATATTTAAAATGCAAAATGATTGTTTTAGTATATTGAAAGTATAAATAAGGATTTAGGTTTATTTCTGGAGTTTTATGGAGGTTAAAGCTTGAAAATCTAAAAAAATTAATGGTGGTTTTGGCTATTTTCGAGATAGAGAAATCCAGAATTTTTTGACAAGAGTCTAATATTTTATACCAGTTGTCTAAATTTCAGACTAGTAGTTGTATTTTTTAGACCACCTGTCTAAATTTTAGACCACCTATTAAATTTAGACAAGTATTCTAATTTTTAGACCACCTGTCAAATATTTAGATGGGTTGTCGAATTTTTAGATTTTCAACTTGATTTTCATTTTTTTATATAACTTTTTAATCAAAGTAATACCAATAATTTATATTTTTTTATTGTATTATATTTTTTCAGATGTCATTAAAAAATATTGTAATATTATGTAATGGAATGTTGAAAAAGAATGAGGACTCGTGGAAATGGATTTCAAATGACTCACAATCAAAATCAAGTTTGGTACAAATTGTAACGCCCTACTTCCTTAGAGTCGTTACTAAGTGAGTTTTAAACGTGCATTTAACTCGCTAATTGAGATTTTAGGTCAAAAGTGTAATTAAATCATAAACAGTGAAATAAAATTTGAAAATGATTCCATTTACTATAAATCATTGAGTGTTTGACACTTGGGATCCCAAGATACTGTTTGGAAATATTTACAACATATGATTTACAAATTAAATCGACTAGACGACAAAATCTAGGTTTTAATACAACCATCTTCCAAAAACCACTGGCTGTGGCAGCAAGGCAGGCCAAACATGTACGCGCCGCTTCACGCTCTCCGTACTCATGGTTGGTTGACTTTCCCCTTGCCCTTACCTGCACCACAGAGCACCCGTGAGCCGAAGCCCAGCAAGAAAACCCTTACAAGCATATAACATATGCATAACAAACACTTAACATATAATCAGGCCACCAATAAGCTAAACACATACGGCCATGCCGTCCCAGGCGCTTTACCATGCCCTGGGTTCGCGGTCCACACCGTGAGGATATCCCAGGTATCCTTTAGGGTCTCGCCCTGGAAGCTCGCACTTCACGTGCTAAACGCTGCTCCCGGCCCCTTGCCGCTCTCGGCCTTGCACTCCATGTGCCTAACGCCGTTTCCGGTCCCTTACCGTTTCCGGCCTTGCCGAACTCGGCCTGCGCCGTTCCCGGCTCTTGTCGAACATTTACACATATGCATACATAGCATAATAAAGCCAATACTAATTATGAACAAATCAATCAAAGGGGCTACGCCCTGCAACACAATCATATAGGGCTCAGCCCTGCATACAAGCTCCGTGGAAGACAGTGGTTTTCTTACCTGTGTCCCGAGCTCCCTAAGCACAGAACCCTAGAGCACGGTCCTCTAATCCGAGCCTCTCCGAGAACCTAGTCACAACACATAAATAGCATCCCCATTACTAACCGATTTAAAAACATCTCGCGAAACCAATCCCGAGCTCTCGGGACCTCTCGGACCCCCACACAAGGTGGCGGAAGCGTCCCCCGAGCCCCCTGAGCAAAAACCTAAAAACTGAATTTTCCCCTACCCAGAAATGGCCTAGGGCCGCGGCGCCCAGCGTGGCCTCCTTCCCTGATGCAACCTAGCGCCGCGACGCAGAAGAACAGGGCCGCGGCGCCCCTTCGCGAACCCAGAATTCTGGGTTTTCCCCTGCATTTTCCCCGAGCCAAAACACTCCCAAATCAACCCCAAAGCATACCTACGTCCCAAATTCAATTCAAAACCCCACATAGACCCTCTAACAACTCAGAAACATCAACAACAAGCCTAAACACACAATCAAATCCCCAATTCACAAATTGGCTTAAAACTTTATAAAACTTAAACCAATAAACCAGAAACTTGAACCACAGTAGCTAATACATAACAGAGATGCATAAAACCCTTACCTCAAGTAGAAATTCGCCCCTGAGCCTTCTCCAAGTCCAACTCCAAGCAAATCCCTCTTATTCCCAAACTGAACCTAGGCAAGCTTCATCCCCAAGAATCCACCAAACAGCCACACATATCAGTTGTTAACCTTACTATTTCTCTGCAGAATTCAATCAAGATACTGAATAAAACTTACCTTTGAGCCTGGGTCAATCCCCCAATTCCCAGCCTTGAATCCCTTGAACTCTAACCTAAAATCCTTCAAAACCAGTCACCTTAGAGACAAAGAAAGAGAGCATCGATAGAGAGAGGCAGAGAGATTAGGTTCCCTTTTTGTTCTTCTATCTTCTTTTGCTAGCTGATTCTAGAGTCCCAGCCCCCAAATTGAGCATATCCATCCACCTAAAATGACCTCAATACCCTTTAAGCTAACTCAAGTTCTCAAACCCTTCCAAGGGCAATTTTGTCTTTTGACACACCCCGCTAAATCCTCAAGTGTACCTAAAAATCCCTATTTAATCCCGACATGTTTAAACCATTGCTATTGCTAATCGCTATTCAATAATTCTCGATCACCTAATAATATTCCCAAAATACCCCTAGACTCCTCCCGAGCCGGGTATTTAATCCTGTTGTGACTTTTAAACTAATTAGCTCCCTAGGACCGTCTCGAAACGTGCATCACAAATATATCACCGTTATATCAACAACATCACATATATTTCATTTATGCTCTCAACGAGCTAAAATTACCAATTTGCCCCTAACAACCAAATGGGGCCCACATGCATATTTATTTCACCTAAACATGCATTCTAACCACATATTCATTAAATTCACATAAATTAATACAGTTTAACAATTATTTCTCTCCAGTCACACTAATCAAGGCTCCAAGCCTTATTAGCAAATTTGGGTCGTTACACAAACTAACCTAACTTATGAGGATTTAGTTGAACATATTTATGAAGTTACAGAAATCGATCGCAACCTCTTCGATATAGAATTAACTTACAAGATAACGACAATGGTGGAGATTGAACCAATTGCATTAAAAAATAGTAAAGACATTGTTAGTTTCTTTACATGGCAAGAGCGTGATTTGGTTCCGTTATGTGTGGGTTTGATCAAGAAGATGGAAAATGTGCTCATTAAGGATAAAATTCTTACTAATATTGATTCTACTACAAATGTTAATTAATATCCAATTCTACATGATAAAGTGTTGTTCTTATACTATAAACATAATCATCATAATAGTACCTCAATAGATTATCTACCACTCAATCCTTGATTATCATAATAGTTTGATTGAAATATGTACCACTCAATCTGCAATCATCATAATCTCATAAAGATTAAGTTTTGTTTAACTTTATAAATTTTTAGACAAGTTGTCGAAACTCACGACTAATTGTCAAAAATGTATAATTAATTAAGTTCCAATTATACATGATAAAGTGTTGTTCTTATACTATAAACATAATCATCATAATAGTACATCAATAGATTATCTACCACTCAATCCTTGATCGTCATAGTAGTTTGATTGAAATATGTACTACTCAATCTGTAATCATCATAATCTCATAAAGATTAAGTTTTGTTTAACTTTATAAAATGTTAATTGAGATATATGTTCTTTTACTTTGTTATTGGAGCCATTTTAGACATTTCAAACATTTTAGACAACATGTCGAAATTTGAGACTAGCTGTCGAAATTTTTAGATAGGCAGTCAAAATTTTAGACTAGTTGTCGAAATTTTTAGATAAGCAGTCGAAATTTCAGACTAGCTGTCAACTTTTTTAGACAGGCAAACGAAATTTTAGACTAGCTGTCGAAAGTTTTAGACGGACCGTCAAAATTTGAGACTAGCTGTCGAAATGTTTAGACAAGCAATCAAAATTTTAGACTAGCTGTCGAAAGTTTTTGACAGGCAGTCGAAATTTCAAATTAGCTGTCGAAAGTTTTAGACAAGTTGTCAAAATTTGAGCCTAACTGTCGAAAGTTTTAGACAGATTGTTGAAATATAACACAAAGAGGTCTGAAACAAAAACATCCAACACAAGTGGTCTATAACAGTTTGTGGTATACCAGAATAGTTTTATACATAAACAAAATACCATTCCATTGTCTTTGCTAATAAATATCCAATACAAGTCATACTATAAGAGTTCGATACATAAACAAAATACAATTCCATTGCCTTTGCTAATAAATATCCAATACAAGTCATACTATAAGAGTTTGATACATGAACATTGCCATACTACAAGGAGAAGATGGCTGTCGGGTAAAACAACTTTGAAAGTAGGTTATTGTGCAAAATGCAATATAAAATGGGTCTATTTCCACCAATTTCTCTTGATAAAATGATTGAGAGAAACATAGTATTAGATTGGCTGTGTTGTAGTAATTTTTTGTGAAATTGATGATAAAATATCACAACATTCTTCTTTTTGTTTAATTAATGATGTTTAGGTTCATCTTTTGGGCTCTTTACATTATCATTTGGAATTCTACATATTACTAAGAGAGTTTTTCAGCAACATTTACCATTGTTATTATGCAGCTGTTTACATCAGCTGCTAAGAGTATTCTAATGAGAGTGTTCTAATGAGAGTGCTCTAAAGAGTGTTCTATGGGTCGTCTTCACAAAATTCCTGAGCCATTTACATGTCGAAGGTTGTGTGACATTCCTCAAGACCAATCCAGGTATTTCATCCGAACATTTGTATGTGGTTTGATTAATTTTGAACGAGTTATATAATTGTAATTGCTTTATGCATTTTGCACAATAACCTACTTTCAAAATTGTTCTACCCGACAACCATCTTCTCCTTATAGTATGACAATGTTCATGTATCAAACTCTTATAGTATGACTTGTATTGGATATTTATTAGCAAATGCAATGAAATTGTATTTTATTTATGTATCAAACTCTTATAGTATGACTTGTATTGGATATTTATTAGCAAAGGCAATGGAATGGTATTTTGTTTATGTATAAAACTGTTATGGTATACCACAAACTGTTATAGACTACTTGTGTTGGATGTTTCTGTTTCAGACCTCTTTGTGTTATATTTCGACAGCCTGTCTAAATCTTTCGACAGCTAGTCTCAAATTTTGACGCCCTGTCTAAAACTTTCGACAACTAGTCTGAAATTTCAATTGCCTATCTAAAACTTTCGACAACTAGTCTGAAATTTCGATTGTTTGTCTAAACATTTCGACAGCTAGTCTCAAATTTTGACAGCCTGTCTAAAACTTTCGACAGCTAGTCTAAAATTTCATTTGCTTGTCTGAAAATTTTGATAGCTAGTCTGAAATTTCGACTGCTTGTCTAAATTTTTTGACAATTAGTCTAAAATTTTGATTGCTTGTCTAAAACTTTCGACAGTTAGTCTCAAATTTTGACAGATTGTCTAAAATGTTTGAAATGTCTAAAAAGACTCCAATAACACAATAAAAGAACATATATCTCAATTAACATTTTATAAAGTTAAACAAAACGTAATCTTTATGAGATTATGATGATTACAGATTGAGTGGTACATATTTCAATCAAACTACTATGATGATCAAGGATTGAGTGGTAGATAATCTATTGAGGTACTATTATGCTGATTATGTTTATAGTATAAGAACAACACTTTATCATGTAGAATTGGATCTTAATTAATTATACTTTTTTGACAATTAGTCATGAGTTTCGACAACTTGTCTAAAAATTTATAAAGTTAAAAAAAACTTAATCTTTATGAGATTATGATGATTACAGATTGAATGGTACATATTTCAATCAAACTACTATGATGATCAAGGATTGAGTGGTAGATAATCTATTGAGGTACTATTATGATGATTATGTTTATAGTATAAGAACAACACTTTATCATGTAGAATTGGATCTTAATTAACATTTGTAGTAGAATCAATATTAGTAAGAAGTTTATCCTTAATGAGCACATTTTCCATCTTCTTGATCAAATCCACACATAATGGAACCAAATCACGCTCTTGCCATGTAAAGAAACTAACAATATCTCTAATATTTTTTATTGCAATTAGTTCAATCTCCACCATTGTCGTTATCTTGTAAGTTAATTCTATATCGAAGAGGTTGCGATCGATTTCTGTAACTTCATAAATATGTTCAACTAACTCCTCATAAGTTAGGTTAGTTTGTACCAAACTTGATCTTGATCGTGAGTGATAACTCTACAAAATAGAGTTATTTTACCACTTTTTATGCGCTAATTGTTGCTTAATTCTTGAGTTTTTAAGTAATTTATTAAGTTTTTAAGTAATTTTGAATTTATTGGTTTTATTTTGATTTTATATACTTTTGTGTGTTTTTATAGTTATTTTGTTGTAAAATGTTGTAGTTAATTATTTGAATATTATTGTTAAGTTAGTGGTAAAAAAATGTTGTATTATTGAACTTAAATGTAAAATATAAATTAAGTTATAATTAATATTTTCAAAGAATTAAATTGATTTATTTTATAGTTGAAAATATTGTATTATGATTTATTTTATATTTATTTTGTAGGGAATTTATGCTCTTGAAAAGTAAAGAAAATAAAGGAAAAAAGTGGCGAATCTGAAAAGAAAAGAGTTAAAAGTGCCATTTTTCCAGGCCCACACACCTGCCTTTCCTCCCAGCCCATGGTTGGCCATCTGCCCAGGCCCAAGCCGAATTCAACTGCTCTCCTCCACCACATTCAGCACTTGCACCCAAAGCCCAGGCCCACGAAAATTCATTCAGCAACTGCCAACTTCTCAGCTCCACGCCATCACCACCCATGCATTCCTCTTCACACAGCTGCTCTCCTCTTCACGCCTCTTCCAGCAGCCAGCCACACTCAGCCACCAAAGCCCACAATGCCTCCAATTGTCTTGAGCCCAACAATATCACTTTATCCCTATGTTCAAAAATGCCAATTTTTACCCCACTTTTTACACATTTTACCCCAAAAAATCATCATTACACCCTATAATTTACCCTTATTTTCCATATTATAATTAATTAAATTAATTTAAATTGATTATTTTAATTCTCATTTTTTGGCTATAAATAAAGGAGTTTAGTGCCATTTTTTGGGGGAGGTTACCACACTACACAAAGTTTCTACACTTTCAAACCTCTCTATTCTCTTCATCTTCATCTTCTTTTTGGTTATTTTCTATGTATTTTTAGAGGAAAAATTTGGGGGTTCATCCTCCAAATTTTCCTATTTATGTTTGTAATTTTTAGTTTGTATTTGCTATTCTAGTTATGTGTTTATAATCTTTTTAAGATTATTAAGGTGATGATGAAACAATATGTAACTAGATAGTATTTATTTTGTATGTTGATTTCTCATTTTGTGCAACAAAGTTTATGTAATTTTCTTCTTCAAATATATTCTTTCATCTTAAATATCATGCATTTTGGATTGTTAGCACATATTTATACTTTGTTCTTCATTAGTGCAAAAACATAATATTCTTTGTGTAAGATGTGTCATTAAATTGTACACATCCATGCTTAGAACAAAAATATTATGTGTTGCCTTATAAATAATGTTCATTGATTTATTTATTATTTCATTAGATTGATTTACACTAAATGCTTTGAAATTATAATTTTGAAAAGTGAAAACAAATCTTATCTTTTTAGAAGTAATTTGTGTTTAAAATTATAAATCTATTTGGAAAATGATAGTTTGATTTATTTTAACTATCACTAAAACTTGGGAATCAATATACTTATAAATATTATTGAACTTATATTTTGTGGATTCTAATCCTTAATAATCTTATTTTACCATCTTGTTTACAATTATTAATTTAGTAATATATATTGTCTTTTATTTTATTTTCATTATTAAAAAATATCTTCAATCTTTGGAGCTAGGTTATAATTTGTTAATTTTGGTTTAAAATAGCTTCTCTTTTTCGATTTTAGACAACTCATTTGGGTTCGATCTCGTGCTTACACGAACACTATATTCCATATACGATTCGTGCGCTTGCGAGTTATAAATATTTAAAACATACCCGTTTTTGGTCCATCAGTGAGCCATTTGAAATCCATTTCCACGAGTCCTCATTCTTTTTCCACATTCCATCACATAATATTACAATATTTTTTAATGACATCTGAAAAAAAAAATACAATAAACAAATATAAATTATTAGTATTACTTTGATTAAAAAGTTATATAAAAAAATGAAAATCAAGTTGAAAATCCAGAAATTCGATAACCTGTTTGATAATTCGACAATCCGTCTAAAAATTCGACAGATGGTCTAAAAATTAGACTACCTGTCTAAATTTGACAGATGGTCTAAAATTTAGACAGGTGGTCGAAAAAATACGACTACTGGTCTGAAATTTATACAATTGGTCTAAAATATTAGACTCCTTGTCGAAAAATTAGACAAGCTGTCAAAAAATTATGGATTTCTCTATCTCGAAAATAGCCGAAACCACCAATAATTTTTTCAGATTTTCAATCTTTAACCTCCATAAAACCCCAGAAATAAACCTAAATCCTTACTTATACTTTCAATATACTAAAACAATCATTTTGCATTTTAAATCTACAAAAATAATATAAAAAATATCATATTTTATAGGGTTTATATCTTTTTAGACCCTGTGTTTTTCCCCATTATCTGTTTGGACCCTGTATTTTGACAAATTACTTTTTGGACCTTATGTTTTGTAAAATTGTTAAAATAGAACCCTAAACTCAATTTTGATGAAGAAAAAATTGAATATAACAACACAGTTTTTAAGCAGAATGATTTTATTTTTGTTCTGAATTGTTAGTTTGGTAAATTATTTGTGATTTTAGTTGAGAAAACATTGACCAAAATCGGGTTTATAGTTCTATTTTAACAATTTTACAAAACATAGGGTCCAAAAAGTAATTTGTCAAAACACAGAGTCCAATAGGTAATGGAAAAAAACACAGGGTCTAAAAAGATATAAACCCTATGTTATATATAAAAAAATCCTTTATAAACCAACCATTTGAATGAGCAGTGATGAGCAGTGTTTGCCAGCGGTAGGGGGCAGTGGTCGCCGTTGGTGGTGGCAGCAAGGATGATAGTGGCTGGTTGTAGATGAGTGTGGGTAGATGGGTGAGACGAAGAAGATGATAGTTATTAGAGTTTTTATTTTAATTTATTATTATTTTATTTTAAAGGTAAATGAGTTATAAAAAAAATTCATTAATAAAATAGCCCGTTTAACTTAAAACTAACTAAAAAATTCACCAAAGTGCAAATTGCAATATAAAAAAAGTGAAAATTACATTTAATATGGGTTTTTTTAATAAAGTTTTCAAAAATATGGCTTTTTTTTTTAGTATTATTTTATGGCTTTTTAAAACTTTTATTCTATTCTATGGGATTTTTTTCCCATATTTTTGTATAAAATCATTATTATGTCATAGTTAAATTTCTAATTATATTTATAAATGTAGAAGGGTAATTATGTAATTTCGTGTGTAGAAGGGTTATTATGTAATTTTGTAATTATTTATTTAAGTTTTTATATTATGTGGAAAAAGTAATCTTTTCAGTTTTTATATTATTTAGTTTTATTTTAATTTTATATAAGGTGTTTTTTACTTTTAACTTTTTATTTTTGTCTGTTTTGACTGAGAGGTTTCGCCCTTTCTTGTTCTGCAACGGGTGCCGAACAGTGTTGGCGATCAGTGAGAGTGGGAGGCGGACGGCTGTTGTCTCAGGCGAGCGGTTGTCTTCTTAGGCGAACGGTGGGTGTTGAGCAGAGTTGTTTGGGGGGTTTCCATTCCTCTGTATTTCACGGTTACTGTTTCTCAGGCGAACTTTGTGTAAGGATTTTCGTTTTTCCTTCTGGTTTTCATCATCTACACACACACAGTTTCTTTATAATATGTGATTGATTTTGATTTTCTCTACATATAACTTGATTGCAAGGGAAATGGCTCGTGATAGGTTAAGATTTTGTTTATGTGGTATTTTAGGTTTGCAATATTTTAGGTGTTATCTGGTTTTTATGATGGTAAATGTCATTGTTGGAAGCAGATCTATAGTTTTGACCATATTTCTTGTTATATATATCCTTCACTCTGTATATCTCTTCTGTTATCTATGGTGCCTGTAGTAATAATCATGTGTTTGTGTGTGTATATATATATATATGTTTATCTTTTTTCTGACTTGTGTGTGTATGTGATTTTTATGATGAGTCTTGTTATATATATCCTTCACTCTGTATATATTTTCTCTTATCTATGGTGCCCGTACTAATAATCATGTGTTTGTGTGTGTGTGTATATATATATATATGTTTATCTCTTTTCTGACTTGTGTGTATATGGTTTTTATGATGAGTCTTGTTATATATATCCTTCTCTCTGTATATCTTTTCTCTTATCTATGGTGCCTGTAGTAATAATCGTGTGTGTGTGTGTATATATATATATTTATATCTCTTTTTTAACTTGTGACTATGTATATCTCTTCTCTTATCTATGGTGCCTGTAGTAATAATCGTGTGTTTGAGTGTGTGTGTGTCTATATATATATATATGTTTATATATATATATTTATATCTCTTTTCTGACTTGTGATGGAGTAATTGTGATGGAAAAAGTCATTGTGGGAGGCAGTAATTGTGATGGAAGCAGTAATTGTGGGAAGCAGTTATATTTTATATCCTTCAATCAGTCTCTGTTTTTCTCTTCTATATGGTGCCTTGTAGCAATATGCGTGTGTGTGTATATATATATATTTATATCTCTCTCTTTTTCTGTCATAGGGTGGGGGGACAGTGTAACATGGCTTATAATGAACATTCCCATGTTGTGTACTTTTAATTATCAAATTAGCTATGAGATCTAAGGGCTGTCTTTGGTTGTACTTTTTCTTTTCTTTTGAATATTCATGTTTGTTTATTCATGTTGTTTTATAATGCTACTTGTTAATAATAATATATTTTATTGAAGATTTTTCTAATGACAAGTAATGATTATTTTAATTATTAGTAAATAGAAGTTACTTTTGCAGTAGGTTTTGGTTTTGTATATTACCTCTACTATGTGGAAGTTAATCATTTTTTTGCCTCTATTATATTTGTTCCTCAATTATTTATCTAAACTTTTTAATTCCTATAGTTTTTTGTGTTTTCTGTTTGTGTAGCGATGGTTCAAAAGGGAGGTGATGCTGGCTCTTCTAAGCCCTATGATCATGGTGGACCCTCATTAAAATTGCGACGTTCTCCTCGAAGTCCTGGGGGAGGATTGAAGTCCTGTGGTCCCGTGATTATTGATGAGACAAACAAGCAGGTATTTTAGTTTTCTTATATTCTTGGTTCAATTTTGTTTTTTTTCTTAGTTGGGTGTTTAGTCATTTTATAATGAACAAATTTTTATATGACCAGTAACCGGTTTCTATCTTTTTTTTTTGTTTATTGTGATTTATTTATATTTATTTCTGTTATTGGTAATTGGTTGGATTGAGGTGATTGATATTTTAATTATGTTGTTTATATTTTAAGGTGATCGGTTTCTTTGATGCATATTTTGTTCCTTTTTTATAGTGTGTTTTTTAGTGATTCTAAGTGATCATTTATTTGTGATTGTTTACTATTCTTGTTTCTATATTTGATATGTTGTTTAACGCCCAAAATGTGACAACCACTAAGCGGCGGTTGTAGTATAATCGGGCGGTCGATCCACAAGGAGGTAACCTAAAATCAAAAGATTAGTAGAAAATAACACAAAAAGTTAGTAACAAAAAATAAATAAATTGTAAATGGAAAGAGGTTTGAGATTTTGGTATTGAATTTTTTTGATGAAATGATAAAGTGAGATATGTGAGATAAATGTAAGATGTAATCAAGAGTTTGAGAAATGGAAAGGTTTCAAGAATCATCCATATGCTTGCTTAGTTACTTGGTTACTTGATTTACAAAAATACACAAGTAAATAGTTCACATCCCAACATTTACTTGGAAAATCTAACATTAAAGTCCATAGTTTTTCTAACAAAAGTTCATTTGAGTTATAAAGTTCTTTACTTTAAAAGCACAATGTTAATCTTATGAAAAATCTAAAAATGACAAAATACCCAAGGGCAATAATGCAATAGAAGATTAGACATAAAATTATGTATCAATATTACTTTTACTAATTAGAAGCACATAGAAAAAGCATGACTAATCCTATATACTATTAGCATAAGTAAATAAAGATAACAAAATAAAGATAGAGATGAAAGAACATAAATAACTCAAATATATTACATTAAGAACATAGTAAATCAAAGTAGCAAAATAACATCACTTGCATATGGAATAATCCCTAACCTTCCTAGGAAGATTATGCCATTATGCTCATGATTCTCACAAAATTCTAAGAAGAAAATATGAGAAGAAAGTGAGTGGAAATTTTGCTATAGTTTCACTACTCTAAAAATTACATTCCTAATGTGAAGAAAGTGTCTCTATTTATAGATGGAGAAAAGGACTAAAAAGAAATTAAACAACAAAATGGGGTTTAAAAAATAAATCTGAAATATTAATAATAAGATATGATTTTGAAAAATCAAATCTTATTATTAATATTACCCTAGCTATTTTTGTGTATAGTCAAAATGCTCTTTTTCTAAAATACCACAAAAAAGATAAGTTTTAAGCTCAAAATAGGAGGTCCAAGGCCCAAAGAGCACACAAAATGGGCTGGTGGCAGCTGGTCCATTGACCAGCCGCAACCAATCACAGGCGGACACCTGGCGGCTGGCTGTGCATGTGGACAAAAGAGTGGCAGCTGGGTCTCTTGGGCATCACTTGACCTTTGGGCGTTGGGAGCAAGGCTTGAGGATGTGTTGGTTGCATGTGGGGAAGCTTCAGGGGCGTGAGATTGAAGGGGTGCAAATGGAGCTGTTGGCGGCGACGTGGCAGGGCGTGGTTGGCTGGCAGGGAGGCTGGCAGGCGGCTGACAGGCGGTGGCTCGGCAGCTCGGCTCGGCGGCTCGGCTCGCGTGGCTTGAGCTGGCTGCAGTGGCTGGAGAGAACAGTGGGCCTGGGCCGAATTCTGGGCCTAATTCCTCAAAATTACTACTTTCTTCATTTTCCTTTTCAATTTTAGCCATTCTTTGTCCTCTTTTTTTTTATTAATGTCCAAATGCAAGTTATTTCCTGAAAATTAAACATAAATTAAATTAAAATTAATATTTTCAATTATAAAACTATATTACAATAAATTCATGAAAATATTAATTAAAACTTAATTTATTTTACACTTTAAAGCTAATAAATTTGCATTTTTGAGCACTAATCATATGTTTTTGGTTTGTATATGTTGTATGCTTTTTTCTTTTGCTCTATAATTTTATAGGTAACTGGTTACTTGTAGGATCAAACTAGTTGCCCTTCAAGTGTATTCATTTGTAATTGTTGTTTAATGTTTAAGGTAACTGGTTACTTGTAGGATGTATATTGGTGTTTAATGTTTAAGGTAACTGGTTAATTTGTAGTATGTATATTGTTGTTTAATGTTTAAGGTAACTGGTTACTTGTAGGATGTAACTAGTTACCCTTCAAGTGTATTCATTTTTAATTGTTGTTTAATATTTAAGGTAACTGGTTACTTGTAGGATGTATATTGGTGTTTAATGTTTAAGGTATCTGGTTACTTGTAGGATGTAACTAGTTACCCTTCAGGTGTATTCATTTTTAATTGTTGTTTAATGTTTAAGGTAACTGGTTACTTGTAGGATGTATATTGGTGTTTAATGTATAAGGTAACTGGTTACTTGTAGTATGTATATTGTTGTTTAATGTTTAAGGTAACTGGTTACTTGTAGTATTCCTGTTTTCATTTCAATTTTATTTTTTAAATTGTATATGTTGTAATGTCGCTGGTTACGCTTTAAAGTAACTTGTTTCCTTAGATGTGTATGGTTTGTTTAATGTTGTAGTAATTATTTATTTTAATATTCCTTTTTGTGGTATTTGTGTTATATTTTTATTCAGGCTGTGCATTATATGATCAAACCAGAGTTTCGGTTTGGAAGTAAGGTTCAGCAATGGAATAAACAAGAAGTTATAACTGATTTGAAAAAAGTCTTCACCAAGAAGCAGAAAGCTATGTTTAGAAGGACTCCTTTTGGTCATTTTTTGGATTTGCCAAGTACTGCATGGCAAGCACAGCTTGTGCATAGTGTTATGATGAGGGAGGTTCATCAGGAAAAAGAAGAATTTGAGTTTTGGTTTAAGCTTGGTGATAAGGTAGTGAGGTTTTCTCTTAGTGAGTTTGGATTAATTACTGGGCTAGACTGTGCTGGTAGTGTTGATTTAAGTATGTTTCCTGATGGTAAAAAAGGTCTTAGGACAGAATTTTTCCCTAGTGTTAAAGCAAATGACAAAGTTAGCAAAAATGAAGTTAGTAGCCTTTTTAATTCAGACAATTTTAATGCTATGGGGGATGAGCTTGTTGTGAAGTTGGGTATTGTCCACTTTTTGGCTAGTTTTTTGTTTGGGACCCAGAATGAGACAAGGGTAGACAATAAGTTTTTTGGTATGGTTGATTGTGAGCTTTCCCTGTTGAAAAAGTTTGCATTTGGCAAACTTTTATGGCAAAGAACTAGGTGTTATATGCGCTCTGCTTTAAAGGAGAGGAATGCTCTTTATATGAAGATTCCTAGAAAAGCAGATGGGTCTCTTGATAATTGGAGTTACAAGTGTTTTGGTTTTCCTCTTGCATTCCTTATATGGATTTATGAGACCCTTCCAAGTTGCTCATCGTTTTTATGTCGGAGGATTGGTTCTTCATTTCCAAGGATATTGAATTGGCATAGCAAGGATAGTGTGAGTTATCATGAAGTTCTTGAGAAAGTTTTTATAGATGAGAAGGTAGTTTTTTTCCTCTCTTTGTTTTGTGTTGTATTTTTATATCTGTTATATTTGTAAGTAACTGGTTACTTCTCATTTTTTTTATAACTTTTTGTTGCTATTCATGTTTTTTTTTATTCATTTTTTTTAAATTTAATGCAGTTTGATGTCAATCTTGTTGTTCCTAATGCGGAAGAAAAGAAATTGGGTATATTGAAGAATTTATCATTTGAAAGTGTATTCTGTCCAACCCCACCACCTATAGGTGATGACATTCCCCTATCGGAGGTGCCTTTGTTGAGGCCTGGACTCTTTCTTCCAAAGAAGCATTTGGAGGTTTTTTATTTTTTTCCTTTTTTATTTTTTTTAAACCCTTGTTATATGTCATTATGTTTTAATGTTTTTGTTATCTTGTTAAATTGTATGTAGGATCAATATAACAAGGGGCTTCAAGATCAAATCAAGGAGTTACATGTTAAGTTGACTGAAGTTCAAGCGTCGCAAAAGTTGATTATTGGTGAACTTGGTTGCCTCAAGAAAAGTTTTGAAGCTGATTTTGCTACAGCTATTGGTTTGCTTGTAGACATTAAGTCTGCTGTGTCTGTGAAAACTGATGGTGGAGATTTAGATTCTGAAAATCAAGTGGACTTTGACCATGTTTATCATGTAAATAGTTTATTGCGTAATTTTCTTTTCTTATATTATTTTGTTTGTATATCTTGATTGAATATTTCATTGCTTTTCTACAGGATTATGTTGATGATGTTTGTGTGGGGGGGTACCAAGATGTTCAAGTTGATGAAAAGTTGGGGGCCGATTTGGAGCATTCTGTGAAGATTGCTTCAGATTTTGTTACTCCTGTTAAGGTATGCTGTTTAAATAACATTTTGTCTAAGAAAGTCGTTTTTTTTTATATTTGTTATAAATTTTAATTTTTTCCTTTTTGTTTTTGCAGAGTCAATCTAATGAAGACTCATTGCGATGCTCGAGTCCTTCAACTTCTACAGTTCATGTGTCAAATGAAATGTGGAAGATGATAAATGAGTCTACTAAGAGATCATCAAAAGATAGTAGTAATATGGAGGGTAAGAGCGATTGGTCAATTGTTGTCTATGATTCTTCAAGGTTGTCTGATCCTGTGGCTATTTTGCCTAAGAAAAGAGAGGCGAAGCCAAGTGCTATTGTCAAGTCTCCTTTCATGACAAAGTTTGGTTCTTCTGAAGATGAAGGTAAACATAAAAGAAAGAAGACTGTATTGGATAATATATGCCCTTTTTCTAATGATCTTGGTCAGAATCACACTGAAGAACAAGCTTCTGAGTTTCATAGTTGGATTGAAACTAAAGTGAAGCACAATAACAAGTATGTACAATTTGTTTTTTTTTGTGATTTTTTTTTGGTTTTGTGTGAAATTTTTGGTTTAATTTTCTAAATACTATTTGATTTTTTTGTTTTGTAGGTATAAGAAATATGATGATAACAAGGTTGAGCCATCGATCGATTTCACTTTCATTTTTATTGACAAGAAGACTTGGTTCTACCGTTTGTATCATCCTGGGCAGTTTGTTGATTCATCGGTGAGTTTCTTTTTCTTTTTATGTTATGTTTCTCATTTAAAAAAAAAAAAATTCTTTTGATGTGCTTGAATTCTATATTTCTGTGTTTTGATGGGGGTAACTAGTTCCCTCTGTCTTTTTTGTGTTTCCACGATGTGTAACTGGTTACCTAAATGTATAATCTAGTAGTTTAGCTGGGGTAACTAGTTACCACAATCATCTTTTTGTGTTGCAATGCTTTGTGTAACTGGTTACCCAAATTTATACATTGATGTTTAGCTGATGGTAACTTGTTACCCACACTTTTTATTATTTGTTGTGCAGCTGATTGGAACTGGTTACCCTATGTTTTATTTATTTATTATGATTTGTTGTAAGTGGTAACAGGTTTCTACATAGTGGTCTTATAAGCCTTTATTTTTTAAAATGCAGCATATTGATGTCATGATGTATTATTTGAGGAGAAAGGTTAAGTTGTCCAAAGG
The DNA here is from genome assembly GCF_963169125.1 of Humulus lupulus. Classification (NCBI taxonomy): domain Eukaryota; kingdom Viridiplantae; phylum Streptophyta; class Magnoliopsida; order Rosales; family Cannabaceae; genus Humulus; species Humulus lupulus. The sequence goes on from NC_084795.1 coordinate 24,205,041, forward strand.
TTTGATGAGGAGGGTCTCTACTACTGATAGTTGTTTTGCCCAAAATATTGTTTTCATGTATGAGAATTTTGTGAAATCAGGCAGTGATACATTGAACATTGATGACAGTTGTGTTGCTTTGAAGATTATGAGGGGCAACTCATTATTTTGAAGTAGTCACTGGAATTTTCTTAATCATGTTCTTATGCCTGTTAATGTTAAGGATCTTGCTCATTGGCTTTTGCTACATTTTGACATAAAGAAGAGGTTGCTCATTGTTTATGATTTTATGTCGGGGGCGAGGCATGAAAATTTGAGTTTACCTTGTAATTGAAGCATTTGCTGTAATGCTTCCTCTTCTATTGGAGAAGATTGATTTTTATGATCGTTGTGACATAAATCTTGATATTAGTCCTTATGATGTTGCTGAGACTGATGCTTTGCAGTTGAGTATTGCTAGAGGCATTCCTCAACAAGTTGAATGGTGAGTTTTTTTTTTTTTAAGTTTGCTTATCCTGTTTGTTTCTGGTTTTGTTTTTTATGTTCTTAGTTTTTTATGTGTTTGTAATATTGCAGTGACTGTGAGATTTTTACAACGTATTTTGCCGAGCAATTAATTCTTGGAAAGGAAAACAAGATGCCAAAAGAAATTGATGCTCAGTTGCTTCGCCAAGACATTGCTGTTAGCTTGTATTTTCATGGGAAGAAGAAACAAGAAGATGGATATTTGACTAGCGATGAGTTTTCTGAAAAGGTTTTGGATAGGAAGCAGAAGAGGAGGAAGACTGCTGCATAGGTTCTCTTAAGACTACTGCATAGGTTATTTAGGAAGTTTTATGAAAGGATATTAGACTTTTTTTATTTTGTCTATACTCTAAATCAGATCATCTTTTGGAAAAGGATGTTTGACTTTTGGAAATGATTACTAATAATTAGTTTGATATTTGTATATGTTAAATTGGTACTATTTGTAAGACCTTGGTTACTTAAGGATATTATATATATCTTTTGATCTTTTCTGTGTTATTTATTTGAATATGTATCAAAGTTATTATAATACTCAATATCACTGTATGAATATGAAAGTCAATCATTTAATGAATGAAGCGACTGGTTACTTTTTTGGTGTTTGTTGATTTTCATTTTTTTTTTGTGGCAAATGTTAGATCAAAGTACCTACTTTATTGTTTTTTTTTTTGTATTTCATGTTTAATAATTATATATAATAATATTCAACTTTTTAAAAGTAACTATGATATACAAAGCAATTGAGATATAATAACCAGGTACCCAGCTGGGTCATCATGTTATATACTAATTGGTAACTGGTTACCTCACCCAGAATATTATGTTTTATTTAAAAAAAAAACATGTTTTCATGGTGTTGGTTGCATAAATATTTGACATATATCAACAAAAAACCAACAATTTATTATAAAGGGAATCTTATATGCTTTGGTAATCATTCAATTTATTTGAATATGTAACAAAGTTATTATAATACTCAATATCACTGTATGAATATGAAAGTCAATCATTTAATGAATGAAGCTATGATATGGTTGTTTTTCTGTAATATATCAAGCTATGACTTTTGTTTTTTCTGCTTGTTTGCCTTGTCAATTGGTGGATTCCTGCAAGTCTTCCTGTTATGTCCTGGTGGCCACATTTACCACATGTGATTATCACTTTTGGTTCTCCTCTTGATCTTATTCTTTTCTTTCTTGGTCTTCTTGCAGGGATTGTTGCCTTTGGAGGTAGCACCACTATGTCTAAGTGTTGTGGTAGATTCCATTCATCTTTATGGGGCAAAGGATGAACATTTTCTTCATACATTGCTTTCAAAGTTTCTGTTTTGTAAAACTTTGCACAGTAATCATATACTCCCAAGTTTCTCTTTGCAATTACAGCTATTGCATGCCCACAAGACATTTCATCTTCTTGAAACCTATTGCATGTACAAGTTCTATTGTGAATATTTACTGTGAAATTGGTCCTTTTTTCATCACGAACTTGATATTCTATTGGGTTGAAAGACAAGACCTGAAAATAGTTTTGTGATGAATTAAAATAAAATAATAAACATTTATGTACAATTAACATTGAATGTATGCTATTCCCACTCTGTGTTAGTTTATTGTTTTGTTTTTGATGTTACCCAGAGTAACTGGTTACCATATATTGACAGAATAAAGAATAGTAAGAATAAGTTTAGTTGCATACCTCATACTTCATTTTTGAAACAATGTCATGTCTCAATTCATTTTCTGTTGCTGTAGACACTTTTGTGAATGTTCCATTTGCATTATTTGAATTGTTCCAAACCCACTTTTGAACCAAACTTCTAAGACATTCAACCAATATATCAATAGGGAGATTTCTTGCAGCTTTTAGTGCAGCGTTGAGCGATTCTGCGATGTTGGATGTCATCATGGTGTATCTTTTTGTTGGTGAGTATGATCTTGCCCAAGTTTCATATTTGACTTTCTCTAAATAGGGTCTAATGCGCCTGTCAAGTCTATCAAGGCTTCTCATGTAGTGTTCACATTCTGTTTTTGTGCATGCTTTTGCTGCTGCAATGAAATTCATTTGTAGCTGTTCTCCATGGTTTCCATACTTGCTTTTCAAATTATTGAGCAAGTGATACATGCAAGCTCCATGGAACGCATTTGGGTACACTATATGTACTGCATTCTCTATGCTCTTGTGTCTGTCAGAAACAATAGCCAATCCTGTGAAGTAACCAGTTAGTTTTATAAGATACTAAACGAAATAGCATGTATTTGTGTATTGGTTTTGGGTAACCATTTCCTTTTTATATGTAAGCCATATGATAAAATTGAAGCTACCATACCTTCGGGTTCTCCATATGTGTCTCTTAGTTTGGAGAAGAACCAAAGCCAAGAGTTATTATTTTCTGAGTCTGCTATTCCAAAAGCCAAGACAAAAATGTTGTTGTTTGGATCTAATGTTGATGCTGAAAATAGTGTGCCGCCATGTGCATTTTTTAAGAAAGTTCCATCAACAACAATGATAGGCCTCAAGTATCTCCAACCTTTGATTGAATTGGAGAAAGCTATATACAAGTATTTGAATCTATCTTCATTGTCTGTGAGCAGATGTGTTACTGTTCCTGGATTTGCTTGCTTCAACATGTGAAGATACATTGGCAACTTTTGATATGAATCATCATGGTTCCCTCTTACTAGAAGCAAAGCTTTTTCTCTTGATCTCCATGCTTTTGTGTATCCCATGGTTACTCCAAAGTCATCATTCATGTCATTCATGATGTCATTTGGAGTATAATTTCTTTTGACTGACTTGTACTTATTCTTTATTAATTCCCCAATTATGATGCTTTTTGCTTGCCTATGATCCTCCATAACAATTTCAACAGAGCAAGTATGATTTGGAATGCATTTTCGTACCTTGAATAAATCTTGATTTCTGTATTTAGAAGCTCTCACAAACCAGCTGCATGTGTCATCTGCGCAGGTAACCAGGTACTCTCTTGGTTATGATCTTTTTGTTTTGAACTGAAAGTTATGTAGCATTGCATGGTAGCCAAGAGCTGATTTGATTGTGTTCTTGTCCTTGTAAATTTGTCCTTGCTCTATTTTGTTCACTCTGTAATCAGATATTACTATTTCAATTTCCTCCAATCTCTTTTTTCTTTTTGAATTGTCTTCAATTATAAAATCAGCTACTTCTTCAACAAGGTGAGGTATGTATACCACATTGATTCCCTCATTTGTTGTGCTTGACATTCCTTCTTCAAGTAACATATGTTCATTGATGGAAGCTTTGTTTGCTTGCATTAATAATGTTCCCACCTCCATTTCTTGTGCTGTAGCTTTCTGATTTGATAGCTGAAGAAGATTATTTTCATCCACTGATTCTTGAACTATATTCACACACAATGGTAAGTCTGTTATTTTTTCTGCAACTTTTTTCTTTATTTCCAAGTAGAACAACACTGAATTGTCTGATTCAATCTTCATTGGTGGTGTTCCTTTGGCTACTTGATAATAAACTTCAATGCTTGCTCTTGTTTCCTTTATCTCCTGTTTTACCAAATTCACCAAGTTGTCAAGAGAACAATTTGGTGGAATCAATATTCCAGTCATTGTGTACCCTTCGTACTCATTTTTTTCATTCCACTTGCCTCCAAATTGAACCAAAGAAGTAGTATTTTCCATACCTGTAATATTTTGTAAATTTTTAAGTAGTTATTTGGGTGTATCTGGTGAAGGTAACTGGTTACTGTAGTCTGCAATTACATACTTCAGTGGAAAACTTAATTGGAAAATATGACAGTTTTCAAGGTAACTGGTTACTTTGTTGTTACTGAAAGTTTTGACAATTAGAATTCAGACCAATATACCAATATGAAATGTTTTTTTTATCGCAAAGACAAAATTGAATCTAAAATAATCATAGTTCTTGTTTTTTTTGTATATTTTTGCTCAATCAATATAACTATATTAGTAGGTTTAATTATTTTTTTCAAATTTCATGTTAATTATTATGTTTTTTTTAAAAAAAAATGGACATAATGAACTTCATGATTACCATTATAATCTGTAAAATAGGTATGAGAAAAATATGAAATCAATGGTTCTATATTATGTAGAAGAATTATGAATTTAATAGATATTAAGTTGAATAAAATTACAGTAATATAGTATTTGACAGAGAAAGATTTTTAAACCTGGTTTTCTTGGATGCTTTGGATGATGGACAAGATCGTCGCCGGAGATGGAGGACGTCGCCAGTGATGGAGAAGGATGTCGCCGGAGATGGCTGGAGGTGGCTGGAGGTTCGGGTTTGTGGTTGCCAGAGATTGGTGTTCTTGCTGAATTTTTTTTTTTTTTGGCTGGGTTTGTTTTTGATCAACTGAAAATTTCACCATGGTAGGATGTGCATCTTTAATTACAATACTACCCTCCTTAGTGGCTTATTTGTTTTATTTTTCAATGTGGGATAACTTTTCTCATATTCTAATTTTTTGTAGTTAAGTTTTTCCATATAAAGTAAGTAAAGTTTAATTACCATATTTTTGCACATTAATGGCTAAAAAGCCATATTTATGAAAAAAAAATCCTTTATAAACCAACCATTTGAATGAGCAGTGATGAGCAGTGTTTGCCGGCGGTAGGGGGCAGTGGTCGCCGGTGGTGGTGGCAGCGAGGATGATAGTGGCTGGTTGTAGATGAGTGTGGGTAAATGGGTGAGACGAAGAAGATGATAGTTATTAGAGTTTTTATTTTAATTTATTATTATTTTATTTTAAAGATAAATGAATTATAAAAAAAATTCATTAATAAAATAGCCCGTTTAACTTAAAACTAACTAAAAAATTCACCACAAAGTGCAAATTGCAATATAAAAAAAATCACCTAACTAAACTAAAAAAGTAGTAGAAAATTAGTTTTGATCGAGGGACAGGTGTATTTTCAGTCCACACACTCACCTCGCCTTACGCCATTCGTACATTCAGTCAAACTAACCAAACTCCGATTACTATGGTCTCACCGAAACCGAACCCGGTTCCAGCTCCGGCCACGGCTCCGGCCATAGATCCAAACAGCGGCTTCTGTTCGGAGACCAGAACCTACCACAGTCTCAGACCGAATATATCTCTCCCACCCGAAATGACGCCGCTTTCTGTCGTCGATTACCTCTTCTCCCACCTCCACTCCTCGCCTCCGCCTCCTTCCACTCCCGCTCTCGTCGACGCCGCCACCCACCGCTGTATTCTCTACCCCGATTTCACTCAACGAGTCCGCACCTTAGCCTCCTCCATCCAAACTCGTCTCGGGATCTCCACCGGAGATGCCGCCTTCGTTCTCTCCCCCAACTCGCTCCATATTCCGATTCTCTACTACTCGTTGCTCTCTCTCGGCGTCGTTGTTTCCCCTGCCAATCCGGCCAGCACGACGGCTGAGATTTCCCGCCTAATTCAGCTATGCAAACCGATCGTCGCCTTCGCTACCACAGAATCCGCAGAGAAGCTTCCCTCCCTCCGATACGGCACCGTATTGCTCGACTCGGACGAATTCGAGTCCATGATGACGACGACCGAAGTAGGTGAGTTTGGCCGAGTTGAGGTGAACCAGTCTGATACTGCTACGATTCTTTACTCGTCGGGGACCACGGGATTAGTCAAAGGAGTGGAGTTGACTCACCGTAATTGGATATCGGTACTAGCCGGAGCATTCGCGGTTCGGCGGGCTAGAACATCACCGGCGGTTGGGTTGTGTGCGGTTCCTTTCTTTCACGTGTACGGGTTCGGTTACTGTGTGAGGACGATTGGACTGGGTGACACGTTGGTGACAATGGGGAAGGGAAGGTTTGATCTGAACCGCATGTTGAGAACGATCGAAGAGCTGAGAGTCACCCAAGTAGCGTTAGCTCCACCGGCGGTTGCAGCGGTTGTGAATCGTGCGATTTCAAGGGACGGCTATGGTTTGAGCTCTCTTGAAGCCATTGCTTGCGGCGGTGCTCCGCTGCCTAGGAGTATAATTGTTCAGTTGAGAACACTGTTGCCCAACGTGCAATTGTTACAGGTAAGAGCCTTTAACTCCAAAAAGTTTTAAAAAAAATAATTATGTTGTATTTTGATAAATTATAATTTTAGTTAAAGAAAAAAACTTTCACCAAAATTGAAATCTTTTAAATTATTTTATAAAATACATATTTAAAAAATAATTTATCAAACACGAATACAAAACAAAGTCTAATAACCCAAAAAGAAAAAGGCAAAAATTCCTATACTTCAGTAATTATCTGATTTTTGCAATAATTATATATTTTTAAAATGTAACCCTTAATTAGGCTATATGTCCAAATTAGTACTTATAATACAAGAAATTGGATCACATGTAATTTGCATAAAAAAGTAGTAATAATATATAATATATTGTTCATCCTATTTAACTGGTTTAAACAATGTATATATCTGTTGAATTCAGAGAATGAGCAAAACACTACAACTCAGTAAATTTCAATAAAGCTTATTTTCTACATGCATACATTTGACTATAAAGCATACCAACAAATTGGCTTTCACCAATGCTAAATGTCATCTCTTATAACATGCATAACACCAAATAACAGTAGACAATCTCTTTTGAAAGTCTTTTTTTCATCCTATTTAACAGTTAGAAAAAAATTACGGGCTTGGTTGGGAACACCTCCTAAAACACTTATTAGTACTTTTTTTTGCCTTTTGATATTTAAAAGCACTTTAGAAGATGTATTTGAGTGTATTTGTCCAAAGTGTTTTTTGTTTTTACTTAAAAAATCACTTATAAGAAGCAAGAAAGAGTAACTTATTGTAAAAAAGTTTTGGGAAAATTACAAATAGTACGGTAATTTAAAAAAAAGTTTGATTTATACGGTAATCTAAAATAATTACTAAAATACGGTTGGTTTATATGTAAACAGTGATACGTTTTACAATCAATTATAAATTTTTTATTATATTTTTTTTTATATTGTGATAGAATTAAATTATTTATATTAGATATAATAATTGAATATAAACACATCTTGATGAGATTTTTATTGATTTTCAATATTTGAATATTAGTATATATGTATATATAAATATATAATATTCTTAATTTTTTTTTGTCTTTTTGTGTCCATTTTTAATTAAAATTCAAGCTTAACAAATAATATAATAATAAAAGTGATAGCTACTATATTCAATAAAGTAGATTAATTTATTTTTATTTAAAAAGAATATATTTATTAATATTAAAATAAATATTTATACAAGTTACAATATGTTGTTAATTAAAATTAATATTAATAACTATATGTTACAATATATAGTTAAAGATAATCACAATATTATTATTCTTTATAAAAATATTATATATATTTTTTAAATCATAGCTAGTCAAGTCTCAACACTCAATGTTAAATCAAAATCATAATATAATCCAAGCTTCAAGTTTTGTTACAAAAATATATTTAAAGTTAAAAAATTAGTTTTGTAAATCTTTGTAATAATCATGTTAAATAAATTTATAAATAATTATGTAAATGTGAGTTACAAAAATAAACTTTTTAGTTGTGAAATTAGTTTTGTAAATTGTTGTTACAAAAATGTAAAACTTGTTTAAAAAAAATATTGTATTTCACCACTACATTCAATAAAGTGTTTTATAAATAATGAATATCTTAAATTTGTATTTTTAAGTTGTATAGCATAAATATGATGATTCATGTAATTTTTTGGTACAATATTGTAATAATATAGAAAAATATAATATTTTTATATATTTTTTGTTTATGATTTCTTAATTATAAAATATTTTCGTAAATATTAGTTACAACAATATCTTTCTTAGTTGTAAAACTAGATTTGTAAACTATTGTTACAAAAATAAAAAATTTAGTTACAAATTTGTTTGTAAGTTTTATCTACAAAAAAACAAAAAAAAAATCTACAATTATATAACGGATTTTGTAAATATTATTTACAAACACGTAACAGATATTTACAAGTTTGTAACATGTATTTACTAGTTTGTAAACGTTGTTCACAAAAAAATGTATTTTACAGCTTTTATTTATGATTTTGCCACTCCGTATTTACAATTTTGCCATTCCGTGTTTTTATCTAAAAATTCCGTATTTTTGTAATGTACCGTATTTTTCAGATTTTTTTTAACTTTTAGTGCATTTTTGTAGATTTCCCAAAAGTTTTTACTAATCCAAATGCGGAATGATGGAAAATGAACTAAAATAATGACATCTTTATTTTTTAAATTATAGAAAAATGACAATTTTACATTGTTGATTTCCTAAATTGTCTTTTTTTGTAATTTATTTATTTATTTAGGAGTGTATGACTTTTATATAGTGGTATATATATATATTAGTTTTGTTTAATTAATTTTTATTTTAAAGTTATATTGATATTTTAAGTTTTTTATGGGTTGTTGATATATTATTTTCCAACTAGTGTATATGTTTTTGTGGTATGAAATATCATTTTTTTTATGATATTTAGTTTCTATCTTATTATACATAATTGTAGTATATAATTTTGTATCATGATATATACATTTTAATGGTAGTATATAATTTTGTTAGCATAACATATACATATTTTTTAGTAATAATTTTGTAAGTTTTGTTGGTATATTATTTTTTAACTCAGTATATATATTTTATGGTATGGTATACTATTCAACAAACCATAAAAGAAAAAAAATCAAAATAACTTTAAACTAAAAATTAATTAAACAAAACTAATATTCATATACCATAATATTAAAATATTTAGAATAAAATAGTAATTTGCTAAATGACATATTTGGTAATATGTAATATTAAAAATGTAGTTAGATTATTTTACTACAAAATTATAAATATGTACATTTACTTACTTTCACGTACCATTAAAGATCATTTTGCACCATGTCCCAATTTTAATAAAGGGTATCTTTATTTAGAAAATTACAACCATCCTATTATGGTCTCCAAAAATCTCATACTCAGTATAGTTAATGTTTATACTAGTCCACATATTTTTAGAGCAATATCTTTGCGTTATTCTTACTAAGGATATTTGCGGTATAAATATTTAATGTTTTACACTTATTACAGTTAAATACTTAATTTTTTATTTTTACGGCAAAAATACTCAATGTTCAATATATGTTAAAGATAAATACCTAATCATTTTTTTTGCGGCAAAAATACCTAAAGTTTATAAAATGTTACTTTTTTCAATACATCATCTATTGGAGCTGTTAAGTGTTGACTTACCAAATATGTATTACTTTGTAATTTAAGTATTTTTGTTATCAAAATATGTATTTTTAAAATTTGTATTAGTTTAAAATGTCGTTTCAATTCATTTTTCTAATTTAAAATAATTTTTTTAAAAAATAAATATGAAATAGACTAATTACAGAGTGACAAATGCCTGCTTAATCGATATGTTTAACAGTTTCAACACAGGAGATACTGATAAAAGTAATGTTTTAACAATTTTATGTATTTTTGCCGCAAAAAAAATAGATTAGTTATTTATCTTTAACATATATTGAACATTGAGTATTTTTGCCGTAAAAAAAAAAAAAAAAACAGATATTTAACTGTAACAAGTGTAAAACATTGAGTATTTATGCCGCGAATACCCCTTCTTATTATTACAAGATTTTGTTTCAAATAAGTATTTTTAATATTTTTGGTATATAAATAAACTTCAATTCTAATTTTTTTATATGATGTTGTATAATGTAGTTACATGGACCTTCTACAAATTTTCAGAAAATTACGAATAATTTAGAATGCTGAAATCAAGATTCAAATAGCTTGTTGCACACGTGCTTATTTCAATATTTATACGTGCATGCAATAGACTATTTAAATCATGATTTCAACAACCTAAATTATTCAAAAAATTTTGAAAATTTGTAAGAGGTCTCGTGTACTAACCCGTCATGTAAAAAAAATAGAGTTACAACTTATCCATATATCGTAAATACCAAAAAATATGTATTAGTAGTGATTAAAAACAATCATTACCCAAAATATTGCGAATAAATATTATTGCATACATATATATACATGGGATTATTATAGTAATAAAGTTAATTATGATCAAAATAAATCATTTTTGTTAATATATCCACAATACAAATAAATATTTAATACAATAAAAGTTGGTTTTCTATAGTTAGTAAAAAATATTAAAAAATATCTACTGAACATGCCTACTTAATTAACATAATGTCCATAATATAACTTTTCATAATATTATTCAATGTTTTGAAACTCATGATTATTACCATTGTTTAATGAGTAATGATATACGCACCCAAAATATACACCAAAATATTACCCACAGTTATGTGTTAGTTTAGCTTAACCAATTACATTTATTAAAATTAAGATTTACTGTTTTAAAAAAAAAAACGATGAATAGTGACTCGTTACTATATGTAATATTTGGGTGCATATATCATTACTCTGTTTTAATTGCGTGGTAAAGGGATATGGGCTCACAGAGTCAACAGGGCGAGTGTTTGCAGCAGTGGGATTGAAAGAAAGCAGAGTGGAAGGATCTACGGGAAAACTTGTGTCGAATTTCATAGCCAAGATTGTGGACCCTGAAAATGGAGCTGCCATTGGTTTACCTCCATTAACACCTGGGGAGCTTTGGCTTAAAGGGCCATTTGTAATGAAGGGTACGTATTATACCAATATGTTTGCTTCTGAGAAGGGCTCAGCTCGAGCCTAATCTATTCATTGGCATATAGTTGATCACTTCACTCAACTTCTATGCTGGTATATATATGTATATATATATATATATATATATACAGGTTATGTTGGAGACAAAGAAGCAACGGCTGCAGTTGTGGATTCAGAAGGATGGCTTAAAACTGGAGACCTTTGCTACATTGATAATGAAGGTTATCTCTTTATTGTGGATCGACTTAAGGAATTAATCAAATACAAGGGCTATCAGGTTTTTGTCTCTATAATAATACCAAATGGTCACATTAACTAGTAAGTTTCAACTAAAAAAGCAAACAAAACCTTTTGTGTCTTCATGTGTGTACTTATATCAGGTTGCCCCGGCAGAACTGGAGCATCTGCTTCAATCACATCCAGATGTAATTGATGCAGCTGTTGTTCCGTAAGTGTTTCCTAATTGTTATTAATAAGTTGTTCATGGAATGATTCAACATAATCATATTTCTAATTCTAATTAAATTACAAAAACAACACAGGTACCCTGATGAAGAAGCTGGTCAACTTCCTATGGCCTTCGTGGTCAAACGCCCTGGAAGTGTTGCTCATGAGTCACTAATCATGGATTTCATTAAGGAAAAGGTACATGAGAGATTTTTGTTATATCAAGCTGACTGAAGCTTTATTTTAAGGATTCTAATTCTTATATATATTTAGTGTTTCAGAATATATTATATTGTACTAAATGGAAATGATAAAACCAAAATACACCAATAATACAAAAGACAAGATGATAGAAAAATCAAGTGTTACAACTCTATTGCTCAAAATACAAGTACAATGTATAAGAAGAAGATTACAAGCTCAAAACAATGATAATACAAATATAATAAGAATAAGAAGAACAAAAGAATGAAGAAAACAATAATAAGAACACAAACTCTCACACAACCAAATTATAGAGTAATGGGGATCATCAACTTGAATAAAGTTCAAAACTTTTGTCCAAAAACTTATTTTCCCTTATTCTCTAAACACTAAGGGATCTCTCAAGAAAATAACTCTATGAAATTATCAAATTATCAAGTCTTTTGTGCTGTATTTTTCAGCCAAATACTTTATGGATAGAAAATTGTGTTGTCTTACAAGTGAGCATTAGACTTTTATTTATAGAATTTGAGATACCATTTGAATTTCAAATTCCACCAACCCTCGTAGCTGTTACCAATGTTTAATTAGATGTTTATGGAATTAAAATGAAGATTTGAGAATTAATTGAGATGTTAGAATTGTTCAAATTGGAAAAAAACTGAAAAATGGTTTTGGTTGTTAGCCTCACTGGCTGCGGCCACTGGCCTCTGTCCCCCAGGTCGCGGCGAGGGATAAACAGTGGTCGCGGCCACAGACCATTTTCAGTACAAAATTTTCAGCTTTTCAAAAATGTCACAAACCCTTTCCCACATGATTTTGTAACCTCACCTCCATACACCTAATGAGAGTTAAAAACATGTCTCCAACAGTCATATTTCATAATGGCTTTGTGAAATCCAAACTAAAATGTGCAATACACAATCTACACATTATTGAGTAATATTTGAGAGTTACAAATTTGTCATTAAAATATATATCACATTTGGTCACACACATGTGTCTAATTTTGTGACTCTCAATAATATGTTACAAGGTGTGACAAATCATATTTGTGTGACGAATCACAATATATCACATTATTTAATCTAACATTATATTATTTAAAATAAAATAACATTTACACGCACAAATGGCTAGGTTGCTCCATACAAGAGGATAAGAAAGTTGAGGTTCATTGATGCAATACCAAGGAATGCACAGGGAAAGGTGTTGAGGAGGGATTTGATCAAACTTGCATCATCATCACCTCCTACTTCGAAGTTATAGTTGGCTCCTTTTTTTTCCACTCTTTTTGGTTCCTGATGTTACATTTTCTTGTACTTTAAATAGTCTCCATATAAAATTTTAAAGGTTCTATTAATGCTATTGAAGAAGCTAAATTATGGCTTCAGTTGCAGATACTATTTGAGAATTCCAAGGTCGGTTACTAAGGGCCTGTTTGGCATTGTTTTCTGTTTTTTGTTTTCAAAGTTATGTTATCAGAAATGAGAACAGAAAACTGTTTTTGTAGTTTTTAAAAAACAAGAGGTGTTTGGTTAATGTTTTCTAAAAATAATTTTTTAGTTTTATTTTTTTAAAATCTTAAATAAAATATTAACAAATATATTTACAAAGAGAAAAATATTTTAAAAATTTATAATAAATAATGAGATAAAATAATTTGAAAAAAAATGATGAAAAATAAGAAGTGAGAAAGTAAGGAGAGAAAATTTGAAGAAATAGAAATTGATCAAAAAAAAAATGAGAGAGAATGTGATGAGAAAGAAAGTGAAGAGAGAGAAGTGAGTAGAGAGAAAGTAATGAGAGAGGAAATGACAAGAGAGAAAAAATGATGAGAGAGAAAATGAAGATATATTAAGTGATGTGAGAGAAACTAAAGAGAGAAACTAATGAGAGAGAAAATTATGTGATAATAAATGATGTTAAATAATAATAAATAAATAAATGATAAGAGAAAAAAAATAGACAAATTTTTTTTTAGAACAACAGAAAACAACTTTTTGTTGTTCTCAAAATTTTCTGTTTTTTGTAACTTTGTTTCTAAAAATTATTTTCTGAAAACAACGCCAAACAACTCAACTTGTTTTTAAAAAACAATTTTTAGTTTTTAAAAACAAAAAACAATTTTTTAGTTAATGTACCAAACACCCTCTAAATAGCTTAAGAATTCCAAGCTAAATAATGTTTTGACGTGGTCTACAGTGCTCAAGCAAATTTGCTGGACCCTGTAAATCTCAGTATATATGGTGCACATTTTGTAGTTGGATTGGATTACATATTGTGCAATATTGGCACAAAATTTGTGTTTTGCATTTTGATCGGAGAAGCTTATTGTAAATATATATAAAATTATAAAATTTTACAAATTGGAGGCTCTTCAATTAAGACCCCTAATTTTGAGCAGTTTAGTCCAAGATTCCCCTATTAAATTGATGATATTTTCACTTAGAACGCTCAGTAGATGGATTTCTAAACTTGACTAACAAACTCAGAGCGCTTGGGTTTGAAGGGGCATTTTACAGAAAGTGACAACTCAGCAAAACCAATTCATCCACAATGGTATACAAGTTGGTTAAAGTTAGTTATGGTATGATTTGTGTTGTTAGTTGCATAACAATTTTGGAGAGCTCACTATACCAAAATTTATGGAATCTATTGTAAGAGCTCATTATTGGAGAGCTCATTATTAATTCCCACTTTCTCTCAAATTCTATTATTTTCTTCTTTTCCAAACACTTGTTTTCTCTTATTAACACCATCCACAAGGCCCACAGCCATAAGATTTCTATGACAGAAATCAAATTTTTAGAGGGTTTAAAGCAATACGAGCATATTATGATATTGACATCAGTATATATATAAGAGAATTCTTCCATCCCTCGGTTTGTTTTGAAGGACTTAGTCCTGTGTTGATTTTGAGCCTTTGGATTTATTGTTTTAGAAAATGGATGGTCTGATTTAGTTGTTGAGTTTATTGGGTATCAAAGTACCGTTATGCCTTTAGTCACCCCTTAGTAACCGATCACTCTTTTTTTTTTATTTGTGTTTTCGCCCGTTTAGGCCATTCTTCTCCTTTCAAAAGGAAAAGTCCCTCTGAACCCAAACAATAACTGTTTGGAAGGAAAATTCCCTCCCATTTAGTCCATTCTTCTCCCTGACAAATTCGGGGTAGATTTTTTTGTTTGGAGTAGTGGGGATTTCGATTGAGCTTGGTAATTTTTTCCGGCGTGGTTTGGAGGTGTTTGATTCTATATGCGATGTTGTTTGCCGTGAGTTTGAAGGACTGAGTGCCCACTTTTCTGATGTAAAGCATAAATCCCTGCATCTTTGTGTCGAGTTCTTCGGGTAAGTTCTTATAGCACATTTACTCAATATGTTTTGGGCATTAGCTATTTAGGCAACAAATTTTGTTTCACTTCATTTTTTTTGTAATGGTGCACTCGAGTATTCAGTGCCCGATCATATATAATGGTGACCACCTCATGTTTGAATTTTTGTTTGAGAAAAATTATAATAGCAATTCCGTCAAAATGGAAGTCAAAATACATGAAAAAAAACGTCAAAATGGAAGTCAATTCCGTCTCCATTCTTATTTTTCCCAGGTACTGTGCTCCCAAAGGTCCTCCCACGTAATACCACTCACAACTCACGTGACCATGACGTGCTGAAACGCAAATTCTAATTCTTCCCACGTAATACGTGACTGCTTCCTTATGTTTCTAATAATAGCATACTTTATGTAATTTTGACTGATGTGCAACCCTATTTTTGATAAGTGACAGTGCATTAACAACTCCACCATTTACAGGAAGACCTCACCTTACACTTACTAGATCCACTCCTCCATGCTTGTGTTTTCTATATGTATATATTTATGTGTGTAGGGATAGTGTTGACCTCAATTCAATCTCCACCACCCTATATGTATACTTGTCTATCCTCTTTTTCTCTCTAAAATGGACTCCACACATTTCCCAATGAATAACATCGTTAACTTCCCGTTGTTTGATGACAGTCATCTTGAGCAAATGCAATACATTAACCGAATTGTGCATGACAACGTCAGGCTGGCCACCGAGCGGAACGAATGGGAGAGGAGATACAATGCGTCCAACATCCAGAACACTCTCCTTACGTCTGACCTACAGTCCATCAAGATGTTTCATTTATTCCCTAACAATCAAGCAAGCAAGCAAGTACTGACTCTCCTAATTAATCAACCATCTAAATAATATTTTTCCATACCTAATTGAGTTAGTGATTCATTCATCCCAATATTGAATAAATGAAACTTCTCCAGGGAAAAAAGTTAAAAAAATCTTATAAAACAACTACAAAATATATATCAGTTTTACTTACGTGGTTATTGTTGCGTCTCACTCAACATAACAATATAAATCACTTAGCGGAAGCACAATGCTTACGTTACCAAAATCGTAAATATATCTTAAATTCATATTAAGTTTATGATCAAGTCCTCAATTGTACATATTTTTGGACAGGGAATTACTTTTTTGCCCCTACTTTTTATACCCACATCACCAGCAACCCCACACTGAAGAACTGAGTCCTGTGAAAGACAGAAGAATTCACCATATATATATATATTTCTTTTAAGTATTTAGTGTACTAATCAACACCACCAATAAAATTTTACAATTTAAAAACAGAATGAACCTATACTTTAAGCCAATACCCCTTTCTTTCACGTTCTATATTAGTATTACATATTTTTTCAGCAACAAAAGTATTACAGATATTTTTTAAGAAAAAAAGATTCATGGGTGTGTCATGACAAGTCAATTATTATTAGTAGGGAAATTTGATAAATCATGCTTACATTAGCTTAATAATTAAAATTTGAACCAAAGTTAACCACCATATGATACAAATGCTCATCTTTCATTTAATACCAAAAATACCCCTCTCATAACAAAATCCCATACCTTTCCTCTCTAAAATCTTGCAAGAAAGATACACATGGGTAAGTGATTTTCTTTGATTCTTGTTGTTGTTGGTTGTTTTTATGATTTAGAATGCTGTTTAGATGTTGGATCTGTAGTTTGTTGGTATTTTTTGCTGTTTTTTGGGTGAAAATCGTGGTCTGTGAAAATCTGTGTTTTTTTGGGTTCCTTGAGTTTTTTTTTCTAAATGCCCGATAGTGTTCGATAGAGGCCCGATACAGGAACGATAGTTGTTGAGTTTCAAGGTTAGGGATGAGGTCCGATGGCCACCCGATGCTTGCCCGATATGTTTGGTTACCCGATGGTCATTAAGGTTCGATGGCTACCCGATGGTTGCCCGATTATTTTCAATCTACACACCCTTTTTAAGTACGATAATGGATCGATAGTAGTCCGATATATACCAGATAGTTGTTATAAAGTTAATGCGGACCTATTAGTACGATTGTACACGATGGTACCCGATAAGTGCCCGATGCTTGCCCGATAGTACGATGGTACACAATGGTACACGATAGTGATAAAAAACTTAAAAAAAAACCGTACCTTTCGGCTTTTCCCCTGCCCATTTCCCGTTCCCTCCCAAAACTCTTCACTCCCACAAAACCATCGAGCAACATAACTACTTTCACCCGACGCCTCTCTCTCCCTCACCCACCCTCACCCGACGCTTCTCTCTCCCTCACCCGACTGTCGGAAAAACCCCCACCGGAGACGAAGAAAAACCAAGCCCCAACCCCCACCGGAGACAAAGAAAAACCAAGCCCCAACCCCCACCGGAGACGAAGAAAATCCAAGCCCCAACCCCCACCGGAGACGAAGAAAAACCAAGCCTCACCGGAGAAGAAAAACCGACACCCCATTACGCAAAAATGTCTAGGGTATGTGTTTTTTTCAATTTCTTTTCCATTGGAAAATGTTATAGTATGTATTGTTGAATTTGACTGTGTGAAATCTGACTGTGTGAAATCTAATAAACCGTAAAATTTTGAAAAAAATTTATGGGTTTTTAGAGGTACGATAGGGTACGATAGTGGGTCGATAGGGGTACGATAGTATTTGTGTTTCTAATAACTTTAGGTTGAAGATGAGTGTACGATAGGGGTACGATAGTGGTCCGACGTTGGTACGATAGGTTTGTGTTTTCTGATAACTTGAGGTTGACGATGGAGGTACGATAGGGTACGATGTTGGGTACGATGTGTGCCCGATAGTGGGAACAAATGGTTGTGCTGTTATAATCCGATGGTGTACGATGTGAGGTACGATTGTGCACGATAATGTTATAGTTCCAGTTTTTCATTGGTGCTCGATATGGTGCGATAGTGTCCGATAGTTGCTCGATAGTATATTGCAGAATATAAAATTTGATGTTTTTTTTTTGTTATTCTATTTAATTGGGTATTTATTTGTTTTATGCAGAACTTAAGACCTCCACAACTGATAGTTCCAGTAGAGGAACATTTTACGGGACGTATCACTTGGCGCGGCAGTTGGTACTTTCCAAAAATTAAAGCAAAATTTATACAGTGTGGTTTATTGGATAGGGTGAAGGAATCCCCTTTCAAATAGTTCTTCATGGCGGAACCATTAAATTTTTCTGGTGCCTTAGTCCATCAGCTGTTGTTGCACAAATTCAGAGGGGAGAATGTTAGGAACGAGTTTCCTAATACGCAGCGGAAAGGTGGTGGGGTTGGCCCAGTGTACAACAAAAATTTTGTAACATATTTAAACTACCTTTAAATATGCGGATCCATTAATATACATACATTAATCATAAACAAGATACTAATAGAAATCATACCTCTTGAAGCCTATCAAGTGTCCTTGCTATCTTTTCGTATTTAGAACGATCTTTCTATCCAAGCCGCTCCCACGTACTCACACCAAGATCTTCCAAAGCGTTCTCTACACCTCAAGAAATGTGTGGGCACTTAGAGAATGAAGGATAGTCTATTTGTGATTCTTCTTGATGTACTCAACTCATGAGATCAAGAGAATAGGCCTGAGAATGAGTTCTTTATTTTCAGGGAGAGAAAACTATCGTTCTATTTTCACAGAGCGAATTTTTCAGGGTAGTCTCACTCTCTTTTCTTATCTTAACTTATCTGAATAATTTTCTGATCAGTCATACTTAACAGAAAAAATTCAAAATTTAAAAATTAAACATATAACCATTTTACAATTTAATTTTTAATTAATTAATTATTCCATTAATGAAAAAATCCAAAAACCAAATTTTGAATTATCCATTAATTAATTAATTAAACAAATAAAATTGAAAATCCCATCCCTAAAAATGCCAGCCCTTACACGCCACACACAGTCCTAGACTGTGTGTGAACGTGTAGCTTCCTAATTTCTAGGGATATTAGTTTTTCAAATTTTATTTAATTATTTATTCAAATTTCTTTGTCAGATAAGATCTAACAACCTGATAGCTAATTCAAATTTGAATTCAAATTAACTATCTATTTAATTAATTATCAAATATAATTAATAATTTGAATAAATATTAATATTTTAAATTCAAATCCAATTTGAACTTATCAGATTATTTTCTCCCACTCAAATAAAGATATTTAATTAATTCTACTAATTAATTAAACCCAAAATTTTCGAAAATAAATATTTAATTAATCATAATTTCGAAAATTACAATTAATTAATTATTTAATTAAATTTCGAAAATTAATTTAATTATTTAATATAATTTCGAAAATTATATAATAATTAAATATTAATTAATTTGGTTAACTACAACTAATTTGTAATTAATTAATTAATCACTATTATCATATAATTGCATATTTGGCCTGAAGAACAAATTTCTTCCTAAATATGTCTTTAAACTATTTTCCCTTCATATCAACTCTTACCTTGAACAGTGTTGATAGAGCCGCTATGGGGACCTATGGACCTATAATTCCAAGCTCCAATAAATTTGAGATTATTAATTAAACTCTTTAATTAAATAATCTTAATTTATTAATCTCGTGATTATTCCACTATAAATATGAGATTGAACTCTTGTAATTATAGACATTTCATTTACTGAGTACTTTATAATCATAAAGCGTCCATTGATTTAATCATTGCATACAACTTGACCCTCTAATAATGGTTCATAATTAATCGGGAATAAAATTACCGTTTTACCCTTTTAATTATGTCTTGTTTCCTTAAGTACCATTGACTCTACTAGTGAAGGTTAATTCATAACTAAATTATGAATTTGAGCTCAATAACCTTTCAGTCCCAAAAGTCAACCCTTAAGAGAACCATCATTCAATCTCTTGCGAGAAGGTATAGATTCCATATCTGTATACTATGTCCCCAGCCATCTATATTAATGAGTTCCCAAAACAAAAGTTTTTAGCCTGATCATTCTGACAGACCCTAACAAGTGAATCAAAGAACTCATATAACATAAACAGGAGTTCATAGTAACCTCAGGATTAAGATCTATATGTATATGATCATCAGTTGATATATTTAATTAATACTTCGAAACGGTATTTAACTAAGTATTAATAAACATATCTGGTCCAGTTCTATATATTCTCTAATATATAAAGCACCTCCACTAAAGTGTCCTACCACACTAGTGATCCGGATCTAGATCACATGTATTCATAATACTAGTGGACCGTACTTGCAGTAATAAATCTAAAGAGCCCATAACTTTATTTTACTGCGAACTATTCAAGTTCATTTATCTCAAACACAATCCTCTCGTACTAATACGTGTTTGAGATTACATTCATGAACTTAGGAATTTTCCTGATATTTACATAATATTATCATAGAATAATATAGTCCATAAAATATATGCATAACAAATTCAATTTATTTATTTATTTCATAAAAACAATGTCTACTACATATGCTTTCAGGGCACATCTCCAACAGAGAAGACTGACGAAGTCCAGTTTTACATTGGGAAAAAAAGATGTAGATTTAGCCAATTGGAGTTCGCTTTAGTTACTGGTTTAAATTTTGAGGCCGGATCGTCTGAAGCTGAGATTAAAGCGAAGACCACTTCGGATCGGTTGATTCTTGAGTACTTCAATGGTCATTCCCCAGTGAGCATAGGGCAACTGCGTAGAACTTTTGAGAGTTGTCAAATAGTTGATGATGTGTACAAGATGGGTTTGTGCTTATTAGTTGAGGGTGTTTTGAAAGGTCGTGAGGAGAAGTTGATGGTTTGGACTGACATGCTGAAGATGGTAGACGACGTTGACTTCTTTTTCCAGTACCCGTGGGGGAAGATGTCATACCAGAAGTTGTTACAAACTTGTCAAAAAGACTTTGTTGAAATGAAGAAGCATTTACAGAAGAAGATTGAGAAAAGAAAGATTCAGAAGGAGGCCAAGTACTCTATTTATGGGTATGCTGCAGCATTGCAGTATTGGGCTTTTGAGTCCATCATTGAGTTGGGTCAGGATTATGCTGTGAGATTGGGCCAAGGCATTCCAAGAATGATCAACTGGCAGAGCAAGGAGAAAGTAGAGATACACAAAGAGCAACTTATTAAGTTGTTTGCCAAAAAGGTGAGCTTTTACTTTACTTTTGAATGTTCTATATTTTTTTCTAGATATGCAATTTTATGGGTACTGCACGATAGGGTACGATTTGAGTACGATTATGGGGGTTTTTTGCCAACTGGTTGAAAACTGGCTAAGGGGTACGATTTGGTACGATGATGGTCCGATGGGGGTACGATATGCATTCTTTATTGATGTAGTTGTAGAGGTACGATATTGGTACGATGTTGTACGATGAGGTACGATATTGGTACGATAATTGCATGATATGTGTACGATATGGTACGATTGGGGTACGATAGTGTACCATTTTTCACCGATGACAATTACTTATTTTTTATATTGTTTTTCTTTCCAATATCACATATTAATTATTATTTCTTAATTACAAAAATTATTAAATTATTGTTTATTTTCTAATGCAGTGGCGATTGCGGATGTTACGTAATTGAGCATATTGAACATAAGCTTCTACAACTACCATTTGATAATGTAACTAACAATAATATGAAACTTTTTAGGCAAAGGTGGTGTGTAGACTTATTCTACCAAAACTTATGTTGAACGGTCTTAATTTTTGTGTATTGTATAATTTTTTTGATTGCTCTTTTTGTAATTACTACATTTTAATGTGCTTAATCTTTGCATCGTACTATCGTCGATCACTATCGTACTCTATCGTACCCTCACATGCCTCACAAATTTCACGAAATTGTACTGAACCCATACCATCGTACCATTATCGGACCAATATCGTACATTATTGTACCTTAATGTCGTACATTAACTATCGTACTACATCGAGCAACGTTGTACCATATTGTAAGATACATTTAAATAATCATACAACAAACAATATCGTGCATTGTCGTACCGGCATCGTGCACTATCGAACCAACACTGGATTATTACATATTTAAGAATTTCATAATGGAGAAAAAAACAGAAAAAAACCTGAAAAATCCAGCACATAACAAATATTACTAGTTCAAGCAGAAATAAAACATAGTAGGTTAACTAGAATACAAACAAAACAATTTAACCTCGGTACTTGCAAGACACTTTGTTGTGCCCTTTACCACCACACTTGCTACAACATCGTTGTATCACAACCTTGTCTCCATTAGAAGGATATCGATTTTTCCTAATTCGTCCGACCTTTTGCTTCTTCGGTCGGCCTACAGGTTTCTTCTCAATCGGTACTCCAACTTGGATGTTCTTAATGTCTTCAGGCAATTCCCAATCATCCTCATCACCAACTGGCATAATTGTCCCCTCATATGTGCTCTTCCAACTCTCTCTTGTGTAATATTCAGAGCACAATGCGTACATGCTAATATTTCGTTCTTGAGCAGCAGCACATGCATGTGGACAAGGAATCTTCATGATTTGGAATAGGCCGCAACTACATGTTCGTGCCTCCAAATCAACTATACCACCGCTCTGAACTGTTCCTCAGGGGTGGACATTAAATGTATAAGGTCCAGCTCTGTCGACGCTTAAGAACCGAGATTTCTCATATTGACATGACAAGTCCCCCTCCATAACTGGTGATAGAGTCATGCTACACTTTTCAGCGTTTTCCTTTCGAGTAGCAAACCATGTTTGAATAGTAAACCTGATGAATTCAACAAAAGCAGTGATCGGGAAGGCTCTTGCGTCCTTAGTTTTGCTGTTGAAACTTTCAGCCCAATTACTTGTCATTACATTGTAACGGTCCCCTGGAAAGTACGCACGAACCCATCTTTCAAATCCAATGCCCTCAAGATATGGTGCAACTCGAACATCCATTGCTTTTATCTTCTCAAATTCTCTTTCAAAATCTGTCTTCTTATACGAGTATGCACAACTGTAAATATGATCCGTGAAGCAATCGGTCTTGAACTTGCTAGCCACGTTCATAATAATGTGGTGGTAGCATGCGCCATGGGGTGCATCAGGGAAGACAAGTTCCAAAGCATGAACAATGCTTTGATGCCTATCCGATACGAATGCTAAGTTCTCAACATCACCAATCGCTTGTTTCAACTTCCTCATGAAATAGGTCCAAGAGTCGTGGTTCTCACTGTCAACTATTTCGAAAGCAATCGGAAATATGTGGCTGTCTGAATCCAATGCCACGGCACACAACATTTGGCCACCATACCTAGTTTTCAAGAAGGACCCATCAATACATATAACAGGTCGACAAAACTTGAATCCCCGCCTACAAGCACCTAGAGAAAAAAAGCAATACTTGAAGCGACCCTCGTCTACCTTGAAATTAGTAATGGAATCGGGATTGTTCAACTGCAGCATGTGCAAGTACCCAGGTAACTTCGAATATGAAGCTTCAGGCGTACCCCTAACTATGTGGAGTGCTTTCTCTCTACATCTCCAAGCCTTCTCATAACTCATTTCGATCCCGAAAGAATTCTTCATATCTTCTCTTATTTTGGAGGCTAAATAATCTGAACCGCTAACTGAGAATTTATCCTTGATCAGTTTGGCAACTACCAAAGGTGATGCTTGACGATTATCTTTTTTTCGAACATCAAGGGAACATGTGTGTACATTTTCAAATGCTGTCACCTCGAACATGTTAGAAAGTTGCTTCTTCTTCCCTCTTAACCTCCACCCACAATCAGGATCCTTGCATGTAATGTACCAAACATCAGTACCAGACTTCTTAACTATAAAGTCGAATCCCTTCTTCATTGCAAACAAGCCAGCAACCTTCTTTAAATGTTCCTTGTCTCTGAAAAACTTTCCTAAATGAATCTCCCCGCCTGATGTGCCACCCATAGATATATAGTGACTATTATCCTCAATGTCTTCTCTTGTAAACATCTGAGCTTTGAATTTACTATAATATGTCGAAGAAGAGAGTGGATCACTAAATTCTCTAGCATCATTTGTTCCGTCTGGACGACTACTACTAGTACCAGGTGTTTGGCGATCTTCTCTACGGGGTCTACTTCTACATGTTTTTTGCCTCGGTATTTGGTACGACAGTGGACTCAGGCTCAAAGCTTGAGAACGGACCTTTGTTTCTTGGTTGTCTCTTACATCTTCATTGCAATCAAAATCAGCATCAGGTTCGGGATAATCAAGAAAATCGTCATTGCCCTCAAAATCATTTTCAAGGTCAGGACAATCAGGAAAATCATCATGAAATGGCATTTGTGCTACTTGATCAACTGTCAGTATGAAAGGGTTTGATTCAGGTACAACAGTGGCTACCAGCACCTCCGGATTTGTTTCTGGAACATAAGTCCCAACCTCACTACGAGTATCCTTAACAGTACTTGGTGGAGGATTACGATCAACAATGATATTCTTCTCCACCAAAGTCACAAAAAGGGGAACAAATTCATCTGGCTTCTTCAAAAGCATTGACAAATATAAGCTTACACCCTTGTCATTCCTTATAAGTTCAGGCCGATACATTAACCCTTTCATGTACTTATAATTCACTTCTAATTTCAGGTCATACTGCACTTTGTCAACCTCCAGCTCTGAGTACAAAAGTTCAACAAGTTGTGAGTAAGTTATGTCCTTCTCCAACTCGAACGTTAAATTTTCGGCTCCATTAAAAACCCAATCTCTACCTTCACGCTCCCAAACACCATTATACATTAAGTACGCGAACAAAGTTGACCCTATCATGTACAAAGAAAAAAAAAATTCAGTAAATGGCAACAAAATGTCGAAATTTAGTTCAAATGTTTTGGCATCGTACTAGTATCGGCCCATATCGGGCGGTATCGGGCAAAGTTTTATTTATGTTTTTGATCACTTAAAACATTAATATTAGGCAAGTATCGGGTAACACCGTGTACCATCGTACTATTAGGTCCGCAATAACTTAATAATAACAATCAGGCATATATCGGACTACTATCGATCCATTATCGTACTTAAAAGGTGTATAGATTTAAAATAATAATCGGGCAACCATCGGGTAGCCATCGCACCTTTATAACCATCGGGTAAAAAAACTATCGGGCAACCATCGGGTTGCCATCGGACCTTCATCCCTAACCTTGAAACTCAACAACTGTCGTGCCTGTATCGGGCCTCTATCGGACACTATCGGGCATTTAGAAAAAACTCAAGGAACCCAAGAAAACGCAGATTTTCACATAACACGATTTTCACCCAAAAAAACAGCAAAAGAATACCAAAAAACTATAGATCCAACATCTAAACAGCATTATGAATCATAAAAGCAACCAACAACAACAAGAATCAAAGAAAATCACTTACCCATTTAATCTCTTCACTATGAGCAAAAATAACACAAAGCTTGGTGTTTCTCCTCAAAAAATCCACAATGTCCGAATGTGTATCTTTCTTGCAAGATTTTAGTATAAAAATCTTGTGTGTAAAACGTATGGTGAAGAGAGAGTGAGAGAGAATGTATGGTGAAGAGAGGTAGAGAGGAAGAGGGAGAATAGAGAGGAAATGTGTTATGAGAGGGGTATTTTTGGTATTAAATGAAAGATGAGCATTGATATCATATGGTGGTTAACTTTGGTTCAAATTTTAATTATTAAGCTAATATAAGCATGATTTATCAAATTTCCCTATTAGTATTACTGCTATATTAGTGTTACATATTTTTTCAGCAACAAAAAAAAGGTATTACAGATTTTTTTTAAGAAAAAAATATTCATGGGTGTGTCATGACAAGTCAATTATTATCGATTTTGAGTAGTCAGTGACCACTCACCAGAGAAATAAATAAAGCGAAAGCATTAATCTGAAAAGGGATCTGAAGAAAGCAAAAATAAAAGAGACTACACTTAGAAAATGTACGTGTATATATAGTGTCCAAGTTAGTCTCTTTTCCTTCTGTTCACCAACTTTTATAAAGGATCACTGTCCATTAATTTAAATTATTGAGAAACAATCTTTTTTTCTTATATATAACTACATATTATTAACTTTTTGGGATTTTTTCATTAATGCATAAATATAAAAGTTAGAATTCATTTATAGGGTCTTTTAATAATTGATGCAAAACTATATAAAATAAAGTTATTAATTCTAAGTATACGGTTTCTTCTTAAATACTGATATTGTCGACAACTGTGAATCAATTAAAAAATTGGGATACTTTCATTAATATCTTTATCAAATAATTTTATTTTATTTATACAGTAATTAAAGATTTATTTTATAAATATATAACTTAAAGTTTTTTTTTTCTAAAATTATGGTTTGCACTAGACAATTCATCATAAAAAACTACAATGTCAAGCCACAAAGAATCTCATTAGTCTTTCACCATTCATTAAATAATATACATGTAAATACTCTCTCTTTCTCTCCATTAAGAAACTTCATGACATACATATCAATCTCATCATCATGTATATATATAATATATATATATTTATATGATTCAGGTATAGTTTTTGGTACTGTGTGCTACAACTATGTGAATCATTCCAGATTTATTTGACATTAGTATTCAAATATAAGCTTAAATTTATACAAACATCATTTTGTTGTAACTTAGTATATCTTGAATATTATTTCATCTAGTTAGCTAACATATTAAAAATATAAAACCATAAAATAATAAACATTAGCTAATATTATTTTACGTTGCTTTAGTTGCAAATAAGATTTTTTTTATTGTGTTAGTTTTATATTACGTTGCTTAAAATTTGTATGAGTTTTTTTTAGTTGTTGGACTAGCCATGTGTTGCTTTAGGTTGCATGTGGTTGCATTCGTAATTCATTTGGATAGCTCACATTAGGAGTTGCAGCGGGTTGTACTGGGACTAGCCATGTGTTGCTTTAGGTTGCATGTGGTTGCATTCGTAATTCATTTGGATAACTCACATTAGAAGTTGCAGTGGGTTGCACTTGGACTAGCCATGTGTTGCTTTAGGTTGCATATGGTTGCATTCGTAATTCATATGGATAACTCACATTAGGAGTTGCACTTGGACTAGCCATGTGTTGCTTTAAGTTGCATGTGGTTGCATTCGTAATTCATTTGGATAACTCACATTAGGAGTTGCAGCGGGTTGCACTGGGACTAGCCATGTGTTGCTTTAGGTTGCATGTGGTTGCATTCGTAATTCATTTGGATAACTCACATTAGAAGTTGCAGTGGGTTGCACTTGGACTAGCCATGTGTTGCTTTAGGTTGCATGTGGTTGCATTCGTAATTCATTTGGATAACTCACATTAGGAGTTGCAGCGGGTTGCACTGGGACTAGCCATGTGTTGCTTTAGGTTGCATATGGTTGCATTCGTAATTCATTTGGATAACTCACATTAGAAGTTGCAGTGGGTTGCACTTGGACTAGCCATGTGTTGCTTTAGGTTGCATATGGTTGCATTCGTAATTCACATGGATAACTCACATTAGGAGTTGCACTTGGACTAGCCATGTGTTGTTTTAGGTTGCATGGGGTTGCATTCGTAATTCATATGGATAACCCACATTAGCAGTTGCAGTAGGTTGCACTTGGACTAGACATGTGTTGCATGTGGTTGCATTCGTAATTCATTTGGATAACTCACATTAGGAGTTGCAGTGGGTTGCACTTGGACTAGTCATGTGTTGCTTTAGGTTGCATGTGGTTGCATTCTTAATTCATATGGATAACTCACATTAGGAGTTGCAGTGGGTTGCACTTGGACTAGCCATGTGTTGCTTTAGGTTACATGTGGTTGCATTCGTAATTCATTTGGATAACTCACATTAGGAGTTGCAGCGGGTTGCACTGGGACTAGCCATGTGTTGCTTTAGGTTGCATATGGTTGCATTCGTAATTCATTTGGATAACTCACATTAGAAGTTGCAGTGGGTTGCACTTGGACTAGCCATGTGTTGCTTTAGGTTGCATATGGTTGCATTCGTAATTCACATGGATAACTCACATTAGGAGTTGCACTTGGACTAGCCATGTGTTGCTTTAGGTTACATGGGGTTGCATTCGTAATTCATATGGATAACCCACATTAGCAGTTGCAGTAGGTTGCACTTGGACTAGACATGTGTTGCATGTGGTTGCATTCGTAATTCATTTGGATAACTCACATTAGGAGTTGCAGTGGGTTGCACTTGGACTAGTCATGTGTTGCTTTAGGTTGCATGTGGTTGCATTCTTAATTCATATGGATAACTCACATTAGGAGTTACAGTGGGTTGCACTTGGGCTAGCCATGTGTTGCTTTAGGTTACATGTGGTTGCATTCGTAATTCATTTGGATAACTCACATTAGGAGTTGCAGCGGGTTGCACTGGGACTAGCCATGTGTTGCTTTAGGTTGCATATGGTTGCATTCGTAATTCATTTGGATAACTCACATTAGAAGTTGCAGTGGGTTGCACTTGGACTAGCCATGTGTTGCTTTAGGTTGCATATGGTTGCATTCTTAATTCACATGGATAACTCACATTAGGAGTTGCACTTGGACTAGCCATGTGTTGCTTTAGGTTGCATGGGGTTGCATTCGTAATTCATATGGATAACCCACATTAGCAGTTGCAGTAGGTTGCACTTGGACTAGACATGTGTTGCATGTGGTTGCATTCGTAATTCATTTGGATAACTCACATTAGGAGTTGCAGTGGGTTGCACTTGGACTAGTCATGTGTTGCTTTAGGTTGCATGCGGTTGCATTCTTAATTCATATGGATAACTCACATTAGGAATTGCAGTGGGTTGCACTTGGGCTAGCCATGTGTTGCTTTAGGTTACATGTGGTTGCATTCGTAATTCATTTGGATAACTCACATTAGGAGTTGCAGCGGGTTGCACTGGGACTAGCCATGTGTTGCTTTAGGTTGCATATGGTTGCATTCGTAATTCATTTGGATAACTCACATTAGAAGTTGCAGTGGGTTGCACTTGGACTAGCCATGTGTTGCTTTAGGTTGCATATGGTTGCATTCGTAATTCACATGGATAACTCACATTAGGAGTTGCACTTGGACTAGCCATGTGTTGCTTTAGGTTGCATGGGGTCGCATTCGTAATTCATATGGATAACCCACATTAGCAGTTGCAGTAGGTTGCACTTGGACTAGACATGTGTTGCATGTGGTTGCATTCGTAATTCATTTGGATAACTCACATTAGGAGTTACAGTGGGTTGCACTTGGACTAGTCATGTGTTGCTTTAGGTTGCATGTGGTTGCATTCTTAATTCATATGGATAACTCACATTAGGAGTTGCAGTGGGTTGCACTTGGACTAGCCATGTGTTGCTTTAGGTTACATGTGGTTGCATTCGTAATTCATTTGGATAACTCACATTAGGAGTTGCAGCGGGTTGCACTGGGACTAGCCATGTGTGCTTTAGGTTGCATATGGTTGCATTCGTAATTCATTTGGATAACTCACATTAGAAGTTGCAGTGGGTTGCACTTGGACTAGCCATGTGTTGCTTTAGGTTGCATATGGTTGCATTCGTAATTCACATGGATAACTCACATTAGGATTTGCACTTGGAATAGCCATGTGTTGCTTTAGGTTGCATGGGGTTGCATTCGTAATTCATATGGATAACCCACATTAGCAGTTGCAGTAGGTTGCACTTGGACTAGACATGTGTTGCATGTGGTTGCATTCGTAATTCATTTGGATAACTCACATTAGGAGTTGCAGTGGGTTGCACTTGGACTAGTCATGTGTTGCTTTAGGTTGCATGTGGTTGCATTCTTAATTCATATGGATAACTCACATTAGGAGTTGCAGTGGGTTGCACTTGGACTAGCCATGTGTTGCTTTAGGTTACATGTGGTTGCATTCGTAATTCATTTGGATGACTCACATTAGGAGTTGCAGCGGGTTGCACTGGGACTAGCCATGTGTTGCTTTAGGTTGCATATGGTTGCATTCGTAATTCATTTGGATAACTCACATTAGAAGTTGCAGTGGGTTGCACTTGGACTAGCCATGTGTTGCTTTAGGTTGCATATGGTTGCATTCGTAATTCACATGGATAACTCACATTAGGACTTGCACTTGGACTAGCCATGTGTTGCTTTAGGTTGCATGGGGTTGCATTCGTAATTCATATGGATAACCCACATTAGCAGTTGCAGTAGGTTGCACTTGGACTAGACATGTGTTGCATGTGGTTGCATTCGTAATTCATTTGGATAACTCACATTAGGAGTTGCAGTGGGTTGCACTTGGACTAGTCATGTGTTGCTTTAGGTTGCATGTGGTTGCATTCTTAATTCATATGGATAACTCACATTAGGAGTTGCAGTGGGTTGCACTTGGACTAGCCATGTGTTGCTTTAGGTTACATGTGGTTGCATTCGTAATTCATTTGGATAACTCACATTAGGAGTTGCAGTGGTTTGCACTTGGACTAGCCATGTGTTGCATTAGGTTGCATGTGGTTGCATTCATAATTTATATGGACAACTCACATTAAGAGTTGCAGTGGGTTGCAGTGGGCTTCTATTTGAGTTTCATTGGCCTTTATTTAATTATATGAACAAATATTGACAAACAAACTTGCAAACAAACTTAAAACGAAGCATTAAAATTAACTCAGGCATTTCAACGAACAGCTTGTGGTCACAATAAAATGAACAATCGAATATTACATACATATATATCCATATATGTTATGTAACAATATCATTATGTATATATATGTTCATATCAATTGGTTATTCTCTCAACTGAAGATGGAAATGGACCTATCAATTCGTTGTTGCTCAAACTTCAAATACTCAGATAAACTAATGAGTCAAACCAACTTGGAAATGTTCCATTTAAGAAATTGTTGTCCATTATAAAAGTTTGAAGCTTCACCATTTCTTAGATTTTAGGTGGAACTAAACCAAAGAAAAAAAATTAAACATATTCAAGGAGGCAAAGAACTTTCAGACTATTAAGCCTTAACAGGCTGGTAAAGAAAGAATCAATTGAAAATCTCTGTGACAAAGTTTGATTTGGAATAGCAAACCCATTTAAATCACTAACCTTAATTGACTTATCTATGATCTTTCCATACTAAAAAAAATGGGTTAGAGACAAATATGAGCCTTGACCCGACTTTCTACTGCAGAAGTGAAGCTCAACATCAACGTTGATGATGGAGGACCAAGTGATGTGTGTGGCGGCGATCTGGCTTCTCCAAAGTCAGGTGGTGGTGATGGTTGCTGTAGAGAAAATAAGAGAGAGAGTTTGCGTGGGTTGCGGGGTTCTTGGGTCTCCAAAGTGCAGCGGCCATGGGTGGTTGCCGACGAGAAAGATGAACTGGTTTTGGCAAGGAAAGTGAAAGACGAAGAGAAGTAGAAAATGGGTCTTGTTTTGGCAAGGAGGCTGGAGGAAGGAGAAGTCGTATAAATGGATTAAAAAATTAATGTTAACCCAAAAATTAGAAAAAACAAAATACAAAAGTGGGAAACAAAAAAAACTACCGTAAAAATGTAAAAAAAGTTTAAAATACTGTATATACGGTAATTTCCCTAACTTTTTTTGTATACCATGTGTTAAAAAAAAACTTTATAGTGTGGGATAAAATGATAAATTTCTTTTTATATATATATATATGTGCAAATTCTAGAATAAAATTGTGTGTTATTCTATCATGTAGAACCTTCTCTATTTTCTACATGTGGATAAATTATAACCTAATTTTTTTATTTGATGATATACAATATAATTACGGTTGACATCGTACGAATTTTTAAGAAATTATGAATAATTTATTCTACCGAAATTAGAGTTCAAACAGTCAGTTGCACACTTGTCTATTTTTTTTATACACGTGTAAAACTGAATTTTGTTCGTATAAAAAAATTGAAGTTATAATTTTTTCAAGTTTCAACAAAAAAACTGACTATATAATTTAGGGTTTATATTTTTTTAGACCCTGTGTTTTATCTCATTACCTGTTTGGACCCTGTGTTTTGATAAATTATTTTTTGGACCCTGTGTTTTGTAAAATAGTTCAAATAAGCCCCTAAACTTGATTTTGATGAACAAAAAATTGAATATAACAACACAGTTCTTAGGTAGAATGACTGTATTTTTGTTCTGAGTTGTTAGTTTGATGAATTATTTGTGATTTTAGTTCAAATTTTTTTGATCGAAATCAGGTTTAGGGGTCTATTTGAATTATTTTAGAAAACACATGGTCCAAAAAATAATTTGTCAAAACACAGAGTTCAAACAGGTAATGAGACAAAACACATGGTCCAAAAAGGTATAAACTCTATAATTTATATGTGTTGACTGTGAATTTAGCCAACGACGTGAGAACGTCAACTACGACAACCTTCAAGAGAATTATAAACGACCACAGACAGTTTTTTATGAACGAAAGTAAATAACACGAGGTTTTTATAGTGGTTCAGCCCCGATGATCGGTAATAGCCTAATCCACTTAGAGATTTTATTACTGTATTCGCACTCAAGATCAGATGAACCGTGTCAACTGAGTTTCTTCAGTGTGAAATATTCTAGAACACAAAAATGGGTTTATCTCAACACACTTTCTCTCTCTAGAATACAGATTCACTCTTTATTTCTTCCAAAAAAAAAGAAAAGTCCTTTTACGATCGTCCCAAGTCCCTATTTATAGACCTGGGTTCTCAACTGACATCCCCTTTTTATAGGGATATTCTATTATTTACCTAACAGTTATATTACAAAATAAACGTTCAAAATATAACTGATCCCTAATTTCGAGTGAGGATTGAGTGATTCCCGGATGCTTGGACCGATTCTCACTGAAGTAGTTTTGGGCAGTTTGACATAGCTTCTCATGCATGTTGGCTATTCTTCAAGCTTTACGTAGGTCAAAGGTGGCATACGCATGGCTATCCTTGGACCAAAGGCCAACTACACTCGAGGTATACTCCCCCATTGTGTCCGATCGGACACAATGGTTGTCTTCTTTGGCTTAAGGTGGTTCAAACCACCTTATTTGACTCCTTCAATCAAGGTCCAATATGACCTTATACTTTGCTCCTCGGACCAACATGGTCCGAGCCATCTTCTTCCTAGCATATCCTCGGACCAACTTGGTCCAAACGCTCCTGCAGGTATCTTGCGCGATCGGGGGAGGTCATGTGCGATCGGGGGAGGTCTTATGCGATCGGGCATAATGCCCCTTGGACCTAAATGGCCCAAGCTTCCTTCGCCTAACCAAATGCTCGATCGGGCATTAGGCTTCTCTCCTCGGACCAAGGTGGTCCGATCCACCATCTATTCCTCCTTGGACCTGAATGGTCGAAGGTACCTCCTATGAGTATGCTCGATCGGCCACAATGTGGCTTTCCCCTTTTGAGTAAAACTTGAGCCTTATTCTTTTTGAACTTATTCGAGCCAAGCTTAACAAGAGGTCCCCTAAGCTTAGGTCCGATCGGACCTACTGTTTTTATATTTTGAACCAAAATTCATACCTCCCTTTCACTTTCTTGGTCTTGGCACCAATTTAATTATATGGGTCTTCAAACTGAGGTCTGAGCCAAGCAACCCCCAGTCTAAATACTCTCTTCGATTGGGCGTATTTGGCTTGACCCTCTGTCCCATTCCTTAACTAATGCATTAGGCCATTACTAAGCCAGATCACCCTACTAACTCATGCCACGTGTCCATTTCACCGCCACGTCATTCTTTTCAAATTTTTGGGATAACATTTGCCCCCCAAGTTTATTATATGATTTATTCACGTAATAAACTTTTTCTTCAGCTGACGCCATTATGAAAAATAATAACTGTTCATCTTCATACAGCAGCAGACCCACGATCACTACAAAAATCCACCCATGATCGTGGGGAGAAAAATTGTCCCAGAATATCAAAGGTCCAAAAGAAAATGAAAAACCCACTTTTTTCCCTTCAAATATCCCCGCTTTACGTTCCCTTCTTCACACATACAAAAAAAAAAAAAAATATTCTAAAAACCCTTCATCTTCTCCCTTGGCCGAAACCCTCTCAAGGACTCCCTCCTCTTGCCGACTTTACAATCTTCAAGGGGAGCTCCTCATCTTCAAGCATCCTCCAAGCAAAATCAAAGCTCTCCAACCTTGGGTAAGTCTTCTTCTCCATGCCTCTTAGATTGCTACATTTTCTTTTCTAAAAAAAAATGCCATGGCCGAATATGCTTGTCCCTTGGGTGTTCTTGAAGTTCTTGAATATGTCTTGTTCAGTGTGTTTGCTTGTTGTCTTGATGAGGTTTGTGGCATGGGTAACCCGAATTTCCCCTTAAGCTTTTAGGAATTTCAAGACTTTTTTGGTACTTTGACATAAACATGAATATGGGTTTTGAGGGTTTTGATAGTGTAATGGGTTTTTAAGAACATGAAGAAAACCTTTCATTTGCATGTTTTGATCTTGTTTTTTGTTTATGTGGATGATGGAAAGTGTTTAGATTAGGGATTTTTAGGGCTTTGCCCATTTGGTTTGGATTCGGGGTAGGCAAAGTATGCCATTTAGGGACCATTTTGTATATGGTTTTTGCCCAGAATTTCTGGGCATAAGCGTGTGGTCCGATCGGACCACACTTTGTCCTTATGGTGAACCCATGTTCGATCGGGGATAATGAACCATGGTTTAAGCTTGAGGCGTGTATCTCTTCTGAACGAGGTGAGACAACCACATCCGATCGGGTCTTGAAAAGTTTCAGATAAGTGTGTGGTCCGATCGGACCACACGCTCCTTTGCTTCTAAGTGCCCAAGTCTTTAACAGCCAATTTTGAACCTCCCTAGACACCCATGCCCGATCGAACCTGACTTGTTGCTGCTGGTGGCTAGGAGTTTTGGAGGCACGAGGCACACCAGGCGGATTCTCAGATCCTGGGTGCGCATCTTCTCCTCGGGCACACTACGCCCGATCGGACGTCCTAGGGACTTCGCGTGAGGCTCGTGCGGTGGTGAGGCAGGACGTCTCCTGGCCAGACTGTGTCTGATCGGACCAGTTTTATTTTGTTCTGAGCGTGTGTGGATATATGGTTCCTCCCATCTGCTCTGAACACCCCTTTGGTACTGAGTATCCAACACATTTTGGCAGTCGATCGACTGCAATATGCCAAGTTATCCCCTAGAGTAAGCACACGGTCCGATCAGACCATTTTCAATTTTCCTTGGTTTATACACCTTTGTGGTCATGTCCACTTAGTGCCTCTAGGCATCCGATCGGAGGTATAAAACCATTCCTTTGAGCCTAAAATGTGTCCGATCGGACCACACCTAACTCTTTAGACCTTGGTCCTTTTCCTTCCAAATGTATAACCATCCTCTGTATGTTACTACACACATAAAGAACTTAGCCTTATAGGAAAACTCCAAAAATGCCTCCTTCTATAAGCTTTAATAAGTTCAATACTTTAAGTACTTTTAGGCACTTTTGAGCATTAAAATTATATTTTCCATATGTGTTATATTTTTATAACTTGGACAAAATTTTCCTAAGTATATAAATAATTCTTATTTTTGATGAATTTTTTCTGTATGGTTACTCACCTCCCCATTTTTTATTCATTTTTGTAGATGAATCGCTCTGACTATAGGGGAGGTGACAATCATACGGACTCCGAATCATCCGCCCCGCAAACAATCGAGACTCCTTTGAATAGCGATTCCTCACCAGGCTCGTCTACTGGTTACTCTCCAGAGGATCGTCTTCGCCGCTTCAAGCAGATCCTCCCTCGCTCAGCCTTATATCTTCTTCACGAGGAACAATTTCTTCGACAGGCTTCTCAGTCGACGATGAGGGTGAAGCAATCTAACAGGCTCCCTCAGGAAAACGATCCGCAGGTTGCCCGCAGAGCAGTACAGAAGGTGGTAAAGCGCAATCAAACCTGCACTACCACAGTTTCAAGAAAGCCTTCTCTGAAATTTGCTACTGCGATCCTGGATTTGGCTGTTCAGAAGCCACGTGATGAGGGAGAAGAAGAACCCTCCTGGTTCGTTGCCGAAGCCTCAAAACTTAATCCCGTTCTATTCCAGAAACACATTGAAGCTTTAGGCTTGAGTGGGGCAAACATGACGTGTCCGGGCTCGCATCAAAGAGCCAATAGGCCCGGTGGAAGGTACTGTGCCTGGTCCAGGTACCATGTACAAGCTGGAGCAACACTCCCGCTGCACATCTATTTCCGGTCCGTAGCAGACTACTTCAACATCTCCCCATTTCAGATCACGCCGAATGGGATACAGGCACTCTCCGCGCTGTATATTCTTTATTTTCTGAATGGTTGGGACGAGCCCACCCCTCATGAGGTGCATTACCTGTTTGATCTTCGGACCAACCCTTCTCACAACAACTCAGGCTTCTTCCATTTCTATCACAGGCATAGGGGGGTTACATATCTCAATGGCATCTCCCATAAGTCAAACGCCGGGAAATATCATAAGGAATACTTCCTCACATTGGATATTGAGGCCAACAACTTGGCTTTTACGCGCTCGGGTCCGTTTGAGCGACCATTGCCTACTGAAGGGATGTTTAGGCGGGCCAAGAAATTGGCTAACATGAGTCTTAAAGAGAAGGATGTAAAAAAGTTGGTCACGCTGGACCTTCTTCAGATGGTGAGTCTGGTGCCATGTGAGCAGGATCTGGTGGTGGAAAGTACCACCGGGGAGAACGACACGCCTGGTCAGTCTACCGAGGGCACAGAGCAAATGACTGATCGGCATTCTCCTGGGCCTTCTCCGCTTTCCCGTAGACCTGGCGACTTAGTCATTAGAGAGCCTGATCCTCAGCGTAGATCTACTATTCCCGCTCAACCTGGGAAAGGAAAAGCTATCCAGGTTGAAGGGGAACTTAGCTCATCCTCGGACGACGAGGATGAGTTCCTTGATCAGATCTTCAACGCAGGTAACACATGCTTAGTGAAAATAGGCATATTTTTTATAATTGGTAATTAGAGAGTATCACAATTGTAGTATACACTTGCATATGTTTCATTATTTCTCTAACAATCTTGTCTTTTCATCCTTGGCAGATTCAGACATGTTCAGAGATTGCGTTGCTTCAAAGAGGAAAACTGGTGATGGAAGTGGCTCTATGCCTCCACAGAAGATTCAGAAGGTAGTACCGCCAAGTCAAGGGAGGCAACCTGGGGGACCGACTACACTTCCGCCATTGACCCCCTCTTCCCTTCCTCCTTCTGCGAGCCTAACTCCTACTCACCAGGGTAGTTCGAGTGAGCTTTTTCGTGCTGTTAGTGACCTGGGCAAGGGGCTTCTTGAGGATATTGGCCGTGATGCATCGACGCTTCAAAGCCTAGACTCCTACCCTCGACTTAGTGTCGAAGTTGTCTTGAAGAGAGGACTCGCTCAATTGATGAAGGTAAGCATTTTTCCTCGGGATACTTTGTTATTAGTATTTTTACTTGTATTAACTTTTTGTCTTCCATGCAGTCACTTGTCACCATTGGTCATGCTCAGCTTCGAGCCGTAGACTACAAGGAGCTGATCAAGGTGCAGGACGATCAACTGGTGGAGGCCAGGTCCAAGCTGGAGCAAGCAGAGAGAACTATAGCTGAACGGGACGAGTCTCTCAAAAAGCAGGCTCAAAACAATGCTTCCTTGACAACTCAATTGGAGAAGCAATCCCTTAATATTAAAGAGTTAGTTCGAGACAATGAGAGGTTGATTAGCGAGAACGAAGAGCTGAAGCAAGAAAAAGAGCTTGACTTGATCCGCTTTGAGGAGGCCAGTTTTGACTGCTTCTATAAGGTCTGGAAGCTGAACAAGCCTCTTAATCTTGATTGTTTCCCCAAGGAGGCCCAAGCAGAGGATCTTGCCAGATGTGAAGCAAGAGCCGCTGAAGAAGCTGCCAATCCTCCTGCACTCGCCCCAACCTGCTCTGCTATATCATTTCGAGCGAGAGGAGCAGCTGATGCAGAGGAGGGAGTCGATCAACCTTCTAGAGGAGCTCGCCTGTGACTCCCTCTCACAGTTCATCACAGTCTACTTTACTTTGTATTTTGTTGCTCGAACTAGTGAGCTATTTTGACATTTAGCACTTCACTCTTTCCTTGCTGACAATTTCAAACTTCTAAGTTTTTATTGTGCATAGCAAAGTTTTTGGATGCCTTTAATTTCACATGAGAATTTAGTTTTTTAACTTAGAAATTTTTACCATTCCATAAGTTCACACCAAATATACTTCCTCATGCTCTTATTGCTCTAACTTTTTATGAGCGTAAATGTCTTGTTACACGAATATCCGTTTTTAACTCAGAATTTGAAAAATTCTAAGTTACTTAAGCTTTGTAAAACAAGTTAGCTTAACGGCTATTTTAGACTCCTAAACTTACAAGTCAGCCCAAAAACAAACATATTTGCTTGTGCTCTCATTGCACGTGTTGAAATACATACCAGTATACCCTATGTGCCCCCCAAGTGATTGAGGGTGGATAAATCCTTGATCACTTACTACTTGATCGGATTTGTTCGAGTAGTTACTACTCGTGAAACACATGAAATATACGAAAAGATATCAGTAGTTGACCACTACATAAATATTATCTAAACGTTGGTCCTCCATATTATGATACCGACCAGTTGAACACTGTCCAGTACATTAGTTTTTAAAAGACCTGTTTTGTTTAAATTATTATGACAGTTGAACACTGCCCAACAAAAATAATCAACACATATGCATAGTTTGTAGCAAGGTACGACCACAGTGCGTGTGGTCTCTTTTATTACTCGTAATAATAAATGACAAAACGTGTCTAACAACGAGTTCCAAACAAAATAACATTGTTCACAATAATGTGACTGGGTAGCAAATAACCAGTTCACAAACAAAGAACTTAAATAACAAGTTAAGCACTTGATACAAAGTTACTACTCTGCAAGTAGTATTTATTGATAATATTTTCTCAAGTGCTCGCCATTCCAGTAGTTTCTGATCAGCTCCCCATTCAATCGAGCAAGCTTGTAAGTGCCGGGCGGTAAGACCTGTTCAATTTGATATGGTCCTTCCCAGTTCGGTCCTAGCACACCAGCTGCTGGGTCTCTAACAAACACCTTCCTTAGGACTAAATCTCCGACCTGGAACTTTCGATCTCGCACTCTGGAATTGAAGTAGCGTGCCACTTTTTGCTGATGAGCTGCTACTCTGAGGCTTGCCTCCTCTCTTCTCTCTTCGAGGAAGTCCAATGATTCTGTCAACAACTGATGGTTCTCCTCTTGGTTGTAAACGGTCCTTCTATGAGAGGGTGGATCTATCTCCACAGGTAACATGGCTTCATACCCATATGCTAAAGAGAATGGGGTATGGCCAGTTGCCGTCCGAGCGGTAGTCCTATACGACCAAAGGACTTCTGGTAACTCATCTGCCCAAGCACCCTTAGCTTGTTCCAGGCGCTTCTTCAAAGTGTCCTTCAATGTTTTGTTCACTGCTTCAACCTGCCCATTGGCCTGAGGATGGGCCACCGAGGAGAAACTTTTGGTGATGCCATGGCGAGTGCAAAAATCGGTAAATATGTCGCTGTCAAACTGGGTGCCATTGTCAGATACTATCTTTTTAGGTAGACCATAGCGACATATTATATTTTTAACAACAAAGTCCAACACTTTCTTCGATGTAATCGTGGCTAATGGTTCGGCCTCCGTCCATTTAGTAAAATAATCTACTGCGACCACAGCGAATTGCACTCCTCCCTTTCCTTTGGGTAACTTCCCGATCAAATCAATGCCCCATACTGCAAAAGGCCACGGACTTTGCATTTGCCTCAAAAGATTTGGTGGTGCTCTGGGTACCTTAGAAAATCTTTGGCACTTGTCACATCTTTTCACATATTCCATAGAGTCTTCGTTCATAGTAGGCCAGAAAAATCCTTGCCTCAAGATCTTTTTAGATAGACTCTGCCCCCCAGCATGATCTCCACAAAACCCCTCATGCACTTCAGCTAATAAGCTCTTTGACTGGTCGGGGGTTATGCACCTGAGGAGAGGTAAGGAGTATCCTCTCCTATATAACACTCCATCCACCATGGTGTACCTAGCAGCTTGCCTCATAACTTTCCTTGCTTCATTACGACCATCTGGGAGCATCCCATGTTCAAGGTAAGCAATGATGGGAGTCATCCAGGTGTCGACTATCGTAATCGGCATGGCCTCTTCTCTATCAATACTTGGCTCTGCCAAGTACTCTACTGGAACTATATTCAGTGTTTCGGCATCTTTCGCACTTGCAAGCTTTGCCAGAGCATCAGCATTGGAATTCTGTTCCCTTGGTACTAGCTTAATGGTATACTCCTCGAACTGGGCTAGTAAATCTTTAGTTTTGTTTAAGTATGCCACCATGCGTAGGCCCCTCGCCTGGTATTCCCCTAATACTTGATAAACCACTAATTGGGAATCACTGTTTATCTCCACCGACCGGGCACGTACATCTCTAGCCAGTCGCAAGCCTGCTAAGAGGGCCTCATACTCTGCTTCGTTATTAGAAGCATTGAATCCGAACCTCAGTGCACAATGAATTCGGTGCTTCTCTGGTGTGACTAGTATAATCCCAGCTCCTGAATGGTGCTCGTTCGACGATCCATCAACGAAAAGTTGCCAAGCAGGAACTTCTTCTTTTAACTCAGTATCACTCTCCTGTTGGTTAGGGACCTCAACGATTCCGGTACACTCAGCGATGAAATCCGCCAAGGCTTGACCCTTAATAGCAGTCCTTGGTTGGTACTTGATTTCAAACTGGCCTAGCTCGACCGCCCATTTAAGTAGCCGACCAGACGACTCCGGTTTTTGCAAAACTTGGCGAAGAGGCTGGTCAGTGAGGACCTTGATGGAGTGTGCTTGGAAATACGGCCTCAACTTTCGTGATGCAAGTACCAAGCAGTAAGCCAACTTCTCAATCATGGGGTATCGGGACTCTGCTCCTATCAAACGCTTGCTAACGTAATACACTGGGTGCTGCACCTTATCTTCCTCACGGACTAAAGCAGCGCTAACAGCGTGTTCCGTGACTGCTAGATATACAAGTAGGTCCTCTCCATCAACTGGTTTAGAAAGAACAGGAGGTTGAGCCAAATGTTCCTTTATCGCCTGGAAAGCTTGTTCACACTCTGCGGTCCACTCGAACTTCTTGCCTCCTTTAAGCAGGTTAAAAAACGGGACGCACTTGTCCGTTGATTTTGAGACGAACCTGCTTAGAGCTGCAATCCGCCCAGTCAAGCTTTGCACCTCCTTTATTCTTGTGGGAGACTTCATCTCTATGAGAGCCTTGATCTTTTCAGGGTTTGCTTCTATTCCTCGGGAGTTGACAATAAACCCAAGGAATTTCCCAGAACCCACTCCAAACGAACATTTGAGGGGGTTTAATTTCATGTTATACTTCTTCAAGATTGCAAAGCAATCCTCTAAGTCTCCCACGTGCCCCCCAGCTTCTTTCGACTTCACCAGCATATCATCTACGTATACCTCCATGCTTTTGCCGATTAAGTCACGAAACATGCCATTCACCAGGCGCTGGTAGGTAGCTCCTGCATTCTTTAACCCGAAGGGCATCACTCTATAGCAATAGAGCCCTATATCCGTTCGGAAGCTGGTATGTTCTTCATCAGGAGGATGCATGCTGATTTGGTTGTATCCCGAATATGCGTCCATGAAGGACAAGGTCTCGTGACCAGAGGTTGCATCCACCAACTGGTCTATTCTCGGTAAAGGGAAACAATCCTTCGGGCATGCTTTGTTTAGATCAGTAAAATCTACACAAGTCCTCCACTTTCCATTGGGTTTAGGCACCAAGACTGGGTTTGAAACCCAAGCTGGGTAGTATGCCTCTCTAATAAACCCGTTCTCCTTCAACCGTTCTACTTCCTCCTTAAGAGCCTTTGCTCGATCCTTGTCAAGTAACCTCCTCTTCTGCTGTACCGCTGGATACCTTTCATCTACGTTGAGCACATGGCTGATCACAGTTGGTGAGATACCCACCATATCCTTGTGAGACCAGGCGAAGACATCCTGATTCCTTCGCAGGAACTCTATCAGCTGTGCTCTCACCTCAGCTTTCAATTTCTTCCCAATCTTGACCCCTCTTGTCGGGTCATTCTCATCTATAGGGACCTCCTCTAACTCCTCGGACGGTCCCACATCACTCTCATAATCCCCAAAGCGAGGATCAATATCTCTTTCCTCGCTTTGGGCAACGCCCTATTTGGTGACTTCATCACCTGATGGGGTCTTTTGCTCTTTCAAACTGGGAGTGCTCTCCTGGTCACACCCCTTCAACACCTCTTCATCGTTTGCTACAACAAGACTCTGGTCTACGTCCATCTCATCCACCTCCCCTCCTTCAACACACACAATCATGTTGTTTTCCTTGGCACCTTTCTTTGCCTTAGCTATGGAGGCATTATAACACTCTCTAGCTTCCCTTTGGTCTCCTTGGACGTAGCCTACGCCAGCGCTGGTCGGGAACTTCATAGAGAGGTGCCAAATTGAAACTACCGCATGCAAGTTGGTGAGTAGTGGTCGACCAATAACCACATTGTAGGCAGACGGGCAGTCAACAATCAAAAATTCAGTCATCACGGTTTCATGCTTGGGAGCTTCCCCCGTGGTGACTGGTAACTTTATTGTCCCAGCTGGTGATAGTCCCTCTCCAGTAAACCCGTAAATGACGTGAGAGCATGGTTTCAAGTCATTGATGGATAGCTTCATTTTTTCAAAAGAGGATTTATAAATAATGTTTACGGAACTTCCCGTATCAACCAGACATCTTTTCACCTTCATGTTAGCTATTTGAACTGTCACTACGAGAGGGTCATTGTGGGGATACCTCA
This sequence comes from Humulus lupulus, assembly GCF_963169125.1. Taxonomy (NCBI): domain Eukaryota; kingdom Viridiplantae; phylum Streptophyta; class Magnoliopsida; order Rosales; family Cannabaceae; genus Humulus; species Humulus lupulus. The sequence goes on from NC_084795.1 coordinate 24,248,138, forward strand.
CGTGTTTGGCATCCTCCTCAGTGAAGGTGAGGGACTCACTTTCATACCTTGGGTTCTTTGATGGTCTCTCCTCCATCGTCATAACCTCGGATGTGGACGCTGCCTCCAACTCATGACGAAGGGTGCGAGCATATCTTTCCCTTGCCTTGCTGCTATCACCCGCAAGATGTGGTCCTCCACATATTGTATCTAGTGTGAAGTCCACAGGTTCAGGTTGCAAAGGTGGGGACCGTTGTCGCTTGAACCCAGGATTATTGTTGCTTCCCTCTCCCTGGGTTTTCTCTGCCTTATATTTTTTTAGTTTCCCCGAACGGAGGAGAAACTCTATCTCATCCTTAAGGTGGTTACACTCGTTCGTGTCATGACCATAGTCTCCATGGAAACGACAGAACTTGTTCTTATCCCTCTTACTCATTTCCTTCTTGATTGGAGGGGGCCTTCGGTAAGGGACCTCCTGATGGCTGGCTAGGTAGATCTCCGCTCGGGTTGCCGAAAGAGTAGTGTAGTTGGTGAATCGAGGTTCATACTTCGTAGGTTTGTCATTCGACCCAGACTTAGCTTTCTTCTCACTGCGGTGGTCAGACCCGTTATTCCCACGTTTCTTACTACCGCCTTGATCATTTCCGCTATCCTTTGGAGTATCCCCCGATCCACTTGGGTTGTTCAACCCGTTCTCTCCTTTCTCAATGGCATCGTCCAACTTCATGTACTTATCTGCACGGTCCAAGAACTGTTGTAAAGTTGAAATTGGATGGCGGTGAATGCTGTCCCACAAAGGACTTCGATAAATAATACCCGAGGAGATCGCAACCATCTTCCCTTCATCTCCAACAGCGGTAGCCCGATTGGCTTCTCTCATAAACCTCTGTATGTAGTTCTTGAGAGATTCATCTTTGCCTTGCCTAATATCCACCAAGTGGTTGGCATAAACTGGAGGGGTTCGGGCAGTGCTAAACTGCCTGCAGAACTCCTTCCTAAAGCTCTCCCAAGAGGTGATGGAGTCGGGTTTGAACTTCCAGTACCACTCTTGGGCAGTGTCTGACAAGGTGGTGGGGAAGACTCTACAGCGGTAATCGTCACTCACCCCAAGCAGCTCCATCTGATCTTCGAACTTTCCAACGTGTCTCACCGGGTCTGCCTTTTCTGTATAAACTGGCAATACCGGCGCCTTGTATTTCCTTGGTGGTTGGGCTGCTCTTATTCTAGCACAAAAAGGGCTACCACTTCTGTGGTCTACTGGATCAATAACTGGTTGTTTGGATAAACCTTGTACTGCCGCCGTCAAAGCATCAAGCTGGGCTTGGATGGCTGGGGCCACTGCTGGGGATGCACTTTCGGGACCGCTAGGTCGGGCACTCCTATTCAGCGTATCCACGTCAAGTATTTCTACTCGACTAGTAGGATGGATTGGCTCCTGCCCTTCAACCGGAGCGGTCCTCCTTCTGTCATCAATGATGTCCCTTAGGTCCTTCTGAGAAGTGTTCTTTCCCAACCGGTCGAACACCGTACTCCGAGTCTTTTCGGAGGGTCCATTAGGTGGAGCGTGCTCCTTGCCATTACGCTGGTTGGGATGTCGTGGTGGCTTCCCCGTTTGAGCTGGTTGATTATCTCCCCCTCGTCGGTTATTATTCTTCTCTTTCGACCGGTTGGTGTGGTAACTGTCACCTTCATCACGTCCATGTCCATCTTTGAAGTGTGAAGTTTCCTTGCCACGAGGGGCTTTGTTATGCCCCTGCTCAGAAGGTGTTTTCTTACTGCCAGACTTATGACTTCCTGACCTGGAAGTCTCTGATCTATGGCTCCTTGAGGGGGTCTTAGAATTCCCCCTTTGGGTAGAGGCAGTGCGTGATCGTACTCCCTCCTCCTCATGACCAGGCGGGTTACCACCACCTCTTGCTGGTCTATCAGCTTTCTTTTGACCAGCCTCTATGGTCCTTGCTTCTTGAGTGGGTATCACCCCAGGCATAGCTTGAGCATTGGCTCGGGTCAACTGCGCAGCTGCCTCCAGAGCAAGTGCAGCTTCGCGGTGTCGCCTGTCGGCCTCCTCCTGCTGTCGACGGATCTCCTCGCTCCTAGCGTCCATCTCTTGTCTCTGCTTGGCCATTTCCTCAGCAAAGGCCTCCTGCCTAGCATTGAACTGGGCCAACTCATCCTGGAACGCGCTCATGGTCTCCTGGAGCTCCTCAACTTCAGGAGCTACATCCTCAAGCACGACCCTAGGCTCATTCTCACGATCTTGGACGTTAGGATTTTCCGATCTAGCATGCTCCCTGGAGGTGCTTGCCCTCTTGGAGGCCGCGGTGGTGTTCTTAGGCGCCATATCGCTTTAAGGACTGTCTGTTTTCTCTTCAGGCTCTCAATGAAAGCACCAAAATGTTGACTGTGAATTTAGCCAACGACGTGAGAACGTCAACTACGACAACCTTCAAGAGAATTATAAACGACCACAGACAGTTTTTTATGAACGAAAGTAAATAACACGAGGTTTTTATAGTGGTTCAGCCCCGATGATCGGTAATAGCCTAATCCACTTAGAGATTTTATTACTGTATTCGCACTCAAGATCAGATGAACCGTGTCAACTGAGTTTCTTCAGTGTGAAATATTCTAGAACACAAAAATGGGTTTATCTCAACACACTTTCTCTCTCTAGAATACAGATTCACTCTTTATTTCTTCCAAAAAAAAAGAAAAGTCCTTTTACGATCGTCCCAAGTCCCTATTTATAGACCTGGGTTCTCAACTGACATCCCCTTTTTATAGGGATATTCTATTATTTACCTAACAGTTATATTACAAAATAAACGTTCAAAATATAACTGATCCCTAATTTCGAGTGAGGATTGAGTGATTCCCGGATGCTTGGACCGATTCTCACTGAAGTAGTTTTGGGCAGTTTGACATAGCTTCTCATGCATGTTGGCTATTCTTCAAGCTTTACGTAGGTCAAAGGTGGCATACGCATGGCTATCCTTGGACCAAAGGCCAACTACACTCGAGGTATACTCCCCCATTGTGTCCGATCGGACACAATGGTTGTCTTCTTTGGCTTAAGGTGGTTCAAACCACCTTATTTGACTCCTTCAATCAAGGTCCAATATGACCTTATACTTTGCTCCTCGGACCAACATGGTCCGAGCCATCTTCTTCCTAGCATATCCTCGGACCAACTTGGTCCAAACGCTCCTGCAGGTATCTTGCGCGATCGGGGGAGGTCATGTGCGATCGGGGGAGGTCTTATGCGATCGGGCATAATGCCCCTTGGACCTAAATGGCCCAAGCTTCCTTCGCCTAACCAAATGCTCGATCGGGCATTAGGCTTCTCTCCTCGGACCAAGGTGGTCCGATCCACCATCTATTCCTCCTTGGACCTGAATGGTCGAAGGTACCTCCTATGAGTATGCTCGATCGGCCACAATGTGGCTTTCCCCTTTTGAGTAAAACTTGAGCCTTATTCTTTTTGAACTTATTCGAGCCAAGCTTAACAAGAGGTCCCCTAAGCTTAGGTCCGATCGGACCTACTGTTTTTATATTTTGAACCAAAATTCATACCTCCCTTTCACTTTCTTGGTCTTGGCACCAATTTAATTATATGGGTCTTCAAACTGAGGTCTGAGCCAAGCAACCCCCAGTCTAAATACTCTCTTCGATTGGGCGTATTTGGCTTGACCCTCTGTCCCATTCCTTAACTAATGCATTAGGCCATTACTAAGCCAGATCACCCTACTAACTCATGCCACGTGTCCATTTCACCGCCACGTCATTCTTTTCAAATTTTTGGGATAACAATATGCATTTTAATATTTTTAGTATGTGTTTTTTTTACTGTGGTATATAATTACTTTTACTAGGAGTGCTCTTAGAGTATTTGGGTTAAAATGTCTATAATTTTAGTATGAAATTATGTCTAATCAATGATTGCATCTAGCATCACTTAAAATTATGGGTTTATACTTTTTTGAACTCTGTATTTTGACAAATTACTTTTTGAACCCTATGCTTTGTAAAATGGTTAAAATAGAACTCTAAACCCAATTTTGGTCAATGTTTTTTCAACTAAAATCACAAATAATTTACCAAACTAACAATTCAGAACAAAAATAAAACCATTCTGCTTAAAAACTGTGTTGTTATATTCAATTTTTTCTTTATCAAAATTGAGTTTAGGGTTCTATTTTAACTATTTTACAAAACATAGGGTCCAAAAAGTAATTTGTCAAAATATAGGGTCCAAACAAATAATGGGAAAAAACACAGGGTCCAAAAATGTATAAACCCTAAAATTATTAAAAACTAAATTAGTTTTTTAATTTTAATATTTAAATAATGTGGCATGTATTCATTCAGTTGTTACATATAATTTAAGTATCAAAACTAGATATGAGTCTTAATTCAACTCTCGAATCTACCAATCAAATTATTTTAAATTAAAATATGTATTTAATTTTAGAATGGTGACAATCTTAGATTCCATTTGGATAATAAAATACTCTAAATAATGCCTAAGAATATGGATTTTTTTAAGGTAAAGTGACTATCACTATAAACTTTTCATTAAAAGCTTGTTTGGGAATAACTTTGTAATTACTAGGCCGTGTAACTACAAATCTGAGTAATTTTACTATATTTTAAAATACGAAGTGTATTTGGATATCAAGTAGTAATTACTTATGAATTCTTATGGCTATGTGTTAGTAATTACACAGAAAAAATAATATTATGTAATCAATACATTTTAAAATTGATGGTAATTAGTAATTACATAGTGTAATTACACCTAATTCTCATGGGAGCTATGAGAATTAGAGAGTGTAATTGAGACACCTCAATTACCTCAAATCACATAGTTACTCTGTAATTACATGGTCAAACAAACACGCAAAATTGAGTAATTACTTCGAATTACACCTAATTCTAATTACAAGGTGACTTTCCAAACACATCCTAAGAGATTACATAAACAAGATATCCAAAGTATAATTACATACACTACAAGAAAATGGGGTCTTTACCTACCAATTGTAAGTGTAGGTAAAAATAGCCTAATGGTGGGTAATATGGTTTACCTACCAATATTGAATTGGTAGAGATTGATAGGTAAAAGTTAGTGGGGAAAGAGTCTTTACCTACACTTATTAACACTAGTAGGTAAAAGAATCAGTGGACCCCACTAAGTTATAAATCAATTGATGAGTCATCAGATGACGTGTTTGATGACATGGCATCCTATGTGGATGCTGACATGGTTTTTGTAGTTTTACGTGTCTGATGACGTGGCATCATATGCGACATCCTACGTGACATCATATGTGGCATCCTGCGTGGCATCCTACGTGGTAACCTACGTGGTGTCATTTTATTAGCCCACATAGCATTATTTTATTGGTCTGTTACACAATTTATATTTTGTTCAAATTTAATGGTTATGTGTAGGTAAAAGATAATAACAGTTATTTATAAATGTTCTATATTAGAAATAAACTAGAAAAAAACCATACAATAATAAAATGTTTAATCCTAAAATTCTTTATAATGTTCAATACTAAAATAAGTCATAAAGTTATCATTTTAAGGTTACCCCTACCAAAATAAAAAAAACTTCATAAAGTTCATTCCTTAGTAAATTAATGTAAATAAACTAAGAATCATCTTGTGACTCCCGAACTGAAAAAGATGGCGACTCTCTTAAATTTGCATCTGAAGCTTGGTCTGTTGGAGGTGGTGGAGGCGGTGCCATCAAATTGTTATGACGAAGCATATCCACAACTACACTAAGTTGTTCATTAGTAGCATTAAGGCGGGAAGTTGTATCATTAAGTCGTTTAACTAACTCTTCATAAGTTGGTTGATTACCCACAATATTTTCACGATGTGAAGTAGAAGTTGTGACACTAGGAGACCGCCCCCACCCTCGCAAGTATACCGAATCACGTCCAAGTACACGCTCCATAATCTCTTTATCAGACAGTTCTTCTGGAGGATGTTGACCCCTTAACTCCATCATTTTATCCTAATAATATATTTCATTAATTATTAGTAAGAAATATAATAAATAAAAATTTAAATTACTTACATATAATGGCCCGAGCTCTATTCCAGTCCATCCTTTCTCAGCATCATAATGCTTTAGACGCCATGTCTCAATTTGACCGGTAGGAGAAGTTAACACCATTCCACGTCGAATGTGATGTTGTGGTGCGAAGACTGAACCATTTTTCGACTCCCGTTTCCTCTTTGATCGATTGGTAGTATTCTTTAATGCTCTTTCCTAAAGAAATAAATCCAAATCAAATTTATTAGAAATTTTTTTACACAACCTTTTCTTTTGAACAACACAATGTCTATTTATTACAAACTTTATTGAACAGTTTAACACTAAAATATGAAAATCAAAGACAAAACAAAATACTAGAAAGAGTAGATGTTGTTTATGTAGGGCCAAATACTAGAAAGAGTAGATGATGCCAAAACAATAACATTAGCGTGCCTAGAGGGCAATAATTGATTTAATTATATTAATAAATGAATTTGATGATTATATGATTAGAAATGCATGTTTAGGTGAATTAAATATGCATGTGGGCCCCATTTGACTATTAGGGCATATTTGTAATTTTAGCTCGTTGAGGGTATAAATACAATATTATGTATATTGTGATTGATACCACGTGTGAGTGGTGATATATTTGTGATGCATGATCCGAGAAGGTTCTAGGGAGTAGTTTAGGTAGAAAGTCACAACGGGGTAAAATACCCAGCTCGGGAGGAGCCTAGGGGTATTTTGGGAACGTAATATGTGTTCGGGATTTATTGAGTAACGGGTAGTAGTTTGGTAATTATTTTGATATGTTGGGATTAAATGGGGATTTATAAGAATACTCAAGGAGTTAGCAAGATTTGGCAAATGACTAAATTACCCTTGGTGGTACTTGAGGACTTAGATTAACTAAGGGGCAATTTAGACCTTTTGGCAAGAGGATATACATGGTTTGGGAGCTAGGACTCTAGAAAGACTTAGATGAAAGGAAGGAAAGAACCAAAAGAACTCTCAGCTCTCTCTCATTCGGCTCGCCTTCTGTCTCTATGGTGCTTGGTTTTTGAAGGATTTAAGGCCAGAAATTCAAGGGTTCAAGGCTGGAACTTGGGAGGCTAGTAGCTTGGAATTCTGGGAATTAGTTCAGAGGCTTAATTAAGTTCAAGGGTAAGATTTTAACTCAACTTCTATGTTGAAATTCTGCTAGGAAGTGTTTTTTTAGTGACCTGAATTGTGTTTTGCTTTGTGGGTTTTGGGATGAAGTCTTGTGAAGTATAAGCTTAGGAATCTAAGAATTTAAGTATGGAGGGGGATTGGAGGCAGCTCAGGGTTGAATTCCTCCTTAAGGTAAGGATTCTTTTGAATTCTGAAATGAGTTTCTGGTGTGGTTTAAGTTTTTAAGGAATTTTAAACCACTAGGTGATTTGGAGCTAGGATGTGTGTGTGAGTTTGATTCAGGTGTTTATGTGTTGTTATGTTGTTTATTTGGAGTTCTGGGTTGAATTGGAACTTGAATATACTTGGGGAATGGTTTGGGAAAGTTTTGGCTCGGGGAAAATGGTGGGAAAAGAACCCAGTTTTTTGGGTTCGCGTAGGAGTGCCGCGGCGCTGGGATGATTCAGGATAGGAACCCTTGCTGGGTGCCGCGACGCCTATAGGGCTGTGCTGCGGCGCTAGGCCATTTTCAGGGCCTTGAATTTTGTGTTTTTAGGGCTTTGGCCCAGGGGGCTCGGGGGACGCTTTCACCACCTTGGGTGGGGAAACGGGAGGTCCTGAGAGCACGGGATTTGTAATGCCCCAAATTTCCTAATAAGGTTTAGGACCTTGATTAGGAGGCCGGGAGGGCCATAATTGATTTATTATAGTATTTAATGATTATATGCATGCTTATGTGAATTATATTATTATATGATGGTGAATGCATGCATATGGGTTCATATGTTAATTATAAGGGTATTTTGGTAATTTGGCCACTGTGGGTGTAATTGTGTATTTTGGGTGCATGGTTGTGATTAATTAATATAGCCACATTATAAGGTGGATTGGTTCGAGCTATTCGGCATGAGACGATCATGAGATGTAAGTGTTCGGTCTAGTCATAACGGGTTTAAGTTCGGGGCTCGAGATGAGTCTCGGGGTCATTTTGATGACTAGAGCATTATCGGGAGTTAAAGGGTAATGGGAGATAATTTATTGGTATTTGGGAATATTGAGAATAGCGGGAATTGGAGAGCGTTAATTATAATTAACGAGATAGGCGGGAAAGGACGGTTTTACCCTCGGAAGCTTTTAGAGGGATTTATTTGGCTTAAGGGCATTATGGTACCTTAAGGATTTATATCAGTTTTGGGGTTTGGAAGGCTGTAGAAACAGAGCAAAACAACGACGTTTCTTCCTTCTTCCCTTACACTACTTTTCTCCATTTTCTCCTTTGGGGTTTTGAGTTCCAAGTGGGGTTTCAAGCTAGGGAATTCAAGAGCTGAGGTTGTGGACTTGGTTTAACCATTGAGGAAGGTTCAAAGCTGGTTTTAAGGTGAGTTCTAGCTATGGAATTCAAGTTGTGCTCTGTTTTCCTTTTGGTTGTTAGCTTATGGTTTTTGATGTAGAAAGTGGGAATCAAAGGGAGTTTTTGTGTGTGTTTGGTTGGGTTTTGATGAGGGGAAGTTATGGGTGATGTTTAGGGGTTTAATTGTGTGTTTGGAGGAGGTTTTGAGTTGGTTTAAAGGGCTGGTTTGAGAGGAAAAATACAGGGGAAAACTGAGTTCGCGTGTGGTCTTTTTGCTGGTCTGGGCTGAGCGCCGCGGCACGGCTGTGGAGCGCCGTGGCCCTTGGCGTCTGGCAGGGAGGCCCTCTCTGTTTGAGGGCGCGCCGCGGCGCAGCTGGGGAGGGCCGCGACCCTTAAGGTCATTTTAGCCCAAAATGGTGTTTTAAGCTTGGGGATTCAAGCCTTAGGCCTCGGGGTTGTACCTAGTACCCGGTTAAGTGGGGATTGATGTCCCAGAGGCTAGATATTGGTTTGGGAACTTATGTTGATTATTTTTATTGATGGTATTTTTATATTTGGTTATGACTAGGTGACCGCTAAGGGACTAAAAGTTGGTCGTTCTCAAGGGTCGTTCTTAAAATCATTCTAGCTCGAATCTGAGGTAAGAAAATTGCACCCTGTGTATATGTGACATGCATGGCTATTATTGATGCATGTTGGTTAATTATTGAGTATGACATGCATGGATATTATTGATGCATGTTGGTTGACTATCGAGTATGACATGCATGGCTGTTCTTGATGCATGTTGGTTGAGTATTGAACGTGACATGCATGGTTATTACTGGTGCATGTTGGATTGTTAAGTATGATGCATGTGATGCACGAGAAACATGTGATTAGGACATGCTTTGTATACTGGGTATGATATTGTTCAGAGCTTGAGTCTCTGTGTTTATGCATGGTCCTAATTGTACTAGTACCTGCTTAGTAAGCATGCTGAATACCTTGTTTATGAGTATTGGACATGTGATAAATGATTGGTGGCATGACTTACTTATGTATGGCACTGACTAGTCAGGGACCGACCCTAAATTCGAGAATCATGCATTGAATGGCTCTATGGCATTAATGCTGGACCGACCCTAAAGTCGAGAATCACGCATTGAATGGCTCTATGACATTAATGTGGGACCGACCCTAAGGTTGAAGAACTTATAAGCGCTTGCCTGGTCTAAGACCAGATGATCATGGCCCTAGTGACCCTATCGTCACATGGCTGGGGGACGCTGTCCTTAGTTACGACTCTAGAGTTGGGAGGATGGTTATGTTGGTGACCTATCACCATGCACCTATCCTGATCAAGCTTATGAATGGACCACCTATTGATTAAGCCCTGGTGACCCTATCGTCACATGGCTGAAGAGAGTGCTGTACCCACTTCTGTGACTTTTGGCTATTGTCACCTATTTGCTTAAGCTGTTGGTCCTAAGTAACCAATACAATTACTGTTGATATTATATCATGTCATCTGTTGATATTACATCATGTTATCTATTGATATTATATCATGTTACCTGATGATATCATGTCATGTTATCTATTGATATTATATCATGTTATATTGTGTTTTCTTGCTGGGCTTCGGCTCACGGGTGCTACGTGGTGCAGGTAAAGGCAAGAGGAAGCTAGACCATCCTTGAGTTGGAGAGCTTAGGTGATGACGTGTACATATGCAGCTGCTCGTCTGCCACGGCCGAGGTTTAAAGTGGAACTAGGGTTGAACCCTGTTTTGCCGCTTAGAACGGCCTGTTGTAAATATTTTCTGTAATAGACTCTGAAATTATATTTTCGGGATCCCAATGTATATATTAAACGTTCTAGTGAAACGTTACATCTTAACCAAAGTTTTTAATCCCTAAACCGCTAATCATACTTAGTTCACGATTTTGGCCAAATGACTCGGTTAGCGAGTTTAGCACTGTTTACAAGGCACACCGTAATGGTCCCTGGAGTTTGGGGCGTTACAGGATTGGTTCCGAGGTACAATTATGAATCGATTAGTAATGAGAACGTTACTTGTGGTTTGTGACTAGGCTACCGCTAGGACTCGGGAGAGGATCGTTCTCAGAGGTCGTGTTTGCTTGCTTGGCAACTAGCACTTGGATTTAAGGTAAGAAAACTGTTGTACCAGTAGAGCAGGGCATGGCCCTACTGTGGTATTGCAGGACATGGCCCTATGTGATTGAATTGCAGGGTGTAGCCCTATTGTTTATGTTTAGTATATGTTTAAATGTTTGTTGATATTATAATATGTATTTCATATTTGTGAATGAACGGCGAAGGCCGAGAACGACAGGAAGCCGAGTACGGCAAGGGGCCGGGAACAACATTTAACATGTGGAGTGCAAAGTCGAGAACTGCAAGGGGCCGAGAACGACGTTCAGCACACGGAGTGTAGGCCGTTAGGGCAAGACCCTATTGGGATGCCCGAGTCATCCTCTTGGTGAAGACCGCGAACACGGGGCCTGGTAAAGCGCCTGGGACGACATGGCCGCCATGTGTTTAGCCTGTTTGTAATGCCCCGAATTCTCCGATGTGGTTTAATGGCAGGATTAGTAGGCCGGGAGGGCCATACTTGCGTAATTATGCCATTAATTGATAATATGCATGTATATGTGAATTATATTATAATATGATGTTAAATGCATGCATGTGAGTCCACATTCTAATTACAGGGGTGTGATGGTAATTTGGCCCGTTGATGGTATAATTGTATATTTGTATGTATGTCGGTGATATGTTGTTGAGACCACATTATAATGTGGGTTTGTTCGAGCTATTCTGCATGAGACGATCTTGGATTGTTGATTAGCGGTCTAGTCATAACAGGTCTAAGTTCGGGGCTCGGGATGAGTCTCAGGGTGATTTTAATGATTAGAGCGCTGCCAGGAATTAAAGGGTAACGAGATGTGAATTATTGGTGTTTGAGATTATCGAGAATAGTGGAAATTGGAGAGCGTTAATTATGATTGACGAGATAGGTGGAAAAAACCAATTTCGCCCTTGGGAGCCTTTAGAAACCTTATGTAGAGTCCAAGAACTTTACTTAGCTAAGATAGATAGTAGTATGATAGTATTTATAGCATTATCTTTGTTACTATGGATTTTTGGTTTAGACCGGGAATTATTTGGACACTCATAGTAGTACTTATAGATTTTCTAAGTTTAATCTATAGTTTAAGAATATTAAGTATAACCTAAGGTTTGATTAAAGTGACTGATATTAAGGATCATATTTATTATATTATAAGGTTTAGACCTCAACCAATAGGATTTGAAGCACATGTTATGAATGGTAATTAAGGATTAAGTATTTTGGAGGATTAAATCTAATAAGGAGTAAAGTTTGAATGTTATAGGGTCAGTCAGCAGCTTTGAGTACGTTGAGGGCTTAGTCAAGGCTGTTTACTCCATTCAAACTTAGCTAAAAATGTGTAATTTCGTGTTTAAATATTCAGCGAGTGCCGATATATCGCAGCTATAGGGGGCGATATGCACGGCAGACCAATATGCAGATATCTACATCCAAGAGATTGTATGATTGCATGGAATCCCCAAAACGATAGTGTCAGATAGGGGATCAGTATTTACGTCAAGATTTTGGAGAAACTTACAGCGAGCTATGGGTACTAAGTTAAGCCTTAGTACAACTTTCCATCCTCAGACAGATGGGCAGTCCGAGCATACGATTCATATTTTAGAGGATATGCTACGCGCATGTGTACTTGATTTCGGAGGATCGTGGAACAAGTACTTACCACTGATCGAGTTCTCGTACAACAACAGCTACCAGTCAACGATCGGAATGGCACCTTATGAGTTTCTATATGGACGAAGGTACCGATCACCGTTGCACTAGGACGAGGTAGGAGAAAGGCAGCTTCTAAGGCCTGAAGCTGTTAGACAAGCTCAAGAAGTAGTAACGCTTAGTAGACAGCGTGTGCTGGCTGCTCAAAGCCGTCAGAAAAGATATGCGGATACCAAGCGACGCGATGTGGAATTCCAAGTTGGAGATCAAGATATCTCCTATGAAAAGTGTCAAGCGGTTCGGAAAGAAGGGCAAGCTTAGTCCCCGATTCATAGGTCCTTTTAGATATTGGACAAGGTGGGAACAGTTGCATATAGACTAGCCCTACCGCCAGCACTAGCCGATAGTCACAACGTCTTCCACATCTCGATGCTACGCAAATATGTGTCAGATCCATCTCACGTCCTCAAATACGATACCATAGCACTCCAGAAAGACTTAAGTTACGAGGAACGACCGGTTAGCATCCTAGATAGAGGGATGAAGTAGTTACGGTCTAAGAGCCTTCCTATAGTCAAAGTCCTATGGAGCAATTGTTCTGAATGCGAGGCAACGTGGGAATTAGAGGAGGACATGCAAGGCTGGTATTCGGAGTTATGTGATAAGTAAATTTCGAGGACGAAATTCTTTTTAGTAGGGGAGAATTGTAGAGTCCAAGAACTTTACTTAGCTAAGATAGATAGTAGTATGATAGTATTTATAGCATTATCTTTGTTACTATGGATTTTTGGTTCAGACCGGGAATTATTTGGACACTCATAGTAGTACTTATAGATTTTCTAAGTTTAATCTATAGTTTAAGAATATTAAGTATAACCTAAGGTTTGATTAAAGTGACTGATATTAAGGATCATATTTATTATATTATAAGGTTTAGACCTCAACCAATAGGATTTGAAGCACATGTTATGAATGGTAATTAAGGATTAAGTATTTTGGAGGATTAAATCTAATAAGGAGTAAAGTTTGAATGTTATAGGGTCAGTCAGCAGCTTTGAGTACGTTGAGGGCTTAGTCAAGGCTGTTTACTCCATTCAAACTTAGCTAAAAATGTGTAATTTCGTGTTTAAATATTCAGCGAGTGTCGATATATCGCAGCTATAGGGGGCGATATGTCGCAGCACGTAGATACGGAAAACACGAAACGATGCACGGTCGCCTTGGGCATACTGGCCCAGGCGATATATCGCCTACAGGGGGCGATATATCGCCTCCTTCAGCATATGTTCAATTGTTTTTGAATTCTTTTCCTTTCAGCCATTCAAACTTCTTCATAAGTCCAGCATCTTTTGAACGAGTCTTCAGCCTCTGCTGAACGATTATTCAAATGATTTTCACCTAAAAAGCCATTATTTTTATTCAAGTAAAATCAAGATCTTTTCATCTCCAAACTCTATAAATAGGACCTAGTACCCAGCCATTATTCACCATTTGCTCTAAGTTCAGAAGCTGCTGGTGTTAAGTGAGTGTGAGAGTGTAAACACCTGGTTTGGGAAAAAACTATAAGCTTAAACATCATAAGCTTATCAAACACTTTGGGAAGTGAGTTCTATAGTATTTCGGTGGAGGTTAGATTGATCTTGCAAATCTTTGAGGTAACCAAACTCTAGTTCCTTTATGTATTATGTTTCCTTCTCTTAGTCTTCTACTCAATTTCCTAACCTCATTCTTATTTTGGTTAGGGAATCCAAGTTCTTAAGCTTATAAGTCGGTAAGTATGTTTTTATGGTTTAGTCTTTCCATCTCTTTCATTTCATCTCCTTTCTTTAGACTCACTCTTGTTCATTATGGTTTTAGGAGTGTTCCAAAAAGTCCCAACTCAGTCCATTTTATCCCGGTAACTTTGGTAAGGAAAATAGGCTAGAATCAATATGTTATGTGCTTATGTTATCTATATGTTTTATGTTATTAAATGTGTTATGATATGTATATATGTTTCTAGGCTTGGGCATATGACCCATATGACTAACAAGACCCCAAATGGGTTATGGGCATATGACCTACTTAGCTAGTAGGACCCCACTAATCCCATGGGCATATGCTTGTTTAGTTTATGGGACCCCAAGTAATAATGGCCATTATAATAAGTGAATTATGTGTTATGATATGTCTTTACATTATTATGAAATTATGTTTATGTTTATGACTATGTGTTAGATTTTCCTTGCTGGGCATTAGGCTCATTCCTTTCTGTTTATGTGCAGGAAATAAGCTTTAGAGGTGGAAAGATTCGGGACGCTTAGAGGATGTGTATCGATGGTAAATGGAGTCAAGGGGCCGAGCGTTATTCGATTCGAGGATGTAGTCTTGTTTATGTTTTTTTTTATGGTTTTAAATGTATTTTCCGCATTTTCTATGTAACTCTTTTTACTTTAAGTTATTTTTGTTTTAAAGACAATGGGTACCCATATCCTACTTATTATTATGAAAGTAACCTTTGTTTCTACAAGTTTATAATAAATTATGGTATTTTCGCAAATGTATGTTTTAGTAAGAATTTGTATAGTTCGATAATGGTCCAAGAGTCTAGATTAGTGGGTCATTACACCTTAATTAGACCTAGGGGTATTGTGGTCTTTTTACCCCTAGGATAGATATAACCATTTTTGAGTTGAGAAAGAGGTAGAAAACAGAGTATACTTGAAGCTTCTCCCGTACCTATCTTCCCTTCATTTTCTTTGTGATTTTTGAGATATTGTTAAGGATTCAAGCTTGGGAAATAAGTCTTGGGAGTTTGGGAGAGTGTTCTACCATTGAAGAGCATCACAACCTGAGTTTGAGGTAAGTTTCTAGCCACTAGTTCCCTGGTTTGCTCTGTTTTGGTTTAAGTTTTCAGCTTGTGGTTTTGTTGTGGATAGTTGGAATTAATGGAAGTTTTGGTTGGTGTTTAACTTGGGTTTTGATGAGGGTGTGATGTAGATAAAGTTTAGGGGTTGTATTGGATGTTTGGGTGGTGTTTTGATTTGGTTTGGAAGGTTGGTTTCAAGGAAAATTGCAAGGGAGGAAAAAAAACCAGAGTTTTGGCTAAAGTGTAGGTTGGGCCGCGCCATGGCCAGGGAGGGCTGCGGCTCATGGTGGGTACTGAAGGAGGCCACCTCTGTTTGAGGGGCGGGCCGCGGCATGGCTAGGGAGGGCCGCGACCCTTAGTGGCATTTTGGCCAGAAATGAGTTTTTGGCTTGGGGATTCTAGCCTTAGGCCTCGGGATCGGTCCTACTACCCGGTTTAGTAGGATTCAATTTCTCGGAGGCTAGGTTTTGATTTGGGAACCTTTGTTATTCATTTTATTGATGGAATCCCATAATTGGTTATGACCAGGTAACCGCTAAGGAACCAAAAGGTCGATCGTTCTCAGGAGTCGTTCTTGTTATATCTCTCGCTCGAACAGGAGGTAAGAAAACTGCACCCTGAGTATGTGACATGCATGATTGTTATTGAGGCATGTTGGTTGATGAATGTGGACATGGATTGCATATTAAATGCTAGTGAATGTTGTTTACTTGTATATGGCATTGACCTAAGAGTCAGAAACGTCATAAGCGTCCTTAACGCAAGGCCGAATGAAGATTAGATCTAATCGATATCAGCATTGAATGGCTTTAAGGCATTAATGCTGGATCGACCCTAAGGTCAACGAAACTTATAAGTGCTTGGCTAGTCTAAGACTAGTTACTGAGAGCCAGGGCCAAGGGCCTAGGTGACCGTTCGTCGCATGGCTAGGGAACGATGTTCCAGGGTTATGACTCTATGGTCATGAGGAAGGTTATGTTGGTGACCAGTCACCATGCACCTATCCTGCTTTGAGCTAGTGAAAGGTTCACTTATCTGTTAAGCCCCGGTGACCCTATTGTCACAAGGCTAAAGGGAGCTATACCCAATTTAGTGACTTCTGTGACTGTCACTTATCTGTTTTGGACTGATAGTCCTGAATGATTATTATGAACATTGTTGATATTATATCATGCTATATTGTGTTTTCTTGCTGGGCCTTGGCTCATGGGTGCTATGTGGTGCAAGTAAAGGGAAAGAAAAGCTCAGCCAGCCTTGAGTGGAGAGCTTAGGTGGTGATGTGTACATATGCGGTCGCTTGACCACCACGGCCAAGGAGTTCTCAGAGGAACTAGGGGGTTACCCTATTTTTGCCGCTTAGGTCGGCGGGATTGTAAATTTGAAATAGTAATGACCATTTTGTGTAATAAACAACTTGTAAATGTTTTTGAAGAGCTCATGAACAGTTTATATACTTAATAAAATATATCATTTCCTTTTTATTTGTTTTCCACCTTAGCCTGTTAATAACACTTAGAAGCACGTTTTTAACCAAAGGACTTGGGTAGCGAGTCAAATTTCGGTTCACCGTAACTGTTCTGGAGTAACAAGGGCGTTACACTGTTGGATGCTTTGTTATATGATGTTGATAAATATGCATATGTTATCTGTTTTATGTTGAGTTTTCTTGCTGGGCTTCGGCTCACAGGTGCTTTATGGTGCAGGTAAGGGCAAAGGAAAGGTCGACCAACCATGAGTACAGAGAGTGTGACATTCATAATCCCGTGATCTGTAGGGGGAAAGACCGGGTAAAAGCTGTGCAATCCCACACCGCCTGGGGAAGGTCAAGTGTGATGATTCTAAGACTGTGTAGGTATGGGACTACACAGTTGAAGAGGGCTTAAATGGATTGATGGGTACTACCTATATCAACAAGATACATCTTCTTTTTGATAGCCCATCACTTGAGAACTCCAAAGTTAAGCGTGCTTGACCTGGAGTAATCTCAAGATGGGTGACCTCCTGGAACTCCCAGGAAGCGTGCGAGTGAGGAAAAAGCACGCTGGAAAGACTTGTGTTGGTTTGTAGGGCCAGTCGTCATTCTAGGAAGCAACCATAGTGACTTAGGGCGTTACAAAGAGCATGAAGCGACGGATACATGTTCGGCCCACCTGGCGGCCACGACAAGGGTTATTTTGGGAAAATGTAATGTATTTGGTTGATTTGTCGCTTAGGTCGACCTTAAATGTATTTTGAGATGTAAAGTATTTTCTAAACCATATTTTGGGATCCCAAATGTATAACACTTTTCAATTTCAATGAATGACCACATTTTCATATTAAATGTCTTTAGATGACTTTTTATTACAGTTTAGCTACACTTTTAACCTAAAACCTCGATTAGCGAGTTAGTTGCACGTTTTAAACTCACTTAGTAACGACTCTAAGGAAGTAGGGCGTTACATTTATACTATTGAAAAGAATTAAATAATACATTTAAGATATCAATCCAGTTAGAATATATAAATTAATTTCCTCTAAATATATTGGAAATGATTGTTGTAATGTCTCGATTTCCCTAATAAGGCTTAGTGCCTTGATTAGGGGGCCAGGAGGGCAATACTTGATTTAATATGTGATTATATGCATGATTACATGAATTATGTGAGTTATATTATAATATGATTGTATTTGCATGTTTAGGTGTGTTGACTGCATTTTTTGCGATCAACCTTAAAACGAGAGATTAAAGAAATAAACAACAAGAACACAATAGTTTTGACGTGGTCCAGGCTATAAAAAAGCCCTACTCCACGAGTCTTTAGTTGTCACGCCCTAAACTCCAGGGACCGTTACGGTGCACATTATAAACAGTGCTAAACTCGCTAATCGAGTCATTTGGCCATAAATGTGTAACTAAGTATGATTAGCGGTTTAGGTATTAAAAAATTCGGTTAAGATATAACGTTTCACTAGAACGTTTACTGTATACATTGGGATCCCAAAAATATAATTTAAAGGTCTATTACAAGAAAATATTTACAACAAGCCGATCTAAGCGGCAAAACAGGGTTTAACCCTAGTTCCTCTCCTTCAAACCTCGGCCGTGGCGGTCGAGCAGTTGCATATGTACACATCATCACCTAAGCTCTCAAACTCAAGGATGGTACAATTTTCTTTTGCCTTCACCTGCACCACATAGCACCCGTGAGCCGAAGCCCAGCAAGAAAACTCAATATGCTCATGAATAGTCATATCATGATATCAAATTATATTTGGCATGCCTAGCAAACATAGCTCTATTCAAGCATGCAAGTAAATTCAAATAATGCTGGGGAATCTAGGATAAGAAATCCTGCCCTCCTGATTGGATGACTATCAAGTCAATCCTAATCAAATGAGTGATTTAACACTTGAGGTACTGGTAAACCATACTGAGTGACCGACAAGCAAGTCACTACGGGGCTCATCACCCAAAGCCATGCAAATGATGAGCAAAATGATCATACATAGCTTATAGCCCTAAACAGATGAGTGAATATCACTTTGAGGTTCTGTTAAACCATAATGAGTGACTGACAAGCAAGTCACTATGAGGTTTAGCACCCCTAGTTGTGTGACGGAACCGTCACCTGGGCTTTCTTGCAATGGCTCTAAACAGATGAGTGACTGATGGGTAAGTCACTAGCTTAAACAGATGAGTGACTGATGGGTAAGTCACACAAGCACTTTTAGTTTTCATCAAACTTGAGGTCGGTCTGGCATTAATGCTCATGTTGAGTCATCTAATGCAGATGTCGATTAAATCTAATCTTTTATCGGCTCTGCGTTTATGACGCTTATGCCATTTCTGGCTCCCAGGTCGGTAACACACGACCAATGCCAAATCTGAATGATCAGGGCCATGCACAAGTAAGCAATGCTACCAAACAAATATCATATGTCAAATATCCAAATACAGGGCATTCAACATGCTTACTTAACAATGTATAGCATAATTGGAATCACGCATAAACACAGAGACTCAAGCTCTGAACTGTGTCATAGTCTATATTCATGGCATGTCCTAATCACATGTTTCTCGTGCATCGCATGCATCACATTTAAACACCCAACATGCCTCAATAAAAACCATATAAAAGTGAGCAAGAATGCTAAGCATTCAATATGCTATCAATGTTCACATTTAAACATCCAACATGCATCAAGAATAACCATGCATGTCACATATCAGATGCATTTTTCTTACCTTTGGTCCAAGCATAGGTTACCAATAAGCAAGCCACAAGCACGATCCTTACTCCAAGCCTCTAGTGATAACCTAGTCACAACCATAAATGGTGATCCAATGAGTTCAAGTTCTAAAACCAATCCCGGAACCAAGACCAAGTCTCCGAGACATCAAATCCCACTAAACTGGGTAGTAGGAACGATCCCGCAGCCTAAGGTTTGAGTTCCCAAGCTTAAAACATCATTTCAGCCATAAATACCCTCAAGCGCTGCGACCCCAACACACTGAGCCGCGGCCCCCAGCCAAAACAAGAACACCAGGGGCAAGTGCCGCGGCGCCCTATACCCAGTGTCGCGACCCCCAGAGCTCACACAATTTGCCACCTGCTTCATCGAGCTTGGGCCGCGGCCCAACCTCGGGCCAACCATTTTTCCCTGATTTTAACCTTTTAAAATCTCCCAAAAACCTATCCAAACATCTCCGAACTAAAAAATTAAAGTTCCCAAACATCCCCATGATCCAAAACCCACAAAACCCAAGTCTCAAATCTAATAAAAACTCATCAAAACACAAAGTCCAATTCAAGCTTAAAAACTTTAAAAAACTTAAAACTTGGATTACCTCTGATTGAGTTGTTTCCAACTAAATCCTCCGGCTAATAAGCTTCTAATATTTCCTAGGATCGCTATGCCTCGATCCTCGCTTGAATCCGAGTCCTATAACTTAAGTTTCCTTTGAAAATGCGATCGAGAGACGAAAATGGAACTTAGAGGGAGAGAGAACTTCCTGAACGTTCTTTTTATTCCTTTAAAGGTTACGTCAAGCTTAAGTAGCCTCAAACAAATCCTAATGCTCGGGGTCCCAAAAACATCCCCGGGGGCAAAATAGTTGTAGGGTCCCATAATTTTACTTAGTTAGTTAGATAGTAGTAGTAGTAGTAGCAATATCTAGTATTAATTTGTAGTATGTTAGATTTCATGGATTTTGGTTCAAACCGGGACTTAGTTGGAAACTCCTAGCAATAGTTATGGATTTTATAAGTTTAACCTATAGTTTAAGAATATTAATTATAACATAAGGTTTGATTAATATTTCTGTTGGGTTTTATGCCCTTAATAAAACCATATTTCTTATGTAACATGTTATTATTATCAATAAAAGAAGTAGAAATCATTTTGTTTATTCAATTGCATTGTTCGCTTGTTTTATTACATGTTTATTCAATTAATACAAACATTCATAAAATCCTGAACATATGGATAGTTACAATTATGGTGACTGGGTCACAGTGGATTATAGTTGTAATTATATGTTCAAAAGAACAAGTCCTAGATTAGATCAGTGCATTGAATTTTCACTGATTAGGAAATCTACGATATGATCTACTTACACATTAGGAGTGTTATGTCTTGTCCAAGGCATTGACCAAGTAGATATGATCGGATGTATTTGGTTACATCGGAATAGGACCGATATTGAATATTGATTGATAAATAAGCATCATTGTTATCGAATCTAATCAATATCACAACGTTGACCATATGTTAAGTCGATCTTAATTCTAAGTGATAATATTCTGCTAATTATATTATTTAAATCTTTTGACTTGTTCGTTACCAGCTTACCCTACGGTCTAGCCCATACTTACATCTTGGAGATTTAGTAATGTAATTGAGTGGGAGTATTATTCATAAATATGAAATCTATAACTTCTGTATGAGAAGTGAAAAGATGATTTCCTTAATTGCTTTGTTCAAAAGGTTAAATGATTGAGATCTCATTTCTGTGATTAAGTTCACGGAAATATCATTTATAAGGAACTTAGTGGGAGTTAAGGATAAAATACTGATGAGGGGTAAAACGGTAATTTTCACCCAGCTTGTTAGTAAGTCATCGATAGAGGATTGACTAACTCTAATGGTTATAACAATGAATAACGTATTTATGGTTTGGAAAATACGTTCTATGAATTCAAGAGTTCAATTCCAAGTCTATAGTGGAGTCACGAGGAATTAATAAGGTAGTGAAATTATTTGTAAATAAATTCACGGTAACTTATTGGAGCTTGATTTCATGGATCCATGGTCCCCGCATCACCTTTGAGTAAATCATCTAGAATGTCTCAATTAATTGATTTAATTATCAATTAGGATTTTTTAAAGTTGACTAGGTCAATTTTGGAAAATTTATAGAGATATGAGATTTAGATAATAAAAGAGAATCTTTGGGTAAATTTATTAATATTGATAAATTTGTGTCAATATAAATAAATAAAATTAAATCAAGTTTCAAATTATAATTAGTTAATTTGTATAAGGATTTAATTAATTAATTAAAATAAATAAATAAAAGATTTTGAATTTAGGCCCAATTAGGATTTAAATTCAAAATAAATGTATTGGGCCCAAGTCCATTTGTGGGAGCCTAAGGCTTTTATCTTTTTGTTTATTATTTTAATTAATTCAAAATTTAAATTTAAATAAAGCCTATTAAGTTGTCTATATAAGGAATATGATATCTAGGGTTTTCAGAAGTCAGTCTCAGTTGATTCATTGGGTAAGTGAAAACCTAGACACTCTAATCCTTTCTTAGCCACTATCTCTTCTTCTTTTCTAGATCTCTATCTCATGTGTTGAGAACCAGCCCACACTAGTTCTAGGTTGATCAAAGGCTTGGTGAGGAAGACTGTGTTGCTGATCTACTTCAATCATCATTGTGTTTATGTTAATTTACGAATCTAATGTTCATATGTATGTCATGTTATTCTATGTTTCTATTATGTGTTTAGAAAAATAATAGGAAGCATGCATCTAGATTTAAATTCCAAGATCCTACAATTGGCCTCAGAGCCTAGGTTGCCTAGATCTAGATGTTAAGAATGCATGATTATATATGTTTGTTGACATGTTTAATTTTAAAAGTTTAATTGGATGGCACATGAAATTTGATATGAATGTTTTGAATGTTTATGTGTCATATTGCTAATTTAAGTTGTCATTTTTTTTCATGCATTTTCAGATCTTAATTGGTGCTTGATAAAATGCTCATTGAAAAATTGCACAATTTTTTGTTTTTTGGTAGTTGGCAAACCCATTTCTTTAATATTTATTATATATATTTATATATTATATATATATATATAAAACTTAATCGTATATGTATATATATATATTATATGTATATATATATTATATATATATGTTTATATATATATATTTTAAAAATAACCGTATATATATAATTAAAAAAAAATCATAATCGTATACGTGTATATATATATTTATATATAATATAAAAGTTGGTTAAGATATTTTTTTGTTTTTGTTGTGCTAAAGAAATATCTTAGTATCCAATTTTAAAATTTTGAGATATTTTCTTTAATGACAATTAAATTAATTTTATGTTTAATTAATTATGTGATAAGTTTTCAATTGGGTAAAACTTTATGGTAATTAATTAATAAATAAATTAATTTTGATAACTTTTTAGATATTGATTGATTTATTTATTTTAGCAATTAATTTATTTATTTTGGTGATAAATGTAATGATACATAAAGATGTGTAACATGTCATATAGGTTTTCATGTTAGGCCCATCCAATTAATAAGAAAATTAACATATCTAGAATCATTATTAAGTTATTTTTTGCATTTGGGCTTTAAATATAAGTATAATGATGACCCTTTTTTTGTGTGAAAAATGTGGGAAAAATCAAATAAAACTTTCATAAAATGTTAGGTTTTATTTGGGCCCAATTGAATATGTAAAGTTTAAATTCATCTCTTGTGGGTGGTTCCACTTGTGAAGGCCCATTTGCTTTGCATTACTAGATTGGGCTTAATCAATTGAATAACAATTAATAAAACGAATGTTCAAATTCTTGTCTTTTTGAGCTTTGTGTGGAAGTTAGGGATCCTTAGTAGTGGGTCCGACATACTGAACCCAACTCTCCTCCATGCAAGCTCGAATTGTTAAGGCCCATTTACCTAAGTTGGACTTAATTGTATTAGGTTATTCCTTTTAGTTGGACCTAATAATTGATTAGAAACAAATTAATTCTAATTGTTGGATTAATTTTCAATGGGAATTTTTAGAATTAATGAGAAAATTATAAACTATGGTTTATTGATTATTTTAATAATTTGGCAAACCTAAGTTGGTAATTTTCAAAAGAATAAAATACTAAATCGAGAAAAATTAAATAATGAGTTTTTAAAATTTTGAATTCGATCTCCACCGTTGATTTAACGAGGTTAGGGTTTAGTGGGGCCTAATGGCGCTTTGATTTCGTCTCCCTACGGAAGGTGTTCACTAGACTCTTAACATGGTTAAATTTCTTAGGATAGATGGTTATAGATGGACCTTCTATAGACTCATCCCTACAGTGACTATAGGAATTAAGTCTATAATAATCAAAATCATGGGTCAAACTCATAAAGTAAGAAATATTTGTGACTCTCGCCTACCGGGACACATGTGTTTTCGTTACTTTGATCGAATGGATAGGTTATTAATAAGAGTCTGGGACGTTTTATTAATTGAGTTGTTTCTCTATTTGACTAAGTGAATATTTGTGACTCTCGCCTATCGGGACACATAGGTTCATGGCTAGTTGAAAAACCTAAGAAATAGAAAGATAAGTTTTTAGTATTTACTTATCTTTAAACATTGTTTATATGTTATGCTATTTCTGAAACTTGTAAGAATGAATGTTTGTCGAACAATGTGTTGATTTCTCCTTTATTGATAATTGTAGCTCTATGGCCTCCAACCCCATTATCTCTCTTCTGTCCAAGGAGTTATTAACCGGCGAGAACTTCATGAAATGGAAATCTAATATCAACATAGTGTTGATCGGCGACAACTCAAAATTCATGATGACTGAAGCTGAACCTGACTTTCCTGGAGAGAACGCCTCGAAGGCAGTGAGGGAGAAGTATGATCGTTGGACTGCTGCCAACAACAAGGCCAAGGCCTACATGCTCGCCATCATGTCATAAACGCTAAGGACTAAGATGGAAGATATCGAAACTACTTATGACATCATGGAGCAACTCCAAGAAATGTTTGGGCACAAGTCAGCGCAAGCTAGTTTCGAGGCTACCAAGAAGTATGTGAACTGTAGGATGGCACCTGGCCAACATGTTCGTGATCATTTTATTAAGATGACGAACTACTTCCAAGAAGCTGAGTTGCATGGAGCAACAGTAGATGAGAAGACTCAAGTTGGAATCATTCTCAACAGCCTTGCACCTAGTTTCCTTACGTTCACCACGAACTATTTTCTTAACAAGTTGGACTATGGAATGACTTAGTTATTGAATGAGCTCCAGATGTATGAAGGAATAAATGGTGGACCGAGTAAAGGACCTGAGAAGAAGGCTGCTACTACCGGGGGTGCTCAGGGTGAGGCTAACCTAGCCTCTTCCTCGATGAGCAAGAAGAGAAGGGCAAGGAAGGAAAAAAAGAAAGCTAAGAAGCAAGCAACTGGAAAGGCACCGGCAACTGAAAGCCTGTTGGAGTAAAGCTAACTAGCAAGAAGGCTAAAGGACAATGTTTCCACTGCAAGGAGGAGGGGCATTGGAAGCGTAATTGCCCTGCCCTCAAGGCAACTGGAACCCAAGGTAATAATAATTTATTAGTCTTGGATGCATGTGTTTTAGAGGATGATTCTTCTGTTTGGATGCCCTTAAGCCTTATTAGTAAATTTGGGTCGTTACACATACACTACATGTGATCTAACCTACCTCAAATATTAGATAGGGGACGTAGATGGTTTATCACATGTCATAATGCCCATTATTAGTATAGTCTTATATGGGATATGTTATAATATGTTTATAGTATATGTTATAATATGTTTTTAGTATATGTTATGATATGTTTATAGCATATGTTGTGATATGATTTTATGTGTATGTTTTTGGTGTTAGTAGTTTTTCCTTGCTGGGAATTAGGCTCATTCCTTTATTATTTTTAGTGTGATGCAGGAAACTAGATACCGAGGCGGAAAGATTCTTGGTAGCTTGGCTTGTGTGTTGAGGATGGATGGAATGTGTGGACTGCGTGTTGATCGAGGATGAAGTTATTTATTTTTAGTCTTTTAAATCATGTTTTTCCGCATTTAGTTTTGTAAACAATTTTCTTTAGTTTAAAATTATGTTTTATGTTTTAAACAATGGGTACCCATGCCATATTTTCTATTATTATGTATTTGATACAATATTTCGAGATTTAATAAAGTTATAATATTTCTTATGTATCTTTCCCAAAATAGTAGCTATGTATAGTAGATCTAATGGTCAAAGGTCTTAGAAATTGTTGGGTCATTACAATAGTCAAAACCTCCAGAATTTCCCCCTGATCTCACTAACTTCCAATTTATCACCAAATATTGATTCTCATTACCCAATAACCCGGTAATGCTCTAAAGACCCCTTGACTCACTCCGAGTCAAGAATAAATCGCGTTGTGACTTTCCCACTAGCTTACCTCCTAGGATCATCTTGTGCTGAGTAACCCTAGCATAACCAAATAATAATAAAGCACCACACACATATCACATATATGCCAAATATGCCCAAAATGACCAAAATATGAAAATCACCCAATTACTCAGAAATGGGTTCACATGCATATTTAATACACCCAAACATGCATATTATCATTTAATAACACAATAAATCAATTATGGCCCTCTCGACCTCCTAATCAAGGTCCTAAATCTTATTAGGAAATTTGGGGCATTACACTAGTATTAAGAGGATTGAAAGCTTGTTAGGGCAAGCTCCAATGGAGTTTTCTCAGACATCGTTTAGATTGCTTTGAGTACATGGTCTTTCTCTCTCTAAAAAACTGAACCCTTTACAATGAGACTCCCTACCGTATTTATAGAGGTTGGGGTTATTAATACTAATCATCTGTAATTAATACACATTCTTCCCATTATTGGGGGATGAATATCAATTCAATGCATTTGGCTACATTGAATATAGACCACGGCTCAGGCGAGATCCGCGGGGCCCACTGCAGAAAGGTACCTACTTTATGGGGAACATGCCCCAGGTACTGTCAGGGTGTACTGTACATATCTCCATGTCAGACGACGTAGTGGAAGTGTGAATTGTCGAGTCGTACACTCAACAACACTGCAGACGGATCGCCAAAAAGGTTGTCAGACGATCCTTTGGCGCTGCAAATCCGCATTGGCTGACACCTGGCGCCTGTCTTAGGTCTGAGAACCAGAACCTCGGACTTGGGGGACAACTGAGGGAGGAGAGCTACTGCACAATTGCTTCACCTAGAGAACCTCCAACTCCGAGGGCAAACCTTGAAGGGTAATCTACCTTTAGGACACCCATGGCCTACCAACTGGAAAAGACAAATGACCTCACTTGGAAGGATCCTCGCCCCGAAGAGAGGCCTCAGGGGGTAACATACCCCAAAGATGTCCACGAGCATCCGAGCCAGTCAATGTACATTGCCACGTGTCAGGAGGTGAAAATACGGACAATATTTGCCCCCAAAGTCTCTACTCACCCTCGGGCAATGGAGACTTAACTAGGAAGAGTGATTTGAAAAAGTGGAGGGAAAAACATTTGGGCTTTCCTCTGACATCACTCTGAAGAGTGAACCCATGTGTTAACACCTCATTGCTGGGCCCGTCAATTTGTGCATTTAATTAGGGGTCAACTCCACAATCCCAAACATCCACTCCATACCTGATGTGTCTTTTCCCAAAGAAACAATGATCATGACCTGCACCTTTTGAACCTTGACCGCCGGATCGCCCTCGTGGTCTTATCAAGGTAAGCAATCCGACGGTCGTGGGGAAATGGATTTCCCCCTAAGCTTTTGTAATGCCCTAAATTTCCTAATAAGGTTTATGTAATCCCCCAAATTTCCTAATTAGGTTTAGGACCTTGATTAGGAGGCCGGGAGGGCCATAATTGATTTATTATGTTATTAAATGATTATACGCATGTTTAGGTGTATTAAATATGCATGTGAACCCATTTATGATTAATTGGGTGATTTTCATATTTTGGCCATTTCGGGCATATATGTGATATGTGTGTGGTGCTTTATTATTATTTGGTTATGCTAGGGTTACTCAGCACGAGACGATCCTAGGAGGTAAGCTAGTAGAAAAGTCACAACGGGAATTATTCTTGACTAGGAGTGAGTCAAGGGGTATTTAGAGCATTACCGGGTTATTGGGTAATGGAAATAAATATTTGATGATAAATTGGGAGTTAGTAAGATCAGGGGGAAATTCTGGAGGTTTTGACTATTTTGTCCCCGGGAACGTTTTCGGGACCCCGAGCATTAGGATTTGTTTGAGGCTACTTAAGCTTGAAGTAACCGTTTAAGAAATAAAAAGAACGTTTAGAACGTTATCTCTTCCTCTAAGTTCCATTTTCGTCTCCCAATCTCATTTTCGAAGGAAACTTGAGTTTTAGGACTCGTATTCTAGCAAGGATCAAGGCATAGTAATTCTAGGGAAGATTAGAAGCTTATTAGCCGGAAGATTTAGTTGGGAACAACTCAATTATAGGTAATTCAAGTTTTAAGTTCTATTTTTTTTTTTAAGTTTTTAAGCTTGAATTAGAATTTGTGTTTTGATGAGTTTTTGATTGATTTGAGACTTGGGTTTTGTTGGTTTTGGATCATGGGGATGTTTGGAAACTTTGATTTTGGGATTTGGAGATGTTTGGATAGGT
Organism: Humulus lupulus; assembly: GCF_963169125.1. Lineage (NCBI taxonomy): Eukaryota > Viridiplantae > Streptophyta > Magnoliopsida > Rosales > Cannabaceae > Humulus > Humulus lupulus. The sequence continues at coordinate 24,276,251 of NC_084795.1, forward strand.
TTTTGGAAGGTTTTAAAACTGGAAAATCAGGGAAAAATGGTTGGTCCGAGGTTGGGCCGTGGCCCTGTTCTTGGGCGCCGCGGCCCAGGCTCGAAGAAGCAGGTGGAGGCTGTTGAAGGGGCTGGGGGCCGCAGCACTTGGTGTCATTTATGGTCAAAATGATGTTTTGAATGGGGAACTCAAACCTTAGGCCTCAGGATGATTCCTACTACTCGGTTTAGTGGGATTTGATGTCCCAGAGGTTAGGTCTTGGTTCAAGAATTGGGTTTTAAAACTTGAACTCATTGGATCACCGTTTATGGTTGTGACTAGGTTATCACTAGAGGCTTGGAATCAGGATCGTGCTTGTGGCTCGTTTATTGGTAACCTGTGCTTGGACCAAAGGTAAGAAAATTGCACCCCATATGTGACATGCACGGTTATTCTTGATGCATGTTGGATGTTTAAATGTGATGCACGAGAAACATGTGATTAGGGCATGCCACAGATATTGAATATGAGATTGATCAGAGCTTGAGTCTCTGTGTTTGTGTGTGATCATAATTATGCTATCAATTGTTAAGTAAGCATGCTGAATGCCCTACTTTTGGATATTTGACATATGATCTATGCCTGGTAGCATTGCTTAATTGTGCGTAGCACTGACTAACTAGTCATATTTGGCAAGGGTGTCAGTATTAACTGTGAAGCTGTGACCTACTTGTTAAAGTTCGCAGTAGTACTGGGCACTGGTCACCTGGTATTGACTAATAAGTCAAGGACGACCTTATTGTGTTTAACGCAAGCCGATAAAGATTAGATCTAATCGACACCTGCATTGAATGACTCAAATGAGCATTAATGTCGGATCGACCTCAAGTTCGATGAAAACTAAAAGCGATTGTCTAGCCAAAGGCTAGTCACTTAGAGCCACGACCAGAGAGCCCCAGTGACTGTTTAGTCACATGGCTGTGGGTGTTGAGCTCGAGTGACTTACCCAATAGTCACTCATCTGATTAGAGCCATTGCCGGAAAGCCTAGGTGACGATTTCGTCACACGACTGTGGGTGCTGAGCCCCGTAGTGGCTTGCTTGTCAGTCACTCATTATGGTTTAACAGAACCTCAAAGTGATATTCACTCATCTGTTCAGGGCTATAAGCTCTGTATGATCATCATTGGCATGGCTGTGGGTGCTGAGCCCCGTGGTGACTTGCTTGTCAGTCACTCATTATGGTTTACCAGATCCTCCAGTGTTAAATCACTCATCTGATTAGGATTGACTTAATAGTCATCCAATTAGGAGGGCAGGATTTCTTATCCTAGATTCCCCAGCATTATCTGAATTTATTTGCATGCTTGAATAGAGCTATTGTAACGCCCTACTTCCTTAGAGCCGTTACTAAGTGAGTTTTTAAACGTGCATTCAACTCGCTAATCGAGGTTTTTAAGTCAAAAGTGTAATTAAATCCTAAACAGCGAAACAAACTTTGAAAATAATTCCATTTACTATAAATCATTGAGTAGTTGACACTTGGAATCCCAAGAAACTGTTTAGAAATATTTACAATATATAATTTACAAATTTAAGTCGACTAGACGACAAAATCTAAGTTTTAGTACAACCATCTCCCAAAACCACTGGCCGTGGCAGCCAGGCAGGCCAAACATGTACACGTCGCTTCACGCTCTCCGTACTCTTGGTTGGTTGACTTTCCCCTTGCCCTTACCTGCACCACAGAGCACCTGTGAGCCGAAGTCCAGCAAGAAAACCCTCACAAGCAGTTAACATATACATAACAAACACTTAGCATATAATCAGGCTACCAATAGGCTACACACATACGACCACGCTGTCCCAGGCGCTTTACTAGGCCCTGGGTTCACGGTCCACACCGTGAGGATATCCCAGGTGTCCTATAGGGTCTCACCCTGGCAACTCGCACTCCACGTGCTCAACGCTGCTCCCGGCCCCTTGCCGTACTCGGCCTAGCACTCAACGTGCCCAACGCCGTTCCCGGCCCTTTGCCGTTCCCAGCCGCTGCCGACCTCGGCCTGCGCCGTTCCCAGCTTTCGCCGAACATTCATCTAATCGCATTCATAGCATAACAAACATATACTGAATACTAACAAATTCAATCAAAGGCCTACGCCCTGCAATTCAGACATATTGGGCTCAGCCCTGCATACAAGCTCTATGAGAACAGTGGTTTTCTTACCTGTATCTCGAGCTTTCTGATGCACCAAGGCCGCGAGCATGGTCCTCTAACCCGAGCCTCTCTAGAGACCTAGTCACAACACATATAAAACATCCTTTAATACTAACCAATCCAAAAACACTTCCCGGGACCAATTTCACACTCTCGGAATCCCCAAATTCCTAAAACAATTCATCGGAAACATCCCCCGAACCCTCGAAGCAAAAGCTCAAAATTACAAAATTCCATGTTCTGAAAAATAGATTATCGCCGCGGCGCTTCCCTAGAGGGCCGCGGCGCCCAACAAGTCAGAAAGCCTTCCCCAATCCTGAAGCCGCCTCGCGCCGTGGCGCCCAAGAACAGGGCCGTGGCGCTCTTTTGCGAACCCAGAAATCTGGGTTTTCCTCTGTATTTTCCCCGAGCCAAAACACTCCCAATTCAACCCCAATGCATACCCAAACCTCAAAATCAATCCAAAACCCCAAATAAACCATCTAATAACCTATAAACACCACCAACAAGCTCAAACACACAATCACACCTAAAATTCACACTTGAGTTTCAGATTTCAAACACTTAAACCAAAACTTGAAAGAAGTGTAAACCAGACCCCTAGTGTAACGACCCAAATTCGCTAATAAGGCTTAAGGGCCTTGATTAGTGTGCCAGGAGGGCATGTTGGGATTTATGTGTGATTTTATGAGTTAAATGCATGGTTATGATTTAAAGCGTGTTATGTGACTATTTGATTATTTGAGATGCATGACTATGTATATTAGTATGCATGTAGGCCCGGATTGTGTTAGAAGGGCATAATTATAATTTTGGCCATGTTGGGCATAACTGTATTAATATGTGATGATTGTTGAGACCACAGTGGTATGTGGGTATATCCGTGAGGTGTAACTTTCGGCACGAGGCGATCCTAGAGCTGGATAGCGGGGAAAAGTCACAACGGGGCATTATGTTTGACTTTGAGCGAGTCAAGGAGTATTTTGATGTTGGGTTATGAAAATAAATAATTGGAGATATATTTGAGGTTAGGATGTCTAGGCGGGAATACTGGGGGATTTTACCATTTTTGCCTCGGGGATATTTTGGTACCCCGAACCTTGAGGTAACCAGCTTAAGTTATAAAAACAAAACAAATAAACCATTTGGAGACTTAGAGAAACCGACCCAGCCTCCACCCTCTCTTCTTCTGCTTTCTTTCCTCTTTCTTTCATGAATCCACAGAAATCTTAGGAGAAATCAAGCTTGAATTTCTGAAAATTGATTGTGGGATTTGGAGGTTTAGCTCAAGAGTTAATCAAGAACAAATCAGGGTAAAGGTAAGCAATTAATTCTTTTTCTTAAGTTAAATTTCTGAGATTTTGTTGGGTTGTGAATGTTTATGGATTTTGATGTTCAAGGTGGAGTTTGAGGCTTGAAACTTTGAAGATAGGTCATGGGATCCTTTGGGAAATGATTCTACAACTGAGGTAAGGTTTAAATTAAAGTTTGATGGTTGAAATTGAGAATTTCCATGGTTGGTTTTGAGTTTTAGGTTTGAAATTTCAGAAATTTGGAATTGGGATCTTGGTGAGTGTTAGGTTGGATTTTTGGTGGAATTGTGTTGTTTAAACCATCCTAATGTTGTGATTATTAATTGGTTTTGATTTGGGAGCTTTGGGATGGCTTAAGGTGAGGTTTTAAGCTTGAAAATGGTGGGTTTTCTGGGTTCGAAGGGTTGGGCCGCGGCCCTTGAAGGCTTAGTTGTGCTGAGGATGGAGGGCGGGCCGCGGCATGGTCCATGTAGGGCCGCGGCCCTTACCTGTTTCTGGGCATTTTGTGGCTCTGTTTGGGGGCCATGCCGCGGCATGGTTGGGCCATGCCGCGGCGCTTAAGGAATTTTGGGATTTTGAGAATTTGGGCTTGGGAATTTAACCTAGGGTGCTCGGGGTTGAGTCTTTTACAATGTTTGGTGAATTTCAACGTTCCGAGTACTAGAACTTGGTTTAGAAACTCATTTGAGATTAATCTTATTGGTATCCATTATCTTGGTTGTGACTAGGTGTTAAGCTAGTGCTCGGGAAGTGGATCGTGCTCGGGGGCCGTCATTTTCTATTTAAAGCATTTGGAACTAAGGTAAGAAAACTATAACACCCGTAGGATAGGGCATGGGCCCATAGTGTGATTGCCGGGCATGGCCCTATATTGCATGTTGCATGATGAGATGATTGCAGGGCATGGCCCCAGATTGTGTTGTGTGCAAATGTTTAACCTTAAATGAATCATGATGTGTGAATGATTATTTTGAATGTACTATATGTGTGATTATGATGAAATGAACGGCAAGTGCCGAGAACGGCGTAGGCCGGGGCGGCCGTGGGCCGAAAGTAACACCTAGCACATGGGATGCTATATTCAGGGTGGGACCCAAGGGATACATGAGTTATCCTCGCGGTGAGAACCGATACACCAGGGCTTTGGTAAGGCTCTGGGGCGGCATGGCCGTGTTTGCTTAGTCTATTGATTGACTTGTTTATCTGTGGATTATCTGTTATGATAAACTGTATTAACTGCATATGTTATGTTCTGCATGAGTTTTCTTGCTGGGCTTCGGCTCACGGGTGCTCCGTGTTGCAGGTAGGGCAAAGACTGAGTCAACCAACCATGAGTACGGAGAGCGTGAAGCGACGCGTACATGTTTGGCCTGCCCGACTGCTTTGGTTGGGGGTTTATTTGAAATTGGCTGTAATAATCTATGATTTTATAACTGATCAACTGTAAACTTACTTCAAGATGAAAATGGTTTTCAAACCTTATTTTTGGGATCCCAATTGTTTAAAACTAGAAGTTTTTATTGAGTCAACGCATTTTCAAGGATTACAGCCTTAACTTTTATTAGTCACACTTTTGCCTCAAAACCTCGGTTAGCGAGTTCATTGCACTGTTTTGTCTTAAAAAAAAAATTCACTTAGTAACGGCTCTAAGGGAGTAGGGTGTTACACCTAGACTCTTAAACCATAACAGTTATAAGAATTCAAACATGTTTAGTACTCTTACCTCAATCAAGAATTCAACTTGAGCTTCCTCCAATCCCAGCTTTAGACCAACTCCTCTTGACTATCAAGCTGAATTCTCACAAAACCAGCCATAACTATCCTTAAATTTCCATTCTTACTTTCTAAAATCAAGCTTAAAACTCAGTAAAACAGGAGCAATTCTTACCTCAGAACAAATCTTGATTCTTGTTTGGCTTCAATTACTTCAAATCACCTTAACTCCTCTCCTAAATCTCATAATTCCCAACTCCCTTCCTTTCTTCCTTTTCTTCTCTTTTCCTCTAGGTTTTTTTTCCAATTTCAGCATAAACAAACCATATGACTAAGTGTAATACGTATCCCCTTTTTCCTTCAGCTGAAGTAATCTATATCCCTGTCAAATTACTATCCTATCCTCCCATGGTTATCCTCTCCTAACTAAACCTCAAGGGCACTCTTGTCCTTTCACTTATATTACAATTCTACCATTTTCCATCTAAACTTGTTACTCTCAGCAGTTACTAATGGTTACTCAAGTTACCTAATCATCAATAACCATTAACCACAAATTCTCAACTCAACTCACGAAATTCCCCAAAGTACCCCTAGGCTCCTCCCGAGCTGGGTGTGAAATCCCATTGTGACTTTTGAGTTATCTAGCTCTCTAGGACCGTCTCGGCACGTGCATCACATTATTATCACCACACTCACGTGGTACAAATCACATAATACAATTATCACATTTATGCCCTCAAGGGGCTAAAATTACCAATTTACCCCTATCATGCAAACGGGGCCCACATTCATATTTATACCACCTAAACATGCATTCTAATCACATATTCATTTAAATTCATATATTAGCATATTAATTCATTTATTGCCCTCCAGGCACGCTAATCAAGGTCCTAAACCTTATTAGCAACTTGGGGTGTTACAGCTATGTTTGCTAGGCATGCCAGATATGATTTGATGTCATGATATGACTGTTCATGAGCATATTGAGTTTTCTTGCTGGGCTTCAGCTCACAGGTGCTATGTGGTGCAGGTAAAGGAAAAAGAAAGCTGGACAATCCTTGAGTTGGAGAGCTTAGGTGACGATGTGTACATATGCAGCTGCTCGACCGCCACGACCGAGGTTTGAAAGAGGAACTGTGGTTAAACCATGTTTTGCTGCTTAGATCGGCTAGTTGTAAATATTTTCTTTTAATAGACCTTTAAATTATATTTTTGGGATCCCAATGTATATAGTAAATGTTAGAGAATATATATTATTGCTCAATGAAATTATGGAAAAACCAAATACAACTATATGCAAAAATACAATGGACAAGATAATATTGATTAAATAAGTATTACAACTCAATTGCTCAAAATACAAGTAAATAAAAAGATGTAGAAGAAGAAGATTACAAACTCAATACTATAACAATACAAGTAAATAAGAAGAACAAAAGAATGAAAACACAAACTAACTCTCACACAACCAAAGTGTAGAGTAGTGGGGATCACCAACTTGAACAAGGTTCAAGACCTTTGTCCAAAAGCTTATTTCCCCCTATTCTCTAAGCACTAAGGGATCTCTCTAGGAAATAGCTCTCTGGAATTATCAAGCCTTTTGGTGTATTTTTCAGCCAAGTGCTTTGTGGATGAAAAATGGTGTGTCATACAAGTGAGCATTAGGCTCCTATTTATAGAGTTTGAGATACCCCTTTGAATTTAAAATTCCACCAACCCCCATGGATGTTACCAATGTTTAATTGGATGTTTTATGGAATTAAAATAGAAATTTGGGAGTTACTTGGCTGTTGGAAACGTTCAAAATTGGATAAAAACCGAAATTCAAAGAAGTTGTCAGCCACTAGGGCCGCGGCGCCTGTTCCAGGCGCCGCGGCGCTCAGTCAAGTTCAGCAACAAATTTTTTCAGTTTTTTCCAAAATGTTTCAATTTATTCTCACTTGATTTTGTAACTTCCATACACAATATGGGAGTTAAAATCACTACTCTATCAGCCATTTCTCATATGGCTTTATGAAATCCAATCTCAAATGTGTAACATATAATATACACATTATTGGGTAATATTTGGGAGTTACAAATTTGTAACTGATTTTGTAACTCCAAAATGTGTCACATTTGGATACACACATGTGTCCAATTTTGTGACTCTCAATAATATGTTACAAGGTGTGACAAATCACATTTTGTCACATTATTTAATCTAATATTATATTATATTATATGAAATAATATAACAGTAAACGTTCTAATGAAACGTTATATCTTAACCAAAATTTGTAATCCCTAAACCGCTAATCATACTTAGTTACACGTTTATGGCCAAATGACTCGATTAGCGAGTTTAGCACTGTTTAAAATGCGCACCGTAACGGTCCCTGGAGTTTAGGGCGTTACAAATTTACTGTGTATAAAACCTAGAAAGACCATGTTCAGTCTCACACTGTAGCCATAAGAAAATAAAAAACCTTCACACTGAAACCTCTCTTTTCTCTCGCCCTTCCCAAAATCTAATTCCCCATACTAACCTAACCCTTTTTTCCTGCAACTCTGGACAATTTGCAAGAATCATTATACTTTTGGGCAGAAGACAGACGATACTTCAGAGTCAGAACTCGCCTCAGCACCTATCTGTTATATTATTTTATAAATATAATGTAATATTATATTATATTATAATATAATGTTTTAGATTAAATAAATGTGACAAAGAGTGTCACATATTGTAACATATTTAGTGTTACAAATTTGTAATTTCCAAATATCATCCATTATTGTGTAGATTTGTTGTTACACAATATTGAGATGAATTTCTTAAAGCCATATGAGAAATGGCTGATAGAGATGTGATTTTAACTCCCATATTGTGTATGGAAGTTACAAAATCAATTGGGAATAAATTTGGAATGTTTTTGGAAAATTTGAAAATTGGTTGCTAGAAAAGGCCTAGGGCCGCGACGCCTGTTTGTTAGGCCGCGGCCCAAGAGGCAGAAACACTCTATGGGCCACGGTGCCTGCTTGTTAGGCCGCGGCCCAAGTGGCTGGCAACATATTCTAATTTTCGGATTTATCCAATTTTGAACGTTTCTAACAGCCAAATAATTGCCAAATCTCTATTTTAATTCCATAAAACATCCAATTAATCATTGGTAACATCCATGGGGGTTGGTGGAATTTGAAATTCAAAGGGTGTCTCAAAACTCTATAAATAGGAGCCTAATGCTCACTTGTAAGACACAACATTTTCTATCCATTAGGGCACTTGGCTAAAAACACCTTGAGGTTTGATAATTCCAGAAAGCATTTCCAATATTTGAGAGAGATCCCTTAGTGCTTGAGTTAGGGGGAAATAAACTTTTGGACAAAGGTTTTAAACCTTGTTCAAGTTGGTGATCCCCAACACTCTTCACTTTGGTTGTGTGAGTGAGAGTTTCTTATTATTTTGTTCTTGTTCTTATTTTTATTATATTGTTCTTCTACCTATCATTCTTGTTATATTTACTTGTATCTTTTCTTAGAGTTGTAATCTCATCTCCATCTTTCTTTTTAGTACTTCTAGTTTATTTGTATCTTTTTGTCAAAGAGTTGTATTTTCTATATTCTATCATCTTCTATTTCTTCCTTTGTTTTTTTGTATTTTCAGTCATAGAGTTGTAATTTTATTTAATCAATCATTATTTATTTGTAATATTTTTTTTAGAGTTGTAATTATCTTGCAAAACTATTTTCCCTAACATTCAAAAGCTTACCCTTGTTTGTTTCAATGGAAGGTAAGACCATCAAGATTATGAATCAATACCTAGTGAGATTGGATAGGTTTGATGGGTCCATTTTTACTAGATGGCAAGACAAGGTGAGGTTTCTTTTAACCACTCTCAAAATCGCTTACATTCTAGAATCCACTCTATAACCTCTCCCAACACCATCCGACAAAGACACTCCCAAGGTGGTGGAGAAAAGAAGGAAGAGGGAGGAGGAAAATCTCCTTTGTAGGGGTCATATCCTCAACGCCCTTTTCGATAGGCTCTATGAACTCTACACCGAGACCAAATCGGCAAAGGAGATAAGGGATGCACTTGAAAAAAAATTCAAGGCGGAAGAGGAAGGTACCAAAAAGTTTATGATATCGTAATATTTTGATTTCAAATTTTTTGGTAATAAACCCATGCTTCCTCAAATACATGAATTGCAAATTATTGTTATAAAATTGAAAGTGCTAAAGATTGAGCTTCCCGAGGCCTTTCAAGTTGGTGCTATAGTGGCTAAATTACCACCAACTTGGAAGAGCTATAGGAAAAGAATCCTTCATAAAATTGAGGATTATTCTTTGGAGGAAATCCAAAAACATATTCGAATCGAAGAGGAATCGATATGTAGAGATAAACTTATGGAGGGGTCTAATGAAGAGACTTCCAAAGCAAATGCGGTGTCACAACCAAAACATCTCAAAAACAAAGGGAGAAAGGGCAACGAGAAACCTTTGGGTCCAAAAACCAACCCAAACAAGTTTAAGGGCGAGAAAGGTCCTTGCTTTGTGTGTGGGAAAAAGGGTCACTATGCTAGAGAGTGTAGGCATAGAAAAGACCAATAAAGACCTAAGGTAAACGCAACTCAAGAGGAAAACATAGTTGCTACCCTTAGTGAGGTGAATGCGGTCCAAGGCAAAGTGAAAGGACGGTGGTATGCCACATGTGCCACCGTCCATGTCACCTATGAAAAATCATTGTTCAAGACCTTTGAAGAGTCAAAGGGCAACCATGAGATTCGAATGGACAATGAGGGCAAATCCAAGGTACTTGGCAAAGGTACCATTGAAGTCTTTTTCACCTCTAGCAAGAAAGTAACATTAGTGAATGTACTTTATGTTCCCAAAATGAGTAGAAACTTGGTAAATAGTGATTTGCTTGGCAAGCCCAGCATTAAATCCGTTTTTGAGTCCGGTAAACTTATACTTACCAAATCAAATGTATTTTTGGGAAAGGGGGGTACTCTTGTGAGGGTATGGTTAAATTGTGCACCAATGATGTAACTTTTAATGTTATCAATAAAAATGCAAATTCCACCTATATTGTTGAGTATGATTCTTTATTTTTGTGGCATCTTAGACTATCGCATATAGGTTTTTCAACCATGAAAAGTAGTAAAATGTGGTATGATTGCATGCAATATTAAAAACTATGGTAAATGTGAAACATGTGTTAAGGCAAAAATGATTAAGAAACCATTTCCCAGTGTGGAAAGATCATCTAATTTACTACATTTAATCCATAGTGATCTTTGTGAATTAAATGGTGTTTTAACTAGAGGTGGTAAAATGTATTTTCTTACTTTTATAGATGATTTTAGTAGATATACCTATGTGTTTCTTTTAAAGCATAAAGATGAAACTGTTGATGCTTTTAAATTATATAAATTAGAAGTTGAAAATCAACTAAACAAAAAGATTAAGGTGCTAAGAAGTGATAGAGGAGGAGAGTACTTTTTTAATGAATTCAATACATTTTGTGAAGAAAATGGTATAATTCATGAGTGCAACTCACCTTATACACCAAAACACAATGGTGTTGCCGAAAGGAAAAATAGGACTTATCTAGAGATGATAAATTCTATGTTTGTGTTTTCTAAGTTGAACTTCAACTTATGGGGTGAAGTGCTTTTAACCACTTGTCACATTCTAAATTGGATACCGATGAAGAAAAAAGAGATATCTCCATATGAGTTATGGATAGGAAGAAAACCCAATATAGGGTACTTCAAAGTGTGGGGGTGTCTTGCATATTGCAAGAAAAAGGAACCTAATAGAACAAAGTTAGGTTCAAGAGCCATAAAGTGTGCTTTTGTTGGTTATGCCAACAATAGTAAAACTTATAGGCTATTAGACTTAGAATCTAATATTGTGATTGAATCTAGAGAATTTGAATTCTTTGAGAACATGTTATGTGACAATAATTCTCAACCTTCAACATCTCTAAAGGAGAATTTGTTATATGAGAACAAAATTGATTCTCAAGAGGAGAATTCTCAAAAGAATGTAAAGCAACCCTTTGAACTTAGAAGAAGTCAAAGGCTAAAAAATAATGAGAAAAGTCTAGTAGTGGATGCGATAGATTCTCAACGAATTTCATTCTACATGGTAGAAGGAAATAGAGAGGAAGTCATTAGGAAAATCCCTATTGTACTTCTTGTTGAGGATGATCCTAAGACTTATAGAGAAGCTATGCAATCAAGAGATAGTGCATTTTGGAAAGAAGCCATCAATGATGAGATGGATTCAATTCTTTCCAACAACACTTGGGAATTGGTAGACCTCCCACCGGGGTCTAAGCCAATTGGGTGTAAGTGGGTATTTAGAAGAAAATACCACACTGAGGGCACTATCCAAACCTTTAAAGCTAGATTAGTAGCTAAAGGGTTTAGGAAAAAAGAGGGTATCGATTATTTCGATACCTATGCGCATGTTGCAAGAACAACTTCTATAAGAATTTTGTTCGCTTTAGCTTCTATACACAACTTGTATGTTCATCAAATGGATGTCAAAACGATATTCCTTAATGGTGACCTCAATGAGGAGGTCTATATGGAACAACCCGAAGGGTTTGTCCTACCAAACTATGAACATGAAGTATGTAGACTTGTAAAATCCTTATATGGATTGAAACAAGCTCCTAAGCAATGGCATGAAAAATTTGATCAAGCCATCATGTCTAATGCTTTTTGACATAACAATGGAGACAAGTGTTTTTATTCCAAAACTTGTAAGGGATATGTGATCATTGTTTGCTTATATGTGGATGACATGCTTATTCTAAGTGAGCATGAAAGGGATAGAAGAAACGAAGAGGTTTCTATTGTCAACCTTCAAGATGAAAGATCTTGGAGAAGTTGACACCATACTTGGTATCAAAGTAAAGAAACATAGTGGGGGTTTTGCGTTAGGGCAAGCCCACTATGTTGAGAAAGTATTGAACAAATTTAACCATCTCAAGGTTAAAGATGCCAATACTCAATTTGATCATAGTGTAAAGCTAGAGAAGAATGAAGGAAGAGCGGTGACTCAATTGGAGTACGCTAGTGCTATAGGGAGTCTAATGTACGTTGCCAAATGCACTAGACCTAATATAGCATTTGCGGTGAGTAAACTTAGTAGGTTTACAAGTAATCCAAGTGTGGATCACTAGAAGGAAATTGGAAGAGTCCTAGGTTATCTCAAGAAAGCCAAAGGACTAAGCCTTCATTACTCCAAATTTCCTTCAATCTTAGAAGGATATATAGATGCAAGCTGGATATCCAATCTTGGGGACAACTTGTCCACAATTGGTTGGGTATTTACACTTGGTGGGGGTGCAATGTAACGCCCAGGTTACCCTAGAACTGTTACGGTGAACGGTGAACCGAAAATTTGACCCGCTACCTGAGTCCTTTGGTTAAAAACGTGTTCTAAGTGTTATTAACAGGCTAAGGTGGAAAATCATTAAAAAGGAAATGATATATTTTATTATATACATAAAACTGTTCATGGGCCCACAAGAACATTTACAACTCAAAAAGGTCATTACTGTTTCAAAATTACAAACCCGCCGACCTAAGCGGCAAAAATAGGGTAAACCCCCTAGTTCCTCTGAGAACTCCTTGGCCGTGGTGGTCAAGCGGCTGCATATGTACACATCACCACCTAAGCTCTCCACTCAAGGCTGGGTGAGCTTTTATTTCCCTTTACTTGCACCACATAGCACCCATGAGCCAAAGCCCAGCAAGAAAACACAGTATTGAATATGAACATTATCAAATGATTATCATTATAATCACACAGAGCTTAAATCTCTTAAACAGATGAGTGAATATCACTTTGAGGTTCTATAAAACCATACTGAGTGACTGACAAGCAAGTCACTAATTTAAATAGAAGAGTGGTTGCTAGGTAAGCCGCTAGCCTTAACCAGATGATAGACTGATGGGTAAGTCTCTAATTTAACAGATGAGTGACTGATGGGTAAGTCACACGAGCGCTTATAGTATTCATCGAACTTGAGGTCAGTCCGACATTAATGCTCTTTGAGTCATCCAATGCATATGTCGATTAGATCTAATCTTTATTGGCTTGCGTTAAACATGCTAAGGCCGTCCTGACTTATGAGTCAGCACTATGTGACCAGTGCCCAGTACCACTGCCGAACTTGACTAATAAGTCCCAGCTTCACAGTTGATACTGACACCTTTGCCAAATCTGACTAATTAGTCAGTACCATACACAAGTGAGCAATATTTGCTAAGCATTCAATAATCAATCCATGTCCACATTTACACAATCAACATGCCTCAAGAATAATCATGCATGTCACGTATGGGGTGTAGTTTTCTTACCTTTGATTCGAGCTAGAATGAATAGAAGAATGACCCTTGAGAACGGCTAGCTTTTAGTCCTTTAGCGGTCACCTAATCATAACCAAATATGGGACACCATCAATAAAATGATAATCAAGGGTTCCCAAACCAAGATCTAGCCTCCGAGACATCAATCCCCACTAATTCGGGTAGTAAGAACGATCTCGAGGCCTAAAACCATGTTCCCGGGGCCAAAACACTCAAACGGGTTCAACCCTGGTCAAGGGCTGCGGCCCTGGCACCTTGGGTCGCGGCCCCCAGCCACCACTGAAGCAAGGGTCGTGGCACCCTCTACATAGGGCCGCGCCGCCCAGCAGGTATAAACTCAGCCACCTGCTTCTTCGAGCTAGGGCCGCGGCTCTCCAAGAACAGGGTCACAACGCCCAACCCGGAACACACCTAAACTCGTTTTCCAACATCCCAAAGCTTCCAAAATCATGCCTAAACATTACCAAATCATCAAATCAAAGTTCCCAAGCTTCCCAATGCTCCAAAACCATCAAAACCCAAGGTTCAATCGAGCCAAAAACTCAACAATTCACAAAGTCCAATTCAATGCTTAGAAACTCAAAACTTTAAAATTAGATTACCTTCGATTGGGTTGTTTCTCGTCAAATCCTTCAGTCAAGAAGCTTCTAATCTTTCCTAGGATCGCTATGCCTCGTTCCTCACTTGATTTCGACTCCTAAAACTCAAGATATCTTCGAAAACGCTTCGAACAGTGAAAATGAACTAACAGGAAAGAACGAGAGGTTTTCTAACGTACGTTCTATCTGACAAGCTACTTCAAGCTTAAGTAACCTCAAATAAAACCTAATGCTTGGGGTCCCAAAAACCTCCCCGGGGACATTATAATCAAAACTTCTAGATTTTCACCCTGATCTCAAATATTCCCAATTTATCATCAAATAAACATTCCTATTACCCCAAAATTGACCCCGTTATGACAAAACCGCTAATCCACTAAAAATGACTGTCTCATGCCGAATAGCTCGAATATATCTCCATAATAATGGAATCTCATTCATAAATCACATTATGCACCCAAACACACAAATTTTCCCTCAATGGGCCAAATTATCAAAACATCATAATACTCAAATGTGGACCCACATGCATGCATATAACATCATATTATAATATAATTCACATAAACATGCATATATTCATTTAATGGCATAATTAAACAGTTATGGCCCTCCCGGCCTACTAATCTAGCCACTAAACCGCATTAGGGATTTCGGGGCATTAAATGTAATTTCTTGGGGTTCCAAAAATCAAACTTGTATATCTCATTCCACTATGGAAGTAGAGTTTATAGCTCTTGCTGCTACCAACAAAGAGGCCGAATGGTTAAGGGATCTGTTGATAGAGATACCCCTAATCAAAGAGAATGTATCCACTATATTGATACATTGTGATAGCCAAGAGACATTGGCTAGAGCATACATCGGAGTGTATAATGGGAAGTCTAGACATATTAGTCTAAGACATGGATATGTAAGAGAATTGATTCAAAAAGAAGTCATCTCAATATCCTATGTGAGAACAAGTGAAAATCTGGCGGATCCTTTCACTAAGCCACTAACGAGGGATTTAGTGGCTACATCATCTCGAGGGATGGGTCTTAAACTCCCTAAAGAGATTCACGATTGATGGTAACCTATCTTAACACTAGTTATTTAACTAGTGTTAGGTTCAATAGGTAACAACATGTCAATCAAGTGAATATTAGTTGTACTCAAAACAAGTCCCATCTGAGATATTGAGTACTTGAGAGTTACCAAGTTGAGGGTTAAAACCGAAAGGTTTTTTTAATAGAATTTATTCTTGTGAAGACAAGTATTTTTGGTAACAAAATACTGTAAGAATTCTACCTATATGTACCTAGGGGTGGTGCCGCCTCTCATGAGAATTGGGAGTATTCTCAAGAACGTCCATGAATGGAAAGTGCGCATGGCCATTAATGGTACAAAGCGAGACATAGATGTCTCAAGTGAACATCGCAAAGGTGTGTGTGTTATCATCGATTTGTTATAATGAAAAGATGGTTCAATGCTTAGTGCAACCAAATTTTCGACAAATTTTGTGATAATTACACTATAGTAAAGTTCAAGTTGAAAAACACTTTGCTTTATGCACTAATGCGATGGCTCCTATAAGAGAGAGTTCTTATTTAATCAAGTGGGGGGATATGTTATATTTTAAAATATAATGATTGATTAAATAAGTGTTACAATAGATAATTATTTAATCTAGTGAGGGAATTATTTTATAAATATAATGTAATATTATATTATATTATATTATAATATAATGTTTTAGATTAAATAAATGTGACAAAGAGTGTCACATATTGTAACATATAATAGAGAGTTACAATATTTAGATATATGAAATATATCCAAATATGTAACATATTTGGTGTTACAAATTTGTAACTTTCAAATATCACCCATTATTGTGTAGATTTGTTGTTACACAATATTGAGATGAATTTCTTAAAGCCATATGAGAAATGGCTGATAGAGATGTGATTTTAACTCCCATATTGTGTATGGAAGTTACAAAATCAATTGGGAATAAATTTGGAACATTTTTGGAAAAATTGAAAATTGGTTGCTAGAAAAGGCCTAGGGCCGCGATGCCTGTTTGTCAGGCCGCGGCCCAAGAGGCAGAAACACTCTGTGGGCCGCGGCGTCTACTTGTCAGGCCACGGCCCAAGTGGCTGGTAGCATATTCCAATTTTCAGTTTTATCCAATTTTGAACGTTTCCAATAGCCAAATATCTCTCAAATCTCTATTTTAATTCCATAAAACATCCAATTAATCATTGGTAATAGCCATGGGGGTTGGTGGAATTTTAAATTGAAAGGGTGTCTCAAAACTCTATAAATAGGAGCCTAATGCTCACTTGTAAGACACAACATTTTCTATCCATTAGAGCACTTGGATAGAAACACCTTGAGGCCTGATAATTCCAGAAAGCATTTCCAATATCTGAGAAAGATCCCTTAGTGCTTGAGTTAGGGGGAAATAAGCTTTTGGACAAAGGTTTTAAACCTTGTTCAAGTTGGTGATCCCCAACACTCTTCACTTTGGTTGTGTTAGTTAGAGTTTCTTATTATTTTGTTCTTGTTCTTATTTTTCTTCTATTGTTCTTCTTCCTATCATTCTTGTTATATTTACTTGTATCTTTGCTTAGAGTTGTAATCTCATCTCCATCTTTCTTTTTACTACTTCTAGTTTATTTGTATCTTTTTGTCAAAGAGTTGTATTTTCTATATTCTATCATCTTCTATTTCTTCCTTTATTTATTTGTATTTTCAGTCAAAGAGTTGTAATTTTATTTAATCAATCATTATTTATTTTTAATATTTTGTTTAGAGTTGTAATTATCTTACCTATTTCCATTGAGGCAAAACTATTTTTCCTAACACAATATGCGTTTCATCTCGAGTAAGTGCCTTTGACCTGTTTTTTCAGTTTTTGTGTATGCTTGGGGATTTTTTTTATACATGCTTAGGAATGCCAATGGTATGGAATTTGAGAGTTTGTTTTTGGTTTCCTCGAGTTATTTTAGTCACATTTCGATATTAGGGACGTTCAAAATGGCCCTAAAATTTTTTTTATGCCACTTCTGTGTTTCTGGGCCTTCGACCGGAATCTAGGGAATTCTTTGATTTCGGTAGGTTCATCCCCTCCGACCTGTCTTTAGGCGTCGAGGATACCCCGCATTTCCAAAATATTCCTCTCCTCTCCGAGCAATATCCTTAGAGTCATCCATGTTTTGGCCATCTTTCCTTCGGTCAGAATACTAACTGCTTGGTTTTTGTCTCAAATGTCTGATGAACTTCGTCAATTACATGAACACGGGTTCTACCTCTTTGACCAGGAGATTTTTAACATGGCTTGTGAACAAGGTGCCTTTGGGGACAGTGCGAGGGCGAGACTCCGAGAACAACCAGAGAGTTGGTTGGCCGTCCCAACAACCAAATGGCGGAGAGGCTCGAAATGCCCGAAGGCAGGGGGTTGACTGTGGAAGAAGTCAACAGAGCTCTAATTCCACACCCTACCTAGATGTACGAGGGTGATGGGTTTGAAACGGAGGACTATCATACCCTGCTCTGACACCTCGACGCCTTGGAATGTTGGGTTTTATGCCCTTATAAAACATGTCGAACATGGAACACGATTTTATATTGTCGATAGAAGTAGTAGAAATCATTTAGTTTGACAACCATGTTGCTTACTTGTTTTATTACATGATTATTGAAATAATACAAACAATTATAAAATCACGAAACATATGGATTGTTACAGTTATACTGACTAGGTCACAGTGGGTTATAGTTGTAATTATAAGTTCAAAAGAACGAATCCTAAGATTAGATTAGTGCATTGGATTTTCACTGATTAGGCAATCTATGATATGATCTACTTATACATTCGGGGTGTGATGTCTTATCCAAGGCATTGAAAAAGTACATAAGATCAAATGTATTTGGTTACATCGGACTAGGACCGATATTGATTATTGATTGATAAATAAGTATCATTGTTATCGAATCTAATCAATGTCACAACGTTGACCATAGGTTAAGTTAATCTTAATTCTGAGTGATAATATTCTGCTAATTATATTATTTAAATCTTTTGACTTGTTCGTTACCAGCTTACCCTACGGTCTAGCCCATACTTACATCTTGGAAATTTAGTAGTGTAATTGAGTGGGAGTATTATTCATAGATATGAAATCTATAACTTCTGAATGAGAAGGGGAAAGATGATTTCCTTAATTGCTTTGTTCAAAAGGTTAAATGATTGAGATCTCATTTCTGTGATTAAGTTCACGGAAATATTTTTTATAAGGAACTTATAGGGAGTTAAGGATAAAATACTGATGAGGGGTAAAACGGTAATTTGCACCCATCTCGTTAGTAAGTCATCGATAGTGGATTGAGTAACTGTAATGGTTATAACAATGGATAACGTATATATGGTTTGTAAAATACGTTATATGAATTCAAGAGTTCAATTTCGAGTCTATAGTAAAGTCACGAGGAATTAATTAGGTAGTGAAATTATTCGTAAATAAATTCATGGTAACTTATTGGAGCTTGATTTCATGGATCCATGGTCCCTGCATCACCTTTGAGTATATCATCTAAAATGTCTCAACTAATTGATTTAATTATCAATTAGGATTTTTTTAAAGTTGACTAAGTCAATTTTGGAAAATTTTACAGAGATATGAGATTTAGAGAATAAAAGAGAATCTTTAGGTAAGTTTATTAATATTGATAAATTGGTGTCAATATAAATAAATAAAATTAAATCAAGTTTAAAATTATAATTAGTTAATTTGAATAAGGATTTAATTAATTAATTAAAAATAAATGAATAAAAAGTTTTGAATTTAGGCCCAGGATTTAAATTCAAAATAAATGTATTGGGCCCAAGTCCATTTGTGGGAGCCCAAGGCTTTTATCTTTTTGTTTATTATTTAATTAATTTAAATTTAAATAAAATCAATTAAGTTGTCTATATAAGGAATATGATATCTAGGGTTTTCATAAGTGAGTATCAGTTGATTCATTGGGCAAGTGAAAACCTAGACCCTCTAATCATTTCTTAGCCATTATCTCTTCTTCTATTCTAGGTATCTATCTCGTGTGTTGAGAACCAGCCCACATTAGTTCTAGGTTGATCAAAGGCTTGGTAAGGGAGATTGTGTTCTGATCTAGTTCAATCTCTTGATAATACTCTGCTACGGAAAGGAATAAAGGGTTAGAGAGATTGAAGGAAGGAGTTGTTCCAGTTCACTGCGTATTCGTAAGTTTCTACATTTTTGTGTTTATGTTAATTTACGAATCTGATGTTTTTATGTATGTCATGTTATTCTATGTTTCTATTAAGTGTTTGGAAAAATAATAGGAAGCATGCATCTAGATTTAAATTCCAAGATCCTACAATTGGTATCAGAGCCAGGTTGCCTAGATCTAGATGTTAAGAATGCATGATTATAAGTGTTTGTTGACATGTTTAATTTTAAAAGTTTAATTGGATGGTACATGAAATTTGATATGAATGTTTTGAATGTTTATGTGTCATATTGCTATTTTAAGTTGTCATAATTTTCATGCATTTTGAGATCTTA
Organism: Humulus lupulus; assembly: GCF_963169125.1. Classification (NCBI taxonomy): domain Eukaryota; kingdom Viridiplantae; phylum Streptophyta; class Magnoliopsida; order Rosales; family Cannabaceae; genus Humulus; species Humulus lupulus. The sequence goes on from NC_084795.1 coordinate 24,296,012, forward strand.
GTGGATTCTTGGTAAAATGCATATTGAAAAATTGCACAATTTTTTGTTTTTGTTTTTTGTTTTGAAGTGGCGGCTCTATAACATTTTGAGACTTGGAATTGCACTCTTGAATTCATAGAACACTCTATAACAAATATAGATACGCTATTAATTATCCATTGTTACAACCATAATTGCCACTCAATCCTCTATAGACGGTCTACAATGAGATAGGACTAAAATACCGTTTTACCCCTCATTGTATCTTATCCTTAAAACACTTAGTTCCTTGTAAATGATATTTCAGTAAACTAATTTAATTACTGAAATGAGATCTCTATCATTTAACACCTTGAACCAAACTAAAAGGAAACCATTGTTTCACTTCTTCATCAGAAGCTATAGATGTTCATATCTATGATTAATAGTCACACTCAATTATACTACCGAGTTCCCAAGATGTAAGTATGGGCTAGTTCGTAGGGTAAGCTGGTAACGAACAAGTCAAAGAACTCAAATAATATAACCAGTTAGAATACTAACCACTCAGAATTGAGATTGAATTGACCTATGGTCAACTATATGATATGACTAGAACAGATAATAACGGTATGTTTACTTATCTTATCAACTGTCAATATCGGTCCAGTCCGATGTAACAAATACATCCGATCTTATCTACTTTGCTAATGATTTGGAAAGAACATAACACTGTAATGTGTAAGTAGATCATATCGTAGATTGGCAAGTCAGTGTAAATCCTGTGCACTGACTAATCTTAGGACTAACTTATTTTGAACATATAATCATATTTATATTCCACTGTGATTACGTCACAATAAATAAGATTAGCTATATGCTTGGGATTTAATAGAAGTTTATATTAAACAAATAATCATGAAAATAAAACATGTGAGCAAAGTGATTGACCAAGTCAAAAACAATTTATATTCTTTTATTGATAATAAAATGAGATTACAAAGAATTTGGGTTTTAATTAGGGCATAAAACCCCAACAGTTCAGTGGGGCCTCATGGCGCTTTGATTTTGTCTCCCAACGGAAGGTGTTCATTGGACATCTTAACATGGTTAAATTTCTTGGGATAGATGTTTATAGATGGACCTTCTATAGACTCATCCCTACGGTGACTATAGGAATTAAGTCTATAATAATCGAAACCATGGGTCAAACTCACAAAGTAAGAAATATTTGTGACTCTCGCCTACCGGGACACATGAGTTTTCGTTACTTTGATCGGATGGAATAGGTAGTTAATAAAAGTCTATGACTTTTTATTAATTGAGATGTTTCTCTATTTAACTAAGTGAATATTTGTGACTCTCACCTACTGGGACACATGGGTTCTTGGCTAGTTAAAGTACCTAAGAAATAGAAGATAAGTGTTTTAGTATTTTGCTTATCTCAAAAAATTTTGTATGTTATGCTATTTCTAAAAATTTAATGAATAAATTTTTGTAAAACAATGCGTTGATTTCTACTTAGTTGATAATCGAATCTCTAGGCTTCCTACCTCATACTCTCTCTAATCTCTAAAAGGTTACTCTATGGTGAGAACCTCACGAAATGTTTGTTCAACATCAACATGGTGTTGATTATGGACAACATCGAGTTCGTGATAATCAAAGATATCTTATTTTTTCATATGTAACGATCACCAAATCCTTCAAAAAGGATTGTTGATGGTGGTTTGAGCAAAGAAAAGAATGATAATAGTACTAAACAAGCTCAAAGAGAAGCTGCTTTAAGCTTCTTCTTCGAAGAGCAAGAGAGGAAGAAATTCATACAAAAAGAACAAGAAGTCCACTAGCAAGGCACCAAATACTGCAAAGCATCTTGGAGCAGGGCCTGATTATAAGTACACAAAAAAGGGGAGTGTTTCCAACTGCAAGGAGACTGGAATTGGAACAAGATTGCTCAGCACTCAAGGCATATGGAACCCAAGATAACGAAATTTATCTTGGATGCATGTGATTTTAGAGGATGATACTTCGGTTTTGGATCGCTGAATCAAAATCTACTAAACATGCATGTATTTTTTTTTTTTTTACACTTTTTAGCATTGGGAAAGCCATGAAGGATACAAAGCCAAAACTTGGAATCCATCAAGGGTTGTTCATATCAAACAAGGAAAAAAAATAAGCTTGAATGAATTTTGGAAATAAATATATTGTTTAAAGACAATGTTTATTTTATTCCGATTTTCAATGAAAATTTTAATTTCAGTTTTTCTTATTACATCAACAACAATTTGTAGTTACTTTCACAAGTAATACAATCCTATTTCTTTAAATGGATGTGAATTATGGGGTGGATGTATGAAAACGGGCTATATCTATTGTAACTAAACGAACCCTATGTTATAAATAACGAGTTGTTTAAGCTAGCTAAATCTAGGACCGTTAAACGACAAAAGGTAAATAGCGTTATAAATGACGTACCTTTGGCATTTTCTCTTTGGTCATATTTGCTATGATAGGATTCAAAGACTAACAAAGGCTGGGCCTTTGAGAGAACTCACCTAGGGTGACCTACCTGTTTGTGAATCTAGTCTCGAGGGTAGAATGACAAAGCATCCATTCTCTGTGATAGGAGAAAGGGCCAATGAACCACTATGGCTAGTATGTTCAAATGTCTGGGGAGATATGAATGTTCAAGTGAGGGGTGGTTATGAGTATTTCCTCACCTTCATTGACGATTGCTCTAGAGACTCATGTAAGTACCTAAAGCATAGAATTCTGCGAATTTATTAAGAAGTTCATAGAATTCATTGATATGGCTTTGAAAACCATATTAGGTAAAATGTTAAAGATCTTGCGATCTGATTGGGATGGATGATATTTGGATAATCAGAACCAAGATCATTTAATTGAACTTGGAGATTTCTCTAAGGCAACTATCCTAAGGACTTTGCAACTGAACAGTGTTGTTGAGCGGTGTGAATCGCACGTTTATGAAAATGTGTGTTCTATGATAAGCAATTCAACTCTACCAACTTCTTACCCAAATCTTTTCTGGAGACATACTACCTAGACCGCATGTGACATTTTTTAAATGTTGTGCCATCTCAAAAATTGTTTCCAAGACACCACTAGAATTATGAAATGGTCGTGAACCTGGTTTACGTCATTATGAAATTTGGGGGTGTCATGTTTATGTCCTGAGGAAAAAGGTAGGAAAGCTAGATATTGAGGTTTGCTTGTTTGATGACTATTCTAAAGGTACTCAGGATGGTTTGTTTTATAGTCCAGTAGACAAAAAAGTTTTTGGCCCTACAAATGCTACTTTTCTGGATAACGACTACATAATTAATTTAAAGTCTCATAGAAAAATAGTATTAGATGGAAAAACAATCAACTATTGTTCCATCCTCACCGATGCAAGTCGATGAAAACAAGGTAGATTTAGAAACCACTAATCCAAGTCAGAAAGATACGATGCCTCATCATAGTGTGAGGGTTTCTTGGAACCTGGTACCTATGAAATGGATAGTGAAACCCACAAGCTGGTTGGGGACACAAGTAACAATGATTCGTTGGCCTTTAAACAAGCGATGGGTAAGTCTGAAGGGGATCTTTGACTCGAAGCCAAGTACCATGAAATAGAGTCTAAGTACTCTTAATTTGTCTAAGATCTTGTAGATGTGCCATTGGACTTTAGGCCCATGGGGTGCAAGTGGATCTATAAGAAGAAGAGAGGAGCTGATGGAAAGGTCAAGACATTTAAGGCTCGACTCGTGGCAGAGAGAGAAAGTTGACTTAAGGAAAACTTTTTCTCCGGTAGCCATGTTAAAATTCATTTAGTATACTCTTATCCATAGCCATAACTCTTGATTAAGAGATAAGGCAAATGGACATCAAATAAGTATTTTTAATGGATATCTTGATGAGACCATTAACATGGATCAATCAGAAGTATTTAAAGTAGTTGGACAAGAAAGTCGGCAAGCTGAGTAGGTCAATCTATGGACTTAAAAAAGCTTCGCGCTCCTGGAACTTATGGTTAAATGGAAACATTAAGACCTGAGTTTTTGAACAAAATGTAGTTGACCCTTGTGTTTGAAAACTTAGGGAAAAAGACATTGTGGTGTTCTTAATCCTTTATGTAGATGATATCCTATTCATTGGAAACGAAATTCCAGATTTCGTTGTAGCAAGTCGCGTTCTTGGTATCCAGAACATTAGAGATAGAAATAACTGAATTTTGGCTCTAACTCAAGCGACCTACATTAGTGAGGTTCTTGGTCATTATAGAGTTCCAAGAAAGGATGTTCAGTGTCTTGACATGGAATTTATTTTTCTAAGCAATAGTCTCCACAGACTCCTCAAGAGAAAGAAAAGATTTAACGAATTCCTTATGCTTTTGCAATTAGAAATCTAATGCATGCTATATTGTATGTTGTGACCGAAGATCTGCTATGCAGTGGGAGTGGTGAGCAAGTGTCAGTAAAACTTTGGAAATGAACAATAGAGGGGGTCGGTATCTTTGATGGACTAGATACTATAAGTTAGTATTTTCAAGTGGATTTTTGAACCTGTTAGGCTACACATATTCAGATTTTAGACTGATGTTGATGACATGAAGTGTACTTCTGAAAAATATGTTTACTCTTGTAGGTGAAGCTATGATTTGGAGAAGCGATAGGTTGTCTGCCATCTCAGTAGCTGTGATTCGGAAAAGCGTTAGGCTATCTGCCATTTCAAAATCCACCTTGGAGGCTGAGTACATATCTGCGTCTATGGCGGCTAAGGAAATAGTCTGGCTAAGGAAGTTCTATACGAATCTTGGTGTTATTCCAGAAATGGATAAACCACTCATTTTGTCTAGTGAATATAATGAGGCAATAGGAAATTCTAAAGAACCTCAAAGCTACAAAATAGCAAAGCATATAGAGAGAATGCACCACATTATCGAGGATGTGTGACGAAGGCGTGATGTAAACGTGATGAAGATAGCATTGGAGGCAATCTTTCATATCCTTTTATGAAGATATAAGCAGAAAGCATAATTTTGAAGCATGTAGAATGCATAGTTTTGAGAAACATGTCCCATTTGTTTTAAAAAGGCAAGTGGGAGTTGTTGGGTTTTATGCCCTTATAAAACCATGTCGGACATGTAACACGATTTTATATTGTCGATAGAAGTAGAAGAAACCGTTTAGTTTGACAACCGTGTTGCTTGCTTGTTTTATTACATGATTATTGAAATAATTCAAACATTTATAAAATCACGAAACATATGGATAGTTACAATTATAGTGACTAGGTCACAGTGGATTATAGTTGTAATTATAAGTTCAAAAGAATGAGTCCTAATATTAGATCAGTGCATTGGATTTTCACTGATTAGGAAATCTACGATATGATCTACTTACACATTTGGGGTGTGATGTCTTATCCAAGGCATTGGCCAAGTAGATAAGATCGAATGTATTTGGTTACATCGGACTAGGACCGATATTGATTATTGATTGATAAATAAGTATCGTTGTTATAGAATCTAATCAATATCACAACGTTGACCATAGGTTAAGTCAATCTTAATTCTGAGTGATAATATTTTGCTAATTATATTATTTAAATCATGATTAGTGCCCAAAACTACACATTTGTTGATTTTAATTGTCAAAATAAATTTAGTTTTAATTATTTTCATAGAATTAATATGATTTAATTTATAAAAGAAAATATTTAATTTTAATTTAGTTTGTTTTATTTTGTAGGATTTAATTGATATTTTTGGCACTGGAAACAAAGAAAAAAAGAAAGAAGAAAGAAGAAAGAAGAAAGAAGAAAGAAGCAAATAAAATTGAAGAAACAAAGAAAATGTGGCATTTTTGGAGCGAAAAGGCCCAATTCGAAGGCCAAAGCCCAACAAAATCTGTTTTTTTTCTCCTTGCCCAGCCGCCAGGTGTCGTCATCCAAGCCCGTCACACGTCCCAGCGGCTCCCTTGACTCGCGCCCCACCTGGCGACCTGCTCCACCTGCCTGGTGACCCGCGATCCCAGCTTCCTCCAGCGGCCCATTTGAAGCTTCCACCACACAGGCCCATCGACCCAATCCGAAGCACCCAAGCCATCTTTAGCAGCTGAAACATCCTCCAGTAGGCCCAACACCCCAAAGCCAGCCTTCTCCCCAACCCAACGTAATTCTCCTTCAGCCAGCTTGTTGACGTGGCATCCTCTGATTGGATGGGCTTGGTCAATGGTCTAGCTGCCACCAGCCACCTTTGGCCCAATTTTTTGTGCACTTTGGGCCTTGAAAATTTCCATTTTGAGCTTTAAAGCTCATCTTTTTTGGTGCTTTAGAAAAAGGGCATATTAACCATACACCAAAATAACTAGGTTAATATTTGTAATAAGATTTGATTTTTCAAAATCATATTTTATTATTAATATTTTAGATTTATTTTGTAAATCCCATTTTGTTGTTTAAGTTCTTTTTAGTCATTTTCTCCCTCTATAAATAGGGGCTTTCATTTCATATTTTCTATGTAATTTTTAGGTAGCAAAACTCTACCAAATTTTAGTCTTATTTCTCATATTTTCTCTCTAGAATTTCATGAAAATGTCTAGCATAATAGGCTAACCTTCCTAGGTTAGGATGATCCTATATGCACTATGACTTTGTTTGGTATTTTTGATTCACCATGTGCTTAAAGTTTATATATTTTTGATTCACCATGTGATTAAGTTCTCTACTTCTTCATCTTGTTATCTATATTTATGTTTACTAATAGTATAAAGATTTTGTCATGCACTTTCTATGTATTATCAAATTAGTGAAAATAATATAGATAATATCTTTATCATTTTCTCCATCTCATTCATATATATTTACTTTTGCTAAAATCTATATAGAATTAGTCATGCTCTTTCTATGTACTTTATAAATAGTAAAAGTAATATTTCTGTTAGGTTTTATGTCCAATCTTTTATTGCAATATTGCCAATGGTATAATGTCATTCTTAGATTTCTCATAAGATTTATCTCACCTTTCCATGGTAAAGAATAATAATCACTTGAATACATTTTTGTGAAACATATTTGTGCTTCAATGTTAAATCTTCCAAATGAATAGTTGGGATGTGAACTACTCATTTGTGTAATTTTTATGAATCAAATATCCAAATAAATAAGTATGCATATTGGTGACTCTTGATCCTTCGTACTTTTTACCTATTGTTACATCACACTTTAGTCTATCCTTATTTCTAATCTTTAAATCTAAAAAACAACAAAAATATCACTTGTTCTATTTTCTGCATATTATTTATCTCTAAACTTTATTTATTGATTAACTTTAATTCCTTGCCTCCTTGTTGAATTGACCGCCCAATCTATACTACAACCACCGCTTAGTGGATGCACGTTTTGGGCGTTAAACAAATCATTTGACTTGTTCATTACCAGCTTACCCTACGATTTAGCCTATACTTACATCTTGGAGATTTAGTAGTGTAATTGAGTGGGAGTATTATTCATAGATATGAAATCTATAACTTCTGAATGAGAAGTGAAAAGATGATTTCCTTAATTGCTATGTTCAAAAGGTTAAATGATTGAGATCTCATTTCTGTGATTAAGTTCACGGAAATATCATTTATAAGGAACTTAGTGGGAGTTAAGGATAAAATATTGATGAGGGGTAAAACGGTAATTTGCACCCATCTCGTTAGTAAGTCATCGATAGAGGATTGATTAACTGTAATGGTTATAACAATGGACAACATATTTATGGTTTGGAAAATACATTCTATGAATTCAAGAGTTCAATTCCGAGTCTATAGTGGAGTCACGAGGAATTAATAATGTAACGCCCTACTACCTTAGAGCCGTTACTAAGTGAGTTTAAAATGTGCGATTAACTCGCTCAGCAAGGTTTTTAGAACAAAAGTGTGATGAAACAAAAAGACAAGGCTGTAATCCTTAAAAGTACTCCATTACACTAAAAGTTTCAAGAGTTTAACATATGGGATCCCAAAACGAGGTTTGTAAAATATTTGCAACTCAAAATAGATGTACAGCTGACTAATTATCAAAAACAGAGTTTAGTACAACCATTTCTCAAAATGCCCCTGTTGACCCTGATTTTGGGCAACTAACACGGAGTCAAAATACGCTTGACGTGGATGAATGCATGGAAAAGAACGTGATGACGAAAATAATAAGAACACAAGATTTTATAGTGGTTCGGTCCTAGGATCTGGTAATAACCTACGTCCACTTAGATTGTTATTGATGTAGGATCCAAAGGAGTGATCAAAGAACTAGGGTTCAATGAGTTTCACCAACCTCAGAAGAACAATACAATATGACTAATTTGATAACTCTAATCTCCAATGATCTAGAAGTCAGAAAAGAAAAGAAGGTCCTCTTCCCTGAGCCCTCTTCTTCTATTTATAAGCTCATGGAAGATTTACATTGACTTGTTACAGATATTATTTCCTAAATAATTTGATACTCAGAAAATCATGGGATATAATTTCGGATTCCATCATAACTGCCTAAGATTTCCTCCGCGTATTATGTTCATATGACCAGGCTGGTCGTATAAAGAAACTGATTGCATGATACTAAATATCTTCCTGGTCAATAGTCGAGCACAGATTATGCCAGATGTCAGCCACGTGTAATTAATGCCTGCCAAGTCATTCACTTCTGATTTTTGGGATAACATTTGCCCCCTAAGTTTTTTTGGTGCGACCAGCAATAAAGAAACTTAAGGGAACAACCATTCATATTCCCATGATGTCTGTCAGAATCCCCATTCATTTTCGAAAACCGTGATATAATAATGACTAATCAAGCCTTTTCGTTTTCCAAAAATGCAATTTGACGGCTTATACACTTCCCCACGTTTTGAAAGTGGGAAGTGATGATTACTGCCTTTTGGCTGCCCCTTCAATCCCTATAAATAGGCTTTTCTTCTCTTTTAAGAAATTTTTACCCATCACCTTTGCCAATATTTTCAAGATCTTGCACCAGAGTTCAGAGCTTCGAAAACCAGCCCGACGTCTTGCCGCAAGTCTTCCGATTCAAGTTTCCATCTTTCTCCGAATCTCCATTTTCGCTCAAGTAAGAACATCGTTCTTTAAGCTTTCTTATACGCCATGCATGCTATTTCTGTACTCTGTGACCTCTGCGTTCTTGAATAGGGTTTTAAGAGTTTCTTGGTATAAGCCATCTATTGCTAGGTAAAAGTGCATTTTTATGCCTTGTATAGGTTAGGTCGATACCTTGGTATATAGAATCTCTGATTTAGGACGTTAGGTTGACGAAAGATTCAACCTTTAAGCCAGGTGAAAAAACCGAAATTTTTTCCCGCCCTTCAGAAGTCGAAAAAGTTCTTTTCAGAAAATATTTTTCTTTCCTTTTTGCTTCTATCCGTCTTTTAAACTACCCACGTTGAAGTTAGTGTAGGAATAGGATGCTGCAGGTTATTTAGGCACGAGCAACGTTATCCCAACTCCTCCCACTACTTCGCGGATTGTGTCTTATCTCCTCCATTGTCTGTTTGCAGTTCATATGCAAGACCCTTGGGGGGGAGAAAGACCTATCGAAGACGAACTCTTGGCCCAACTGCTCGAGGGCGAAGAGAATCCATCCACGCTGATTCCAGAAATTCCATTTTCACGTTCTAACCCAAATCCTCCACCAGCTCCTACTCAGAAAATGGCCAGAACAAAAACCATGGCTAGAAAAAGACGCAACCCTTACTCTCCAAGTCAGCCTCCTGCTGATGCTCCCTCGACTAGTGGTTGAGGTGAATTCCCTCCTGAAAATGAAGTTCAGAGGCGTGCCCGTCCTCGCCATGCCGACTGTTGAGTGGCATGTGGTATCCCCAAGTACGGTGACAATTCGCATGATCAACAACTATTTAAATAAGTACAATCTAACGGGGATAGCCCTAGTCAGACCTTCCATCGACCAGTGAGACAACCTGCCAGGGGGGCTTATAACGCCTGGTCGAGATACCATGTCGAGGCGGGTGCCACCCTGCCTCTTCATTCATTTTTCTAAGGGGTGGCAAACTACTTTAGGGTGGCCTCTTTTCAAATTACCCCGAACGGGTATAGGATGCTGGCCGCGCTCTATATCCTTTATAAATTCAAAAAATGGCCGGCCCCTTCTCCTCACGAGGTCAATTATCTGTTTGATCTCAAGTCCAACCCCAACCAAGATGGTACGGGGTTTTTCCGCTTTTGCCACCAGGAGACCGGACGCACCTTTCTGTCCGAGACCACTCATATCTCCAACGTGGGGAAGTATCATATGGAGTACTTCCTTACGCCCGACATCGCCACGGACAATCTGGCCTTCACCCGAGGAGGTAAGGAAAATAATGATCCTTAAAACAGTAGTTCCTGCGCTTTAAATCTTTCCTGTCATAATACTTCACTGTTCCATTGTGTTCCAGGTCCATGGTTATGCCTGACCCCCACTCCAGGAATGGAGTCAAGGGCAGCACTCTTAGCCAGTACACCAAATGCTGCTAAGAGTGTAAAAAATTTGATCAATGAGGCTAACCTTAGGTCGGCTGGCCTTAAGGGCTCCCAACCTGCGACCAGCGAACCCGCGGCGGGTGGTGTTCACGCTGATGTGGGACCTGAGTAGGGACCCGAGCAGCAACCTCAGGTGCCTCCTAGTAGGAGACCAACTGGGGTTACAATCAGTGAACCTACGGTTCCCCACCAAGCAGCAGAACCGTCGGTCCCCAAGGGCAAGGGGAAACAAAAGGCTGTTGAGCCTACCGAACAGTCTGACGACTCGTCGGAAGTAAACAGTATATCATTCTCGTTTTTTAAGAATCTACCAATTCCTTCCCATCTATTTGATGGGGATGGCAACTTTAGGAATGCCCCTTCTTTAAACTCAGATTTCTTCCAGGGACTAGGTAGTTCAGTAGATAATGTTACGACCAGTAGGTGTAGCTTGGGTATTTTACTTGTAATCCTTTCACTTTGATCTCTGCTCCTCGTGACCCTTTAATCAAACTGTTCAAATTGTTTTCCTTTGCGCAGGTATGGACTCTGAGGACTTCTTCGAGCATTACCAAACTGCTGCTGTTATTTCTGTCCCAAAGGATAGCAAAAGGGCTTGAGGGGAAAGCATCAAGACCCCTTCAAAGAAGGCTCGAACGGAGGATACTCCCGGCGCCGGCCCCTCTAAGGAAAGCACGATGCCTCCGCCTCCCACTGAACAGTCGACGCCTGCGCCTGAGAATTGTAACGCCCCAACTCCAGGGACCGTTACGGTGTGCCTTGTAAACAGTGCTAAACTCGCTAATCGAGTCATTTGGCCAAAAACGTGTAACTAAGTATGATTAGCGATTTAGGGATTAAACATTTTGGTTAAGATGTAACGTTTCCCTAGAACGTTTAATATATATACATTGGGATCCCGAAAATATAATTTCAGAGTCTATTACAGAAAATATTTACAACAGGCCGTTCTAAGCGGTAAAACAGGGTTCAACCCTAGTTCCTCTTTAAACCTCGGCCGTGGCGGACGAGCGGCTGCATATATACACATCATCACCTAAGCTCTCCAAGTCAAGGATGGTCCAGCTTCCCCTTTCCTTTACCTGCACCACATAGCACCCGTGAGCCGAAGCCCAGCAAGAAAACCCGATAAAGCATGATATAGTATCAACAATAATCATAATAGCCATTCAGGACCAACGATCCAAAACAGATAGGTGACAGTAGCCAAAAGTCACAGAAGTGGGTACAGCTCCCTCTAGCCATGTGACGATAGGGTCACCAGGGCTTAATTGATAAGTGGTTCCTTCATAAGTTTGATCAGGATAGGTGCATGGTGATTGGTCACCAACATAACCATCCTCCCGACTCTAGAGTCGTAACTAAGGACAGCGTCCCCCGGCCATGTGACAAACAGTCACCAGGGTCATATACCTTGGCTGTAAACATCTGGTCTTAGACCAGGTAAGCTCTTATAATTCTCATTGACCCTATATGGATCATTCAATGCCAACCTCGATTAGATCTAATCTTCATTTGGCCCGGCGTTCACAACGCACTGCCACTTCTGATACTTGGGTCGGTGAAACACGACCAGTGCTCAGCCCGTGGTGAACTTAACTAATAAGTCACAGCTTCAGAGACGGATCTAACACCATTGCCGATTCTGACTAATAAGCCAGCGCTATACACAGGTAAGCCATGCCACCAAACACATATCACATGTCCAATATCCATAAACAAGGCATTCAACATGCTTACTTAACAGGTACTAGTACAATTAGGTCCATGCACATCACAGAGGCTCAAGCTCTGAACGATATCATACCCAGTACACAAAGCATGTCCTAAACACATGTTTCTCGTGCATCATATGCATAATATTCAACAATCCAACATGCACCAGCAACAGCCATGCATGTCACGTTTAATAGTCAACTGACATGCATCAAGAACAGCCATGCATGTCACATATAATAATCAACCAACATGCATCAATAACAGCCATGCATGTCACATATACACAGGGTGCAGTTTTCTTACCTTAGATTCGAGCTAGAATGATAACAAGAACGACCCTTGAGAACGATCAACTTTTAGTCCTTTAGCGATCACCTAGTCATAACCAAATATAGGATATCATCAATAAAAATGATCAACATAAGTTCCCAAACCAAGATCTAGCCTCCGAGACACCAATCCCCACTTAACCGGGTACTAGGTTCAACCCCGAGGCCTAAGGCTTGAATCCCCAAGCTAAAAACACCATTCTGGCCAAAATTTCCCTAAGGGCCGCGGCGCGCCACAGTCGCGGCGCGGCGCCCAGCCCATTCCAGGCAAAATGACAGCACGCACACCTGATTTTTCCCCTGCGTTTTCCCTTGGAACCAAACCCTGTAATCAACTCCAAACCTTCTCTAAACACTCAATTAAACCTCTAAGCATCACCCATAACTTCCCCTCATCAAAACCCAACCTAAACATCAATTAAAACCTCTTCAAACCCAATCTTCCAACAAGAATCAAAAGTTGAATAACTAAAGGGAAAAAACAGAGCACAATCTGAATTTAATGACTAGAACTCACCTTAAAACTAGCTTTGAACCTTCCTCAACGGTTGAACCAAGTCCACAACCTTAGCCCTTGGGTTTCTTAGCTTAATACCCCACTTTGAGCTCAAGAACACCAAAGAAGAATATGGAGAAGGGTGGTGCACGGGAAGGAGAAAGACACTCTGTTTTGGCTCTGTCTAATTCCACAAGCTTCTACAGCCAGCAGCCAACTTAAGTCATACAAATCCAAACCTAAATGACCAAAATACCCTTAAGTCACTTAAAGCCTCTAAAACCACTTCAAGGGTAAAATTGGTACTTTCCACTTATCCCGTTGATAATAATTAACGCTTCCCAATTCCCGCTAATCTTAATATTCTCAAACATCAATAAATTATATCCCATCACCCTTTAATTCCCGGTAATGTTCTAGTCATCAAAATGACCCCGAGCCCCGAACTTAAACCCATTATGACTAGACCGAACACTTACATCTCATGATTGTCGAGTAGCTCGAACCAATCCACCTTATAAGGTGACCTTATTAATTAATCACAACCATGCACCCAAAATACACAATTACGCCCACAGCGGCCAAATTACCAAAATACCCTTATAATAATAAATACTCCCATATGCATGCATTCACCATCATATAATAATATAATTCACATGAACATGCATATGATCATTGACTAACATAATAAATCAATTATGGCCCTCTCGGCCTCCTAATCAAGGTCCTAAACCTTATTAGGAAATTCTAGGCATTACAAGAATCGACAACCTTCTTCCAGGGCTGCTGGTAGAGAGACTCTGGAAAACTTGTCCGAAGGCTCCCTGTCCAGCCTCGTGGTCAGGTCAGCCAGGGAGAGAATCTACAAGCTCTCGAAGCACAGACGCAGCCAGGCCGCCATCAACGAAACTACCTCAATGGAGGCCGGCCAAATTATTAACAGAGGGCTGAATGAGATAGTCAGCGTAAGTCACTTTCTGTTGTTTCATCATTTACTCTGACTTCTATTCCTTACTTTTTCATTTTTTGTTTTCAGGGACTGCTGTCTTTGACTGCTGGCTGGCGCCGTACTGGGGCGTTGGTTTCTCGCGGACAGAACTTTGACTCCAGGCTTACTCAAGCTAAGCAAGTACTCGAGGATGAGAAGAAAAAGCTGCTCGAGGAAAACAAGGAGCTGTCCAAGCTGAATGAATAGCTATGCGAGGTCCAAGCCACCCTCACCCAGGAGCTTCAGGAAAGTCAAGGGGCTTTGAAGAAAGCCATTGATGAGCGGCACAAATGGAGGGAGAGTTCTATACTCCACACCCAAGAGTGCAAACAACTCACTCTCGACCTGACCGCCAGCAGGGATGAGGCAAAGAAGCTTGAGGAGCGGGTGCGCGAGCTCAAGGGATGAGTACAGGAGCTAGAGGAGGATAGTGCCAAAACTCTGAAGAAGTACAAGGAAGCCACCTTTCTTTGCTTCTATGACTTCTAGAGGACAATCGAGAGGCCAACATTAACTATCTCTCTGAGCGGTTGCAAAGGACGCTGATGGCGCAGTGCGCTGCTCGGTTGGAGGCGGAAGAGAGAGCCAAGGCCAAAACCCCTGCTGCTGATGCTGCGGCTGGACCTCCGGCTGATCAGAGTGCTCCTAACCTAGAGGACCCTCCTGCTCCCCAACAAAATTAATATTTTTTTATTATTTTTTTCAGCTTTTATGGCCCACGGGTCTTTTTGTAAAGACAATTTTTTTCTTTTATTGCTGCGAGGGCAGATTTTTTACTTATGCTTGAACAATTACATCCGAGCAGTACTGCTCGCGGTGTAAAGGTCTTTTCCTTTTAATTTCGTATTTACATCCGAGCGCTAATGCTCGCGGTGTAAACGATTGCCTTTATGATATTATAATGTTTCTTTTATTATAATACCTGTTCGCATGACCGAACTTAGCATAGTACTTTGGTTTGATTTTACAAAACATAAATTTTTGAAAAATGCTCTAAGTACCGTAGCATGCTTTCACTTATTTTGTTCATGTGTTTACATACCACATGGTACGCTTTGCTATCGATGTACCTTATATGCCCCCCAAGTGATCGAGGAGCTTTAGGTCCTTGGTCACTTGCCTTGACCATAACCAGTTCGAACATTACTGCTCGATGCAAAATTCAACACTTGTAATACAGCAAAACAACACACGTAATGAACAAATACTTGTAAAAATAAATTTACAAAGGTTGGCAAGAATGACTGACGGCACACAGTCCCTTATAATCTCGTATTAAAAAATGGACTAAACATGTGTTTACGAGTGATCTTAAAAAGATCTTACACTTATAAGCGATTAGCCATACAACATGGCTAACCCTTTTTCGAAACTTGTAAAAAGTAAAAATTAATACAAGCCAATCCTTTAAGAAGGACTGTTTACTGATAATACTTGCGCAGGTGTTCTCCATTCCAATCACGTGGAACGAGATCTCCATTCATGTGTGCAAGTTTGTAGGTGCCCGGATGAAGGACGTCTTCAATCTGGTAATGTCCTTCCCAGTTTGGTCCGAGTACTCCAGCAGTAGGGTCGCAGGTATTTAAGAAAACTCGTCATTGTACTAGGTCACCGACGTTGAATTTTCTTTCTTTTACCCTCGAGTTAAAGTACCGGGCGACCTTTTGCTGGTACATAGCAACTCAGAGTTGGGCTTTTTCTCGTATTTCGTCAATTGAGTCTAGGGACTCCATCATTAGTTGGCTATTTTGGCCCTGGTCGTATGTAATGCGTCGATGTGAGGGGGGATCTAACTCGACAGGTAACATGGCTTCATATTCGTAGGCTAAGGAAAACGGGGTATGACCTGTCGCCGTTCGGTGAGAAGTTCTATACGACCAGAGGACTTCAGGCAGTTGTTCTGGCCATGCTCCTTTAGCGTCTTCAAGCCTTTTCTTCAAGGTGTCCTTAAGAGTTTTATTTACGGCTTCGACCTGTCCGTTTGCTTGTGGATGTGCGACTGAAGAAAAGCTTTTGATAATCCCGTGCCTTTCGCAGAAATCGGTGAATAAGTCGCTGTCAAATTGGGTTCTGTTGTCTGAAACAATCTTTCGGGGCAAACCATAGCGGCAAACAATGTTCTTGATGACAAAGTCAAGAACTTCCTTGGTCGTTATGGTAGCAAGTGGTTCAGCTTCGGCCCATTTGGTAAAGTAGTCAACTACCACAACTGCGTACTTTACTCCGCCTTTTCCTGTGGGTAGGGATCCAATCAAGTCAATGCCCCATACTGCAAAAGGCCAAGGACTCTGCATCTGTTTTAACTCATTTGGAGCTGCTCGTGGAATTTTGGAGAACCTTTGACATTTATCGCATTTTCGTAAAAATTTCATCGAATCTTCGTTCATAGTCGGCCAGAAGTAGCCTTGCCTTAGAATCTTTTTTGCCAAACTTTGCCCCCAGCGTGATCCCCGCAGAAGCCTTCATGTACCTCTTTCATTAGCTCCTTAGATTTTTCTGGTGTAATGCACCTGAGTAGTGGCATGGAATATCCTCTCCGGTACATAATACCATCGACTAGTATGTACCTAGCAGCCTGTCTTTGTAGAGTTCTGGCTTTGTTTCTATCTGTTGGTAGCACACCATCTGTCAGATACTCTAAGTAAGGTGCCATCCATGTATCTTCTATTCGGATTTCCATACTGGCCTCTATTGCTCGTATGCTTGGCTCACTTAATCTTTCTACTGGCACAATGTTCAAAGTGTCAGCATCTTTCGCGCTCTTGAGTTTGGCTAAGGCATCTGCATTCGAATTCTGATCCCGCGGTATTTGTTGGAGGGTATACTTCGCGAACTAGGCTAACAGGTCTTTAGTTTTATTCAAGTAGGCCACCATTTTTAGGCCTCGTGCTTGATATTCCCCTAGAACTTGATTCACTACCAGCTGTGAATCACTGTAAATATCAAGCGCCTTTATGCTCATGTCTTTGGCCATTCTCAATCCAGTGAGGAGTGCTTCGTATTTGGCTTCATTATTTGACGCGGTGAAGTCGAACCTAATGGCGTAGTGAAATCGACGCCCTTCCGGTGTTATCAATATCACTCCCGCTCTTGCATGGGATTCATTGGACGACCCATCCGTGAATAATTTCCACGAAGGAACTTCATCTTGAGGCTCAGGCGCGCTAGGCTTTTCACACTGCTTGCTATCTGGGAGTTCCGTGAACTCTGCAATAAGATCGGCCAAGACTTGCCCTTTCACTACTGCTCGCGGTGAATATGTAATGTCAAACTGCCCTAGTTCGACTGCCCATTTTAATAAACGCCCAGCCGCCTCTGGTTTTTGGAGGACTTGCTGAAGGGGCTGGTCGGTTAAGACTGTGATAGGATTGGTTTGGAAGTAAGGGCGCAACTTCCTTGAGGCCAAGATTAAGCAATATGCTAACCTTTCGAAGGGTGGATATCTCAGTTCTGCCCCGATCAGCCTCTTGCTTACATAGTAAACCGCTTTTTGTACGACCTCTTCCTCTCGTACTAGTACCGCACTAGCAGCAACTTCAGTGATCGACAGGTAAATGAAAAAAGTTTCTCCTTCGATTGGCTTTGATAAAATGGGAGGTTGTGCCATATGGGCTTTCAAGGCTTGGAAAGCTTGCTCGCAGTCTCCTGTCCATTCAAATTTTTTATTGCCCCTAAGTAGATTGAAAAAAGGGACGCATTTGTCTGTTGATTTTGAAATAAATCTACTTAGGGCTGCAATCCTCCCGGTTAAACTTTGTACATCTTTGATCTTTTCTGGCGATTTCATGTCGATCAGGGATTTTATCTTGTCGGGGTTGGCCTCGATTCCTCTTGAATTTACAATGAACCCCAAAAACTTCCCTGATCCAACTCTGAAGGAACATTTAAGAGGATTTAGTTTCATCTGGTACTTGTTCAATACATCAAAACATCCTTGTAAATCCTTCACATGTCCTTCTGCCTTTTTAGACTTTACCAGCATGTCGTCCACGTATACCTCCATGTTTACTCCGATCAAATCTTTAAACATGTGGTTAACTAACCGTTGGTAAGTCGCACCTGCGTTTTTCAGTCCGAAGGGCATTACTTTATAACAGTATAAGCCCGTATCAGTCCGAAAGCTGGTGTGATCCTCGTCAGGGGGATGCATGCTAATCTGATTGTAGCCCGAATATGCATCCATGAAGGAGAGGATCTCATGTCCTGCAGTGGCATCGACCAACTGGTCGATTCTTGGGAGTGGGAAGCAATCCTTTGGGCAGGCTTTATTGAGGCCTGTAAAATCCACGCAGGTTCGCCCTTTTCCGTTAGGCTTGGGAACCAGCACTGGATTGGAGACCCACGATGGATAAAACGCTACCCTGATGAACCAATTCTCCTTTAACCTATTTACTTCTTCTTTTAAGGCTCTCGATCGATCTTTATCGAGCAGCCTTTGGCTGATAACCGCAGGGTCTATCCTAGCCATGTCTTTGTGCGACTAGGCAAAGACTTCCTAGTTCTTCCACAAAAATTCCACCAGTGCATGCTTCGTGGTTTGGTCCAGGTTTTTCCCGACCTTCACGACTCTGATCGGGTCTTTTTCGTCGAGTTGGACTTCTTCCAGGTCCTCGACGGGTCCAACGTTCTCTTCAAAATCCCCAAAGCGAGGATCTAAATCTCTATCCTCACTTTGGGAAACACCCTATTTGGTGACCTCATCATCGGATTGGGCTTGTGTATAAATTTCCATATGCAACCTATCTGAGGGAGTGCTCTTTGACGTTCCCTTTTTTGCCTTCGTGACTGAGGCGTTGTAGCACTCTCTGGCTTCCCTCTGGTTTCCCAACACGCGTCCTACCCCTGCGTCTGTCGGGAATTTCATGGCTAAGTGCCACATAGAGGTGACGGCCCGTAGATCAACCAGTATAGGCCTTCCAATGACGGCATTGTACGCCGAAGGACAATTGACTACTATAAAAGTAGCGAGTAATGTCCTGGTAGCAGGCGTTGTACCCGTTGTCACTGGTAGTCTGATTGATCTTGCGGGGGCGAGTCCCTCCCCAGAGAAGCCGTATATCGTTTGGTTGTAGGGCTCCAGGTCCTTAATGGACAACTTCATGCGTTCCAGCAAATATTTATACATGATATTCACCGAACTTCCTGAATCGACCAGCACTATCTTCACCATCATGTTGGCCATTTGGATATCCACGACCAGCGGATTGGAATGTGGGAACCGGACATGCTGGGCATCGCCATCAGAGAAGGTTATCTCGCCTTCCTCTGACCGAGCCTTCTTCGTCGTGCGGTCATCCACAGTCATCATCTCGATGTCCTGGTCGTGGCGTAGAGTCCGAGCGTATCGTTCCCTGGCCTTTTCGCTGTTTCCCGTGAGGTGCGGGCCTCCACAGATGGTTAACAATTTGCCAGTCACGGGGGCAGGCTGCAAAGGTGGCGAGCGTTGGCGCGTGGGCGCCTGCTCGTTGCCACCTGGAGCTTCTCGTTGGGAATTTCCCGAGGCCCGTACATATCTTCCCAAGTGTCCTTGTCTAATAAGGAACTCGATTTCATCTTTCAGCTAGTTGCATTCGTTTGTGTCATGTCCGTAGTCGTTATGATAACGACAGAACTTGGTGGTGTCTCTTTTCGAAATATCCTTCCGAATGGGGGCAGGCTTCTTATAAGGCACGCTGGAACTCGTGGCCTGATAAACCTCTCCCTGAGACTCAACTAGGGCAGTATAGTTAGTGAACCGAGGTTCATAATGGTTACCCTTGGCTCGTTTATTGTCAGAGGTGGAAGGATCATTGTGTGGCCGTTTTCCACCATTCTTGCCATTGCCGTTGTCGTTGCCGTTAGGCTTAGACCCATTGGTGGCTTTGGCGGGCTCGGTAGCCTTCTTATCCTTGCATGGAGGATGTGCTCAAATCCTCGTCTCTTCTCCGCTGCTCGCTAGCTCCGAGCCGGTTGAAGACGTTATTTTTCCTGGGTTGCCCCCTAGCATCCCGTCTGCTGGGTTGGTCATCTTGAGGTGGCTGAAGCCTGTTTCCTCCTCTTTCTTCATTCCTCCGACCGGCATTTCCTCTGCCGGAATCGGCTTCATCATAACCATTGCCATCTCTGAATTGTGATTGGCTATGATGGGATTGACTGTTCCCTCGATTTCCTTCCCGGGCTGAAACGTCCCGAGTGTTAGAGGGTGGCCTGCGTTGGTCGTTAGGTCCTCGTGCATTATCATGTCGTGGGGGACCTCGGACCGCAGAGCCTAACTCTGAGTTCCTCCTGTTACCAGGAGGATGTTGTCCTCTGTTTGGAAGGTTTGGCTCATCGCCCCTATGGCGTCTAGGACTGCGAGGCTAATGCCCGGTCCTATTCTGCCTCTGATGCGGGGGATTGCCGCGACCAGCTTGGGATGGAGGCTGTGCCTCAGGGTCCAGTGGGACATCGTCATGGGGCACCTGAGGCTGTTCGGGCCTTTGCGGACTCGAGGGTTGGATAGGTGGGCTAGGATTAGGACCCCTTTGTGTTGGTCCATTCGTAGGCTGATCAGGCTGCGAGGTAGGTGCAGCCTGATTCCTAGCCAATTGCAAGGCTACCACGAGAGCTGCCATAGCTTCGCTCTGGCGATGTTTCATCTCCTCCTGCTTCTCACTTAACTCCACGCGCTGCCGTTCAATTTCTTACTGCTGCCGCGCCATGATTTCGGCAGCACTTTCCTGGCTGGCCCTCAGATTGGCTAGCTCTTCGTGCAATGCCCTCAGAGTACTTTTTAGCATCGCGTCATCCATTTCTTCCTCTTCAGATTCCAAATGTGGCTCATCCTCAGCCACGTTAGGAGGGGGAGGAGGAGACGGGTTAGATGGTGCAGCGCTGGCCGCCTGTCCAGTTTTCCTAGTAGTATTCGCCATTGGTTTTCTCAACGGTGATATATCAAGCTCTTAATGAAAGCACCAGAATGTTGACCCTGATTTTGGGCAACTGACACGGAGTCAAAATACGCTTGACGTGGATGAATGCGTTGAAAAGAACGTGATGACAAAAATAATAAGAACACAAGATTTTATAGTGGTTCGGTCCCAGGATCTGGTAAAACCTACGTCCACTTAGATTGTTATTGATGTAGGATCCAAAGGAGTGATCAAAGAACTAGGGTTCAATGAGTTTCACCAACCTCAGAAGAACAATACAATATTACTAATTTGATAACTCTAATCTCCAGTGATCTAGAAGTCAGAAAAGAAAATAAGGTCCTCTTCCCTGAGCCCTCTTCTTCTATTTATAAGCTCAGGGATGATTTACATTGACTTGTTACAGATATTATTTCCTAAATAATCGGATACTCAGGAAATCATGGGAGATAATTTCGGATTCCATCATAATTGCCTAAGATTTCCTCCGCGTATTATGTTCATATGACCAAGCTGGTCGTATAAAGAAACCGATCTCATGATACTGAATATCTTCCTGGTCGATAGTCGAGCATAGATTATGCCAGATGTCAGCCACGTGTAATTAATGCCTGCCAAGTCATTCACTTCTGATTTTTGGGATAACAGCCCCCAACCAAAGTAGTCGGGTAGGCCAAACATGTACGCGCCGCCCCCACGCTCTCCGTACTCATGGCTGGTTGACTTTCTCTTTGCCCTTACCTGCAACACAGAGCACCCGTGAGCCGAAGCCCAGCAAGAAAACTGAAACAACACATAAAATATGCATATCATATAACCACTATAGCAGATATCTCATATCTAGTCAGACAATCCATAAGATTTAAACACATACACGGCCATTGTAGGTAAAACTCATTGCAGGATCTTTATTTATTTTCATGCAATTTACATATTATCAAACAAACATGCAAATTCCTAGAACATGCTCCTATGAAATTGATACAAATACAGAGTAAAGTAAAAACTTACATTACGCAGCGGAACTGGAACAACTCCATCCTTCAATCTCTCTAGCCCTTGATTCCTTTCTGTAGCAGAGTATTATCAAGAGATTGAACAAGATCAGCAACACAGTCTTCCTCACCAAGCCTTTGATCAACCTAGAACTAGTGTGGGCTGGTTCTCAACACATGAGATAGAGATCTAGAAAAGAAGAAGAGAATGTGGCTAAGAAAAGATTAGAGTGTATAGGTTTTCACTTACCCAAATCAATTGAGACTGACTTGCTTTCACATGAAAACCCTAGATATCATATTCCTTATATAGGCAACTTAATGAGATTTATTTAAATTTAAATTAATTAAAAAAAATAAAAAAAAATAAAAGCCTTGGGCAGCCATAAATGGACCTGGACCCAATCTCTTTGTTTTGAATTTAAATCCCAACTGGGCCTAAATTCAAAACCTTTTATTTATTTATTTATTTTAATTAATTAATTAAATCCTTATTCAAATTAACTAATTATAATTTGAAACTTGATTTAATATTATTTATTTATATTGATACCAATTTATCAATATTAATAAATTTACCCAAATATTCTCTTTTATTCTCTAAATCTCATATCTATGTAAATTTTCCAAAATTTACCTAGTCAACTTTAAAAATCCTAATTGATAATTAAATCAATTAATTGAGACATTCTAGATGATTTACTCAAAGGTGATGTGGGGATCATGGATCCATGAAATCAAGCTCCAACAAGTTACCGTGAATTTATTTACGAATAATTTCACTACCTTATTAATTCCTCGTGACTCCACTATAGACTCGGAATTGAACTCTTGAATTCATAGAACGTATTTTCAAAACCATAAATACGTTATCCATTGTTATAACCATTACAATCAGTCAATCCTCTATCGATGACTTACTAACAAGCTGGGTGCATATTACCGTTTTATCCCTCATCAGTATTTTATCCTTAACTCCCACTAAGTTCCTTATAAATGATATTTCTGTGAACTTAATCACAGAAATGAGATCTCAATCATTTAACCTTTTGAACAAAGCAATTAAGGAAATCATCTTTTCACTTCTCATACAGAAGTTATAGATTTCATATATATGAATAATACTCTCACTCAATTACATTACTAAATCTCCAAGATGTAAGTATGGGCTAGACTGTAGGGTAAGCTGGTAACGAACAAGTCAAAAGATTTAAATAATATAATTAGCATAATATTATCACTCAGAATTAAGATCGACTTAACCTATGGTCAACGTTGTGACATTGATTAGATTTGATAACAACGATACTTATTTATCAATCAATAATCAATATCGGTCCTAGTCCGATGTAACTAAATACATCCGATCTTATCTACTTGGTCGATGCCTTGGACAAGACATCACACCCTGAATGTGTAAGTAGATCATATCGTAGATTGCCTAATCAGTGAAAATCCAATGCACTGATCTAATCTTAGGACTCGTTCTTTTGAACATGTAATTACAACTATAATCCATTGTGATTTAGTCACTATAATTGTAACTATACATATGTTTAGGATTTTATAAATGTTTGTATTATTTCAATAATCATGTAATAAAACAAGCAAGCAACACGGTTTTCTATCTAAATGATTTCTACTACTTTTATTGATAATATGAAATCGTTCTACATGTCTGACATGGTTTTATAAGGGCATAAAACCCAACAGCCATGCCGTCCTAGAAGCGTTACCAAAGCCTGGGATCTCAGTCTACACCGTAAGGATATCCCATGTATCCATTGGGGTCTCACCCTAACCACAAGCACTCCATGTGCCAAGTGGTATTCCCGGCCCCACTGCCGTTCTCGGCCTTCGCCGTTCTCGGCCCTTTGCCGTTCCCGGCCCTTCGCCGTTCACTCTGCTATTACCACATCTAGCATTCTCAGATAACAATCAAATATTTAATCATTCATTCTAAGCTATATCCTAGCAGTGATACAATTTAGGGCCACGTCCTGCAACAAAACTATGGGCCCAAGCCCTGCTCTACGGGTGCTACAGTTTTCTTACCTGTATTTCGAGCTTTCCGATGCACCAAGGTCGCGAGCACGGTCCTCTAACCCGAGCCTCTCCAAAGACCTAGTCACAACACATATAAAACACCCTTTAATGCTAACCAATCCAAAACCACTTCCCAGGGCCAATCCCACGCTCTCAGTATCCCTAAATTCCTAAAACAATTCATCAAAAAATCCCCCGAACCCCCGAAGCAAAAGCTCAAAATTTCAAAATTTCCATGTTCTGAAAATAGCCTAGCACCGCGGCGCTGCCCTAGAGGGCCGCGACGCCCAGCAAGTCAGAGAGCATTCCCCTGCCCATAACCAGCCTCGCACTGCGGCGCCCAAGAACAGGGCCGCGGCGCTCCTTCGCAAACCCAGAAATCTGGGTTTTTCCCCTGCATTTCCTCGAGCCAAAA
This sequence comes from Humulus lupulus, assembly GCF_963169125.1. Classification (NCBI taxonomy): domain Eukaryota; kingdom Viridiplantae; phylum Streptophyta; class Magnoliopsida; order Rosales; family Cannabaceae; genus Humulus; species Humulus lupulus. Next base: position 24,320,395 of record NC_084795.1, read on the forward strand.
CACTCCCAATTCACTCCCAACACATACCCAAACCCCAAAATCAATTTAAAACCCCAAAACAAACCATTTAACAAACTATAAACCTCAACAACAAGCTCAATTACTCACTTACACTCAAAATCCACACTTGAGTTTAAGATTTCAGAAATTTAACATTAGCTCTCCAAACTCAAACCAGAATTTGATTAGGATGTAAATCAGACCTCCAAATTCCTAAACCTTATTAGATATGAAAATTCAAACATATTTAAAATTCTTACCTCAATCAAGAGTTCAACTTTGAGCTGCTCTTCCCAATCAAGTCTCAAGCTCAAACCACAACCTCCTGCTGAACCTAACCTCAATTTATCCCAAAAGTTCCAAGCAAAGCACATAACTCAGTTTCAATTCCATAATACTCTTAGCTAAATCCCACAACACATACACATAATTTTACTTACCTCAATTCACTGAGTAATCCTCCAAGTTCCCTTAGCTTAGGTTCTCTTCTTGATCCCAAGAGGTTTGCCCTTAGTTTTCCCTTTCCTCCTCTAGGTTTCCTTTCAATTTCAGCAAGAACAAGATAATGCCTAAGTGTAAAATGTGGATGACTCTTTTCCCTCAGCTGAAGGTTCTTTACCTTGCCAAATAACTATCCTATCCTCCCATAGCTATCCTCTCCCAACTAAACCTCAAGGGCACCCTTGTCCTTTCCCCTATATTACAATTCTACCATTTCTTCCACCTAAACTTGTTACTCCCAGCAGTTACTAATGGTTACCCAGGTTACTCAATCACCAATAACCATTAACCACTGTTGACGCCGTTTTTCGTCAGCAGATAAAAGAAGAGAGCACGTAAACAATTAAAGACAATAGCTAAAAGAAACAAACGAGTCAGACACACGGTTTTTACGTGGTTCAGCAGTTTAATCTGTCTAGTCCACGAGTCTCTGTTATTAATCTCAAGATTATCTCTGGACAATTCTTTAGCATGAATTCTCCAGAGTTTTCTCTCAAGGATCAGAATTTCCCTCCTTTACAATGGTGCATCACTTCTCTATTTATAGAGGAGGATGCAGAATACTATCCCACATATTTTGGGTAGTTACTCTTTTGTGAATAAAAATAAATGGCTTTAAATGCCAACAATCAGATATAAAAGGAAACGTTCCCCAAAGATCAGGAAACGCATAACTGACTAAATAATATCCCATGATTCTTGGGGATTTACATCAATAAATGAGGATTACATCCCATATCTACAATATTTGTAGATATTCAAGGTAATCATAGCGTATCTCCAAGGCTTCAGCATCTAAGGTTTCACGTCATTGTGCGAGCCACTGACATTTCCCGAGCTAACATTTCTTTCGAGATGGCATATCGAGCTCGAGATCCCTGCTCCGAAGTTGTTCCTGAAGATGAGGGGCTCACAGAGCTATCCTTCGAGATCGAAATCATTTCGAGGCCACTACACTCGAGGTCATGTATCATACTTTGCAGGCTCGACTTACAATCGTAGAACGTTCCCTAACCCTCACGAGACCATTTTAATGTGAACTTAGCTTTCGAGGTCATATTTACTATGGCTCGAAATCTGGGTATAACAACCACAAATCCTCAACTCACAAAATTCCCCAAAGTACCCATAGGCTCTTCCCGAGCCGGGTATAAAATCTCGTTGTGACTTTTGAGTTATCTAGCTCTCTAGGACCGTCTCGGCACGTGCATCACATTAATATCACCATACCCATGTGGTACAAACCACATAATACAATTATCACATTTATACCCTCAACGGGCTAAAATTACCAATTTACCCCTATCATGCAAACGGGGCCTACATGCATACTTATACCACCTAAATATGCATTCTAATCACATATTCATTTAAATTCATATATTATCATATTAATTCACTTATTGCCCTCCAGGAATGCTAATCAAGGTCCTAAACCTTATTAGCAACTTGGGGTGTTACAAATAAGGTAGTGAAATTATTCGTAAATAAATTCACGGTAACTTATTGGAGCTTGATTTCATGGATCCATGGTCCCCACATCACCTCTGAGTAAATCATCTAGAATGTCTCAACTAATTGATTTAATTATCAATTAGGATTTTTTTAAAAGTTGACTAGGTCAATTTTGGAAAATTTTACAGAGATATGAGATTTAGAGAATAAAAGAGAATCTTTAGGTAAGTTTATTAATATTGATAAATTGGTGTCAATATAAATAAATAAAATTAAATCAAGTTTCAAATTATAATTAGTTAATTTGAATAATGATTTAATTAATTAATTAATAAATAAATAAATAAAATGTTTTGAATTTAGGCCCAATTGGGATTTAAATTCAAAATAAAGGTATTGGGCCCAAGTCCATTTGTGGGAGTCCAAGACTTTTATCTTTTTGTTTATTATTTTAATTAATTAAAATTTAAATTTAAATTTAAATTTAAATAAATCTCATTAAGTTGTCTATATAAGGAACATGATATCTAGGGTTTTCATAAGTCAGTATCAGTTGATTCATTGGGTAAGTGTAAACCTAGACACTCTAATCCTTTCTTAGCCACCATCTCTTCTTCTCTTCTAGATCTCTATCTCGTGTGTTGAGAACCAGTCCACACTAGTTCTAGGTTGATCAAAGGCTTGGTGGGGAAGATTGTGTTGCTAATCTAGTTCAATCTCTTTATAATACTCTGCTACAGAAAGGAATCAAGGGTTAGAGAGATTGAAGGAAAGAGTTATTCCGATTTTGCTGCGTATTCATAAGTTTCTACATTTTTGTGTGTATGTTAATTTACGAATCTAATGTTTATATGTATGTCATGTTATTCTATGTTTCTATTATGTGTTTGGAAAAATAATAGGAAGCATGCATCTAGATTTAAATTCCAAGTTGTCGTGGTACGCTCACATTGTCAACTACTTAGTAACAGGTGAAATCCCATCTGAATGGAGTTCACAAGACAAACACAAATTTCTGGTCGAGGTGCGTAATTTATTTTGGGATGACCCATACTTATTCAAGTACTGCCCCGACCAAATCATACGAAGATGCATCCCCGACGATGAGGTGTCTAGTGTGCTGAATTTTTTCCACAATGATGCTTGCGGTGGTCACTTTTCTGTGAAGAGAACCGCTGCAAAAATCTTACAATGCGGTCTTTACTGGCCCACTTTGTTCAAAGACACCAATGATTTCTGTCGTTCTTGTGTAAGGTGCCAAAAGATAGGATCCTTATCCCGTCGGCACATGATGCCCTTGAACCCAATTCTTATTATCGAAATATTTGATTGTTGGGGGATAGACTTCATGAGACCATTTCCACCTTCTTTTGGCTACCTTTACATTATTCTCGCAGTGGATTATGTTTCCAAATGGGTCGAGGCTGTACCATGTCAAAACAATGATAACGCTACAGTTGTCAAATTCTTGAAAGAAACTGTGTTATCAAGGTTCGGTACTCGCTATCATCAGTGATCAAGGCAATCATTTTTGCAACAGATCCTTTGAGGCTCTTATGCGCAAGTACGGTGTACTTCATAAAGTTGCAAATGCCTATCATCCACATAATAATGGTCAAGCTGAGTTAGCCAATCGGAAGATAAATGCGGAAAAGAGGGTAAATCCCTACCGCAAAGATTGGTCTACACGTCTTCTAGACGCTCTTTGGGCATACCGCACTGCTTTCAAGTCCCCTCTCGGGATGTCTCCCTATCAGCTTGTCTTTGGAAAAGCCTACCATTTACCTGTCGAGCTCGAGCATAAAGCGTATTGGGCCATCAAAGCCCTAAACTTTGATCTGAATGCTGCAGGTATCCATCGCAAACTCCAATTGTCTGAAATTGAGGAGTTGAGAAACGATGCATATGACAATTCCAAGATTTATAAAACAAAATTGAAAATCGCTCACGATAAACAAATCCTATGAAAACACTTTGAGCCAAATCAAAAAGTGCATCTGTACGATTCTCACTTGCACTTGCATCCCGGTAAACTGCGATCGCGATGGACTGGCCCATTTGTCATGAAACAAGTATTTCCCAACGGTTCTGTTGAGGTCGTAGACTCAACCAATGGGAGAATTTTTTGAGTTAATGGCCAAAGATTGAAGCATTACATTGAGAGTGTGAGTCGTGTTGAGGAGGTCCTTCTTAAGGACCCAATCTATACACTCTGAAGATTTGAATGGTTTGTGTGTTTGTTCTTTTTATTTTTTTTGTCTTTATTTTTCTGTCTTTCTTTTATTTTTGTATGCTTTCGTTTTTGTATTCTGTTTGTTTTGGGGTATTGTTACCAGGCTATTTTCGCTCCCACCTCATGGACATGGTCATCATCCAGGTGTTCTCTTTCCTTACCTTTTTCATTGATTATTCATTTTGACATTGAGGACACTGTCTGATTTTTGGTTGGGGTGGTGAGAATGGATTGACTTTCATTTGGAAAATCTTATTGTTGTGTCATTAGCCTTCATTTGGAAAACATTATTGTGAATTTGTAAGTCAAATTTTCTCAAAATTATCCAAGCACAAGTATAATTTGTTGGTTTGAGTTAGTTCTTACTATGTTTAGCTATTAAGAAGTGATTTTCAGAGTTCTTTTGTGCACTTTCCAAACATGTGATAAATTGGTTGTTAACACAAATAGTTGAGAGAAATTTCATTCAAGTTTAAAGTTTTTAATTTCTTGGTGAGTTGTGAGAGTTGAGAAAACAACTTTTTGAACTTTTATTGATCATTTGAGTTGGTAAAGTCACATCTTTGGAATTTAAAACATGACATTTACTAGAGGGATATTTTTCATTTAAGAATGAGTCTTTGTAATAATTTTTAAATTTATGTTCAATAGATTTTGTTTGTAATTTCCTTTCATTTTTGTGTTGTCTCTTGTAAAAAAAAAAAGAAAATTCCTTTCATTGTTGTGTTGTCTCTTGTAAAAAAAAAATGAAAAAAAAAAGGGAAAAGAATGAAAGAAAACAAAAGAAAAAGAAAAATAATAATAGATAAATGAAAAAAAAAAAATGAAAAAAAGAGAACAAGAGCAACACTTCTATTATTTTGTAGTTGTTGAAATATATATATATAAATATATATTTCTATTACTATTATTTTGTGTAATTGTATTAAAAAAATAATTTTATTATCAATATAGTTCACTTTCTTATTTATCATTTCTAGTTACTTGTCATTTTGTTCTTGGAATTTTCTCATGTAAATCCCAAAGGTTGTTTATCATTTGAATTCTAATAAGTTGATTTGCCTATCTTGTGATCAATATTTGTTCAAATCGCTTGTCCTAAAAAGTTTATCTTTTCTCATTTGAGCGTAAACTGTTACATTTCCAACTCCAAGAGTGTAATCCTTCCCATACAAATACTTTCAATGCCCGTGAGAAATTTGGAGTTGAGATCTTTATACTTTTGAGATTTTTCGATACTATTTGTGTTATGACTTATGATAAAAAGAATATGGTTTGGTGCACATACACACAACTCTGAAATTGCAATTATAGTAGCTTAGATAGTAATTTCTGACTTCTTGCTGATACTTTGAAAATGCTTAGATGATTTTGCTTGGTTTGACTTGATTATTCAACTTGACAATTTTCTTTTTCGCTTGAATTGTTAGAGACTAGCAATAAGCTAGTTGGGGGTTGTGATTAGTGCTCAAAAATGTCAATTTATTAGTTTTAAAGCGTAAAATAAATTAAGTTTAAATTAATATGTTCATGAATTTGTTGTAATATTTTTTTTTAATTGAAAATATTGATTTTAATTTAATTTATGTTTAATTTTCAGGAAACAATTTACATTTGGACATTAATAAAGAGTTAGAAGAAAGAAATAGTAAAACTGAAAAAGATAGATGAAAAAAATGAGATTCTTGAAGTAATATTACCCAGGCCCAAGCCCAACAATTGCCTCTACCAAGCTCCCTCACTCCAGCGGGCCAGCGTGACCCTCCAACCGTCCACACCTTCCAGCCATCTTCAGCAAACGCCCAAATGCACCTTTCAGCCTTCAATTATCTCCAGCTGCCGACACCTGTCCTCCAACTCCTTCACCAGTAGCTCCCCAAAGCACCCACGTAGCCAGCCTCACGCCCAAGCTTCAGCCTCCCCAACTCCTTCTCCAGCTGGCCCAACAAAGCTGAGGCCCAACCAAGGCCTTGTCTTCTTCAGCAGCAAGCCCAATCTGAAACCTTCCCAGCAGCCTACCTATGTGGCACATTTTCATTGGATGGAAATGGGTCAAAACCAACTTCTGCCACCAGCCACCTTCAACCCATATTTTGTGGGTATTGGGCTTTGCAAAATTGCTATTTTGAGCTTTTAAAGCTCATGTTTTTGTGGTATTTTAAAAAATGGCATTTTGACCATACACCAAAATAGCTAGGTTAATATTAATAATACGATTTGATTTTTCAAAATCATATTTTATTATAAATATTTCAAATTTATTTTGTAAACCCCATTTTGTTGTTTAATTTCTTTTTGGTCTTTTTCTCCTTCTATAAATAGAGACTCCTTCTTCACACTTAGTATGTAATTTTTAGAGTAAAGAAACTATAGCAAAATTTCTACTCACTTTCTTCTTAGATTTTTTTGAGAATCATGAGCATAATGGCCTAATCTTCCTAGGAAGGGTAGGGATGATTCCATATGCTAGTGATGTTATTTTTCTACCTTGATTTACTATGTTCTTAATGTAAAAATTTTGAGTTATTTATGTTCTTTCATCTCCATCTCTTTTTTGTTATCTTTATTTACTTATGCTAATAGTATATAGGATTAGTCATGCTCTTTCTATGTATTTCTAATTAGTAAAAGTAATATTGATACATAATTTTATGTCTAATCTTCTATTGCATTATTGCCCTTGGGTATTTTGTCATTTTTAGATTTTTCATAAGATTAACATTGAGCTTTTAAAGTAAAGAACTTTATAACTCAAATAGACTTTTGTTAGAAAATAATATGGACTTTAATGTTAGATTTTCCAAGAAAATGTTGGGATGTGAACTATTTACTTGTGCATTTTTGTAAATCAAGTAACCAAGTAACTAACAAAGCATATGGATGATTCTTGAAACATTTCCATTTCTCAAACTCTTGATTACATCTGACCTTTATTTCACTTATCTCATTTCATCATTTCATAAAAAAAGACAACACCAAAATCTCAAACCTCTTTTCATTTCCATTTCTTATTTATTTCTTGTTACTAATTTTTTTGTGTGTTATTTTCTACTAATCTTTTCATTTTAGGTTACATCCTTGTGGATCGACCGCCCGATTATACTACAACCACCGCTTAGTGGTTGTCACGATTTGGGCGTTAAACATGAAGTTCGTGGGGATAGCCCCTTTCCAACTTTCCCCCAATACCTACATGGTGCTCGCGGGGGTGTAAAATTTATATTGGAAGCAGAAATGGCCTGAGCCTTCACCGGCATAGATCCTTTATTTCTATAGCTTCCATACCACTCCAAGGAAGAAGAAGAAAACCAATCGAGACGGGTACTATGCTCTGGCGAAGTATACGGCCTCACCTCTCGACTACAAGGCTTTTCACCACAACGAGAACCATTCTCGGGACTACAAAGTTTCCTTCTTCTTCATGAACGGCTTTCCAACTCGTAGCAATCTAACCCTGATCCTTGATGTAATGCCCCGAATTCTCCGATATGGTTTAGTGGCGGTTTAGTTGGCCGGGAGGGCCGTAATTGTTTAATTACGCCATTAAATGAATATATGCATGTTTATGTGAATTATATTATAATATAATGATATATGCATGCATGTGGGTCCACATTTGATATATTATGATGTTTTGATAATTTGGCCCATTGAGGGTAATTTGTGTATTTGGGTGCATGATGTGATTTGTGAATGAGATTCCATTATTATGGAGATATATTCGAGCTATTCGGCATGAGACGGTCATTTTTAGTGGATTAGCAGTTTTGTCATAACCGGGTCAATTTTGGGGTAATAGGAATGTTTATTTGATGATAAATTGGGAATATTTGAGATCAGGGTGAAATTCTGGAAGTTTTGACTATAATGTTCCCGGGGGTGTTTTCGGGACCCCGAGCATTAGGTTTTATTTGAGGTTACTTAAGCTTGAAGTAGCTGTTAGATAGAACGTACGATAAGAAAACCTCTCGTTCTCCTTCGTTAGTTCATTTTTGCAACCCGAAGCATATTTGAAGAAATATTGAGTTCTAGGAGTCGGAATCAAGCGAGGATCGAGGCATAGCGATCCTAAGAAAGATTAGAAGCTTATTGATCGAATGATTTGACAGAAAACAACCTAATCAAAGGTAATCTAAGTTTAAAGTTTAGAGTTTTTAGAGTTTCTAAGCTTTGAATTGGACTTTGTGAATTGATGAGTTTTCGATCCGTTTGAACCTTGGGTTTTGAGGGTTTTGATGTATTGGGAAGCTTGGGAACCTTGTTTTGAAGATTGGGGAATGTTTAGGTATGAATTTGGAGGTTTTGAGAAGTTGAAAACGCGTTTGGGAATGGCCCAGGGTTGGGGGCCGCGGCTCTGTTCTTGGGCGCTGCGGCCTTAACTCGAGGTTGGGGGAGAGGTTCTGTTTGCGCTGGGCGCCGCGGCCCTTGGGTTGGGCACCGCGGCGCTTGCCTTTGGAATTTCTGGGGGCTGCAGCACAAGGTGTCAGGGCCACGGCTCATGTGCAGGGTTGAGTCCATTTGCATGTTTTGACCTCGGGATCATGGTTTTAGGCCTCAGAATCACTCCTACTACCCGGATTAGTGAGGATTGATGTCTCGGAGGCTAAATATTGGTTTGAGAACCTATTATTATCGTGTTATTGATGGAATCCTATGATGTGTTATGATTAGGTAACCGCTAAAGGACTAAAAGCTAAAGCGTTCTCAAGGGTCGGTCTTTTGTTCATTCTAGCTCGAATCAGAGGTAAGAAAGCTGCACCCCAAATGTGACATGCATGGTTATTCATGAGGCACGTTGGTTGTATAAATGTGGACATGAATTGATTGTGGAATATTTAGCAAATGTTTCTCACTTGTGCATGGTACTGACTCATTAGTCAGATTTAGCAAAGGCGCTAGTATCAACTGTGAAGCTGTGACTTATTAGTCAGGTTCGGCAGTGGTATTGGGCACTGGTCACATTGTGTTGACTCATTAGTCAGGACGGCCTTAGCGTGATCCACGTAAGCCAATAAAGATTAGATCTAATCGACTTTCTGCATTGAATGACTCAAAGAGCATTAATGTCGGACCGACCTCAAGGTCGATGAATAATATAAGCGCTTGAAGGCTAGTGGCTTACCTAGCAGCCACTCTTCCACTTGAAATAGTGACTTGCTTGTCAGTCACTCAGTATGGTTTACCAGAACCTATTTAAGGCTAGTGGCTTACCTAGCAGCCACTCTTGCATTTGAATTAGTGACCTGTTTGTCAGTCAGTATGGTTTATTAGGACCTCAAGTGATACTCACTCACCTGTTTGAAAGCTTTGAGCTCAGTGTGATTATAATGATAATCATTTGATGATGTTTACATATAATGCTATGTTTTCTTGCTGGGTTTTGGCTCATGGGTGCTATGTGGTGCAGGTAAAGGGAAAGAAAAGCTCACCCAACCTTGAGTGGAGAGCTTAGGTGGTGATATGTACATATGCGGCCGCTTGACCACCACGACCAAGGAGTTCTCAGAGGAACTAGGGAGTTTACCATATTTTTGCCGCTTAGGTCGGCGGGGTTTGAAATTTTGGAACAGTAATGACCTTTTTGAGTTGTAAATAACTTGTAAATGTTCTTGTGGGCCCATGAACAGTTTTATGTATCAATAAAACATATCCTTTCCTTTTTACTGGTTTTCACCTTAACCTGTTAATAACACTTAGAACACGTTTTTAACCAAAGGACTCAGACAATGAGTCAAATTTTCTGGTTCACTGTTCACCATAACTGCTCTGGGGTAACCAGGGCATTACACTTGACTTCTCCAGGGTTGGTGAGTATCTTCCCAATCGTTTTATTTTTCATGTTTTCTGGGTTCTTTTGTGATCTGTACTTAGTCATTTTTCTTAATAGGCCCTTTCCACCGAAACCATTATGTTAAGCTCTTTGAGGATCATCTTCAGGCGATGAAGACCTTAGCCTCCTGGTGACAGAAGCCAATCTCATTTGGTTGGGTCTCCTCAGTGTGGAACAAAAAATCAGCAACCTAGAGCTGACTAAGTATCGCCAGTCCAAGAAGTCTCGGGAGTTGGCGTCCCGTCACATTAACTAAATTGATGGGCTAGCTCAGAGGACTTCACAAAAGCGGCTTGCGGAGGAACGACTAGAGAATACGCGCGCCGCAGAAGAAGCCCAGGAGGATCAGGAGCTTGAGGAAGAGCTTTTGGTGGGGATGGAGGCCTCTCACTTGCTCCAGGTAAACTACCTCTCACCTTAAACTTTGCTCCATGAGTAGGGGATAGTATAAGTCCCGAGCACGTTTGGGCTTCCCATGCTCTCTTTCATAGTGGTCAAATTTCACATTGACGCTGGACTAGGGAAGAATTTCAGGATTATTTAGAACTAATAGACGTGTACTGATTAACGCCCAAAATGTGTATCCACTAAGCGATGGTTGTAGTATAGATCGGGCGGTCAATTCCATAAGGAAGCAAAGAAATAAAGTTAATCAATAAATAAAGTTTAGAGATAAATAATATGAGGAAAATAGAACAAGTGATATTTTTTTTTGTTATTGAGATTTAAAGATTAGAAATAGAGATAGACTAAAGTGTGATGTAACAATTCGTCACAAGTAGGAAGGATCAAGAGTCACCAATATGCATACTTATTTATTTGGATCTTTGATTCACAAAAATTACACAAATTGATAGTTCACATCCCAACTATTCATTTGGAAGATTTATCATTGAAGCACAAATATATTTTACAAAAATGTATTCAAGTGATGACTATTCTTCACCATGGAAGGATGAAATAAATCTTATGAGAAATCTAAAAATGACATTATACCATTGGCAATAATGCAATAAAAGATTGAACATAAAACCTAACAGAAATATTACTTTTACTATTTATAAAATACATAGAAAGAGCATGACTAATTCTATATAGATTTAGCAAAAGTAAATATATATGAATGAGGTGGAGAAAATGATAAAGATATTATCTATATTATTTTCACTAATTTGATAATACATAGAAAGTGCTTGACAAAATCTATATACTATTAGTAAACATAAATAAAGATAACAAGATGAAGAAAGAGAGATGAAAGAAAATAAATCACTCAAATATATAAACCTTAAGCACATGGTGAATAAAAAATATCAAACAAAGTCATAGTTCCTATAGGATCATCCTAACCTTCCTAAGAAGGTTAGCCTATTATGCTAGACATTCTCATGAAATTCTAATGAGAAAATATGAGAAATGAGCTAAAATTTGGTAGAGTTTTGCTATCTAAAAATTACATAGAAAATATGAAATGAGAGTCCCTATTTATAGAGGGAGAAAATGACTAAAAAGAAATTAAACAAAAAAATGGGGTTTACAAAATAAATTTGAAATATTAATAATAAAATATGATTTTGAAAAATCAAATCTTATTATAAATATTAACCTAGGCGGAGCTTAGGAACTTAATTTTTTTGTGTAACCTTTGCATGAGGTGCTTCCACCTCGAGACAATTTAACTCAATTTTATTTTTAATTGATTCTCTTTCTTGCCCCTAGGCCTTACAAGTGAATTATTGATAGTATTTCTTTAAATGGATGGCGTTCCAAGTCCGCGGGACTGCCCCTCCATCAAGCCGAGCTAACTTATAAGTTCCTTCCTTAATGACCTCGATGACTTGATATGGTCCTTCCTAGTACGGTCCCAAGACTCCATCTTTGGGGTCCTTACCGGCTAAGAAGACTCTCCTTAGGACAAGGTCGCCAACGCTAAAGGCGCACTTTTTGACTTTTGAGTTGAAATAGCGAGTGAACTTTTGCTGATAATGGGCGAGCTGGAGTTGCGAATCTTCTCACCTTTCATCAACTAGGTCAAGGGAATTGCACAGTAGCTCATGGTTGCGGTCCTGGTCATAAGACTGGACCCTATGTGAAAGCACCTTAATTTCCACAGGGAGGACTGCCTCACTCCCAAAGGTTAGGGAGAAAGGAGTATGACCCGTAGGAGTCCGATGCGAGGTCCGCTATGCCCATAGGACCTGGGGGAGCTGTTCTGGCCAGACCCCCTTCGCTTCATCTAATCTCTTCTTGAGGCTCGCCTTTAGAGTCTTGTTGACAGCTTTGACCTGGCCATTCGCCTAAGGATAGGCCACGGACGAGAAAATTTTCACAATTCCGTACCTTTCACAAAACTCGGTGAACAGGTCGCTGTCGAACTGAGTGCCATTATCGGAGATGATCTTCTTGGGCAGGCCGAATCAGCAAACAATGCTTTTAACCACAAAGTCAAGCACTTTTTGGGATGTTATCGTCGCCAAAGGTTCTGCCTCGGCCCACTTCGTAAAGTAGTTGACGACTACCACGGCGTAACGAACCCCGCCTTTTCCAGTAGGGAGGGCGCCCACCAAGTCGATCCCCCAAACAGCGAACGGCCATGGGGACGAGATCATCTTCAGCTCGACTGGAGGAGCTCGGGCAACTGCAGCGAATCGCTGGCACTTGTCGCACTTCTTGACATAGAGATCGAATCCTTGGACAGAGTGGACCAGTAATATCCTTACCTCAGGACCTTTAAGGCCAAGCTCTGCCCCCCAGTGTGATCTCCGCAAAAACCCTCATGCACTTCCTGCTGGATGGCCTTTTCTTCGCCTGGAAGAACACATTGGAGGAGAGGTAGGGAGTGCCCACGCCGGTATAGCACCCCGTCCACCATCGTATACCTCGGTGCTTGATACAGGACTCGCCGTGCATCATTACGCCCTTCAGGTAGCTTTCCCTCGACGAGATACTCAAGGATGAGGGTCATCCAGGTTGGCCTGGCATCGATCATCTCGACCTCCGTCCTAACATCTTCTATGCTTGGTTTTTCCAAGAATTCTATTGGTACTAACCCCAATGTCTCTGTTTCCCCAAAGGTGGCGAGCATGGCAAGAGCATCTGCGTTAGCGTTTTGCTCCCGAAGTATCTGTTCAATCGAGCCTCGCCTAAACGCGGACAGCTCACCTTTTACCTTTGCCAGATAGGCGGCCATCTTGGGTCCCCGTGCTTGATATTCGCCCAGAACCTGGTTTACCACGAGCTGGGAGTCACTGAAGCACTGGACGGAGCTCGCCTTCAACTCTTGGGCTATCCTCAGCCCGGCCAGCAAAGCTTCGTATTCGGCCTCGTTGTTGGAGGCCTTGAATCCGAATCTCAGTGCCGAGTGGAATCTATGTCCCTCGGGGGATATCAAAATGATTCCAGCTCCGGAGCCGTTCTCATTAGATGAACCATCCACAAAGATCCTCCACGACGCCTGGGGCGAGGTGACTTGGGGTGAGTCCTCCGCGGGATCCTCCTGGAATCCCGTGCATTCTGCCATAAAATCAGCCAGGGCCTGACTTTTTATAGCAGTTCGCGAAGTGTATAAAATCTCGAACTGACTGAGTTCGATTGCCCATTTTAACAAACGTCCCGATGCTTCAGGTTTTTGCATAACCTGCCTTAAAGGCTGATTGGTCATGACGTGTATCGAGTGGGACTGGAAGTACGGCCTGAGCTTTCGCAAGGCCGTGATAAGGCAGAATGCCAATTTCTCCATCAACGGGTACCGGGATTCAGCCCCGAGAAGCCTCTTGCTGATGTAGTAGACTGGTCTCTGAACTCGATCTTCTTCCCGGACCAATACGGCACTGGCTGCATCCTTAGTGACAGCCAGGTAGAGAAAAAGAGGCTCTCCTGCTTTTGGTTTGGATAGTACGGGCGGCTTGGCCAGATGTGCCTTCAGGTCGAGGAATGCACTTTCGCACTCTTCTGTCCATTCGAACTTCTTGTTTCCTCGGAGTAGGTTATAGAATGGAAAACACTTATCGGTGGACTTGGAAATAAACCGATTGAGGGTCGCCACTCTTCCTGTCAGGCCTTGGACATCTTTTCGCAACCTGGGCGAGGGAAGCTTGAGCAGTGATCTGATCTTGTCGGGGTTTGCCTCGATTCCTCGGGTATTGACAATGAACCCCAGGAATTTCCCTGACGCGACACCAAAAGTGCACTTCTGTGGATTAAGCCTCATGCCATACTCCTGTAGTATCTTAAAACATTCTTCCAGGTCGGAAACATGGTTATCGGCACTCTTTGACTTAACTAGCATGTCATCAACGTACACTTCCATGTTTTTTTCGATCTGGTATGTGAACATTCTATTTACTAACCTTTGGTAGGTAGCTTCGGCGTTCTTCAGCCCGAACGGCATTACCTTGTAACAATAAACGTTAGTCGGGGTCATGAAACTGGTGTGCTCCTGATCCGCCGAATTCATGGCGATCTGATTGTAGCCCGAATACGCGTCCATAAATGACATGAGCTCATGCCCCGCCATGGCATCTACCAACTGGTCAATCCTTGGCAGTGGAAAACAATCATTGGGGCAGGCTTTATTCAGGTCGGAGAAGTCTATGCAGGTCCGCCATTTTTCGCTGGGCTTCGGGACCAGCACGGGGTTGGCGACCCATATTGGAAACTTGGCTTCACGGATAAAGCCACATTTTTTGAGCCGGGCTACCTCTTTCTCCAAGGCTTCAGCCCGGGTTGTTCCTAGGCGTCTTTGCTTCTAGGACTTGGCGGGAATGCTTTTATCCAGATGAAGTGTATGCATGATGACACTCGGGCTGATTCCCACCATGTCCTCATGGGACCACACAAACACGTCCAGGTTATCTCGCATAAATCTGATCAGCTCCGCCTTCCTCTTGCTGCAGAGGTTTTTCTCGAGCTTGACCATCCGTGATGGATTCTGCGGATCAATGTTCACTTCCTCGAGCTCCTCAATAGCCTGGAGCTCAAATCTGTCCTCGCCTATTCGGGGGTCAATATCCTCACTTAAGACGACATTTTCCACTTCAACACTTTGAGGTTTTACAATCTCAGGATCAGCTAAGGGTTCCTGAGATTCCACTTCACCACTTTGGATGGCCATTGCCAGCTGCTCGGGTTTAGATTTTCCCTTCATGGAAATGCTGTAGCATTCCCTGGCAGTGAGCTGATCGCCATGGACAGTGCATATTCCCGTGGAAGTAGGGAATTTCATCTCGAGGTGGCGAATGGAAGTGACGGCCTCAAATGCCATGAGCGTAGGTCGTCCCAAAATTGCGTTGTACGCAGCGGAGCAGTCGATGACCACCAACTTGAGGAGTTTCAAGACTGTCCGAGGTCCTTCTCCTAGGGTGATCACCAGCTCGATCGTCCCTATGGTCGCCGATCCTTCTCTCGAAAAACCATATAACATCATGGAGGTCGCCTTCAGCTCGGCGACGGTCAAACCCATCTTCTCTAACGTGGATCGGAATAGGAGGTTCACCGAGCTCCCGTTGTCGATCAACACCCTCCTCACTCTCCGATTGGAGAGCTGAACTGCCACGACCAAAGGGTCATTGTGAGGGAACTGGACATGGCCCGCATCTTCCTCCCTAAAAATGATCGGTTGCTTCTCCAATCGCTGCTGCTTTGGCAAGCGCTGCTCCAGGACGAACTCCACTCCGTTATGCGCCTTCAGTTCGTTCACGTATCTCTTCTGGGCGCCCCTGCTCGTGCCAGCCATATGCTGACCTCCGGAGATGGTGGATATCTCCCCTCCAACCAAGGGAGGAGGGACGTTCTGATCTATCCGAGACCCGGGCTGACTGGCCGGGACTTCTGGAGTGGGTCGACCTGCTGGGACTTTATTCTGCACGTATTGAGCCAATGGGCCGGCTCGGATGAGAGTCTCGATCTCATCCTTTAGATGCCTACAATCATCGGTGTTGTGGCCAACATCGTTGTGAAAACGGCAAAACTTGGAGGTATCTCTCATCCCCTTTTGGTGCTTCAACGGCTCGGGCCTCTTCCAGGGGAGGTGAGTAGAATTAGCTAGGAAAATGTTCTCCCTAGACTGGGTGAGATTTGTGTAAGTAGCGTAGACGGGCTTAAACTTGTCTACGGACTTATTCTTCTTTTGGCCGTGCTGGCTGCCTTCACCATTCACCTTTCTTTTGCCTCCACCTAGTTGGTTGTTCTGTGTGACATTTTGGGTCGCTGCCACGACCTCCATCCCCACTCCAGCGGGCTGATCAGGGACCTGGCTGGTTCCTGCAGCTGAGGCTTCGACTTCCTCCAAGTTTATCCATTCTTGAGCCCTGTTAAGGAATTCGTTAACCGAGCTGACTCCCTTTCTTTGTATATCTTTCTAGAGATCCCCTCCGAAGAGGATTCCAGTTCTCATGGCCATGAGCCTGGAGCTATCATCCACGTCTCTGGCCCGAGCAGCGACGTTCGCAAATCTGCTCAGGTAGGCCTTCAAAGTTTCACCGGGCTGTTGCCTCATGTTAGCCAAAGAGTCGGCCTGAACTCGGGCAACCTGGGAGGCTCGGAATGCCCTTTTGAAATCTTCCAAGAAAGTCTTCCAGGAGCTGATTGACTTTCTTTTACCTTGCTTGAACCACTGCCTGGCAAGTCCAGTTAGTGTGGAAGGAAATATTAGACACCTCAGCTCGGGGCCAATGTTGTGGGCCATCATCAGGGTGTTAAACATCCCTCGGTGATCCGACGGGTCTCCGTCTCCATTGAACTTAGACAGGTGCAGCATACGGAAACCAGGTGGGTAAGCCGTTGCTGCTTGCTGGGGGCAAAGAGCTCCATCTCGTCCCCAGAATCATATTCATCTTTTTCTTTTTCTGACAAGAGCTTCCTCATTAGCTCCTCCATCTGGGCCAGGCGCTTAAGGGTTTGGTCCTGATGTCCTTGGTTATTTCGGGGCTGTTAAACAGCTCTAGATCCATTATACATATTTGGTGGGTTATTGCCACTCCTATCTTGAGATAGGTTATTTGGGGCATTCCCTCCATTACGTACTTCGGACAGGGCCCCCCTTGAGCGAGCATGGCTGTCTCCTCCTACCTGCTCCCCTCTATGGGAGTTAAGGCGATCCAGCAGATCGCCTCCCCGAGTGGCTTGTGGGCTTTGTGTCGAACTTAGGCGCTGAATCAGGTCTCCGCCAGAAAGGTCACTCCGGCAACTGCCGGTCCAGTAGCTCCTGTTAGAGAGGCTTGGAGCTCGCCTTTGGTGCTGAGGACCTGGGCTTTCCCTTGGCGCCCTGCTACGCCGGGAATGTCCAGATGATGGCGGATCTCTCCTGCTACTTCCGTAGGCTGGAGTATCTCGGACGGGCCTAGGAGGAGATGGATATCTGATTGGAGACGGAGGATGCCTGACTGGAGAGGCGATCTTGGTTTCGTCTGGACGGAAGTTCGGTGGGGGCCTTTCGGCCCTGCCAACCGGCTGGTCCCGAGCCTGGTGATCTGGACAAGGCACATGACAGTTGTTGGGGATGGACTGATGCTGCGAGCCCTGCCCGGATCTCCTTCGGGAATTTCCTCGAGCTCCCCTGGATGCTCTCGAGGATGGTTGGGAGCTAGGAGTCGACGTTCTGACCGAACGGCTGTATTGTTGTTGCCTGGCTCCAGGCACTTCTTTGAAGTTTGCCTCTCGATGGTGTGATGAAGGAGTGGAGTTGGCTGTCAGAAATCTGTCCGAACGGCTATGCCTGGATCGGTTACCCCGGTGAGACTTAGTAGCCTCGCCTTGTCTCTCTCCGAAGTTAGCGTCGGTTGTGAGAGGGGGTAGTCGGGCCAACGCATCCTTGATCTGTTGGCTAGCTATTGCTAGCTGGCTCCTCAGCTGAGCATTCTCCATCTCCACCATAGTGTAATAACACGGGTTTGGATTAGGTGGCCGGGGCACCGAACTTCCAGTGTCATCTTGGCCCGTCGGCTGCTTCCCTTGCCGTTGTTTGGCTTCAGGAACTTGTTCACCAGGGATGGCAGTATGATGAGCCTCCTGCCCATCATCCTGCTCTGTCTTGTTACCGTGCCTGGATCGAGTAGTCACCATAGTTGGATGTTTGCGACAGCACTAATCGAACTTGCTCTCAATGAAAGCACCAAACTATTGACGCGGTTCTCCGCCAACAAGAAATTAAGAAAAGAAGAGAAAGGGATTAGTGCTTGTGTTGAACCGAAACATATATATGATCTTAGGAAAATGAAATGGTGACACAAAGTATGTTTTTTGAGTTTTTCAAAGGTTAAAATCCTTCTACTCCACTAGTCAGTATTATTGCTATATACTGGATATTTGATTACAGGCCTTTTTTTACAATAAAGAATCCAACCTCTATTAACTCCCAAGGTCTCCATATTTATAGGAGAAGGCACTTGAGAGTTGGTAAGAAGGTCATCCTGTGACCTTCTTACCTATCACGTCAATTCTGTGACATTCATGATTAATTCCTAAACCTGACACATAAGTGTGGTCAAATCAATAGGTAAGGAGATAATGGGCCGCACGGCCCAACCCAGTCGTGGGTGTCTGAATACGCACGTTCCTGCTGCGTGTCCGAGAAGTCAGGGATATATCAAATACGTGATGTCTGATATATGCACATTTACCTTGTGTGGCTGACTTTATAAAAGGTCACAGCCTCCAACTCTAGCTCGTACTACGAGCTGGATACTTAACTCGACCTTCGGCCTTCAGAGCCTGGACTCTGTCCTTAAGTTATCAGAGGCGAACCCTTAGGTTACCTCGAGCTAAGGAGGTATGATCTTATGACGGCAGCTCCGGTTTTGGGGATGTCCACTAGATAATCATGATTAGGCCGCAACTCAGCTCGCTAATCAGCCCGAGGGAAAATCAGGGCGTACAATACCAATCCGCTATTTTCTTCACTTCATCTTCCAAAATTGTCAAGGATTTCTTACCAATTAGATGACCTTGAGATCGAAAGACCGACATCTTTTTAAGTGATGGACCAACATCTACATTTCGGTCTGGACGATTGAACTTTGTCTCAACACCTTTCAAGTAAATGGAGTAAAATGTTAATGCCTCATCAACCACATATCCTTCTGCTATTGACCCCTCTGGACGTGCTTTATTACGGACATAATTCTTCAATTTTTTCATATACCTTTCAAAAGGAAACATCCACCTCATGTGAACCAGTCCTCCAAGTATTGCTTCTTCCGGTAAATGTATTAGTAGATGGACCATGATATCGAAAAAAGCAGGTGGGAAAATATTTTCTAACTTGCAAACAATCTCAACAATTGAAGTTTTGACTTTTTCTAAATCTGAGACTTTTAGAGTTCTTGCACAAATGAGCTTGAAGAAAGTGCATAACTCAATAATATTTGTACTCATCGATTTCTCTAGGAATGCATGCACACCAACTGGCAAAAGGCGTTGCATAATGATGTGACAATCATGCGATTTCAAACCAGTGATCTTATTGTCATTATCAATCACATTTTTCCTTAGGTTAGATCCAAAACCATCTGGAAATTTCACTGATTTAAGAAATTGACAAAACTTTTGGCGAAATTTCACTGATTTAAGAAATTGACAAAACTTTTGGCGATCTTCAACAGTGAAAGTGAATTTGGCTGCAGGCTTTTGTATCCAACCATTCAACTTCCTCAGCTGTAACTTTGGTCTCATCTTCATCTTCTCCAAGTCTACTCTGGCACTAACTGTGTCTTTGGTCTTATTCTCCAGCCCAACTATTGTGCCTACTAAACTGTCGCACACATTTTTCTCAACATGCATAACATCTAGATTGTGTCGCAACATTATGTTGGCCCAATATGGGAGCTCAAAAAATATACTTTTTTTCCGCCAACCTACTTGCTCTTTTGTACGCTTTCTTTTTTGGCCGCCATAACTGACATGCTTACCAGGAAGAGAATCGGGTATAAAACTCATTTGTGTGAACATTTCTTGCATGGTTAATACCTTTGGTGGTAATCTTTTTTCAACGACACCATATGTCTTCTTGTCCCTTCTAATGGCATGTTTGATTGGTAAAAAATGTCTATGACCATAAAAAGCAACCTTCTTTTGTAAACGAATAGATGGTGTTGCCACATTGCAAGTAGAGCAAGCATGATAACCTTGGCCAGTCCATCCAGAAAGGCTACTCCTTGCTGGGTAATCGTTTATAGTCCACATCAAAGTTGTCCGAAGAGTAAAGAAACTACCATCGACTGCATCTCGAGTCTGTACACCGATCACCCATAATTCTTTTAACTCATCAATCAATGGTCTTAAGAAAACATCAAAATCTTTTCCTGGCGAATGAGGTCCCAAAATTAATAAGCTCAACATGAAATTAGTTTCTCGCATGCACAACCATGGTGGCAAGTTATATGTCGTCAACACAACCGGCCACATACTATAAGAAAGACTCATATCACCAAAGGGATTGAATCCATCTGCAGCCAATCCAAGCCGCACATTCCTGGGTTCCATTGCAAATGTTGGATTATTTCGATCAAAGTCCTTCCAAGCTTTCCCATCAGCAGGATGACGCAATACACCATCTTCTTTTATACGTTGCTCGTGATGCCATCTCATATGTTGAGCAATGTGCCTCGATGCATATTTTCGCATTAACCTAGGGATTAAAGGAAAATAACGCATCACTTTATGAGGCACTTTCTTTCCCTTGGTGTTCTTGTCCACCCATCGATCCTCCCCACAAACAGGACATTTGCTTTTTCCAGCATGTTCTTTCCAAAACAGTGTGCAATCATGCTTGCAGACATGGATTGACTCGCAGCCCAATCCAAGTTTCCACAACAACCTTTTCGCTGCATAATGCGATTTTGGAAGCTTATTTGGGGCTGGAAATGCATCATGTAACAACTCCAGCATTCCATCAAATATTTTGTTGGGAATTTTTCCCAACACTTTGAAATGCATTAACTTCACTAGGAAATTCAATGATGTGTAATTTTGACACCCGGGGAATAATGGAGCCTCGATCTCAGCAAACAAATCGTTATAATGCTGCCCACCCCTACAGTCTGTTGTAGGTATCTCTTGATCGCGCTCATTCTCTTCATATTCGTCATTGTCATTTTGCATAACATCATTGAGAACATCCATCATTTCATCTTCATCATTTTGATCTATCACTTTCCTCATTGGTATTATTTCATCCTCTCCATGCCAATGCCAATTGGTATATTTTCGTAGAAAACCATTTACAAAGAGATGATTTTCTAATACATCAATCGTCTGAAATTCAACGTTGACACACCTCCTACACGGACATTTCACCAATCCCCTTGAGTCAACGCACTGCCGAGCTCTTTGGAGAAAATCCATCACACCAGCCTCATACTCATTGGATAATCGATCTGTCAAATTAATCCAGCTCTTGTCGATCGACATTGTATGAAATGTAGCATTGCACGGAACACTAATCATCAAACTTACAATCAAGTTGTGTGTGTGTCCTAATTCAGAGAAAGGCAAATTTAAGAGTCTTCAATGACTCACCCTCTCTGAACGGGTCTAAGGCTTCTTGTGATGAACACTAAAAAAATAAAAAATTATCACTAGGTGATAATAACACACTATCATATCTTTGGTAATAATCTCTTATTACCAAAGAAAAAAACAAATAAAATTAAATATTGTTTTATTTTATTTGTTTTTATAATGTCTTATGCTCTTTGAAGTTAATTATGTTGTTTTATGATATCTAACTATAATATATTTGAGTGTAAATATTATTAAAAGGAATTAAATTTGACATATTTTTTTCTAACTTCAAATATTAATTTTAATTTTAATAATGATTAAAATTATGTTTAAAATTGGTTTTCTAATAATATATTTGTTAATTTTATTTAATCAGAACTAACAAATATTATTTTTTTTACATATTAATTTAGTATTTATTAAATTACATATTTTACTTATGCTTTATTGAATAGTTTTATTAATTTAAACAAAATTTCTAAGATTTGTTTAAAATTTATTTAATTACTTTAGGATTTAATTATTACTTAAATTATTTAATTAATGTTTATTTTTATTAAAATTTAGTTGCATAATGTTAATGTTAATTTTTTTTAATGTTAATTTAAAAATATATTATTTTACTTATCAATTCACAATTTATTAAATTAGAAATTTTATTGAGTACTTCTACTAATATTTACAATATCTCTAAATTTTACAATTCTATAAAAAAATCGGCAGCATAACGACTATATTTTCATCTATCCCAAAATTTAAAATCCTACAAATAACACATAAAAAATATCCAGACCCAGATCATGCAGAAAGCAATACAAATACATTTTAAACGACTATATAATTTATAATTATTAATCTAAATTTTATTAATTATTCAATTTTCTATGCAAAATATCAAAATTCTACTAAAAATTAACAACAACAAATCATCAATATTTATAAAATCTGATTTTTTACTACTAACATAACCAAGAAAATTAAAATTGACAACAACAACATACTAACATTAGCACCAAAATTTTCAAATTAACACTCAAATATTTAATATGATTACTAATATGTTTAATACACATAAATTTCACCAAAACAACATAGAATCTATTTGAATAAAAAAAATACTAATTAATCATATAACAATTTTCTAATTCATAATATCATTTTTACTAATAAATCTTTTTAAAACCTAAAAATAAATACATTCTATCTAATATAATAATTTCAGATTTTTATTAAAATTAATATTATTTTATTTATATAAAAAAACATAAATTATTCAAAAATTGAAAAAAAAAATTAAAAACAACTTACCAACACCTTCAATTCCTTGCAAACTATCTTTGTAGTCCAACAAAAACCGCACCCAACATTCAAACAAAAATTACAAAAAATCATTACCATTTCATAAATATATATATGTATATATATATATAAAATGAAGAAATAAACCTTACCTTTAACAAATAGAGAGAAACTCCTTCACCTTTGGAAATTTTGGGGCTTAAAACTGAAATTTTTGGGAAGAAAATGGAGGTTTTCGGCGGAGAGAGGCGGACGGCGCGGAGAAACCAAAGGGAAACCAGAGAGGAAGGAGAAGGGGGTTCGCGGCTGTTGGGCATATTTATAAACCCTATACCGAGAACATGTTTCTCGGTATAGGAACTAACCCTATTCAGAACCGCGAAAATGTCCCGCGCATCTGAAATGTCTATACCGAGAACATGTTGTCGGTATAATGTTCTCAGTATATAACCTTTTTTTTGTAGTGTTTGCAGCATCAGGGGCAACGAAAAGCAACAACTGAAATTGAATTGAGCTTACTTTACACTGCTTCTGCGAATTTATCAAAACTACATGAAAATGTTAAGCAACTTATGAAAACTATGTGTTAAAATCATAATAATGTGTAAGAATATTGCAGCATTATAACAACAATCCAGACACTACTAGAAATATAGGCTTTTACTTCGGTTTTTATAGTGAGCATACAAAAAAACTGAAGTAAAAATCTTTTCAAACTCTTTTACTTCGCTTTTGAAATTGGCGCTCTGAAAAAAATTATACAACTTCGCTTTTTTTAAAAAACGAAGTGAAAAATTCATAGTGAAGAAGGTCGTGTTTGGTTACACAAGCCCATGTATTATGTTTAGAGATAATAAAAATGCAAAAAAATGGCCAAGCCAAACGTGGCCCTTGTGCACTTATGGACCTTTAACTTCGGTTTTTAGGTAAAAACCGACGTTGAAAGTCCACTTTCTACTTCGGTTCTTACCTAAAAACCGAAGTAAAATGGTTTTATAACCCATTTCATCAACCCGAACGATCATCTCTCTCCTCTGTGCAAAAAAACCCCAAAAACCTCCATTAACAACCGTGAGCCAACACCCATTTTCATTCTCCAAACCATTTTTTTTTCTTTATTTCTTGCTGCATTTCTACACTATAAACCGAAATATAGTCCAAAAATCTGTTTTTTTTTTGTTTTTTTAGAGAAAAAAAAACATTTGGTCGTGAGTATTTTCTCCATTGTTTCTTGGTGTTTCTTGCCGGATTTTGACCGGAGTTTTGTCATTGCAAGGGGATTTTGAGCTTCAAAACAGGTATAGATTACTAAAATGTGGTTTTGATGATAATTTTTTATTTTTCTATGTTTTTTTTATTATTCCGAATTTTATAATTAATATAATTAATATTTTGTTAATTTTTATAATTATTTGTTTATTTTGTTAGTTTAAATAATGTGATAAAAATTAGGTTTATTATAATTATATATATGTATATTAGTGAATTTTATAAATTGTGACAATAGAATTTTTTTTTTTAAATATTTGAAAAAAAATTAATAGCTTGAAGATGATCAAAGTGTTGTTCATTAGTTTCATTAACTAGTTTGATTTTTTTTTATTTATTGGTTTGATAATTAATTATGTAGTTTACTAATTATGTAATGTTTTAGTAGGGTCGTTGATTGAGTGGTGAACTTTGTTGTTCATTTCGGGTGCATTGAAGATTAATATTGAAGGTTAGTTATTTTTTTTATTTATATTACTACAAGATTTATGTATAAAGATAAGACTGATGTAATCATGCATATTAGATTTAGTGAAAGTTATGTTTGAAAATTAGTGAAGTAGGCTCTGGAAAATTTGCGTGCTGTGGTGATATAAGGATGGATTGATTTATGCTTGATTATTGTGTTTGTTTGTGTTGTTGTTATAGGAAATTTTGAAATTGCGGTATGCTATAGAAACAGAGGATACTCTGCCGAATTTTTTAAAAATTTTATAAGACTAGAACCTAATAATGATGGATTCATCTATGCTTGATTATTGTGTTTGTTTTAAATGGTTTTATAGGTAATTATGAAATTACGGTATGCTATAGAAACAGAGGATACTCTGCCGAATTTTTAAAAAAATTTATAAGACTAGAACCTAATAATGATGGATTCATCTATGCTTGATTATTGTGTTTGTTTGTATTGGTTTTATAGGTAATTATGAAATTACGGTATGCTATAAAAATAGAGGATACTCTGTCGAATTTTTTAAAAAATTTATAAGACTAGAACCTAATATAAGTTTTTTTCTAACTTATTAGGAATTTAATATTGTTATTAGTATGGATAAATCATGGATGCTTGAGAGGAGAGAAACATCACAATTTCAAGATGGATTCAACAAATTTTTAGAGTTTTGCCTAAAGAATTGTAGTGATCCACAAAAAATTTGTTGTCCTTGTATCGATTGTGGTAATGGAGTAAAGGGGAATATTACCATGATAAAGGATCATGTATTTTGTCGGGGATTTGATATGAGTTATAGTAAATGGTATTGGCATGGAGAATTATTAAATGATGACCCATATCCATTAGGTAGGCGGGGTGTAAATGATTTTGAGAGTAATGATTTTGATGATCATCCTATAGAATTGCTTGATGAAGCACAAGAAGAGTTTTTTCATAGTCCAGAAAAATTTGATAGTATGGTTAGAGATGCAGACATACAATTGTTCAGTGGTTGCAATAAACTAAGATTGCCCACAATGGTTAAATTTTATAACATAAAAGCAGAAAATGGAGTTAGTGATAAGTGTTTCAGTCAATTTTTAGCTGCTTTCAAGGTGATTTTGCCTCTAGAAAATTGTTTTCCGGGGTCTACATATGAAGTAAAGAAAACATTAAGTTTGATAGGGTTGAAGTATGAGAAGATTCATGCATGTCCGAATGATTGTATTTTATATCGTAAGGAGTATGCAGACATGGACGCTTGCCCAGAATGTGGTTTATCATGGTACAAACCTAACAAAAGTAAGGAGATTAGGAAACTTATTCCTCAGAAAGTGCTATGGTACTTACCTTTGATTTCGCGGCTGAAGCGATTATATCGAAGTGCAGAACACTCTAAGAACTTAATATGGCATGAGACTGGATGAGTGAAAGATGGTAAACTCCGGCATCTTGCAGATTCACAGGCCTGGAAGAAGGTAGATTATATCAATCCAGAATTCAAAAATGAACCAAGACATCTTCGTCTCGGTTTAGCTGCTGATGGAGTAAACCCGCATAGATCTCTTAGTAGTAGGCATAGTTCATGGCCTGTCTTACTGGTTATGTACAATCTTCCTCCTTGGTTGGTCATGAAAAGGAAGTTCATGATGCTTTCATTAATGATTTCAGGCCCAAAACAACCAGGACATGATATCGATGTTTATTTGGCACCATTAATTGATGATTTGAAAGAGTTGTATGAAAATGGTGTTGAGGCATATGATGGTTTTAAAAAAGAAGTGTTTAATTTGAAAGCGGTGTTGTTATGGACTGTTAATGATTTTCCAGCATATGGTAACCTATCAGGTTTAAGCATAAAAGGTTACTAAGCTTGTCCAATTTTTTGCACAACCACAAGGGCCCGTCGCTTGTCAAATGGACGCAAAATGTGTTATATGGGTCATAGAGGATATTTGCATTTAAGTCATCCTGGCAGAAATAAAGAAAAAGCATTTGACGGTACTGTGGAACGAGACATTGCTCCTTTTCCATTGTCAGGTGAGAAAATTCTTAAGGAAGTTGAAAAAGTTGACTTTAGGTATGGGAAGAAGAATAAAAACAAAAAATTCAATGGATGTTTTCAAAGAAAATCAATTTTCTTTCAACTTCCTTATTGGAAAGATTTACTCGTTAGACATTGCTTGGATGTCATGCACATAGAAAAAAATGTATGTGAAAGTATAATCGGTACATTACTTGATAACCAAAGATGGTTTGTCTAGTCATTTAGATCTTGTTGAGATGGGTATAAGACATCTCTTGGCACTTGAAGAAAAAAAGGCTCGCACATATTTGCCTCCTGCTTGTTTTACATTGTCTAAAGAAGAGAAGCAAGCTGTATGTCAATCATTGGCAGGGATGAAAGTGCCTGATGGTTATTCATCGAATGTTCGAAACTTGGTGTCTATGGAAGATTTGAAGTTAATTGGAATGAAATCACATGATTGTCATATATTAATGCAACAATTACTTCCAATTGCCATTCGGTCAGTTTTACCAAAAAGAGTTCGAGATAGTGTGACAAGTGTGTGCATCTTCTTCAATAAACTATGCGGAAAAGAATTGGAAATGAAGAAGTTGAATGCATTGCATGATGAAATAGTTGAAACTTTATGCAAGCTTGAAAAATATTTTCCACCATCTTTTTTTGACATCATGATACATTTGATGGTCCATTTAGTAAGAGAAGTGAAGTTGTGTGGGCCAGTTTGGGCGAGATGGATGTAGCCATTTGAAAGGAATATGAAGGTGCTGAAAGGATATGTATGTAATCACCATCGCCCTGAATCTTGTATGGTTGAGTGTTATTTAGCAGAAGAAGCTGTGGAATTTTGTTCAGAGTACATGGTTGGAATCGACACAATCGGAATTAGCAAACCACGGAATAACTCGAATGGAGTTGATAGAGGATTATGAGGGAAAGGAACAGTAGTGACCATATCTGGTGCAGAATTAGATCAAGCTCATTTAGTTGTGTTGGAAAACAATCCTGAGGTTCAACCATATATAACGTAAGTTATAAATTTAGTAAACATTATGCTCATTTTTATGTATAATTGAAATTTTAATGTTGTACTTTGTATTTGCAGTGAGCACATGGAGTTATTACAATCAATGATTCCCAACAAGGTTAAAAATAAACAGAAATGGATTATAGATGGGCATAATAAAACATTTAGTCGATGGTTGAAAAATACTATTCTAGCAAGGTTGGGAGAAGAAAACCATGGAGTGTCAACAAAGTTAAAACGCATATCATTTGGACCAAGTGTTCATGTAATTAAAACGCATAGTTTAATTATATTGTCTTAGATTGGTTAGATACTTATAATTCATAAGTGCTTTATAGAATAGTGCAATAAAATTTAACTTTGTTACATCCCAAATTTCGAGATATAAAAAGCAGCCTCAAAATGTGGCTCACAAGTATGCACTACTACAGAACTAGGCTTTCCCGACACCCAACCACGATAGTCAACAGAGTTGACTGTCGTAATTGCTTAACGAGACTCTACGCCGACAGTTAAAAACTGTAGGCATAAAGATCAACGTCGACACCTAATAACTGTCACTGTTGTTTTTTACTGTCGCTATTGACCTCAATGTCGACAGTTAATTCGAGACCAATACCGATAGTTAACATGTGTCGCTATTGACCTCAAAGCCGACAGTTAATTCGAGACCAATGCTGATAGTTAAAATGTGTCGCTATTGACCCCAACGCCGACAGTTAATTCAAGACCAATGCCGATTGTTAAAAATTGTCGTTATTGACCTCAATGCCAACAGTTAATAAAAGACTAATACCGACAGTTATAAAATGTCGTCGAAATTCAAATAAAAAAATCTAAAAATATAATTAATAAATAATATAATTTTAAAATAAAGTAATTTTTTTAAATATATATTTATGAAAATTATATATATTTATTAAAAACTTTAAAAACTAATTTTTTTTGTTTCTAAATTTTTCATATTATTAACTTTTGTATTTATAATAATTTTTATATTAAAATTAAAATTCAATTATGTCTCAAATTATATATTATTTCTTGGAATGATTAATAAGTAACATTAAAATTTATAAATGGAGAATAGATTGAATTTAAAAGGTTTTACTTTTGTTAAATTGTATTATTATTTATTGATAAATAAATAATAAGAAATCTTTAAATTTGATAAATGAGATTATAACTTGGACATATTTTAAAAAAATAAATAAAGAAACAAAAATAAAATAATTTTTCTATTTTTGTGTTTAAAAAAATTTTAAAACAAAATTTTTACCAAACACAACTATAATATTTACAATTTTGGATTAGGCCAATAGCGACAGGTATATCCTGTCGACATTGCTCCAGTGTGTCCGCGTGAGAGAAAAATTTGGGTGGGTTGATTGGCTCCAAAATAAAATTGAGAAAGTCCAAAATATTATTAAAATTGTCAAAAAGAAGAAGGAGAAGAAGTTAATGAAAAAAGCGGTCAAGGTTTCATTGAATGTGCTTGGCAACCTTCATTCATGACCCTACCCCAATTTGATTAAGTCTCTCCCATTTAAGAGCCCCCTCTCATAATTTAATATTACCTTCTCTTCTTCTCATCAACCCCTCACAAACCTCACCCTCGCGAAAGCAGACGACTTCATGGTAAAGCAGACGATCGTGGGTCTCGTGGAGGTGCGAGCATGTGGGCTTTGTGGTGGAGGCGTGGGGTTTGGGGTGGTGGTTGTGGGTCTTGTGGGTTGTGGTGGTGTAGGGTTCGTTGTGGAGGTATGGTATTGGGCTTCCTGGAGGTGGTGGGCATGGAATCGTGGTGGTGGAGTGCGGTTTGTAGAGGTGGTGGCTGTGGGGTTTATGGTGATGGCAGTGGGGTTATTGTTGGTGGTGATCGTGGGGTTATTGATTTATTTTTGTGTGTACGATTGATTTTGCATTTTGTTTTACAAGTCACAATATTATTTGTTTTGTGTAGATTTATATATTTATATATATATATATATTAAAGACTTTTTCTCTTCTGCTTATTTCTCAGTTGTATTCTTGATGATTTGAGGTTATTTTCTGGTGATGAGAACAATTTTTTTCCTTTTACTTCTATTGGATGGGATCTGCTATGTTCTTTTGTGCATAACTTATTGAATAAAGATTAGCATTCTTGACTGTCTTTCTTTTGTTGTAGAAAAATGAAAATTCAGGTATAGATAAGAAGAGAGTGGTAATCATAGGTGGTGTGGCTGGTTCTTTTCTAACTCACTCTGATGTTGTCCTCATCAATCAGTAAGTTTTCCAATTTTGTGAAACATTTTGTAAATAACTTTTCCTTAGATTTTTTGCAGTTGTAATTTTTATTGGATTTAATGATTATGTTGAACTTTGATGTGGAATTTTTAGATTTTATTGTTACAATGTACATACATATCCCAAGTATTGAGATTTTAAATGGATCAGGGCATAGTAAGTAAAATTTTCTTACATGAGTGCTTTGATATATAGATTTATAAAAACAATTGGTTTCTTTCACATGAAAAGTATATAGATTTTGATAAACTATTATATGATCACATTGAAGTTGTGACACAGGCAGGGGAGGCTGAGTGACTTTCAACATTGTTCATTCTCAAGACACCTAAAACACATCTCTTTTTTATTTTATCCATAATTGATCTTAATTTTCTTTTTAATTTATAATATAGTGGTTATACACTACACCAAATGTCATATTCCATAATACATGATTATAAGAGTATTTAAAAAGTATTATAATAAGTTAAAGTGTTCAACAACAACAAAAAAAAAGCAGCAAAATAATAACTATGTTGATGACTATTGCCTTGCCTACATTACAGCTGGGTTTGCATCTATGATACGGAACTTGAAAAATAACAATAGAGGTATAGTTTTTCTCTTATCACTTTAATCTTTTTTATATAAATAAAATTTAATTACTTTTACTTTTATTAGTGCCTAAGTGTGGTCACATTGAAGCAAGTTTTGCTAATACCATATGGTGGATGGAAACATCCTCATTCTTACTATGTTGGTGATCTACCAGAATTAAAGAATTTTTTTGGATATGTAATTTTTTTTTTATGTTAATGAGATTAAATTTTTATTTGAGTGAATTTCCTCTGTCTCCTACAACCTAGTTTTTTTGTGGGTTTGTTAGGGTGGTGGGATATAGGATCACTATTGTGTTTGTAGTAGATAGCCTATTTTCTTTCTCTTTTTCTTGTCTTGTTTTCTAAAGTGATGTCTTACTTCCAGGAAAGTTCACGATAGAAAGTAACGAGTGGCACCTCAGGAATGCGTGAGACTGTAGAAACAAGTTTGCTTTTATAGCATAGGGCAAAGCGATATCTCTATTTCCTTTTGTCTTTCTCACAGTTATGATTGTCACACTAATCACAGTCTGATTAAACTCTTGACATTAATCATAGTCTGAACTATTGAGAATCCTATCTTTTTTTTTTAATTGTCGTAGGAAGTAGTACCAATTCTTACATTGGAAAGACTATTGGTAACGAGGGTGAGTACAAAGACAAGATGAAGAAATATATGTTGTTGGACAATGAATTTAATGTTTTATTTTATTTGTAATTGTTATTAGAGTAAATGATTCTTTTTTGAGTGGTTAATTATTTACTTTGTAAATCTAGTTATGTATTTTTTAAGGTCAAGACAATTATGTTTATAGACAAGGTTATATGATTTTTGAGTCAAGTAGTAGTGTTATATTTTTCCAAAATTTGTTTGATTAGATTTGTAAATTCTTTGTATAAGTTTTGTTATTTTAATCTATAATTTTTTAGATTTGTATATAAATGTTTCATTTAAATCATAATTTTTAAATTAAAATAAAAAATATAAATTTTTTTACAAGCAACGACGACACCTAATAACTGTCGGCGTAGCTACCCCTACGCCGGCATAGGCAAATACGACAGTTAGTCGACTGTCGTCGTTGCTCAATAGCGACAGTTAAAAACTGTCGGGAAATCCCGTTTTTGTAGTAGTGATGGGAATCAATTAGGCAAAAGGGTATTCAGCATGATTATTTACACAGATAGTTAATCACTTTAAGATGCCACATCATTTGTACCCGAGCATGCAATGTGAGCTTAAAGGTAAATGTTCCATTCGAAGGACAACTTCGAAAGTCTGATCAATGAGAAAGCGACGTTATTGTTAGGCTGAGCTAGAAACATCCTGCACGTTCGAAAATGCATTGAAGCAACAACGTGTCCATGGTTATAAATCTCTATAATTGTGGGGTAAGTTGAAACCGTGTGTAAACAACCTTTTTTTAAGGGATATTTATTTAATTAATACATTTAATTCTATTTTAATATATTATGTCATATTTCAAATTCAAATGAGATATCTTGTAACTTTCCTAAAATTAAGGGAATAATATTCTCTAAACTTGATAAATAACGCGTGTAACGTCCCAAATTTTCTAATATAGCTTAGGGCCTTGATTAGGGGCCAAGATGGCAACTTATGGAAATTATGTGATTATGTGATATTTATGTGTATTATTATGTGATTATGTGAGTAATATTATAATATGACTTGATATGTTTTTGTGTATTAAATATGCATGCGGGCTCATTTCTGTTTAATTGGGCAATTTTCGTAATTTGGCTCGTTATGGGTATATTTGATAAATATATATATATATGTGTGTGTGTGTGTGTGTGTGGTATGTGTGTGGTACTACATTACTATGTGGATATATTTGGGTTACTCGCGGGCTCATTTCTGTTTAATTGAGCAATTTTCGTAATTTGGCTCGTTATGGGTATATTTGATATATATATATGTATGTGTGTGTGTGTGTGGTATGTGTGTGGTACTACATTACTATGAGGATATATTTGGGTTACTCAACACGAGACGATCCTAGGGAGCAAGCTAGGGGAAAGTCAAAACGAGACTCATACTTGACTCGAAGTGAGTCAAGGGATATATTGGGTATTTAGCACATTACCGAGATATTGGGTAATGGGAATGATTATTTGATGATATATTGGGAGTTAGTGATATCAGGAGAGAATTCTAGGAATTTTCACTATTTTACCCTGAGGGGCATTTTTTGGGACCTCGAGCATTAGGATTTGCTTGAGGTTACTTAAGCTCGAAGTAACCTATCAGAAACATAAAAAGAACGTTCAATACGTTCTCTCTCTCTCCCGTTCCCTTTTTGACGCCGTTAGAATTTTCGAAGAAAACTCGAGTTTCATGACTCAGATTCAAGCAAGGTTAGAGTCATAACGATTTTAGAAAAGATTAAAAGCTTATTAGCTGGAGGATTTAACTGGGAAACGACTAAATCAGAGGTAATCCAAGTTTTAATTTTTGAGTTTTTGAGTTTTCAAGCTTTGATTGGATTTTACGTTTTGATGAGTTTTTTATTTGATTGGGACATGGGTTTTTATGGTTTTGAGAAATTGAGAGGTTTGTGAACTTTGATTTTGAGATTTGGATATGTTTGGATAGGTTTTTAAATGGAGAAAACGGAGAAAATGGCTGGGTTCGAGGTTGCGTCGCAACCTTGTTCTAGGAAGTCGAGACCTGAGTGAACCCAGAACTAGGAGGGTTCTACCTGGGGGGCGCGCTGCGACTCTAAAGGGCCAAGTTGCAACCTGCGCCCTAAAGCCCAGGCAGAGGGCTCTCTATCAGGGAGGCGTGTCGCGACCCTCAGGGCCAAGTCGTGGCCCGCCTGTGCATTTTTGGCCAGGTTGGGTTTTTAGTCGTGGGAGCTTAACTCTAAGGGTTCAGGATCAATCCTACTACCCAGTTTGGTAGGATTCAACGTCTCGGAGGCTAGGACTCAGTCCGGAAGTCTTTATTTACTCATTTTTTATGGGATTCTATATTATGGTTGTGACTAGGTTGTCACTAGGGGTTCAGAATCAGGATCGTGCTTGAGGGTAATTTATTGGTAATCCGTGCTTGGACCAAAGGTAAGAAAACTGCACCCATTATGTGATATACATGATTATTTTTGAAGCATGTTGAGTGCTCTATATTTGGATATCTGTTAAATTATGAATGCTTGATTGCATTATTTATCTGAGCAACGCACTGACTTATTAGTCAGAAACGACAATGGTGTTAAGTGCTGGTCGTGAAGCTCTGACTTATCAGTCAAGATCAGCAATAGTACTGAACGTTGGTCATATGGAATTGACTTATGAGCCAAGAGCGACAATAGCGTATTGAACGTTGGTCGATATGATTAGATCTAATCAACAAAGCATTATATGTTCGTCCGACCCTATGGTCAAAGAAAACTAATGCGGTTGGCTAGTCTAAGGTTAGTTACTCTGACTTGATGGTCACATGACTTAGGCAAATGTCCCCAGAATGACTTTACAATCATCTATTTAGGGCACAGGACCCCAAAATGACTTTACAGTCATTTATTCAGGGCACATGACCCCAGAATGACTTTATAGTCATCTATTCAGGGCACAGGACCCTAGAATGACTTTACAGTCATCTATTCAGGGCACAGGACCCCAGAATGACTTCACAGTCATCTATTCAGGGTAAAGGACTCCAAGTTGACCCTATGGTCATCTGACTAGGGCTGCAAGCCCCTGAATAATTTCATAATCATTTATTTGTACTTGCTTACATGCATGAATATGGTTATTAATGCTAGGCATGCCTATTATGATTTGATGACATGTTATTATCTACTTATGAGCATGTTTGAGTTTTCTTACTGAGCCTCGGTTCACGGGTGCTGTGTGGTGCAGGCAAAGGTAAAAGAAAGTTGGACCATCCTTGAGCTGGAGAGCTTAGGTGACCATGTGCACATATGCGGTTGCTTGACCACCACGACCGAGGGTTTAAAGAGGAACTAGGGTTAAACCCTATTTTGTCGCTTAGGTTGGCAGGTTGTAAATCTTTTATTGTAATTAACCTTTTAAATGTATTTTTGGATTTAGTCAATTATTTTTTATGCACAAATTTGTACTCAAAGCTATGTGAAATTGCTTTCAAAGCTTTAAATATATGCTACTTATTCAAGAAAAAGTGACTCGTGGACATAGGTAGATTTAACTATTGAACCACGTAAAAAATCTTGGTTCTTTCTTTTCTTTCTTTATTATTTATAAGTGCTTAATCACTCTTATTAATTTTTAATAGACAAAAAACCTTATGAAGAAAGTTCAAGAAACAAATATTGAAAACAAAACAACAAAAACAACATATTTATTAAATATAATCTTATTAAAAAGATATAATATGTGTTTGGTTGCTAATGACAAAGTACTTTTTTGTCATACATTTTATGTCCACAAAAAGATTTCATTTTTTAAATAAAAATTGTTATCTTATTTTATTTTGTAATTAACATTTTGAATAATAAATTATTAATATGTATAACATCAAATCACTATTCAAACAAATAATTTTTTTAAAAAAACTAGCTAATTAATTTCAAAATATATATTTTAGTAACTATTTAAAATAACTTTAGTCAAATTTATTCTACATTAATAAGATAGACTTCTAAAATTACACTTCGATTACAAAAATTAAATTTAATATCTTTAATTAGAATAATGATATGTGTACCAATATTATGCACCAAAATATTACACCAACTAGCGTAGCACTGTATTTTAATAGTAGGTCTTGCCTGAAATAAATTTTATTACTTAAATATAACTGTTACGCCAGTTGGTGTAATGTTTTAGTGCACATATTATTACTCTTTTAATTAAGAATGACATTATTTATGACTAAATTGTCATCATAAATATTATAATAACATAATAAAAATATCATAATTAATACATCTTTAACAACATTTGTATCAAGTCATTAATAATTTTTAATGATATTTTTTAACGACATTTAAAATTAAATGTCATATTATCTAAATTTTTACGACATTAAAATGAAATTTTCATAAATGTTTTGTCATGAAAAGTAGTTTTTGTTGTAGTATATAAGTTGAATAAAATTATTGAAATGAACAAAAATAAGGAATTAAAGAATGTCAAAAAAATATATTGAGAAGAAATGTTAAAAAGTATTTTAAAAATTAATTTTATTTAATTAATGAGGTGCATATATATATATATATATATTCTTTGAGTGCAAATAGAATTACCCAATAAAAAAAATTAAAATGACTAAAATAACCTCATAAATTAAATAAACTTAATTAAGAGTAAAATTATAGCATAAACTAACTTTTATATATAAAAAAATGGGAAACTAAGAGCACTCACACGAGAAGATGTATAATAGCAAAAAACTTAAATGCAACTCAAAAACTCAAAATCACACCTCCATCAAATGTTGTAAAATACAAAATTTTTAATTAGTTAAAAGTACTATTCATGTTGTAGATTTATAGAACATTATTTATGTTGTATATATTATTTTATTATTTTTATGTTTCATTGGCTTTTCTCTTTTTTTCCTTATATATATATAGGGAAATTTCACTATTTATGCTTAATAGTCTCTACATAAACCAAAAAAATACCACCGTTATTCACTCTTTCATTGTGATGCTAGACATTACCCATCTACCCGAAATACCCCTCCCATTATATCAAGAACAGTGAAACCCTCTCTTCCTCTCTCTCTCTCTCTCTCTCTCTCTCTCTCTCTCTCTCTCTCTCTCTCTCTCTCTCTCTCTTTCTCTCTCACAAAACCATCACCAAAACCCATGGTTTGTGCCTAATTTCTTGCTAAAATTTATTGATAGCCATCTCTATTGTCGCTGTAAAGATCACAATATCAAAGGAAACATCCATTTTGAGGGATTTTGGAGGAGAAAAATCACGGGTAAGAAGAATTCTCATTTTTTTGTATTGGGTATTGTTTGTTTACTTTTTTGTTGGCTATTTTGAACAGATCTGAGTCCATATTGATGTGCCTTTTGGGTTTGTTAGAGAGATTTCGCGATATGCGTTTTTCTGAGTTTTCGGCAATATTTTTGCTCGATAGGACCTCGATAGGTGCTCGATACTATGTACAAGATGGTTAAGTTGTGAGTTCGATACTGCTCGATAGTGACTCGATGATAGCTCGATAAGTATGGAATTTATTTCTCGATATGGGTTCGATTGGACCCTAGACTATTTGGTTTAGTACACTACTACAAAAATGGGCTTCCCCGGCAGTTTTTAACTGTCA
Organism: Humulus lupulus; assembly: GCF_963169125.1. Taxonomy (NCBI): domain Eukaryota; kingdom Viridiplantae; phylum Streptophyta; class Magnoliopsida; order Rosales; family Cannabaceae; genus Humulus; species Humulus lupulus. The sequence goes on from NC_084795.1 coordinate 24,357,129, forward strand.
CTATTGAGCAACGATGACAGTCGACTAACTATTGTATTTGACTATGCATGTGTAGGGGTAGCAACGCAGACAGTTAAAAAATGTCGCTGTTGCTGGCAACACCGATAGTTAAGAATTGTCGCCGTTTCTGGCAACGCCGACAGTTATTAGCTATCGTAGTTGGCTCTCTATGGCGACATTTTTTAACTGTCGTTGAAAATCATACTATAAATAAATAAAAAAATTTCTTAAAAAACCTTCACACCATTCAATAATCATTAATCATCAATAGCATAACAAAAATGCAGAAAAAAATACAACAAAGGTAATCCTTAACCTTAGTCAATTATATTAAAAAAATAAAAGTTTATACAAGTATGAAAAAAAAGAGAAAAAAATAGTACAACTTCACAAAAGATCTCAAAAACACAAGTTCTTGTGGAAATTTGGCATCATGAACTTAGTGTGAAATATCATTCACCATCTAGTACAACCATGTTGTGTTTTCTTTGAATCATTTGCATGTACAATGAGTTATCAAATTGTATAGATTGCATGCAAAATGAAACTTATGAATGAAAAGTTGAAAAACCAAAAATTGAAACTACATGTTTTTTGTGTAGATTTATGAAGAAAGAATATAAAATGAGTTAAAAAGCCAAAGATAATAATAGGAACTAACTTGGGCCACGAACAGATGCTTTCACAGTATAACTATGTTGTAATAACTATTAAGAGCTTCACTAGCCATGAAGCTATATAACCTAAAGCTCCAGTCACACAGACTACCTTTCATTCCCTACTCATTCTCTACATAATCACACAATCGAATCATTCTTAGACTGAATATATATACCTTTGATCAAAGTAAAAGTAACACTCATTCTATATATATATCAAAATTAAAAGTCTTAAATAACTCAAAAGCTTGTATGGAGCGTGAGTGTGCTTTTGACATATATATGTTTGGTCAATTAAAGAAAATGGCCATATACATATACATAAAAGTTTGGTTTTACAACATATATATTATGCTGGTTCATGGAGACTCTAGAGTTTGGTTCACTTTTAAGTGCTTGACAACTACATCTCTGACCATTAATACTAGTGGTCAATTATCTTATATGCCTCCAGCAAATGCAATGAAAAATCCCACATGCCTGAGTGGTCGAAAGTATTTGAGAATGAAAGCATTAACAAATAAAGGGCAGTTCTTCCTAATCAAACCATTTATGCATTTTCAATATGAGAATCATTGCATGTCCATCATGAGACATGAATTGTACTACATTAGATAATCCTTTTTAAGAGAGAAAAAGAATATATAACAATTCACAAGACAACAATTTGCAAGATTCAAAACAAATCGTTTTTCTTTCTTTAGAAAAAAAAGATCACATGGAGATCCCATCCCCATCCCTTCAATTCTCATTCACAATCTGCAGAAAATAGTTGAAACAATATAAAAGTTCCAAACTCTGCAGAAATATATAAGCTAACACACACTTTTGTCCAATTTTTCTTTTCTTAAAACATGTCAACTTGATTAAATATTTAGTCAATTTCATCTCTTTTGTAACAAACAAAACAGTATAACAACAAACTAAATTTTGGTAAAATTGATTTAAAAAAAGTCAGCTTCAAGTGAATTCATCCAAAAAGACCACCATATGAATTGTCTCAACTAAGATTTGACCCTTTTTACCTTTCAATCTAAACTACTCAAATAACCATCAAACTAATTAGGCTTTTCAATTTGTTCACTATACTGTGGTAATGCTAAAACCATCTTCTGCAAGTATTGAGTACAAGGCCCATAAATTGTTTGTTTTCAAATTTAACTAGACATTAAACAATACACTTGCTTAGTACAAGCAATCCCTGACATCTCAATGAGTGCAGAAACATAAAGTTTATGAGGCTTAGTATAATCATTCCGAAACTACACAAGCATTCTTGAAAGAAAATAGTTTCAGAAAAAAAATTCATTACATTCACACTACGTACTTTGAACCATTAAATGAATATAACTTGACCTTACTTAAATAAATAAGATTTGCTGACCTAAAAAGTTAAAAGCATTATGTGCACTATGTTAACAAGTAACGTGCAATTCTTTTTCGACATTTAGTTCTCCAAGTTGTTCACCAAATAACATATAGTGTTGATATTGAAAAAAATAATATTTTTTTGGTATTTTATCAAACAACTTGAATACATAATAAAAGATAGCAGCAATTTTCAATTTCAAAATCAAACCATTTGGAAAGAGACTAATATACATAAAAATAAATTATGAGTTGTGTATTCATATACAAATAAATGTAGTATAATGTTTCACAAGAGGTTGGATCAACAACAACAAAAGGATTGTTTGAGCACAAAAAAAAAAAAAGTGAAGAAATCTAATTTTTATGCTATCAGTCATATCACTTTCAACAGCAAAATATATATATATATATCATATTTACAGACAACAATAGAGAGAGATACCATGGGAGAGAGGTGAGTTACCATGAGTGTAAGAGGGAGAGAGAGAGAGGGATCAAACCCAGCTATTCCCAAAGCCCCCACAACGTACGTTGATCCCCATCCCCGCCAATGAGCCTGCATCTAACACAAGGAAGACCACGAATCCAGACCCACACCCCTTCCCCGTCACCGTCGTAGCCTTGCTGTAAATTGATCAGGACTAATAGCATAGGATCCTTTCTCTATGTGAGAGAAAACAAAGTGAGATAGAGAAACATTTAAGATAAAACATTACAAACCCATATGCCAAAATAACATTAGAAAACATGTATGACTACCTAACTAATCACAGATTTCCCATGAAACTCCTTGAATCCACGAAAAACCCCTGAAAAATCCAAAGGAAAATAATCTCATGCCCTTCGTCGAACAAGAGGCTCGGGGTAGTCGAAATCTCGCCGGAAAGTGCAAGAGGCAGACGACTTCAGACCGTTAGTTGACAGCCATGGGCGGCATGTACAGTGGTGAGCTTGCGAGGGTCGACGTTTCAAGGGTTGACGGTTCGATTGGGCTGGCGTGTGTACGACTTCAGCAATGAGACGACGACCGTTCGGGCCTGGCAAAGGCAACTCAGTAGTGAGTGAGAGAGAGAGAGAGAGAGAGCTTTGGAGGAGAGAGAGGTTCAGGAAAGATAGAGGGAAAAGACGGAAAGAGAAAAGCTTTAGATTCAGATTTTTCTTTTTATTTTAAACTTTTTTTATTTATTTAATTACAAAAAAATATGATTTTTAATATATAAATTCATTTTAGTTAACACAATTTTTTTTTATTTAAATTAAAAACATCATGATATTTATTTCCAATAATAATATACTAATGGGGTGATCAAAATTTCTTTTATTTTGAATCTCATAATTTAAAACATAAATATTTAATTCTTCATAAATCCCATTTATCAAATTTAAAGATTTCTTATTAATTATTTCTCAATAAATAATAATATAATTTAACAAAAATAAAACACTTTAAATTCAATTTATTCTATATTTCTAAATTTTAATGTCACTTATTAATTATTCCAAGGAATAATAAATAATTTGGGACATAAATCCATCTATTATCCCATTATACAATTAAATCAATGCTGATTTAATTTTCATAATTTTCCAATTAAATCACCTTTTTAAATAAATATTATTTTTCCCTTAAAATTATTAGGGTAGAATTTGCGGGATGTTAAAGTTAGGAGAAAAAATAAGAGTCAAGTATGGGCTTGGATTGGCGTGATGGAGCTGAGCATTTTTAGCCTTCTGCAGCTTTCTTCTCTTAATTTTTTATTTCATACTAAATTTTAATTTAAGGATATACTGCATTTTTTTTAAAAGGCAATGCCGACACTCTATTGGAGCAATGCCGACAACTATAGCTGTCGGCATTGCCCCAATAGGGACTGTCGACTTTGCCTTATAAAAAAACTAATATTTTAAACATGCATTGGGGAGACATCAGAGGCTTGTTGATGAGGGGGGGGGGGGGGGGGGGGGGACGTTTTTTTCGTCCATGAAATTTGAGAGAAAGTGAGGGAAGAAGACGATCCGACTGGGTTATGTCCTACAACCCTATTGCGACGACATGTTGCGCAATAGAGCAAACAAATGTCGTCTCACTAGATGAAACACACAGTTTTCATTAATGAAAATAACCTATAGCCACAACATGTTGTCGCTATAGAGAGTTCCCAAAATTTAATTTTTCAGTTCTAAATTTTGTTGGGGGAAAGTTTCCCACCATTTTTTTTTCAGACCTTTGCGACGACTTTTTCGTCGCTATAGGTTATTACCAAGAAAATAAAACAATAATAATAAATAATTTTGGCGCTGTATATTCCCTTAAAAAAATTTAGAGACCTATTGCGACGACATGTCGTTTTTATAGATCAAGATACTTTGAACCTACAGCGACGACGTCTATTGCAACGATATGTCCTCCCTATAGGTTTTTAATAAAAATTAAAAATAAAAAATCCACATTTTGTGGTTTTATGTGTTATGAAATTCTATACAATGTCACCGCTATAGGTTATTACAAAAAAAAAAAAATTAATAATAAATAATTTTGACGCTGTATATTCCCTCCAAAAAATTTAGAGACCTATTGCGACGACATGTTGTCTCTATAGGTTAAGATATTTTGAACCTATAATGACGACATCTATTGCGACAACATGTCCTCCCTGTAGGTCTTTAATAAAAAAATTTTAAAAATGAATCCAAATTTCGTGGTTTTATGTCTTCTATGATGAGTGGCGAGGGGCAGGGGGGGGGGGGGGGGTGGGGGGTTGGGGACGTATTTTTTTAAAACCTCTATTGCGACGACATTTGTCATCGCTATAGGTTACTACAAAAAAAATAAAATATTAATAAAAAATAATAAATAATTTTGGTGTTGTATATTCCCTCTAAAAAATTTAGAGAACTATTGCAACGACATGTCGTCTCTATAGGTCAAGATATTTTGAACGTACAACGACAACGTCTATTGCGACGGCATGTCCTCCTTGTAGGTGTTTAATAAAAAATAAAAAATAAAAAAAATCCAAATTTCATGGTTTTATGTGTTCTGAAATTCTCTACAGTGTCGTCGCTATAAGTTATTTCCAACAAAATAAAAAATTAATAAATAATTTTGACGCTGTATATTCCCTCCAAAAAATTTAGAAACCTATTGTGACGACATGCCATCTCTATAAGTTAACATATTTTGAACCTACATCGATGATATCTTATGCGTCAACATGTCCTCCCTGTAGGTCTTTAATAAAAAATTTTAAAAAAATACAAAATAAAATAATTCAAATTTCGTGGTTTTATGTCTTCTATTGCGACGACATCATTGTCGTCGCAATAGATGTCATCGCTATAGAGTCAATTTCTTGTAGTGTTGGGTGAAAATCTCGGATCTAAAATATTCTCCAATAATTATGGCGAAAAAAATATTTGAGTTGAGCATAAAATAATTATGAATAAGGGAAAATAAATTATTTTAATGAATTTTTCAGGAAAATTTGATATGTACAAGCTATGGAAAAATACTTAATCATACTTAAGGTTGAATTAAGACCAAAATAAATTACATTAGTAAAATTATGTAATATTTATTTAGTACGACTAGTGTCGTCAAATAATTTTTTTGGTGTGACCTTCAATTAAATGAAAAATCCTAAGTTCCTTTAGTTGAAAGCTATAGGAATTACATTTTCACAAATGTACCATTCTAGCCCTGGAGTATAAGTAACTTTATTTAAATATAAAAGAAAATAGGAGGGCAGAAGTGTCATTTAGAGGGGTTGGCTTGCATGTACGTGATAAGAGAGTCATTATATTCCTATTGTCACGTCATGTCTTACACTAAGCTATCTAAGAGAAAATCAACAACTCACTCTTTCCATTTCCTTTCCTCTCTATACGCCTAGCCTCTCTCTCTCCTCTTTCATTTCTTTTTTCTTTCTTCATTCTCTTCACCATTTCAGCAAGAAAGCTCTCCCATCTCACTAGAAAATCTGAAAAAGAAATCTCCCTCTTTCCTCATTAGATCATCTCCATGCTTGAGCTCATCAAAGATGTAAGTTTCTCATGGAAATTTCTTGCTCTTCTTCCCTTCTTTAGGTTGAGCACCTTGGGTGCTTTCTCATTTCATTTTACATAATATATAGATCATTATATAATAAGTCTAGTATATAGATCACAAAAATGCTAATTTTTTTTAGTGGTGAGAACAAACCGTAAGAACTAAAATCGATTTGACTTTGAAACATCATTACCCTCCACCTACACACAAGAAACATATGTCCATCTTTCATTATGAATTGAGAAACATAATACACAATGGATCAATAACGTACTCGAAAGTGTAAATATAGCAACTATATTATTATCACAAAATATAATCTATTAAGACAAAAAAAAAATTCATTTCTATATATTAAGATAGAGAGAAAAACATAACTACTATTGTGGAGCTTACCAAAAAAAAAAATGAGCCAACATCAAACCCCATTTTAATACAAAATATGCATCCATTAATCCCCTCAACTCAGAATATTTATTAATTTTATAAATCATATAAGGTTCATTCTACATATCATCACTAAAATTTATGATCAAATAATAATATGAAATGTTCAAATAGTAGATACATATACTTGCGTATATAGTTTAAATAAATAATGAAATTAATTAAATTGAAAATTACTTGTACAACTTTGATTGCTTTGTGAGTGATGTGAGAAGATTCCTCCATCTAGTTATACTTTGAATTTTGAATACATTTCTTTTTTATGTTCTTTTTTTCTTTTCCTTTTTTGTTTTGTTTCAACCATAATTTCTTGTAATATCCATCTTTTCGTTTCATGGGTATATTGGTACTTTTTTCATGTGAGGGAAATTTGGTAACTTAATATTCTTGAGGGGTATTTTTGTAATTTTATGAAATTATGTGATTATATGAATATGTATATGTGATATTGTTACACTCAGATTCCGAGGATAGGAACTTTGACCTCGAAATTTAGGGTTGTAAGGTGTAAGCTCGAAATAAGCAAGGTCATTATAAGGTTCACCAGTCAGAGATCTCATGAACTCGAATAGTGTGTAGCCTCGAAGGTGTTTTGAGTCTATAAAGTGAACTCGCAACTCACAATAAGTAAGTAAGGGTTTGACACTTGTATAAGTTTCTTGATGCGTCTCCTACCCTTAGACAAGATGGTCTGAGCTCGAGAGGAGTAAGCTCGAAGGTGATGACTTTGTCAATGATTACTTGTTGGGAGCATAGGCGAAGTGAGATGACGAGCTCGTAATAGACAAACGGTCTCGAAGACGCATGGATCCAGCATCCGAGCACGTCAGGTGAGTGTGAATGAATTTATTGTTATAAATTCCCAATATTTAAGGGATCTAATGTAATATTGTTATTAAATCTCACATTTTATGGGATATTACTGCGTGCATAGCAAATAATGCATTTATTGACATTATTTTATTTTATTTACAAAATATCTTCTTGATATATGTGGGAACGAATTCTGAGACCTTCTCTATAAATAGAGATGTAAGCTTCATTTGTAAGGGACGAAAATATTGAGATTTGGAGAGAAAACTCTGGGCAACTATTCTCTGAAAGTTTCCAGAAGATTCCAAAGAGCTAATAATATAAACTCGTGGACTAGGCAGATTTGCACTATTGAATCACGTAAAAAGATCTTGTTCTCATTCTTTTTATTCATTTCCTCTGGTATATTCTTGTTTAATTGCTTTCCCTTTTAAGTTGACGAAAAACGACGTCAACAGTTTGGGGCTTTTATTGAGAGCCATTAAATAGTGCGTGAGTCTGTTTAGTCAGAGAGCCTCTCAGATCAGCAATGGCCACGGCAAACAACCCCAATATACTTGAGGAGGAAATTCCTCATGATGAAGAGTACCCCCGACGGCCTGGAAAACAACCTATGGTGGATCCTGATCCCAACGAAAGGAGTGACTCATCCAACACTCGAGGACCACCTGCTCCCAGGGCCGACGACATGTATTATAATCCCAAGAGATACGTTCCAAGTGTGGAACTTGAGAATCGCCAACTGCGCAAATAGTTGGTAGAAGCTACAAAATGCAATGAAGAGCTATCCAGACTAGTTGCTGAAGCGCAAGCGCCTCCTCGAGACACTCAGGCCCCACCTCATAGGACTAGGGGACGTCATCGTAAGAATGCGGCCACCAGGAGGGTGGAACTAGCACCGCCACCAACATCCCATCCTGTTCAGCTGACACCCCGGAGGGGCAATCAGGATGAAACTACTGCCAACCCGACCACAGAAGCACAAACGGGAATGGAGAATAACCGAGCCCCATCAAGGGCTAAGACCCCAAATCTCGGTGCTACACAGAACATCCCAGAACCCTACTAGGTGAATTCTGGACAATCAAGACCACATAATGGGAGGCAACCACCATCTCCTATAAGGCTTGCCTCGCCAGTCTAGAGGGATTCGCGAGTTGTCCACCAAGATATGGATCGGCAGGCTAGACGCGGACAGGGAAATGGAGAAGCTCCTCGAAATCGCAGGGCTCCTTAGCTTACTAGAAGCCAAATGTCACGATCACAAGCTGTTGGGACAAGGATAAAAGCAAGGGACCCACCTCGCAATCACCGAGAAGCAAGCTATGTAAGTGAAAACTCAGATTGCACTAGGTCCGTGAGCATTTATGACATGGAGCCAAGAAATGTCAGGAATCGAGGAGATCACCATGATCTATGGGAAAATTTAAACCATAATCGGGGACGTGATAATCCGCCAAACCCAGATCTACGAGATCATCTAAATGGCCGCAAACAACCGATTTATAATCCTGCACCGAGACATGGAGTTGGAGTTGTTATCAATGATAACCAGCCCCCTCAGGTCCAAGTTAGGCCTCCCGTTGATCCTGTCCACGAAAGGATTGAACAATGGGAGAGAGCATTCAGGCTCTCATAGAACGAGCATAGCCAGGAAAGGGATGAAGAGTTCGATGAGGAGCTCGAACATTTGCCCCACATATCTCTAACACCCCGTTTCCTCAAGGGTTTAGAATTCCTCATGTCCCGCCATTCGATGGAAATTTGGATCCATACAGCCACCTGAGCACGTTCAACACAATTATGCAAGTTGACAATGTAGGCTACGAGCTTAAGTGTATGCTGTTCCCAGCCACTCTCACAGGACCAGCAAAAAATTGGTTCGAAAAGTTCCAAAGACATTTGATCGCATCCTGGGATCAATTGTCGAGAGATTTCAAGAAACAATTTAAGGCTATGGTTGACATTAGGCCCAAAGCTTCAGGGTTAACCAATGTTCGACAGCAGCCAAACAAATCACTGAAAGGTTACCTTACAAGGTTTAACTTAGAAGTGGCTCGAACTCGAGATGTCGATGATAGTGGTCATTTCATGGTAGTTCGGGCCAGTGTAATGCCAGGAAGTCCTTTCTGGGAAGACATACAAAAGAAGCTTGTCAGGTCTTTAACCGAGTTTAATCGAAGAACCCAAAGGTTTGTTAATGTAGAGGAGGCGAGGTTAGCACTGAACATGACCTCTCAGCCATAACTACAACAACAAACACAAACTTTGCTTCGACCTCGGCGGATCCCACGACTTCAAAACCTCCCAGGGACAACCCTTCCAAGAGAAAGAAAAATGAAGGGAATAACCCCGAGGCGGGTGGAGGAAAGAAGAAGAAAGGGGAAAGATACTTCTCCGTATACAAAGTGTATACCGAGCTCAATGAGTATCGGGAGAATATCTACCTGGCTAATGAAAACCAGGTCCCATTCAGACGACCTGACCCCATGAGGAACCAAAAGGCAAAAAGAGACTCTAGAAAGTATTATAGATTCCACAAGGATATCGGACATACAAATGATGAATGTCGACAGTTAAAAGACGAGATCGAAGGATTGATCTCGAGGGGATATTTCGGGTAATACGTGAGAAACCGAAATCCCAACCAGGCTTCCACCAGCCAAAGGGCAGCAGCTTCACCACCTGCCCAAAATATTAACTCCCGAACACGGGAGAGTGAGCGACCCCCTCCGATTGATGGAGAAGATGTCATAGCCATCTCGGGAGGGGGGGGGGGGGGGGGGGGGGGCTCATATCGCAGGATCGGGCAAGAATGCCCAAAAAAGATATGTAAATGAACTCAAAACTGGTGACAGTTCCCTCTACGAACCTGAACCAAGAGCTTCGAAACAACAAAGGGTTGAAACTCAACCCATAACCTTCACCGAAGAGGACGCGTCTCATGTCCAGTTTCCCCATAATGACCCCTGGTCATAACCTTCCAGCTCGCGAACAAGAGGGTACACCGAATCCTGATTGATAATGGGAGCTCAGTGAATATCCTTTATAAAGCCACTCTAGAAAAGATGGAACTCGTTCTTCGCGACCTAAAAGCCTGTGCAACCACGCTGTACAATTTTTCAGGAGAAGGGATCGCCTGTATGGGATCCATTGAACTCCTTGTGACCTTGGGAGACTATCCCGTCTCTGTAACCAAGATGATGGTGTTTGTTGTGATGGATCATCCATCTGCCTACAATGTACTACTCGGGAGACCCGCCCTAGTGGGGCTGGGGGTAGTTTCATCTGTTAGGCATTTGTCCATTAAGTTCCCGACTTCTGGTGGTGTCGGGACTTTGAAAGAGGACCAGCTTGCAGGAAGGGAATGATATAGCATTTCCATTAGAGGGAAGAAACAAACTAGTGCACAGGCACTTGTCATAATCCAGAACAAGGATGGAACGATCTTCGAGATAGATGAAGAGATCGACCCCAGAATAGAGGAAAGGGCTGACCTCGAACCACTAGAAGAGCTCGAAGAGGTCAGGCTCGAAGAAGTCGATCCCACAAAGACTATGAAGGTGGGGAAAAACTTTAAGAAAAAGCGAAGTAGCAATTAATTTGCTTCTTAAAAGAGAACCAGGATGTCTTCGCATGGTCACATTCAGACATGGTAAGGATAAGTCCAAATGTGATAAGCCATGCACTTAATATGGACAAGAGCTTCCCCATGAAGCAGTAAAAACGAAGAATCCTGGACAATGATAGAAAGAAAGCCCTAAAAGAGGAAGTCGACAAGTTAAAGGCAAATCAGTTCATACGAGATGCCTTCTATCCTGATTGGATCGCCAATCCAGTATTGGTTCTGAAACCCAACGAAACATGGCGAACCTGTATCGACTACTCTGACCTCAACAAGGCATGCCCTAAGGATTGTTTTCCCTTACCGCGGATTAATCAGCTCATAGATGCCACGGCAAGTCACGACCTCATGTCGTTCATGGACGCCTATTCTGAATATAACTAGATTGCCATGCACACGCCGGACCAAGAACATACGAGTTTTGTAACCGATAAAGGGCTATACTACTATAATGTCATGCCTTTTGGGCTTAAAACTGTTGGAGCAACATACCAAAGACTTGTGAACAGAATGTTCTCCGAGCAGATAGGTAATAACATGGAAGTTTATGTTGATGACATGCTAGTCAAGTCTAAACATAACAATAACCATTTGAATGACCTCGAAGAATGCTTTGCCGTATTATGAAGATACAACATAAAACTCAACCCACAAAAATGCTCTTTCGGAGTATCTTCGGGAAAGTTTCCAGGTTTTATAGTAAACGCGCGAGGGATAAAGGTTAATCCTGACAAGATCCAGGAATTGATCAATATGCCTTCACCTCGAAAGCATAAAGATGTCCAGAGTCTAACTGGATGGATGGCGGCATTAAGTAGGTTTGTATCGAAATCTACAAACTGTTGTCTTCCATTCTTCAACCTTTTGAGAGGAGGAAAAAAGTTCGAGTGGACTGATGAATATGAGCTCGCATTCCAAGATTTAAAGAAAAACCTCACGGAACCTCTGATCTTGTCAAAACCTATCACAGGAGAAGTCTTATACTTGTATCTCGCTACTACCGAGCACCCCATTAGTGTTGTGCTCATCTGAGAAGACAAGAAGGTACAAAAACCAGTATACTATGTCAGAAAAAGGTTACTGGGGGAAGAATCGAGATACCCTTTAATGGAAAAACTGGCTCTCAGCTTGATCCACTCATCTCGGAAGCTCCGACCTTATTTCCAAGTACACCCTATCCATGTGTTGACTGACCAACCACTGCGACAAGTCTTGTCCAAGCCAGAGGCCTCGGGTAGATTGTTAAAATGGGCAGCCGAACTCGGATAGTTCGAAATCACTTATCACTTGAGAACGACCATAAAAGGACAAGCCCTGTCAGATTTCATCGTAGAATGTACTAGTGTGTCTGACGACGAGGTTATAACCCTAGCCCGCAAGCTGTGGAAAATTTCTGTCGACGGGTCTTCCAACGAAAATAGATCGGGGGCAGAATCACTCCAACATGGAATCATTTTCATTCTTCCTGGAGGTTTAGCTTTGAAGCATCTAATAATGAAGCTAAATATGAAGCATTATTGTCAGGACTTCGAATAGCCAAGGATTCAAGGCAAAGGCAATACACTGCTATAGTGATTCGCAGTTGGTAGTCAACCAAATTTTAGGGGAATATCAAGCTCATGGCATAAGAATGGCTGCATATTTAGAAAAATCCAAGGCTTTACTCGAACAATTTGAATTCTACACCATAGAGCAGGTTCCCCGAGAACAAAACTCTAATGCAGAAGCCTTAGCCAGGCTCGCTACGTCCAAAGAGGCCGACACACTGAACATAGTGCCAATAAAGTTCCTATCGACCCCCAGTATCAACGAGCTTGAAGAAGCAAACATACGCATGATTGACTCCGAACCAACCTGGATGACCCTAGTAGTTGATTACCTCGAAACCGGCATCCTCCCAGCAGAACAGAGCAAGGCTCAGAAATTTATGTACCAGATTCTGAGGTACACTATTGTGGAAGGAAGGTTATATCAGAGAGGATATTCTATGCCACTACTCTGGTGTGTGACTCCACCCGAGGCAAAGAAAATCCTAGAAGAAATTCATGAAGGATTTTGTGGATACCACATTGGGGGGCATAGCTTGTCGAAGAAAATTATAAGACAAGGATACTTCTAGCCTACTATCAAAGTAGATGCATTAGAATATGTCAAGAAATGTGATAAATGCCAGCGATTTGCTACAATTCCGCGAGCTCCATCATCTGAGCTAACCATGATGACCTCCCCATGGCTATTTGCGGTATGGGGAATCAATCTTATAGGCTCGTTACCAACTGGAAAAGGTGGAGTAAAGAATGATGTGGTCGCGGTTGACTATTTTATAAAATGGACCGAGGCTGAACCCCTGGCAACGATTACCTCGAAAAAAATTCTAGACTTTGTGGTAAAAAACATCATCTGTAGATAAGGAATGCCTAGAAAAATAGTATCAGATAATGGTACTCAATTCAACAGTGAATTATTTACTCATTTTTGTGAAAAAATGGAATAATAAAAAGCTTTTCCGCCATTGCCCATCCCCAAGAAAATGGCTAGATCGAAGAATTCAACAAAACCCTTAAAAGCTCAATGAAGAAGAGGTTGGAGGAGGCTAAAGGAAAATGGCCTAAGGAGTTACCTCAAGTTTTATGGGCATATTGAACCACGGCTCGCACTTCAACAGGGTACACCCCTTTCTCCCTAGAATATGGATGCGAGGCCATGTTACCAATTGAGGTTGAAATACCTACAATTCGAAGCCATTCTTATGATCAAGCCTCGAACCAATCCCAGCTCGAAGTAAGCCTGGACCTAATTGAAGAAAGGCGAGATGAAGCTCAGCTGAAGAATGTGGTATATCAGCAACGAGCTACCCGATACTTCAATAAAAAGGTTCGGGATAGAATGTTTAGATTGGGAGACTTAGTACTAAGACGTGTATTCCTAGCTACGAGGGACCCATCTGCTGGCATACTCTGACCTAATTGGGAAGGACCTTACCAAATCGAGTCCATTATTCAACCTAGAGTATATAAATTGGATAGATTAAATGGAGAATTGGTACCGCGAGCTTGGAATGGCGAGCATCTACGACCTTACTATTAATAGTGTAGGAATGATGTCTCATTGTAACCAAGCGTGCTTGTTTTTACAGAATTATTATTAATAAAATGTTCGACTCTGATCAGAATTCATTTTCTTTATTTAATGTTGTATTTTTTTGCAAACTCTCTTAATTCAATAACCTATGATCACACTCATAGGATATTAAGGGGCATCAGTGGTATACAGTGATACCATGAGTTTAAAAAAATAAATAACATAAAATAAAAATGTCTGGATGGTTAACCAGAAACGAAAATGTTGTATACCCGAAAACTAGCAAATGTCTTGATCATTCACCCGAAATAAAGGTTATAAGTGTATGCGCGAACTAAGATGATCTGGGCCATAACTGGATTATTAAAGTTAAAAGTGTCTGGATATAACCAGATACGCGAGCTGAGATGATCTGGACACGAAAATGTTGTATACACGAAAACTAGCAAATGTCTAGATCATTAACCTGATGTAACGCCCTACTTCCTTAAAGTCGTTACTAAGTGAGTTTAAAAATGTGCGTTCAACTCGCTAATCAAGGTTTTGGGACAAATAGTGTAATTAAGCCATAAACAGAGGAAAAAAAACTTTAGAAATAATTCCATTTCATTGAAAATCATAAAAGTTTAACACCTGGGATCCCAAAATACAGTTTAGAAACAATTACAACATATAAATTGAACCAAGTCGACTAAACGACAAAATCTAAGTTTATTTACAAACATCTCCCAAAAACCACTGGCTGTGGCAGCCAGGCTGGCCAAACATGTACACGCCGCTTCATGCCTGCTACACTCATGGTTGGTTGGCTTTCTCCTTGCCCTTACCTACACCTCAGAGCATCTGTGAGCCGAAGCCCAGCAAGAAAACCCATAACAGATAACATATGCAAAACATACACCAAGTATATAAACTGGCCATCAATAGGCTAAACACATACGGCCTAGCCGTCCCAGGCACTTTACCAGGCCCTGGGTTCGCGGTCCACACCGTGAGAATATCCCAGGTATCCTTTAGGGACTCTCCCTGGCAACTCGCACTCCACGTGCTCAACGCTGCTCCTGGCCCCTTGCCGTACTCGGCCTTGCACTCAACGTGCCCAACGCCGTTCCCGGCCCTATGCCATTCTCCGCCCCTGCCGACCTCGGCCTACACCGTTCCCAGCTCTTGCCGATCATTCACGTAATTGCACTCATAGCATAATAAACAAGTACAGAATACTAACAAATACAATCAAAGGCTACGCTCTGCAATTCAAACACATTGGGCTCAGCCCTGCATACAAGCTCTATGGGAAAAATGGTTTTCTTACCTGAGTCCCGAGCTCTCCGAGCACCGCTATCCCGAGCACAGTCCTCTAACTTGAGCCTCGCTAAAACCCTAGTCACAACACATTAACAATATCCATCCATCAAGTTCTAATCCATTAAATAACTTTGAGCCATATCTCTAACCTCTGGGACCTTGAATTCTATCAATCCGGGTGATAAAATCCATCCCGAGCCTTAACCATTGAGTTCCCAAGCCTAAACACCCTTAAAAACACAAACTGGCACTAAGAGCCGCAGCCCTACCCACAAGCGCCGCGGCTAGCCTCGAAACAGAGGCTAGCACCTCACTGCCACCCACACGGGCCGCGGCGTGCATCACCAAGCACCGCGGTGCGCATGAAGCTTCTCGGCCTCCCATGGCCGCTCGCGCACACGGGTTGCGGCATGCCCTCCTAGGGTCGCGACCCTCCTCTCCAAACCCAGAATTCTTCACCTTTCTCCTGCATTTTCTTCAGACCAACTCATCCTATAATCAAGCTAACAGTTCCAGACAATCAACACCAATATTCTAGCCCAAATTCAACATCGAAACCCATCAAAACCTGCTCAAAACTCAACTAAAATACCCAAGAATAGATCAAGTTCCAATCACATGCATATCCTAAAAGCACAGCAGAAATTCAAGCTTAATTCCCATGGTTAGAGCTTACCTTTGCTGAGTTTAGTCTCTGAGTTTGATCCTTAATCCTCAAGCTTTTAGCTCCTAAGATTTCCCAGCCCAATTCCTTGTTTTAACTAGCTTCCACCAGAATTTTCCTTGAGTTTGTCTTAGAGAGTGAAAGAGAGAGGAAGATGAGAACTATCTTCAGCTGGAAAGGAAAGTGGGTGTCGGTTTCTACAAGCCTCTAAATGATTCTTCCCTTTGTTTTATTTAACTTAGTCTATGTGGTTACCTCAAGGCTCAGGGTACCAAAACGTCCCTGAGGGCAAAATGGTAAATTTCCCCAATATTCCCTCCTAGACATTATATCCTCAAATATATCTCCAAATATTTATTTTCACATCCTGATAACCCCATAACGCATCTAATACCCAAATTACCCCTCGACTCGCCCCGAGTCCGAATCTCAACCCCGTTGTGACTTTCTGGCTAACCGCTCCCCAGGACTGTCTCGGATCGTGCTGCACACACATAACACATATATATATAACATTTATCACATTTATACCCTTAATATCCAGACGGGGCCCACATGCATATTTAACTCAACTAAACATGCATCATTATCATATATTCACACAAATCCACATATTAACATATTAAATCATTTAGTGCCCTCCCGGCACACTAATCAAGGTCCTATTAACAAATTCGGGTCGTTACACCTGACATAAAGGTTATAGGTGTATGTGCGAACTAAGATGATCTGGGCCATAACCAAATTATTAAAGTTAAATGTGTCTGGATATAACCAGATATGCGAGCTAAGATGATCTAGACACAACCAGATTATAAAAAAAAAATTGCAAGTGTATGGATTACAAACCAAACACGACCTAAAACTAATCGAAGAAAGTTGGAACATAAATAAACCTACTTCGAGCTAAGTCGAGATCGAGGCTGGAATATTTTGCAAAAGGATAGTTTCGACCTCACAACCTTAAGGAGCTACTCGAGGAAGAGGGAAAGTGACTAGAAAAGTAAGATATAACTAAACTACCTTTATTACATGCCACATAAGTACTGTAATGCCCGGAATCCCTAATGCAGTTTAATGGCTGGATTAGTAGGCCGGGAGGGCCATAACTGTTTAATTATGCCATTAAATGATAGTATGCATGTTTATTTGAATCATATTATAATATGATCTTAAATGCATGCATGTGGGTCCACATTTTATTTCAGGGGTGCTTTGGTAATTTGGCCCGTTGAGGGCATAATTGTATAATTGTATGCATGTCAGTGACATATTGTTGGGACCACATTATAATGTGGGTTTGTTCGAGCTATTCGGAATGAGACAATCTTGGAATATTAATTAGCGGTCTAGTCATAACAGGTTTAATTTCGGGGCTCGGGATGAGTCTCGGGGTGATTTTAATGATTAGAGCATTGCCGGGAATTAAAGGGTAACGGGATATGGAATATTGGTGTTTGAGAATATCGAGAATAGCGGGAATTGGAAAGCATTAATTATGATTAACGAGATAGGTGGGAAATACTAATTTTTCCCTTGGGAGCCTTTAGAAACTCTTAATTGACCTAGGGGTATTTTGGTCTTTTTACCCCTAGGATAGATATAAGCCATTTATGGCTGTAGAAAGGTGGAGAAAAACAGACTAAGTTCAAGAGTTTTCCCGTACCTATTTTCCTTCAGCTTTCTTTGTGATTTTTGAGCCATTCTTGAGGATTCAAGCTTGGGAAGTAAGCATTGGGAGTTTGGAAGTGTGTTCCACCATTGAAGAGCATCATAATTTGAGTTTGAGGTAAGTTTCTAGCCATTGAATTCCCTGGTTTGCCCTATTTTAGCTCTGGATTTCAATTGGGATTTCTAGGTTGAATGATTGGTTTTGTTGGGAGTTTTGGCTAGGTTTCTTGTGGTTGTGATGTTTGGGGTATGTGAGGATGGTTTTTGAGTTCATTTGGCATCAAAAATGGGAATTGGAGGCATTGGAATCAAGTTAGAACTGAAGGAGTCGAAGAAGGAAGTTTCAGGGGAAAACCAGTCTGGGGGTAGCGCTACAGCACCCATCATAGGGCACTATAGCGCTACACAGGATACTTTTGGGTGGTTTGGGGGTTCTGAGTATAGTGCTGGGGAGCCAGGGAGCAACACTGTAGCATTGCTCTGTTCCTCCAGAATCCCGTTTTGAGTGTTTTTAAGGGTTTTTGGCTCGGGGTTTCAATCCTTAAGGCCCGGGATCAAATCTACTCACCGTGTGGGCACGTTTCGAGGTCCCGAGAGTGGGGTTTAGGTCAACACCCTTTTATTGTTGAATTTCATTAATGGAGGTTATAATTGGTTGTGATTAGGTAACCACTAAGGAATCAAAAGGTCGATTGTTCTCAGGAGTAGTTCTTGTTTTATTTCTCGCTTGAACCAGAGGTAAGAGAACTGCACCCATATGTGACATGCATGGTTATTCATGAGGCATGTTGAATTTGTAAATGTGGACATGGATTGATTATTGATTGCTTAGCAAATCTTGCTCACTTGTGTATGGTACTGACTAATTAGTCAGAATTGGCAAAGGTGTCAGTATCAACTGTGAAGCTGTGACTTATTAGTCAAGTTTGACAGTGGTACTGGGCACTGGTCACATAGTGCTGACTTATAAGTCAGGAACAGCCTTAGCATGTTCAAAGCAAGCAAATAAAGATTAGATCTAATCGACATCTACATTAAATGACTCAGAAGAGCATTAATGCCGGACCGACCTCAAGTTCAATGAAAACTAAAAGTGTTTGTGTGACTTACCCAGCAGTCACTCATCTGTTTAAGCTAGCGACTGACCCAGCAGTCACTCATCTGTTTAAGCTAGTGACTAACCCAGCAGTCACTCATCTGTTTAAATTAGTGACTTGCTTGTCAGTCACTCAGTATGGTTTACCAGAACCTCAAGTGTTGAATCACCAATTTGATTAGAGTTATAAGCTTTGTGTGATTATAATAATAATCGTTTGTTAATGTTGTATGTGTTATTGTGTTTTCTTGCTGGGCCTTGGCTCATGGGTGTTATGTGGTGCAGGTAAAGGGAAAGAAAAGCTTACCCAGCCTTGAGTGGAGAGCTTAGGTGGTGATGTGTACATATGCGGCCGCTTGACCACCACGGCCAAGGAGTTCTCAGAGGAACTAGGGGGTTTACCCTATTTTTGCCGCCTAGGTCGGCGGGTTTGTAAATTTGAAACAATAATGACCATTTTGAGTTGTAAATAACTTGTAAATGTTTTTATGGGCCCATGAACAGTTTTATGTATTAAATAAATTATATCCTTTCCTTTTGATTGGTTTTCCACCTTAGCCTGTTAATAACACTTAGAAGCATGTTTTTAACCAAAGGACTCGGGTAGCGAGTCAAATTTCCAGTTCACCGTTCACCGTAATTGTTCTGGGGTAACCAGGGCGTTACAAGTACTTCCAAGTGTGTGGTAAAAGTAAGGTTTGACCTTGACAAATAACGAGATCGGACAGGGATACATCGAGAAAACTGTGTATTTATGCATTGAAAATCAAGCTTAAATCCAACAGATGTTTGTATGAATAAACAAACATAAAGGCAAAAATTTAATATAAGTTGCTGAAAATATTTCAACCTACAAATTTGAAGCAAAAATATTAAAGTAAAAGCCGAGCATAAAAATGAAGTATATCAAATGTAAAAGTTTGAAAAAACAAAACATAACTCTTATACGAGCTGCAGATTGTTTTTGCCTCGGGGGCTTAAAAAAGAAAAATCAACCATTACAAAATTTTTAATGGGGTGCAGCCCATGATCTCATTTCTAGGAAGTAGGAGCATTCGCCCCAGTGATATCTGGCATCTCCTTAGCCTTTCCAGCCTCATCCTCGGCTTCCTCTACCTCTAACAGAGCTTGCCACCTCGCCAAGAACTCGTCCTCAAGGGTATTCAGGAAGCTTGTATCGAGGTCAGCATTGTTGGCCCATATCTTGTACATGACCGTGTCTACTGTGTGATCCTTCTTTTGCTTGAATTCCTCAAGGAGGCGAGCCTTTTCACCCTCCATTATGTCGAAGGTGGCCTTTTTCTCCTCCTCGAGCCTAGCGTTTAACTTTTCAAGCTCCTTGACTCTTGAGTTCTCCTCCTCAAGCTCTTTGATTCTCGAGTTCTTCTCTTCGAGCTCGGCCTCCAGTTTCGACTTGGCAGCTTTAAACTCGTCAGCGAGCTTGAGCTGGAGATTCTTCGACTCTTAAGCATAGGACATGCTCGAATGAACCTCATTGTTCAACTTGTAATTCAGCTGAGCAAATTCAGTAAGGGCCTATATACAAACAACTTGGGTTAGAGCATATGCCAAGTAAAACCCAAACAAATAACAACAAAGTAAGAGAAAAATTATCGAGAAGATGAGCAAGGTACCCTTGTCATAAAAGGCATTGGAGTCTCGCGTGTTGGTCAGGATCTGCCACTGAGGAGCGTCAAGATTGCTAAAGTTTTGGCCCACCCGAGACAAAACTTATGAGTTAAGGGTGGCTCCATGGGTCCCAGCGGCACTATCAATAACGTACTTACTAGAGTGAGTTGAAATTGAGTAGACCCTCACGAGTTGGAACCAGCTTCTTTGGATCTGGAACAATTTCTTGGGAGGTTTGGATAACAAGAGGCAGGGGAAGAGTGACCTCGGGGTCTGCTGTAGCTGCTTGGCTCAGGCCCTAGGAGTTCGAAGTAGGGGTTGTCTCAGTCCTTTTAGGGACCTTAGAGGGTCGTCTCCCTTTCTATGACGCCCTTGGGCGTTTTCTTTGTTTGGCTCCCGAACGGCGATTGAGCACGTTATCAAGGTCAGAGTCCATATCGCGTGCATAAATGAGTCACACGTTAGTATACGAGCTCAAAATACTAAAGTAAATGTGAAGCAAACATTTAATGGAAAGAAAGATTCAAGTGACGAGAAACCTAACTGGAACTCTCCCTCGAGCTCCTGCTCGGCGACCAAGTAATCCCCCTATCTTCAGAGGAGGCTGGGGGAGTCCCTTCCCTATATGTGGAAGTTAACCTTGAAAGGTCTCTATAATCATTTGTTCTATATTGAACAACTAACCCATCCCAAAATTCATTTAAACAATACATAGTTTGGTATTTCCCTAGCCAACTATCAAATTTATGAACCCTATCATCTACCCAAGACCATACATGGAAATTATCCCTGGAATCCAGAAATAGGATCAGGGTGTCAGGTCTATATTGTAGTAAGGAAGGAGACCACAAGGCCGAGCTGAGAATGACTTTACCTCTGTCACTGGAGCTCGAAGCCTCGTCGTTCGCATCATTTCCCGAGCACTGACTCCTGTGGTGACAAACTGGGGATCGAGCCCTTGAGCTCGTTGACCTTTGCCTCGGAGGAAGCTTGTCAGTAAGGAGTGGTACGTGCTCCCACATAGTGTATTTTTGGTAGGCGGCGTCGTTCGTCGACTGGTCCTGCTCCAGAAGGCCGCAGGCTCGAAGCTTATCTTCATGAAGAAGATAAGATAGAGAATGCCTACCATATGACAGCTGGAGCAAGGCTTCCTTGTGCTCCCTCATTGAGTCTATGGGAGAAGGGCGGTGATAGTTGGCTGAAGAAGCGAACACAAATCAATTAGTTCTTGCCTAAACATTAATCGAGCATGAAAAGAAATGAGGATATGTACTTACGAATTCGCTGGAACGAATAGAATTTCGAAGGATCCAGGCCATCTGTCCAGATGAAGGCTAGCTTGAAGTTGGGGGGATGGTTGGGCATGGCTTCAAAAAAAAATTTCTCCTTAGGATAGCTCGACAGGTAGTAGAAGCCATTTCCTCCCCGAACCCGGGAGAGGTTGCTTTTCAGGCAAAAGAGATTCAAGATCTCTCTTGGTGAAGGTCCTTGCCACTTTAATTCACGGTACAATGACCTCAGGGCTAACAAGACCCTGTATGAATTAGTCTGGAGTTTGAAGGGCGCGAGCCCAAAAAAATCCAGACAAATCCTTAAAAAAAAAATTTCAAGGGCAGTAGAGCCCTCGCCTTCATATGCTCGCAACTCCAGGCCGCGAGCTTAAGTTTATTGTTAGGACGACCATCGCCTGGGGCGTAGCAGCTTCGTTCGTTGGAGGTAGGAGCTTGACACCTTAGTGGGCCTGAAAATCCTAGGCCGTGGCAAGCCAGGATGTCAGAGATTTGTCCTAATGAAGTAACTGAGCTCCAGTAATGCTCGGCCTCGAAAAATTATCCCCTGGAGGTAGGACTAACAGTAGGTCGCGAGGTGGACGGACGGTTTGATGAATCCTCCATCAGCGAGAAAGTAAGCTCAACAGGCTTGTAGGCAATGATTACTTTGAGTGTGAGGTCAAGAGGTACTGGTATAGGCTCGAGGTCTGGGTCTGGATAGATTGCGACCTGAAGTTTCCTCCCTTTCCTTTTCTCGACCTTGTCGATTTGACACCGGAAGTGAGCTCGAATATCTTCTTGCTCGCACCTCTCTTTATGTTCGCAAGGAACTGCGAGCACTGACCCCCACCGTTTTTCAAAATTCTGCGACATCTAGCAAGAAAGAAAAGGGTAAGGGCCAAGCATAAGAAATCAGAGTAAAATTTTAAGTGATTCGAGCTTGAATGCCTGAAATCACGGAATAAGCTCGATCGAGACCAAAATCTCAAAATAATGGGTCGAACTCGAGGAAAAACCTCGAGCCATTGTAAGATTCGAGCTTCAAGTGTGTATTTGACGCGAAGGAGGGAAAGTGGATTCATTTTAAGAATCCCTGATTTCTAGGGAAAAAATTGATGGTTATTAACAAATGTGATAATTTTGGGAAACGTGCAATTTAAAACCATAATTCAGTACCCCATTTCTTGGTCTATACGATACCTTACCTATAGTCTAAAAAATAAAAAAATAATAAAAAACCTACATTTACGTCTTTTGAACTAAATCTGGGTTTGAAACCCATGATATCAAAGATTTTGAACCCAAAATTTGCGCAGTATCAGCTAACCAATGTCGTTGAGATTACTAATTGCTACAAATATTCTTATAAAACTAGTGAAAAACTAGTAAATACGTTATCAGTGCAGTAGAAACATAAAAATGCACGAAAAAAATATATGTATGGAGTCAAGAACATGAAACTTACACACTGAAGCTTGCAGATACAATGAAATCGACGTCTGAAGGAGTGGTTGCAAGAGTGATCTCACGGAGTCGAACAGGCCAAGATTATTTTGTTTTCTCGGTTTATAAACCATGCAAAGAGGAAAAAGGATTTTTTGGCTCTAGTTTTTCTTTCTGAAACTTAAAATGTTAAAATGAAGAAGAAAGGGATGACACAGTTATATATATGTGTCCCAAGAGAAGATCAAGGGTCGAGCTAATCTGGGCCTTTGGCTGGATTTAGTATTTGATCCAACGATCAAGTGCGAATGAAACAATGGCTGCAAAAAGCTAGAATGTGAAAGGATGGGGGTGTACTGAAAAAGTACGCAAGTACTCTGATTAAGCAACATGTGGCTGACATGTGTCCACACTCGAGTGTGGTAGGTAGTTCAGTTTTAAAAAAAGGGTAGTTCAAAAGTTTCCTTCTCATGGGATTCGAACTGATGCTTTTAAGGGGGCAAAATGTTACACCCAGATTTCGAGGATAGGAACTTTGACCTCGAAATTCAGGGTCCTAAGGTGTAAGCTCAAAATAAGCAAGGTCATTATAAGGCCCACCAGTCAGAGATCTCGTGAGCTCGAATAGTGTGTAGTCTCGAAGGTGTTTCGAGTCTATAAAGTGAACTCGCAAGTCACAATAAGTAAGGGTTTGACATTTGTATAAGTTTCTTGATGCGTCTCCTGCTCTCAGAAAAGATGGTCTAAGCTCGAGAGGAGTAAGCTCGAAGGTGACGACTTTGTCAATGATTACTTGTTGGGAGCATAGGCAAAGTGAGATGACAAGCTCGTAATAGACAAACAGTCTCAAAGACACATGGATCCTGCATCCGAACATGTCAGCTGAGTGCGAATGAATTTATTATTTAAAATTCCCAATATTTAAGGGATCTAATGTAATACTGTTATTAAATCCCACATTTTATGGGATATTACCACGTGCATAGCAAATAATGCATTTATTGGCATTATTTTATTTGATTTATAGAATATCTTCTCGATATATGTGGGAACAAATTCTGAGACCTTCTCTATAAATAGAGATGTAAGCTTCATTTGTAAGGGACGAAAATATTGAGATTTGGAGAGAAAACTCCTGGCAACTATTCTCTGAAAGTTTCCAGAAGATTCCAAAGAGCTAATAATATAGACTCGTGGACTAGGCATATTTGAACTGCTAAACCACGTAAAAAGATCTTGTTCTCATTCTTTTATTCATTTCCTCTGGTATATTCTTGTTTAATTGCACTCCCTTTGAAGTTGACGAAAAATGGCGTCAACAAATATTATATGTAATAACCGCTTCTACCAGTAAAGTTATTATGGTAATCTGGCTTGGGTCAATGTATTATGGTAAATTGTATGTTCTTATGTGTTTAATTATAAGAACTATGATTTGCATGCTGTTACACCCAAATTTCGAGACCAGAGATTATGACCTCGAAAACTGGACTCGTCAAATGTGAGCTCAAAATATATGAAACACGTTGCATGGTCTAGATGTGAAACCTTTGAAGTAAAATGACAATCTCAAAGATGTAACCTCGAGATTCTTTCTAGGCTCGAAATGGCATGACATCTGGATACATCCGATATCAAGTGCCTTCGAATTGAGCAGCCCGAGCTTAAGAAGTGCAAGCTCGAGTGTGATAGCCTCGATAATATTTATCTGCTCCGAGAAGGTCTTGGAGTAAGATGGCAAGTTCATAACAAGTCTGTAAGTCTTGATAGTCACGATGTTGGTCGCTGACCTCAAAGATTCAATGAGTCACCTAAGATAGTCCGTTGTGTATGTGTGAACATATTTATTGTTATAAAATCCCAACATTAAGGGGATATTATTTAGTTTTTTCCCATGTCTTCAGGGGACGTTTCCGTGTATGTAGAAGATATAGCATTTAATGTCATTGATTTAAATTGATATATAGAATATCTTCCCAAAATATGTGGGAAAGCTTTGGGTAATTCATCCTTGAATAATTTCCAGAAAACTCAAAGTCTTAATAACACAGACTCGTGGACTAGGCAGATTTAACTGCTGAACCACGTAAAAACCTTCTTGTTCCTCTTTACTATTCGTTCACACCGTAGTTTATATTGTTTAATTGCTCTGTGATTTAAGTTGATGAAAAACGACATCAACAGTTTGGTGCTTTCATTGAGAGCATTAAGCAATATGAATCTAAGTCTAGTCAATCGAAGAAGCCTCCCTGAGCCAACTATGGCAGCGAATGATCCTAATATTCCTGAAGAAGAAGTTAGCTATCCGTGAAGCCCTGGGAAACAGCCGATGATGAATCTGGACCCGGATGAGAGGAGTGGGTCCTCTGACTCTCGAGGACCACCTGCACCACCGGTCCCCAGGGATGACGAGGACATGTACTATAACCCTGAATGATATGTCCCTATTGTGGAGCTTGAAAACCGTCAGCTGCGAAAGCAGTTGGCGGAGGCCAAGAAACGTAACGAGGAGCTGGCCAGATTGGCTGTTGAGGCGCAGGCGGCTTAGCCCCCACCTTCGCCTGAGGCCCAAGCTCCACCTCTGCGAGATGTTCATGTTTCTCCCTGCAGGCCCTGGGGGCGACCTCGCAAAAACGCTGCCACACGAAAAATGGAGCAACCTCCGCTGTCGACAGAGCAGCCTGCTCCCTCGAGGCCCCGGAGAAACACCCGGGTCGGAGCTCCTGTCAACTTAACTGTTGAGTTACCAGCCAAAACTGCGAATAACCGAGCCCCTGCAGCGGCTCGGACCCAGAATCCTGGTAATGCGCAGAACGTTCCTGAACTAGCACAGGCGAACTCAGGACCTTCCAGGCCCCGAAATGGGTGGCAGCCACCATTACCCATATGGCATCCACCATCGCTGATAAGATATCCCTCACTGCCTCAGAGAAACACATAATCGACTCAGGGTGATAGGGAAAGGTGGGCTAGACGAAAACATGGAAATGGAGAAACTGCTAGAGAACGTAGAGGCGCCCCGCCTACAAGAAGCCAAATGTCTCAGTCTCACACTATAGAGACAAGACAACTTGAAAGGAACCCATCTTGAAACAACTATGCGGCGAGCCTTGCCAGTGAAGGGTCAGAAGGCACAAGATCGGTCAGTATGTATGACCGAGGACGCAGAAATACTGAGAATCAAAGAGACCACCCTGACTTACGGGAGCACCTGAATCAGAGTCGAGGTAATGGTAACCCCTCGAACCCAGACTTGAGGGATCGCCTGAATGGATGCAAGGTTCCCATATGAAGGCGCGAACCTGGAATTGTGATCAATGATAACCAATTTCAGGTTAGACCCCCCGTGGATCCAGTCCAGGAGAGGATTGATCAATTGGAAAAAGCATTCTGGCTCTTACAGAATGAACGAGGTCGGGATCGGGACGAAGAGTCTGACGAGGAACTCGAACCCTTTGCCCCCCATATTTCCAGCACTCCGTTTCCTCAAGGGTTTTGGATTCCTCATGTCCCGCCATTTGAGGGGAAGTTCGACCCGTACAGTCACTTAAGTACATTTAACACTATTATGAGAGCAAGTAATGTGAGCTACGAACTCAGATGCATGTTGTTTCCAGCTTCACTTACAGGACCAGCAAAAAACTCGTTCGAAAAATATAAGAGGCATTCAATTACTTCTTCAGATCATTTGTCTAGAGATTTCAAGAAGCAATTTAGAGCCATGATTCGAATAAGGCCCAAGGCGTCCGCCTTGACCAATGTCCGGCAACAACTGAATGAAACACTGAAAAGTTACCTTACAAGGTTCAATCTGGAAGTCGCCCGAGCTCGTGATGTAGACGACAGTGGCCATTAAATGGCTGTCTGAGTCGGGGTAATGCCAGGAAGTCCCCTCTGGGAAGATATGCAGAGGAAACCTGTGAGTTCCATAACGAAATTTAATCGACGAGCTCAGAGGTTTGTCAATGTAGAGGAGGCGAGGTCAACACTGAATATGGCCTCTCAGCCCATAACTACAACAACAAACTTGAACTCTGCCTCGACCTCGGAAAACCCATCAGCCTCGAAACCCCCTGCAGAAAACCCTTCCAAAAGAAAGAAGAATGAAGGAAGTAACCCTGAGGCGGAAGGGGGAAAGAAAAATAAAGGAGAAAGGTATTTCTCCATGTACAAGGTGTACACCGAGCTCAACGAGTCTCGGGAGAATATTTACCTGGCTAATGAAAACCAGGTCCCTTTCAGACGTCCAGACCCCATGAGAAACCAGAAATCCAAAAGAGACTCCAGCAAATACTTTAGATTTCATAGAGGTACCGAACACACAACCGATGAATGCAGGCAGCTGAAGGACGAGATCTAAGGTCTGATCTCGAGAGGATACTTCAGGCAGTATGTAAGGAACTAGAACAATAATCAGGCTTCTACCAGCCAGAAGACAGCCATGCCACTGCCTGCCCAAAATAGTAATTCTCGAGCAAGGGAAGACGAGAGACCCCCTCCGATTGATGGAGGAGACATCGTAACCATCTCGGGCGGGCCACATCTCGCAGGATCGGGCAGGAATGCCCAAAAGCGATACGTAAATGAGCTAGAAACTGGCGACGGGTCCCCTTATGAACCCGAACCTAAAGCTCCGAAATACCAAAAGGTTCAATCTCAACCTATAAAATTTACGGAGGACGACGCGTCCCATGTCCAATTTCCTCACAATGACCCACTGGTCATGACCCTTCAGCTCGCGAACAAGAGGATTCACCGAGTCCTGGTTGATAATGGGAGCTCTGTGAACATCCTCTATAAAGCCACCTTATAAAAGATGGGACTCGCGCTTTGTGACCTAAAGGCTTGCGCAACGACGTTGTACAACTTTTCAAGAGAAGGGATTGCCTGTATGGGTCCATCGAGCTCCCTGTTACCTTGGGAGACTCCCCAGACTCAACAGCCAAGATGATGGAATTCGTAGTAGTGGACCTCCCATCAGCCTACAACGTGCTGCTCGGGAGACCCGCCCTAGTAGGGCTGGGGGTAGTTTCGTCTGTGAGGCATTTGGCCATCAAGTTCCTGACTTCTAGTGGCATCGGGACACTGAAGGGAGACCAGCTAGTAGGGAGGGAATGCTATAGCATTTCCATTAGAGGAAAGAAGCAGACGAGTGCACAAATGCTCGCCATAATTCAGAATAAGGATGGGACAGTCTTCGAAGTAGACGAAGAAATTGATCCAAGAATAGAGGAAAGAGATGACCTCGAACCATTGGAAGAGCTAGAAGAGGTCAGACTTGAGGAAGCAAACCCCCCGAAAACAGTAAAGGTAGGGAAAAACCTTCCCGAAGAGACGAAATAACAATTAATTTTCTTTTTGAAAAAGAATCAGGATGTTTTCACATGGTCGCATTCGGACATGGTAAGGATAAGTCCGAATGTAGTGAGCCACGCTTTGAATATTGACAAAAGCTTCCCCCTGAAGCAGCAAAAGCGAAGACTACTGGATGACGACAGGAAGAAGGCCCTAAAAGAGGAAGTTGATATGTTGAAAGCAAACTGATTCATCCGGGATGCTTTCTACCCCGATTGGGTAGCCAACCCGGTGCTAGTTTCGAAGCCTAATGGGACATGGCAGACCTGTATCGATTACTCAGACCTCAATAAGGCCTGTCCTAAGGACTGCTTCCCCTTACCTCAGATCGACCAGCTCGTAGATGTCACGGCGGGACATGGGCTTATGTCATTCATGGACGCCTATTCTAGATATAACCAAATTTCCATGCATGCCCTGACCAAGAGCATACGAGTTTCATGACGGACAAAGGGCTGTATTGTTACAATGTCATGTCGTTCGAACTCAAGAATGTTGGAGCCACTTCCCAGCGACTCGTAAACATGATGTTCTCCGAACAAATAGGTAATAACATGGAAGTTTATGTTGATGATATGTTAGTTAAATCTCAACATAACAATAACCATGTGCATGACCTCGAAGAATGCTTCGCCGTGTTACAGAGGTATAACATGAAGCTCAACCCTCAGAAGTGCTCTTTCGGAGTATCTTCAGGAAAATTTCTAGGCTTCATTGTAAATGCCCGGGGAATAGAAGCAAATCTAGACAAGATCCAGGCTCTGATTGATATGTCCTCACCTCGAAAGCATAAGGATGTCCAAAGTTTGACTGAAAGGATGGCAGCACTGAGTAGGTTTATCTCGAAATCTACAGACCGTTGTCTTCCATTTTTCAACCTTCTGAGGGGGGGGGGGGGGGGGGAGAAGTTTGAGTGGACAGAAGAATGCGAGTTAGCTTTTCAAGAGCTCAAGAAGCACCTCACGGAACCCCTTATCTTTTCGAAACCCATCACGGGAGAAGTTCTGTACCTGTACCTTGCTACGACCGAACACGCCATCAGCGTTGTACTCGTCCGAGAAGAACAGAAAGTGCAAAGGCCTGTGTACTATGTCAGGAAAAGGTTGCTGGGGGCAGAATCGAGATATCCCTTGATGGAGAAGTTGGCTCTCAGCCTAATCAACTCATCTTGAAAGCTCCGACCTTACTTCCAGGTGCACCACATCCATGTATTGACCGATCAACCACTAAGACAAGTCTTATCCAAGCCAGAAGCCTCGGGTCAGCTGCTAAAATGGGCCGTTGAACTCAGAAAATTCGAGATCACTTATCATCTGACGATGACCATAAGAGGACAGGCCCTGGCAGACTTCATAGTAGAATGCACTGGAGTGACTAACGATGAAGTTATAACCCCAGCCCGCAAGCTGTGGAAACTTTATGTTGACGGGTCTTCCAACAAAAATGGATCGGGGGCAGGTGTAATTCTAATCACCCCAACAGGAAGTCGATTTCACTCTACTTTGAGATTTGACTTCGAAGCATCGAATAACAAAGCTAAATACGAAGCTCTACTGGCAGGACTTCATATAGCCAAGGAACTCAAGGCCAAAGCAATACATTGCTACAGTGACTCCCAGTTGGTGGTTAATCAAATTTTAGGGGAGTATCAGGCTCGTGGGATGAGAATGGCTGCATATTTAGAAAAGGAAAAAGCAGCACTAGAGCATTTCGAGTTCTACCCAATAGAATAGGTTCCCCAAGAACAAAACTCGAATGCAGATGCCTTAGCCAGGCTCGCTACATCCACCGATGTCGATGAGTTGAATGTCGTGCCGATTGAACATCTAACGACACCCAGTATAACCGAGCCTGAGTAGGAAGATGTTTGCATGATAAATTCTGAGCCAACTTGGATGACCCCAATAGTTGAATACCTTGTGGCCGACATTCTCCCAGAAGAACGGACCAAGGCTCGGAAACTGATGTATCAGATCCCCAGGTACACCATTATAGATGGAAGGCTATATAGAAGAGGATACTCCATGCCATTACTCCGATGTATGACCCCACCCGAGGCTAAGAAAATCATAGAAGAAATTCATGAATGCGACAAGTGCCAACGGTTCGCAACAATTCCTCGAGCTCCACCCTCCGAGCTAACTATGATGACCTCCCCGTGGCAATTTGCAGTCTGAGGAATCGACCTCATAGGCTCATTGCCAACTGGAAAAGGCAGAGTGAAGTATGCAGTAGTGGCCATAGATTACTTCACGAAATGGACCGAAACCAAACCTCTGGTAACAATCACCTCGAAGAAAGTCTTGGACTTCGTGGTAAAGAACATCATATGCCAATATGGGGTGCCAAGGAAGATTGTGTCCAATAACGGTACTCAATTTGACAGCGATCTGTTTACCAACTTTTGCGAAAAAAATGGGATAATAAAGAGCTTCTCCTTTGTGGCCCATCCCCAGGAAAATGGCCAGGTCGAAGCTGTGAATAAAACTCTAAAAAGTTCGCTGAAGAAAAAGTTGGAAGAAGCTAAAGGGAAATGGTCCGAAGAATTGCCCCAGGTTCTGTGGGCATATCGAACCACGGCCCGTACTTCAACAGGGCATACCGCCTTTTCTCTGGCATATGGTTGCGAGGCTATGTTGCCAATTGAGGTCGAAATTCCCACAATTCGTGCCCTCGCTTATGGTCAAGCCTCGAACTAATCCCAGCTCGAAGTAAGTCTGGACCTGATTGAAGAAAGAAGGGACGAAGCTCAGCAAAAAAATGTTGCATACCAACAGCGAGCAACCCGGTATTTCAATAAAAGAGTTCGAGATAGACAATTCAGTGTGGGGGATTTGGTCCTGCGGCGTGTATTCTTGGCGACACGGGACCCAACTGCTGGCGTGCTCGGGCCTAATTGGGAAGGACCTTATCAGATAGAATCAGTCATCCGACCCGGCATATACAAGTTGGCAAGATTGAATGGGAGTTTGGTACCACGAGCATGGAATGGCAAACATCTACGACCTTACTATCAATAGTGTAGGAATGATGTCACCTATAACCATGCCTGTTAATCTTTACTATATTCCAGTTAACAAATTATTCGAATAAAGTTTGATTTTCGTTTTAATTTGCAGTATTTTTTGCAATCTCTCTTAATTAAATAACCTATGGTCACACTCATAGGATATTAAGGGGGCATTAGTGGTACATATACCATTGGCTTGAAAAAAGGAAATAGCATATACGAAAACCATACAAGTGTTTGGATATAACCAAATGTGCAAGCTAAGATAGTTTGGACATAACCAAACTATCAAAAAACATATAAGTGTTTGGACATAACCAAATGCATGAGCTAAGATAGTTTGGACATAACCAAACTATTAAAAACATATAAGTGTTTGAATATAACCAAACACGTGAGCTAAGTAAGTAAGTCTGGACATAATGAAATTATCAAAAGATAAAAGTGTCTGGATATAACCAAATATGCGAACCAGATAAAAAACATAAGTGTATGGACTACAAACCAAACACGACCTTAATAATTTTGGAACAAACCAGCTAAAACTAATCGACAGTAAGTTGGAACGTAAACCCACTTCGCGTTAAGTCGAGATCGAGGCTGGAGTATCTTGCAAAACGATAGTTTTGACCTCATAACTTTAGGGAGCTACCCGAGGACGAGGAAAAGTAACTAAAAAAGTAAGATATAACTAAACCAGTAGCGTTACGCGCCATATAAGTACCTTTGGGTGCATGGTCAAAGTAATCTCCGACCTTGACAAAATAACGAGATCGGATGCAGATATTTTGAGCAAACTGTGCATGAATGCATTGAACCTCGGGCTTAAATCCACCATATGTTTGTATGAATAAACAAACATATAAGATACTTTAATATAAAATGCGTAAAATATTTTGACCTAAGAAATGTAAAGCGAGTATAATAAAGCAAAGTCAAAAATGGTATCACAAATATCATTAGTATGAGCTCGAAAATAACTCATAAGAAGGCAGAACTTTCACGAGCTGTAACATTGTCTTAGCCCCAGGGGCATAAAAAGCAAAAAAACAAACACAAAAACTATTACAAGGTATTCAGAGGGACGCAACCCCGAAGCAAGATCTTGGAAGAAGGAGCCTTTTCCTTGGCCTTCTCAGCATCTTCCTTGGTCTTCTCAGCATCCTCCTTAGCTCTCTCTGCCTCATCTCGAGCAGCCTCCTCCTCATCAAGTCGAGCTTGCCATTTAGCCATGAGTTCTGCCTCAAAAGAGCCTAAGAATCTGGTATCGAGGTCGACATTATTGGCCCAGATTCTATACATGGCCAGGTCGACCGCCCGATCCTTCTTCTCCTTAAACTCTGCAAGGAGACAAGCTTTTTTGCCCTCCATGATCTCGAAAGTGGCGACCTTCTCTTCCTCAAGCTTGGCATTGATCTTCTCAAGCTCCGCAACCCGGGCACTCATCTTCTCAAGCTCCGCGAGCCAGGCTTTCAGCTCCTCGAGCTCGACTGTCTTGGCCTTTAGCTGTTCAGCTTCAGCCTCCATTTTTTCCTTTGTGGCCCTGAGCTCGTCACTGAGATTGAGTTGGAGATCCTTTGACTCCTGAGCATAAGGCATGCTCAAGTGGACCTCATTGTTCAACTTATAGTTAAGTTGAGCCTAGACAGAAAGAGTCTGACATACAAAGAAATCAAATTAAAATATGAACTAAGTATAAAAACAGCTAACAACAAGATGAGAAAGATTAGCGTAGTAGTGAGCTCGATGCTCTTCTCATAAAGAGTGTTGCAGTCTCAAGAATTATTCAAGAACTACCAATGAGGGGCGTCAAAGCTGCCAAAACTCGAACCCAATTGAGACAGAACGTCCGAGTCAAGCGTAGCCCCGTGAGGTCCGGCTGCGTTATCAATTACATACTCATCGACGTGAGTAGAAATCGAAAGCAGATGTGTTTTGGAGGCTGAGAGTTTTTTTGGAGGTGGGCCAAGCGTGGATTCAACCTGGATTGAAGGAGGAGGGGGAGGCAAGGTCGTAGTGGATGCCTCGACCTGAGGATTTGGATTCACAGATGGGCTCGAAGCAATTGGAGCTAGTGGAGGAGGTGTCTTCTCAGTCCTCTTAAGGACCTTAGCAGGTCGGTCTGACCTCCGCGACCCCCTCAAGTGCTTGCTCCTTTGGGCTCTGCCGCCAGCAAGTACGTTGTCAAGGTCGGAATCCATGTCACCTGCACATTCACATCACATTATGAGATATTCCAAAACAAAAAAAGTTAGCATGATGCAGACAGGCAAAGAATGAAAAAACAAGCAGAGAGAAACCTAACCAGAACTCTCCCCCAAGCTCGTGCTTGGCGACCACGTAATTCCCCCATCTTTAGAAGAGGCAAAGGGAGTACCTTCCCTATAAGTGAAAGTCAACCTTGAAAGGTCTCTATAGTCATTTGTTCCGTATTGAACGGCTATTCCGTCCCATACTTTGTTCAGACTATACATGGTGTCATACTTCCCGAGCCAACTATCGAACCTATGTATCCTCTCATCTACCCAAGTCCATACATAGAAATGGTCCCTATCGTCCTTGCATAATATTAATCTATCGAGTTTATGCTTTAGTAGTGAGGGAGACCACAAATCTGAGCTAAGGATGATTGTACCTCTATCACTCGAGCTCGAGTTTGAGGCTTCATCATTGGCCTCATTCCCTGATTGCGGGCTCCCACGATGCTGAGCTGGAAATGGAGGCTTTGTATTTCACCTCGGGGGGAGGTTGCCGATTGGGAGAGGCACAAGTTCCCACCAGGCATACTTTTTATTGGACCAGTCAAATGTGGATTGATCCTTCTCCAAGAGACCGTAGGCTCGGGGCTTGTCTTCATGGAGGAGATAAGAGAGGGACCTCCTTCCATAGGGAAGTCGGAGCAAATCCTCCTTATGCTCTGTCATCCCCTTGGAGGGGGTGGGACGATGATAGTTGGCTAGAAAAATGAACGTATTATGACTAAGTGCGAGCTTAAAAAAAACTCGAGCACAAAAAAGAAAGAATTTTTAGATACTTACGAATTCGCCTGAATGAATAGTATCGAGATGGAGCTAGGCCATCTGTCCAGAAGAAGGTCTTCTTGAAGTCCGAAGGATGGTTGGGAAGATCCTTGAAGATCTTCTTCTCCTTGGGATAGCTCGAGAGGTAATAGAAGCCGTCTTTTCCCCGAGATCGGGAGGGATTGCTTTTCAGACAAAAGAGATATAAGATCTCTTCAGGTGAAGGTCCTTCCTACTTTAGCTCGTGGTAAAGCAACCTCAGGGCAAACAGAACCCTATAAGAATTGGTGTTGAGCTGGAATGGAGCCATCCCAATGAAATCCAAGAAGCCTTTAAAAAGGACTTCAAAGGCAGTAAAACTCCCACCTTCATGTGCTCCTGGCTCCAAGCTGCATACCTTAACTTGCTGTCAGGATTCCCATCTCCCGGATCACGGAAACTTCGCTCGTGGGAGGACGGAGCTCGACACCTTAGTGAGCCTGACAGTCCAATGTTGTGAAGGGCCAGAATGTCAGAGATCTGCCCTAATGATGAGATCGAGCTCCAATAGTGCTCGGCCTCAAAAAATTCCCTTCTTAGGGTAGATACAGAGGTTGGCTACGAGGTAGAAGGTTCCCCCATCAACGAGAATTGGAGATCACCCGGCTTGAAAGCAACTGTTACCCTAAGCGTAGGGTCGAGAGGGATTGGTCTAAGCTCGGGGTCTGGATATGGATAGAGGGCGACCCTTAGTGTTTTCCTTTTTCCTTCTTCGACCTCGTCTATCTGACGTCGAAAGTGATCTCGAATGTCCTCTTGCTCACACCTCAATTCGTGCTCCCGGATCAAGCACTGGTTCCGAGTGAAAGAAGACTCTGGGCTCGGAGTTACTTGTGTATAAGGAATCGCAAGCTTTGACCCCCACCACTTTCCCGAGTTCTGCGGCATCTAACAAGAAAGCAAAAGGGTGAGGGCCAAGCGAACACGAAATAATGAAAAAACTAGAAGACCTAAGCTCGAATGATCGAGACTGTAAGGCAAACTCGATCCAAAGGACGAGGCCAATCTCAGGGTGTGCATTCCACCGAAGGAAAGGAAGGTGGACTTGTCATTGGAGATCCCAATATATCAAGGAAAAAAGGTGGCGGTTACTCAAAAAGTGATATTTTTGGGTAACGTGCAATTCATGAATCCCTAATTTTGTACCCAATATCTTGGTGTACAAGATATGTCATCCGAAGTTCAAAAACTCAGTAGAAGAACCATATTTGGGTCTTCTACGCATAATATGGGTTTGGAACCCATGATGTTAGAACTTAAGTCTAATATTTGTCAGCAGAAACATTCTAGTGCGTAAAAATAATGAGTGGACCAACAGTGCATCAATATAAGTGCGTAAGAAAACAATGTATATATACAGACATACGAAGCCATGAATAGAAAACTTACACAATGCAATCGACAGAAACAGAGAAATAGATGATTGAATAAGCGGCTGTAAATACGATCTCACAGAATCAAAGAGGCCAACGTTGCTTTGCAAGAACTGGGGGAATAAGTTTCTGGTTTTTTCTCTCTGAGAATTTGAACGTGAAATAAAAATGGGGAAGAAGAATGGGGTTATATTTATAGACCCCCAGGAATGTTAAAAGTCGAACTAATTTGGGCCATTGGCCAGATTCCGTATCAGATCTGACAGCCAGGGAAAAATGAAATGATAGTACCATAAAGTTAGCAGGCGAACGAACGTGGGCAGAGCTTCAAGGCACTCAAGTACTTTGATTGGCTAATACCCAATTGATGCGTGTCCACATTCGAGTATATTTGATGGTACGGTTCCCAATGGGAGTAGTTCAAAAGTTTCCTTCTCATAGGATTCGAACTAATACTTTTGAGGGGGCAAACTGTTACACCCAGATTTCGAGACCAAAGATTATGACCTCGAAAACTAGACTCGTCAAATGTGAGCACGAAATATATGAAACACGTTGCATGGTCCAGTTGTAAAACCTCCGAAGTAAAATGGCAATCTCGAAGACGTAACCTCGGGATTCTTTCTAGGCTCGAAATGGCATGACATCGGGATACATCCAGTATCGAGTGCCTTCGGATTGAGCAGCCCGAGCTTAAGAAGTGCAAGCTCGAATGTGATAGCCTCGATAGTATTTATCTGCTCCGAGCAGGTCTTGGAGTAAGATGGCAAGTTCATAACAAGTCCGTAAGTCTTGACAGTCACGATGCTGGTTGTTGACCTCGAAGATTCAATGAGTCACCAAAGATAGCCCGTTGTGTATGTGTGAACAAACTTATTGTTGTAAAATCCCAACATTAAGGGGATATTATTTAGTTTGTTCCCGGGTCTTCAGGGGACGTTTACGTGTATATAGAAGATATAGCATTTAATGTCATTATTTTAAATTGATATACAGAATATCTTCCTGAAATATGTGGGAACGGACTTTGTAACCTTCCCTATAAATAGAGAATGAGTGACCATTTGTAAGGGAGGGATAATCTGAGATTTGGAGAGAAATCTCTGGGTAATTCATCCTTGAATAATTTCCAGAAAACTCAAAGTCTTAATAATACAGACTCGTGGACTAGGCAGATTTAACTGCTGAACCACGTAAAAACCTTCTTGTTCCTCTTTACTATTCGTTCGCACCGTAGTATATATTGTTTAATTACTCTGCGATTTAAGTTGACGAAAAACAGCGTCAACACATGCTTTATGGTGTATGTTTATTTTATGTTTTTTGTCACGCAATCCACACACACGTGTTTCTTAAATTATTAGGGGCCAGAGTGTGATAGTAGTTGAGTTATAGGGATCAAAGTAGAAATATGAGTGTTATGGTAGAAAGTGTAATTGAAAGGAGTTGAAACTATTAGCTTTAATGGAAATTACCTCAACGGACTTAAGTAATTATCATGGAAAAATAGAGATTGGGGATAGCATGGTAAATTGATTTTATACAATTAATTATCATAAATAAAAGTAATAATGGGAATTAGGTTTAGAATTCTTACGATAGGCAGACGCTTTTCATTTTACATTACGCGATAGAGTATTAGACCAAGAACATCATTCCTGTTCTTGATTTGGAATTCTCAAGGCTTTGAGATCCAAAGGAGAGTGGGGATTTTATAAGTTGGTGGACTAAGGATCGAACTAGGAGAGCAAGGCATTGAAGATCTAACTTGAGAATTTGTAAGGTGAACTCTTTAAACTTTGTTACTAAAGTTATGATAGATCTAGGTTTTGATGTTGTAAGATGGATTTAATTGTTTTTATGAATGTTTGTTAGAGGTTTAGGTTTGTTAATATTTGGGTTCTAAGGGTTAGAAACATGTCAAGATAGTTGTTTTAGTGCAAAGAATTGAGTCCCCTAGTGTTTTGAGATGTTTGGGGTCAAAATGGTTGAGAAATCGCAGAAATTTCTAGGTTTTTTCGCAGTGGCACCGCGGCTCATGTGGATGAGCGCTATCGCACAAATGCATCCCATTTAGGTTCTAAAATGCTCTCTGACTTTGGTAGCGCTACGGCCCTTTTGGGAGGGCGCCGTTGCTTAAATACATTTTTGGTTATAATTTTTGGGTTTCGTATTTTGACCCCGATGTCGAATTTGGATGTTCTTTACATGGTTGGAAAGCTTGTGAAAAGATCTACAGTCAAGGAACCTAACTTAACTTTAGATGTTATTATTTTGGAGTATAAATTATGAACTAATCTTAGTATTAATCAATTTTGATTAGTTTTGTTTAGGTTTGGTTAGAGACGCTTGAACAAAATCACACTTGCATTGTTTTATCAACTAAATTTCCAGAATTCAGGTAAGAAAAGTGGTCACTGTAACACAGGGTGTGCAAAGAAGGCATAAATGTTATGTATAGGTGATTTAATTATGTATATGTATGGTTAAAGTTATGATTTTATCATGTATGTTATGACTTATTGAATATTGCATGTTTATGTATGTTGTATGACTACATTGATACCTTACGTTGTTTGGTTGTTGTATGCTTGCGTGACATGCTTATATTATGAAAATTCATGTTTACGTCATGATAAAAATGCATGCTTACATTATGATAAAATGCATGCTTACGTTTCTCATGCTTAGTTGCACACTTACCAGGTTAGCCCTCATTTATGACTGGTATGACATCGGTAATACATGTTACGATTGTATGATGAGATGCTGTGGTACAGTGTAATTATGATATGTTATTGTATGATATGGTATGTTAAGTTATGCTATGAGAATGATGTGATATGATATGAATTATTATTGAACTCTATATATGTTAAGGTATGGATTATGAGTAGTATATGAATTAGGATGTGATAGTTTGAATTAGTATATGTTTTATGTTTTATATTTTATGCTTATGTTTTCTGTTTGGGCTTTGGGGGTTGTGACCTACATAGCTCTTCTTGCTAGGCGTTAGCTCATAGGTACTATGTGTTGCAGGTAAAGGTATAAGCG
Source organism: Humulus lupulus (assembly GCF_963169125.1). Lineage (NCBI taxonomy): Eukaryota > Viridiplantae > Streptophyta > Magnoliopsida > Rosales > Cannabaceae > Humulus > Humulus lupulus. The sequence continues at coordinate 24,396,106 of NC_084795.1, forward strand.
TAATTGATGAGGCGATGAGTTGGAGCCGGCTCAGTCAAATATGTGCATGCCGTGATTGGTTGACCTGGGAGTCAAGGGGTTGCTACTTATGTATTATTGTTATAAAGGTTTTAACCTTTGGTTTATGTTGTGTCTTAAATGAGTATTTTTACTTACGTCGTGCATGTAAAACATCATTTATTTTAAATATTGAGATCTCAAGTTGCATGTGTTTGTAAAAGGTGTTAATTCAAATTTATTTCAATAAAAAAAAAATTTCTTAAAAAGATTCGTGTAAATATTAATTTACTTAAATATGGAGTATTTATTAAATTAATGAGTTTTAATTTGGGTCGTTACAGTTGGTATACGAGAAATTGTTTTATAGTTCTTGTAGACCCTCACGATTGCACTTGAAGACTTAGAAGACTCAAATCATTGCATTGTAAGTTTTATTTTTTAGTTTACTGTTTTACTTTAGTTTTTATTTACGCTTTGCTACTGCATGTCAAAACAGATTTAGTATGGGTATACTCAATAAGTTGTTTGTTTTTATGATGTTCTGGGTTAATGTGATTGGAAGCCACATGTGAGGAAGATTGGGTATTGTGATTATGGAATAGGGTTGAGTGGCGTTGCGTTTAACACGTCATGCTACATTTATCGTGCCGAACTATGTTTAATGCGTCACATTACGTTCAACGTTCTGCGCCACGTTTAACTCGTCGCGCTTTGTGTGTGTGTCTTTTTAGGCATGATCGTGATGGTTTTATGGTTTATTAGAGATATGTTGTATCAATTAGTGAGTTAAGAAGTTACATTATGTAATTGAGATGATATTGTTAAGCTGAAATTCAAAATGATATATGGATAGAAGTATAGTGTTAAAATGATGTATCGTCATAATATGGTTATGGGTAGCAAGTGTATGAGTGGTTAGACTTTATGAGATTGTTCTAAGGATAATAATTTTACTTGTTTATGAGATTAAGTTTGATTATGTTCATGAAGAATGATAAGAAACAAGGCAACTAGTTTGGTCGTTATTGAGTGAATGGTCTAAGGTGATTCAGTATGGTAGACTACAGATAGAAAATAAGAAAAGACTTGTTATAGTAACTCGTTATCTTTGGCTTGGAAGTTATTCAGAGCTGACTTGTAAGTATTTATTGGATAAAATGCGTTGGATGATGTTAAGAGTAAGTTAGGCGTGTGTATTGTGAGGTGAGGCCACTAGGTACCCTGTTGATCGAAATGGTTTGAGGATGAGCTTAATCATTTATCACCCTACACTTATGGTGTGTTTTGATATGTGTGTTATATGTGTTATATATGGTTTTGCATGTATGTTTATTATTGTACCGCTAGTTTTTGTGTAGTTAGTTGGTAGATTCTTTTGTATGTTTGATTGTTGGATGTCAACAATTTATAAAGTCATGTTACGTTTGGTTCAACATGTCTTTGATAAGAGGAGTTAGTCAAATGAGGCAAAGAAGGCGATCAATAGCATTTACTAAGGAAGAAGGGATGTTGTTATGACATTAATGAACTATTATAGCTCTTGATGAAGGTTGAATCATCTAAGGTGAGTTACTCCTTAGGTTTAAGTAGAGCCTGATCGAAACACCCTTGATATTATCCTAGCCACATTGATTATTTAATGTCACTCGTTACGATTTTAGATTTATTGATCTCCAGCGATCGAGAAGAAGTCAAGTTGTTGGAAAATGAAGGATTGGCTAGCTAGATGGCAATCATGAACTAGTTATACAAGGGCTAAACGATATGAGAAGGAAATCCTAATCCCGCATACGATAGATACAAAGGTTTAATCTATAAAGGGTGTTGGTTCACTCTTGATGCAGCACGAAAAACGGATGGAAAGCCAACAAGTACTTGGTATAAGTATTTTCACGTGGAGTTTAAGATGTATTCTTTAGCAAGATCGGAGCTTTAGTTGGAAGGTTCCGAGAGTAAGTTGGATGAACACATTGAGCAAGACAGCTAGAGTCAGTTGACATAAGACAAGAAGCGAGCCAATAATTATAGAGGATTTTGTGACGATAAGGAACAAAGTTATTCATTAAATTTAGTTTTAAAGGTGAAGTTAAAAATTGGGACGTTGAGGAAATGATGGAGTTGAAAGATAATACACTATTAAGGACAACACAAATTTATGAGAACAAAGATGACCCGAAAGTTCATTGACGATCAAGAAAAGATCATGTATGATGGGAGATAGTACAGAGAATCCCATAGCCATTGTAATTATTTTCATTAAAGGATTTTGTGTAGTGAGAAGCAAGACGATTATCCAACGAAGAAAGACATTAAGTATGAAAGAGGATTGGATACCTCTATTGTAAAAGGATATAAGAACAAGGGAGAAGTTGATATATTTAAAGAACGACAGATGTGGAGTTAGACTTTTAAAGGTTGTACTTGGTGAGTACACCGATTAAATTTTACATACTATAAGTTCACCAACAAGGAAAAGACAACCTTACGAGGTTTTATCAGAAATTTGACATACTATATTGTGAAATAATGACAAGAAGGACAAGAAAGCGTGAAGCACACACTCCCAAGAAGACGACGGATAACCACAAGCAAATGAAGCAAACTAGACGAGGATAATAATAGATTGACACACAAGGAGAGATCACTACGTAAAGAACAACTCAAAAGCTTACTACATGACATGATCGATACGACCACACAAAGGATGCTCAAGAAATGGAGGCGTCACTTTTTCACATGGAATAACAGAGGCTACGAACATATGGAAGGATTGCACGAGATCGTCAAGATTTCACTTTGAACAACAATGATATCAAGAGCACATAATCAAGAGGACCAAACAAGGACAGAGGAGCATATGACATGGAAGCAGGAGCAATGTTCAAATAACTATAAGGAGGCGAGTCATGGATTAATAATGTAGTGATTGCAACTATTTTTAAGAATATGATGCAATAGGAATATGCAAAAACTATGATAAGGTGAAAGAAACTACGATCATAAGAATGGATAAAGGTGTTAGTGAACCATGATATATCACAAAACATATTTTAGATACAGTTTATGCTTTGATAGTATGGACTTTTAAACTAGACTAATTGGACAAAGATGTCGGTAAATTATGGATATGATGGACGGTAATTTCAAGACATTAAGATATTCTAGAATTGATATAAAATATTGAAACCCAGTGTGTGGAAGAAACTTAATTATGAGTAACATGTAGGAAATGTTACAACTCATGAAAGTATTAAAGTAAGATCAATATGGAAGAGGGGTAAGTATTCAAGGTAACAATATTTGTTGGATTAATTTATGGAATAACATGGTTTATTTATTCGAAAAGGCGATCATGATGAATTGATCTCAGAATTTGAAACAAAGGAAAAGTGATTTAAGCTTTACGAACTGCAGATTTGGATGGGCTTTGTGAAAAGATTTAAGACTATCTTTAGGAATTGTAGAGCCTTATGGCTATAAGATAAAGAGCGGCTTAGACCCTTATTATTGGGTGAAAAGATAAGTGAATGATAGACTTGCGTTCTGAAAGACACGATACGAATTCAGTTTTGGATTGTACATGATTATAACGTATGTGTGAACAAGTTTTATGCTAATGTTGTAGCTAATAAGTGAAAAATTTTGAATAACACCCTGAGCGGTGGGGTAAAGAAGGATGATACCCACTCATTCAATTGGACTCATCGAAAGCAAGGAATTCAAAAGGGTTAGAAGTGAATGACTACTTCAAAGTATTAATTGAAAAGCCAAATACATGGATAAAATACTTAGATGAGTACAGTGGAATTAATAGACTGACAAATTGAAAAAAAATGAAATAATATTGTTCTAAGTATCTCTAAAGGAAGCTATTATAAGGAAAAGTTGAAAGGCAAAATGAGATGGGCATTATGAGTCTTAGTGGTTCTTAAAGGAATTATTGAGCATCTAATGTTAGAAGTCATTTACGATGGAATCTATGGAAATATACGTCAAAAGTATGTTGCGTGGTTGCATGATCTAATTGTTAAGAGAAGAGGAATATAGATGATATACATTGCAAGTCAATAAAGATACTAGACTAAGAGGAAAGTATAAAGTATATGCGTAAATTTTATGGATACTAAGGAGCTGTAGAGAAAGCTTCAAGGATTAGGAAATTGGAAATATGGCAATAGCTTTACAAGTATGAAGTAGAACCAGTATGGATAGGTTACAACTAGAACATGACGAAAAGTGGCAGAAATATCAAGTGGCAAATAAGTTTAAAATGGCGATAATGTATATGGGTATATGTTGGTTATAATTGGAAATGGCAATAATGCTTAGCGAAGATACTGCATGATGATCATAAGAAGTGGGTGACAAGGAAATGTTGAACTATTAATGTCTCTGAAGGAGGAGAGAACCTTGTAATGATATGGTAACATGAATTTCGAGGACGAAATTCCTTTTAAAAAAGGGATAGTTGTAATATCATTCTTTTCGTTTCATGGGTATATTGGTAATATTGTCATGCGAGGGAAATTTGGCAATTTAATACTCTTGAGGGGTATTTTTGTAATTTTGTGAAATTATGTATTATGTGATTATATGAATATGTATATGTGATATTATATGCAATATCTGCTTCTACCAGTAAGGGTATTATGGTAATCTGGCTTTGGGGTCAAGGTATTATGGTAAACTGTATGTTCTTATGAGTTTATTTATACGAACTATATTATCTTTATTTTATGTTTTCCGTCACGCAATCCACACACACATGTTTCTTAAAGTATTAAGGGCCAAAGTGTAATAGTAGTTACGTTATAGGGGTCAAAGTAGAAATATGAGTGTTATGGTAAAAAGTGTAATAAAAGGAGTTGAAACTATTAGTTTAAATGGAAATTACCTCAATGGACTTAAGTAATTATCATGGGAAAATAGAAATTAGGGATAGCATGGTAAATTGGTTTTATACAATTAATTATCATAAATAAAATTAATAATGGGAATTAGGTTTAGAATTCTTACGATAGGCAGGCACTTTTCATTTTCATTACGCGATAGAGTATTAGACCAAGAACATACTTCCTGTTCTTGATTTGGAATTCTTAAGGCATTGAGATCCAAAGGAGAGTGGGGATTTTGTAAGTGGGTGGACTAAGGATCGCACTAGGAGAGCAAGACATTGAAAATCTAACTTGAGAATTTGTATGGTGAACTCTTTAAACATTGTTACTAAAGTTATGATAGATCTAGGTTTTGATGTTGTAAGATGGATTTAATTGTTTTTGGGATTATGAATGTTTATTAGAGGTTTAGGGTTGTTAATATCTAGGCTCAAAGGGTTAGAAACATGTTAGGATAGTTGTTTTGGTGCAAAGTATTTAGTCCCCTAGTGTTTTGGGATGTTTGGGGTCGAAATGGTTGAGAAATAGTAAAAATTTATGGGTTTTTTTGCAGCGGCGCCGCAGCTCAAGTGGATGAGCACTGTGGAACAAATACATCTTATTTAGGCTCCAAAATTCTATCTAACTTCGGTAGCGCCGCGACCCTTTTAGGAGGGTGCCGCTGTTGAAATACATTTTTTTGTTATAATTAACTTTCGAGTTTCATATTTTGATCATAACTTTTGACCCCGATGTCAGATTTGGACGTTCTTTATATGGTTGGAAATCTTGTGAAAATATCTACAGTCCAAGAACCTAAAAATACTTTAGATATTATTATTTTTTAGCTGAAATTATGAACTAAGCTTGGTATTAATCAATTTTGATCGGTTTTGTTTAGGTTTGGCTAAAGATGCTTGAACAGAATCATACATGGGTTGTTTTATCAATTAAATTACTGGAATTCAGGCAAGAAGAATGGTCATTATAACACATGGTGTGCATAGAAGGAAAAAAATGTTATGTATAGGTGATTTAATTATGTATATGTATGGTTAAAGTTATGATTTTGTCATGTATGTTATGACTTATTGAACATTGCATGTTTATGTATGTAGTATGATTATAATGATACTGTCAACACTTGCTTACATTGTTTGGTTGTTGTATGCTTGCGTGACATGCTTGTATTATGAAAATTCATGTTTACATTACGAAAAAATTGCATGCTTACGTTATGATAAAATGTATACTTACGTTTATCATGCTTAGTTGCACACTTGACCAGGTTAGCACTCGTTTACAACCAGTATGACATCGATGATACATGTTACGATTGTATGATGAGATGTTTTTGTACGATATGATTATGAATTAATTATGATATGTTATGGTATGTTAAGTTATGCTATGAGAATGATGTGATACGATATGAATTATTATTGAACTCTATATATGTTAAGGTACGGATTATGAGTAGTATATGAATTAGGTTGTGATAGTTTGAATTAGTATATGTTTTATGTTTTATATTTTATGCTTATGTTTTCTATTTGGGCTTTGGGGGTTGTGACCTACATAGCTCTTCTTGCTGGGCGTTAGCTCACAGGTACTATGTGTTGTAGGTAAAGGTATAAGCGTAGTTGATGAGGTGATGAGTTGGAGTCGGCTCAGTCAAATGTGTGCATGTCGTGATTGGTTGACCTGGGGGTCAAGGGGTTGCTACTTATGTATTATTGTTATAAAGGTTTTAACCTTTGGTTTATGTTGTGTCTTAAACGTGTATTTTTACTTACGTCGTGCATGTAAAACATTATTTATTTTAAATATTGAGATCTCAAGTTGCATGTTTTGTAAAAGGTGTTAATTCATGTTTGTTTCAATAAAAGTTCTGTTTTATTGAAGAGATTCATGTAAACATTAATTTACTTAAATATGAAGTATTTAGTAAATTAATAAGTTTTAAGTCGGGTGGTTACATTTCTAGAATTATATGGGGAGGGATTTTTGAATCATTAAAAATTGCCAGACACTACACCAAATACCCCTTTCCATAACATATAAATATAATAGTATTGAAAAAGTATTATGATACATCAAATAATAAAACAATTGGTGGGAAAAAAAATTGGCGGTACAAAATTTTGGAGCCCGTGTCTTAGTAAAGTCTTCTACTTTTTACTTTTTTATTTGCCTCTACTTTTTTATTTCCAAACCTCTAAACACTTCTGACCATCCCTCAAGCTATACCCAGTTAGGGTTACCGTCTTCCTCTTCTTCTTCTAATCAATTTTCTTAAACCTAGTTGAAAAAATTGGTAAAGATCTAACCCTGAACACCACCACCTCTTTCCAACGCAACCTCCTACAAGAGCCTCAACGAATGGAAGGAGCCTCTCAGTCGCTGGAAGAGCGAAGTCGGAGACCGAGTGATAACGGTCGTGCGACAATGAGGTTCTCCGACCATTCTAGTGACGGAGCCTCTCCAACCATTCCAGTGACCGAGTGATAACGGTCGCCAAGATCGCCGACTCAATCGAGGATGCTCTATTAACTCGCTCAGGACCGAATTCGTCTCTAGGCTTCCCAACAAGGTCCATTCTGGTCTTGACGTTGAGTCCAGTCCCTACGATATCGACCTAACTCGGACCAGTGGCTTGAGTGGAGGTTTGTTTCAACTTCAATTAAAGAAAACTCTGTTTGGTTACTGAGAAAATGCGCTCAATATTTTTATGTTCTTTTTCTCGTCGAGCATTTGGAAAGCTTGCATTTCTCACTCTAAGAGATGATTCTGGGACAATTCAGGTATCCCCACCTCAGCTTTCTGTCCTTACAATGATCTTGCCATCTCTTTGTTAGATGGATACTTATAATAAAGAAAAAAATATAATAATAAGATGTGATTATGTGGTTTAGTTCTTAAAAGCATGTCTATTTTATGGGATGCTTGATCTAAAATATATAAGTTAGTTACCTTTTTTAAAAAAAAAAAATGGGGTGTTTTCCAAAGTTTGTAAATTTTGGCGGGTAGGGATGGTTTTTCATAAACTTTCTATAAATCTTTGCTCACATTTTGTATGGAAGAATCCTCACTCAAGTTGTTCAATGTTTGAAACAGCTTTATTGTGAAAAGGCGAGATTTTTAAGTGATCAGTTTGATGAGCTTAAGAATCTTGTTGATATTGGTGACATAATTGGTGCAAGAGGCTCAATTAAGCGAACTGAGAAAGGCAAGTACTTAAAAAATTTATCTTTTGCACCTATTTGCGATTAGGTGTTGATTGTTGAATTTATAGGTACTAATGGGTGAAGCTATTCTTACCCTATTTGTATTGGAAGCTATTTAGATAAACCAATGCCATTTATAAAAACGTCATTGGCTTTGACTAGCTTCTTACTTTTTTTGTGATTTCCCTTTGAGGTGAGAAACTAATTGAACTTATTTCTTTGTTTCTTTAGGGGAGCTTTCTGTCTATGTGAACTCTTTTGCAATTCTTACAAAATCTCTACTGCCCTTGCCAGACAAATATCATGGTCTAACTCATGTGGATAAGCGTTACCGGCAACGGTAAGTTGAGTTTTCTGTTTCTTTTTCACAATTTGAGTGAGAGTGTCTCTTATGGGAAATAACAAATTGTTTTCTACTCGATGATGATAGCCCACAATTCGTTGCAGTGGTTCTTATAAAAGACTTGTCTAAATGGCTTTTTAAATAAAATATAATTTTTTTGGGGTATAATTGGTTATAACTGAACTTTACTTTTCTTTTAAAGGTACATTGATATGATTTCCAATCCTGAAGTAGCTGATGTATTTCGGAAGAGAGCAAAGGTAAGTTAGGCTGAGGAGTAATTAAAGACCTTTTAGTTATTTAAAGTATATGTTCTTTCCAGAAATAGTATTTTTATTAACTTGAGGCCCTTAGAACTATCTTACATGATTGCTTCAAGTGTGCTTCGCTTCTGATGAAGTATTTGAATAGACAAAAATAGCATTAAATGACCTTTCCTGAGTTGAAGCACGGTTCATTGGATTTTATTTATTTTTCTATAAAAAAAGGTTACAGGGTTATATTTTCTATATTAAGATCCTTAACAGCATTAACACTTAAGGAGATAATTTATTTATGCAAGTTATGGATATTTTATCTTTCTTTTGAACAAATTTTCTCTAAATATTAGAGTGCTTACGGTGGTTGAATGTATTTAGCAATTATGGAGTTGTTGAAAACTTGAGCAAAAGAAGGATGGTATACCAAGTTGTTTCTAGTTTGGGCATTTTGAAGTATACATATATAAATTCAATATTATTCCCTGGATAGAGTGGTTGAGGCATCTTGTCGTTTATACATTAAAGATGTTTTGCTATTTTTTCTTTTTGGTGGATTAGATTGTATCAGAGTTACGCAAGATAGTGGAATCTTTTTTATTTCTCAAAGTTGAAACTCTAGTTCTACAAGTTTGTGGATTTTCTAACCATTTTATGGTCATATGGTTCATATCAAGATTTAGCATTTCTATAATGGAATTTGACTGTATAGTTTGGCTGAGTTCTTATGTAAGATTACCGTTACTTCTGGTGATGCTTGTTCAATTGCTTAGCTTTTGTTCTTGTCCAAGATACAACTTATAGAATACCCTGTTCTAGAATTTTTAAAAAAGATAATGTCTAGTTTATTGTAAAGATGACTGGAGGTTGAACTGTTGAAATACTTAGCTGGGAATTCTTTTGGTTCATATTTTATAAATTTTGATTAACTGTATTCATTTCCAGGAATAGTTTTTACTTTTTCTGTGTATGACAATTTTTTGGTGCCTTAATTTACATACATTAGTATTGTTTCTATTTGAAGGTTGGTCTTTAATTGACTTAATCAACTAGGGAGCAGCTGGTGGAGCAGAAGCAAGACCATTTGTTACCTACCATAATTCGCTAGGAAGGGATCTTTATTTGAGGATAGCAACAGAGCTCCACTTGAAGAGGATGCTGGTGAGGATTTAAAGTACATTCATTTTCTTTCGAGTGCTATACTAACATGCATAATCTCTTCAACCGTCCTTTGGTATTTCCAAGGTGTAATTTCTCCAGTTTAACTTGGTCATTTTCCCAAAGCTTCTTTCTAATTTTTATTCATTAGTTTGTGTGTATATGTCAGATTTTATCACTTCCATGGCGGTATTATTTTGCTAAGCAAGTTTATTCTGTGTAAAGATTTTATAAAACATTCGTTGTTTCCAATGTAGATTTCTCAAGGCTGGCAGTATTTATAAGAAATTCATTTGTCTTTTAATGATAATTCTTGAGCTCTTCTTTATATTTGTACAAGAGAACACATACAGACAAATTCTTTACCGTCTCTATGCCTACACCAAATTTCTCCTCTTTATAGATTTTACTTTTTTTTTATATTGGTTTATATAACTATTCCCATTCATTAGTTTATTAAATTTTTCATTTCTTACAATATATATATATATGTATAAATGTATATATTTATCGAGAGAGAGATGTGCAGAGTGCGTAGTTTTCTACTTAGTACTCTCAGTGTCGACATTTATAATCTTGTCCTTGAAGATCAATGCATATTTGCATATCCATCTAATTTATTTTTGTTTTTTTCTTTTTGGTTTGTTCTACCAAACTTTTTCACTTGCATGCACGTTTTTGGTTCCCATTATAAAAAATAAATAAAAAATCGACTATCGTCATTGACTTTTCTCTCCATATTATACATTTATGGTTTTTATTTCGTAAAGAATCTGTATTATATCTTGTTACTAGCTTGTTGTTATCTCATCTCTTTAGGAGTATCTCAACCATTGTTTTCTTCTTCTTTGTGTTTGCTTTTAGTTTGGCTGGTAATTATTCCAAGTCAACTAATACTCATTTTTGGTGTATACATGACCTTTCTGCATCTTCTTTGCCATGCCACTTAGTCTCAAATTTGGGTTTGTTGAATTGGTTATAGTGTCTTTTATAGGGTTATGTATATTCTTCCCCATGCCATATATGATATCATGGTTTGTTTGGATTGAGTCATGTTTCTTTCTTGTTCATTTTATTTGGTTGTTAGTTGTATTATTGTTTTGCATTAGTGACCCAGATTCACATTTCTTTCAAAAATAGCTTTGAAAATATATGTTATATCAACTCCAAAAATTAATGGGTTATATTTATATATATTTTCTTGTTTATCTATTTATCTTTGACGTATATTAAATAACATATAACAATTGCTCATGGTTGCCACAACTACTATATTGCATTGTACTTTAACTTTCTGTTATGTAGCTAACCCTTGATTTCTCCTTTTATGTTCTGCATAATTTTCTATTTTTTTTACTAATGTAATTTGTACATTTGTTATGTGTGGAATTGTGGTAGCTGAACCACAATATTGGATCCAAGGGTTCTTTTTTGGGGTTTGGTTTCTTGGTTATTTATCTGATTGTCTTTGTTTTATGGTTATTGTTTTTGTTCTATTATATGTTTTGCTCTTCTTTTTTTTTTAGTTTGAGTTTCTATCAGCATTTTATATAGCATCATAAAAAGCCATTGCATTAGTATTATTGTTATTTACACAAAATAGCAAACCATGTTCTAGGGTCCTCTTTTTTCTCAATGACGTGTCAGTAGCACATATTGAGGTATCATACATTGTCAATGAAATTTTAGGATATTTATCATATCATGACTGGCATTTTTGTTGAACTTTACTAGCTCTATGATGTTCAACGTCAGTATCCATATGCATTGTTTATGAGTTGCACTATATTTTATTTGAGTTCCGTATCAATTTTCTTTTTTTATTGGTTGCAGGTTCGACCCAAGGAATTCTGTGTTAGAGTGGTCCATTCTACTTATTGACAACTCGAACCGAAGGTCTGAAATTCTTACTGTTGTTTTCCTTTTAAAACTTAATAATTTATTTGATTTCAATTTAAGTGATAGTTATCTTGTATGATGAATTGTTTGCAGTGGATCAATGGAGTTTGTTGTTCCCTCAATAGACTCATCTGTATTTTTCCCGATTTTTGTGAACTTCTCTGCTACTAATACATTCAGTGACTTGAAGGTCTGTCCTTATTTGACTTCAGTTGATTAATGAATAATATTGTAAAGTTTGGCAAAAATGCAGATTGATACCACTAGTAATTTTGCTAACTTTGAACTTCTCTTTTGCAAGTTGTGAATGTCTTGCCCCAGAAAGGTGGAGCTCCACCGAAGTTTGGTCAAAGAACGCAGTGATGTAGGCTAAACTCGTATGTATAGAGTGTATTTTTGTTAATTGATGTTTGAGTTAATTTATCTGTAAGTTTTGTTTTGTTTGACTGCTTAAACTGGTTTTATTATATAAAACTAAGCTTTGCTTAACCTATGCATAATAACTGTTTGATGGAATGCTTCAGTGAGACATATGAGTAAATTGAGTTATTATTATAGCTTTTTTTATGGGGTGTGTATAGATGATCAAGATGATGTATGATCCCTTCTGCCCACTCTAATCATGTACCTCTGCCTCTATGGATTACCGTTAGTAGCCATTTATGTAGCAATAGAGGTGTAAGATATATATAAATTATATACGTGTATGCCCTGCGCTGCCCTGCCTGTATAATACATAATCAAGATGAAGAATATGCATTCTTATTATTTCTTTCATTTTCACAAGTTAGTTTTAATTTGTGTTTAGGGACTATAAACTTTCATTAAGGGGTTGTGAATGGTTTAATATGATAAGGCTTGGATTTTGGGCTTGAATCTGTCTTTTGCTTTCATTAGCCTTTTTATCTCCACTTTCTTATTGTATCTTTTGTCCTCTGTTCTCTGTGTAGCTAGTTGCATATATAACTTTCTTATTATTGTCTTTGGTTTAGTTTAGCTTGCTGTTCACTTTACTTGGTTGTTTATGTGATACTCATGGTATTTGACAGCAAAAGCAAAAGTAATACTATCACCCCCAAGATAAGAAAATACCAGCAAAAGCAAAACTCAGTAGTGTTACATAGAAAGTTTAGAAATATTATCACCCCAAGATAAGAAAATACCAGGGAAATAGATTTTAAAAAGAGAAAAGCCCCTCCATTAAACTTCCCATAACCTAACTCTAAACACATTTCCCACTTCCAACTTAGAAAGAAAGAGAAACTTTGGGAGAATAAGAGGAATAGCATGGGCTTCATAAAGGACCTCTAACATCCATATTCACATTCTACTTGTTAATTTGGATGCCATACTTGATGCCTTATTGGTTACCTGTCACATAGAGAATTTTGCCAAAGCTATTTACACATCAATGCTATGTTTGTATTGAACTTTACAGAAAGGAATTAACCTTGCTAGGTCTTTAGAGAAGAAATAAATGGGGATAGAAGTTAGTACAAACTGTATGAATTGTTTCTTCATATTGGTTCTTCTTATGGAATATAGGGTGATAAATTAGTTAGTATGAATTGTCCTTTCCCTTTCTTTTTCTCCTGAGTTGCATAGGTCTGGTTTCCTTTACTCTCAAATGTGATAAGTTTCAATTCTTGTATTTAATGACCTTATTTGTTTTATTTTTCCTCTGAAATTAATTTCTCTCTATGTTCTTTGTTCTTTTTGTTTTTCTTGATTTATATTATTTCTTTATGGGAGTGATTTTAGTAACAATAAGAAACTATAGTGGGTCCATTCAGGTGGAAATTATATTAAATGGTTAATTGGCCCTGTTAAAGCTCTGTTACATTATTGTGATGAAGCTTTTGATGAATTATATTATTTTTATGTCTGGCCACCTGACCTTAGAAAGTTTCACTCACATTTCACTGAATTTTACTTCTACAAGAGCTGTTGCTGTTCTTTTACTTTTAGCTGTTGCTCTTCTTTGTGTGTACGAACTTTGTGTTGTGTATGTTACATCTAGTTCAGCAATTGCGTATCAGCAATTGCCTTAGCAATTAACCTGCTCTTTATATGTAGAATGGTGTTTAATGGTACATGCAGTTCTCTTGTCTGGAGTTTTGGTCATTTGTTTCTATGTTTTCTGCTTTTGCAGTAACAATTGAATCTTGCTGTTCTATGCTTTTTATGTGTTGATAATTGAGTAACACTTTTATTTTTTGAAGAGGTAAGTACGTTAGAGCTGTCTTTCTACATTTATGCTTCGTACTTCCTAGAAATTTCATGATCTTCCTATGCATACAGGTTCTGAGTTTTTCTCTGTTTGTGGCTTCCTAATATTGGATCTTTAAATTAATGCTCTTTAAATTACTGCATGCAGGTTCTAAGTTTTTCTCTGTATTTCTTATTTAATTTTAGAGGGAAGAAGTAGTATGAACCACCTAGGTACATGACAATAAAGACTGCCATTGAGCAGCTCCTGGAAGTTGTGCAAGCAAAAGTAGAATCTGGTAATGATAACTACTACTATTACTCTATAACTCACTCATGTCTTAACTTTGAATTTCAAAGAACTAAATCAGACTTAGTTTATCAATTTAACATTGAATGTTGTTGTATTATGTTGCGTTGCAGTCTGCAATGAAGACACGGAGTGTGTTGGTTTTGCTAGAATTGGAAGTGAAGATCAGATCATTGTGGCTGGTACAATGAAGCAACTTCAATTGCATGTTTTTTTCCTATCAAATAGTACTGTAGGAGTGTGCAACTACTCAAATTAGTCGTGTTATTATGTAAAAAAATTAAAATCTTCAATATTTTGTGCTGAAAGTAGTAACTTTTCAATATGTTGAATATTTAAGACTACTTGAATATTTAAAGAATATTTTGTTGTTGATGACAGTGTTGAATGTTTTAAACTAATTTGTGGATTGTTAATACAATGTTGAATGTTTTTTACTTTTTGTTATTTGAAAATCAAGTTCATTTGATGATGCTAGTATATATTAGAAAGCTAATTTTAATTATATAAATAAAAAATAAAAATATAATAGAATAAATTAGTGTTATATAAATGAATATATAATGAAAATTTAAACTTATCTAAATATTAAAATAATACTAAAAATGTGTTATAATATCTATTACAATAACACTTTTTATAAGTAAAAAATTATGTTATGCAAACTTCATTATATAACACAAAAAATGTGTTATACTAAAGTGTAGTATAATAAAAATTTATAAGTGTTGAAATGTGTTATATAATCGACTATAAATAATATAATTAAACACTTATCTATATATTAAAATAACAAAGAAAGTGTGTTATCGTTGACAGTATAATAACACATTTGTATAACAATGATAAAGTGTTATGTAAAGTACCCTGACCTACGATAACATAGTCGGTCTTAACACATCAAAAAGTGTTATGGTATGTTTTGATAACACATTTTTGGTGTTATTAAAAGCATTTTTTCTTGTAGTGAGAGGCAAGGAAACTATTGGGACTTTTCCTCTTATCAACACTCATAATTAAAATCCTCAATGCTTTTCAAGTAGATGCACCGTTTTTGGGAGGTTAAAAATAGTGGAGGTATATTTCTTCATTTATAAATTATATGAAATCCAAAAAAATTGTGACATTTCTTCTCTCTTTTGTCATTGATAACTTATTATTAGAAATTAGATTAGTTAGATCAAAACAGATATATGTCATAAAATACATAAAACTCTCATAAAATTTGAAAAACAAAATGCAATAATTTTAAGCTGCCACCTCATCATGTTTGGGCTTGGCTTTATAAGTATATAGATATAGATTTTTCTCTTCTTGATAGCCAAATTGTTATTATAAATTTGCTTTGGCAATTGGGTTTAATATGGTGAGAGAAACTTTATTGGCACTACTACAAAAAAAGGTAATTTGTGTTACAAACGATTTTTTGCGTCAGTTTTAAAAATGACGCGAAATCTCGTGATGCAAACTTATCCACCATTTGTGTCAGTTTTGAAATGACGCAAACTTATCTTTTGTGACAGTACATAACTGACTCAAATAATAGTATTTGTGTTAGTTGTGAACTAACACAAACTTGGTGTTTGTGATAGCGAACAACTAACACAAATAATATATTAAAAAAAATCAAATTTGCCTAGATTCATTGAGCATCTAACGCGAACTGAATTTAAAAAAAAAAAACAAAAATCAGATTTCAAATCAAAATAAACTAACAACAAAATCAAATAAATTATTTACACAATATACAAAATACAAAATAATATCTTAGATTTAGACAATAATTTACAAACTTTAAACAACAAAATCACAGAAAATTTAATACAAAACCAATTCTGAAATGTAAAAGAAAAAAAAATGGCCCCGACCCTTCGTCGATACCACAATCCAAAACCCACAACCCTCCGCCACACCTAATCTCAACAACCCCCGACTCTTTGTCACACCTACAAAACCCATAACCTCAATACCCAAAACTAAAATCCCAACTGAGTGAGAGACCCCCGAAAAATTAGATCAAAAGAGAAAAAAAAAACAAGGAACTCGACCTACCGGACTTGCGCGAGCGAGAAACCCACGGAACCTGCAAATTATCGTTGTCTCCTCCGACCATAACTATCCCTCCATCCCCCAACCCTTACCTTTGACCATTCCATCCACCTGAAGAAAAAAGAAAAGAAATAAAAGATATATTAGAAGAAGAAGAAGAAGAAGAAGAAACGGAGAAAGGGTGTAGAGACTCAGAAAAAAAAGGGTATTATTTTTTTTTTTTAAATTGTGGGTGGGACCCACCTGAGTAAAGGAGTCAGTACTCCTTTTTCTTTCTTTTTCTTCTTCTGTTCCATTCTCTCTCCCCGTAACCTTTTCTTCTTCTTCTTCTTCTTCTTCTCTTTTTTCTTTTTCTTTTCTTTCCTTTGTTTTCTCTCCAAACCAGTCACGGCCACAACCAGTCGACCACCGCCGGAGTGCCATTTCCAACACGCGCCGGAGCTGCAGCTTCCCTGACTATCGATGACAGAAACCCCAAAGTTTGGTGACCATCAGAACAAGGACGCGCCTGTACGGCCACTCCGAAGTTTTGCCATCGAAACTTTGAGGTGCTTTTTCGGCGAACTCCGACCACCGTTCGGCGAGTGGGTGGTACCGTTGGAATTAGCATCGTGAAAGGATCGTCACCCACTAAGTCATTCCGATCAACTCTCCATTTTTCTCCGCCGAGATTTTGGGTATCTTCGCCCCTTTGGAAGCATTTTCCGACGACACCGGAGGTCATTTGAGCGAAGGAGTTGTACTTTCGTGATGTACTCATCCAGAGGATCATTTTGATATATGCCATGCATATATTTGTCGATGTTTCCGATACTGCCACCAACCGCTATTGTGCACCACTTGGGAAAACGTGATATAAAAATCAGACTAAATCATTCTAAGATCATCGATAAGCTTAGGAGCGTCGCTTTGGGTTCAGATTAAATTCTAAAGAGGTAGGGACTCAACTTGAATATTGGACTTATTTTACTCGCATTGAATTGCAGTAAACATATTCCAATTTTGATATTTATAAAATGTTTGAAAAATTGAAAACTTAATCTGCATGTTTTTAGATCTGTTCTGAGGGCACTGGGTGCCAAATATATTTTTTTTCACTTATTTATGCAGGTTATGATTTTTTGGTTTTATTCAAATGCAGTTGTTATGCTGCCCAATTTTCTAAAATATAAAGGGAATATGTTTCTTTCTTTTCATGTTTACCGGCATTTGGTTATACCGATGAGAGTCATAGTGATCATGATTTGTGCATGTTGTTGTTTCACGACCTAGTCTCTGTGTCATCATAGGTAGATCAGGTGTCCACTCACCTGTAGGTGTAAAGACATAGCATCTGTATACAGGAAGTGTTCTGAGCCTTCCCATTGGGGTGGTTATCAGGTCCGACTACCCGGTTTAGGATGTCGGTTTTTCTATGGTGGGTAACGAGAACTAGGGGTCTAGTGGACGGTGTGATGTGCACTGGTAGCTATGCTCTTATGATTATTTGTGGTTTCTCTCTATTTTGGTTTATACATGATGATGTATGTTTTGTTTTCAAAGCTAACCATGCAGGGGTTGCTTTAAACTTTTGGGTCCTATGTTATTAGTTGTTTTCCTACTGGGTTTTATAAGCTCACCCCTATCTCTCCCATTCCAGGAGCCCAGTGACGCGAACGTGGAAATGATGAATTATCGATGGGGCCAATGTGTTTAGCCTATTTCTATTTCGTGTCATTGTCTTATCTGTTGAGCATTTTATATATGTATTCAACTTTGAATCTAATGATCAGTATATCTGAAGGAGCTATGAAATAATTAGGGAAGAGGAATGGTGGATGCTAAGTATTATTTTGGGTATTTATGACTTATTAAATTTAACTATTTGGTGATTTCATAACTGTGGGAATATTATTGTTTTATGTATAATGATAAATGATCATACTTTTATTACTAATATTTTTATATCTAATTATAGGAGTTATTTTATTATTTTAACTTATAATTATAGTACAATTTAATATAAATTAAATGATCATTTATAAAAGCTATTTTCAACGAGGGTCAAAGTTTGACCTTTGACCACCCAAGTTATGGATATTACAAATTTGCCACGGCCTAGGGCTCGGGTTGTGACAGAGGGTGAGATTGACATATGTAGATGGTGACAGTAAGGAAAAGGGCGGCTAGGGTTCATTGAGAGAGTGAGAGAAAGAGTGGCTGATAGAAGATATAGAAAGTGGTTGGTAGAGAAAACTTGTGTGAGAGAGAGATAGCGTAGGGAAGAAAGAAAGTGTGGGGAAGAGAGAGGATATCTGGAAGAGAGATAGGATTTTTTTAGGTTTTGGAAAATAATTTAGAGTTAGAGAAAGGGGGCTTCGATACATGTGATTTTTTTTTAAATGCACATTTGTGACAATGCAAAAGTGACTGAAATGGTGGAGTTTGTAGCAGTGTAAAACTGACCCAAATGGTGAAGTTTGTGACAATGCAAGACTGACACAAACTGCAAAAAACGATGTTAGTTTTAGTACTCACATCGTTACCGTATTTTTTGTGTCACCTCCCAACTGATGCAAATACCAATATTAGGTTATCAATGTCAGTCAACTTTGTTGACTGATACGCTTGAGTCCTTTTTGTAGTGTGAGATATTCATTTAATTGACTACTATTTAATTACAATGATGTGATAAAATAAATAAGTAAAATATAAACTGTGTAAACATTTGGTTACATAGTTACTGTATCAGATTAATATTAGTCAAACAGCCATATATAGTATAATAAAAGGACTTACAAAAAAAAAACAGAGAAAAATCATAATACATACATATTTGTAGCCATTTGATTATACTGTCATTACTATTATTGTGTTTAAAAATGGTAACCATATATCACTAACAACAAAAAACACGAAAGTACAAAATTTGCATATCCTTGTAAATTAGTTACATAATTTAAATGTTCAAGCCCCAGAGCTACGCAACTCGAAAGTATAAATTTGGGCCGAGGTTGGGCAGTCTGATTGAGTTACGAATCGTAGCTCTTCCCCTAGTACAGATAATAATGGCCAACTTTGACTTGTAAAGAAAATATAATATTCAAGAACAAACATTCACAATATAAGAGATCACACACTTCATCATTACTTGATGATTTAACAACATATATATCATTATTAACCTAATTATCATTGCAAGTTTTCACCCTAGAAAACAATATAATTAAAAACATTCAAAAACCAAAATAAAAACGTTTCACAGGGTTGAGTAATTGTGTGTTGCAAATTGAAGAAGTTGAGGATGGCACTCAAACAAGGCCATCTCTTCTTTATCCATAGTGACCCAAGCTTCAACTCCTCCATCTCTGGTGTCCATCAATGTCACTAACTTTCTCACAGCACCATTAGGAAGAGGAAGAATATTCACCCAAGTTGGCTTTCCCCACCCAAAATCAGCTATCTCATATAACTTAAAAGTACACAAACTAGTGAAGATAACCCCATCTGTATCATCTCTTGCCAACAACTCCAACAACCCTTGCACAACCTCAAGAATCACATTCAATGCTCCATCTCCTCGTAATCTCTTCCCTTTCTTCTCACCAAACTCTCTCACTCCATTTCTAAACTCAGCCACCACATCTTGTAGCTCAGGCTCGTCAAGATTCGTCTCCACAGGAATGATTGTCACCAAGTTTCCAACCAACTCTTCTGGCATCGCTGGCTCAGCCCTTTTACGTATATCCATGGTTTGTGTAACAAAATAAGTAGTCTTCTTTGGTACAACTAACACTCTACCGTTTGATCTTGAAACAGCGATCATAATCTTCCAAATTAGGGCAGTCACTACCTCAACCCTACTCGGTCGCTGCACACGTGTGTCAGCGACTTTGGCCTTAAGATCAACTATCTTATCTTTATCAAACACGTACATCTTTGTGACCGATTCTCCAGCTTTCTTTTCCACCGAAGGAGGAGCTTTTAGTTTTGTGTGATAATCTCCCGGCGGGAAGTAGGAAGCCACGTCGAAGATCGGAACCACTTTTTGAGCCAACCCTTTTGAGGTTTCAGCCCAACTCTTCATGAACACGCTCATAGATCTGGCATCGCATAACTTGTGCGACAAGCAAACCCCAACAGCCAATCCACCGCAGTCGAAAAAAGTGGCTTGGACTCTCAGTATCGGCCACGTGCCTGCCTCCGGCGATTGGATTGCCGCCGGGAAGAATTGGTCGATTACGGCAACGTTGCCTCTTTGGTCTAGAAAAGTTGAGAGAAGGCCGTTGAATTTGGCTTCGACGTATGGAGCTCCTTCGTCGTTACAATCAACGGAGGTGTTGTTATTGATTCTTCCGGCGAAAGGGTAGAATCGAGCTAGGGTTTTGGAAAGAGATTTCTTTAGCTGCTGTGATTTTTTCTCGGATGAATAACCAGAGTTGTTAGCATCATCAATGTTGTGAGTGTAGAAATAAACCACTCGGCCATAGATTGATTGTGAAAATTGATCAATGGAAGAAAGTAGGTAGGTTTTGAGGTGGGGAGGAGTTGGAGAGGACGGTGTTATGATCTCAGTGCTGATCATCTCAACCTTGATCTTATTCTCTGCCATAACTATCTATGAGCAGTGCAGTTTCGGTCTGAGATTTCTCACACAATATCAGTTAGCTAAATAAATATATATTTATATATGCATTAAGAGTTGGCCATTTGATCAACTTATAAAAGTCCATAATAAAGCTACAGATATCAACTTATTAATATGACGTAATTACGATGTTAACTTAATCATTATAAGATTGAGTTATACTAAAACATATATATTTATAAAGCACATATATGTATTTGTTTTATATATGTACATATAATAGTAACCATTTGTATTTAGAATATTTCATGCCAGTAATTAAGCGCGATGACTACCAAGTTTACCCAAAAAGAACATAATTCATTACGTAAAAGCGAATTGTTTTATCCTCGCAGTACTGATCAATATTACGTGTGTCTATATAAATATTTATTTCTTGTTTCTGATAGTTTTGCCCGTTCTTTATGTCGTACTAGCTAGCCTTGATCATTAGTAGTTACACTATTTAATCTTCTTTATTTACGTACGCCATCTTTTTTTTTTTTAAAAAAAAAAACAAAACTTAGAAATTCATGTATAAAAATTCTTAAATTTAAAATAATATATATGAAGTATGAGCTACCTCTCCCATTCTGCCGCTAGGGACAAATTTTGACTTGGTTATAAATATTAGGTTAATTATGATTTTTTTTCTTAATTATTACAACTAGCAAATCATGCCTCATAATTTTTTCGCACTATTTGGTAATGGAAATAGTTTGTAGGGTAAGAATCTTATTTATTTTTTAAATTATAAACAATGCATTGACTTAGCAATCACATCAATGCTCAAATTGTGGCATCACCATTTCATTAACAAAATTGGACGAAAGTCTCACATTTCAATAACGTAAATAATTCAGGAAAATTTTTTAACATATTAAAAAATACGAGGAACACAATTTGGAATGATAGTAATTTGAGGGTAAAAAATCCTAATAAGCCTAATATTATAAAGTTGATTTGGAAAAGAAAACGCAACATGCCAACCAATAATTCTTGTTTAGAAATATATATAAAAAGTTGATGACTTTAAGAAAAATCGATTAAATCAGTGAAATCACAAGTCTCTACTTTTAATTGTATATATAATTATATGTATAAAGTAGGCAAATATTGTGAAGCCGGTTCTCGTTGGGGTATATGTACATCATACGTACCTTACTTAATTATCCTCGCAAGAAAAAAAGCCACCTGTAGTCTCAAATCTTAAGGGTGTTGAACGCACGCATATATGTATATTTTACACATGGGATCGATAATATTGGTTGTTAAGTTAAGTAGAAAATCCAAATAGGTTCATTAGTTTATATTATAAAAATATATTTATTTACGTATAAAGTAGGAAAGCCGGCAGCACGAGATTGTTAAATTAAGTTGAAGCATTTTACTTTGGATATGTAGTAGTCTTGGAAAATCCAATAAAATGTTTTCTAATAAAACAGGCGATTTTATACCAGTGGACCCTAGTGTTTTGCAACTTTTCTATAATTGTTTGATTGTAATTTAGGCTTTTTTAGAGTTTGTGATTTTGTTATGGATTTTAAGTATTTTGAGCTTGTTTTTTGTACTTAAATTATATGTAATCACTACAACAAAAAAGACTATTTGCATCAATTTATAACTGCCACAATTGAGTTTTTGCGTCAATTTAATATGTGACGCAATTGCTCATGACGCAAATCAGAGTGTCATTTGCGTCAGTGGGACACTGCTACAAACTGGCATTTGTGGCAGTGCCCCACTGACACAAATGCCAGGCGTTTGCGTCAGTGGGGCACTGTCACAAATCTGGCATTTGTGGCAGTGCCCCACTAACGCAAATGACACTCTGGTTTGCGTCAGTGGGGCACTGCCACAAATGTTAAAAATGAGTATTTTTTGCATTAGTTGGGCACTGTCACATAAAGTATTAACCAAGGAAATTGCAAATGTTTATGGAAATTTCCCTGACATATTTTGATAAAAAAAAAATCAACACCAGAAACAGAAAAACAGCAGCGAAAACAGAAAAACAACAGTATAAATTTTTTTAAACATTTATCTAAAGTTAACATTTGTGATCAAAACTATAAAAGTAATTCAGATATCAAAGTTAATATATGTACTCTTGTGTTCTAAATTTCTAAGTGTTAAACCTACTTAAGCTAAAATTTCCTCACCAACTTGCTCATTTGCTAATTGAGATACGACATAATTGATTCAGTCCACTCATCCCGTATCTTGTTGATTTCGTCAGCCGAATATGGACTTGTATTCGTAAACTTATTAGAAAATATTTAAATAATAAATTAGAAATCATCCAAATAAAATTATGAACGATACTTTAAATGAAAATTAAAAAGTAAAACAATACCTCATTTTTCAAGTAGGCCTTCGATCTAGGTTGTGAAATTAAGTCTCTAGCAAATTTCATAATGTAAAAGTCACACTCGGTTGGCCCAGTCTGATTTCAACACTATTACAACATAGTTATCATAATTTAAGTATTATATTTAGTAAGTTATTATAATAGAAATATGTCAAAAATTTGAATACGATAAGTAATATAATTTACTTACCTTAGGAATACAAACTTTTAGATTGATTGACTCCTTTAGTCTTCGGTGTGTATCATATTGATCCAACGCCCTGCACACAATATCAATATTTACCCATATATGAGTTTGAAATAAAATCATAAATTAATTAAGTAAAACTTACATGATAATTATCTCCTTGATTTCTGAACGAAAATGTGAGTTTACAGGATCCAAAAAAGCCACTGAATGACTGTGTGGCTGAATTAATACTAACATCCAATGAAAGCTACAATAAAAAAACTTGTGTAAGATATTTATCAATAAACAAAATATATGAATATAAAATTAAGTTGACTTACTTATTGTTCCAAGGACAAATTAGAAACTGTCTCTAGCTCCATCTGTAGAAACCGATCGAAGAGATTTTTAGCACGTACTTCATTGGTTCCAGCATTAGTGGACACTAAAACGGGATGCATGAAAGTGTACTGTGGTTCAATCCCTTCGTTTGCACCAAATTATCGAGGAAGCTACATATAATTAAAAAAAGTTAATAAACTATTAAATTTCAAGTTAAACTAAATAAACTAAAAGATTATAAACCCCATTGTACCTCATATATATTGTTAGCTCAGTCTATCCAATCATCTCATAGTTGCAAAAGTGGAGGATATCATATTTCCCTTACAGAGCGATAGTTTGGAATCCAAATACCCTTTCAACAATTGGAATTTCTACCACACGGTCAGCTTTCCATTTATCAATAAACTTCACAAAACACTTCAATATTCTTGTTATAGGAACTTCTGTAGGCTTCTGTGTCAATGCCTCTATTATTTTCTTTGATTGTCTTGGTTGTTGAGTAGAGGGCGCAAGTGACTCTTTCGTTTGTTGATTAGTAAGAACCCAATGTTGTGGCCATCCAACATCATACCCGACTGCTTGTCCAACTAATGTATAACCTTCCATTGTAAACGGATATGGTAAACTAATGTTCTCTTGAATAGCTACCTCAACTCATCTCACAGGATAATTTCCAGGAGCTAGTTGAACGCTATGTATTTCTGTGCAACAGGTACTTAAAAGTTTCCCCTCTGGAACTATATTTTATGTCGAACCAAGACACAACTTACAATTACTCTATTATATTCCAATTAATCTGTTAGACTTTTCGATAAACTAGTTTAATTTTACTGTATCAAATATATGCTGATGGACCCAAAACGGGTATGTTTTAAATATTTATATCGCAAGTGCACGAATCGTTCATATAAAATAGTGATCGTGTAAGCAAGGATGTCGAATCCAAATGAGTTGTCTAAAATAGAAAAGAAAACTATTTTAAACCAAAATTAATAAATTTTAACCTAGCTCCAAAGATTGGTGAGAATTTGTAACAATAAAAATAAAATAAAAGACAATAATAAAGAAATTAAAGATAATGTATAAACATATTTTAATTGTAGAAATCAAGATGGTAAAAGAAAGATTATTAAGATAATAGAATCCACAAAATATAAGTTCAATAATATTTAAAAGTACATTGATTCCCAAGTTTTAGTAATAATAGAAATTAATCAAACCATCACTTATTCAAATTAGATATTTATTTAAGCACAAGCTTTTATAAAAATATAGGATTTATCTTCACTTATAAAATTATAATTTCAAAGCATTTAGTGTAAATCAATCTAATAAAATAACAAATAAATCAATTAACATTATTTATAAGGCAAAACATAATATTTTTGTTCTAAGCATGGATGTGTACAATTTAATGACACATCTTACACAAAGAATATTATGTTTTTGCACTAATGAAGAACAAAGTGTAAATATGTGTTAACAATCCAAAATACATGATATTTATGATGAAAGAAGATATTTGAAGAAAAAAATTCCATAAACTTTGTTGCACAAAATGGGAAATCAACATACAAAATAAATACTATCTAGTTACATATTGTTTCATCATCACCTTAATAATCTGAAGAAGATTAGAAACTCATAACTATAATAGAAAATACAAACTAAAAATTACAAACATAAATAGGAAAATTTGGAGGATGAACCCCCAATTTTTTCCTCTAAAAATACATAGAAAATAACCAAAAAGAAGAAGAAGATGAAGAGAATAGAGAGGTTTGAAAGTGTAGAAACTTTGTGGTATGGTAACCTCTTCCTCTAAATTATCCCTAAACTCTCTTATTTATAGCCAAAAAATGAGTATTAAAATAATCAATTTAAATTAATTAAATTAATAATAATATGGAAAATATGGGTAAATTATAGGGTGTAATGTGATGTTATGGGGTAAAATGTGTAGAAAAGTTTGGGTAAAAGTGGTATTTTTGGACAATGGGGACAAGGGGACAATATATGTTTTTGTTGGGCTCAAAAATGGGGAAAAGTTGGTTGGTGGCCGCTTGGATTGGGGCTGGGTGCATCAAGAGGCAGCTGCTGGTGAGGTGGAGTGCAACTAGTTGCTTCGGTTTGGGCCTGGGCTGAATGGAGTGGAGCAGGCCCGATTGTTGGCAGCTTTGTGTTGCACGGCTGGGTGAAGGCAAGTGGCTGCTGTTGGGCTAAGTGGTCTTCGGTGCTGGAGTTGCAGGAGGCAGGCGGTTGGCTGGAGGAAGGGAAGCTTCGGCTGGCAGCTAGGAGATGAGGCGTTGGGCCTTGCAGCTACTTGCTGGGCCGAGTGGGTGAAGCTTGTGAGCCAAGTGGGCCTAGGCTGGTGGTCCTGAAGGAAATGGCTAGTGAGCATTTTTTCAATTTTGCCATTTTTTTCCTTTCTTTTCCTTACTTTTCGAAGCCCTAAAAAAATGCAATACATTCCCTACAAAATAAATATAAAATAAATCATAATAAAATATTTTCAACTATAAAATAAATCAATTTAATTATTTGAAAATATTAATTATAACTTAATTTATATTTAACATTTAAGTTCAATAATACAATCTGTTTTTACCTCAAACTAAACAACAATAATTCAAATAATTAACTACAACATTTTACAACAAAATAACTATAAAAACACACAGAAATATATAAAATCAAAATAAACCCAATAAATTCAAAATTACTTTAAAAACTTAATAAATCAATTAAAAACTCAAGAATTAAGCAACAATTAGCACATAAAAAGTGGCAAAATAACTCTATTTTGTAGAGTTATTATATGCAATAATGAATTAATAAGAAACTATTACCTCATTAGGAAACTTTGACTATGGTGGTGGAGGAGCACATGGTGCCTGTGTCGGTGGTGGAGCAGCAATTGGTAGTTGTGAGGGTGCTCTGTGAGCATATGATGTCCATGTCGGTGATGGCGGAGCATGTTGTGCCTGTGTCGGTGGTGGAGGGGCATATGGTGCGTGTGGTGTGTTTGAGGCTCCTCCTACACCCGAACCAGATGCATTTGATGATCCAAATGCCCCGCTTTGTTGAGACGCAATATGGGCCATCAACTGGTTTAACTTTTCCTCCTGTTGACGTGCCCTTTCTTCATATATTGACGCCATTTCTCTTCAAGGTCTTTATAACGAGAATCTTCCACACCTTTTTGTTTGTGATTGAATCTTTTTGGTGGTAGGACATGAAAAAATTGACGGGGAGCGACATGTGCACCGACCCCTCCTAACACGTCCCCCATGCTCTAGAGTGCCTAATGCCATTGTTAGTATATCGTTTGAACCTTCCTCCACCAACTCGCCTTCTGCTACTTTTTGCCTGTATTCTGCCTATATACATAGTAAATAAATCAATTAGAATTTAACACACACATTAATCATTACAATTATTTTAAAAAATCGAGGAACACTTACAATCTTCTTCACCACATCTCGAGCTTCTTCATCAATAACTTCTCATTTCTTGTTCATCCGTGCCCGTGTCCACATCTCAACACTGTCATATTCGGTCAACTCATGACCCAATTCCTCTTCCATTTGTTTCTCTACCAGTGCATAACCACCACGCCCTGAGTGATGTGGATTCTTGTTCTAAGCCCGAGCATCTTGTTTTTGTTTTCTCATCTCTTCCCAATCTGGGGTTAGTTTTTTTGTAACAAAATTTTTCCAATCATCAGGTTTGTAATACTCGATGTAGTCTGATGACGGCTTGGCAAGAAGCTCAAGAGCTACATTCTTATATACATATATAAGATCTTTTGTTAGTCTTGTTTTCCTGCTTCTTTGAGGACGTTTGTTTTAGAAGAATTTGGAAGTTTGAATGTTTCCTGCACAAACGAACCCAAAAATATTAAACTTTTTTCAATATATTAATTCGTTATGATAAATTTAATAGTTAAATTATAGTTTACCTGTATTTGACCCCATAAAGTTTCTTTTTTATCCTTCGGCATTTGTTTCCAATTGTCGATGTCTAAAGGAAGGGTTGTGCGTGATAGAAGACCGGTGGTGTTGTTCATCTTGATCCTCCCTTTTCCCATCGCTCGACCAAAATGATTGTACTCGACCTCATAATTACGACCCTCACTTCTTGCTTTGAATACATCACTATAGTTCGATTTACCCCTATACTTCTTATCTTGTGTATTTGTTGGTGCGGTAGGATTAATCCCCCCAAGACCATTACCATGATCATCAACAAACGGATCGCCCTCTTCATCATATGATGGATCCATAATCAATAAATCTGCAATTAAGTAAACACAAATATTAACTGGTATAAACTTCACAAAATACATAAAAACAAAATCATAAAATTAATATATATACCTTTAATTATCTACCCA
Source organism: Humulus lupulus (assembly GCF_963169125.1). Taxonomy (NCBI): domain Eukaryota; kingdom Viridiplantae; phylum Streptophyta; class Magnoliopsida; order Rosales; family Cannabaceae; genus Humulus; species Humulus lupulus. The sequence goes on from NC_084795.1 coordinate 24,424,318, forward strand.
CAACCCTTCACCATTCTCGCGTATATAGTCATCATCACTATCAATGGTGACATCAATAGGCGGTGAATCAATGGTAAATGTTTCTTGTTCAAGTATAATGTCATCGCTCCCAGACTCTTTGATTAGATAATCTTTTGGTTGACTTGTTAGGACAATTGACCATTGAGCATCTACTGGATCACTCACATAAAATACTTGCTTGGCTTGTGATACCATTATAAAGCGGTCAGCTTTATGTCCTATTCGGTTTAAGTCCACCAGTGTGAATCCTAATTCATATGTTTTGACCCCATTATCACTTTCACCCAATCACACAAGAAGACAGGAATTCGAATAGTCACATAATCTAGTTCCCAAAATTTTTTGATCACCCCATAAAATGTCATATCACAATTTATGGGATTTTTATCTTTGGAACTATATATTTTAAAGTTTGGCGATAATAGTAACACCATTATTTTGTGTCTTTCTAATATTATCACGTTCTATGGTGTTGAATTGAATACCGTGAATATAATAGCATTGATACTTAATTACACTCATTGAAGGACCTCATGCTATCCATTTTAGTGTTTCAAACACTTTGTTTGTGGTGTTAATCAGAACCTAGAATACAATAAAATAAAACAAAGTATATTAAATTCTAACAAGCTAAAATACAATAACACTCAAACAAGAACAACACAAGTATTTTACCTCATTCTCGAACTAAGTGCTGAAATTTCGATAATGTTCATCTTGTACCCATTTTTATTCTGAGACTTATTAGGATAAGTAGTCTTGATCCAATTGAAATGTTCTCTTCAATAAATATCATTTATATCAACAAAAAAAATTCATGGCCAATATAATGAAAGAGAAAAATAAGATTGACCATGCATATGTATGGGAACTTACTCGATGTATGGTTGAACATCATCAATATTTTGTAAGACTAGGCGATGTGCTTCATCTCTATCATATTTATTTACTTCAGAAATAACACCACCTCTACCACCTTTACTTATTTCAAACTCAACTTTAGAAAAACATAGTCCAATGCTCGCAACACGTGATAAGTATTCTGAGCAGAACTCCATTGCTTCTTCAACGATGTAGGATTCAACTATGCAACCCTCAGGTCTACTTCTATTTCTAACATAACCTTTTAAAACCTTCATATATCATTCAAATGGGTACATCCATCTCAAGTATACTGGTCCACATAATTTTACTTCTCTCACCAAATGAACTATTAAATGAACCATTATGTCAAAAAATGAAGGTGGGAAATACTGCTCCAACTCACACATAGTTATCACGATATTTGTTTGAAGATTGTCCAACTTTGACACATCTACCACTTTACAACAAATAGATTTAAAGAAAAAGCATAGTTTGGTAATTGCATATCGAACTTTTTTGGGTAACACAGAACGGATAACTATCGGTAGAAGATGTTCAAAGTGTATGATGGTCATGAGACTTCATTCCAACTAAATCCAAAATTTTCATATCTACCAAAGAAGAAATACTTGAAGAATAACCTTCTGGTACTTTCACATTCGACAAAGAATGACATACAATTCATTTTTCTTCTTTAGACAGGGTATAACACGCAGGTGGTAAATAGGTTCGTCTCTCACCAACCTCTGGTTGTAACTTACTTCGTATACCAATTACTTTTAAATCCAACCGAGCTTTAATTCCATCCTTACTACGACCAGGAATATTCAGCAATGTACTAATTAAGCTATCCGACACATTTTTCTCAATGTGCATTACATCCAAGTTGTGTCGCAAAACCAAATGCTCCCAATACTCAAGCTCAAAAAAATAGATTTCTTCTTCCAACAACATGTCGCACCATCTACAACCTCCTTTGTTTTTTCACATCTAACATTTTTCTCTTATTTGTATAATTTTTAGGTTTACCAAACTTGCATTGGACTTTGTTCAACTTTTGTTAACAATTGTCCTCCAAGTAAAGGTGGTGGAGCCTTTCCAAATTCAGGTTTACCATTAAAGGCATCTTTCAAACTTCAAAATTTATGTTTTTTAGATAAGAACTTTCGGTGTCTCATATAACAAATCTTTCTAGAATGTTTTAAATATTCAGAATGAGTCCCTTCTTCACAAATGGGACATGCCTTGTACCCTTTCACACTAAATCCAGAAAGATTACCTAAGGCAGAAAAATCATTAATAGTTCACAACAACACTGCTTTAAGATTAAAATTTTCTTTCTTATAAGCATCGTAAGCATTAACCCCCTCATACCACAATGTGCTCAAATCATCAATTAAAGGAGCTAGGTATACATCAATATCATTTCCAGGTTGTTTAGGACCAGATATCAACAATTTCAACATGGTAAACTTCCTCTTCATACACAACCATGGCGGTAGATTATAGTTGACTAACATTACAAGCCAACAACTATATTTACTACTAAGAGAATTGTGAGAATTAATTTCGTCAGTAGAAAGACCCAAACGAATATTCCTCGATTCATTGCCAAATTCTGGCCATTTAACATCTACTGTTTTCCAAGATGGCGAGTCAGCTGGATGTCTTAGCTTGCCATCCTTTACTCTGTCTTTAGCATGCCAAATTAAATTTTTAGCATGATCATCATTTCAGTACAACCTAACCAAACGAGGTATCGGTGATAGATACCATAAAACCTTTGCAGGGACACCTTTTCTAACAGCATCTGAATTTTTTTTCTTTTGCCATCCAGACTCGCCACATGTCGGACATGCAATTGCATCAACAAATCTCTTTCGAAATAAGATGCAATCATTAGGACAAGCATGTATTTTTTTCATATTGTATGCCTAACGAACGCAATGTCTTCTTTGCTCCATAATTCTCCTAAAACTGTTATAGCTTTATCATTCCCTTATCACTCCACCCATGTTTGGCTTTTAAGTTATACAACCTAAGCAGTGCTGATAATTTAGTGAACCTTGTACAATTAGGGAAAATAGGTTTCTCAGCATCTTCTAAGATTGACTGAAATTTAATTGGATCCACATGTGATTCATTTTGTGCATCATCAATCATTTCTGTAATATCATCAACTTCGTAATCCAAATCAAAATACTTATTATTCTTAGATAGTCCCTCATCAGTTACTTTTATTATGTTTCCGTGCAAAAACCATACTTTATAACTTTTGTCTATTCCATTCCTAAATAAGTGGTCTTTTATTTTAAAAATTGGCATCCTTACAACGTTATCACACTTAACACGTGGACAAGGAATACTATTAGGAGATTGAGTATTTCTTGCACAAAATTCCAAGAAAAACTCAACTCCATTCCTATATTTCACGGATAACCTATCCGCTGACATCCAATCTGTATCCATTGTCAAACTTCACACAACAAAAAAAAATAAACAAACAAAGCAACAAACATTAACAATTAAGCTCGTGGATTACTTAATTGACATGTAAATAAAGGAAACAATATGTCCAAAAAAAATTGGGTAGCATTTCCCCTATTTCTATCACATTTCCCAAATTTAAAATGTGCATTTATACAGCACATGGTATACACAAAAATATCCAACTAATCAATCAAACATGCATAATTATCAAATTACTAAATCTAAAAAAAAAGTGGACAGCATTTCCCCTATTTCTATCATATTTCCCAAAATTTAAATAAACATATATTCATCACATAAATACAACAAACCAATTAATCAATCAAACATGCATAATTCTCACATTACTAAAACTTAAAAAAAAATGGGCAGCATTTCCCCTATTTCTACCATATTTCCCAAAATTTAAATAAACATATATTCATCACATAAATACAACAAACCAATTAATCAATCAGCACATGCATAATTACAGCCTTATATCATCGCAGCACACAGTCCCAGAACCTATCTCCACTATTTTATAATTCGTACATTCCACTAAGTTCATTATCCTAATTATCATTAAGGTTCAAAATATTACCTCTAATATAAAATCCTCCAAAGCTTGATCTCACCAACAAAGTTGTCAACAAAATACCTACCTAAATATAACAATAAACAAAAAAATAATAAAAAAGTAGACAAAATATAAAGAAAAATATATTAAAGCTATATTAAAACTAAATAAACAATAAAGTGCTTAAAGAAAACAAATAATTTGTTATATGTACTCATTTATATACTTAAACCTGAAATATATTTTTTTTTTTTTTAAAAGTTAACAAATCACATAAAGAAAAATCGACTATAAATATCTTAACTAAATTAATAATAAAATATAACTTAAAAAACAAACAATTTTAATATATATACATATTTAACCAATTAAACCCAAAATTTAAAAAGTTAACAAAATATAAACAAAAATTTACTAATAATAATCAAACTAAACAATTAATAAAATGAAACTTATACAAAAATATATACATTAATATATATATACTCATTTAAATAAGTAAATTCGAAATTAAATTAAATTTTAAAGTTAATAAAAAATAAATAAATTATAATAAAAAATTCTAAAAAAATAAAATATTAAAATGCAAAGTTTAAACCTAAAACAATTTCAAAATCATTAATATAAAACTATCTAAAAATTAAAAATCTGAAATATAGTTGTTGACGCGGTTCTTCGCCAACAGGTAATTATACGAATAAGTAGGATGTATTAGTGCTAATTGGTGAACCGTAATATGAGAATAATTATATTCTAGACTTTAGAAACTAATAGCATGGGAAGATGGTCACTCCTTTCTTTTTAGGTAGTTCGAAGGTTAAAATCTCTCTAGTCCACCTGTCGATATTATTGATATCTCTTGACTATTTCTTACAGAGTATTTCTTTACAAAAATATCTCAACCCCCTGCACAACCCAAGGTCTCGGTATTTATAGGAAGAAGATATCTGGGTTTGCAATGGGGTCATTTCGTGATCTCTTTACCCTTCACGTCATCTCTGTGACACTGATGATTAATTCCTAAACTTTGCAGTGAAGTGTGGTCTAATCAATAGGTAAGGAGGGATAATGGGCCGCATGGCCCAAATCAGGTGTGGGATGTCTAAACACGCACGTTATACTGCGTGTCCGAGAATTCAGGAATAGAATAGACACATGATGTCTGATATATGCATGTTTATATTGCGTGGTTGACTTTACAAGGATTCGGGTGTCAGATCTCTGCCGCATTCCAAGCTTAATGTGGCACCAGCTCGTGACACTCATACTGCTGACACGATGTCTCCGAGTAGCAATTAACTCTCTAATCAACTCGGGCTGGATAGATGAAGGCCCGTAACAAACAACTCCAGGTGTACGATTTACACGTGGCAGATCGAATTAGGCCCTTTTCTAGCTCGCCAATAGTGCGCGAATATTTAGGGCGTACACTCCCCCCCCCCCCCCCAAGCCCCTGCTCGTGACCCATGACGTTTTCTGTGACCTTCACAGTAGGGGCTTTTAAGTTTCCCTTTCGACTCTTCATGTTCCGCCCACTGTGTGGGTATCAGACACGTGGAGCGCCTCGGTTGGCGACTGTTCGGTTTCCAAGAATTGCATTAAATGGCCTAGCCTGCCTTCGTCCATCGTTTCGCCTCTCGAGTCATGACCCTCGTATCTCTCATTAATCTGATCGAACGGTCCTCATTTATTTATGCCTCTAACGTATATATAAGGTTGGCCATCTTCCGTATTAGCCACCCTTCATTTGAAATTTTTCTCTCATTTTCTCTCTTTTTAGTCTCAGAAGCTTTTCTTCTTCCGGTTATCATCCCAAAGATCCCTACGCTCTCGTCACAAGAGTTTCTTCATCAGTCTAGCTTTAAGGATTCCACCAGGACTCTGATTCCTACACTTTTTGTGACTTTCGCACGGAAAATACACTGTAAGTCCTCTGCATGTTGCATGTTTTGATCTTTCCATTTCTCTGTTAGGTAAACCTCTTTCTTAGTTGCACACTGTAGGTTGTTTTTGGCTGGTTTTTGGTGCATAGGAACATGCCTAGGAATGCGATGTTTATGACAAGATAATTTCTGGGTATCTTTTCTGGGTAGCTTTAGGGAATGCATGTTCGGAAAAGGGAAGGTGAGAGGTTTCTAGGGTACAAAACTGGGTAGCTTAGGGGTCACGCTTCCTAGGCGGTTTTGCTTTTTAAAACTTTCCTTCCAAGGCAAGCATTATCCTGACCCTCCTGACACACAGATCCCGAGTAATTGGGGATCCGTTGAAAACGTGGGTGCGTGACAATGGAAACGCGTGGCTTCACAAACCGCGGGCTGAGATTACCTCAGCCCGTGTTCGAAAATCATTTCTTCTTTTGCTGTATTCCCTTTTCTATTTTTAGGTCGCCTATTTAAACTTTTCTTCATTCTTGTTCGTTAGGCGACCAAATGGGACCCAGGAAGGACATACCCAAGAAGAGCACGGCTGGCTCATCATCCCAGCGGTCCAGCAAGGGGAAAGAGATTGCGGCAGAGTCTCCCATCCCCCAATTTGGTCCCACCGTGGAGAAAGAGGTCGAGGTGGGACCTGACGCCTTCTTCGAGGTAGAGAGGATAGTCTCGAAGATTACGACCTAAGGGAGGGTCAATAAGATCCTACTGTCCAATAACATCGAAGTTGGGACAGACGCTCTTGTTACCTGATCTCCCCTCGAGGGCGAGAGGAGCTGAACGCCTCTTGATGAGGAGTTCGCGACTTGGAGCGATGAACACCTCAAGGCTGGGGCCTTCCTACCTTTGGGCCAGTACTTCGCAGATTTCCTGAATTACGTTAAGCTGGCTCCCTTCCAACTGCCCCCTAACTCCTACCATCTACTGGCGAGGCTGAGGTACCTCTTCCTGAGGCACGAGTGGGAGGTCCCTACACCAGCGAACATCCTTTACTTCTTCTACCTCAAAGCCAGCCCGGATCAACAAGGGCAAGGTGACAGGTTCTACTATTTGACCCATTTTCCCAACTCTCTTGCAGTCATTGAGCTGCCCAACCACCCCAACGACTTCAAGGACCAGTTCTTCATGTCGACAGGATTTCGCAACTGCGAGTACCATTACTTCAACCATCCTCGTAAGTTCTTTCTATTCTCAGCTCGCGAATTCACCATATTGCTTCATTTCTTTTCGCGCGTACTGACTTGAACATCATCGTGCAGCCATTTTTGCAAGGACGGTCAAATCAGTGACCCTTGGGGGTCAATACGATACTTTGGCGGGGCTTCCGCCAAGTGAAAAAGACTACCGCTAGCTCGTATCTGATGAGACGATGCTGGCATGTAAGTTAATTTCTCCAGGCCAAACTCAGGCCTTGAGGAGGATGCGGGCTAACCACCCAGTAGCCCGTGAGCTGGTGCCTATCTCCAAGGGAGATGCCGCAGACGGTGACAGCGACGAGCAGGACGAAGAAGATGAGGTGCCGCTCGTGCGACGAAGGCGGGCTCCCGAGGCTGCTCAGGGCCTCGACGTGGATCAGGTTCAGTCCGGGGCAGCAGTCGGCCCCTCCATCCAAGGTAACCCATACCTGTTTAGGGACTTAGACAGGGCTGCCGCAGATCTAAGGCTTGCTAGGTTTAACCCAAGCCAGCTCGTACATCGTCATCAAGATGACCCAGACTTTAACATAACCCTACTCCAGTGAGTAGATCAACTAGTGTTGCGCCATGATATAGGCCGTCCTAGGGGCACCGTAGTAGTAGACAACACTTTTTCCTTTAGGTCGGCCTTCTTTGAGGATTACGGGACCAACCTTAGGTCGTGCCCCTCTCTTCTGGAGGGTATAGTTGCTCCAGGGCTTAGGAAATACGTAGAGGATTCTAGTCTTGAGGCGGATCCGGACCCAGAGCCCCCTCTTATCCGTGAAGTAATAAACTTAGACTCCCCTATAGAAGCTCCGAGGCCGGAGGTCGTGGCAATAGATTCATCCTCTAGCTCGAAGGGTAGGACATTTTCAATACACCTTTAGATTTTTCTTGTAATAAAGTAACCTTACATGTATACTAACATTCCCTTCTTTTTTTCAGGCGAAGAGATGGCACAGCCCGGAGACAATGTCCTGCGATCCATCTTCCAGTGGGAATTCTCCCTCCGGACCATCCGGGCCACTAGTCAAGAAACCCCGACTAGCCAAGAAGACTCCTCCTTCCGGGACCACCTCCAAGTCTCCCGCCAAGGGGAGGGGCCAGGTCCCTACAGCCATAGAGAACATGCCCCCACCTCCCCCGCGACCTCCGGCCCCTACTCGGGAACAGGAGGCACCAGCTGGAACCCTGCTAGTTCTTCCTCCCACCGTGCGCATCCTGGTTAACACCCAGGCCCTAAAGAAAATCCCCGAGGCCTTCCGCGGGACGGTCTATGAGACCGCGAGCTATACGGTGGAGCATTATTACAATGCCACCCTGAGGGACTTGAGGGAGATCGAGAAGAGGAGCCCCAAGAATGTCATGGAGTCTTCGCTGGGGATGACCCTCACTATAAGTTTACTTAGTTAAATTTCTTTGCTTTCTTCCCAGCACGTGCCTTACTATCTATTTCTTTGCAGAAATATATATATGGATGTGATTATATGATTACCTGCTCCATGAATATATAACTATAATATTTGCATGCTGGAGTTGGAGGCATGGTGTGAATGTTGGAAGAGCAGGGATTATGATTGATATATGAATGCCATGGGCATGTTTTTAGCACTCCAAGTGGTTTTTGATTGTGGTGTGGTAAGATTTATCCCGTGGGGAAAGTTCTTGATATGGTCATTATGATTAATGGGTCAAGTTATTGATTGTAGATTCAATCAACAGGTTTATAGCCAAGGCAGATAATGAGGCCTGGTGGTGGTTATAATGAGGCTGGGAGTTATAGCCAGGGTATCAGTTCTTCATCTGCACCTATGAACTTTCAGCAGATGCTTACAGATTTGCAATCAAAATTACAGAGGCATGAGGAAGAGATTAGGTGTTTGAAGCAACAGCGGAATCTGTTGGGGAGCACCTCTTCCTTTGCTATGTCAAGAGTGGCATCAGCTTTAGCTCAGCCTAGGGTTGAGAATAGATGGGAATTTCTCTGTGGAAGATTCCAAGAGTTTTACCCTCCAGTCTTCGAGGGAGGCCTAGATCCATTCAAAGCTGAGCAATGGATGGGCATGATCAGTTCCATTCTTGATAGTATGGGACTGGTAGGTCACGATAGGGTGGCTTGTGCTTCATTTGTACTGCGGGATGATGCCCGGACGTGGTGGGAAGTAGTATCCCAGACACGAGACACAGCTGTGATGGACTGGAAAGAATTCAGGCGTCTGTTTAATGAGAAGTATTATTGTGATGTAGCCAATACCGCTAAGATGAATGAGTTTCTGAATCTCGTTCAGGGTAATGCATCAGTGACCGAGTATGTTAACAGATTTGATGGGTTGGCCAAGTTTGCTTTTGATATGGTACCCACAGATGTAGCTCGGAAGGAAAGGTTTATTCAGGGGTTGAATCCCAGAATAATTCAGGGCATTAGGATTGCCCCAGTGCATGAAGTCTCTACCTATGCTCAGGTGGTAGGGAAGGCTCTTCCTGTTGAGAGCGCAGGACATCAGATTGGGCAGCAGAGTGCTGGAGAGCACGGAGCTCAGATAGTATTACCTCCACTTATTGGAGCCAGTAAAAAGGAAAGCCGGAAGGCGTATCCAATACGCGCTCAGTGCAAAAGGCATCATCTAGGAGAATGTCGAGCAAGGGCATGTGTTCTCATGTAGGATGTTTGGACATCGTAAGAAGGATTGCCCAATGCGGAGGAAGGATGAGCAAAAGGGGATGGACAGCTCGACCCTAGCTTGAGTGTTCATTCCGATGTAGTTGGAATTTAAAAGTGAGACTAGTTCCTCAGGGGTGACAGGTCAGTTTTCTAGTTCTGAGTTTTGAGTTATGCTGACTAGATTTGGTGCCATGCTATTTCTTTATTGTTGCATATAGAGAAGCATAGAGTTGTTATGCAAATCACATGATTACATTGTGATGGGAAAGTAATACTGTATTGGTAAACCAAGAGATGAGTTGGATTGCGATGAAAAAGGACTCAGCAGTGGTTTCGATGAAGCTGGTTATGACTGGCTTTGGTATGATCTGGGATATGGATTGGTTAAGTGATTATGAGGCAATGTTAAATGGTAAGGAAAGGATAGTAGTTCTTGGGCTTGAGAGCAGAAAGCCTTGTCACAGTTGGCACTGTGTATAGATTTGGTATGCTGATGACATCTATATTGAGAGCTAGAGTTGTATGGCAGAGAGATGCATAGAACCCTTAGCTGGTGTGGTGGATACCATTTAGAATGTGCCAGTGGAATCAGAACAGACTGGATTAGTCCGTGAGTTTTGGATGTATTTCCAGGAGGTTTTCCAGAATTTCTCTTATATGGAGAGATAGTATGGTGATTGGATTGGTGCCAGGAATGGAAACATATTTTAGGGCACTGCTTTGAATGGGTCAATGGAGTTGTAAGAATTCAAGGTTCAGCTAGTGAGTAAGATGGTATTCTCTAAGGTGGATCTTGGATCCGGTTATTACCAGCTAGAGATCAAGGAGAAGGATATGTAGAAGACTGTTTTATATCAGATAAGGGCACTAGGAGTGCTGAGTTACGATTTAGGGAAATTGGTTAACATTGAGTTGACGTGGTGAATCAGATAAACAGGGCATTCAAAGGATTATTTGAATGGGATTTATGATCGTCTTGGACGATGGTATTGTGGTATTTTCTCTGCAGAGATTTGCCAAGGTGGCTTCTCATTTTTTAATGATATACAAAAGTACTTCTCATTTTTTAATAAAATAAGGTGGCTTTCATAATTAAGCCTTACAAAAGTATGAATATTGATAATATTTCTTTAGGTGTATAGCGTTCCATGTCTGTGGGACTGCTTCTCCAGTAGGCCAAGCTAGTTTAAAGGTCCCTTCCTTCATAATCTCTATTATCTGATAGGGTTCTTCCCAGTTTGGTCCCAAAAATCCATCCTTTGGATCCTTACCGGCTAAGAAGACTCTTCGGAGCACCAGGTCGTCTAAGTTAAATATGCATCTCTTGACCTTTGAGTTGAAATAACGAGTGATCTTTTGTTGATAATGCGCAAGCTGCAGCTGCGAAGCTTTCCGTTTTTCGTCAATTAGGTCGAGGGACGCGTTGAGCAATTTGTCATTCTGGTCTTGGTCAAATGCTTGGACTCTATGTGAGGCTATCTTTGTTTCGACAGGAAGGACAACCTCGCTCCTAAAAGTCAGTGATAAAAAAGTGTGCCCCTTCGAAGTTCGGTGCGAGATCTAGTACGCCCACAGCACCTGGGGGAGCTATTTAGGCCAAACTCCCTTGGCTTCATCCAACCTCTTCTTAAGGCTTGTTTTTAGTGTCTTGTTCACAGCCTCGACCTATCCATTAGCCTGGGGGTAGGCCACGGAGGAAAAACTTTTAATTATGTCGTGCCTCTCGCAAAATTCGGTGAAGAGGTCACTATCGAACTGGGTTCCATTATCCAACACGATCTTCTTTGGCAGCCCGAATCGGCAGACAATATTCTTAACAACAAACTCGAGGACCCTCTTTGATGTAATCGTCGCCAGGGGCTCCGCTTCCGCCTATTTCGTGAAGTAGTCAATAGCCACCACCGCATAGCGAACTCCTCCTTTTCCCGTGGGCAAGGCACCAACTCGACTAGTATCCTCCTAACTCTCCGGTTGGCGAGCTGGGTGGTTATGACTAGAGGATCGTTTTGGGGGAACTGGACATGACCAGCGTCCTCCTCGGTAAAAATGATTGGTTGCCTCTCCAATCGTTGTTGTTTGGGTAGATGCTGCTCCGGGACGAATTCCACTTCGTTATGAGCCTTCAACTCATTGACTTATCTCTTCTGGGCACCTCTGCTCGTGCTGGCCAAATGGGGGCCTCCGAAGATTGTGGATATCTCTCCTCCTACTACAGGAGGAAGGGTATCCTGACTTATCCGGGGCCCGAGCTGATTTACCAAAGCTTCCGGGGCTGGCTGACTAGTAGGAACCCGGTTCCGCGTATATTGAGCCAAAGGTCCGGCTTTGATGAGTATCTCGATCTCATCCTTCAAATGCCTACAATCGTCAGTGTTGTGGCCAATGTCGTTGTGGAATCGACAGAACTTGGAAGGGTCCCTCTTAGCCTTCTGGTGTTTCAAAGGCTCCGGCTTTTTCCAGGGGAGGCGGGCAGAATTTGCTAAGAAAATATGTTCCTAGTGTTTGTGAGCTCGGTATAAGCCACGTAGGCTGGCTTAAACTTTTCCACGGGCTTGTTCTTCTTCAGACCGTGCTGGCTGCCCTCGCCGCTCCCCTTTCTCTTGCCTCCACCCCCTTGGTTATTCTGGGCAACGGTTTGAGTCATTTTCACAACATCCGTTTCCGCTCCAACGGGCTGATCAAGGGTTTGGCTGGTTCCTGCGACCGATGCTTGTGCCTCTTCCAGGTTTATCCATTCCTAGGCCTTGTTCAGGAATTCATCCACGGTGCTGACACCTCTTCTCTGTATCTCTTTCCATAGCTCGCCTCCAACGAGGATTCCCGTCCTTAAGGCCATAAGCTTGGAACTATCGTCTGCGTCCCTGGCTCGAGTCGCGATGTTTGCGAACCTGCTCAGGTAAGCTTTCAAAGGTTCCCTAGGCTGTTGCTTCACGTTTGCTAGGGTGTCATCTTTGACGCGAGCAGCTTGAGAAGCTCATAACGTCCTCTTGAAGTCGGCAGAAAAATTCTTCCACAAGCTGATGGAATCCTTTTTACACTTCTTGAACCACTGCCTAGCTAGCCCGATCAAGGTGGAAGGGAATATCAAACACCTCAGTTCGAGGCTGATATTATGGGCCATCATCAGGGTATTGAACATACCCAAATGATCTGACGGGTCTCCGTCTCCATCGAATTTAGACAGGTGGGGCATCTGGAAACCCGACGGGTATGTTGTGGCTGCTATGTTGGAGGCAAAAAGCTCGAGTTCGTCCCCCGAGTCATACTAGTCCTTCTCCTTTTCTGACAAGAGCTTCTTCATTAGCTCCTCCATCTTAGTTAAACATTCTAGGGTCTGGTCCTTAATCCCTTGGTTGTTCTGGGGCTGTTCAATAGCTTCAGTTCCATTGTACGCGTTAGGCGGGTTATTGTCCCTCCAAGCTTGAGCTTGGTTAGGTGGGACATTCCCACTGTCACGTACTTCGGAAAGACCATCCTCTTGGCGAGCATGACTTCCATTTCAGGCCGAATTCCCCCTCTGCGAGTTGAGGCGATCTCGAAGGTCGGCCCTCGAGGTGGCTCAAGGGCTTTGCACCGAACTTAAGCGATTACGCAGGTCTTCACCGGATCTCCCACTTCGGTGGCTCTTGGTCCAGTAGCTCCCGTTGGAAAATCTTGGAGCCCGCTGCTGGGGGTGAGGATCCGGGACCTCCCCACGTGCCCGGGGGCGATGGGAAGGATCGGCGAGAGGAGGATTTCTTCTGCTGCTCCCGTGCGTCAGAATGTCTCGAACTGGATGGAGAGGAGATGGGTATCTTATCAGCGACAGGGGATGCCTAACTAGTGAAGTGATCCTAGTCCCATCCGGGCGGATCAAATTAACTCGCGCCCGTTCTACTCTACCATCTCCAGCATCCTACGCCCGGTGGTCTGACCGAGGCACAGGAGGGCTAGCCGGAGCAGGTTGTCTACGCGAGCCTTCCCCGGATCTCCTCCACGAGCTGCCACGAGCCCTTCTGGGTGCGTTCGACAGTGGAATCGAGCTAGGAGTCAAGGTTCTGACTGATTGGCTAAATTGTTGATTGGCCATGGGAAACTCCCGAAACATAGCTTCCTGGTTATGGTGTGACATGGGTGCAGAACTCGGGGTTGAGGTTCTGACCGATCGACTAGGTCTGGGCCAACTATCCTTGCGGGACTTGCGAGTCCCACTTTGCCTCTTTCTGACGTTAACATCAGTTGTAAGAGGGGGTAGCCGGGCCAAGACTTCTTCGATTTGCTTACTTGCTCTGGATAGCTGACCCCTCAACTGTATGTTCTCCATCTCTATCGCCATCAGGTAACCCGGGTTCGGATTTGGTGGTCAGGGCACCGAACTCCCGGTGTCGTCCTGGCCCATCGGCTGCTTTCCCGATCGCTGCTGGACCTCGGGGTTCGGTTCATCGGATATGGCGGCATGGTAGGCCTCCTGCCCATCATGTTGATCCGCCTCGTTACCATTCCTCGACCGAGTAACCACCATGATCAGGTTTTTGTGATAGCACCAATCTAAATCCTCTCAATGAAAGCACCAAACTTTTTGGTGTATGGTCAATATGCCTTTTTCTAAAATACCACAAAGTATGAACTTTAAAGCTCAAAATAGGAATTTTGCAAGGCCCAATACCCACAAAACATGGGTTGAAATATTAGGAGTATGTCCTAAAAGCATGTAAATGACATTTATTATTTCGATGAATAAATAAATACAATGGTTTATTATTTTTATATTTAAATTATTAAATTATTGTTTGAATAATTTTGTAAATATCAGAAAATTTCCATATTCATTATTGAGGATGTGATCTTGTATTAGTACGAGAGAATTAAGATCACATGAATGAATAAAAATAGTCAACAATAACAAATTAAAGTTATGAAATTCTTTAATGGGGGTTGTAAGTGCGGTTTGCTGAGTATCATGATGATACAAATAATCTAGATTCGGATTATTGATGCGGTAAGACATCTCGATAAATGTGTTTTATATAATATGATTATATATGACATGGACCGATATGAATAAAATTCTTTATCCAAAAATCATTTAACAATAAAGACTTGTAATTCATATCATAACTGATGATCATTTATAGATCAACCTAAATCATGAGTGTTCATGAACTCCTGTTCATGTTTATTAAATCTTTTGATTCATTCGTTAAGGTCTCTTCATAGAAAGAGGCTAATGACTTTTATTTTGGAGATTCAATATCATGGATGGCTGGGAACATGCATCAACAATACAGAATCTAATCTTTCCTAACGGATCGTATATTAGTTCCCTTAAGGGTTAATTCTGGAACTGAATGATTTTGAGCTCAAATCTATAATTAGATTATAGATTAATTATTCACTAGTGAATTAATGGTACTTAAGGAATAAGAAGTAAATTAGAAAGGTAAAATGGTAATTGTTCCATTCTAATTTATGAACTAATTAATTAGAGGGTTGAACTATTGTAAGATGGTTATATCAATGGACGACTTAAGATAAGATTTCTGTAAAATTATATCTATAACATAAAGAGTGCAATTATGAATTTATAGTGGAGAAATATCAGAATTAATAAATTAACTATTATAATTAAAGAGTTTAATTATTTAGTTTCAATTTATTGGAGCTTAATGTTATAGGTTCATGGTCTCCGAAATGGCTCAAACAAACACTGACAAAGGTAAATACAAAAATGGGCAAAATGACTTATTTGATAAGTAAAATATTTTTCTATGCATCAAACATAATTATTGTATAATTATGTGTAATTAATTAATTGAGAATTAATTAATTATTTGATTTAACAAAAATATAATTAATTTTGAATTAATTTATTTTTGGGATTTTTGGTATTTAAATAATAAGAAAAATTAGAAAAAATCACATGCCTTCCTTGGCATGTGGTACACGTGTAGCACAATACTTAGTCACTGTGCTACACGCATAAGAAGCTCTTGGTAGTTTCTTGGTTCCACAATTTTAGTTATTTAAATATTAAATAAATAATGAGATATTGGAATATGATTAAAATATTATTATTTAATCAAAATCAGATAACTAATTAGTTATTTTTAAATTGTTTAAAATAACTAATATTTTATTTTTAATATATTGGATATATTAAATATAGGATATCAGTTTTTCAGAACGATACTTTTTCAGGGATAGAAAAGATATCGTGAAATCTCTTTGAGAGAAAGAGAACAGTGATACAAGCATAGGTCATTGTTCTTCACAAACTTAGGTCCAAATTTTATCAGATCTCTTGTGTTGAGAATATTTGATAAATAGATTTTGCCTATTATTTTGTATACCGATCCCACACTCGTTCTTTGTATGCTGAGAACATTTTGGAAGATCTTGGTGTGAGATCTCAAGGATTTTGCCATACAAAAAGATAGCAGCAAGGAAGGACTTGAGGTAATTTTCTATTCATATCTTTGATTCAATATATATATATGCATGTGAAGAAGTAGATCTAGAAATCTTGTGGGATTAAATTAACAATTTTGATTGTTGTTCTGCTGCGTATAATCTTTGATTTGATCTATAAAAACCAACATGAAAGTGGCTGGTGGCAGAGGAGGGTTTTGACCCATTCCCAGCCAATGGGGAGGTGCCACGTGGTAGTGGCTAGTGTTGGGCTTGGAGGGCTACGCTGGAGGAACTGGCTGAAGGGAAAGGAGTTGGAGTGAGGTTGCTGGGCTGTTCCTGCGTTGGAGTTGTTTGGGTCGCTGGGTGAAGCTAGGCTTGCTGGAGGATTACGTTGGGTTGAAGCTACATTGAAAGAGGCTGAGGGAACTTGGACACATGGCTGAAGGAGGCAAGGCTGGGACACGTGGCACGAGGCAGTTGGCTGGCAACGTCAGGTCAGGCGGCTCGGCTCGAGCTGGCTTCAGTGGGTTAAGGAGGAAAACGGGCCTGGGCTGGGGCCTTTGCCATTTTCAATTTTGCCAACTTTCTTTTATTTATTTCAGATTTAATTCTTTCTTTCTCTTTTCATTTCAAAGTGCCAAAATACAACTTTAATTCCTACAAAATAACAATAAATTAAATCATAATCAAAAAAATTCATTTATAAAAATAAATCATATTAATTCCATGGAAATATTAATTAAAACTTAATTTATTTTGACAATTAAAATCAACAAATGTGCATTTTTCACCACTAATCATGTACCTCCACCGCCCAAGGAGACAGCCACCTCCTCAGGGCTTCGTATCCTTAGGCCGAGTGACATCTTTTAACTCTGACTGGTTTTGCCAGTATGGCACCAACATGAGTTGTGAGATCGGAGATAGGATAAGATATCCTCAATGCCTTCACTGAGGCTCAACTCACGGTGGGCCTCCGAGGAGCCTATGTTATTGCATTAACATATTGTGGAATGTACACTAACTGTTGATTTGTTCTTGCAACTCATATGGGACTGGCTGATATTGCTCGGTCTACCTTGATGCTAGGATCGTCACGTCCTTGGGAGCATCCATAACCCTCTCCACCAGCCAAAAGGCAGAGAGTTCCTACTCCCCCTGCGTTCGACTTGCCCCCGGTCATGGAGATCCTTTCCTCACCCGGGCCAGAAGAGGTGGACTCGGACCAAGATGTGGTGCCACCCCAGGTTCGTCTTCTGGTGTATCCTGAGAAGTACGAGGGGGCCCTACTGGAGCAATATGAGAGGATGCTTCAACATTTCAAAGCAAGGCTGGAGGAAGGCAACAAGGCTCTCCACGAGACAGTAGAGGCCCTTCGCTAATTGAAGCCACCCCGAGAGAGGCCAATCATTCCTCCGATAGGTCGGGCCGAGCTGGAGACCTTATTCTCTGCCAAGCTAGGGAAGATTGTCACCCCACTTGCCGCCGAGCTCCTTCAGGGGGTTAGTTGCACTATGTGCGAGCTGACTACCTGAAGTTTCCCCCAACTGGGTGACAGCAACGAGGCTTCTCTCGTGGCCTCGTGTCGGTATGCCTCTGTTTGGGTAAGTCATTCATTCTCAACGTTCTAATTTAATTCAGCAATGCTTGGGCTAACCTTTTCCTTTTCTACAGTCTGTCTTGGCTTGCCAATGCTTGGGAGACATCATCATGGAGAATTCATATCAACGCCAGCGATCACAAGATAAGGTAGCTTCCCTTAAGGAAAAACTCCAAGGCCCTCAAGAAGAGCTCGTTCGAGTTCAGGCTTCCCTAGAAACCGACAAAAAAACTATCGGGAGCTTGAAGAGGTTGTCCAAAAGGCCATCGAGGACATGCAACGGGCCCAAGAGGAAGCAAAGATGACCACAGAGGGTATGCAACGGGCCCAAGAAGAGGCAAAGAAGGCCACAACCGAGGTCGCCCGAAGGGTTTTTGAAACTCCTAGCTTCAGGGGCAAACTAAGGAGGCTACCGACCGGGCAGCATTTGGGGAGAGAATAGCCCTCCAAGCCATGGAGGTGAACAAGTAGTCTTAGCGTTAGGTGGACAAGCTGAAGAAGGAAGTTGAGACAATCGCCGAGAATGCCTTCTACGTGGCCTGGTACCATAACCAAGACATGAGCTTGGATTTCACTGGAGAGCCCGAGAAGTATAGACTCCTCTCAAAGAACGTCTTTGTAACGCCCTGGATAGCCCAGGCCGCTACACTGTGTATTTATAAAGTGCTAGACTTGCTAATCAAGTCGTTTAATTTAAATCATGTTATTGAAACTATAAAGGAACTATGGTTAAAATGTTTTGGTCTCAAAAGTCACATTTTCATAAAGAAACATTTCCTGTTTGCACGGGATCCCAAAAATGTTAAGTTTGGAACTATTTACAAAAGATTCAAGGACTAAATACAGTGTTAGCCATATTAAGGCAAAACAGACAATTAGGCAAACTCTGTCCTGATCCACTCCTCGGCCATGGCGACCGAACAGCTGGCTATGTACATTCATCCCCACAGCTCTCCACCTCAGGTCTGGTCTAACTTGTTTTTGCCTTTACCTGCACCACGTAGCACCCGTGAGCCAAGGCCCAGCAAGAAAACACAACAACAGAGCATAAGCAATCAACAGACAAATCAATATCTCGTATTGCATCACATATTCATAATCATATCAACATTCAGAGTAGTCAAGTATTCAACATACTAAACATATCAATTCATAACATACACCAAATCACATATGATAACTAGGGTTAGCGCCTTCAGGCCGCACCCTCCGTTATCCCACTGACTCTGGCCCGCTTAAACCGAGCTCAGTGAATATTAAGCTGTCATCGGCTACCAGTTGCCAAGCCGCGCCCTGTGCGTAAATATTGTGTAGGAAACCCTTAGGCCACTATCACATGTCCCATGGCATAATACCATCATTGACATAATACAAATATCGGGAGCACTTAGTCCCATCACAAACATATAATCGGGTGCAGTTTTCTTACCTTTCGATTCGTTAGCTTTGATCACTTGACTCTTTGAGCACGATTCCTCTCGAGCCCTAGCGCTCACCTAAACACAACCATAGGTCAAAGTCATCACCAAACCTCAAGTCCAAAACCTAGCCTCGGGACCAATCCCGAGCCCCTGGGAAGTCCTAGTTCCACCAAACAAGGTGGTGGAATAGAACCCCGAACCCTTGGTCAAAAACCCTTGTAAATAACCCTAAAATCCCTTTCTGGAAACAGGGCAGCACTACAGCGCTCTTAGGAGGGCGCTATAGCGCTACAAGCAGAAGCAAAATCCCCCAGGAAGCATGGCCTAGCGCTACAGCGCCCAAAGGCTAGCGCTAGTCACAGACAGGCAATACCTCAATTTCCCTTCCTGCAATTTCCTCAAGCCAAACTCAACCAAAACTTCTCCAAACCTTCACCAAACTCAAAAACAAGCTTATTAACACATTCCACTCATCCCAAGCACCCCAAATACTCAAAACCCAAGCACATCCATCCCTAATCTCATAATCCACCATAGCCACTTCTAGACTTCAAAACTCAACAGAAACTAGTCAAAACATCAAAGTTAAAAGCTCAGAGTTTATACCTTTGATGGAAATTCGACCTCAAGTTGCCTCTAGACCTCCTTGTCTTGCTCTTCCTCAACCTTTGGCTCCAACTTCCCTAGACTTCCCCATCAACACAGCTTAGATATCTTAGCTAAAAACCAAAACCAGAACTGAAGGAACTACAAAGTTTTACCTCAAGTGATGGTGTGTTCTTGCTAAGCCCTTCCCACTCTTCAAGCCTAGCTTAGGATTTCTGTTGCCCAGCCTAACCCAGCTTCCCTCTGAGTTTTGCTCCAAGAAGAATGAAAAGAAATGGTGAGAGAACCACAAACTGACCCTAGGAGAACTACTCTGTTTTTCCTTCCTTTCTTTTTCTTTCTTTTCCTTCTTTTCTTTTCAGACTTCTATTACTTTCTACAATTCCCACCAAGTATACAGCCTTAACTTATCTATCTCTGAGAATCCAATTGACCAGAATGCCCTCCCTATTAATTCTAAACCCTTTAATCCACTTAGGGGCATTTTAGTCATTTTACCCGATTCCCGCCAATTCCTCGAGTGTCTCTAATATGTTTTGCTTACCTCCCGATACCTAATTAATCACCAATTATATTCCTCGAAGTCAAAATAGACTCCAATATACTCACTAAATTCCCATTTATACCCCCAGGCTCACCCCGAGCCGGGTATAAATCCCCACCATGACTTTTTCGCTAATCTGCTCACTAGGATTGTCTCGAGTCACAGATCACAGATATATCCACATAATAATGTAGTCTCAACAGTTATCACATATATACACAGTTATGCCCGCAACGGGCCAAAATTACGATTATGCCCTTCTGACCTAATCAGGGCTTACATGCATACTAATACACATAGTCATGCATCTCGAATATTCAAATAGTCATATAACATGCTTTAAATCATAATCATGCATTTTACTCATTAAAGTCACACATAATTCTCATTATGCCCTCCAGGCACACTAATCAAGGCCCTTAAGCCTTATTAGCGAATTTGGGTCGTTACAGTCTTCGAGAGACCCAGGCTGCGAAAGCTACTTTAGTTGCTGAGGCGACCCAAGTGGTTCAAAAGGCTGAGGCGACCCAGCCTACCGAGGCCATTCAGTCTACTAACGTGACTGCCCCTACCGAGGTGGCTCAAACAGTCGAGGCAACTCTATCTACTGAAGCGGCCCAAGCTATGGTCCACCGGGTAGGGAGTGCCTCGAGAACAGACCCGGTCATCAACCTGGTGGAGGAGGTCCCCAAGGGTTGTTCATAATTTTTTCTTCTTAAACTGAGTAGGCTTGTGTGCCATAGCTTATTGGGGTATAGACAAACAACGCTCGAGCCCCCGAGCACAGCTGTAATTATTTTCCCGTTTAAAAACTATGCAGCTTGTATTACTTTTAGACTTATTTGATTCTTTTAGTTCATCGTAATATTGCATTCACGAGAACTAGAACCTCATGTCCTGTTTTTCTTGGTTTGGTTCTATGAATTCAACATAACTTTATTGTCACGAGAATAAGCACTCAAACCATTTCACAAACTTGGTTCTATAAATTCAACGTAGCACGCTTGCCACGAGAACAAGAACTCAAACCGTTTTAAATACTTGATTTGTTCTGTAAATTCAATGTAACACAACTGCCACGAGAACAACCCAAACCATTTTAAACACTTGGTTCTATAAATTCAACGTAGCATGACTGTCACGAGAACAAGAACTCAAACTGTTTTATAGGTGATTCAAACGTTTAGTGTCTCTTAAAGGCTCGAAGTCCTAGAAGTAACTTTAACGCGAAATTTAGCATTGGTTTAACACAGCTGGTCTGCTGTGCCCGAACCTTTAGACATTTAGTGTTCTCAGGCACAAAAACCTTGAATTAACTTGGTGTCCTCATGTGTCCCCGCAATCCAAAGACTCGGGCTTTCAGGAGTTCTTACACATCAAATCGCCTCCCCCCACCCCCCGAGTGTGCAAGGCTCGGGAAGTCAGTCAGGGGCTTTAACCCTGCTCTCTGAGTGCATATCTCGGGCTCGATGTCCTCAGGAGGTAATGTTAATGGGGTGTCCAAGTACAAATGACTCGAGCATCTGTTCACATCTCGAAGATTAGGATTTGGTTATTACTCTTCAGCGCGCTGTCCTCGGGAGGTAACCTGAATCTCTAAGTTCGCGTTACTGAACTTCTTACACTGGGTTTCTTCCAGGTTTCAAGCTATGGGATCAAGCGACACTAGGGGTGCTTCACTCATCGACTAGCCAAGCTCCCCATGTCACGAATTTCCCGACAATCTAATATTCGGGGCATCTAGGACTTGGGTCTAAAATCCTCGGGCGCAATGTCCACGGGAGGCATCCCAAGTTTGCCCTTGGACCAAGTACAAGGTACTTGGCCTTCCGTTCGAATCTCGAGATCCGGAGACTTGGTCAGAGCTCCTCGGGCTTGTTGTCCACGAGAGGTGACAAGAGTATTCTTGTGCTACTAAGATTATCTATCTCCTAGGTGCTAAGCACAATTCTGCCTGGAACAAGCTTAGTCTTCTAGGCTAGACTCGACTAGTTTCCTAGGATTTTCTATTCTCGGAGCAATGACGCTGGGCTTATTCCACTTGACAAGCTTAATTTCCTAGGTCGTTCTCTGTGAGGCATGATGCTACCCTAACTCTATGCCCCCCACGTGATCGGAGACTAGTCTGTGATCACTTTTCCAGGCGAGCAGGTGCTCTTACGTAGCATTAATAGAATAAAGGAAAACAAAAAATATAAGTAGAAAATAAATTTCTTACCATGTTTTACATACACGGTTTCCATTAAATGTGCCCGAAGGCTACAAGGGATACTAAAGAAATAAATAAGGTTTACTGCTCATATTACTGGTAGTACTGGCGAAGATGCTCAGCATTCCAGGCATGGGGAATCAATTCCCCACTTAGTCGGGCTAACTTGTATGTTCCCGAACACACAACACTCTGGACTTGGTATAGGCCTTCCCAGTTAGGTCCCAGCACTCTTGCACGGGGGTCTTGGGTGGCTAAGAAATTTGGGTTGTTTCGAATTTGCAAATTTTATTTTTATTAATCTTTTAGATTTTTAAATGACTTTTATAGTATTTAAAGAATTTAGGGATGTTGACGGCGATAATACTCAAATCGTTTCACAAGTTACACTTTAATACTTAAATTTACAAGTATAAAAATGTGTCACGTTGATACTTAACAGGTATTTTACGGTAAGTGCTAACAGATGCACCAAAATTGTATTACCGCCAAAAAAAGATTTGGGTATTAAAGTATAACGTTTGAAAAAATATAGACATTATCGTCGCCAATATCCCTTTAAAATAACACCTAATGTCCCCAAATTATGTTATGTGTATTGCTTAGGTCCCCAAATTTCTCCAAACGTATCACTTAGGTCCTTAATCCCGTTTATTTTAACAGCCATTTAATAGAAATTAAATTTTGGGAATAACTTGTTGCAAAAGTATGAATTCGGGGACCTAAATGCTACAAAAAAAAAATTGGGGACCTAAGTGATACATTAGGAATAAATTGGGGAGACCAATACTATTTACCCAAATATTTATGATGTCAAACATGAAAAAAAAAATCGCATATCCACATTTCCTCATCCTATTCCTGTCCCTCCAATTAATAGTTGACATATGCTTGTTTTCTTTTTCTCCCAACTGATTTTGTTTGCTCTGTTTAATTCTTCATTTTTATCTCCTCAAAATTTAAACCTCATTAATTAATTATTTCATACTCACTTTTTTTTATATAATTATATGATAATAAAATAATATATATAACAACTAAAGTTTTAAAAAGTACAGATTCAATAGAAAATATTACATTTTATCTAAAAATAAATAAAACATCAATTGGGTTGATGTAATTCCCTCTCCATTGCATCTCTTATATAAATAGATACATTATATTTCAATAAAAATAGGTTATATCAAAACTCTATATACTAGTCTAGAAAATAAAATGCAAACTATGACTTCCTAATGAAAACTATCTAGATAATATATAAGTAGATTTGTTATGCTATACAAATTATATATATATATATAAATAGTTTGAGCATTTCTTACAAAATTGAGATTGAAATACTACAAAATAAAATAAAAACGTACCATTAATTATAACAATTTGTGAGTACAAAATTTCAAATTATCATAGTGAATACATAATTTCTTGACTCTTAATAAATACTTTAAAAACTTATTTTTCATTTTAAAAAATTGATATGTAATATTTAATGACAAATTTCATTTTTTATCATTTTAAAAACTTGCTCATTATCTTATTACTCAATACCTACCATGTAATATAGGAAATAGTTATGGATATATTAATTTTTTAAAATGTTTTTCAATTGAAATAACACTGTATATATTATTTTTTTATGATTGTGTTATCTTGTTAATGTAAAATCTTTTTTATTTTATTGATAAAATTTATATAAAAAAATATAGACGCCTAGGATAACATTTATAATACATAAAAATTTGTTTAACAAATAAAAACTAACATAACAAAGTAGAATGAAAAAATCTCTAGCTACGTTATCAATAGTATAGTACTAATTATATATATATGTAACACTTATATAATATTTTTTATTTTTTCTAGCCATAATGATAATAAAATAAAAGCTTAAAGTCAATAATATATTGAAGTTTTTAATTTTATAAAATAATACATAGAAGCTTTTAAAATAAAATAATATATAGAAGCTTTTATAATATAAGTCAATAATATATACTCAAACTATTTATATTTATATATATAATTTGTATAACATAACAAATCTACTTATAAAAGTTTTCTTAAGAAAGTTATAGTTTACATTTTATTTTCTAGACTAGTATATAGAGTTTTGATATAACCCATTTTTATTGAAATATAATGTTTTATAAAAACTCTATCTATTTATATAAGAAGATGGGATACATCAACTCAATTGATTTATCTGTTTCATTTATTTATTTATTTTTTTATAAAAAGTAATATTTTCTATTAAATCTGCACTTTTTAAAACTTTAGTTGTTATATATATATATATATATTATTTTATTATCATATAATTATATATATAAAAAAAAAGTGAGAATGAAATAATTAATTAGTGAGGTTCAAGTTTGGAGGAGTTAAAAAAAGGAATTAAACAGAGTTAACAGAATTAATTGGGAGAGGGACATGTGAGATAGGAAAATGGGAACATACTATTTTTTTTTAGTCTAACACGACCTTTAAGTTTCTATAAAACCGAATAATAATTGGGGAATACTTAAATTGCACACACTATTTACAATACCTATTTATTATCCTCAAATATTTATATTTAATGACATGATAATTGGATAGACACGTGTCAGTTGATAACACACTCTTATCAATGTGTTGACTAAGGAAATGAGAAAGGTTGAGACCAGAAATGTGTCATGTCTGACCAGGGATGAAACATAGTCGATCAGAGGCGTATTTGCCTTAGCCGACCAGTGTGTTCCATGCCCAACCCTTTGCCCATGCCAACCAGAATGTTCTATGCTGGCTAGTGATGTTCTTTGCCCATATCGACTGGAGGTGTGTTTGGCATTGTCTTAGCCGACTAGTTATCTTAGAAGTTAACATCTAGGTGACTCTTCAGTAAAGCCTCAGTAATAGTTTCAATCCGAATTGCTCGTAACTACTGGAAGAATCTCTCAAATACCCCAGAATAATAGCTATATTGATGTAATTTGTTTATTATTTATTAACTAAAGTTGTTGAAACAATCAAGGCCCGTCAAAGGGGAATATGTCTCAATCCATGAGTCTATAAATAAATAAATGACTCATGATATTATTGAGGGATCCGATTGTGGGAGTATTTTTACTGGAAGTTTAGAAAGAAAAACATTATATTTTTGCATTTGTAGTTGAGAAACTTAGTTGACTCAGGTTCAACTCATCTCAAGTGGTCAAATATATTACAACTCCAAAAGTGAATTAGTCTATATTACCAATGAATCGAGACTGACATGTGTAGTCTTCTTTTCAAGATTTATAATTTTTTTTGCGTCTACTAGCGTGGTCAACACCATTTAAAATATTTATAGTCACATTGTAGTAGGGGTAAACATTTGACCCGAAAAACCCGCAAACCCGCCCGACTCGCAGCCCGAAAACCCGTTTTTTGGGAAAACCTGTCAAAATCGGGTGAAATCCGACCCGAACCCGACAAAAGTTGGGTCGGGTTCGGGTTTGAAAATTTGTTAGCCTCGGGTTCGGGTTCAGACCCGAAATCCGAAAAAAAAAATGGTATTTTTGAACAAAAGTGTAAAAAAATGGTATTTTGCAAATTTTAGCTTTTCGGCCCAAAACCCAATAGGCTCAGCCCAACCCAAAATCAAACCTGAAATCTGAAAAGAAAAAAAGGTATATTTGAAAAAAATGGTATTTTTGAAAAAAAAAGTGTAAAAAAATGGCATTTTTGCAAATCTGGGATTTTCGGCCCAAAATCACAAATGGCCCAAAAAACCCAAAATTACACCCGAACCCGAGTGAACCCGAACCCGAGTGAACCCAAACCCGAAAAAACCCAAAAATTTCGAATCGGTTTCGGTACCATTTTTCTTAACCCCAAACCCGAAAATCCGACCCGTGGGCACCCTACATTGTAGTGTATACAATTTGAACGTGTGTCTAGCAGTGGACAAAGACCTTACTCCCTTCACACCCGTTATTTAAGCATGCAGTAGTACTAAAGGAAAAGATTATTACAAGTTCTCTCACCCATTAACACATTCAAACAATCCAAATTACTCAAACTCTTCTGATCGTTACTATGGTCTCACCAAACTCGGCTCCGGCCATAGATCTAAACAGCGGCTTCTGTTCAGAGACCACAACCTCTACCACAGCCTCCGACCCAATATCTCACTCCCACCCGAAGCGACGCCGCTTTCCAACGTCGAATACCTCTTCTCACCTCACCTCACCTCCACTCCTCGCCTCCGCCTCCTTCCACTCCCGCTCTCATCGACCGCTGCATCCTCTACCCCGATTTCACACTACGCGTCCGGACCTTAGCCGTCTCTCTCCACACTCGTCTCGGGATCTCCGCTGGAGACACCGCCTTCGTTCTCTCCCCTAACTCGGTCCATATTCAGATTCTCTACTACTCTTTGCTCTCTCTCGGCGTCGTTATTTCGCCTGCTAATCCGGTCAGCACTAAGGCTGAGATTTCCCGCCAAATTCAGCTGCGCCAACCGATCGTCGCATTCGCTACCTCAGAAACCTCCGAGAAGCTTCCTTCTCTCCGATACGGCACCGTATTAGACTCGGACGAATTCGAGTACATGATGACGACAACCGAGGTCGGTGAGTTGCGCCGAGTTGAGGTGAATCAGTCAGATACGGCTACTATTCTTTACTCGTCGGGGACCACGGTTTTAGTCAAAGGAGTCGAGTTGACTCATCGTAACTGGATATCGGTTATGGCAGGAACTTTCGCAATCCGGCAGGCTAGGGCGTCGCCGGCGGTTGCGTTGTGTGGCAGTTCCTTACTTTCACCTGAACGGGTTCGCTTACTGCTTGAGGACGATTGAACAGGGTGACACGTTGGTGACTATGCGACCGGGAAGGTTTGATCTGAATCTCATGATGAGAACAATCGGAGGGCTGAGGGTCACCCATGTGGCATTGGCTCCGCCGTTGGTTGCAGCGATTGTGAAGCGTGGGATTGAAACGGAAGGCCATGATTTGATGAGCTCCCTTAGAGCCGTTGCTAGCGGCGGTGCTCCGCTGCCGAAGAGTTCATTGAATTGATGAGAAAACGGCTGCCCAACGTGCAATTGGCTCAGGCAAGTACTTTATTAACAAGCTCCCAAATAATAATAATAATAATAATAACTATACTTCAGGTTTAATTTAATAATAATAAGTCTTTTTGAACAATTATATATTTTATTAGTAAAAATTGTAATTAGGTTAGGTTTACAATTTACAAATTAGTAAACTTGTAAATTGGATAACAGTTGTAATTTAAGGCTATAATGTAACTTAGTTAGAGAACTCCGAACATGTGATCTAAATAGAACATTTATTAAATATTCTTATATCATTATAAATATATTTTACAAATTATAGTTAAACTTACAAACAAACAAAAAACCTGAATTATAATTTCTAACATAAAGAATCATTTAAAAACTTAATAATTGAAAATATATGCAATATTTCAAAACAAAAAAAAGTTATGAAACCACTCATCAAATCAAATTGATAAAAATTTAGAAACCTAATTAATGAAATGTTTTAAAAGGAAAACAAATTAAAAACTCAAATGCGGTGAAACTCTAAAAAAAATGTTTATTAAAAAATATCGAATGTAATATTTAATCAATTAGATCATCTCTAATACAATATGTAAATTTTGTACAAAGTTTGACACAAAAATAAGTGAATATCATATTTGGCTCAATATTTACCGTTGTGCTCTAATACAAAATATGCAAATTGACCCAAAAAGTAAAAAAATTATTAAATATTTATTGATAATATACAAAAATTAATATGTTTTTTATTTTATATTGTAAAAAAGATAAATAAAAAAAAAGTAACATGGTTAGTCATTAATTGTTATTTAATAAATTAGTGGCAATATGTTAAATAAAAAAATACACATTTATTGTTGTGAGAAATTTGACTCATGTTATATCTTGTGTCAAATTTGGCACAACTTTTAATATTGGCCAAATTCGGAACACTTTTTAGAACAATATTGGAGTGATACTTTTACTAAAATGTGCTAAATATAAGAATGGTAAATACTCATTTGGTAACTTGTGTTTTATCGAAATACATACTTGTTACCTTATATTTTCAATAATGCTCATCTGGTAGCCTATAATTTGAAATCATACATATTTAGTACCATGAACTCAATTTTTATCAATATAACCAAACTGTCATCAATTATATAAGTTTCAAATTCAAATTTAATTACTTGATTATATATAACTAAGAACAATTTGGTTATATTGATAACATTTTATGGTTCAAATTTGATTTCAGAGTACCAAATTTATACGATTTCAAATTACAGGTACCAGATGAGCATTATTGAAAACATAGGGTATCAAATAAGTATTTCGATAAAACACAAAATATCAAATAGTTATATACCAAATTTGTACGATTTCAAATTATAGGTACCAGATGAGCATTATTAAAAACATAGGGTATCAAATATGTATTTCAATAAAATACAAAATATCAAATAGTTATATACCCATATAACAATGCACTACATTTTTGTCACAACATTTTTCAACTCCATTGGAGTTGCTCTTACTTTCTAAATTTAGCATTTTGTATTGCATGGAGATGTTCTAACACCGACTTAGGTAAATTGCATGTTATTGCGTGGTAAAGTCATATGGGCTGACCGAGTCAACTGGGTGAGTGTTTTCAAATGCGGGAATGAAAGAAAGCAGAGTAGAAGGAGCTACGGGAAGTCTTGCGCCCAATTTAACAGCCAAGATTGTGGACCCTGAAAATGGAACTGGCATTGGTTTATCTCCATTAACACCTGGGGGGGCTTTGGCTTAAAGGACTATGTATAATGAAGGGTACGTATAAATGTTGCTTCTGAGAAGGGCTAAGCTCCAGCCTAATCTATTCATAATTTGGCATGGTTGATCATTCAAACTTCTAAGCTAGTATATATATACATATATTGGTTTTGTTGGAGACAAAGAAGCAACGGCTGAAGTTGTAGATTCCGAAGGATATGGCTTAAAACTGGGGACCGTTGCTACATTGACAATGAAGGTTATCTCTTTATTGTGGATCGACTTAAGGTTTTAATCAAATACAACGGCTATCATGTTTTTGTCTCTATAATTATACCAAGTGATCACATTATTAATTACTATGTCTCCACACAAAATAATTACTATTGTGTCATGTACTTATCAGGTTGCCCCAGCTGAATTGGAGCATCTGCTTCAGTCACATCTAGATGTAATTGATGCTGCTGTTGTTCCGTAAGTGTTTCCTAATTGTTATTAGTAAGTAGTTCATGGGATGGTTCCTATTGCTGATAAAGTACAAAACAACAGGTACCCTGATGAGGAA
Source organism: Humulus lupulus (assembly GCF_963169125.1). Classification (NCBI taxonomy): domain Eukaryota; kingdom Viridiplantae; phylum Streptophyta; class Magnoliopsida; order Rosales; family Cannabaceae; genus Humulus; species Humulus lupulus. Next base: position 24,454,148 of record NC_084795.1, read on the forward strand.
GCTGGTAAACTTCCTATGGCCTTCGTCGTCAAAACCCCCCGGAATTGTTGCTAATGAGTCACAAATCATGGATTTCATTAAGGAAAAGGTAATTGAGATTTTTACTAACCTGATTGGTTTTGAGGGATGCATATGCTTTGTTCTATATCAATGTGAACGCAACTATACCTTAAGGATTCTTATATAGAATATGTCCTAACATGATCTTATTTTGTTTCTCTTTTGGTTTGGCTGTAGGTTGCACCATACAAGAGGATAAGAAAGTTTGAGTTCATTGATGCAATACCATGAAATGCACAGGGAAAGGTGTTGAGGAGGGAATTAACTAAACTTGCATTATCATCACCTACCTGAAGTTATCATTTGCTTCTTTTTTTCTCTGTTTGGTACGTGTTGTAACTTCTAAAAACTTATAGTTCATAGTATAGTAATGGTATTCTACGTAATTTGTTACTGATAGGAGGATCAAACGATCAATCATCTTTTCAAATTGATCATGATGACTTCCCATGTATCGTGCTTGAATTCGTAAAACATTTCTTCAAACTATATAGAAGAGATAAATCTGTATATTTTATAAAGAAAATGATAAAAAAGCTGTGCAACAATTAAAATTATCACTACAAGGTGCTATTAATGTTATTGAAGAAGCTACATTATGGCATCAAATGGAGATACTATTAGGAATTCCACGGCCGGTTACCCCTGGACCAGAGGTAGGAACAAGCAACTCATATGGGGGAACTCCAGCGCCACTTCTGTTCTTTAGGCGATTATCTTTGTTTCTTTTGTTAATAATCTTCTCTATCTCCTCTAATTGAGCAGAGTATTTACTAAATAGCTTGAGAATTTCATGATCATTTGTCCAATGACTATGAAGTGGATTGACTTGACCCAAGTACTCTTCATCTGCTGAGTGAGTTGAGAGAGTGTCTTGGACTGCCATAACTTTGGTGGCTTGAAGTTGGGTTGGCAAAGAAGACAGGAAAGTGCGCTGTGGATTTAACATAAACTTCTCATAATCAGAGTCATCTTCATGTGGAATGAGTTTTCTTAGAAGCGTGGGGCGGTTAGGGACATACCCTCCAAAAGGGTACTGTCCAAAGTTAATGGCTGCATGCTGACCTGAAGCCACCCAAATAATAGTGGTAAGTATACTAGACAAGTCCTCTTTGGTCTCAAGTTTAGGCCACCATGACTCGTTCCTCTTGTCATAATGACCCTTGTTCTTCATCTCATCCCACCAAGCTTGGAGCTCAACATCAGTTGTTACAGAGTTTGGCTCAACATAATGGTGTTCAACATAAGATTCCACCCATTCTTTAATGGCAGACCATACCAAAAGCCCGTCTGCAGCATAAGGGTAATCTTCGATTACAAGTTTGACACCACAAGGCATGGAGGGATCCTCCACAGCCATACCCCTGAAGATTGCTATGTCAGACATCAAATTGTTTGAAATGTTTAAGGCAATTGAGATATTAAGATGCAATAAAATCTTACCTGCGGATAAGATCAGCTGGAAGTGCTTCCATGTCAAACCGCCATTGGCTCTTGTATGCTGCTGAACTCAGCTCCAGGGCATACTTACCGGGACTGAAACTCGCCTCGATTATTCCTCCTCCATTGATCAAGCTTTGCCTGGCGAGAGCATTAATTTCCAGTGTGTAACGCATGTGAGGGTGAAGAAGTACGTAAATGGGGTGCATTGAGCTCAGATGCCTATGAGTTGCAATAATATAAGGCTCCATACAAGCATGAGTCCTCAACCTTGAATAACAAACACAAAACAGATTAGACATGGACTTATCTAAGCTTCTTTAGACATAACACAATGTAATTCAATAGCCATTTTTACCAGTGATTTACTAGTTGATGGACTCCAGCATCGTTGGAGCAAACATGAGCTTTGGCAAGCTTCCAAATCCAATGCGTTGTGGCATCGTGTCCGTGTGTGTAAACAGTCTTATTATTATCAAGGGAAGAAGGCGATGGAGGAAGTGAAAGCTCAATAGCTAATGGCTTCAGAACACCAGACTTGGTATAGAAGAAAACTGTCCTAGAGGCATAAGCTTTCCTCCCGGGCAAAGAGTTCATCCTCGCTATAAATGGCAAAAGCATGTCATGGTAGTCAAGTATGAACAGCTTCTTCTCCTCAATAGCCTGCAAAAACAGAACAACATCAAAGATAGAAAAGAAGAGAAAAGAGAGATGATTATCTATGTTTCTTAATTCTACTACATAAACATAGCAATATGTATATATTAGTACCTTTTCAACACTCATTCCACCAAGCTCTTGCTCTAGAAGTTCCTTTGTGATAGCAGATTCTGGGGGACCATATTCAGCAGGGTCTAGTTTACTGAGAATGGGAAACTCCTGTGGAGTTGATCACGAGGAATCTCAGAAAATAATTCAAACTAAATCAATTTAGTAAACTCAATAGAACTGGATATTATTACCTTTAAAAGCTCAATGCTCACAGGATTAACCCCAGCTAAACACTGGCGAGCAAACTCGTTATCTCTCAACCATGAAAATCTGTCTCCTGAAGAAATAAATAAAGTGGCTATGATCTTTTATGATCACTTGACAAAACTTAGGTAAAAGCATTAGGGGTAGAGATTACTTACTTTTAATAACAGCAGGGACATCATATTTGAACAACCTTTCTTGAACACTCATGACCTGTTTCATGAACTTTCCCATAACTGGAAACTTGTTAATGACTTCATCTTGGTCCTCATCTTTCAAGAAGAATCCATCGTTGTACAGCTTATCAATATCAGTAAAACAGTTGAAAGAGATATCTGAACTAGACAGTGATGCAGCTATAGATGGTATAAGATTATGAAGCAAAGCTTTCAATCTTCCAGCTGAGAAAGTGTTTTGCTTAATCTCTTCAAATGTTTCATCCCGGGGTACATATACTGGATGAGGCTTTTCAATTCGGCTCTCCGAAAGAGGATCTATTACAATCGAATCCAATCCAATTCATTAAGATCACAAGTAAAGATTAAGAAGTCAATCTTATACTGAAAAAAAAAAACAATGTGTATACCTGATTTGCTAGGAGGTCTGCCAGTTCTACACCTCCTGGGATATGGCCTCTTCTCCCCACCAATGACTGGCCGAGCAAGATCTTTCTGTCCAGGCTTACCCAAATCATTGTAAACATCATAATCATAAATCCTATCATGGAGCTTTCTCTCACCTTTCCCATTTCCCCTAATGCTCAACAAGTCTTCACGTCTGAGGTCCTTAAGCCCTGCTGGTGTTTGTGAAGGTAAGTAGGCCTGTTGTTCACCAAGATTATCATTATTATTATGAGCCTAAAAAAACATATATACTTATCAAGAAAAAAATATTAGGAAAGAAAGTTAAATTTTGTTTTTTACTTGATTTTTGAAGATGATTCTACTCTCAGGATTATCTTTGCGTGAATGGATCCATGTATTGGCAAGAAAGAATACTGGACCTCCATCGAAACCATGAATAACAATCTCTAACAAATAGAACTCTTTGCCATGAAGATTGGTAACAAGAACAGCACCAGGGACCCCGAAAGCTTTTGGGACTATAAAGTTTGCTGCAAATTCAACTATGTGAAGATTGTTCGTTGGCTTTGGCAACCACCCTCTTACACAAGACTGGATACTCTTTCCTGAATTAGTCACTGAAAATACAAACAACATACATATATATATATATATATATCAAAAAGAGAGAGATTAAAAGTCATAATAATGATGTAAAACTCAAAGTTGTTTCTTTTTTAAAAAGCTGAGGAGATTACATGCTATAACTGTGAATTTCACCCAAAAAAAAGGAAAAAGAAGAAACCTTGGTCAACTTCCTCGCTGACTAGTTGAATCTGTATCCCTTGACCAATCCCATTAACGAAAAACTCCCATTGATCCTCCATTTTCTCAGTAAGCTTCTCCTTCATCTTCTTCCTGATCGTCATCACTGCTCTCACTTCAACCCCTTTCGGCGAAGAAGATGGCTTCAGAGAACCGGTGGTATCTCTACTCTGATGAGCCGGAACAGAGCTAGCAGTAGTCTCCACTGTTTTGTTGTCACCACTACTGATCGCGGCCCGGACCGATCCACGTCTACCGAGCACCGACCCAGAAACCGCCACGTGGGCCTTTCTAAGTCCACCATATTTTCTGGCGGTGGATCTCCGGTCACCGGAGATGTTTGGGTTGAGAGGTGCAGTGGGTTTGACCGACAGCATAAGTCCTTGGACTCTCCAAGAAAATCAAGTTTATGAAAATGGGTCAACGTGAAAACACGAAACAAGAGTCTCGGTGAGGTCAAAACGACGACGTTTCTGGCTGACGGTGTCGGAGAATATGGCTGTCTGAGCTGAGAATGAGAGTCAGAGACTATTTTCGTTGTAGTTGGGATCTATATAGTAGTAATACTAAAGTGGTGGCTTTTATTAAAGTTGCCAAAGAGCGCGTGTACGTCACGTAGCAGTGAGTCAACTGTAAAAAAGATAGGGAAATTTTACCTTTATGCATCTTAATATATTTAATATTTTTAAAATGCCAACTTAAAAATTCTCCCCATAATATGTCCCCTCTTATATTTTGGACAAAAATATCCTCCTCACTCAAATTTAACACTTCCCACAATTTTTTCTCTCTATTTTTTTCTCTCATCCCTCATTTACAGCCATTTTTTCACAACTCGGAGGTAGAACGGATAGGAAATTTCTTGGCGTTTTTAAGAGAAAAAATCATAGGTAAGTATCATTTCTTTAATTTACTTATGAATATGAAATGTCATGGTTAGATATTAGATTCAAACTGTTCCGCAATTGAGTTTGTATTTTTTCTGCAATTTTTGAACTGTTCTTCGGATCTAGGATTTCCAAAATCGATGGTACATCGATGCTCCATCGATTCCATGTCGATGCTAATGCGAACATCTAAATTAGATGATATTTTCGATGTAATATCAATGGTGTATCGATGTTGAATCGATGTCATATATATTGATTTGGTTCAGCGTCGATATGGCATCGATATTACATTGAAATTGAATCGCATACATAGGGCAACCATCAGCATCGATGCCACATCGATTCCATATCGATACTGAGGCGAATTTCGACGTTAGTATCGATGTAATATCAATGGTGTATCGAAATTCCATCGATGCCATATATGTTTATTTGGTTCAGCGTCGATGTGGCATTGACGTTGAAGCAAATAAACATATATGGCATCGATGGCATTTCGATACACCATCGATGTCATTTCGATACTGAGGCAAATATCTAATTTCGATGTTGGTATCGATGATGTATCGATGTTGAATCGATGCCATATATGTTTATTTGGTTCAGCGTCAATAAGGCATCAATGTGGCATCGAAATGGTATCGCATCGAAATGGCAACCATCAGCATCGATGATGCATCGAAATGTCATCGATGTGGCATCGATTTTGAACTACAATACAGATTTTCATAGGCATCAATACATCATCGATTTACCATCGATTCTTCATAGATTACACTTTATTTGTATAATTTTCTTATGTTTTTTTTTTTTGTAAATTTGCAGGTTCCAGAGTTAATATAATTGTTTCTTACAACAGTGTTTGGGAACAGAAAGGAGAAAAATGGAATTTCAAAGCTGGTTCGAACATTATAATACATGTACCAATTGATGTTGGTTACATAGAATTATTGGAGAAGTTGTATTCAAAGTTGAAAGTGGATAGGTCATTGTTTGACTTAAAGTTGGAAGTGCCCTTTACATGCAATGATTTTAGCGTAGATCCCATTGAAATCACAGATGATGAAGGAGTTAGTGCTCTTATTCTTGAAAATTCAAAGTCCTTAAAACATCGGGTTCCTTTATGCGTTAGTTCGATTGCAAAGAACATTGCTCTTATTGATCCATCTCCTAGAGCGAGTGTTAATATGGAAAATCATAATCAATCATGCACGGCTATTCCATAAACAGCTCCTGGGCCAAGTGTATGCATGGGAGGTCCTAGTCATAATGAAACTTTTTCCCCCAACAAATCTCCCGCATGATGATGGGTATGAGTATGAGCCTTATGTCAATGATGATCCAGTTGCCCTTTTTGGTAATGATGATGAAAGAGTTGAGGGGTGCAGTAGTTCTGATGATAACTCAGAGGATCAGTTGTCGATGCTACATGTGGTTCAAGTAGATAATTTAAATGTACAACCATTGCCAAGTCGTCAATAAAGCCAAGGACAGAGGACTGCTGGATCAGAGAGCAGTCGTCCAACTACACAAGATGATGAAAATAGATGGAGTTCTCCAGCGTATACTGCTGAAGATATCCCATGCCCCTCTTATGTTATCCCCATGTTATCTGGGGTGAGTTGTGGAGTAATAGAAGTTGGGAAAGTTTTTGAGAACAAGTTAGAGTTGAAGACGAAGGCACACTTGTATGCAATGAAGCAGAACTTCGAGTTTGTGGTGAAGAAGTCAGTACTGAAGTTTGGTATATCACTTGCAAGGATCCTGATTGTGGGTGGAGATTGAGGGGGAAGAGAATTCCTAAATCTGATATGTTCGAGATAACTCATTTCACCAACAAACACACTTGCTCACTTGACCTCCGACATAAAGGCCATCGCCAAGCTGCACCTTGGGTTATTGTTCATTGCATAAAGAAAAAATATCAGACTGGATCGAATGCGTACATGGAAAACAACATAAGAGAGGACATTAAGAATGATTATGGCATTGAGTTGTCATATGGAAAAGCTTGGAGATGCCGAGAGAAGGCTCTTTCTTATGTCAGAGGGACACTGGAAGCATCCTACCAGAAGTTACCATCGTACCTGTTCATGCTTCAACAGAAAAATCCTGGGACGTTGACAGATTTTGTCACTGAGGAAGATCGATTCAAATATTGATTTTTCTCACTCGGAGTTAGTAGAAGAGGGTTTCGTACATGTCGTCCTGTGTTGTGTGGACGATACCTAGAGTGGCCTTAACATCGTCCACTGCACCTAATAGTCTGGCTATCTCACCCAACACCTCCTCATAAGTCCCAGGAGCAGGAGCAAGAGCAGGAGCAGAAGTAGGTTCTGTACTAGTATCTAGAGCAGACTCTGTCGGGGCATCCTCCACAAATATGCCAGCCTCAACGGCTATCTCAGCCATCGCAACAGCCTTTGCCTCAGGATCATAAGGTCTTCCATCCTCTGGTGCAGGCTGGATCATATTCTGCAGCATCGCATACCTAGGAGCATCCCCCTCTATCCTCTGATATACAGCATCAAAGAAGTCTCGCTCATTTGGTCGAGGCCTTAGGATAGAAATGCATGACAACTGTAATGGAAACACAACAATCAAATTATAAACGACATAAGTTGATTAGTATAATTCAAAATTTCTTGAATTATTTAAATGTATTATAACTTACATGTCTCCTCGCAAGTACATCCTTCAAATGCAAATGCTTCGGCTGGCCTATGCTCTCCCACTGTAGCATCCTAGGGAACTTGAATCCACAGGGCTTGGCGTGTTCCTTCTGTAAATCAAGAATCGTCTTGTATGCCCAATATTGCAAGGCTGGTGGACTTGAATCCACAGGGCTTGGCGTGTTCCTTCTGTAAATCAAGAATCGTCTCGTATGCCCAATATTGCAAGGCTGGTGGATACCCCTTGCAAGTGTACTTTGCCTCCACCTTAAACCCCTTGGAAGACTCCACCTCAGTGATCTTCTTCGCCTTCTTACCTGGTATTGTACCACCAATCGCTTTCATTTCTCTATTGAATTGTTTCACAGTTGTATCGAATGAAAGGGATCCCCGTGGATACTTCTCAAAATAATCTAAATCCTCGACCATCGACAATGAATCTCGCCAAATAGCATTGTTGTTCTCAGCGCCCAATAGTACCCCCTCCACAAAGTAAACCAAACCGAGCTTGTACAAATCATCAGGTACATCGCACATACTAAAAGCTCGTTCCAAGATACTGAACCGAATGTCTTTTTCGGGTTCCACACTGAAATATGTATCAACTAGGCGGGAGGAAGTAATGTGAGGTTCAATGTCAATGGCAAGTGGTGGACAGGAGCAGCTCAGGCCAGTGATAATGGCAAACTCGTGCACCCCAAACTTACATAAGTTTGGGCCCATCAAGAAGTGCACCTCATCGCCACGCGGAGACTTGACCTTTCGCAAACGCAGTGTGTGCACCAATGCCCCAGAGAACGAAAGGGAGGGGCTGTGAAGAATGGTCCAAAAACAAACTCATTCACCCTCCCCAACAATCCATGCTCCTCAAATCTTTTCTTCAATTTTGTTAACCTCCTGGAACCCCTATAGGTCATACGACCAACATAATGATCCTCCATAGGGATCTCAAGCAGTGGGATACGTTTGGGTGGCATCTGCAAAATATAAAAAAAAAAAGAATTAGTTGAATTTATAAAAAATACTCAATTTGTTGTTGTCATCGAAATGAGATCAATGTACCATAGAAATAGCATCGATGGAGCATGGAATCGATGCCATATATGTTCAGCATCGATATGGCATCGATAAACCATCGTTTGCCATCGATTATGCATCAGCATCGATGTAGCATCGATAAACCATCGATGGCCTTTCGATGGTGCATCGATGCAGCCTTTCGATTCCACATCGATGCTCCATCGATGCCATGTCGATGCTGATGCGAACATCTAACTTAGATGTTATTTTCGATGTGATATCGATGGTGTATCGATGTCGAATCGATGCCATATATGTTCAGCATCGATATGGCATCGATTATGCTTCAGCATCGATTATGCATCAATGTGGTATCGATAAACCATCGATTATGAAAGAATCGACATGGCATCGATATACCATCAATGGAGCATCGATTGCTCACTGTATGTCATCGATGGAGCATCGATGTGGAATCGAAAGAACATCGACCCATAAATTTTTTGCAGAATTTGCATAATGCATATAGAATCAAACTCATTTTAAGTTACATTTTTTGCAAAATAAAGATTAACAATCAAACCTATTTCATCGATTTATACATTACGATTCAAATTTAAAAAAAAAAACCACATTACAACCGAATGTCTTACCTTACCGTGGCCGGCGATGGAGAAGACGGTGGCGACGGCGACTTTGAGGAGAGAGAGAGAGCTTCGCCTGAGAGAGATGGTGAGAATGTGAACCGAGAGAAAATAATGAGATAGAAATGAGAGAGTTTGGCTGGGAAGGGGGAAGAGTTTGGTTTGGCTGGGAAGAGAGAAGGTGAGGGGTCTCGGTTAGTGATATGGGTATTTTTGTCCAAAATTTTAAAATGGCACATATATGGAAGAGTATTTTATGTTGGCATTTAACAAAAATTAAGTATGTTATTAAATATAAAGTCTAAAATTTCCCAAAAGATACTGCTTTTGGTTAAAAAAATAAAATTAAAAAGCGTGCGAAATGTGGATATAAAATTATAAATTAAAGGAGATACGTTCTCTTCTAAAAAAAATTAAATAAATAATTAATGAGTAGGGTTTCAAATTATAAATAAATAAATTAAATTCTTGCTCACTTTAAGTTGAAGGCGACACGTGTACATCGCACGTGGGGTGTGGGATTCCATTACGAGCTCTCTAGAAATTCACAGCTCAATTATGGTTAAATGATTCAATTTTTCCTAAGAAATATATTAATAATATAATTTTTTCCTATTGCAAAAGTACTTTTTTTTTAGAGAATCTTATTGCAAATTTTAATAATAGGATTTAATTACTGGGAATTATGGTAGGGGTTAGAAAAAGAGTCTTACTGGTGAAGTTTTTTGTATTATTGACTTATGAATAATTTTTGATATGATTTTTTTTATAATTGTATATATTATAATTATTTAAAGAATCTTCTAAATTTTTTTAAAATTCTAAATAATTTATCATGCTGAAAATTAGTTTAAAAATATATTGTTGAACGCGTACTAATTTTTTTTATACGCGTAAAAAATAACATATTTAAATATAATTTTCAATACTAAATTATTTTGAATTTTCTAAATATTTATAAAATATTTTAAATAACTATGATATACACCATCGTAAATAAACAAAAAAAATCGTCCAAAAAACTATTCACTAATCAATAAAACAAAAAGGTTCTACCCACCATTGGGTCTTTTTATCTAGCCTCTACCGTAGAAACGCCCACTTTTTTCTCTTAAAAAAATTAATTAATATGTCCATGTCATGTGCTAGTAGATATTTTGTGTAATAAAATAAACATATACTTGGCTTCTAGTGTGAGCCTACTTAGACACAAGAAGAAAAAAAACTATGTTTGTATTGTGCTACATTTAAAAAAAAAATACAGTATATTTTACTTCTTTGTTTGATATGAATTTTAGGGAACGGCTACACATTTTTTTGTGTGTTACGGTACTACGTATTTTAGTTTATATTATAATTATTGTATTTTTGTTTAGTAATGGTGTTTGTTGTAGTTAAATAAGATTTTTAATATGTTTTTTTTCAAATTTGAAATAATTTAGGGTGTTAAAGATAATATCCAAAATAGTGTTGATAGAATTTTGTGCGCGTGATGAAAATAAAAGTTTACACTCTATTTTTAGCATCTTAACTTATTATGAATTTTTCTGAAAATGAGTAAGTTTTGTGCTCTAACTATAATGAATAATGGTGAATATTTGACCCGCAAAACTCAAAAACTCGCATAACCCACCCGACCCGAACCCCGAGAATCCAATTTTTCAGAAAACTCGTTCATTTCGGACCTAATCCGATCCAAACCCGACATATGTCGGGTCGAGTTCGGGTTCTAAATTTTAACATACACAGGTTCGGGTTACACCTGAACCCGACCGAGTGTATTTAAAAAAAAAATTGAAACCCTAAAAAATATAACCATTTCTCTCTCTTTTTCTCTTAAAATTTTTACCAATGCCCAATTTGTAAAAAAATCAATTGAACTAAACTAACAACAAACTTTAAAAATTAAAAAAATATAAAAAAATGGTATTTTTGAAAATTTTGTATCAAGACCCAATTGGCCCAGCCCAACCCGAAACCCGAATTTGAACAAAAACCCGAAAAATTCAGACCGGATTCGGTACCACTTTTCTATACCTGAAATCCCCAAAACTCAAACTCGATGCTCCCGAAACCCGAAAATCCGATATGTGTGCATCCCTAATAATAAATACCGTCGTGTAAAAAAAATTAGAATGTGTAAACTAAAATATATGGTATATAAAAAATGCGTATTGACGTAACTGTTTCTAGAATTTTATAGCATAATATGTATTACTAAATCCTAAAAAAAAAATATCTAATGAGTACTATGTAACATACCAATTACAAGAACTTATTTAGAAAATAAATAAAAATTTAGGACTTGGCTCGAAAAGGAGTGAGCATATATATAAATACTTGATTCTTACTATGAACCATATAAGAATATGACCTATTATTATTATTATTTGGAATAGATACAAATCACACAAATTATACAATAGTAAATATCATTTTAGTTCACGTGTTGTGTAAAAGTTACCGATCAGACACTCTATTTTGTTAAATAATAATTTGGACCTTGCGTACTGCAAAATGGAACAAACTAATACCCTGACCAGATTTTGGTCAAACTTTTTTTTAATATGACTAAAGTGTCCTTGAATTTCAATTTTAATTTGATTTTAAAAAAAATAGTTAATGTATTTTCTTTATTTTAAATAAATAAAAATAATTTAAAATTATATTTGTAACGACCCAAAATTACTAATAAGGCTTAAGTGCATTGATTAGTGTGTCGGGAGGACATAATTGGAAGTTATGTGAATTAATGGTGTGATATGCATGACTATGTGAAATGCATGTTTATGAGTATTGGATAAGCATGCGGGCCCTATTTGGTTGCAAGGGCATAATTGTAATTTTGGCCCGTTAGGGCATAAACATGATTATTTGTGATAAACTCTTAGGATCACATTATTATATGGATATATATATATGTTTGCAGTTTTCTTACGGGACGATCCTAGGGAGCAAGTAGCGGGAAAGTCACAACGGGACCCGGTACTTGACTTAAGGCAAGTCAAGGGGTATTTCAGGTATTGGATGGTTATTTGAGTTATCGGGTTTGGAAATAAATAATTTGAGATATATTTGAGGTTAGGAAGTCTAGGTGGAAATACTGGGGAATTTTACCATTTTGCCCTCGGGGACGTTTTCGGTACCCCGAGCCTTGGGATTGACTTAAGTACCTAAGGATAGACTAAGTAAATTTTAGAAAGCAGTGGAACAAAAGCTAAACCGACCCTTCTCCCTCTCTCTTTTTCTCTCTTAAGGAAAACTTCTGAAAACTAAGGGGATTTGGCTGGAATTCAGTGATTTGAGCTGAGGATTTGGAGTATTAACTCGGTGGAAGCTAGGGAAACTAACTAGAATCTAAGGTAAGCTGTAAGTTTTATGTATGGTGGTTAGAATTCTGTGGCTTTGGTTGAATTCTAAGAGATTTTTGGGTTTTGAAATTGAAGACTGAATTAAAGCTAGGAACTTGGGAGTTAGCCCAGAAATAACTTGGAGAATTAGTTCTGCAATGAAGGTAAGCTCGAGATTATTATTTTAATGCTTGAATTCTGGTGTTTTTATGGCTGGTTTGAGTGTTCTTGAGTTTGTGGGTTCAAAGTTTGAAATGTTGTTTTGATGAGTTTCTAGACTAGATTTCTGATGGGTTTTGCTGCTGGAAGCATGTTAGAGAGTTGTGATAATTGAATTGTGTTATTGGGATGGTTTAGGGTGGATTTGGATGAGGTTTGAATATTAAAAATGGTGTTTTTCTAGGTTCACGGGGCTGGGCCGCGGCTCTGTTCTAGAGTGTCGCGGCCCTACGAAGCAAGGAAGAGCCAGGGAGGCTCTGCGGTAGGGGAGCGCCGCGGCGCCACAAGGCAGAGCCACGGCGCGTGTCTGTGATCAGAGAGGCCTAGCCTCTGTTTCTGGGGGCAGGCCGCGGCGCAGGTTTTTAGGGCCGCGACCCTAAAGGGCATTTTTGGCTAAATGGAGGTTTTAAGTGCGGGGATCTAACCTAGGGTGCTCGGGATCGATTCCACCACTGTGTTTGGTGGAATTCGATGTCCCGGAAACTAGAACTTTACCCGGAAACCTTTATTCGAATATTAATATTCCTTATTGTGGTTGTGACTAGGTAAAAGCTAGGGCTCGGGAAACGGGTCGTGCTCAAGGGGCATCTCTTGTAATCAGAGCGTTTGGAAATTAAAGGTAAGAAAACTGCACTCGGTTGTGGATTTGTATTGGGACTAAGGGTTCCCTGTTTTGTATGCTATTTAAGATGATGGTATTATGCCATGTGAATTGTAAATGGATGGTATCATGCCATATAAATAGTAAACGAACGGCCTAAGAGCGTCGGAGTTTACACTTGCGCACAGGGCGCGGCTCGGCCACTGGTAGCTGAGGACAGCTTATTATGCACTGAGCTCGGTTTAAGCGGGTCGGAGTCAGTGGGATAAATAGAGGGTGCGGCCTAAGTTATCGGCCCTAATTATCATGTGATTTGGTTGTTATTACTCCGATGAATATGATATGCCGGTTATTTGAATGACAGATTGTTAGTTTGTTGATCGCTATTATTTGAATAGGTGAATGTTGTGTACTGTTGAGTACCTGGTTGCGTCTTGTGAGATAGCTGGTTATTAATATTGATTGTGTTTTAAATATTATGTTTTCTTGTTGGGCTTTGGCTCACGGGTGCTATGTGGTGCAGGTAAAGGCAAGGGTAAGACGAGTTGACCATAGGTTGGAGAGCTCTAGGGGCGAGGTGTATATTGTCAGCTGCTCGGCCGCCACGGTCGAGGGATTGTACAGGAACGAGAACCTAAAACATGTATTTTGCCATTAGAGTGGCTTGATTATTTATAAAGTTTGGAAATTCTGTAATTACGTTATTTAAACCCTGATTTGCGATCTCATGTACCAAACACTTATTTAATGAAAATTATTCATTCACAACAAAAATCTTTTAAACCTAACCTATTTGTATCATTAGATTCACGTTTTTATCTAAACGGTTTATTCGCAAGTTTCGCACTATTTCAAACACACTGTGTAACGGTCTTGGTTATCCAGAGTGTTACAATATTTTAATTAATTAAAATTAAATTAGGGTATAAGTTTGTTCTATTTTGCAAAACACATTATCCAATTTGTCATTTAATAAAACAGAAAGTTCGATTGGTAACTTTTGCACAGCATATGGACCAAAATTGTATTTACCCATTATATAATAATGTGTGACTAATTATAACTACACAATTTAATATAATAATATCATACATAATATTATAAATAATTAATATTTATGTCATGTTATTATGAGTAATTGGTGAAAATAGTATTTTTTTTTAAAGTTATTTTAGATTTTGGCATAGTTTTGATAATTTTTTTGTAAAATGAATTCTGTTTAAAAAAATTTGATCAATTATCTGAATTTTTTTACTAACTATCTGGAGTGTCGGATATCATTTTGTAAAAAAATATTAAAATTAGAATATAAAATAACTTTAAAAAATGCATTACTCTCTATTATTTATTATGAAATTTTTTAATTTGAATTTTTTTTGTTTTCAAATTTACTGTACTATGAGAACCGATGGAAATCTAACATGTGTACATTTATAACAGGTGAAATCTCATGAAGAGTTGTCTAGAAAATCACATCCATGTTCTTTGATTAATTTAAAAAAAAAGGTTAGGATGACTTTTGGTTAAATCTTCACTTTTCCTTCTTATTTTCAAGGATAATATTTATATTTTCCTGTTGCAAAGTTGAATAGTAGGATTTAGTTTAATTAAATATGCCCATGTGCTCGTAGATCGTTTTCTGCAATAAAATAAATGTATGTACTTGGCTTCTTGTGAACGATGACAGCTTACCAACTATATATTTATATATATTGTGCATATAAATATATATATATATATATTTAGAGAAAAATAAAAACTATAGGGTTTGGGGATATGATAAGCTTTTGGAATAAAAAATGACCAAGTTGAATTAGTCATAAAGTACCTCTCTAATCTCAATTTCAGCAATTGAAAAATGTATGATCGATAATAAGCTTCAACAAAAAGTATAAGCACAACTTTCCTTCTAAAGAAATCAAACTAATTTATATGAAACCACCAATTACTTTATGGTATGAAATTAAGTATGGGTTCAAATTTCATGTCTTTGTGTTCTATCGATAACTTAGTCAAGAATAATGATACTAAAAATTTAAATTAGGTGAAAAGATGGAAGAAATAAATGAGGTGAGACACATATATAAAATTACACTATTAATGTGATAAAAAATATATTTAATAAATTGAAAGTAGATTTGCTACTCCAATAACTATTTCAAATTACTTGTTGAAATCAAAGAACATTATACACAGTGAAAAGTAAGTATTAAACTAATACATCATCAATTTTAATACTTCAAGAAGATTTATTATAGATCTGAAAATATTCAAGCAATGTTTACAAAAACTCCATACAATCTGAAGTGCAGAATATAGACTGATTGTACAACCCAATCAAGTAACATACAACAATCAGTAAAAGAACAATATCTAAAGCAAAACTTTGGTAGAGCACGCTCTTTGAACTCCCTTCATAGACTTGACTGAAATCCCTTCAGTTGTTGTCTGATCCAAGCTTTTGCTTCTCCTCTTCAAAACCTTGAACTGATCACCAACTACTTGATTAGTAGTGAAAAATACACATTTATTGATTTTAATAGTCAAAATAAATTAAATTTTAATTAATATTTTCATGAAATTAATATGATTTATTTTATAAATGAAAATATTTGATTATGATTTAATTTATTATTATTTTGTAGGAATTAAAAATGTATTTTGGCATTTGGAAATAAAGAAAAAAAGAAAGCAAGAAGGAAAGAATTATAATTGAAAATATAGTGAAAATTGTGGCATTTTTGAAGAAACTTGGCCCAAATCAACACAGGCTCGCCTGGCCTCTTTCTCCACCTCAGTGCCATGTGGCACCTTGTGCTCGCGCCACGCGTCCCAGCAACACCCCAACGTAGCTTCAGCCATGCGGCCAAGCTCCTCCTTCAACGTCTAGGCCCAATGCAACATCTCAGCCCAAACAAAACCAACGTGACCATCTGAAGGCCCAATCTCCAGCTTCTCCAGGTCGTTGACCTAGTCAACCAAGCAAGTTCCCTTAGCTCCAGCCGCCTACGTGGCACACTCCCATTGGCTGGGAGTGGGTCAAAGTCTCCTCTGCTACAGCCACCCTTCAGCCCATGTTTTTGTGCACTTTGGGCCTTACAAAATTGCTATTTTGAGCTTTAAAGCTCATCTTTTTTTGTGCTTTAGAAAAATGGCATTTTAACCATACACCAAAATAACTAGGTTAATATTTATAATAAAATTTGATTTTTCAAAATCATATTTTATTATTAATATTTCAGATTTATTTTGTAAATCCAAATTGTTGTTTAATTTCTTTTTTAGTCAATTTCTCCCTCTATAAATAGGGACTCTTCTTTCACATTTACCATGTAATTTTTAGGTAGCAAAACTCTACCAAATTTTAGTCTCATTTCTCATATTTTCTCTCTAGAATTTCATGAGAATGTCTAGCATAATAGGCTAACCTTCTTAGGAAGGTTAGGATGATCATCTATGCACAATGACTTTGTTTGGTATTTTTTATTCACCTTGTGCTTAAAGTTTATATATTTGAGTGATTTATTTTCTTTCATCTCTATTCCTTCATCTTGTTATCTATATTTATGTTTACTAATAGTATATAGATTTTGTCAAGCACTTTCTATGTATTATCAAATTAGTGAAAATAATATAGATAATATCTTTATCATTTTCTCCATCTCATTTATATATATTTACTTTTGCTAAATCTATATAGAATTAGTCATGCTCTTTCTATGTATTTTATAAATAGTAAAAGTAATATTTGTGTTAGGTTTTATGTCCAATCTTTTATTGCATTATTGCCAATGGTATAATGTCATTTTTAGATTTCTCATAAGATTTATCTCATCTTTCCATGGTAAAGAATAATAATCACTTGAATACATTTTCGTAAAACATATTTGTGCTTCAATGTTAAATCTTCCAAATGAATAGTTGTGATGTGAACTTCTCATTTGTGTAATTTTTATGAATCAAAGATCCAAATAAATAAGTATGCATATTGTTGTCTCTTGATCCTTCTTACTTGTTACCTATTGTTACATCACACTTTAGTCTATCTTTATTTCTAATCTATACATCTCAAAAACAAAAAAAATATCACTTGTTCTATTTTTCTCATATTATTTATCTCTAAACTTTATTTATTGATTAATTTTATTTCTTTGCCTCTTTGTGGAATCGACCGCCCATCTATACTACGACTACCGCTAAGTGGAAGTCACGTTTGTGCGTTAAACACTTCTTCTTCAACCTTTTGCTTTTCCCTACAACACAAAGTCAAGAACAAGAACCAAGATCTAGGGTTTTTCTCACAGAGTTAATCGATTCTGTTCTGCTCAATATTTTATTTATAGAAAGAATACCAGAACCAGGTGACATCACACTATCACGTGTGAACAACCAGCTGGATAAAACACCGTTAGTTAAACTAAACAATTAACCCGTCAATTCAATATGAACAACTCATAATATTGAGATAAAACAGATCCTAGTACAGACAGAACATGATGCATAATTTTTGCCAACCAAAAACAAGATCTAAAACTGACATCAACAATCTCCCCCTTTGGAAAAAATTATGATCAATGCAAAACATATTAAGCTCAACATAAACCCCAAAGAAATACAACAACAAGAGATGGACAAATCAAACTTCTAGAAAGCAGAGTCAGTTAATAAAAGAAAACAAGATAAGTAGCCAAAAAGAAGATTACAGATCCAAAAAAGTGCATACACAACCATAACCTTCAAAAGCTGACAAAAAAACCAGAAGAACCTAAAACTGAACAGACTAAAGGCCTAAAACAAAACAAAAAAAGCATTATATATCTCCCCCTCAGTGATCATAATTGTAGCACTAGTTTCTAAGACAAAGTCAGATCTTGAGTCATGACTGGAGAAGCAAGAGACGGAACAAAGGGAACAGACTCCCCCTGCGCAGATGAGCCAGGAGCAAGACACTCCCCCTGAGATGATGCACGACAACAGACGCGATCACTGGCTGATGAGGCAAAGAGACAGTCGAAGAACCCAAGGACGGCGCAGCAGGAGAAGCAAGGGAATGATGAGAAGAATCCACATTGTCAGAAGCCATGGAGCTGAAAAGGCTAGGGTTGAACTCAAGAACAAAAGATGAATAAGAAGTGCCGAGAATAGTATGTATATATAGAAACACACCAACCCTAAAAAAGTTTTATAGTTTTTTTAAAAGAAATCAAAAAATCACTGTGCAACAACAGAATAATAAAAGGCTCGACCCAAAACAAGGTATAGATAGTGAAGAGGACACAAACCAAGCATGATATATCAATGAGATTCTGAGATATGACGGATAGACCAAAAAAAAATTTCAGACCAAATGAGAGAAAAAAAAATGTAACACCAGAGAGCTCTAAAAACAAAAGAGAGAGGAAATAAAAAGAATTATGGAACCTAGAACAAACCACTCATAACAATTATTTTCAATAGGATGTTGAACCAGTATTTTCCATGAGTGTGTGCAATAGTGTCCTCATTTGAGTCAACTGACTCACTCTCTCAAAAACAAAAAAACTCTCAATTTTTTTTTATTTATGTATTTTAAAAAAAAAAAATTGTTTTTTTTTTGTTTTTAAAAAAAAACTACAACTATGACTTTCACTCTTGACTAGGGATGTAGCCGTCTTCTCTAATGAAGAAGGAGCAAACTACTCAAAAGTAAAATCAATAAGAGAAAGCTCTTCTCATTGCACCTGACAAGGTAGCCTTTTTAGCTGAGAAAAATAAAGGTTCAGATGAAACCACCCTGGAAACACAATGAAATAAGAGTGTTCTAGACAAATCAATAAAAAAAAAAGACTGAACTGGACAAAAAAAAAAAATCAAATAGAGCAAACTCCAATGCATTTATGTAAATGAACAAAGGTCTGAG
This sequence comes from Humulus lupulus, assembly GCF_963169125.1. Taxonomy (NCBI): domain Eukaryota; kingdom Viridiplantae; phylum Streptophyta; class Magnoliopsida; order Rosales; family Cannabaceae; genus Humulus; species Humulus lupulus. The sequence continues at coordinate 24,473,306 of NC_084795.1, forward strand.
AGTTTAAAGCTTTGGTAAACAGATATGCATATTGAGCCTCAGAAGACACATGAGATAACACAATTGATTTTGATTCGACCAACTCTCTAATAAAATGGTACCGAATGTCAATATGTTTAGTCCTAGAATGCTGCACAAGATTTTTTGAAATATTAATAACACTAGTATTATCACAATACATGAGTAAAGATTTTTGAGGAAAACCATAATCAGTAAGCATCTTATTCATCCAAAGTAATTGAGTGCAACAACTTCCTGCTGCAATATATTCGGCTTCAGCAGTGGAGAGAGAAATATAATTTTGCTTCTTATTGTGCCAGGATACAAGGTTATTTCCCAGATAAAAATACCCTCCAGATGTACTCTTTCTATCATCTAAATTTTCATCCCAATCTGAGTCACTATATCCTACTAATGACATATTTGAATCATTGGTATACCACATACCAAACTCAGCTGTACCAGCCACATATTTCATAATCCTCTTAACAGCTGTAAGATGAGACTCAGTAGGTGAGGACTGATATCTAACACACAAGCCAACACTAAAACAAATGTTTCGTCTACTAGCAGTCAGATAACGAAGACTCCCTATCATACTACTAAATAGTGTTGGATCTATAGGTTTGCCTAACAAGTCTTTAGTAAGTTTAGATGTTGAGCCTATAAGAGTTCTAGCATGCTTGGAATGATCAAGACCAAATTTTTTAAGCATGTCAAGAGTATATTTAGACTGGGAAATAAAAATTCCAGTTGACAACTGTTTGATCTGCAACCCTAGGAAAAATGAAAGATCACCTATCATGCTCATCTCAAATTCAGACTTCATTAAATCAACAAAATTATTTATAGCAACAGGGCAAGTGGATTCGAAAATGATGTCATCTTTATAAATTTGAGCTACAAATATACATGGATTCAGATGTCTGATAAAGAGAGTTTGATCTGCATTTCCCCTGACAAAACCATTGCTGAGAAGAAAAGAGGTTAACCTGCCATACCAAGCTCTGGGTGCCTGTTTTAGTCCATATAACGCCCTTTTTAATTTGTAGACATGATCTGGCAAATGAGGATCTTTAAAGCCCATTTTATGATGCCACAACTCTGATTTTTCACGTATAATTCTATGACCCAGAACTTCACCATCTAGCTTATAGCAGTTGTCATTGGATTTCTTCCTTGTCAAGACTGTATTTCCATCAGACGAAACAACAGAACAACAGCTGTTAGAAAAAATTATCAAATATCCTGAATCACACAGTTGACTTATACTAATCAAGTTTGCTTTCAACCCCTCAACATACAGAACATCTGTTTAACGCCCAAAATGTGACAACCACTAAGCGGTGGTTGTAGTATAATCGGGCGGTCGATCCACAAGGAGGTAACCTAAAATCAAAAGATTAGTAGAAAATAACACAAAAAGTTAGTAACAAGAAATAAATAAAATTGTAAATGGAAAGAGGTTTGAGATTTTGGTATTGTATTTTTTTGATGAAATGATAAAGTGAGATAAATGTAAGATGTAATCAAGAGTTTGAGAAATAGAAAGGTTTCAAGAATCATCCATATGCTTGCTTAGTTACTTGATTTACAAAAATACACAAGTAAATGGTTCACATCCCAACATATACTTGGAAAATCTAACATTAAAGTCCATATTCTTTTATAACAAAAGTCCATTTGAGTTATAAAGTTCTTTACTTTAAAAGCACAAAGTTAATCTTATGAAAAATCTAAAAATGACAAAATACCCAAGGGCAATAATGCAATAGAAGATTAGACATAAAATTATGTATCAATATTACTTTTCCTAATTAGAAGCACATAGAAAGAGCATGACTAATCCTATATACTATTAGCATAAGTAAATAAAGATAACAAAATAAAGATAGAGATGAAAGAACATAAATAACTCAAATATATTACATCAAGAACATAGTAAATCAAAGTAGCAAAATAACATCACTTGCATATGGAATCATCCCTAACCTTCCTAGGAAGATTAGGCCATTATGCTTATGATTCTCACAAAATTCTAAGAAGAAAATATGAGAAGAAAGTGAGTGGAAATTTTGCTATAGTTTATCTACTCTAAAAATTACATACCAAATGTGAAGAAAGTGTCCCTATTTATAGATGGAGAAAATGACTAAAAAGAAATTAAATAACAATTTGGGGATTACAAAATAAATCTGAAATATTAATAATAAAATATGATTTTGAAAAATCAAATCTTATTATTAATATTACCCTAGCTATTTTTGTGTATAGTCAAAATGCTCTTTTTCAAAAACACCAAAAAAAAGATAAGTTTTAAGCTCAAAATAGGAGGTCCAATGCCCAAAGAGCACACAAGATGGGCTGGTGGTAGCTGGTCCATTGACCAGCCGCAACCAATCAGAGGCGGACACCTGGCGGCTGGCTGTGCATGTGGACAAAAATGGTAGCTGGGTCTCTTTGGGCATCACGTGAACCTTGGGCGTTGGGAGCAAGGCTTGAGGAGGTTTGGCTTTGCATATGGGGAAGCTTCAGTGGGCGTGAGAGTGTGAAGGGGTGCTACTGGACAGGTGTCGGCTAGGAAGGAGGCATGGCAGATGGCAGGCTCGGCTCGGCTCAGCGTGGCTCGGCTCGGGCTGGGAAGGGCCTTTGGATTGGGTTGTTGCTGCTGGGCCGAATTCTTGGGCCTATATTTCAAGAAAAATGCCATATTTCCCTTCTCTTTTTCAGATCTAAATGTTTTCTTTTCTCTTCATTTCAAAGTGTCAAAATACAACTTTTAATTCCTACAAAATAACAATAAATTAAATTATAATCAAATATTTTCATTTATAAAATAAATCATATTAATTCCATTAAAATATTAATTAAAACTTAATTTATTTTGACTATTAAAATCAATAAATGTGTATTTTTTCACCACTAATCAACATCCTTTAGAGATGCAAGATTCTTCTGAACAAGTTCACCTCTTCCTTGTATAGCTCATTTGTTCCCATCACCAAAAGTTACAATGCCTTCAATCTTTTCTTGGTAATTGATCAGCAAGTGTTGGTTTCCAGTCATATGTCGTGAACATCCACTATCAAAATACCACTGGTTGTCCTTAAATGCAGATAGAGAGATATGAGCCACACATGCTTTTGGATCCTCTGAACTTTCCTTAGGACAAATGTCAAAAGGTACAAAGTCAATCTTCTCAGAAGACTTCAATCCCTCATTTCTATCAACTAACTTTTGAAGATAAGATTGCAACTTGAAGCACTTTGAGCGTATATGACCATGTTTATTGCAGAAATGACAGACTGGGACAAACCTTCCACTTGTTGAATTTTTAAACTAGTTGGTCTACTCCAAGATTCATCTTCTTGAGATTGAAAATTTACAGATTGAACTACATTTGAACGAAAACCTTTGGAAGTAGAGGGACCATCAATAAGAGTTTCCTTTCCATTTTTGTTTAATAGCCTTACCTTGTTTCGAGACCCTTCCATTCCAAATTCATCTCTTGGTTTTTTAACTTTCAGAACTTCAAATCTTAAGGCCTGCAACTGCACATTCTTATCATCGATTTCCCTTACTAGCCTTTTTACTTTTCCCTCAAGGTTTTTGTTCACAAGAATTAATTCCTGATTTCTTCCTTCGACTTGCTTAACCTTCTTGATCATACTCACCCATTGCTCATACATCTGTTCATACACAGTTTGTTGATCCAGACATTCTGTATCAGATTCATCAGTCTCTTCATTCTCACTTTCATCTTTTCAATTAGATGAAGCCATAAAAGCAACCACACATTTATCTTGATCTGAGTATTCATTGCAAGTTTCATCTTTATCCTCATCACTATCACTCCAAGTTACAGCCATAGCCTTCTTCTTCTTTAAAGTATTGGCACACTCAGCTTGAATGTGACCAAAACCTTCACATTCTCGACACTGTATTCCTTTATTTTTCTTTTCTTGAGGAATTATAGATATTTGATTGAAGGGCACATTCTTGTTGAAGACATTCTCTTTTCCACCAAGGTTACCTCTTCTCATGTTCTTTTTCATGAACTTTGCATAGTTTTTTGTAAGAAAAGCCACCTTATCTTCAATCAAACATTCTGATGCATCACACTTCTCCACATCTTCTTTGTGAACAAATGCAAGGTTGTTGTTTCCCTTATCCTTTCTCTTTTCTTTTTTCTCTTTGCCCCACCTTTTTAAGGCCATCTCATAGTTTTATAAAGAACCTATCAGCATCAAGATCCAATTCCTCTACATCATGAACTTCTTCAATAGAGGTAACTTTGGCTTTAAAAGCTCTTGGCAAGACCGCAAGAACCTTTCTAACCAACTTCGTATTGGAGTAAGTCTTTCCAAGAGCATAAGACTCATTTGAGATATCACATAATTTGGCATGAAAATCTACAACAGTCTCTCCATCCTCCATATTCAAGTTCTCAAATTGAGTAGCCAGAGCCCTTAATCTTGCTTTCTTGACAACTGGAGTCCCTTCATTCGTTGTTTTCAATTTTTCCCAAGCATCTTTAGCAATTTCACAGTTGGCTATGACTTTCATCTGATTTGTAGAGACAGAATTGAAGATAGCATGAAGAGCTTTGGAGTTGAAATTTGCCTTCTCAATCTCAGTTTCAGACCATTCACTCACAGGCTTGACAATTTCAACTCGATTTTCAGTAATACTTGGGGCTTTCCACCCATTCACCACAGCCATCCATACTCTTTCATCTACAGCTCTCAGAAAAGCCCTCGTCTTGGTCTTCCAGTATGGATAATTTCATCCTTCTAGCATAGGAGGTCTAGAAGTAGATCCCCCTTCTCTGAACATATCAATTTGAATATGTACACACACAAAAAAACACCCAGATACAACAAGAAAAATGACTGATAGAACACATATTTACCAGAAACACTGTTCCACAAAAAAAAAAATCACTAAAGCGAATAAACCCAAACAAAATATTAAACAGATAAAGATCGATCTTTAGTAACCATGCTCTAAAAACAATTTGAAAGTGGATTTGCTACTCTAATAACTATTTTAAATTACTTTTTGAAATCAAAGAACCTTATACATTGTGAAAGTAAGCATTAAACTAACATATCATCAATTTTAATGCTTCAAGAAGATTTATTATAGATCTGAAAATATTCAAGCAATGTTTACAAAAACTCCATACAATCTGAAGTGCAGAATATAGACTGATTGTACAACCTAATCAAGTAACATACAACAATCAGTAAAAGAACAATATCTAAAGCAAAACTTCGGCAAAGCACACTTCTTTGAACTCCCTTCAAAGACTTGACTGAAATCCCTTCAGTTGTTGTCTGATCTAAGCTTTTGCTTCTCCTCTTCAAAAACCCCGAATTGATCACCAGCTTCTTCTTCAACCTTTTGCTTGTCCCTACAACACAAAGTCAATAACAAGAACCAAGATCTAGGGTTTTTCTCACAGAGTTAATCAATTCTGTTCTGCTCAATATTTTATTTATATAAAGAATACCAGGACCAGGTGACATCACACTATCACGTGTGAACAACTAGCTGGATAAAACACTGTTAGTTAAACTAAACAATTAACCTGTCAATTCAATATGAACAACTCATAATATTGAGATAAAACAGATCGCAGTACAAACAGAACAGGATGCATAATTTTTGCCAACCCAAAACAAGATCTAAAACTGACACAAACATAAATATTATTGATGAATTACTATTTTATTAAATACAATGGTCAAGATTATTCATGGTGTAATATCCTCCAACCAAGTAAGTTAAAGTGATGTTAGGCTAGTTGATGGGCAACATTACTACAAATTTTTGTATATGTACTAGCTAGCGATACATCTTAAATAAAAAAAATAATGAATTTCTAATATTTATCACTCTCCACAACAAAAATGGAAAGTCCAATAAAGTGTGGCAACCAATAATGGCTAAGTTTATTGAGCTAGTGCCTCGAACATCCTTTGGGTTAAGAAAGACCAGCCATCTTTATTGATTGTATTAGCTAGGTGCTATTGAGTAGTAGTGAGACATTAACAAGATATAGAAGAAATATTTACAGTATTATTTGAATCTATTAAGTAGGCCATTATATATGAAGGGAAAATGAGTATTGTCACATGTACAACAAATAATGAAGGAAGAAAATAATTTATTTTTTAAATTATTTAATGAAGAAAGTGGGTAGGTATGTTTAATTAGCAATAACATAACATAACATAAAAAATTTGGTACCATTTTATAGTTTAATTTTCCAAATTCAGTGATTTTTTTGTATAAAGATTTCAATACATATATTTATTATTATATATGGAATCATGAGCTAGCCTTCCATGATGCAAATATTTGAACAATACCATTTGTTAAATTGTCAAGCACTCATGCAATGACCATGTGGTAGGCTTGGCTTTCGGCCTATTTTACCTTATATACTCAGTACGTAGTTTTGCATGGTCATATGTATACTCCAAAATTATATATATATATATATAGAAACAATGCATGCCAGTTATATATACACATTCACAGAGATACAGGCATATTATATACTATATGTACATGTATATATGTATATGTTAAGCAGAATCTTAATAATCCCTTGATCAATTCCGGCAAAACTCTCATCTTTCACCGAAGAAGACGGTGTAATTGACTTGGACCTACAAACAAATTTTAGTAGTAGTGACATTAATCTAAATATTTATATATATATATATAGCATAAGAGTAATGAGACATGCACTCAAACATTATATACATGATAGTTTAGTCTAGCAAATCATATTTATTAAAACTGGAACTTACTGTTTTAAAAAGCAGTGACACGTCACTATGTGTAATTTTTGAGTGCACATATCATTATTCTATAGCACAATTCTCATATAGGAGCTTCACTTTAAGCCCTAATAGTGGGGCTCTTCAATATTCTCGACCCATGAACAATTTTTTGCACAATTTTTTTTTTATAACCGTGTATATTGTAGTTGTTTAGAACACCCTGCAAATTTTTAAAAAATTCTGAATAATTTACAATACCAAAAATTAAGTTTAAACATATTGTTTTCTACGCACATATGTTCTATATGTATTGTTAAGTAAATGTTAAAATATTAAATATATAAAATAATATTATTTATATAATAATATTATATATGTATATATTCAAACAATATTTATTCAGCTTATTATTTTTATAAATAATATATTGAGCTTGTTTTTCTTGTATGGGCTAGATTTTGGGAATAGCAAAATTCAGTTTTATTTTTATAAATTACATACTTTAAAAATAAAATAAAATAGTGTTCTCTTCCCTATAATATTTTTAGTTATAATAAGTCATTATAATTTTTTCTGAGTATATAATAATAATAATGTGGGTGAAATGTGTGCTTTTTTTGTTTATTATTATTGTATAGGTAGAAAATATAAGTATAATTTTTAAATAATTAATTATATACATGTAATCCTTCTTTGCTGGCTGTTGAGATCCATTATTATTGATGAAATCTGAAAATATTCTTTGACACATAAATAGGAAACCAATAATAGTTTTTCACAATAGATTATTTGACATCACTGTCTGCAAATTTTGCTGCAATTAAATTCTGGATTATTGTTCTAAAAACTCAAGGATTTAATTTAAAAATTAAAAAATTAAGAGCAATTTAAAAGTGCTAAAAACTAAGTACTCTTCATCATCAACTTTATACATGTGATTTTTTTTACTTATTAGATAACAAAAGTTTTCCTAGTTATTTAACTTTTAAGAGCATAATGAAATATTTGTCCATAAAAAAAGCTCATTTTGAGAATTATGTGATAATGACAACAAAAGTATTTAACCCAACCCACGAGGGGCTCGATCATAGATAGCTTAATATTATACAGGTAAAGTCAAAATTGCTATATATCTTTATATGATTTTTTTTCTTTTTTGTTTCATATGATGTATTAAATAATTCCAGAAGACTAAATTAATCCAGTTAGTCGAGCCGTACAGAAATAAATAAATCAGCTACTATCTTTTCCACCAAACAACATGCAGTTTGATGCCCTTACATAAATTATTAACACTTGTACTATCCAACCAACGTGTAAATTTTCATAACCACAAATTAATTTAATTTAATCTGTATTTAGGAGAGACATAGGCATTCATTCAGCTAAATTTTAGTCTATAATATAAGATGTAATCTTTATGTAATAGCATCTCCAAACAGCTATATATTTAAGTTTTTTTTTTCTTTCTTTCTTTCATTTATTTATTTATTTTTATCACTCCAAAGACTAACTATATTTTAAATTTTTTTTGGCTCTATGTAGAGAGCCTTCATCAGTATATGTTTTATTATTCTAGTAAAAAGTAAAATTAATTAGTTAAAGCTAAAATCAATGTTAAGAATAAAATTAGTCAATATTAACTAAAATAAAGAACATGAAATGAAATTAGCAAATACATTTTCTAAAATAGCTTTTGAATTATTTTAACTAAATTTATGTAAAAGCTAGAGAACATTTTGAAGTTATTCTAATAGAATATAATTATTTGTAGAATGGTCTTTATTATTATTATTATTATTATTATTTGCAAAAAGTAATTTTCTGGACAAGGGGTCGATTCGACAAGATGTCAAGTGCGTGTAAAAACACTTAGCAAAGAACCTCATAAATCAAATAATGGATATATATATATATATATTTATATAATGGAGTCTTTAGAGTAAGAGGACAGAAGATTTATCAACTTCTATACCTTTCTTTGTATAAGACATAAAGTAGAGGACTAGTTTGATAGAAAGGTGTGAGTGGGGAAGGACCATTCAAAAGCCCCACCACTTGCATATTCTCTAAATCATTATTGCCCACCAAGAAGAATAACAACTCAAACTTTTGTTACATCTCTGTCTGTGCACAAATTCAAGAGACAGATATAATATATAGATCACAAAACATGGATTCTTTATTCTTTATTTTGTTTTGCCCCTGGCACATCATGATAATTTGCTTAACTACTATGATATTAAGATAAACTAGTAATGAGCCTAAAAGAGGAAGTAGTTCTGAGATAGTGGAACTGTGGTGGCTGCAGCACAGGTCAGAACCTCACCATCTGCTGTGACTGTGTATGTCTCCGGGTCCACCGTGATGTCTGGGAGGGCATCATTCAGCTTCATGTCCAGTTTGGTCAGACTCCTCACATTGCTCACTGCTTTTACACTTTTGTTGAGTCCATATGAGGTTTTAATACCATTTTCTAAAGCAACCTGTTTGTAAAATGATGAAAGAAAAATCATGATTTTTACACCTCCACATATGTATATATATTTATAAGAGAGAGAGAGAGATCTATACCTTGCTGACAAATGCAATGGAGTTGGCACTACCAGCCTTGCCAAATGCTCCAAACATGGGTCTCATCAACACCTGCAAGCACTCATGATTGTCAACAAAATTCATACCCGGTAAAACGAATTATCTCAGCAAGTGCCAAAGATTAGAGATAAGGGTGTTTGACGAAATAACTTTTTTTTTCTTTTGATAATTATTTACGAAGTAGTCCCACCGAAGCTAATACACAAAGAATCATAAAAAAAAATGTTATTTTGCAAAGTGACAATAGAAAAAAGATCTATTTTCACCAATTACTCATATAGTTATGTATACCTATATTTCAGCACAAGCATGTAGTTTAATCAGTGAACAAACAAAATGGATCATGATCAAAACTATCTGATAGGTTAGACTCTTAGCACAGCAATAATAAGGGTTTAGAAGTTGCAGAATTATCCATTTCTAATCAGTCAGATATTATGTGAACTGTGAAGTTGACTGTGTATTCAAGGTGTCAGTCTCATGCATTTTTGAATCAAAAAGAGGTGAAGAAGGATGAACTTTACCGGTTCAGGTGTGGGGATGCTTGCATTTGGATCACCCATATTAGCCCATGCAATTACACCACCTTTGATGATCATCTCTGGTTTTGCTCCAAAAAATGGTGCCTTCCACAGCACAAGATCAGCCCACTTACCCACCTGGTATGGGTCACACACGTTAAAAACTCAGCTTGGCTTTTTCATTTTTTTTTGAGTTGCAGCTCAAAGGTAAAATGAATAAGAACTCCTAGTAACTTGCCTCAACTGAGCCAACATACTGAGAAATCCCATTAGCTATTGCTGGATTTATAGTATACTTTGCAATGTATCGTTTGATCCGAAGGTTGTCATTGTTTGATCCAGTTGGGTCAATTGACCCTCTTTGTGATTTCATCTTGTGAGCAGTTTGCCAAGTTCTAGTAATCACCTGGTAACAAATGAATAAACATGACCCCATGTTTAGCATCTGCGCTGACACCATCAGCATTCCACAGAGAACAAGCAAAAAGTACTGAAATTTTAAAGAACATGTCATAACAATCCTTGAATAAGGTGCCAATATGACAATTGTAACATTCCATTAACTTATTAAGATGTATAGAGGTGCCATGTGAAGCTAGCTTAAGTGGTCAGGGGAGTGAGTATGCTGTAAATGTTTGAGGTGAAAAAAAGTACTGAAGTGTGTTCAAAGATACTGTTTTTGACACTGTTACTGTTACCAACACTGGACCAGCCCAAGACATAGGCCCAATAATATCAAGTGTTTCCTTGATTCCAATGTCAAATTTTCAAATAAATTTTCTTTAGTTAAAACAAAATGAAATGCTCACAGCATAAAGATAAGTCAACTTGTTAGGTCTCATACTAATTTTTTTTTTGGGTTATTGCCTTCTTTACCTCATATAAATTTCTAATGTATATAAAGCCGTGGACACAGTAAGTAAAAATCAATAGAGTATAAATATTGAATAAAGAAAATAAGTTTCTAAACAAAATATTTAAGTTGCAAAAAGGCAGGATAGACTGGAAAACCTCCCCAATGCGTCCCATCGCCTGTGAATCAGAAGATATAATGCTAATCGCGCCCATATCATGCAAAATATCTTCTGCAGCAATTGTTTCTGCCCTTATTCTTGATTCAGCAAAAGCTACATCTTCTGGGATGTTCTTGTCAAGGTGATGGCAGACCATCTGTATGTAGCAAGACAAAAATGAGAATATTGAACATCCATATTGCACCTACAATATTAGTAATTCTTAAATTTTCTTATACCAGCATGTCAAGATGCTCATCTATGGTATTCGATGTGTAAGGCCGTGTGGGGTTCGTTGATGATGGCAAGACATTTTTCACACCACATACTTTAATGATGTCAGGAGCATGACCTCCACCTGCGCCTTCACTGGGAAAAAAAGAAGAAACCAAGTAAGAAAATAAAGCCTGAAACTGAAATATCAAAGATCAAAGCCCGAATAGGTTTTTTCATTCTTCAATTAGAATGTTTTCATGACTATAGTATCGAATGTTCATGTTTAGTAATTGAGTAGGAAAAAACAACTAACAAGGAAGAGAGAATGTGATACATGTATACCTATGATAAGTGTGAATTGTTCTTCCTTTAAAAGCAGCAATTGTGTGTTCCACAAATCCAGATTCATTCAAGGTATCTGTATGGATATTAACCTGTTCAAGTGGACATGATTATAGGAAACCATTTCATCGAAGAAGATGTTTTTGAAAAAAGAAGAAAAAAAACCCCTAAAATGGTGTACCTGAACATCATATTGTTCTGCAACAGTCAAACAATTGTCTATTGCTGCAGGAGTAGTTCCCCAGTCCTCATGCAGCTTCAGTCCCATTGCCCCGGCTTTGATTATTTCATGTAGCTCATCAGGTTTGGAACTGTTACCCTGAAGAAAACAAAAAGTTAGCAAAACTAAAGACAGAAGCATTGTGAGAGGAAGGGTAGGGGGATAGATCTCAGGGCTGGAAGTTTAAGCCATCCTTTCTTCTCAATGTAATGATACTGCTAGGTTCATTCTTGAACGATTACATAGAAACAAAGATTAAAAGAAGTTTTAAGAGAAACAGATAACAGACCTTTCCTGTAAAACCGAAATTTAAAGGCAGCTCATCAGTTGATTGCAGCATTAGTTTCATTTGGAAAGGTGCCGGGGTGCAAGTTGTTGCACGAGTTCCTTCTGCAGGTCCAGTTCCACCTCCCACAACAGTTGTGATGCCTACATAAGAAGTCAAATTCAAACACAAATTAATCCTTATTCAAATTGATAAAAAAACTGTTGGAAAGGAGATATATAACTTCCATATAAGATATAGACATAAACATAAACATAATAAATAGATAAGAATATACAGTATATTAAATATTTTCTAAAATAGTTTTTCCTGTCTGCATTTAGCAGAAAATGTATTCAAACAAATAAAAGTTGTACATTGAATTGTATCATGTAAGTGTATATGTCTGTACAGATACACTGAGCAATGTTTCACAGAAGTATTTCTAGTGATGTAGCTTACCACTTGATATTGCTTCATATGCCAATTGAGGGCATATAAAATGTACATGACAGTCTATGCCCCCTGCAGTTAAAATCTTTCCTTCACCTGCAATAACCTCAGTGTTGACCTAATTATATAGAAAAAAATATGTTACGTATAAATGGCATTAACATGGTGAGAACTTATACGCTAAAGACTGCTGAGATGGAATTTACCCCAATGATCATGTTGGGAGATACACCATCCATAATATCTGGATTCCCAGCTTTCCCAATGGAAACAATAAGACCCTCTTTGATACCAATATCAGCTTTATATATTCCACTATAATCAATTACCAAAGCATTAGTAATAACAGTATCTAAAGAGCCGGCTGTTGGATGCCCACATGACTGTCCCATCCCATCTCTTATAACTTTTCCACCACCAAACACACACTCCTCGCCATAAACAGAAAAATCTTTTTCTATTTCAGCATACAAATCAGTATCACCTAGCTGAATTTTGTCTCCAGTAGTAGGACCATACATGTTAGCATATGCCTCACGAGAAACTACCATGTCAAAAGGTAAGCCTTCTCCAGTAATACCTTCACTGCAAAATTAGTTTTTAGGTAAGAAAACATCATCAGGTATCCTCAGTCACAGGCTTAGATAACCAAATAGAACCATGCTAGAAAAGAACTATATCAAAATAGACAATACCAAGTAGACTGACCTAGCATTTGCTTCTTCCTTATTTCCAAATCCTCTTTCATTTAAAGCTCTTAAGACTTCTTCCCACCTGGCATCATCAACTAGACCATCTACAATGCCATTGCCTCCTCTGATTACTCTATTACCTCCTATGCTTACAAGTACAACACTTTTGCATTCCCCAGGCTAGCAAAACAAATGGGGTCAGTGAAGTACTTAAATACATAACAATCTAAATTTAGTATGAATCTACAAAATAATCATTAATCTAGAGAATGTATATGTACATTACAGGAACTGAATAGCAATAAATTTGTATAAATTAAAATTAAACTACACAACCTCAAATCTTGTGGCTGTTCCAGCTTGTATATTGAGGCGCTTCCCATATGCTCTCATTCGATCAAAAACTAAGAAGGGATTAACCTCGATGAAGTGATAATGGCTGCCAACCTGGAATAATGCTAATTTTTTCAGAAGGCTCAACAATCATTTCTGGAAAGTTCTTCAGGAGATGAGATATTTACAATGAGTATGGCCATTAAGATACAGAGTTGGTTTCTTAATACAAAGCAATATCAAAATCATAATGAATTCTATGCAAATGAGATCTCTTTTAATTTGGGTGTTCTTTAAAGAATATATATATAGATATATAAATATTAGGAAGGTAGGGAGTGAAACAGAAGACTAAACGACTAAAAGAGTAGCATAAACTCTACAGCAATGCACAGAAAAGTTAAAGAGACACGGAACGATGATATTGTAAGGATGACCTGAACCGGCCTGTCTCCAGTATTGGTAACTTTGATAACAACTGCTTTCCTTCCTAGATTAAGCATAATGTCCCCATATCCATGTATTATTTCACCAGGATTCTCATCATCTTCTACGCTAGTAAATTTGTCTGATGAAGGCACTGAAAAACAATTTTGTATTATTAAAATCCATTACACAAATATAAGCTTATCAACACTTGTTCGCCAGTTCATAGAATCCTAGGTGAAAAACCAAGAAAACATCTAGAACAACATTTTTGAAGGATAAAACTAACTGCAAGTAACTGCAGAATGTTGAATTAAAACAATGATGTTTAAGCGATCCAAATTTCTATCTCTAATTCACATACTGTAAGTTTTGATATTTTCTTAAGTTGCTTGCACTGAAAAAAATCCAGCATTATAAATGTTTTAAGCGATCCAAATTTCTATCTCTAATTCACACAGACCAGAAGTAAATTGGTCCCAAAGGAAAGCTGTTCCAATATTTGCATTGTAAATCTGTAAAATCTTTACCTGGAAGAAAAGAACCATGTAAAGCTAGCTCCAGATTTCCATTTTCGCTTGCGATTGGATCATGAACGGTTATTAATTTAGTACCATCAGGAAAGGTCCCCTCAACCTACAAAAATATAATTTTAACTTCTCTCTTTCTCTCACCTCTGCTCAAATATACACGTACCAACAATAATTTTGAATGACATATATAGATTGCCACTGGCATTGCTTCTTCAAACAAAAAGTCTCAAATACTTACTATTCTGATGAGCATATATATATACATATGTATATACCTGTACTGTCTCCAAGAGATGTGGAACAGCAGAGAGAACCTGTCTCCTGTATAAAAAAAATCCACGAATTCACCATGCCTTTAACTTAACTTTCTTCTATGTTGCTTAGTGTAGTATAAACTTCTAAAATAAACTAAATAAATACAAAATTGAATCAAATTTACTTCTATTTTATTACCTTCCTAAGAATTGTTTCCCTAAGTCCATCAATTCTGCCACAGTTCTGTCACCATCTCGGACAAATTCTAAAATCTACCCAAAAAAAAAACATTTAATTAAAACAAAATAACAGAAAACTCATTCTTATTCTTCTTCATTCACTGTAAACCCATGTCATAATATTCCATTCATATATAAACTTGTTTTATGTCAGTAAAGCCAATGATTAAATTGAAGAAAAAGAAAAACCTGTGTGGCTATAAGAGCCACCGCTTCAGTATAGTTGAGCTTCAAACCGCGAGCAAGACGCTTCTGAGCGAGGAACCCAGCATTGTGAAGACCTAATTTTTCAACCTCTCTTGGCGTTAACTTCATTATTTTGTTCTTACTATTCTGTTTACCCAATTAACTCTTCTATGAAAAGAAGATGACAATCAGTATGAAAAATTTGCACTCTTCTTCAGAGAGAGCTTTCGATTCAAATAGTATGAAAAAAGTCAGCTCCTTTGAGACTCCTTGTACCTCGCATTGTCTCCTTCTGTTTGCTTATATATTAAATATGTTTACTATGTTGTACTCTGTACTTATTTAAAAAAAAAAAAACAGTACTCTTATTGTAAAACCATAATATCATGACAGCTTAGTCTTCTTTCTTAGTGCTTTTTTATTTTATTTTTTTGAGTTTGATTTCTGAGTTAGTTTCTTTGGTTGGATCAATAACCTGTTATAATCATTGCTTATGAAACAAAAAGAAGAAAGAGAAGATGACTGTTTTAATATCGTCTTGTATTTTTTCATAAAAAAAAAAGTCTTGTATTTCGTAGTCATTTCAGTTCTTTTGTCCCACATCAATTGTGAAAGAAAGTGAGTTCACTTCGAATACTATAAAAACCAAGCCTCTTGAATTATTTAAATCACGCAGCCACGCGGTGAGCACAAAGCGAACTATTCTTTCGCCTTTTACTAAAGAATACCGTGTGCCCGCCGCTCATAGTGGCATACGCCTATTTTTGGAGGACTTTCTTCTCGAGGAAAGTCCACACAAGTCTAGTTCAATTTTTGTGTCGTTTGCTCTGTATCTGAATCACCTATATTTCATTAGGAATATTTGGTTTACGATTTTAGTTTCGCTTTCAAATTTAATGTCTAATTCAAGTATTCATTTCTATTATATTTACATTTATCAGACGAGGATGAGATGATGAAACATTTGTTTAATGGGTTATTTGGTGCAGCACCTACTTTACGGTGAAAGTAAATAAGGAAGGTATTTTCGCCGCACAGTGTTAAAATAACTTCTCAATGTCAAAATTCAGATCTTTGTCAACTTTTTTATTCGATAAAAATGGCCTCTATGGAAGTTGAAAAACCAACTTAAGCTCAGTGCTTGGCAAGTGAAGAAAAAGAAAGTTTGTGGTAATGAGAGAATTAAAACAAGTCCATTTAATTGAGTCTTGGACTTGTATTCCTTTAAGAGAGAGCCTTCAGCACTTCAGCAGTGACCTCTTTTGGAGGTTTCTCTGCGTGCAGTTGGGCAAGGACACCTTTCTTGGCATAATAATTGATAACCTGTGCAGTCAAAAATGTACAAAAAAAAAAAGGTGAGCCAGGGCATTAAAATCCCAATCATCTACTTCACTCTTATTTTAAATCAAGTTTAAAGAGGACTTTTTTTTTTAAGATGGTGCAATATTTGCATGAAAGATAAAACATCTTTTAACACTGGTACTGCTACACTCACTTTAGAAGGCTAATAATACATGTAATGCATAATTTTTAGATTAAAAAAGGGCTTACCGGTTCAGTTTGCCTGTGAAATGCGCCTAGCCTTGACTTAAGAACTTCTGCAGTGTCATCTTTTCGTTGAATCAGAGGTTCTCCAGTGACCTTCAATCATGACATGCCCCAAAATTCAATCTCAGTACTTATTAATGGAGGAAAAAATAAGTCAGATTTATTCTGTTATTATTAAACCATGTGTTCTTGACAGTCTTCTGCCTGAAATCTAGACCAAGTTGATGGACTTAAAATAAAGGGGTTATGTTTCATATAAAAAAGCTTCAAGTTTTTATTGGTAACATCTAAAGAAATTAATAATGGTTTTGCTTGACCAAACAAAGATATCAAATAAAATAGAAACAACTTCAGCTTACATCGTCAAGACCAGTAACTTTTGGAGGTGCGAATTTGGTGTGGTAAGAGCGACCACTCGATGGGTGTATCCATCGGCCAGTGATCCTCTCCTCCAATATGGAATCATCAATTGCAAAGTCAAGCACTTTGTCGATTTTGGCTCCCTGCTTTTCAAGCATCTCATCTAGCTGTTAAACATAGCATATGACAGACAAATTAACTTCAAGTAGAGTAATAGAAAACAATGCTATGGAAGCATAAACAGAATGAGGGAGCAAAGAAACTAGCACATGGTCATTGACATTGCAGTCTCTACTCTATATGGAAAAACCATGAAGATGTTCATGGTGTCTTCAGAACATTTTATTTATACTATGTATGTGCTAACATTTTATTTGAAATATATGGCTGCTCATCGGCCAGTCAGTTAAAATGATACTTTTGAACTCAATAATGAACCACATACATTTATAACAGTCATTTCAATCTATGTCATTTATTTCCCTAACATTTAAAACACATGTCGTTTGCTAGTCAAACTAATATTACAACACATCCTTGTTCAATAGGCAAACCGAAATAATTTATTGTCGTTTCTTCTCTGTACATGGTCCTTGAAATATAATCCTTTTGTTCTTTGTATCTACTGATTATATCTCAGTTGATTAGTTTCTTTTTCTTGGCCAGTAGAGGCTTTTAACAAGTTAGTTCTATAATTTGTTTTCCTTTGTCATTTCTGGTATTATACTTGTTCACTAACGCGTAAGAGTTTTAGGCAAGAAGCTAAAAAATAAAGCAATGAAAATTTCGACATGGCATGAATGAGAGACGAGAGTGAAACCTTTTGTGCTTGAACAACAGTCCTGGGAAAACCATCGAGAATAAAACCCTTTTGACATGATGGTTTTTTAATGGCTTCATCAATTATACCAACAACCAAGTCATCAGATACAAGTTCTCCCTGCCAAACCAAAATTCAATCACATACATACATATCTCTTATAGTCACCAAAACATGCTAATTTGGTCAAAATTATAAAGTAAAATTGGAAGCAAAAGAGTACCTTATTCATGGCTTCTTTAGCCTTAATGCCAAGAGGAGTTTTAGCAGCAACAGCAGCTCTCAACATATCACCAGTGGCTAAATGGCATAAGCAAAATTCATCCTTTATAATGGGTGACTGTGTACCTTTTCCAGATCCAGGGGGACCTACCATTAAAATAACACCTCATAAGATGTAAATAACAGCAACCCATTTTCTTTTTCTTAATCAAAATTCAGCAAAAGAAAAGCCTGGCTCAGTCAGTTCCCTGCCCAAATTGGATTTGCCATTTTCAGGCTGAAATGGGAAGCAATATAATAAACCAAACTTAATGAACACAAATTGCCAAATCAAACACCTACTATTACTAACCTGACATTTTCCATTACAAACTATGAAAAAAAGAAATACCCTTTTCCAATTTATACACACTCAAATTTTCTGAGAAGAAGAAGTGATAATACCAACGAGAATGAGGCGTTTGTCGGGCTTGGAGGAGCACTTGAGACGGCGGAGGAGTTCGGTCATCATGTCAACAGAGGGTATGTCACCCAATGCAACTCCAGGGCTCCCCATTCTCTCTTTCTCTCACAAAATTTGGGTCTTTCAGTTATAATTGTCGTGTTTGAATATAATAAGAGATTCAAACAGCCATGAAATGAAACCAAGCGTGGTGGTTGGTAAGGCTTAGGTGTTCTATCTATTCTCTTGGTTTTAGGTGAGGAGTCTGTACACACTAAAAAGTAGTTGTACCTTTTCGTGGGTTGGTGATGATGGTGGACTTTGGGAGCATATGGCTACTAATAAATTAAGAATTAATTACTATTAACTGCCGGCTTTTATTACTATTACTAAGATACTATTATTATATTTATAGCAAATTCTAGAATGATATGAACTATTTCAAGCTAAATAAATAAATATAAGAAAAATAATAAGAACAAATCAGATTAATATAAGGGAATTTCCTCGTTGGTTACCCATTGTTTTTGTAAGGTAGTTTTGATACTCTCTTCTTTTTTGTATTTTAAAATTACATATATTTAGTAACTTAGATTCAGATTTGACAAAAACAGTTTGATTAAAATGTCAAAATTTTACTAATTAAATCTAAACTTAAGTACTACATAATGATCATTTCGAAATATAAGATATCAAAAGAGTATTGTTGTTAACATATGAGTTCAAAATTAAAATTTACAATAACAGATGTACCAAATAATTACCTTACCTTAATAAAAAGAGAATAGAATCATCATTATTGCCTCCCCGTAAATAAAGAATAATGAACTATGCTTAAGCTCAAATATAGTTTGCAAGGAAAATACGTGCGACTAACTAATTCTATAACTTTAAGCTAAATTTAGGTCTTAAGGGGTAAACGAAATAATATTATAGTCACTATTAATGTATGTATAGTCATTGTCTCATTGATAGTGTGCTCAAAATATAATTTTTTAAAAAAAAACATATAGTTATATTTTACGAGTTCTTAAAGTTATTATGAAGTAGCTTAACATGCTTAAGTAAAATATACATATATTAGTGATTAATATTTAATACTATGTTATATAATAATTATTTTTATTTAGGGAAGGAGATTTGAATTTGAGAGATGTATCACAGTTAGATTATATTAATATTTATTACGACTTTATTAATTTTTAATTTTATATATGTGTGCATTAAGAATTTTTTTGTTGTTGTTGATAAAGTTAGATTTATGAACTAATACTAGATAAAAATGACTTGCAAATTATATTTACTTAATTTTATTTAGAAAATGTATTAATTTATTTTTATTATATTTTTTAATTATCATTTAAATTTTAAATAAATAAACAATCACTACAAAAAAATTAGGCTAATCCGTCATACCAATCTCATTAGGCCCGTGTGTGTCCACCGAAATAGGTACAATTTAAAAAAAAAACAAAATTAATTGTTGGCTTGACCCATCGAGATTGCTCAATCTCGGGGGACATGTTGATTAGTGTCCAAAAATAAACATTTATTGATTTTAATAATTAAAATAAATTAAGTTTTAATTAATATTTTCATAGAATTACTATGATTTAATTTATAAATAAAAATATTTAATTTGTTTTATTTTGTAGGAATTAATTGGTATTTGGAATTAATTACTATATTCAATTTTCTATGATTTAATTTATAAATAAAAATATTTTATTTATTTTATTTTGTAGGAATTAATTGGTATTTGGCACTTGGAAACAAAGAAAGAAAATTGAAGAAAGGAAGAAAAAAATGGCATTTTTGAAGTGAAGTAGACCAGGCCCGTTTGGCCCAAGCCGAGAAATCCAACTGCCTTCTCCTCCTAGCGCACCACCTGTCCGCGCCCCTCGCCTACCACCTGTCCGCAGACCCAGCTCCCTGACCCGCGAGCGACCCGCACCTGTCCGCCTGGAGCCCCAGCCCCAACCCGCGCTGCTGCCTTGCCTCTTCCTTCAGCCAGCCTTGACATGTGGCCTCCTCTGATTGGCTGCGAATGGTCAACACCACCATCTCCCACCAGCCCATTTTCTTGGGCATTTTGGGCCTTGGATTGAACCTTCAATTTTGAGCTTTAAAGCTCACATTTTGTATTAATTTAGAAAAATGTGTATGATGACCATTCACTGAAACAGTTAGGTTAATATTAATAATAAGATTTGATTTTTCAAAATCATATTTTATTATTAATATTTTAGATTTATTTTGTAAATCTCATTTGTAGGTTAATTTTTTTTTAGTTATTTTGCTATAAATACAGACTCTTCTTTCACATTTGGTATGTAATTTTGAGAGTAAAGAAACTATAGCAAAATTTATACTCACTTTCTTCTCATACTTTCTTCTTAGAATATTGTTAGAATGATGAACATAATGACCTAATCTTCATAGGAAGGTTAGGGATCATTTCATATGCTAGTGATGTTATTTTGCTACTTTGATTTAGTATGTTCTTAATATAATGCATTTAAGTTGTTTATGTTCTTTCAACTTCATCTTTATTTTGTTATATTTATTTACTTGTGCTTATAATATATAGGATTCGTCATGTTTTTTCTATGTATTTCTAATTAGTATTAGTAATATTGAAAACATAATTTTATATCTAATATTCTATTGCATTATTGCCCTTGGGTATTTTGTCATTTTTAGATTTTTCATAATATTAACATTGTGCTCCTAAAGTAAATAACTTTATAACTCAAATTGACTTTTGTTAGAAAATAATATGGACTTTAATGCTAGATTTTCCAAGTAAATATTGGAATGTGAACTATTTACTTGTGTAGTTTTGTAAAGGGAAATTTGAGTATTTATGCATAATGTAGGTGCATATATCAAAAAAATATCATTCTTTAACATCATTCCAAAACAATGCTAGTATTTGTTTGGTTTCCAAAAATACCCTTATCATTTTTTCAGCCTCCATCCGTCTTCTCTCTCGGGTCACATTTATTCTTTCGACACCATCCATCCATCCCTCCATTCCTTATCAATTAAGATACTAATTTATGCATTTCGAATAGATCTGTGCATGATTTTTTGGTTTTTTTTTTGCAATTTTTTAGATCTGAAACGTAAAAATTTGCTGAAAACTCGATATACCTCGATAGACCTCGATGCCCAGCTCAATGGGCCCTTAAAAATCATAATTTTCAAGAAAAAAACCATCTGCCTTGATAGGTCTCGATGCAAATCAATGCAATTGATAGAAATTGCATAAATTTTCACTCGGGTGTCCGTTTGAGGTGATTTTTTTTTTAATTTGGGTATTTTCTTGAGATCTACACGTTTGAGATATGTAAACACACATTTGGGAAGTTGAAATTTTGAAAACATACCCAACTTTGAAAATATATGAGTATTGTTTTTGAACTTTGGTGTGTTTTCAAGCTTTCAACTTCCCAAATGTATGTGTAAACATATTAGACGTGTAGATCTCAAGAAAATACCCAAATTCAAAAAAAAAATCACCTCAAACGAACATCCCAGTGAAAAATTATGCATTTTCTATAAATTGCATCGAGGTATGTCGAGACTTATCGAGGTGGTATCGAGGCATATGGTTTTTTACATGAAAATCATGATTTTTAAGATATACCTCAATAGAACTCGATGTACCTCGATGCCCAGCTCGATAGGCCCTTAAAAATCATGATTTTCAAGAAAAAAACCATTTGCCTCGATAGGTCTCGATGCAAATCAATGCAATTGATAGAAATTGCATAACTTTTCACTCGGGTGTCCGTTTGAGGTGATTTTTTTAAATTTGGGTATATTCTTGAGATCTACATGTTTGGGATATGTAAACACACATTTGGGAAGTTGAAATTTTGAAAACATACCCAACTTTGAAAATATAAGGGTATTGTTTTTGAACTTTGGTGTGTTTTCAAGCTTTCAACTTCCCAAATGTATGTGTAAACATATTAGACGTGTAGATCTCAAGAAAATACCCAAATTCAAAAAAAAAATCACCTCAAACGAACACCCCAGTGAAAAAATATGCACTTTCTATAAATTGCATCGAGGTATGTCGAGGCTTATCGAGGTGGTATCGAGGAATATGGTTTTTTACATGAAAATCATGATTTTTAAGATATATCTCAATAGAACTCGATGTACCTCGATGCCCAGCTCGATAGGCCCTTAAAAATCATGATTTTCAAGAAAAAAACCATCTGCCTCGATAGGTCTCGATGCAAATCAATACAATTGATAGAAATTGCATAACTTTTCACTCGAGTGTCCGTTTGAGGTGATTTTTTTTAATTTGGGTATTTTCTTGAGATCCACACGTTTGGGATATGTAAACACACATTTGGGAAGTTGAAATTTTGAAAACATACCCAACTTTGAAAATATAAGGGTATTGTTTTTGAACTTTGGTGTGTTTTCAAGCTTTCAACTTCCCAAATGTATGTGTAAACATATTAGATGTGTAGATCTCAAGATAATACCCAAATTTAAAAAAAAAAATCACCTCAAACGGATACCTGAGTGAAAAGTTATGCACTTTCTATTAATTGCATTGATTTCCATCGAGGCTTATCGAGATCTATCGAGGCAAGTGGTTTTTTTCATGGAAATTATGATTTTTAAGGGCCCATCAAGCTGGGCATCGAGGTACATTGAGGTCTATCGAAGTATATCTTAAAAATCATGATATTCATGAAAAAAAACTATATGTCTCGATACTACCTCGATATGCCTCGACATACCTCGATGCAATTCATAGAAAGTGCATAATTTTTCACTAGGGTGTCCGTTTGAGGTGATTTTTTTTTTAAATTTGGGTATTTTCTTGAGATATACACATCTAAGATGTGTACACACACATTTGGAAAGTTGAAAGCTTGAAAACACAGCAAAGTTCAAAATAATACCCTTATATTTTCAAAGTTGGGTATGTTTTAAAACTTTCAACTTCCCAAATGTGTATATACACATCCCAGACGTGTAGATCTCAAGAAAATACTCAAATTAAAAAAAAATCACCTCAAACGGACACCCAAGTGAAAAGTTATGCACTTTTTATTAATTGCAATTATTTGCATTGAGGCTTATCGAGACAAATGATTTTTTTCTCGAAAATCATGATTTTTAAGGGCCCATTGAGGTACATCGAGGTTTATCGAGTTTTCTGCAAATTTTTACGTTTCAGATCTAAAAAATTGTGAAAAAAATTACAAAAAAAAAACTAAAAAATCATGCACAGATCTATTCGAAATGCATAAATTAGTATCTTAATTGATAAGGGATGGATGGATGGATGGTGTCCAAAGAATAAAGGTGACCCGAGAGAGAGAAGAGGGATGGAGGCTAAAAAAATAATAAGGGTATTTTTGGAAACCAAACAAATACTAGCATTATTTCTGAATGATGTTAAAGAATGATATTTTTTTTATATATGCACTTACAATATGCATAAATACCCAAATTTCCCTTTGTAAACCAAGTAACTAAGTAACCAAACAAGCATATTGATGATTATTGAAACCTTTTTACTTCTCAACTCTTGATTACATCTTATTTTTATTTCATTTGTCTTATTTTATCATTTAATAAAAAAGACAACAAGAAAATCTCTAATCTATTTTCATTTCCATTTCTATTTATTTCATTTTACTAACTTTTTGTGTTATTTTTCTACTAATATTTTGGTTTTAGGTTACCTCCTTGTGGATCGATCTCCCGACTTTACTACAACGACCGCTTGGTGGTTGTCACATTTTTTGCGTTAAACACTCGACCAGTCGAAAAAGGCCCATTTTATAGACATTAATGTCATATATTATAAAAGAATGACACAAACATATTAAAAAAAAAAAGTCAAAATATTGTCTATAGTTTTTTTTTTAAATAAATAATATCATAATTTTATTTTTATATTTATTTTAAAAAAACCGTTAAACTAAGAATTCGTTAGATATACACTTTTTTACATATAAAAATATGAGGCATTCTAGTTTTAAAGTAAATTATTTGATGTTGTTTATTAGTTTAAAATTTAGTATTCATAATAATTTAAAGTTTGATATTTTTTATGTTTTGATTTATATATTATATGTGGTGATTTTAGTTTTAAAATTTTAAGAAATTCTAAATTAAAACTATGAATTTATAAAGTTTATTTGAATTTTTTTTAATTATTTAAT
Source organism: Humulus lupulus (assembly GCF_963169125.1). Taxonomy (NCBI): domain Eukaryota; kingdom Viridiplantae; phylum Streptophyta; class Magnoliopsida; order Rosales; family Cannabaceae; genus Humulus; species Humulus lupulus. Next base: position 24,497,993 of record NC_084795.1, read on the forward strand.
TAAATTTTTTTGAAGCCAACAAAAAGTTATATATAAATATATATTATTCAATTAATGGTTAGAACAATTAAAATAAGTAATTTCTCAATTAAAAAACTAAATGACACAATAAGAAATATGTATATTTAAGTTTTATGTCACTATTACATATATGTCTGGATAAACAAAATATATTAAGTGACAAAATAAATGAAATTCCATTTTAGTAATTACCAAATTAATTAAACCATGAATTAGTTAAAATGCGGAATGGTAATTAATTGTTTACACAGATAGCATATCTGTCGGAACAGAATCCGAACTTGTCACGACAGAACTGAACACAATAAATAGACAGTGTAAAAATTAAAGAACACAATGAATTTTTACAAGGTTCAGAAACCCTTTCGGATAACCTACTCCTTGGGGCCACGCCCAGAGAATAAACCAATTAGTAAAGAAACAAAGTGTACAAAAGCATTGACTTAAACAATGTAAGACTCCCTCTTAAACTATTGTCGCAATCTTGTTGTACTCTTCTCTACGAATCTGGTTTGATAAAACGCTGATTCTCTTGAACTCCCTTCAAAGAATAGCGAGTGCACACTTCCTCCCGAAGTGAGACTTAGATAGAATCCTCTCCCGAAGATCCTTATGAACACGTTCACAATAGACACTATCTGATTACAATGGACTAGATAGATATCCACAAGTGCACTCAACACTCTCACAAAGATTAAGGTGAACAAACTTAATCTCTACAAATAAACACACTCTTCAAATAACGTAATGTTTACAAATATTCAAAATGGAAGAGGTGAAAAATCCAAAGGCATTGGCAAGGTATTTATAGGTAGGGAAATCATCCAAGGCCATGATTTTCTGGTATCTTTGAAATCAATTTGCGAATTCCTTTGATTTAGGAAATTAGCCAGCCAGATGCATTCTATGTCGACAGAAAAGGAAACTGATGAGTCAGCAATGAAATCAGTCTCATCTGGCAAAACGAACATGGTCATTTCTTTTGACCATGTTCATTTTCGACATCAACTTAATTCCAGAATAGACATAATCCCTGAAAATAATCTTAAGATATTTGCACAATATATTTTTACCAAAAATTGATTATTTGAGATAAATAAGGCAACAAATATATTCACACTTAAAGATCTTTTCACATTACAAAATCAGCTGAAAATATTGGTAATAAAACCGAAAATCAATATGGAGATATGCTACTAATTTTTCTTTTAAACAATTTAAAATATTTTGTCTAAATTAAAGTTTAGCTGAAAAAGGATTTTACAATCTCCCCCTTTGGCAACTTGATAGACAAGAATATTTTAAGTGTTTATTTTGAGAAAAAACCTGCAAAGACAAAACAAATTAGAGCAAATAGCAAAATAGCAATAGATTGCTCCCCCTGCGAAAATTATCACAAATGTAACAAGGATAAAAAATTATAGCATGACTCCCCCTGCGAAAAACATCTCAAAAGTAACAAGAATCAACAGTTTAAAACAGGATAAACTGATCAAAATGAACCATTTACTCCCCCTTGTTGTCTAGCAATAAGCCAAAGGAGTAACACAAAAACAAAAAGACACTAAAACATCGTTCTTTTACAATTTATTGAAAACGAAAAAAGAGCAAAATAAAATAAAACCAAATGGACTCAGTTGGAAGGACCCGCTGCAAAGTGAGACATCATGGTTGAGAGACAACTCTTGAGACTGAACACTTCTGTTTGAACAGATTCCAAAGTGGCCTTGACACCAGCGAGTTCCATAGCAACAAAATCAGCATCGCCAGCCTTGAGAGTAATTCCTTTAGTTGCCTTAACGGATGATGGTTCCTTCTTGAGTTTGTAGTCTGCACCAGCAGTGGGAGGAGTCAAGATTTCATATTCCAATCGAAGAGACTTTTGGGAATCAAGCAACTTGTAGATCAAATGAGGAAACACCAAATATTGGCCTTTCTTTTTGGCATTTCCTAAGGCAGTGATCTGATCAAAAATGAAAGAGGCAAGATCAACTTAGAGACCAGTTCCGACTTTGTACAGAAAGAAGGTCGTGTCAAAAGTAATGGTGGAGGTATGAGTAGTGGGAATCCAGTTGTTGGTGGAAAATTTGTGAAGCACGGCATAGTAATGAGTAAGGTCGGTTACTTTGAGAACCGAGTGAGGTTCCCAAACCATATTCTGTCCTACCAACTCTGAAAGCACCTTATCTTTGTTGAAATCCATAGCAACATTGTCAACAGAAGGTGGAAAATTGAGAACCTTGGCAATTTCAGCAGTGCTAAACAAATACCAATTCCCTCGGACATAAACTTGACCAAACATAAAAGACTTCCTATCAAACAGATCATCATTGAGATTGGCATAGAATTCTTGAACAACTCTAGGAACAAAACCATCATGCCCGGTTAAAGAACCTAACCACCCCCGATCCTTAATATTTTTAATGACCCCAAACACTCGATGGGCAGAAACACTCGATGCACATAATGCTTCATATTTTTCTCATTGTCATTGAAACAAAAATTCAAGGAGTGAGCCTTAAAGGAAGAACCTGGAGAGACTTTGGGACCCAAAGGAGAAGTGGTGCGAATCTCAGGAATTTTCACAGATTTCTTGCCCTTTGGTGAAACAGGAGGGTCCTCTGATGGGTCAAATTCTTCTTTAGAGCCAACGTTTTCTTCAAGAGAGGGGTCGTCATCAAGGGGATCTTCATCAAAGGGAACACAATCTGAAGAAAGGTCAGTTTCAGAAGAAGAACAAGGTGGAGGAATTTTCTTTACCTTCGACCGAAACTTGGAACGTGGAGAGGAACCCACGAGAGACGAAGCCTTTGGCGTGGAATCAGAAAGATTAGGCCCTTTGGAACGAGGAGATTTTCGAGAAGAAGAGACCTGGAACCAACCTTTGCTTTTCTTCTTGGGTGCAAGCACATCAGGTGACTTTGAGGAATCAGAATGGGGTTTGGCAGGATCATGGTCATGATCAGAGACATTCTCTAATGGAGAAGCTCGGCCCCTTTTGAAAGACCCAGGGACAGAGGCGAGTGGAGCCGCCGATGATGGAGGTTCAGACGGAACTTTAGGGGCTTCAAGGTCTGGAATGACCACGGCTTTGCTCGTAGTGATAGAACCGTCAATGTGGATGGGATGAGACAAGGTACTCTTTCGAGCCTTCTTCTTGGTGAGGGATGGAGAAGCAGTCATTGAACCAGCCACTGCCTTGACAGATCGAGAGCCACTTCCTCTGGTTCTCACCATGGTTGCACGCGGATGAAAAACTGTCAAGGAAAAATAAGAAACCAGAAAAAAGTGAAGGATGGAGATGGTTGAAGTATTGGGCCCAAGGATATCCGGATAAATAAAGAAAGGGAAAGGTAGGGATTTGATCCCTTTATTTGAATATTAAAAGGGATAAACACTTTTGGAAAGTACCAACCAAATATCTCAATAATAACTGCCAACAATAGTGCACGACACAAAATTGGGAAACAAGCCAAAAATGGAAACTTTTGATCTTAATAAAATATGAGATAAGGACAAAAACAATCAAGATACAACATACCCTTTTTGACACACTCAGATTCGATTTCCCTCAAAAAGAAATATATATATATATATATTAGTATTATTATGTATTTATTTATTTATTATATTAAGTAATATAACCGAATGTACCAAAAAAAATATCCCATTTTTTATTAATGCTCATTGTCTTCGTGCCCTTGCATGTGGAGAAAGAAACAATTATTATATCAAAACACATCTTTACTATAAGATTTAGAAAATATATTTAATATAAATCATGCTTTTATTTTTCAAAATAAAATATCACAAAACATTTACTCCAATCACAAAAAATATTTCACTCAAATCAATCAGTGTGTATGAGACTTACAAATTTTGTCCAACAGTATATCTTAAGCATTTGTGTGTGATTGTGAAAGCAGAGATCATTGTCCTGTATGGCAAGTTTTAGCCTTTTTCAGGGACATTGCCCTATGTGGCAATTTTTAGCCTTTTTCTCAATGAGTACCCAAATTAGACGCTTTCACACTACACTGAAGGCTGTTTTTAACAGTGGTAGAGTATCTTCTACATAATTGTTAGTTACATAGTTCCAACTTACTCAAGGTTAAGCAATTTACACAACAGTGTAGGTAGCTCTATTCTAAGATGGAGCTTGAAATACTTTTCAAGGATAAAATGCTCACACACAAAAACACAGATTGAATTGAAGGAATATTAATTGGAGGGACTATTTGTTTTTTGAATTTTATTTTAAAGAAAAATAGCATGAAATATATTAACTATAATTTCTAACTTAAAGTAAAAATATATTTTGACATAATGATTGAGACTTTTTCGGTGAGCAAGGACAAGGAGACATCACACAACTTTTTCAAGTATAGGGATAAGGTACAGCACAAACCAAATTAATTGGGACAAACCCCCAAGGATTTCCTGAGGGAATCAAACCTGACTGTATCAAGGGCTTTTGTAAAAATATATGCAATCTGTTTGTCAATCTCAATATATTCTAAGATCAAAGTTTTATTTTCAACGAGTTCCCTAATAAAATGATGACGAATGTCAATGTGTTTAGTGCGAGAGTGTTGAACAGGATTTTTTGAGATATTAATAGCACTAGTGTTATCACAGAAAATAGTCAAAGTTTTAAGATCAAACCCATAATCTGTCATCATTTGTTTCATCCACAATAATTGCGTACAACAGCTTCCTGCAGCTATGTACTCGGCCTCAGCAGTAGACAGAGAAATTGAATTTTGTTTCTTGCTATGCCAAGAAACCAGATTGTTTCCCAGATAAAAACATCCACCACTTGTACTTTTTTGGTCATCTGCATTGCCTGCCCAATCAACATCTCTAAAACAAACAAGGTTAGAGTTTGTTTCCTTTGAGTACCAAATTCCATATTCCTGAATACCATTTACATAACGAATGATTCGCTTTACAACTGTCACATGTGATTCCATAGGATCGCCTAGATATCGAGCACATACCCCCACACTGTAGCTTATATCAGGACGAGTGGCTGTGAGATACAGAAGACTTCCAATCATGCTTCTGTACAATGTTGGATCTACTATAACACCATTTTCATCCTTGGTTAGTTTGACTGTGGTTCCCATTGGTGTTTTGGCGTGTTTGGAAGACTCCATCCCAACTTTCTTGACCAGATTTTTTGCATACTTACTTTGAGAAATGAAGGTTCCATCTTCTGATTGCTTGACTTGAAAACCTAGAAAATAGGTTAACTCACCTACCATGCTCATTTCAAACTCATTCGTCATTTGTTTGACAAATTCATGTACTAAAGTGTTAGAAGTAGAGCCAAAAAAAATATCATCAACATAGATTTGAGCAATAACAATATCATAATCAACATTTTTGATGAAAAAAGTTTTATCTACTCCTCCTCTTTTATACCCATTTGAAACAAGGAATTGAGTCAATCTTTCATACCAAGCTCTAGGAGCCTGTTTCACACCATAGAGAGCCTTTTTAAATTGAAAAACATGATTTGGATTATGTGGATCTTCAAATCCTTTTGGTTGTTCAACAAATGCTTCCTCATTCAAATTTCCATTTAAAAATGCAGATTTAACATCCATTTGAAAAAGTTTGAAACCAACAACACAAGCAACAGCCAATAGCAATCTTATTGACTCAAGTCTTGCGACAGGGGCAAAAGTTTCATCAAAATCAACTCCTTCAATTTGAGTATACCCCTACGTAACTAGCCTAGCTTTATTTCTTATTATTGTACCAAATTCATCGGTTTTATTTTTGAAAATCCATTTGGTACCAATAACATTTGTATGATTTGGCCTAGGAACAAGAGTCCATACCTCATTTCTTGTGGATTGTTCCAATTCTTCTTGCATTGCTTTTATCCATGACTCATCATTCAAGGCTTCTTTCACATTTTTTGGTTCAAAGCTGGATGTAAAGCAAACGAATTGAACCAAATTCACATACTTTTGTCTTGTTACCATGCTTTCTTCAATATCACCAAGAATGAGATCTGAAGAATGATTCTTTTTTATTCTGGCAGAAGGTTTTCTCTGTATTGAATCTGTGATGATTTCTAGCCTTTCCTTTGTTGATCGATCGAATGATGTTGGAACAGATTCAGCTTCTGTTGTAACAAATTCGATATGAGAGGGCACAACATCATCTATTTTCACTGCAAGAGATTCTGTTTGAGAGGTTTCTGCAATAAACCTATCAATTTCTTCTTCATTGGAATATTCAGAAAACTCTTTTAAATCATCAACAACAACATTGGATGATTCCATTACAGTTTGAGTTCTCATGTTAAAAACACGATAAGCTCTACTATTCATAGAATAACCAAGAAACACTCCTATATCACTTTTTGAATCAAATTTTCCAATATTCTCACGATCTCTAAGAATATAGCATATGCATCCAAAAACATGAAAATAACATACATTGGGCTTTTTACCTTTCCAAATTTCGTAGGGAGTTTTGAAAGTACCTGGCCTAAGAAAAACTCGATTGATTGTGTAGCAAGCAGTGAATATTGCTTCTGCCCACAATCGTTTGGAGAGTTTTTTACTGTTTAGCATTACTCTGGCCATCTCCTGCAAGGTTCTATTTTTTCTCTCATCAACCCCATTTTGTTCAGGAGTCTTGGGAGCTGAGAACTCATGAGAGATCCCTAGAGATTTACAGAAATCATCATAAACAGTATTCTCAAATTCTTTACCATGATCACTTCTAATTCTCACAATCTTGCCTATATTGCAATCTTTTTCAACTCTCAATTTAATGCACAGATGTAACGCCCCAACTCCTGGAACCGTTACGGTGTGCCTTGTAAACAGTGCTAAACTCGCTAATCGAGTCATTTGACCAAAATCGTGCAACTAAGTATGATTAGCGGTTTAGGGATTAAACATTTTGGTTAAGATGTAACGTTTCACTAGAACGTTTAATATATACATTGGGATCCCGAAAATATAATTTCAGAGTTTATTACAGAAAATATTTACAACAGGCCGTTCTAAGCGGCAAAACAGGGTTCAACCCTAGTTCCACTTTAAACCTCGACCGTGGCGGACGAGCAGCTGCATATGTACACATCATCACCTAAGCTCTTCAACTCAAGGATGGTCCAGCTTCCTCTTGCCTTTACCTGCACCACATAGCACCCGTGAGCCGAAGCCCAGCAAGAAAACATAACACTATACATAAACATTATCAAATGATTATCATTATAATCACATTGAGCGTAAAACTTTCAAACCAATGAGTGAACATCACATGATTCAAGAGGGAGAGTGGCTGCTAGGTAAGCCACTAGCCTCCAAGCACTTATTTCATTCATCAACCCTCGAGGTCGGTCTGGCATTAATGCTCTTTGAGTCATTCAATGCTAATGGTCGATTAGATCTAATCTCCGTTGGCTTGCATGAACCACGCTAAGACCGTCCTGGCTAATAAGTCAGCGCTATGTGACCAGTGTCCAGTATCACTGCCGAACCTGACTCATAAGTCACAGCTTCACAGCTGATACCAACACCTTTGCCAATTCTGACTGATGAGTTAGTGCAACGTGACCAGTGCCCAGTACCACTGCCGAACCTGACTCATAAGTCACAGCTTCACAGCTGATACCAACACCTTTGCCAATTCTGACTGATGAGTCAGTGCAGCGTGACCAGTGCCCAGTACCACTGCCGAACCTGACTCATAAGTCACAGCTTCACAGTTGATACTAGCCCCTTTGCCAAATCTGACTAATTAGTCAGTACCATGCACAAGTAAGCAATGCTACCAATATGTATCTGTTGACGCGGTTCTTCGCCAACAGGTAATTAAGAGAAGAAGAGAAAGGGATTAGTGCTGAAAGTAGAACCGTCACAGATATGAAATCTTAGAGAATGAACTATGTGACTCAAGACACGTTTTTTAAGTGGTTCAAAGGTTAAAATCATTCTACTCCACTAGTCAATATTATTGATGTATTCTGGGTATTTGGTTTACAAAGTATATGGCTCTTCAGAGACTATTTTTTCCAACCCCTATCAACTCCCAGGGTCCCCATATTTATAGGAGAAGGCACCTGGAAGTTGGTAGGGAGGTCATCACGTGACCTTACCATTGGTCATATCAACTCTGTAACATTTATGATTAATTCCTAAACCTGACACATAAGTGTGGTCTAATCAGTATGTAAGGAGATAATGGGCCGCATGGCCCAACCCAGCCGTGGGTGTCTGAATGTGCACGTTCCTGATGCGTGCCCGGAAAGTCAGGGAGATATCGGACACGTGATGTCAGATATAGACACGTTTATCTTGCGTGTGTTGACTTCACAAAGGATCAGGAATCCACGAGCATAAGCTCGCACAACGAGCTGCTTCACTGACCCAACCTTCGGCCTGAAGGACTCCTTCCCCCAGTCTTAGGCAGCATTGGCGAGTTCTTGAGGATACCTCGAGCTAAGTGGGTACGACCTGGAAAACCAGATCTCTGACCTGGGGAGGCTTACGGACTAACCTTGATTAGTCCGAGGCTTGACCTGCTAACCAGCCCGTGGGAAAACCAGGGCGTACAGTATCATATGCCAGTTATCCAAGAATAGGGCATTTAGCATGCTTACTACTAAACAATTGCTAGCATAATCATGATCATACACAAACTCAGAGACTCAAGCTCTGGCCAATCTCATATTCATCACTCATGGCATGCCCTAATCATATGTTTCTCGTGCATCACATGCATCACACTTAATCATCCAGCATGCCTCAATCATAATCATATGCAAATGGGCAAGATTTCCAGGCATTCATTATGCTATCAATGTTTACATTTAAACACCCAACATGCATCAAGAATAGCCATGCATGTCATACTCAATAGCCGACCAACATGCATCATACTAGCCATGCATGTCATGCTCAATAATCAACCAACATGCATCCATAATAGCCATGCATGTCACATATACACAAGGTGCAGTTTTCTTACCCTGGGTTCGAGCGAGAATTAATTAAAGAAACGACCTTTCAGAACGATCAGCTTTCAGTCCTTTAGCGGTCACCTAGTCATAACCAAACATAAGGTAACATCAATAAAAATGATCAACTTAAGTTCCCAAATCAATATCTAGCCTCCGGGACATCAATTCCCACTTAACTGGGTACTAGGTACAACCCTGAGGCTTAAGGCTTGAATTCCCAAGCTAAAAACCCCTTCTTTGGCAGAAATGACCTTAAGGGCCGCGGCCCTCCTTGGCCATGCCGCGGCACGCCCCTCAAACAGAGGCGCCCAAACCCAGCCTACTCCAAGGGCCGCGGCTCTCCCTGACCATGCCGCGGCGCAACCTCCAGTTCAGCCAAAACCCTTGTTTTTCTTCCCTAGCGTTTTCTCTTAGAACCAACCCTTCAAACCAAGTTTAAACACCACTAAAACTGCCAATACAACCCCTAAACTTGATCTATAACACTCCCTTAGCAAGACCCAAGATAAACCCTAATCAAAACTTCCATTAATTCCAACTAACCACCAAGAAATCACAAGCTGAAATTTAACACCAAAACAGAATATAACCATACTTTCATGGCTGAGTTTCCTTACCTCAAGCTTGGTTTTCAACCCCCTTCAATGGCTGAATCAAGTCCCTAAGCTCAAACCTTGATTTCCTAGCTTGTTCCCTCAAGTTGGCTCTCAAAATTCCAAAGGAAGAAGGAAGAGAAATGGTGCATGGTGAGGGAGAGAGATGAGGATAAAGATGCTCTGTTTTTTAAACGATTCTACAGCTTTCTAAAACTCAAAAGCTGAAACCAATCCTTAAGGTCAAAAGACCATAATGCCCCTAGGCCAATTTAAAAACTTCTAAGCACTCCCAAGGGTAAATTCGTCATTTCCAACCTATACCGTTAATTATAATTAATGCTCTCCAATTCCCGCTATTCTCAATATTCCCAAATACCAATAAATCATATCCCATTACCCTTTAATTCTCGGTAATGCTCTAGTCATTAAATTCACCCCGAGACTCACCCCGAGCCCCGAACTTAAACCCGTTATGACTAGACCGAACACTTACTTCTCATGATCGTCTCATGTCGAAAAGCTCGAACCAATCCACCTATAATGTGGTAAAAATTATAATTCACCCATATGCATAAAATTACACAATCACGCCCCGAACTGCCAAATTACCAAAATGCCCTTGCATTTAAAATATAAGCCCATATGCATGCATTCACCATCATATAATAATATAATTCACATAAACATGCATATACTCATTAAATATCATAATAAATTAATTATGGCCCTCCCAGCCTCCTAATCAAGGTCCTAAACCTTATTAGGAAATTTGGGGCATTACAACAGATTTTTGAAAGCATCAAACGTGTCTGATTTTTCCCTTAAGAAGTCAACCCAAGTAAAACAAGAAAAATCATCAACACACACAAAGATATACCTTTTTCCATTAATACTTTCAACTTGACTGGGACTCATGAGATCCATGTGCAAAAGTTCAAGAACTTTTGAAGTATTGATTCCCGTGATAGTTGTGTGGGAGTTTTTTAATTGTTTCCCTAACTGACATGGTTCACATTTACCTGCAGATTCTCTACCCAACTTGGGTAAACCACGAACTAATCCTGCACTTGCAATCTTTTTTAAACTTTTGAAATTTATATGGCCCAGTTTCTCATGCCATAAATCAGTGGTATTACTTATAGCCGAGTAACATGTGAGAGTTGGCGAAAGAGTATAGCAATTATCAATGGATCTATATCCTTTCAATATACTCACGCCATTTTGATCAACAACATTGCAATCATCACGAGAAAAATTTACTGTGAAGCCTTGATCACAAATTTGACTTATACTAATTAAATTAGCCTTAAGTCCTTCAACAAGTAAAACATTTCTCAATTTTGGTAAACCATCAAGACTTAGAGTGCCTTTTCCAATAATATTACCTAACATACCATCACAAAAGGTTACTCCACCACATTTCATAGATTTGAAATTGGTGAGTATATTTGTGTTTAACGCCCAAAATGTGACTACACTAAGCGGTAGTTGTAGTAAGATCGGGCAGTCGATCCACAAGGAGGTAACCTAAAATCAAAAGGTTAGTAGAAAATAACACAAAAAGTTAGTAACAAGAAGTAAATAAAATTGTAAATGGAAAGATGTTTGAGATTTTGGTATTGTATTTTGATAAAGTGATGAAATAAGATAAGTGAAATAAAGGTAAGATGTAATCAAGAGTTTGAGAAAATGAAAGGTTTCAAGAATCATCCATATGCTTGTTTAGTTACTTGATTACTTGATTTACAAAAAAACACAAGTAAATAGTTCACATCCCAACATTTACTTGGAAAATCTAACATTAAAGTCCATAGTTTTTCTAACAAAAGTTCATTTGAGTTATAAAGTTCTTTACTTTTAAAGCACAATGTTAATCTTATGAAAAATCTAAAAATGACAAAATACCTAAGGGCAATAATGCAATAGAAGATTAGACATAAAATTATGTATCAATATTACTTTTACTAATTAGAAGCACATAGAAAGAGCATGACTAATCCTATATACTATTAGCATAAGTAAATAAAGATAACAAAATAAAGATAGAGATGAAAGAACATAAATAACTCAAATATATTACATTAAGAACATAGTAAATCAAAGTAGCAAAATAACATCACTTGCGTATGGAATCATCCCTAACCTTCCTAGGAAGATTAGGCCATTATGCTCATAATTCTCACAAAATTCTAAGAAGAAAATATGAGAAGAAAGTGAGTGGAAATTTTGCTATAGTTTCTCTACTCTCAAAATTACATACCAAATGTGAATAAAGTGTCCATATTTATTGTAACGACCTCCTTTCTTAACATACATATATAGTGTAAAAACAAATTTTAACCTAAATACGACAATACTGAAATTCTGAATTTACAAAAACTTCATTAAACAATACATAAATAATGTTTATAACCTCAAACCACACAATACTCACAACCAAATAAAAACTTTATCTTACATACAAATCTTAATACTTTTATAAATCATTTTCGTGGCGTTACTACACCTTAACGTAGAAATGAAAATGTATCCAACTGATAAATTGAAAAGCTTTATGTAAATTACAAAGTTCATGAAATACTTTTAAAGCTTTAAGTAAATGATAAAGTTCACAAAATACTTTTAATGAAATATAATAAAACCAAGTTTCTTGTTTATTTATAAAATAGCATAGCAGAACTCCACTCCCTTCAGGTCAGCCCCATATGTACAGTCATGTTGGCTCCACGTATACTCATCAACAATTTATATTTGGGGTCTCTTACCTACAATACAAAACATTATCTGATGAGCTAAGGCTCAGTAAGTAGAATAACTACCTCATATGCATTAAAATAAACATGCAACATGCTATGTATTTTCTTTCTTTCACTTTCCTTTCTTTTGGGCCCTAGAGGATGCTGCTGCCGGCATTACATAGGGAATCACATTCCCACCTGAACATAAACATGATAATAGGGAATTTCCCTCATAAACATTCATCATATAGGGACGTACATCTCCCTCCTTACATTTTTGGGACTTAGGTCTCCCAAGCAGCACCTCTACTTTAACGTTTTCAATAACTTGTCTGTGAACATTAAGCGTGCTTATGCATAATATAACATTCTTGAAAATAACTTATGCATAAGAACAATATGACAGATTAACATATAAAGCATATAAATGCACATAAGACACATAAAATACTTGTATTGTAGATGAGGATTCTACTTACCTTGCGTCTTGATAAAACAATCAAAATTGTTAGCTTCCTGATAAAAACACAAACTATTAAATTACATAAAATCTACATTATGAAATGTTAGCTTAATATTGTTATTATCCCATTTTTCCTGTTTTAGTGCTTATTTTATGTCCAGGCGTATGGTCATACTATAGTTGTCCATGACAAGGTCCTGATCTAAAAGTCGTGGTCATGGTCATACTGAAAAGTCCAGGTCATAATACTTGTCCATAATAATAGGGAATAAGGTCATAAGAGTCCATAATAATAGTCCAAAGTATGACCATAGCCTATATAAGTTTACTATTATGAGGATACATAAAAAAAATAGTTCATATTTCAATTTTGGCATTTGTAAAATATGACGACATGGTAAAATAATCCATATATAAATTTTAGCATTTTAATGGCATAGTAAAGTAATCTATATAAATTTTGGCATTATAATGGCATGGTAACATAATCCATATATAAATTTGGCATTATAGTAAAATAATCTATATATAAATTTTTGGTATTATAACGGCATAGTAAAATAATCTACATATAACTTTTGGCATTATAACGTCATAGTAAAATAATCTATATATAAATTTTGGCATTATAACGGCATAGTAAATTAATCTATATATAAATTTTTGCATTATAACGGCATAGTAAAATAATCTATATATAAATTTTGGCATTATAACGGCATAGTAAATTAATCTATATATAAATTTTTGCATTATAACGGCATAGTAAAATAATCTATACATATATAATAACTAAATAACTGAAAAGAAAGGCTCGGGAAGAGCTTACCTAAAAGGCTAGCGTTATGGACAGAACTTCGCCTAGATCTCCGAGGTTTAGAACTTTAGAAGGATGTTAAGAATATTTTTGGGTAGAGTAAGAGAAAGGAAATGAGGTTTTTGTGATTTCAAGATGAGTTTTGGAAGGGCTATTTATAGGAAAAACTTGGGATACTATTCTAATAAAATATTAAAAATAATAAGCATAGTGGAATAATAACATATTCAAAATATCAAGCATAGCAATTTGCTTAAGTCATCAATGTGTCACTACTGCATCAACATGTGGAACCCATGGGGTGGACCCCGCTGTGGGACCCATGTGGACCCTACTGTGGGACCCTTGCGGACCCCACTGTGGGTCCCACTATGAATAGTACCGGGTGAATAGTAAAAAATGAAAATTTCTCAATCTTCTTATATTACTTAGTCTAGCATTTTTGACTCACAAACTTTTCTGAAAAAGTTTCTCTAACACCCATAAATTAATTATTCCCACCTATTGGTTACTTCAACAACTTAGAATTGTTAAAATCTCATAATAGAAAACAACTACACCCCCAACGGTCATGAACACTATTCACCAACGGTCATAAACAGCTAGTTTTTGTCCTATAAATACTTGTTCCTTCAACCATTTATTTGCACAACTTCTTCACCTCTTAACCTTCTATAAAAATTCATCATCAAAACATGAATTTCTCTTTATTTTTCATAACTTTAGTGATTGTTTGCTTGTATTTAGCATCATTCTATGGGTATTATACTAATGAAATGCCCATGAATGTTATAGTTGCATATTCATTAGTTATTCTTCCACTTTACTTAATAGCTCTAACATTCGGTTAGCATTGTAATGCACTCAAAAATGAATAAAAAATATCTTCTCTTATCTTTCATAATTGTTATAATTTGTAAAAAGAAAATGGGAGTTACATTTATAGATGGAGAGAAGGACTAAAAAGAAATTAAATAACAATTTGGGGTTTACAAAATAAATCTGAAATATTAATAATAAAATATGATTTTGAAAAATCAAATCTTATTATTAATATTAACCTAGCTATTTTGGTGTATGGTCAAAATGTTCTTTTTCAAAAACACCAAAAATTATGAGCTTTGAAGCTTAAAGTGGTAAATTTGCAAGGCCCAAAGTGCTTAAAAGTTGGGCTGGGAGTACAATGGCAGCTGGGAAAAAAAATGGACCGGAGTTGGTTAAGGGAGTGAGATGCTGCACGCGGCCCGAGGCGCACACCCATAGCTGCTGCAGGCGGCTGACAGGCGTTAGGTGGCAGGTGGCAGGCAGCTGACAGGCGTCAGATGGCAGGCGGCTCGGCTGGCGGCTGGCTCGGCGGCTGTGGCTTGGCTGTGGGCTTGGAACCGTGGGCCTCCATTGGGCTTCAAATGAAACAAAAAAAAGAAGTTAACTACAATAATATCATTTTTCAGCTCTCATTTTTCAAGTTTAATTCTTTTCTTTTCTTTTCTATATTTTTTTTTCTTTTAATTAGGCTCAAATGCATTATAATTCATATAAAATATTTTTAAATTAAATTAAAACTAATATTTTCCATTTAAAGAATATATCATAATAAATTCAAGAAAATATTATTCAAAACTTAATTTAATTTGAACTTAAACTTGATAAAATGACATCTTTTAAGCACTAATCACAACCCCCAACCAGCTTATTGCTAGTCCCTAGCAGTTCAAGCGAAAAAGAAAATTGTTAAGTTGAATAATCAAGTCAAACCAAGCAAAATCATCTAAGTATTTTCAAATTATCAGCAAGAAGTCAGAAATTACTATCTAAGCTACTATAGTTGCGATTTCAGAGTTGTGTGTGTGTGCACCAAACCATATTCTTTTTCTCACAAGCCATAACACAAATAGTATCGAAAAATCTCAAAAGTATAAAGATCTCAACTCCAAATTCCTCACGGGCATCGAAAGTATTGTATGGGAAGGATTACACTCTTGGAGTTGGAAATGTAACAATTTACGCTCAATTGAGAAAAGATAAACTTTTTAGGACAAGCAATTTGAACAAATATTGATCACAAGATAGGCAAATCAACTTATTAGAATTCAAATGACAAACAACCTTTGGGATTTACATGAGAAAACTCTAAGAACAAAATGACAACTAATTAGAAATGATAAATAAGACAATGAACTATAATGATAATTTTTTTTTTAATACAATTACACAATAATAGAAGGAAGTGTTGCTCTTGTTCTCTTTTTTTTTTATCTTTTTTTTTTCTATTATTTTTTTTCTTTTGTTTTTTTTTTTAATTTTTTTTTTGACAAGAGACAACACAAAAATAAAAAGGAAATTACAAATACAATACAATAAATAGAACACAAATTTATTACAAAGACTTTTCTTAAATGAAAAATACCCCTCTAGTAAATGTCATGTTTTAAATTCCAAATATGTGACTTTACCAACTCAAATGATCAATAAAAATTCAAAAAGTTGTTTTCTCAACTCTCACAACTCACCAAGAAATGAAAAACTTTAAACTTTAAATTTCTCTCAACTATTTGTGTTAACAACCAATTTATTTATCGTATGTTTGGAAAGTGCACAAAAGAACTCTGAAAATCACTTCTTAATAGCTAAATATAGTAAGAACTGACTCAAACCAACAAATTCTACTCATGCTTGGATAATGTTGAAAAAATTTGACTTAAAAATTCAACAAGACAATAATGTTTTCCAAATGACTGCTAATGACATAACAATAAGATTTTACAAATGAAAGCCAATGCATGTTCACCACCCCCAACCAAAAATTAGACAGTGTCCTCAATGTCAAAATGAATAAGCAATAAAAAAGATAAGGAAAGAGAACACCTGGATGATGACCATGTCCATGAGGTGAGAGCGAAAATAGCCTGGTAACAAAACCCCAAAACAAAATACAAAAACGAAAAGCATACAAAAATAAAAGAAAGACAGAAAAATAAAGCTAATGAAAAATAAAAATAAAAAGAACAACAATAAACCATTCAGAACGCCAGAGTGTATAGATTGGGTCCTTAAGAAGGACCTCTTCAACATGACTCACACTCTCAATGTAATGCTTTAGCCGTTGGCCATTGACGCGAAAAATTCTCCCATCGGTTGGATCCTCGACCTCCACCGAACTGTTGGGGAATACATGCTTTACTACAAATGGGCCAGTCCATCGCAATCGCAGTTTACCGGGATGCAAGTGCAAGCGAGAGTCATACAGATGCACTTTTTGATTTGGCTCAAAGTGTTTTCGCAGGATTTGTTTGTCGTGAGCGATTTTCAATTTTTCCTTATAAATCCTGGAATTGTCATATGCATCGTTTCTCAACTCCTCAATTTCGGACAACTTGAGTTTGCGATTGATACCTGCGGCATTCAGATCAAAGTTTAGGGCTTTGATAGCCCAGTATGCTTTATGCTCGAGCTCGACAGGTAAATGACAGGCTTTGCCAAAGACAAGCCGATAGGGAGACATCCCAAGAGGGGACTTGAAAGCAGTGCGGTATGCCCAAAGAGCGTCTAGAAGTCGTGTAGACCAATCTTTGCAGTCGGGATTTACCGTCTTTTCCAGAATGTGTTTTATCTCCCTATTGGCTAACTCGGCCTGACCATTGGTCTGTGGATGATAGGCATTTGCAACTTTATGAAGTACACCGTACTTGCGCATAAGAGCCTCAAAGGATCGGTTGCAAAAATGAGTGCCTTGATCACTGATGATAGCGCGAGGGGTACCGAACTGGGATAACACATTTTCTTTCAAGAATTTGACAACTGTAGCGTTATCATTGGTTCGACATGGTACAGCCTCGACCCATTAGGAAACATAATCCACAGCGAGGAGAATGTAAAGGTAGCCAAAAGAAGGTGGAAATGGTCCCATAAAGTCTATCCCCCAACAATCAAATATTTCGATAACAAGAATTGGGTTCAAGGGCATCATGTGCCGACGGGATAAGGATCCTAACTTTTGGCACCTTACACAAGAACGACAGAAATCATTGGTGTCTTTAAACAAGGTGGGCCAGTAAAGGCCGCATTGTAAGATTTTTGCAGTGGTTTTCTTCACAGAGAAGTGACCACCACAAGCATCATTGTGGCAAAAATTCAGCACACTAGACACCTCATCATCGTGGATGCATCTTCGCATGATTTGGTCGGGGAAATACTTGAATAAGTATGGGTCATCCCAAAAGAAATTGCGCACCTCGACCAGAAATTTGCGTTTGTCTTGTGAACTCCATTCAGATGGGAGTTCACCTGTTACTAAGTAGTTTACAATGTGAGCGTACCACGGCAACTTAGCAACAGAAAGCAATTGTTCATCGGGGAAATCATCATGAATAGGTGGATCGTCAGCGGGATCGCTGAATTCAAGTCGAGACAAGTGGTCCGCGACGACATTTTCAACACCTTTCTTGTCTTTGATTGTTATATCAAATTCTTGCAGGAGAAGGATCCACCGTATTAATCGCGCCTTAGCATCCTTTTTGGAAAGGAGATACTTAAGGGCGGAGTGATCTGTGAAGATCGTAATAGGTGATCCAATCAAATAAGAGCGGAATTTGTCAAGGGCAAAGACAACGGCAAGCAACTCTTTTTCAGTAGTTGAATAGTTCATTTGGGCACTATTGAGAGTTCGGCTTGCATAATAGACAACAAAGGGTTTCCCCTCCCTTCGTTGTCCTAGCACAGCTCCCACAGCAAAGTTGCTGGCGTCACACATGATCTCGAAAGGAAGACTCCAATCGGGTGATTGAATGATGGGAGCGGAAGTGAGCGAATTGACAAGCGCTCGGAATGATTCCTCACACTTAGGTGTCCACTCAAATGTAACATCGTTGGCTAGGAGGTTGCTCAGCGGACGAGCAATCATTGAAAATTTTTGTATGAACCTCCTATAGAAACCAGCATGACCAAGAAATGACCTAACATCTTTGACAGTCTTAGGAGTCGGCAGGTTGGAGATAAGGTTGACTTTGGATTGATCAACCTCAATTATTTTTTCAGAAACAATGTGACATAAGACTATGCCAGAAGGTACCATGAAGTGGCATTTCTCCCAATTGAGGACAAGTCCCTTCTCGATGCATCGTTTTAAAACAGCTTCAAGATGAAGAAGACATGTCTCGAAGGAGTTGCCAAAAACGGTTAGGTCATCCATGAATACTTCCATTGATTTTTCAATCATGTCACTAAAGATGCTCATCATGCATCTTTGGAAAGTAGCTGGTGCATTACACAAGCCAAATGGCATACGCCGGAAGGCAAACGTGCCAAATGGACAAGTGAAAGTGGTCTTATCTTGATCCTCCAATGCAATCTCAATTTGATAATAGCCAGAATAACCATCAAGAAAGCAATAGAAAGGATGACCAGCTACGCGTTCAAGGATTTGATCAATGAATGGGAGTGGAAAATGATCTTTTCGGGAGGCGGCATTCAATTTTCTATAATCAATGCACATGCGCCACCCCGTCACCGTTCTTGTGGGGACAAGGACCCCTTTTTCGTTTTGGATAACGGTGACACCAGATTTCTTGGGCACAACTTGAGTAGGACTTACCCATTTGCTATCTGCTACCGGGTAAATAATACCAGCATCTAGCAATTTCAAAACTTCATTTTTTACAACTTCTTTCATCGTGGGGTTCAGTCGCCGCTGAGGGTCTCTTCGGGGAATGGGTTCATCCTCCAGATTGATTCGATGGGAGCAAATTAACGGGCTAATACATTTGATATCAGCAAGCGTCCAACCTATCGCAGATTTATGCGTTCGCAGTAGCTCGAGTAACTGCAATTCTTGAGAATTTTGAAGGTTGGATGAGATGATAACTGGAAAGGTTTCACCGTCTCCCAAGAAGGCATGTTTCAAACCCTCAGGAAGTTGGGTCAATTGAACAGTTGGAACCTCTTCGGTTGAAGTTTTCGGTTGTGCCCTCTCGCAAGGTAGCTCTTCAAAGCGAGGTTGCCAAAACTGAGTCCTTCTATTGCGTGAGTCTATGCGATCTGATATTGCAAGAGTAGACTCAATAGAGTTCGGACTTTCGATGTCGGACAGAAGGAGGAGTTCATCAAGATAATCAAAATTGTTGCGCAATTGAACCTCCTCGGGAATTAAAGAGTCAATCATGAATGTTTGATAGCATTCATCATCTTCTCGGGGTTGTTTCCCGATGTGGAAGATATTGACTTCAAGAGTCATGTTTCCAAACGATATCTTCATTAGACCATTCCGAAAATTGATCAAAGCATTTGCAGTAGCAAGGAATGGTCTTCCGAGGATAATAGGAATTTTAGACTCCATGTTCACCATAGATTGGGTATCAAGAATAAGAAAATCCACGGGGTAATAGAATTTTTCAATTTGAACCAATACATCCTCAACGATACCCCTAGGCTTTTTGGTGGAACGATCAGCAAGCTGTAGTACAACAGATGTTGGCTTCATTTCTCCAAGACCGAGTTACGAGTATACAGAATAAGACATGAGATTGACACTCGCGCCAAGATCAAGTAAGGCTTGGCTGACTTCATGGGTCCCAATTTGGCAAGAAATGGTGGGACAACCGGGATCTTTGTATTTTGGCGGTGTCTTTTGTTCAATCACCGCACTCACTTGCTCGGTCAAGAAAGTAGTCTTCTTGACATGGTGCTTCCTTTTTGCAGTACAAAGATCCTTGATGATTTTGGCATAAGCGGGCACTTGTTTAATGATGTGAAGCAAAGGAAGATTAATCTTCACTTGTGTCAAGTGCTCAAGGAGTTCAGCTCGGTTATCAAGAAGTTTCCCAGCAGGTTTCAAAGCCTGGGGAAATGGTATTTTTGGAGTGGCATTGAGTGGTGGATTTTCAGGAATGACTTTTGGAATACTGGGAGAATTGGATTTTATGGGTGGGTCTGGAAAATTTTTACCGCTTCTCGTCGTGATGGCATTCACTTCCTTGACGTTTTGATCATTTGAATTTGAAGATTGGGCCATGTGTTGGCCTTGAACATTGAATTTCGGTTGGGACAGAAGTTTGCCTTTTTCAAGAATGGCCAAGGATTCAGTCAATTTTGAGAATTGACATTTCATTTCCTTGATTTCTTCCATCATTTGGCGATTCAGTTTGGATTGTTCCTCCATGAATGCATGAAGAGTATTCTCGAGAGAATTTTGTTGTGGATGAGCATTGTAATGAGGTGCAGAATACGCCTTTGATAGTTGAACTTGTTGCTCATTTCTCCATTGGCCTCCAGACGATTGAGCTTGGTTGGAATCTCTCCAACTGAAATTTGGGTGGTTTCTCCAACCAGGGTTGTACGTATGGGAGAATGGCTTGTTATATGCCCCTAAGGCATTGCATTGCTCCTCATAAACCCCCCTCATTTCATTCAAAGCTAAGCAATCCTTAGCTAAGTGCTCCGTCCCTCCACAAACAAAGCAAGGTTCTTGCGGTTCCGCTTGAGCGATCATGTGCGACTTTTGCCCATTTTTCTTCATTAAGACCTCAAACTGATTTTTCAAAGCTTCGAGTTGGGCCTTAATACTATCCTCTTCTCGAAGTTGATAGATCCCAGATGGTTTGTGTCGGTTGGTGCTGTCAGTAGCACTTGGACCAGTCCAGGTGTGAGACTTTTTTGCAGTTTCTTCGAGATATTCAAGAGCACGTCTGGTTTTTTTTCGAGGAATTCACCATTGCATAGCATTTCTACAAACTGGCACTCACGACTCGTGAGGCCTTCATAGAAGTAACTGACCAAGCGCCAGTTCTCATAGCCATGGTGCGGGCACTGATTTAACAGATCTTTGAATCTTTCCCAGACTTGATAGAACGTTTCATTGTCTTTTTGGGAAAATGTGGAAATCTGTCGTTTTAGACTGTTGGTCTTATGGTTGGGGAAGTGTTTCAGAAAGAAAGATTTGGTCATCTCCTCCCATGTTCCAATCGACCTAGGTCTCAAAGAATACAACCAGCTTTTGGCTTTGTCCTTCAAGGAGAAAGGGAAGAACTTCAGTCGCACAGCATCGGCATTGTCGGCTCGGTTATAGAACGTGGCTACCACCTCCTCGAATTCTCTGATATGCACGTATGGGCTTTCGTTTTCCATTCCATGAAATGTAGGCAAGAGTTGAATCATGCCAGGTTTAAAATCTAATGCGGGCATATTAGGAGGGAAGATAATGCATGAAGGCGTGGAAGTGCGAGTAGGATGGAGGTAGTCATTGAGAGTTCTTGGTTGGATTTCATCATTGCGAGCCATTGCGAATGGGTTATTATCAGCGAAAGTTTATGGAGAAGCAGGATTGGTGGAAGGAGTTCCGGTAGGAGTGGCAGATGAATTGGAAGAAGTGTCACTGGAAGTTTCGTGATGATTCATCCACTCTCGGAAATCGGAATTAGATTTATTTTATGTTTCCC
This sequence comes from Humulus lupulus, assembly GCF_963169125.1. Classification (NCBI taxonomy): domain Eukaryota; kingdom Viridiplantae; phylum Streptophyta; class Magnoliopsida; order Rosales; family Cannabaceae; genus Humulus; species Humulus lupulus. The sequence continues at coordinate 24,520,049 of NC_084795.1, forward strand.
CCTTTTTTTTTAATTTATTTTTTTGATTTTTTTTGTTAAACTTGTTCCCAGGTAGATTTGGAGGTTTTCGGGCGATCTCCAACGCCTTACTAGAACTCCCCGAGGTTACTGAGTAAGTATGGTGGATCACAAGTCAACCTTTTCGACCAAACAACCTTTAAGCAAAGTGAAATTGCTTATTTTGACAAAACAAGCTTGGTTTTCTTATAGTAATAAGTTCAACAATGTAATAGTGCAAAGGTAGATGCTCGAAATGTTCCCAGGCCGATTGGGAAGGTTGCCAAGGTACCGCTTTAGACCCACACTTGCCTAGACAGAACTCCCCGAGGTTCCCAGGTAAGTGTGGAGGGTAACGCTATCACAAACCTTATTTAACAACCAATCTTTCTAGACAGAACAATATCGGTTTCTACCATTTGTAATATTACACAATTGTTCCCAATACTAAGCGTTTTATGATTGAAATTTTATAAACAATTTTATGCAATTTTATGTTTTTTTTTTAAACCTAAATTCTAAGGAAAACTAAGGCAAAGGAAAATAAAAACCTAAACTAAGCAACAAAATAAAAAAAACACAAAATATAAAATAAAGAAAAGTAACTTAAAGCAACAAGAAAAGTAACCGCTTTGAGAGGTTTGTTGGGTGTGACTAGGAAGCTTCTCAGATTAAAGCATGTGCTGAAAGTGTTCAATAGGAGAGAATTTGGTGATATTGAACAAAGTTTTCACTTGGCTAAAAGTGATTATCAGTTGGCTCTCACTAAAGCTCAAGCTACTCCATCAGATTTAGTTGCTCAGGAGGCTGAAAAAACTGCAGCTTTTCATTATCAAGAGCTTGCTGAAAGGTACCGTAGTTTCTTAATACAAAGGAGCAAAATTACTTGGTTACAGAAAGGGGATGATAATAATGCTTATTTCCATGGTTGCATTAAAAAAACGAAGGGAGGAGAATCGTATTGTCTCCTTTATGAACGAACAAGGGGAAATAGTTGAAGATTATGGGGCAGTAGTTCAGCATTTTTTGAGTCATTTTCGTGGTTATATGGGCAGTGCTAGTTCAGCTGATGGTTCTTTTAATGCTAAGTGTATGGAGTATGGATTTATCTGAGTATAGAACAGCAGCTAAACTTGACTAGAAGTTTTAGCAAATCTGATGTAAAAAAGGCCCTCTTCAGCATTTCTAGTGTAAAAAGCCCAGGCCCAGATGGATTTGGGGCTGAGTTTTTCAAAACTATGTGGATGGATTTTGGAGATGAAATCTCTACAGCTGTTTTGGAGTTCTTTCGAGATGGGAGGATACCTGAATCTCTTAATGAAACTATGATTGCTCTGATTCCTAAAACAGGTAATCCCAGCCGAGCAGTTGATTACAGGCCTATAGCTTGCTGCAACACTCTATATAAATGTATCTCCAAAATGATATGCAGCAGGTTATCGGAGGTTCTTCCTCATTTGATTAGTCAAAACCAAGGTGCCTTTGTTAGAGGGAGATCGTTAGCTCATAATATACTCATCTTTCAAGACTTGATCAAGAACTATAATAGGAAAAACTCTTCTCCTAGGTGTGCTCTGAAAATAGATCTAAGCAAGGCTTATGATACAGTTGACTGGTGCTTCCTTGAGAACTTACTCATTGGGTATCGTTTTCCAATCCGCTTCATTCAATGGGTTATGGTCTGTCTGCGGGGTACTTCTTATGTTCTGGTGATGAATGGTAGATTACAGGGAGGTTTCAAGGGTGTTAAAGGCCTTCGTCAGGGGGATCCTGTTTCTCCTTTGCTTTTTGTTTTGATCATGGAATATCTCACGAGGTTGCTTCAGTTGGGTGCTCATCATCATCAAGAGTTTCGTTATCACCCTTTGTGTAAAAGCCTCAAGATTATTAATCTTTGTTTTGCTGACGACTTAGTTGTTTTTTGCAAGGCTAATTGTGGCTCGGTCCAGGTGCTTAAGCAGGTATTCGAAGAGTTTGGCAACAGCACTAGTTTGAGGGCTAATTCGAGTAAGTCCCAGGTGTTTCTTGGAGGGGTTTCGGTGGCAGACAGGCACCAGCTTCTGAGTTTATTGCAGCTGGAAGAGGGAACTTTCCCTCTCAAGTACCTGGGGGTTCCAATGCGTCCTACTAAGTGGAGAATGGCTGACTGTGATGAAATCCTTAAAAAGATCAAGTTAAGACTTCATACTTGGGCTAGCCGGCATCTGTCTTATGTAGGGAGAGTTCAATTAATAACTTCTGTTTTGTTGGGGCTGAGGAATTATTGGATGAATATTTTCATTCTTCCTCAAAGCATTGTTAAAGAGATTGATAAGCTGTGCATGTGGTTTCTTTGGGGCAATAATGGTTCTAGAAGCAATTTCCACCTTACTTCTTGGACTACTGTTTGTCTGCCGAAAAGGCTTGGAGGGTTGGGTTTTGGTGAGGGATCAAAGTGGAACAAAGCTATGCTAGCTAAGTATGTTTGGGAGATCAGTAACAAGCCTGATATGCTTTGGGTAAAATGGATAAATTCTGTTTATTTAAAGGGACAACAGTTCTGGCAGTACAAACTCAAGATTGATACCAGCTGGTATTGGAGGAAAATTTGTTTGCTGAGGGAAGTTTTTTCTCAATCTGACATTGCAGCTGCTGTTAGACAGGGAAGGTTTAAAGCTGGTTTGTTGTATCTGAAATGTATTCAGATGGATCCGATCAGCTACCATAAGTTTGTCTGGAACAGAACTAGTGGGCCAAAACATAGATTTATCACTTGGCAAGCGGTGAATGGCAGGTTGTTAACTCGGGACCACCTGAACAGAGTGCTTGGCCAGCTTGAGAGCACTCTCTGCCCAGTTTGTGAGTCTGTTACCGAAAACCATGAGCACCTGTTTTTTGTTTGTAATTTTTCCCAGATGGTTGCCCGTCTGGTGCATAGATGGCTGGGTTGCTGTTGGCCTTTGAGGTTCAGTGATTGGTCTCAATGGATTGGGAATATGAGAAGTGATGTTACTGCTATGATTGTGGCTGTTGCCTTTTCTGCATCAGTGTATTATATCTGGTTTAATAGGAATTCTTGTTATTTTAATCATTTTTCTTATAGTGCTGAGTGTATAGTTGAAAGGATAAAAACTGATATTGCCCATGGCCTCGCTGGAGCGCCCTCGGCGTCGCACCCACATGGCCTCGCTGAAGCGCCCTCGGCGTCGCGCCCATGGCCTCGCTGGAGCGCCCTCGGCGTCGCGCCCACATGGCCTCGCTGAAGCGCCCTCGGCGTCGCGCCCGTGGCCTCGCTGGAGCGTCCTCGGCTCCGCGCCCGCATGGCCTCGCTGGAGCGTCCTCGGCGTCGCACCAGTGGCCTCGCTAGAACATCCTCGGCGCCGCGCCTACATGGCCTCGCTGGAACATCCTCGGCGTCGCGCCCATGGCCTCGTAGCCTCGCACCTCAGCAGACGTTCGGCCCCGTGCCCCGAGCGAGTCACACCATCACATAGCCACGAGGGGGAGGGCCTCATCAGCAGCTAGGGAGCTGCGTCGTCAATAGGCCTTCCAAGGGGCTCTCACGAGGGAGTAGAAGCCACGCCACCTGGTGGCCACGCGAGTGAAGTCATGCATCAAAATAGCCGCCCCACCAAGGGGGTCGCAAGGAAGGCCTTTCGCCACATATCCTTAGACATCCGTCAAGGCCACATGCCTATGGCCTATGCTCATGGGTGACCTCGGGGTGTTTCAGGCATCTCATGTCAAGGACCTGAGACCCCCACCTCACGCCACGACCATTATACTCACCAAGGGTCCCACTCCTTACACCTCGAGATCCCTATGTTCAGGGGATCCCTTACGAGTCGAGTGAGACATATTTGTACGACCAAGTACTAAGTACGGATACCAGTGCCAGTGGGACTGCTGGGACCAGAGTCATGGTCCGTACGTCTACGGCCATAGGTCAGAGCCGACACTGCTACCTCCTGCGCCACTACGCCTGCCACCACTCATCAGACATGGGTACAGACAAGTAGTGGAGGCATTCTCCTGACACCTGCTCCAGTGCTGGATGTACAACCCCAACCTCTGAAGCCACTATCCTGCCAGAGTACTTATGTACCACTTGGTCTCCTGGACCACCATGTATCCCAGGCCATCAGAGCCTACTATAAAAAGGACCCTTCTCCCACATGGGAGGGGGTTGGAAAATTCATTGTAAGCAGAGGCTATTGAGAAATATACCAAGACTTGCTCCATCATTTACCTGTGTTTACTTTTCCTTAAAGTTTATTCTCAGTTCTTATATAAACATCACCTGACTTACCTTTGAGTTTTCCGATCTAATTTCGTTGACGAGATTTCACCGTCAACAATAATAATAAAAACAAAAACTATACTACCACAATATTTACACCAACAAAAATACAAATAAGGTTACTAACATTTTTTTGTAGAAATTTATTGTGAAGCCTTGATCACAAATTTGACTTATACTAATTAAATTAGCCTTAAGTCCTTCAACAAGTAAAGCATTTCTCAATTTTGGTAAACCATCAAGACTTAGAGTGCCTTTTCCAATAATATTACCTGACATACCATCACAAAAGGTTACTCTACCACATTTCATAGATTTGAAATTGGTGAGTATATTTGCATCACCTGTCATATGTCTAAAGCATCCACTATCAAAATACCAAGAATTAGAGGCACGAGATTTATGACAAGTAAAAGCAGCAAGACAAGTTTTTCTTGCTTTTTCAACCCAAACACATTTTGAAGGTTTTCTGACAACATGTTTTGTTTTACTATAATGATTTAAATAATTATTTTTGAAAAAATTCATCATAGTAAAACATCTGGGCCGGATGTGCCATTTCACTCCACAAAAATGACATATTGGAATGAACCGTTCTGTGTTGGTTCTTTTGAGAAAATTGGTCTGTTTAACAGATGTGGAAACAGATTTGCTTTTTGTCGAATCAACTGTTTGAGATGTACCTGCAGAAACGTTAGCGGATGCAACAGAATGTATTCCAGATTTCACAAAAATGGTTTTTTCTTTTGATTTAAAACCATTAGATCCTAATCCAGAAAAATTACCAGCTTTTTGACCTGCATCAATAACATCATCCAAAATCCTAGAATTTGGATTAAGCATTTTAACACCTTTAATCATGTGATTAATTTCATTTGCTAATCTCTTATTTTCACAATCTTTTGCAATAATTTTTTCTTCAAGATTCTTCACAGTGTTTACAAGATCATCATTCTTTTCCTCTAAGAATTTATTATTGCTTGCCATTAAGCGATTATCAGAACAAACCCTTAACCATTGATCATACATATCTTTGTATGATTCTTTCAGGGAATCCTCGTCTAGATCAGACTCACTAGATTCACAATCAGAATTATCTTCCTGTATAGCATTGTTCAGACAAACAACCCTTTTATTATCCTGCAAATTCAATGTTAATCCAGAAACAACAGAGGTTAAGGCAAGATTCAAATTATCTTCCTCATCACTACTTTCAGAGTCCTGATCACTCCAAGTAGCTGCCATTACCTTTTTATTTTTCTTCAGTGTGTTGGCACATTCTGATTGAATGTGACCAAATCTTTCATATTCCCTGCATTGCACGCCTCTTTTATTGTTATTGTCAAAAGGTCTAGAAAATTGATTACCTTTGGAAGATTTGAACGAGGATTTTTTGTTACCAATCTTTTTCATGTATTTTTGAAAATTTTTGGTCAACAAGGCCATTTCGTCTTCACCATCATTTTCTTCAGAATCTTTTATTTTTGATGATTTGAGAGCACTTGATTTTTCTTTGGGAGCACTTGGATTTTCCTTTTGGCGAATTTGTTGATTGAGTTCAAACGTTCGCAATGAACCCATCAATTCCTCTACTTTCATTGTGTCGAGATCTTTGGCTTCTTCAATTGCTGTGAGCTTTGTTTGAAACCTGTCAGGAAGCACTCTAACAATTTTTCGAACTAACACATTATTTTCCAATTTTTCTCCCAATGCAAAATATTCATTAGCTATATCAGACAGTCTCTCATAGAATTCTATGAGAGACTCAGTCTCTGTCATTCTAAGATTTTCAAATCTAGTAGTTAACATAACAAGCCTAGAACGTTTTACATCAGCAGTTCCTTCAAATTGAGTTTGAAGGATTTCCCAAGCTTCTTTGGCAGATTCACACGAAGATATTAATTTTATGTAACCTTCACCAACGCCATTAAAGATAGCATGCAAGGCTTTGTTGTTATAACTGGATAATTTATCTTCAGCATCAGTCCAGTTAATTTCAGATTTTACCTTTGTGACATCATCGGATTCAGACGGAGGTGTCCAACCAGTTAAGATTAATCTCCACGCCTTTTCTTCTTGAGATTTAATAAAGGCTCTCATCCTCACCTTCCAATAAGGATAGTTGGAATCATTCAACAAAGGAGGATGGGTTATAGATCCACCTTCTGCAAAGAAAGACATTTCACAAGGCACAAAACAAACGGAAAAATACAAGATCGCACTAAGAGTTTAGTGACCCGCTCTGATACCAATTGAAATTCTGTTTTTAGTAATTACCAAATTAATTAAACCATGAATTAGTTAAAATGCGGAATGGTAATTAATTGTTTACACAGATAGCATATCTATCGGAACAGAATCCGAATTTGTCACGACAGAATTGAACACAATAAATAGACAGTGCAAAAATTAAAGAACACAATAAATTGTTACAAGGTTCAGAAACCCTTTCGGATAACCTACTCCTTGGGGCCACGCCCAGAGAATAAACCAATTAGTAAAGAAACAAAGTGTACAAAAGCATTGACTTAAACAATGTAAGACTCTCTCTTAAACTATTGCCACAATCTTGTTGTACTCTTCTCTACGAATCTGGTTTGATGAAACGCTGATTCTCTTGAACTCCCTTCAAAGAATAGCGAGTGCACACTTCCTCCCGAAGTGAGACTTAGATAGAATCCTCTCCCGAAGATCCTTATGAACACGTTCACAATAGACACTATCTGATTACAATGGACTAGATAGATATCCATAAGTATACTCAGCACTCTCACAAAGATTAAGGTGAACAAACTTAATCTCTACAAATAAACACACTCTTCAAAATAACTTAATGTTTACAAATATTCAAAATGGAAGAGATGAAAAATCCAAAGGCCTTGGCAAGGTATTTATAGGTAGGGAAATCGTCAAAGGCCATGATTTTCTGGTATCTTTGAAATCAATTTGCGAATTCCTTTGATTTAGGAAATCAGCCAGCCAGATGCATTCTGTGTCGACAGAAAAGGAAACTGATGAGTTAGCAACGAAATCAGTCTCATCCGGCAAAACGAACATGGTCATTTCTTTTGACCATGTCATCAACTTAATTCCAGAATAGACATAATCCCACATAATCCCTGAAAATAATCTTAATATATTTGCACAATATATTTTTACCAAAAATTGATTATTTGAGATAAATAAGGCAACAAATATATTCACACTTAAAGATCTTTTCACATTACAAAATCAGCTGAAAATATTGCTAATAAAACCGAAAATCAATATGGAGATATGCTACTAATTTTTCTTTTAAACAATTTAAAATATTTTGTCTAAATTAAAGTTTAGCCGAAAAAGGATTTTACAATAAATAATTAATAAAAAAAGAATAAATTTAAACATATATGTTTAACGTCCAAAACGTGCATCCACTAAGCGGTGGTTGTAGTATAAATCGGGCGGTCGATTCCACAAGGAGGCAAAGAAATAAAGTTAATCAATAACTAAAATTAAGAGATAAATAATTTGAGGAAAATAGAACAAGTGATATTTTTGTTGTTTTTGAGATTTATAGATTAGAAATAAAGATAGACTAAAGTAGTGTGATGTAACAATAGGTAACAAGTAGGAAGGATCAAGAGTCATCAATATGCATACTTATTTATTTGGATATTTGATTCACAAAAATTACACAAATGAGACGTTCACATCCTAACTATTCATTTTGAAGATTTAACATTGAAGCATAAATATATTTTTAAAAAATGTATTCAAGTGACTATTATTCTTTACCATGAAAAGATGAGATAAATCTTATGAGAAATCTAAAAATGACATTATACCATTGACAATAATGCAATAAAAGATTGGACATAAAACCTAACACAAATATTACTTTTACTATTTATAAAATACATAAAAAGAGCATGACTAATTCTATATAGATTTTAGCAAAAGTAAATATATATGAATGAGATGGAGAAAATGATGAAGATATTATCTATATTATTTTCACTAATTTGATAATACATAGACAGTGCTTGACAAAATCTATATACTATTAGTAAACATAAATATAGATAACAAGATGAAGAAATAGAGATCTAAGAAAATAAATCACTCAAATATATAAACTTTAAACACATAGTGAATAAAAAATATCAAACAAAGTCATAGTGCATATATGATCATCCTAACATTCCTAAGAAGGTTAGCCTATTATGCTAGACATTCTCATGAAATTCTAAAGAGAAAATATGAGAAATGAGACTAAAATTTGGTAGAGTTTTGCTACCTAAAAATTACATACAAAATGTGAAATGAGAGTCTCTATTTATAGAGGGAGAAAATGACTAAAAAGAAATATCAAACAACAAAATGGGGTTTACAAAATAAATCTGAAATATTAATAATAAAATATGATTTTGAAAAATCAAATCTTATTATAAATATTAACCTAGTTATTTTGGTGTATGGTTAATATGTCATTTTTCTAAAATACCACAAAGTGTGAACTTTAAAGCTCAAAATAGCAATTTTGCAAGGCCCAATACCCACAAAACATGGGTTGAAAGTGGTTGGTGGCACATGAGGGTTTTGACCCATTCCAGCCAATGGGGAGGCGCCGTGTAGGCACTGGCTGGGAGAGGAGAAGGGCTGAGGCGAGTTGGACTGGGCTACTGGCGTTGGGCTTACGTTGGGCCGCTGGAGATGAAGGAGGCGAGTTGACCGGGTCAACGACTGGAGAAGGGAAGGCAGAAGCTGGGTGTTGTAAAAATTCAACACGCAAGTATACGTATCGTTTCCCAAGTAATAACTCACGGGAGTGAGATCGTTCCCACAATGACTATAGCTAAGTACCAATTAATTGAATTTTTGTTTCTATTTGGTTATCGACAATAAATTGGTTTCAAAACTATTAAAATAACAAAAGCAATAAACATAAAATAACACTATGAAAGAAGGCAAATAATTGTAAAAACTTTCGAAATAAAGAACTAGGGATTTTAATTTCATCAACTATTCACTTTATTATTTTGCTAATCAGATTTCACAATTCTTCTTCCTAAACTAATAGTGGATTAACAAAAACAATTCTTGCTCTTTTTCAAGAAACAACGAACTCAATTTATATGTGAATTTTCTACATTCTTGGGATAAATTCCAATACATAAAAGGCATTGAACACAATAATCCTAAAACTACACAATTCATATAGGTATTTTCATCCAATATGAAAATTGTGATTATTCAATCATAGCATAAGCAATTCTCACTTTTAAGATTTCGAATCAAAATCATAAAATCATGCAAATGGTGATCAAGCATTCACAAGCATTAAGAACATATCAAATAATTTAGAATAGAAGTGAAGAAAGAATCATGAAATCCTCATAGAAAATAACAAAGATCCAAGTGATTACATTAAAATCCATAGAAAATAAAATTAGTTCATACCCATGGCAAGAACAACCATAGAATCAAAGATAAACATAAAGAAAAATAGAGTAAAAGAAAAAGAACTATTGAGAACGAATGGAGATGCTCCACGATGTGTTTTTCGCCCCCAAAATGCTCCTCTCCAAAAGTCTATTTATCCTTTCTTGAAATTAGGTTTAAAACCTATTTTTTTTTTCTTCAGAGGCAATGCGGGCCGCGGCATGGTGTAAGAAGGGCGCGGGCCGTGTAAATTTTCTGGGCAGACAAAACTAGGCGCGCCGCGGCCCTCTATTCTTGTGCTGCGGCCCTTGGCAATTTTATGAAAAACAGGCTTTCTGCCTAGGACCGGGCCGCGGCATGGTATCATAGCGCCGCGACGCTTAACAATTTCTTCAATTTTTGTGCTTTTGGTCCTGAAAATTCACCGAAGCCATAAAATTTCTTGAGGATTCATCTTCTCACGGAATCAACACCAAAAAGCCAATTTTTCTTCATTTTTCTGCCAACTTGCTCCAATTGTTCTTTTCGTTTATTTATAAGAAAAAACCTGAAAACAAGGAAAAACAAAGCATAATATGCACTAAACAACTAAAAAGATTAATAAAAGCTACCTAAAATACAACCTAAACACAACACAAAACTAGACTCAACACTGGGCTGCTGGCAGATTGGGCCAGCTGGGGGAAAGGTGGCTTGCTGTGTTGGGCTTGGAGAAGGGGACCCGAATTGGGCTTGCTGGGATGGGTGAGCTCGGCTGGGCTTGCTGAAGCATGCAGGCAGGTGGCGCGCTGGGGCGCGAACAGCTGGCGGCTGGGCATGGAGAGGCGACACCTGGCGCTGGGAGAGAGGGAAAAGGAGGCTAGGCCTGAGCTATTATTTGGGCTTCCCTCTTTCAAAAATGCCATAATTCATTTTCTTTCTCCAATTTTATTTATTTCTTTTTTCCTTTGTTTCCAAGTGCCAAAAATACTAATTAAATCCTACAAAATAAAACAAACTAAATTAAAATCAAATATTTTCATTTATAAATTTTATCATATTAATTCGATGAAAATATTAATTAAAATTTAATTTATTTTGACTATTAAAATCAATAAATGTGTATTTTTGGGCACTAATCAATATAAATATTTTTTTGTAGTAGTTTTGAAAACATAATTGATAAAGTAATTTAAATACTTTAATATAAAATTTTAAAATATGTAATGAAAAATTATTATGACTCATTTATTACTTTTTTATTTTTATTTTTAATTTATTTACCTTATTTAGATGATTTTATTATTTTTTTTAATCTATTTATCTTATTTATATGACTTTAAAACTAACGGTGTAAGAAAATAATTAACTAAACGTGTTAAATTTAACGGAAACCAACAATTTTCATTCAACTCACATTTATAATATATATATATATGGTAATGACATTATGAGAGTATATATTTTTTAACCATGAACAAATAAAAACAATGATTAAAATTAGTTATAGTTTTGCCACTATTAAGTTTGATTACATAATTAAAGTGATAATAACTATTTTAATTATAGTGGGTACAATTGATTTTAACAGAAACAATTATCAGCAATTTTTATACATCTAAAAGTTAATTTTCATGTTTGTTCAAACTGCCCTACAATGACACCCCCAAAAACCACTAAGCTACCTTGATAGTTGTTACAATTCTTTTAATGGCTTTTCTATCATTTGATTTCAATTTTTTTTATCTTACATTACACCATACATTAATTTTTTCTATTTTTTTAAAAATTATTTATTTTTAAAAAATATAAAATATTGAGAAGTTAAAAGATAATAATAATTTATAAATGTTGAAAAACACAAATTTTCTTTAGAAAAAAAAAAGTTAAATTTCTCCTAAAAAATGTAAAATAGATACAAAAGATTGATGTATTGTAGGGATAATACAAAAAACTCCCTTATGATAAATTGAAATTATGCAAGGATCTCCTATTACTATTAGGGATATGGCAAGTATCTTTATTTATTTATTTTTTGGAATATATATGGTTATAATATTTAAGATTGGTAAAAAAAAAATCAAATAAGTACAAAATACCTTCAATAATTGCGACAAAAAAAAAATACCTTTAATAATTAATTCATTAAACAATATATTTAAATTAATAAAAATGTTTTGTCTATCTCCCTTACACTCTCTCTCTAATTGCAGCCACGAACCAGATTCGGACGGACAGCGACCTCCATGAACCACGGCCACCTCCAGCCATGAACCACGGCCACGAACCGAGCGACGCTCCCTTAACCAGCCTTGAGCGGAGCTCTTGAACGACGGCCATGAGGGAAAACGGACCTAAATCAATTCAATTCAGCTTCCAACCTAATCCTTCCTTTTCCTAGTGTTTGTATAGCCTAGAGTTATGTTTACGTTTAGTCTACACCGATGGTTAAGACCTCATCCCCAAAAATACTTCCACATTTTCGATTCTGTGTATGCATCTTCTTCCCCATTGTTTGGTGTGCTCAAAGGGGCTCTGAAATTCCGCGTATGTTCGAGTTTTTCGGGTCAAGAAGGTGATGATGGAGATTGGAATAGGACATATCAAGTTGTGGTGGCTGCCACTACTGATATGGGCATTGGAAAGAACGGAAAGCTACCATGGAAGTTGCCTTCGGACCTCAAATTTTTCAAGGAGCTTACCACAACAACACTAGACCCGACTAAGGAAAATGCCGTATTAATGGGGAGGAAAACTTGGGAAAGTATTCCCCTTCAGTTCCGCCCTCTACCTTCTCGACTTAATGTCGTTTTGACTCGTTCTGGAAGTGTTGTTGATGATTCGATTACAGGAAAAGTGGTCGTATTTGAAAGCATTTCATCAGCTTTGAAAACGTTAGCTCAGCCTCCTTATTCTCAGTCCATAGAGAAAGTTTTTGTCATTGGGGGTGGCCAAGTATTGAGGTAAACAAATCTTTGATGATTCTATTCTATTATATTTTCTGGGTTTTTTAAATATTGGTAAAAGATTGATACTTGTCGACTTTTTTTTTTTTAATTCAGTGAAGCTCTGAATGCTCCGGAATGTGATGCCATCCATATTACTAAAATTGAGACAAGTATTGATTGTGATACTTTCATCCCTTCCATTGATTTCATATTGTTTAAACAGTGGTACTCCTCCCAACCTTTGGTGGAGAACAATATTCGATTTAGTTTTGCTACTTATGTTCGTGTGAGAAGTTCTACTATTGGACCGAAGTTTGAAGCAGAGAGTTTTAGTTTTCTGCCAAAGATGATATTTGAGAGACGTGACAAGTATTCCTTTCCTTTCTCAAGCTAGTATAAGAATTTACCTCAAGACTCAAGTGATCCCCAGAAAGATGACTACACACCTAATATAACCTGACACTCAGGTAATTTAAAACTTTAGCTAGCTTCGGTTTGATGGCATTTCGGATGATCGTAGGGATTTTATTTATTTTTCGTTTGTTTTATTGTAATATAGCTCTTTTGATCATGTTGTACAGATGCAATTCAATCTTGGCAAATGTTTTCCTCTTACTAAAAGGTTATAGCTCTTTGTAAACATACTTAGTGATTTCTCTAAGTAATTACTGCTTCATGTCACTATTTGGACTGAAAAGCTCTCATTTGTATCACCTTTAGGGAATTCTATGGGATAGAGTTATCTAAAGAACTATTTTAACTAATCAGTGGTAACGTAAAGATTAAGCGCAGTTTTATAGTTTACTGATCATTCATTTAACATATCAGTATGCATGCTGATTTTACAGGTCAAAGATTTGCTCAGTTGGCAAGGATAATTGAACAAATCAAGGGCAGCCCAGATGATGAGGGAATCAGCCGATCAGAACCATCAGATCTTATTACTCTTGTAGAGGTTGAAAGAGATGCTTGTTTGAGTTAAATAATAAATAACCTATTTTTTGTTTGTTTTTCAACTGTTCCGTGTAGTCAATTGGGAGCTATTCTGTCAAACGTATCATCCCTCTGCTGACATTTTTCTTACTGTTCCTTTCAACAATGAACATTGCATCATATTATTTGCTCACATGCAGGATTGCTCATGTTTGTGGTATGCAATTTCTCAAGATATTATATTTATCTTCGGTAGTTTTATCTGTGGACATTAAGTAAATAAAATTCTGTTAAGGACTCGTTCCCGGTGATTTCATCCACAATATTGAAGATGCTTGTGTGAATATAATTCAGATCTTACCTCTGCCGGAGCAGCTTTATAAACTTCCAAACCATTTCCTGAGTAATATAGAACACAATAACACAAAGCAGGAGTCTTTGTTATTTTGTTGACTTGTTTAATCTCTGTATTCATCTGCCTCTGCTACGAAGATTATGAAGATCAATCCAAAGAGGAAGGACATAGATGTATTAGTGGCAGCTGATTTTGAACTTGTTGGTTATGATTTCTCATGAAAAATGGTGAAGAGCATTCACATAGTTCTTCTCCCATGAATGGAATAATAGTTACTAGTTTTGTCATGGGTAAATCTTATTATCTGCGTTTTTTATATCAAAAGATCATTCTAATGTGTAATAATTCATTTTGATAGTCTTAATTGATCTACTGCTTCTAAATTCTCCTATCCAAACTAATAACTTTATTATTTATCTGAAATTGGATGATAGATAACAGTACAAGGGAAAATTCATAGTAAAATAACTAGTTAGTGGGTAAAAGAAATAATTTGACCACTTAGAAGGCATTTGAAGACATACTGAAAAGTGACGGGGCAAAATCATACTAATTGCACCTTTGATGTTTCATTATTTGTTGTTGGTTCTTATTTTTGCAATGCCTCTTTGGAAATAAAGAATGGACTATAAGGTCATCTATAGTTTGAAGAGAAAGACGTGCTACTAACTAATATTATTAACATTAAGCTAAATTCAGGTTATAAAGACATTAACTTAGAAGATTGACGAAATAATACTTTATCATTAAAAGGATCACTACTCACTAATGTTATATGTATGTCATTGAGGAGGAACATGTATTCCTGGCTAATGATTATGGTCCAAGCAAAATCCAAAAAGAACACGATACGCATGGACTCGTTTTGTGAGCCAAATCCACGTTATCATCCGGGTGCTGTGAGAAATTTTGCATGAATATTTGAACAGAATCTTGCCATGTAGCCCCATTGGGTTTCGTGTTTTCTCACTGGATTGAGATATGATATGACGCTGTATGACACAGCCAAATACATTGACGTCTCATCTCAATCTTTCGCCTTTAGACTTCAAGTTGTTGGAGTGCTAAACGCTGTGGATAAGGCTCACCCTATGATGATGAAAGTAATTACAACTAAATAGTAAAAGTACAACTAAAGCACTCTCATACAAGGCACAAATAAAAAAAATGCTCTATTTCTTCCTTTCTATATTCCTCACTCTACTATCAAACGTATTCTAACTGAGCCCGAAATAAACCACTGGTTATCCAATTGAACAATGAACAATGAGCTCATTTCTTTCCTTTACGGGCCAGAAATCGTTCCCTAGCTGCCTGTATCCTACTATCACGATCTTCAGAGACCTCAGCAGTGGCAGTGACAACCTCTTTTTTCGGCGAGTCTGCGAGCTTCCCATTTGTATCCTCCTCAATAAGACCACTCCCACCACTGCATTAAGGCAAAGCTCTCAGGATCATCATGATGTTCACATATAAACTTTGACCAAGAAAAATATGAATTTTTAATTGAAATTGCTTTTGGAAAACTCATTTACCTTAGTTTGCTGATATTAAGGTTACTAAACTTGTTTCTGATAGGCATCACCCATTTTATTTCAACCGAACATACTGTACGCAAATATGGGCGTGACGTTGCAATGAGCTCATGAAATATAATGTAGTCTGGTAGTTTACCTTCATCGTCTGGCTTCATCACGGAAGAAGGATGCACCTAAAACAAAAGGTAAACTCCACACAGTTAGCATAACATAAATAGCCAGAATTCCATTAATGGTGCACACAAAAAGGCAAGGATTCTGTTAAACAATTACTAAAAAATTATGAACTAGTAAACTGAGAAAAATAATAGTGAAAATAAATAAATACCTGTACTACTTGAGGTTTAAAACCTAATGTTCGGTATCCATTGTGATATACCATTCTCTCAGCAAGCTGATTTGCGTAACCTATACACAACGCCTTCCGCAAATAGTAATAATCCTGTTGGCTTTCTCTCCGTCTTCGGTTTGTCTGTACATCTAATGGACCTGGTTTCCAGAAGGAAGATAAACAGAAATGTCAAAATGGAACCTACAGATGTGAGGGATATAGAAACTAAGAGGATATAATACTGGAAACAGAAAACATCTGGGACACAAATATAGACAAGTATGGTACTTCTTTTCTTTTGTAGGTCTAAAATTTCTTTCTACTCCAATTGGTAATTTAAAACAGATCCAATTATATTATAGACTGTGAAAACATTAGCTTACTAACCGTTTGCAATTTTCTGCATAATCTGACACAACTGTCTCCGGACATCCTTGACGAACTTCATCCCTCTCACCTACGAGTAGGATTCAAGTATGTTATGCTTCATCATGTATCATAACTGTTGAGTCAGATCCTAACTTAACTTTACAAGTTCATTCAAGAATACCAAAGACAACTAATGCCAACTCAGCATTCTTGAAAGTTAGTTCTGACAGTTAATTAGAAATCCTTTCTTGTGACTTATTCTACTGCCTATAAATACCTTACTCAATGTAACTTAGAAGTACAAGTCAATTTTGAGAAAAGAGTGTACAAATTTGATGCTGTAATCGTGAGGCAGAGAAAGTTGCTGAGAGAGAACTGAGTTGTATAGAAGTTTGAAACACAATTGTGTTGTCATTAGTTTGTATCCAAGATTCAGAAGATTAATGGATGAACTGAGCTACTGAGGAGTTCAGAGAGAGGATTAGGCTCTTCACACATTCGTGAAGGAAGTTCGAACCTCTATAACTGTGGTGTTTTATTTTTCTGTTTTTCTTTGATATTTGTTATCTGTTTTTGTTCTTTGTGTTGCTGCATTGTATGTTTTTTGTGCAGGAAACAATTGCAACATTCATTGCTGAAATTGCAACAGTGGTATCAGAGCCAGGTTCCTGGAGATAGATCTCCTGTGAAGAGGTCAGAGATCAAAGTTGAAGAACAAGAAGAAGAAGTAAAAGAAAAAACAGATTTGGAAAAGGAGTGCAGATTCAAGAATCATGTCAAGCATTAAAGTTGATATCGAAAAATTCAGTGGCAAAAATGACTTCTGTCTATGGCGTGAGAAGATGAGAGCCAATCTTGGGAATCTTGGATTAGATGATGCATTATCCAAGGATGCAACAAAACCAGAAGGGACAGATCAAAAGGACTGGGAGAATATGCTCAAGAAAGCTCGGAACACAATTATATTGTGTCTTGAAGATGAGATTTTGAGAAATATGGTCAAGGAGGCTACTGCTTATGAAATGTGGAATAGACTTGAGCAGATGTTCATGACAAAAAGCTTGCCAAGTCGTGTGTACCTAAAGCAGAAATTTTATGGTTTCAAAATGGATGAAGGTAAAACTCTTCATGATAACATGAATGATTTTTATAAATTGGTTTCTGATCTTAGCAGCTTAGAAGTTCAAATTGAAGAGGAGGACAAAGCAATCTACCTACTCAATTCACTGCCCTCTCAATATGAGCAATTCAAAGATACAATAATCTACTCTAAGGATACATTAGTTCTTGATGAAATCATTGGAGCCATTTATTCGAAGGAGTTATCTCTGAAGCAAACTGGCAGAGCACTCAAGAGTAACTCAGAAGCATATTACTCTCGAGGAAGACAACCATTCAGGGGAAACAATAATCAAGAACAACATGGAAAGAAAAGAAGGAGTCAAAGTGCAAGAGGCAGATGGAGATCACAATCGAGAGGTCCAAGAACCAACAGCAAGTGTTATCACTGTGGTAAGATTGGCCACATCAAGAAGTATTGCTATGACTTAACAAGAAAGCAAAGAGACTCAAGAACATCAGACCAGAACAACCAAGATCAAGATAATGCAGCAAATTATAGTGAGCAGTGTGAAGATGGAGATGTTCTTATAGCAGAGATACCAGAAGCTTTAACTACAATAGAGCATAAAAATGAATGGATAATTGACTCGGGTTGTAATTTTCACATGACCAACAACAAGAGTTGGATCAGAGATCTAAGACAACAAAAGATTGGTAAAGTAATCTTTGGAAATGGACAGACATGTGCAATCGAAGGAATTGGAAATGTGATGTTTAGATTGGATGATGGAACACTTAGAGAAATCAAGGATGTCAGGTATGTTCCTAACTTAGCTCGAAATTTGATTTCTCTAAGCATGTTTGATGATGCAGGATATGAGTTCAAAGGAAATGCTGGCTGTATGAAAATATGCAAAGGCTCATTGGTAGTGCTAAAAGGAATAAAGCAAGGAGGTCTTTATTATCTTAAAGGAGAGGCTCTATGTGGAGATGCAGCTGTAGCCATGTCAACAAGAGAAGACAAAACTGAATTGTGGCATAAAAGACTCGGCCACATCAGTGAAAAGGGTATACATATTCTGAATTCAAAGGGTGCTTTTGGTAAGGACAAAATCAGTCATCTATCATTTTGTGAACATTGCATTTTAGGAAAACAACATAGAGTCAAATTTCAAACTGGAACACATTCATCTAAATACAATCTAGAATATGTGCATGCTGATTTGTGGGGTCCAGAAAAGGTTAAAACCTTTGGTGGAAGTGCATATTTTTTATCTATTATTGATGATCACAGCAGGAAAGTTTGGGTCTATTTGTTGAAACATAAAAATGAAGCATTTAAGGCTTTTAAAAACTGGAAAAACCTGACTGAGAATGAAACTGGAAATAGAGTCAAAGTACTTAGAACTGATAATGGACTTGAATTTTGCAATGATGAATTTAACTAGTTTTGTTTAGATCATGGAATAGATAGGCACAAAACAGTTAGAATGACACCACAGCAAAATGGTGTAGCTGAAAGAATGAACAGGACTCTACTGGAAAAAGCAAGATGTATGCTGTTGAGTTCAGGATTACCAAAAGGTTTCTGGGGAGAAGCCATTATGACAGCAGCCTATTTGATAAATAGGTGTCCATCTCGAGCTATTAACCTCAAAACTCCTGAGGAACAATGGTCAGGTAAAGTTCCTAACTTGTCTCATTTGAAAGTTTTTGGATGTACTGCATTTGTACATCAAAGCATAGGTAAGTTAGAACCTAGATCAAACAAATGTGTTTTTCTAGGATATCCTCATGGGGTTAAAGGGTATAGACTGTGGGATAAATCAAGAGGTGGTTTCAAGGTTATTATCAGTTGGGATGTAATATTCAATGAAAATGGATTTCCTTGTAAGACTAACATGGATGCAGGCCACAGAAATCAAAATGAAATGACTAAAGATGCAGGTTTAGAAAGGGAATCTGTTCAGGTGGAACAGATAATTGAAGAACATGATAAGTACACAACTGAAAGAGAAGATCAGGCTCAGGTGGAACCAATACAAGAAATATCAGAAGAGGAATCTGAACAATCTGGTAGAACAAGACTTGAGGACTACATGTTGACAAGAGACAGACCAAGAAGGGAGCCAAAACCTGTCAACAAACTGAGTTTGAATATCTGGGAAGACATCATAGCTTATGCATTCTATTCAGCAATGGAAACATGCAGGAAAGAACCAGAAAATTATGAAGAAGCATTAAAGAGCAGTCAAGCAGAAAAATGGACTACTGCAATGAATGAAGAAATGTCATCCCTGATAAAAAATAAAACATGGGAGTTGGTTCCAAGACCCAAGAACAGTTCTGTGATAGCAAATAAATGGATCTACAAGCTAAAAGAAGAAGAAGCAAATGGAGAAAAAGTCAGGTACAAAGCCAGGCTAGTTGCCAAAAGCTTTACACAGAAAGAAGGGGTCGATTTCAATGAGATATTCTCTCCAGTGGTTAAATATAAAACTATTAGAATTATGCTGTCTATTGTTGTTCAGTTTGACATGGAACTTGAACAGATGGATGTCAAAACCGCACTTTTACATGGTGAGTTAGAAGAGGTCATCTACATGGAACAACCAAAGGGATACGAGCAAGGATCAACAGAAGGAACAGTATGCAAGCTTAAGAAAGCACTGTATGGACTGAAGCAAGCCCCAAGACAGTGGAACAAGAAATTTGACAGTTTCATGATAAAACAAGGCTTTCAAAAGAGTTTACATGACACATGCTTATACTACAAAGGATCAAGGATTGAAGACAGTGAATACCTCCTGCTCTATGTAGATGATATGTTGTTAATAAGTAAAAGCATAACAAAGATTGACAATCTTAAAAGGATACTCAAGTCAGAATTTGATATGAAGGATTTGGGGAATGCAAGGAAAATCTTGGGAATGGAACTAAAGAGAAATAGAAGTCAGGGAACAATGGTGATTAGTCAAAAGGGGTACATCGAAAAAGTTCTAAACAGATTTGCTATGAAAGAAGCAAAACAAACTAAGCAGCCTATGACTACTCAATATCAAGTTTCTAACAAACAGTGTCCAGAAACTTTAAAGGAGAAACAAGAGATGAAGAAAATACCATATGATGCTGCAGTAGGATCTATTATATATTTGATGGTTTGCTCAAGACCTGATCTAGCTCACAGTATAAGCTGCCTCAGCAGGTACATGGCCAATCCAGGAAAGGAACACTGGCAAGCAATGAAGTGGTTAATGAGATACTTGGTAGGAACATCAAAAGAAGGCTTAATATACAAAAGACAGAATAAAGAAATCAGTATTGAAGGTTTTAGTGACTCAGACTATGCAGGGGACAAAGACACCAGAAGATCAACTTCTGCATACCAGTTTCTAGTATGTGGCAACTGTGTTAGCTGGAAGACACAGCTGCAATCTGTAGTAGCACTTTCTACTACAGAAGCTGAATTCATGGCAGCAACAGATGCAATAAAGGAAAGCATTTGGATTCAAGGACTGCTAAAAGAAATAAGGCTGTTTAATGACACTGCAGTGATCAATCTGGATAGTCAGAGTGCAATTCATTTGTGCAAGAATCCAATGTACCATGATAGAACAAAGCACATAGATATCAAGTATTTTTTCATAAGAGAAAAGGTAACTCAGGAAGTAGTCAGAATTGAAAAGGTGCATACAGATGAAAACCCTGCAGATATGGGAACTAAAATTGTGACTCTAGGCAAGTTTAATCATTGCAAGGACTTGCTTAGAATTGGAATTGGATAAATCGGAAGCAAGATGTCCTGAACTCCTCACAGTCTTGGTAAGTCTTCAAAAGTGAAGTTAAGATCTGAGGTGGAATTTGTTGAGTCAGATCCTAACTTAACTTTACAAGTTCATTCAAGAATACCAAAGACAACTAATGCCAACTCAGCATTCTTGAAAGTTAGTTCTGACAGTTAATTAGAAATCCTTTCTTGTGACTTATTCTACTGCCTATAAATACCTTACTCAATGTAACTTAGAAGTACAAGTCAATTTTGAGAAAAGAGTGTACAAATTTGATGCTGTAATCGTGAGGCAGAGAAAGTTGCTGAGAGAGAACTGAGTTGTATAGAAGTTTGAAACACAATTGTGTTGTCATTAGTTTGTATCCAAGATTCAGAAGATTAATGGATGAACTGAGCTACTGAGGAGTTCAGAGAGAGGATTAGGCTCTTCACACATTCGTGAAGGAAGTTCGAACCTCTGTAACTGTGGTGTTTTATTTTTCTGTTTTTCTTTGATATTTGTTATCTGTTTTTGTTCTTTGTGTTGCTGCATTGTATGTTTTTTGTGCAGGAAACAATTGCAACATTCATTGCTGAAATTGCAACAATAACAGATGCATAAGTGTAGGGTTCCTTTTTTCTCATGAAAAGAATCCAAGGAATCAAGGTGAATAAGCTCATCATAACGCTGTCAGATAATCTCTGTGACAGCTCCTAATCGCTTAGTTAACACTGTTAGATAACAGTCATAAAACTCATCTTAATTTTCTTTACCTGCAAGCCATGGTCCTTTAACCAATCAACATCATAGTCAGTTTGATGCCAGCACTCATAGATTTGCAGCAACTGGATGTGATCACCCCAGCCAGATCCATCAGGAAGATCCAAACGCTCCTGTTTCCTTTTCTTCTCAGTATTCTTGCTGCATGAGAAACGCTTAGCTGATAAATAATTTTCTCATAGGAATACAAAAATAAAAAAAAAAAGGAAGAGGGGGGAGGAGGCAAACTTCACATAATGATCGCTGAAATAATGCCATGAGAGCTGATAGTTATTTTGGAAAGGCAGAAAGCTGGACTTAAGGACCAGGGAAAAGAAAAGAAGAAACTGCGATACTTGGTAGCATCCTAAGTTCCTCCTAACGAGCTTCACTACCTAATAAAATTTCATATTTTACCTTCTACCAGGAAGCAACATGGTTTCTGCAGATAACATAGAAGCAACGGTCAAAGCTTGGGATAAGCAACCATATTCATTTGCCTCAATCAAAGTTCTTGAAAGTGAAGGTTCTAGAGGAAGCTCTGCAAAGAATCATTAAAGTCACTCAGCACAATCACTAAATACTAGTCCTTTTCATACAATTTTGCCAAACACACAAGTTTTGCAACAGTAAAAGTCATACTTGTATTTTGAAGGGAAAAAAACAAATCCGAAGACCTGGTTAATTAGGGATCTCTTAAATAGAATATAATCATCCATTCATGAAAACAAAAATGCTGAAATTTAATTCACGATGCAAATGATGGCAACATGAAGCTACTATTAATTCTAAAAAATGGCTGAGGATTTCACACCTGCCATTGTTCTCCCAATTGATGTGATCAGGCCATTTTCATCAATAGCATCTATGAGATATAATTGCTTTAAAGCATCTTCTAAAGACTCGGCTGCCACAAAGACAACAAGATCAAATCAACATATCCAGGAAGCTAATATTGTAACTAACCAATAATAAAAAGGAGGCAAGTAAGAATAATAATAAAATACAAAAAGAATGTGTACATACAGGAAGGAGGATCAAGGAAATCAAATTTCAAAATATCAATATCTCGAAGGTCCAATGATTTCAAATAAAGAACAGTTCCAGCAAGAGAAGATCGCTGTATTTCAGGAATTGTTACATCCAGGAATTCATCATTGTAAACTGCGGAAGGATACAATCGATAGCACTTCCCAGGACGTGTTCTTCCAGCTCGACCTGCACGTTGATTAGCTTGTACTCTGCAATTAAAGAAAACCAAAATCAACTAAAATAAATAAATGCAAAAAATAAGAATTTTATTAGACAAATATGATAAAATCACAGCTTATCAGGCATAGCAACTCAATTCCCAAGCCATCTTTTGATTTTTCACTAGGATCATGATCAAAATTTTACATAAATAAAATCTTCTAAATTGAGAAAAATATGAAAATTACTGATGTACCGGAAAGCAACAAATACAAGAAGAAATACACCCCACCATGAAAATACAAATTTCTTACTTGCTAATTTGGACAACATCAAGGGAATACATGCCAGTTGCTGAGTTGTATTGCCGTTGCTTCACATAACCAGAATCAATAACATACCTATCATTCATGCATAATACGTAGATATGTAAACTGTCAGATTAAATAAAAAAAAAATTGGCAGAACAAATACAACAAAAATGCTAAGTAAGAATGTTACTCTTACACAACACCATCCACAGTCAAAGAAGTCTCTGCAATATTTGTGGAAACAATAATTCGCCTACAGTTTGGAGGTGGAGGACTAAATACACGTACCTGAAAAAATAAGAGACAAGGACACTTATGTAAAATTTAAAGTCATCGATATCATTGAGAAGGAGAAAGCTGAGTACTTAGGTACTTACCTGCATTTCAGGTGGCAAAGAACCGTGAAGGGGAAGTATTATCACATCCATGCAAGATCCTTCCTCTAGGCTTCTTATTTTATCTTCCAATTTTGATACCAACTTATCTATATCATCCTATGAGCAATACCTTATGGTTAGTAATAAAATGGGTATGAACACAAAGTTGTAACAGATACAGTGCGTAACACCCCTCCCCAAGAAACTCCCTACCCAACCACACCAAGAGAGAGAGAGAGAGAGAGAGAGAGGTCACACCTGCCCAGTCATGAATACTAAGATATCACCTTCTGGTTCCCGAACATGTAAATCTAATAAAAATATTATGGTTAGTATAAGTACCCAGTATTCCTTAAATTCATTAGGGACACAAAATTTATACTCAAACATTACACTAATAATTTGACATGCATTTCTACCCACCAATAAACATGAGTGGATTCCACTTTAAAATATTAGTGTAATGTTTGAGTATAAAATTTGACTGTCTCAATCATCACTCTTTTTGACAAATATATCAGTTAAATCATCATAATAATGCTATAAAGAAGTATACTACAAGTCCAAGAGTAAAATAAGAACACTGATCATACCAAGAGCTGTTTTCAAACATGACTCAAGATAGCTTTTAGGACGCTCATTGCTGTACAATATTTCAACAGGGTATAGCTTTCCAGGAACAGTCAGTACTGGACAATTAGAAAAAAAGTTTGATACTTTTTCACCATCAAGAGTTGCAGAAGTTATCAGCACTTTTAAATTTGATGCGCGCCTCTTAATCAAACGTTTCATCAATCCCAACAATATGTCACTGAAATACATATTATATTTATATTATATCACACAATCATTAATGTTCAAGCATTATAAGTTAAATTAGGAAGCATAATTCATTTAATGATTACAAATTCATCTCCAAACTAAATCCTTTATTGATTCTTTTCAATACTCCCTACACATATACCAAATCTTTCCCTTTACAATTTCTTCGATTACAGATTAGTAAAAGTGACCGTAGACTTGTGAAACTTACGTATTTAGACTCCTTTCGTGAGCTTCATCGAGAATTATTACTGAGTACTGATTAAGCTCAGGATTAGCCAAACTTTCGCGGAGAAGAACTCCATCAGTTAGGTATCTGAGAAGAGTGTTCCCAACAAGCATTAAGCAAAGAGGGTAACAAGAAGTAATCAAAGCAAAACAAAATCAAATTTCAATACAAAGCCTTAACAACTTACTTAATGAAGGTTCTATCACAGGTTCGATCTTCAAATCTTATAGCGTATCCGACCTCCTCTCCCAGACGAACACCAAGCTCCTGAGCAACACGTCTGCGGTCACAGTATGTAGAGTTACACGATTTTGTACACTGTTCGAAGATGGAGTATAGCATAGCATAGAATACTTCTCTTAACTGCATACCTGGAAACTGAGACTGCGGCAACTCGGCGAGGTTGGGTGACGCCAATGGCTCCAGATTTACTGTAGCCACGTTTGTGAAGTATCTGAGATAGCTGTGTGCTTTTTCCTGAACCGGTCTCTCCTATTATTACAACCACCGGATTCTGCTCCACCGTTTCTATGATCTTCTCTTCGAATTGGACAATCGGAAGGTTCGCCATTGGTGAACCAAACGAAAGCCCGAACCCGCGCGCTCAGTCACCGTTGGACCTTGGTTTTGGAATATAATAAAACGACACGCCCTTCTGGCTTTTCCCAAATATGTCGAAACGTCATGTCGGATTATAACTTCTAGTCGTTTAGAAATAAAACGGCATGTCGTTAATTTTTTTTTTGTTTACATTACGAATATTTCATTAAAAGTAATAATAATAGTGTAATATATCCTGACAACAAGAAATGAAAAGTACTTTTAAGTATACAAGTTTTCGTTTGCCCAACAGCATGCACAACCATCATATAAAAAGTGTTTTAGCTATACAAATTTTTCATCCACTGTACATAACTAATTCATAAAAAGTTCTTTAGTTATACAAGTTTTTCATTCACCTTAAAAACATGCGCAACTAATCTACGTGTAAAACAAATATAGAATAAAGACACCTAAAAAAATTGGACAACAAACTTATAGTATTTTCTAAAAAAAAAACATGTAAAATACAAAGAACTTTTAGGAATTTGTAGCTAATCCACGTTGTTCATATTTTCAAATTTCCAGTTGTTACAAATTAAAAAAAATTAAGAGTTAAGCAACAATTATTTTTTTTGTTTTTTTGTTTGACAAATAATTAATTTTTATAAAATAATCCTTTTAGATAAAATAGTTTTTTCTATATTTTGGTAGAATGATTATTTTATTTATTTAAGATATAAAGACCATTGTATTGTATAATAATTTGTTTTTTATTTTACTCCTATTAAATTATATTTCTATTACTCGTAATCAAATGGTACTAGTTATGCAAGCAATTTTTTTTATTATTATTTATTTGAAAATTAAATAAAGAACACTGATCTTAATACAATTTTAAGTTTTAGTTAGTTTAAAATCAGACTTTATGTGTAATTTAATGATGATTTAAGGTACTTTGTAAACAGCTAATGAAACAAACTATAATATATTAAATTAGCATAATCATTTTAAATAACATATTTATTAAAATAATCTAGAAAATAAAAACATTGGTCAGATATTAGTCAATTCTAAAATAGAGTAAGAAATTACAAAGAAATAAGAAGAATAGCCAAGTTGAGATAGTTCTTGTTTTGGATTACAAGATCTAAATGCCTAGCCTTACATATATATATACCAAAACTAGTGAATTGCTTTCACTATGCATTAAGCTAAGACTGAAAAGGCGTGATGAGCACACATACTAACATAAGATAGATTAACATTAAATTAACTTACATTAATGTGTTAAAACAGTATTTTTGCCGAAAATAGCTTCTCTAGTCACAAGTCTGATCCCTCTAACCCACATCTCTGCCATTTCAACCCCACCTTCACAAACAAAATGAACCTCTTTGTTCTTGGTGGTCACCACGTGGAACAATCCTGGCTCATCAGTGTCGAATCTCCGCCGTCGATTCCATCGGAACGCCTCGCTCGGCCCCACGTCAGCTCCCTTACATATCACACTCCTTTTGTTCATCCACTTTCCCCACCTTAACACCCCAACAGCTTCAACCATCCTCAACATTTTTCTATGTGGTGACCCTTTACCACATCTCGTATGCTTCTTCACTCGAGTACCCTTAAGAACAAGCCCTTTGGCCATCTCATCCTTTATCACTTGTACGACGTCGTTTTTGTCCTTAGCAAGAGAGAGTGCTGTCTCGTGTTTGTGATTCTCAACCTCGCATTTAGCTCCTAAACATATCAAAAGCTCACACAGCTTTGCATGGCCTCCTTTTGCAGCTAACATCAATGGAGTATAACCATCATCATTAATAGCATTAACATCACAACCTTTACTTGTTATTAACACACGAACATAGTCAAAGTCTCCCCTTTGTGCAGCATGGTGTAGAGAATCGAAACGACAAGGACTTTTTATTGTCGTTTCCAGTGACTGTTTTAGCATTAGTTTCTCAAACTCAATACTATTCTGATTCACTTCTGATAGTTTGAATGCAGTTTCTCCATGTTTGTTACGAAGCTTCATATCAGCTCCAGCATGAAGAAGCAATTTAAAGACCTCTAAATGGCCGGTTTTTGCAGCTACCATAGCAGCTGAGAAGCCATTTTTGTCTTGTCTGTCAAGATCGACACCCTCTCTTTCGATGAGTTTCTTCAACGCTTCAATGTCGTTTGCTCTAGTCACAAACATCAAAGGAGAAAATACTGCATCGTTTGTTGATTTAACTACAACCCCATCTCGAATTACATCCAAAACAGCTTGTTGAAAACCGAGACTCCACTTACTAGACTCGGCAATTGAGCTAGCAGACTCACCTGTAGTAGAGTTAACAAGACTAAAATCAGCACCAGCTGCAGCCAAAACCTTTAGACATTTTTCGCTTTTATAACGAGTGCAGATCATTAGAGCACTATCTCCATGCTCTCCTGTTACCGAGTTGACATTGCAGCCGGCTTTAATCAAATGTCGAAGAATTTGTGATGATCCTAGCCGAGCAGCCAAGTGAATGGGGCGTTGTGAGTCAATTTTCGAAGCCGTCTTTGTTGGAGCTTCTACATCAGCACCGCAGCTTAAGAGGACATCTACTGCTTTTGCATTGTTACATAAGATGGCGTGGTGGATCAGAGTTCTCCCCAAGTGAGGAGTGTTGGGAGAAAGGTGTTGGAGGAGCATGGTTAGAATAGCACCACTGGCTTCGTAGTACTCCACGGCACACCAAGTGACACTGTAAGCCTCGGCTAGTCCTGCCCCAACTCGAAAATCCTCCCCTGTATCCACGTCCCATGACCATGCTCCAAGATTCACTTCTATATCTGTTCTGACTCCAGCCTGTTTAATTTGTTAAAAACAAGATAATAATTAAGATGGCATGATGATTTTGCTTCATATATACTTGTATCGCTTTTTTTGTTGCTTTATATGATTTGATTAAGTGAGAAAACAACATAGAACAGAACATTATTTATGGACATGCATTCATGTTATCAAATTCACACATAAACGTGATATATAAAAAAAAAAATAACCCCCTTTTCCTTAATAGTAATTACAGTGATTGGTGATTAGTGAAAATGTACCATTTTTTGCAAAATGATATTTTTTATATATTTTTATTTTACTAAATATCTTTCTAGACAGGGTGTTAAATAAATGTAAATAAATTCGCAAGGTGTGAGTAAATAACAATGTAGAGTGTGTCTAGAATCTTTACTCTAAGAATCATTAGTGACAATATCATCAAAAGTTATTTTTCCGGCACCCCTAATAGTAAATAGTGTCAATACTATATATTTTTATATATATAATACCTGTAACAAGACTCTGACTACGTTTATTTGACGGCTAACGATGGCAGCAACAAGGGCACAACAGTTGACATTGGCATGTAAAAATGGTTTGGAAGATTGAAGCAGCAAACGGTCAGTAGCATTGGCATCCACTCCACACTGCTAACAATCAAGATCATCTCTGTCATCATCACCAAAACTCATAGTATGTTCAAGCTTATCTACATATATATATATATATATATATATACAGAGATAAACACAAGGATGTTTTGCTCATGATCAACTTTTTAATCACAACGACCCTATCACTGCTTTAAAGATATACATTTTCTCTATTACAAAACAAAATATATCCCAGTGAAAGTCACAAGAAATACCTTCAGAAGAGCGCATACAACATCAACAAAGCCTCTGCAGGAGGCAGATACAAGAGCATGAACAGCAGCCCGATAGCGGATCATCTCAGAAGCCATGAGCATCTCGGCAGGCCTAGCAAGTCCCAAGTAGCTCGCTTCCAACAAAGCCTCCTCGCACGCCTGCTGAGATGCCCCACAACCGATAAGAACTTCCACTATTTTCAAATGTCCTTCTCTCACTGCTGCCGTCGTTGGGTACCCACGAAACACTCTCTGGTTCACATCGGCTCCAACGCTCTGGTCAAGTAATCATAATAAGAAGAAACTAATCAAGCTCAACATAACGACCACAATGAACGAAGAAGAGAAGATAACAAAAAATTTAATGATTACCAATAACTTCCTAACAAGGGTCAAGTTGCCGGAATGAGAAGCGAGAAAGAGGGCGGTGACGTTGGTGTTGAACTCTTCGTACTCGACAACGACATGGTGAGCCAACTCGCCGCGTACGACGATCTCAGTCTTCTTACACTTGAAGCTGACCGTTCCCACATAGTTAACATCCACAAAAGGGTCGCCTATTAACTCATCGTAATGAGCAGATTTGGCGTTGTTGTGGTGATGCGCCGCATCGACGAGGCGCTGTGAAACTTCGGTTTCGTAGTCGACGACGGGAAACACCTGAGCCCTCACCGCCGTGTAGCCGGCGGCGGCGTTGGAATTTCCGAACACCGTCATCATCATCATACATATAATTACTTGGTATTCTCTTTCTCTCTAGCTTGATAAAGAAGCTTACTTGGAGAGAAGAGCAAGGAAGATGTGTTTTTTGACCTGGGTCGACGTTGATGAGATGAGAATATATTAAAGTTTGTGAAAAACGAGAAGAAAAATGAATTGTTTGTGAGTTTTGTCTAGGTAGTTGTAACAAGCCAACTACAAGTACTGTTTCGTAATTACATTACTTAATCATTAGAATCTATGTCTGAGATCTTATCTGTATATATATTTATGTATTAATATGAACATTTTATTGAAGTGATTAGGCTGATTTGATCGGCAAGAGATTTTGGATTAGTATATTAATACGTACTTTAATACTCATTCAGTAATAATATTATTGTCTAGTTATATTTCATATTGAACGAATTAATAATAATGACGTGATTATTTGTTAGTTCTTCTCTCTCAAGATTTTTGTCAAATAATTACAGCATTATTAGATTCATCATTCATATATCAAGCCATAACATCATTTTATGTAATATTTAGGAATATTTGCTTCAGTAATACTAAATTTTTGTAGATAATTGCACTTAAAATTTTAAATATTTTATTTTGACGACAATAATATTAAATATTTACTAATACGTACACTTATATAATTTTTTTTCTTTTGAGCAATAACACTAAATCTTTGTTAATAGTTGTAATTAACATTGATTTTATATGTTTTTTAAACACTATATCTTTATGTGCTAACAGTTATACCCTTAAATATAAATTTTAATTTTTTAATTTTTTTAGATTTTATACATTTTAAAAATTATTTAAGGAATATTTGCAGTAATATATTATTCTTTAAAATTAATAAAGAATCAGTATTATTATTAAGAAAAAAAGAATTAGTACTAATGTTCAATTATTATCGAAGATTTAATATTATTTATTGTGAATATAAAAGAATTCATACTTAAGTGTAAGTATTATATATCAAATATTTAGTATTATTGCAATCAAAGTAAAAAAAAAATTGATACTGAAGTGCAATAATTAGTTATATTGTCGTCGCAAATATTTCTAATATTTATTCAAACTAATTATTAACGATAAGGTAAGAATTGGTTGATATTAATTATATGTATGAGAAAGACAATGCTTTTGTATTTTGTTGTAGTATAGTATCAATATAGCCACAACCGGACTTGGCCTGCATATATAACAATAATACAAAGGAATTACATGTATAGAAGAAGATGATATTATCATTTAATATAAGTTATACCCCTAATAATAATAATAATAATAACAATAATAATAAATTTGTTTATATAATTAGTTGGTTGCTTTCTCCATCTGTAAACAAAAGGAGATTAAACAAGTAATTAAGTAGCAAAATTTGGTGGCCTGCCGCCTAATAATCACTTGTTTTAACTAACTATATATCTACTCAGCTAGCTAGAATTGCCTTAGTTACTTCTCTTGGATATTTATCATAATGCATGGATCTCTATTTAAGCTGCCAAAAGAGTAATATGTTTTTCTTTTCTTTTTTTACAAAATTAAATATTAAGATTATGTTAATCTTTTTTAAGGGGGTTGATTACATCTGTTAATCTTGTAACTTAAATAATTAATTACTATAATTAATTTTGATTCAAATTCAAAGTCCCTTCTTACTAAATGAAAAGTATATACACGATCGTGTATTGTATAAATTTCCAACTATTTTCTTGGGTTATTAATGTAACTATTTGTGCTGGAAGAAGAGTATGATTATTTAATTTTTACATAAAATGATGGGTGTCAGTTTATTTTCTCTAATTTAAATAAGCTTAAATCAAAGGATTTATAACATGAGGGTGATATTTGTTATTATTTGCCAAATTTTAAACTTAAAATAAATAAATAATTTGGTATTGATAAACTTGTCGCAATATTTCAATTATTTTACTACTTAAATTTGTCAAGAATTTACACAATATAATATACTTAAATTTGTCATTTTAAAAAAAAAAACGAAAAATAATAATCACTTTACTTAACCGGTTTGTCCAGCATATCAGAATCGTTTGTATGCATATATTTGCACAAAATGTTGTTAAGTGAACATTAATTACTGAAAATAAGATAACTAAAAAAAAGTTTTAAATGGCTATAATTGAGTTTGTTATATATTAATTTATATTAATAAGGACTGCTAATAATGTCTAGTTTTATGTTATTTTATTACAATTTTCTATCTCATTTTTACATGATCCCCACTAAAAATATTGTACAATATTAAAAAAAATTATAATTAATAGAGGGTTGTTCTGATATTTCTCATTTATTCATTGTTTGTATCATAAATAAAGTATTACATTTTGTAGGTCGTGTATATTTTAAATTTCCAAGTTTTATTAATTGTGTAATATATCTTAAATTTGATCGATGTATTTTTTTTTTTATGTGAAAATAACACATAAATAATAAAATGATACACAATTAACAATTTTATTCAATAGTTTTAAAGAAAATCATTGCACATTTGAAACATTAATGTTAATTAAAGACATGTCATAAAATCATTAATTGCTCACTAAAACAAATAAATATAAGTTTCATTGTATTGTTATCTACAAAAACACAGGTATGAATAAATATGAAACACAATTATTGTATTTCAACTTTTATCTGGAATCTTTATTTCAAAGAAGTTAATAGTTTGGTTTTTAAGAGTGAAATGAAAGTTAAATATTCAAAGCAAATATGAGAACAATACAGTAACAAAAAGAATTTTGGATTACTTTTGGTAAGGATATTAAATTATTTTTAATATAAGTTTTAATTTTAGCTATTCGTTATTGAATCAATTTAATTTATTATTAAATTATTTTTTTAGAGAAGTTTACATAAATATGTGAAAAATAAATATAATTTCTATATTTATAGAAAAATAATAATTTTACAAAATATGATAAGTTTTGAATTTTTTTTAAATATAGTAATTTCATAAAATATAAAAAGTAAATTACCATAAACCTAATTACACAACTCTCTCTCACTCTCCCTCACTATATCTCTCTTTCTTTTCTCCTTTCTTCCTCTCTCCTTCGTCATTCGGTTCCCTCATCTCAGATCTCTGCCGCCAATGCCACCTCCGTCGCTGCCCCCGACGGCGACGCACCTCGCCCCTCTGGTTCTTTTTCTTCATCTTCTTTCTTTAAATATGATTTTATTCTTCTTCACATCTGATTTTGTCATTTCAAATCTGATTATATGCAATTTATATTTAATTTTTCAGGTTTTTTTTTCTCAAATTTGTTTAAATAATCAGATATTATGACGCCTAATTCATTTTATTCATATCTGATTTTTTTTAGACCTAGCTACAACCAGTTACGCTGACGATTAATTTAGATTCTTTTGTTTGGATTTAATTTTGTTTTCACACCTGAGTATGTAATCAGGTAGCATGACGACTGGTTTTTTATTATTATTAGATCTGATTTTTTTTCCTCAAACCTAGCTGTAACCAGTTACTATTATGATCAGTTTAGATTTTGTGTTTGGATCTTATTTTTTTCTAGGTATGGCTAAGTAATCGGTTACCATCGCAACTGGTTCTGTTTTTTTTTTTTCAGACCAAGTTGTAACTAGTTTCCTTCACGATCAATTTATTAGTTTATTTTTTCATATCAGTTTTTTTTCCAAACCTCACTAAGTAACTAGTTACAATTTAGTTGATGTTTTGATAATAATACATTACTCAAAAAAATCAAAATTATTTTTATAGTTGTAACTTGTTACTTTAACACCACTTAAAAATAAAAATGATTTTTATAGTTGTAACCAATTACCACACATAACTAAAAAAAATTGACAGTGGCATACAATTACTATCACAAAAGAAACTAAAATTATTTTGATAGTGGTAACCAGTTACTATAGAGAAAATGTCGATTGAAGAAGATAAAAAATAAAAGAAAATAAGAAGAAATGGGAATAATTTTTTTCAAAAAATTATATAAAAAAAATATTTTATAAAATATGAATGA
This sequence comes from Humulus lupulus, assembly GCF_963169125.1. Classification (NCBI taxonomy): domain Eukaryota; kingdom Viridiplantae; phylum Streptophyta; class Magnoliopsida; order Rosales; family Cannabaceae; genus Humulus; species Humulus lupulus. Next base: position 24,553,682 of record NC_084795.1, read on the forward strand.
TAAAAAAAAAAATACAAATAAATTAAAATTATAAAAATAATCTCAAAACATATCAAAACTAGCTACCAAAAATATATAAAAGATAAAATATGGTATATAAACAAAATTTTACAAATACATGGGAAACAAACTCCCATAAAAATGTAAACTAAAAAAATATGTCATAAAAAACTTAAAGAAAAAAAACTGCCATATTTTTCAAAGTTTAAGAAAAAATTTCATATTTTGTGTAATTTTCTATAATTTTTAAGATAGGCACTTGACTTTTTTTTTAATTGTTATTATTTTCATAGGGAAATCTGAAGTATATAAAGGGTACAAGATAATAATTTATTTGTCAAGTTACATCTTCATGTATAGTAATTATTATAAGTAGTTGAGATTTAACAAATGCTTAACCTCTTCAAAATTTTAGTTTACTTTAATAATAAATTTGATTAAAACTTAATTGCTAGAAAAATAAGAAGAGAAAAACAAAAGTAATAATATAGCTTCACTAACTGAAAAATACTGAATAATTTTTTTAATAAAAAGAACTGCTAAATAAATTTATAACTAAAAAAGTAAAATAATAAATAAATTTTACAGTGGAAGTGTGGGTCAAATCAGGACCATGGCCATGAGTTTCAAAGTAAAGCGTGATTTATGTCAAGATGAAATTACAATATGTGATTTTTTTTTATTTTGAAAAATATGATAGTTTTTTTTTTTCTTAAGTTTCTTATGACATATTTTTTTTGTTTACATTTTTATGAAAGTTTTTTTCCATGTATTTGTGATATTTTATTTTTCTATAATTTTAGTAGCTAGTTTTAATATGTTTTGAGGTTATTTTTATAATTTTAATCCATTTGTAATATTTTTTTATCATTTATATTTTATAAAACATTTTTTTACATTATTTTTGAAGAAAAAAAATCGGGACCTTCTTCACCATGTTTTTTATTCTCATTTCTTCTTTGTCTGCTTCTTCCATTTTTTATTTTCTTCAATATTCTCTCCGTAGTAATCGGTTACCACTATCAAAACAATTTTGATTTTTTTTTATGTGGTTGTGAATTGAATGCCATTGTCAATTTTTTTTAGTAATATGTAGTAACCGGTTATCACTATCAAAATCATTTTTATTTTTTAAGTGATGTATAGGTAACTGGTTACAACTATAAAAATAATTTTAATTTTTTTTAGTAAAGTACCACTATAAAAAATAAACTAAATTGATCGTGATGGTAACTGGTTACAATTAGATTTGAAAAAAAAAATAGTTGCAATTATTACCAGATACTTATCTAGACCTGTAAAAAAAAGATCTAAACAAAAAAACTAAATTGATCATAATCATAATTAGTTACAATTAGGTTTGAAGAAAAAAAAACTGTCACTATGGTACTTGGTTATTTAGTCAAGTGTACAAAGAAAATCAGATCTAAATATATATATATAAATTAATCATTATTGTAATTGGTTACAGCTAGGTCTGAAAATAATCATATGCGAATAAAAAGAATTAGTCGCGTATGGTACTTGGTTACTTAAACATGTTTGAACAAAAATTAAAACCTAAACAAATCGTGATGGTAACCGGTTACAGTTGGGTTAGAAGAAAAAAAGAAGAAGATATGAAGTGTAATATTAGATGTGAAAAAGAAAAAGAACAAAAAGAATAACATTAAAACCATAAGAAGAAGAAGAAGAAGAAGATGATGACGACGACCACGACAACGACAACGACAACGACGGCGATGATGATGAAGAAGAAGAAGAATAACTTTGTTGAGAGATGTCGCCTAGGTGACCGGAGCTCTACCGTTGCTTAGAGAGAAAAGTCGAAGAGATGGTCTGAGTACGTGAGGGAGAGAGAGTTTTTTTGTTTGTGTTGTATTTTTGTTTATGGTGATCAAATTTTTATATTTTATAGAATTACTACATTTGATTATTTTTTATTTGGAAAACTTACAATATTTTGTGGCATATCTTTTTAGTCCACAAATATAGAAACTAACCTAATTTTTCCCATGTACACTTCTCTTATATCAAAATTACATATAGGCTTGCACTTATGATTTTATTTACATATATAATGACCTAATCTTTATTTATAAAAACATCGCACTTTTATATACCAGATTCTCAAGTCTTTACAAATAAAATATTAGACGTTCTTTTACACACTTTATCTTCATGTCGTTTACTATCAAATCTAGATGTCGACCACTGCTCACCGAAATGGTACACACACCGATGTTGATTAAAATCAAAAGAGGCATGACTTTGATTGCATTTTCAGACCAATGTTGGCCACTCCAAGGCTAGGAGCGGTACCATTAGAACAAGCAGTTCAAAAAGAACAAAATCCAACTATCCATTTTCCTTGTATCGTCGATGTATTTCAGTGAATTCATGAGTATATTCGTCAGTTTGTAGGCTTTTTTAGGTGGCACCAACAACTGTTTGGGCTCGACCTACTAAGAGATATCATTTTGATATATATATATATATATATATATATTTATATATAATAAGCATAGATTTCTTGTCATTGATGGAGAAAATGATTTGAAAGGATTGTTTTTGTGCTTGAAAGGATTGTTTTTGTGCTATTCAAAAGTAACTTTTTAGTTACCTTTTTATTTGGTCAACAAAAAATTAACTACAATTCAAATGTAAATTCAATGAGTTACCAAAAAATGTATTTTTATTTTACATTTGAAAGTTACCATTTGTATCATAAATAACTTTAAAAGCTATTTTATAAATCTAATAACTTTTTTTTTTAAAAAAAACATGTATATATGATAATATGTGGTAACTTTTAAATATAACATATTTGGTAACTTATTTAGTTGGTTGTTTTAAAATTGTGCTATAACCTAAAACTTAAGTCATATTTTTAAAAGATAACTAACTAGTATCTTAAATTGTTTTTAAGGCAACCAAATGAAAATACAATTTTTTGATGCTAGTTTGCCATCTCAAGTTATGTTTTAAAAAGAAACCATTAAGTATCTTAACTACTTATAAAAGCAACTAAAAAGTATTCTCAGCATTTTTTGTAATCATCTTTTTTTTAATTTTTTTTTCAGTATTTGTGTAATTATTTTTGTTTTAATGATTTTTTTCGGTATTATTTTGAAGGGCAGTATTTTTGTAAAGAGAACTGCTATTCATATGAATAGCAACACGATACAAATGGTGAGTTTAAACTTTGCCACACATCACAGTCTTAAAATCCCTTTTTATTCTCTTTTGTTTTTGGTCAAACATGTAAAACTTTTAGGGAAATTTCATATTTTATGCATAATAACTTTGTAAATTTTTTTAATATGTCACCATAATTTGCTATTCCAAACATATGACAATTTCAAATTTTTAGACAAAAATACCCCTAATATCGAAATGCATCGAAATTGCATCGAAAAAGCATCGTTTGGGATAATAATCAAGTTTTCATGATTGCATCGAAATAGCATCGATGTAGCATCGATTTGGCATCGATGTAGCATCGAAACACCATCGGCATCGATGTAGTATCGATGTAGCATCGAAATGGCATCGAAAAAGCATCGTTTGGAATAATAATCAAGTTTTCATGATTGCATCGAAATAGCATCGATATAACATCGATTTGGCATCGAAACACCATCGGCATCGATGTAGCATCGAAATGGCATCGAAAAAGTATGGTTTGGGATAATAATCAAGTTTTCATTATTGAATCGAAATAGCATCGATGTGTCATCGATTTTGAATCGAAATTGCATCAAAAAAACATCGTTTGAGATAATAATCAAGTTTTCATGATAGCATCGATGTAGCATCGATTTGGCATCGAAACACCATCGGCATCGATGCCAAATCGATGCTACATCGATGTCGATGGTGTTTTGATGCCAAATCAATGCTACATCGATGCTATTTCGATGCAATCATGAAAACTTGATTATTATCCCAAACGATGCTTTTTCGATGCTATTTCGATGCTACATCGATGCTACATCGATGCCGATGGTGCTTCGATGCCAAATCAATGCTACATCGATGCAATCATGAAAACTTGATTATTATCCCAAACGATGCTTTTTCGATGCCATTTCGATGCTACATCGATACTACATCGATGCCGATGGTGTTTCGATGCTACATCGATGCCAAATCGATGCTACATCGATGCTATTTCGATACAATCATGAAAACTTGATTATTATCTCAAACGATACTTTTTCGATGCAATTGCGATGCAATTTCGATGTTAGGGGTATTTTTGTCTAAAAAATTGAAATTGTCATATATTTGGGATAGTAAGTTATGGTGGCATTTAAAAAAAATTAAGTATGTTATTACACATACGGTCTAAAATTTCCCAACTTTTATTGATATTTGTTCTTATTAATTTATTTTTAACAATAAAATGTTTATTTTATTCCATCAAACTCATCATCCTTTCTCCTAATAAGCCTTGCCAGAAGTTACCATGGCAACTACCAAATTTAAAATTGAAAGAATTAAAAACCAAAAACAATGCCAGGAACCAATTCTTATTGGGGCTTTGAGGATGTAATTCATAGCCATACACTGTGTGCAGTGAACAAATTTCTATCAGTAACTCAGTCCCACTCTTATCACTTGCGAAGGCTTCCGCATACACCTTAGTTACCCATTTCTCATATTGGACCAAACCCAAGACTTCAATCAAGCAACAAATTATCCCTCTTTTGTTTTATTTTGAAAATAACACAAATTTATTGGCATTCAAAACCCAAAAGAAAAATCTGTGAAAACTTTTACTATCGATAATGATCAATGTATATATATATTCAACCAAATCTTTACAATACACATCATTCATTTTGCAAAACCTAACTCACAATTTTATTCAATTTAATCAAGTTTCATATATCAATATCTCCACGATAGCCAGCAGCTCTGTATAAGCGTATGATATATATAAATATATATATATTAAATTGAGTTAGCTTACTAGTATTATTAGAATGAAAAAGAAAAAAAATTAAAGAGAAGTGTGACTTTCCTCGTCAATCAAAAGTTAGTAAAATGACGGCTCACTAGTTTGTAGTTTTCAACTGTATTTAAGTATCATTCGTCGTATTTGTATAGACATCGATAATTTATAATAGAATAATAAATTATTGTTAGTTAATGTTTAATTCTTTAGCTTTTGTATCTCAACCCTATATAGTTTTAGGTTTAATCAATTTAAGAGAATTTAATTTTTTGAGAATTTTAACTAAGCGTAAAAACTGTGTTATAATACTCAAATGAGAAAGTGTTTCAAAAAAAGTTGTACAAATATTGTTGTAATTTTGAGAATTTAGAGAATAATTTTATTTTTACATATATTTGACTTAGACATTACTACCTAACTTTGGATGTTAGTATTCTTTTTATGTTTTATTTGTTTGATGTCTATTATTTGTTCTTCTTTGTTCATGTTATTTGTACCCTATATTTGACTGACAGTGTCGTGCATGTCCTGATCCCCAACAAGAAAAAACAATACCAATACCATCCGTCTTCGACAACTCAAGATAGAGATCATGAAAGAAAGAGGATAGAGGTAAAAGAGAAAAAAAGAAGGAGGTTATTGAAAGTGGAATAGAACTGTACAATTATTTTTATTTGTTTATTATTAAAAAATAACCAATGAAAAAGTCTTGGATACCATATGACTCATGATTAAATTCTACAGTGTACAGTGGTATTTAGCATTTTTGTTTTTGTAAATAAAACCTCGGTAGGTGTGTTAGTATTCTTTTCATTTTCAACTATTATTTTTCTTGGCTTCCCACGCTTTTTCGACATCTTTGACCCCAACCAAGAAACGAACCTTCGTTCTACCAATAAACTGAAAAAGCAAGCTAAAACACAACTACAGCTCCTTCTTCGTTATCTTCTGCAAATCCTTATTCCTTACCATTTATTTATATATGCATACACACACACACATACATACTCATGCACGAGAAGTGGAAAGTTATCTCTCACGGAAGCGATTTCTTCTTTCTCAGTATAGGTATTAGGTACACTTATCTGTGGAGCTCTGATCATTGCTTTGCTTCGCTTTTTGGATAATAATTGCAAAGTTCAATGTTTTAGTTCAATTTTGTTGTTCATCGTTCTTCTGATTCGGATCTTAAAGCTATATATGTACTGTTACCTCTTTCCTTTTTTTATCTTTTGAATTGACTTCTGCAAAATGCAAATGCTTATTGTCGTTTTCCGTTTCTTCTTGTTTTTCTTTTTTATTTATGTTTTGACTGTGGTTGAACTCTGTGACAGATCTAAATCTCAGCTTTTTAATGCTTAGTGAGTTTGATTGAATATCTCTCTCATTTTGAATATAATAATGAGTTAGGAGGTGATTCTTTTCTATAATTTATTTATTTATTCATTTTATAATTAGCTTGTCGCTTGTGATGACTTCTACTTCTAGTGTGTAATTGGTTTGAATTTTGCGGAGACAAAATGAGCGGAATTAGTGGGTGGTGTGGATCACATCACATCCAAAGCTAAAAAGAATTCAATTATTACAAATTTGGATGTGTATAATACCGCCTCACGTTCTACTCAACTCAATGGATTGCATTTGGAAAAGATATTTATTTATTTTCAGTACCCTTCTGTATTCTAAAGTATTTTCCATCTGATTTGCTGATTAAATCTTACATTTTGTTGAATATTTAGATTCATGGATAGAGGCATTGTAATTGACCATACCCAGTAAGAGCAATACCAAGTATTTTCCCAAAAGGGTCGTCAAACCATGGTTCTTGGCATAAGATCAAAGAACCGGAAAAGTGTTCAAGTCCAAGCTGATTACCTCATCCATGTCCAGGAGATTAAGCCATGGCCCTTGTCTCTGTCTCTGAAATCGATTCAATCCGTGATGCTTCATTGGGAAAATGGTGATCAGGCTTCTGGGTCCTTCTCTTGTGCAGTTGGAGATGGGAAGATTGAGTTCAATGAGTCTTTCAGGCTTCCAGTCTTGCTATGTAAGGAAGCATCAAGGAAAGGCCAGGCCCATGACAGTTACCAGAAGAATAACTTAGAATTTTTCTTGTTTGAATCTCGGAAGGACAAGGCAATGAAAGGTCAACTCTTGGGATCGGCTATAATAAATCTTGCAGATTGTGGAGTTATCAGGGAAACCACAATTTTAAGCACTCCAGTAAACTGCAAGAAGAGTTTTAAAAACTCGGGTCAACCACTCCTTTATGTTAATATTCAACCATTTGGTGATAATAGCTCCAGCTCTTCACCAAAAAGCAGCTTGTCAAAAGAAGCTTCGATAGAAATTGCTGAAAGTGACTCAATGGTTGAAGAGAATGATGAAGAAGCTGAGATAGCCTCTTTTACCGACGAAGACGATGATGATGCTTCTTTACACTCATCTCATACTTTAAACTCCTCTGGTGTTGAGAGAACAGTCAGTTCAACAACATATAGTGTAAAGGTATTGGGATAAATTATGAGGCATTTCCGTTTTCACACTGAATGTTGGTTCTGATCTTAGTTCAAGACATTGCACTTAAAGATTGTCCTAGAAATCTGCCTTTAGTCTTTCTTGAGTACAATCCACCATTTCTGTTACTAGGATGCATTTACTTTGATTGAACCATATAATGCAGTGGCAATAATCCAATCATTTTTTTACTTAATTATAGGTTACTTTTGTACCAATGAAATACTTGACAGTTATCATGTTGGAAGAATGGTAAACCTGAATTGTATCCAATCTAATTGGTGTTTAAATTATGCTTGGAACAGTTCAGATGCATACGTGTTTACAATGCTATCTGCCATTTAATTGCAGATTCAGCCAGAAATGTTGAAGGATAATGTTGAAAGGAATTTAGGTGAGGGGGCTTCAAGAGCTGAGTCTGCAAGCTTAGTGTCAAGTAATCTAGCTAAAAACTTCAACCCCCCAAAAAAAAATTCTTCTACTTTGTCATCAATAGGCTACTCCTCCAATGTCAGCGACTCTATAAACGATGGTGATGCTTTTCCCTACATTCCACAGGATAGATCTTCAATGCCAGTTCTGAAAAAATCTGTAACTCATGGTGTGAGGCCTTCTTCTTCCTCTTCCATAAAGTCTGATAATAGAAGGGCTGTTGACAGCAGAGGCCAAGCACCAGAAGATTCTCAAGAGGCTACAAGAGACAATGTTGTTGCTAACCTTAAAAGTAAAGTTGGATCATCAAGTATGTATATTAAGGAGGCAATGAAAGGAAACTATACTGATTCTCAAGCCACTCAGGAGGGTGACAGAAAAGTTTGGGGACATACGAAAAATGGCCAAGAGGAGACTACACCTGCAGATTCTCTTCTTCGTTCTTCAGGGAACAATGGAAACAAAGAGCACACGGAAGAACATGGACGGAAAGATTATGTCTTTAAGGTGAAAGAACATTCTTTTGATGTCAAACAAATTTCTAGGTTCTCAGAGGATGTTAGTACAGTTGATTCTTCTACAACCAGCAGTAGAGATATCGGAGTCCCTCATAATACTGTTAAAAATAATAAATTAAAGCATGTTAAGTCTGTGCAGTTACCTTATGACACAGATAAGAACAACAGATCGTTAGAAAATACTGATTTTATTGAAAAGCCAAACAGAACCGAAATAATCAAAGGTGCTCAAGATAGTAGGATGACTAATGCTACAAGTGTAGAAAAAGAAGCTTCAAATGGCTTTTCTGATAACAAAGCTGAACTAGAGTCCCAAATTAATATGCTCAAGGAAGAGTTAAGGGAAGCCGCAGCAGTTGAGGTTGGTCTTTATTCAGTTGCCGCGGAGCATGGAAGCTCGACAAATAAAATACATGCACCTGCTCGGCGACTTTCTAGATTCTATCTTCATGCTTGCAAAGCGGGTTTACAGGGTAGGAAGGAAAATGCAGCTAGAGCTGCTATTTCTGGATTTATTTTGGTTTCTAAAGCATGTGGAAATGATGTTCCAAGGTATGCCAAGATCTGTACATGACACATATAACATATTTAGAGATAGAAATTAAAATCCACACAACTTTCTTATTATGTTCATCGACCAGGTGGCCTGGCAATTCAGACCTTTAAGAACAGACTCAATTGAAATAAAAATCACTTGTATACAGATTAGGATACGTCATACATGGGTCTTAATATTCCTGGCTCATTAAGTTTTTATTGTTATTATTTACTCTTCTTAACATGTGAATAGTCTGCTGACTGGGATTAAAAAAAAGTTTCTGAAGAAAATGATATTGTTTCATATTTTGTCAAATGTTCATAAACATGTTGAGTTTTTGGTTATCAAATTCAGTAGTTGTGAAATGCACCATATTGTTTGACATTTTGTTGAATGTTCATAAACAGGCTTACTTTTTGGTTATCAAATTCAATCGTTTTAAGAGCTATTGTAAGCCAGACTGTAGTAAAAGTACAACATTCTGGTGGACCTTGCATTAGTAGTAATGGTGGTGGAAAGAGCTCAGTGAAGGAATCACTGAAACAGAATGACAACAAAGAAAGTTCTGATAATTGGGATGACCCACAGACATTTATGATTGCCTTGGAAAAGTTTGAATCTTGGATCTTCTCCCGAATTGTAGAGTCTGTGTGGTGGCAGGTCAAGCCGTTTCCTTCTTAAAATTAATTGATTTATGTATTAGTTATTGATAGGAAGATTTAGCCCAAATTTATGTCTTCCCATCAAGGCTGATACCATTTCTTGGCTCTTTTCTCCAGACTTTGACTCCACATATGCATCCAGCAGCTACTAAGGGTTCCAGCTCAAAGAAAGTTTATGGAAGAAAGTATGGTTCTAGTAATCATGAGCAGGGTAATTTCTCTATCGACCTCTGGAAGAAGGCTTTCAAAGACGCTTGCCAAAGACTTTGTCCTGCTCGAGCTGGTGGACATGAATGTGGCTGCTTGCCCATACTGCCTCGCTTGGTATGTTTATTGCATTATTATTTTCTGATTCAGTAAAGTGTGTTGCGCTTCAAAATCAACACAAACATCACAAGGAATGACATCTCTAAGAAAAACATGCACTTGTCAGCTGAATACTATTACTTCAGAATGTACCAAAATCTAGATATTTGCCTCACGTTTTCATTGCACACATTGGAAATGCACTAAGATATTTTTTTTTTACCTACGTTTCAGGTTATGGAGCAGTTGGTGGATAGACTAGATGTGGCAATGTTCAATGCTATTCTTCGTGAAAATGCTGAAGAGATGCCAACGGATCCTGTATCTGACCCAATAAGTGATTCCAAGGTTCTCCCCATTCCAGCTGGAAGATCAAGCTTTGGGGCTGGAGCACAGCTAAAAAATGCAGTGAGTATAGGTGCCTTTTTTTGTGAAGTTATATGTTTGATCCTGGGATTGTCTTTTAAAATGTAATATTATTTTGTCTTCTTAATATTATTTTGACTAGATCTTGTCCATTTCACAATGTTCCTCTAATTCTTCCCCCTAAATATAATCTAAGAAGGAAAGAAAAATTCGACAGTGTGTTATTTTGATAATTTTATTATCATTGGTAGCACTGATTTCTTATGTATTTTTATCCCCAGATCGGGAGTTGGTCCAGGTGCCTCACTGATACATTTGACATTGATGATGCTTCAGACGATAAGGAGGTGCATGATAATGAAGAAAGACCGGAGTTTCAGACATCCTTCAAGGCATTCCGTCTTCTCAATTCTCTGAGTGACCTCATGATGATTCCATTTGAAATGCTAGCAGATAAGTCAATTAGAAAAGAGGTATGGTCGCAAATTTGCTCTGTATATTAATTTCAAAGTTAATTTTAGTAAGTTATCTAATCATTTCCCTATTAATGTAACACTGTTCAATTAATGTTTAAAGATATGCCCTACACTTGGTGCACCATTGATCAAGATGGTCCTCTACAATTTTGTCCCAGATGAGTTTTGTCCTGACCCCATTCCTGAAGCAGTTTTTGAGGCTCTGGATTCAGAGGTGAGTCCTCCTAATTGTCTTGTTTACTGTCCTGAATTATTCTAAAGTTGCATTTGACTACAAAACACCTCATATGCATCTGCACTAATCTATTGTGCTCTTTTATTTAGGATAACTCCGAGAATGAGGAAGAATCTGTTACAAGTTTCCCATTCACTGCAAATCCTACGTTCTATTCTCCACCTTCAGCTGCTTCACAAACAGGCATCATAGGCGAGATAGGAAATCAGACTCTACTGAGAAGTGGATCATCAGTGCTTAGAAAGTCATACACTAGTGATGATGAGCTTGACGAGTTGGATTCCCCCATTGCTTCTATCATGAAAGATAGTTTCCAGGAAAAAAGAAAGGGTGATGTTCAAGTAGTCAGATATCAACTACTCCGAGAAGTATGGAAAGACAGTGAATGATAATAGCCATTTCTCGCATAGATCATTCATGTGTTTCACGCAACTGTGGGAGGTCAGTTAATCTGTTTCTTATACAAATTGTGTATTTATAGAACCACAATTTTTTCAATTGTCAGTTGGTTCAAAGCTGTGAATATCAAGTTTAAATCTGGGTTTTTTTATTGGCTGAATAGTCGAACTTCTTGAGTCCTTTGAACTGTTTATAAATGTTAATATTTTTATTTGTAGCATACATAAAGTAACTTGATTTGAAGCATTATTTATCTAGACTTGCTTCCTGTTATTAAAGGGCCTAAATATTGGTAAAAAAAACAAATTGCAGTCAGTTACGAATAATGTTAGAAGGACAAGTTGAGAGAGCCATAGCCAAAAACACAAATAGAAAGCATAGAGAGAAGTAATCTGATCCAAGATCATTTATTAATTTTGTTAGTTGTACAATTTTGAGAGGCACAATAGGAAACACTCCAATAACCTGAATATGACCGAATCCTGTATTAAATATTCAGTCACCTTTGCTTGAACCTGTCAATACCCACATTCGACAGATAAGTTAGAGGGTGAAACTTGAAAGTCTAACCAAGGGAACAAAAAGTAAGGATGACTTGTGTGCTATAGAAAATTTACAAGAGCTTACAGCTTGAATTGTGCACCATGAGTAGGACTCCGCAAAGCATCGTAGTGTCCACAACCATTATAAAGTACACGTATAGGGTTATCTTTACCATATTCTTGACCATATTCAGCTATGATCCTAAGGTTACTAGAATTCTTGTCAGTCCTGTCTCGCATGTACACAGTGATTGGCATCCTGGATAAGAGTATGAAACTTAGGATGAAGGAAAGGTAAAGGAAATCAGTGAGCAATAGTAATCTCCACCAACCGACCACATGATGAAACACATACAGATAACTAGAATGTTAAGAGAGAAGCCTTACTGTAGAACATGTGAGGCCATGAGCAACTCAGGCTCGCCTCCCCAACTATGAGGTTGTCTCATCTGTCCAATATAGGTCTCAAAATCATCTTCAAGAAACCTGACAATGTGTAGAAAATGATTCTTAAACTTAGGATAGAAAATCATAGAACTTAATTATAGAAAGCTAAAGAGAACTAACTGACCATTCAGTGTCTGCCCGCCTCTTAACGAATTCGTCTGCAACCTGTCCAAGCCATGCATAAGTTTCTCTAAAAGCTTTAGAACATAATACATAAATACCATAAGAAAGGGGTAAACACAAACAAAGCAATTTAACACAACAATTTGTGCTTAGGGTGTTATAAAATTCTCTCGCTTTGAAATAAAAAAAATTCAACGGAAATATAAAATTTTAGAAGTGGAAGTAGGTCAAAAATACAAGTTTCCTAGCTAAAACTTGACTTGTTTTCATACTTTAGCTCTAAGCTCATCTGCAAGTTCTCTTTGAAGGCTCTCACTTGGAGATGGCTTCCCTGTTCTTATGCTAGCCCCATGAACCACAGACCGAAACAAACATCTTCCATCACCAGGTATCCCTGTCTCAACAATACATAGGTTATCTCACCATTTCCATCATTATCAAAAGTTGACATAATTTATAGAAAAGGCATATAAAGTTCACATCATAAAGATAGATTTGACTCTTAATCCTGTTGCGTGGATTATTACTATTATTATTAATTTTTGAAAATAAAAATGATGAAGGGAGCAAACGAACCTAAGCCATAATCCATACCGATGACCAAAACTTCCTTTAATGGAAAGATTTAAGTTCCACAAAACATAAATATAGTTAAAGCCTCCCAAGGCAATGATGAGCCAAAAGGTACAAAGCCTTACTTGAAAGGTAAGAATCAATCAACGAAACACGAAACTTACAAACATGAATAAAAGCATATAAAGCATAACCAGCCTTTTGATTTCTCAAGGAAAAGAAAAGCATATCAAATGATGTACTATATTGTACTATCTAAAGATTCTTCATGTTCAACTTGAGAATTCTAGGAGAGCAAACAAGACATACTAAAGATTTTTGGTAATCGGACGGAGTCGTTACCGAGTGTTGAATCTGGTTTTGGCATTGTTAGAAAAATAAAACAGAGAAGACAACCATGAATATGATCTTAATCAGAGAAAACTCAAAAGCACATAATTGCTTATCAATACAAACAAAAATTTACAGTACTTCATTATTTAATTTTGAAACCGGGAATGAAAGATTACCTTGAAAGACTTGAGAATGAAGACCACAAGTGCCCAGAAAAGCTTTTGCTTCGTCTATGGTGTGACACGACCAAAGAATCTAATTCCATAAACTTTTCCTTTTCTGCACTCCGAGGGGCCAAGAGTTGAACCTGAGAGAATACTCTCTCTCACACGCACAAATATTTTTTCAATGTACACGTGTCAAGATCTTAAGACTGTCACTATTTGTAATGCTACATACATCTAATCAAAACCCATGACGAGCCTTAAACGAAAGTTAGAATATTCAGAACCTATACAAAACTCTAACTTCGAGTGCATAAAAATTGACGACAGATGACCGGACGATTTTCATGAAACTCTCTTCTTTTTACCATAATTATATTTGATTTTCCACATTTAGATGTTCTTAAAAATATTTCCCATTTATTTTTAAAAGAAAAATTCTTCTTGGAAGTGTGCGGTTCTAATTGTTTTATGGTATATTAGTGGTATTGGATTCTTTAGCATCTTCTTTTTTAGACAAAGGTAGATATAATTCTCACCCTACAAGCAATAATGCACTCTTTTTTACTTTCTAGAATCTAAAAATTGCACCTTTGCTTTCTTTCTTCTCTTTTTTTTTTGCAGGTGTCTCTGCTTTTGCTTTGGTAATACATTAAAACCACTCTCCTATTTACCTTTGCCAACTTTGTTTTTCCTAAGATTAATGACATTAACTTATACTGCTCTCTAACTTGGAAAATTGTTTTGTATCAACCGTTTCAGGATTCACCAGCATTGTCAGAATGAGTTCTAGAAGGCGTCCATTACATACCTGTGGTGTTTCAATTTTAACAATAGCTCATAGAACCATCGAGGTTTCCCAAGATGCAGGTGAACCATTAGGCTCAATAACAAAAAGGGTGCTCAAAATGTCTTCATTTGCGATCCCATATCTCAACGCCTTGCAGTATCAATGGCTTGTATTCCTCACTTTCATTGACGATTTTATCCTAGCAGCTGAGAACACGGTAGAGAGAGTTTTCCCTCCATCAAAACATGTTTTCAATAAGATTGATGATATTGTTCAAGTCACAGAAACTTTCCCCATGAAATATGACAAAGCGGTGACTACATTCCCTACCATTATCCACCAAGTCCCTTTTCTAGATTGGCTATTGGTACATAGTATCTCTTTACTGAAACTTCTGATCACTACATTGACTTACTGGGGCTCTCAAGGTACAAGGGAGAAGGAGATTATGGTCGATACAAACTGCGAAAATCATGATAATAACCAATTTGTATCCATGAATGTTTATGACCACACAACAAAAGCCCATGTCCATGTTGATAGTGAGAATAATACCATCAAGGGTGAGTTTCCTATTCATGTACCTGAAACCCCACCTAAAGTTGAAACTGAGATTGCTTCTGTGAAAGTTGACGAAGATGACTTGAAGAGTACTTACAAAGAAGTTTTAGAGAAGAATACCACAAAAGATGACAAAGAACATGGAAAGAAGGAAATTAATGTTACTAAGGGGGGAAGGAAGAAAGCAACAGCTGACAAAAAAGATGATAAAAAAGATGGAGACCATAATAAGGATGATCCAATATTAGACTTGTTCGAGTCAGGATGGCAAATGAGACGTTAAAGAAAAGTAAAAAAGAAAGCTCATTTTCTGGCTCTATCCTGAATACGCCATTAAGACAGGCCAAAATAGTTTAGTTTTCTTTGTTTGTGCATATATATATATACACGTATATTTTGTGTAATTTTCTATATCAATAGTTGCAAAGGAATCTTACATTTGTATATTTCTTTTGTATTTCATACAATGGATAACGACAACAAATAATAAAATTGACCACTAATTTAAGAATTCGTTAACAAAATTTTCAATATACTTGAGTAGGGGCCGCGCGAACGCAGGCCCCCGCTGTAACAAATTATGACGTAGGTTCCACCACTTGAGCATACCTTAGCTCGGCACCCTTCCTAAGTGCAATGGAAGTTACCAAACTAGGCCATGGGCCTTATTGATCGCCCATTGACCTCGTCCAGGTAAGTATGTTGAAAAGTTGATCACATACTCAATTTATACACCTTGCTCCTCTTAATTGTCTTTATTCTTTGATGTGGGACAAGTTACACAAAAATTTGCTATTTGAGTATTAACGAATGAACTACACAGCAGGACAGAAATATTCTTAAAGAGACCGTTCAGTTATAAAGCTAGAATCTAAATTAAATTATGTTACTTAAACCAAAATCAATAAAAACGGATTACATTAATTAAATGAAAGTTGTTCGCCTCAACCATAGAATCAAGAAAGTGAAGGTAGCCTTAAGGTAAATTGTGTGAATCATGCACTCAATCAATCTACTTTCAGAACTATGACCATTGTTCCAAGATATTGTAAGACATAATATATTGTCATTGGTGTAATTTAATAGTGGATTCTTCATATTTCAATTTAAAACTAATTTATATTCATATATATATATGAGATTTAATATTTATTTTCACCAATAAAGGTGTCATATGTTGTGGTTACATTTGATGGATTACATATATACATATATACGAAATTTCTTAGATATGGGCGTTCCTATGTGAGGGCCATATCTATTTTCGGTACGTAGAGACATTATTAACCAAATTTTTTATATGACGATATAAATTGTAGTTATAGCAAATATCTCACCAGTTGTTAAAATATTTTGAATAATATATGTTTAATGCCCAAAACGTGCTTCCACTAAGCGGTGGTTGTAGTATAGATTAGATGGTCGATTCCACAAGGAGGCAAAAAAATAAAGTTAATCAATAAATAAAGTTAAGAGATAAATAATGTGAGGAAAATAGAACAAATGATATTTTTGTTATTTTTGAGATTTAAAGATTAGAAAAAAAGATAGAATAAAGTGTGATGTAACAATAGGTAACAAGTAGGAAGGATCAAGAGTTACCAATATGCATACTTATTTATTTGGATCTTTAATTCACAAAAATTATACAAATGGATAGTTCACATCCCAACTATTCATTTGGAAGATTTAACATTGAAGCACAAGTATATTTTATAAAAATGTATTCAAGTGATTACTATTATTTACCATGGAAGGATGTGATAAATCTTATGAGAAATCTAAAAATGATATTATACCATTGACAATAATGCAATAAAAGATTGGACATAAAACTTAACACAAATATTACTTTTACTATTTATAAAATACATAGAAAGATCATGACTAATTCTATATAGATTTTAGCAAAAGTAAATATATATGAATGAGATGGAGAAAATGATAAAAGTATTATCTATATTATTTTCACTAATTTGATAATACATAAAAAGTACTTGACAAAATCTATATACTATTAGTAAACATAAATATAGATAACAAGATGAATGAATAGAGATGAAATAAAATAAATCACTCAAATATATAAACTTTAAGCACAAGGTGAATCAAAAATACTAAACAAAGTCATAGTGCATATATGATCATTCTAACCTTCCTAAGAATGTTTGCCTATTATGCTAGACATTCTCATGAAATTCTAGAGAGAAAATATGAGAAATGAGACTAAAATTTGGTAGAGTTTTGCTACCTAAAAATTACATACAAAATGTGAAATGAGAGTCCCTATTTATAGTTTATAGAGGGAGAAAATGACTAAAAAGAAATTAAACAACAAAATAAGGTTTACAAAATAAATATGAAATATTAATAATAAAATATGATTTTGAAAAATCAAATCTTATTATAAATATTAACCTAGTTATTTTGGTGTATGATCAAAATGCCATTTTTCTTAAATACCACAAAGTATGAACTTTAAAGCTCAAAATAACAATTTTGCAAGTCTCAATACCCAAAAAACATAGGTTGAAAGTGACTAGTGGCAGATGAGGGTTTTGACCCATTCCCAGCCAATGGGGAGGCGCCACATAGGTGCTGGCTGGAGATGGGCCTACGGGCTGGCTGTGTTGGGCGTGAGTGGCTTTCAGCTGCTGGAGATGGGCCTTCGGGCTGGCTGTGTTGGAGTATTATGTTGGGCCTTTGTGGATGCTGAGAGGTTGAAGGAGGCGAGTTGGGCTGCATTTGGGCTTGGGAGGCTGGGAGCTAGAGGCTGAAGGAGGAGCTGGAGGATAGTTGTCGGCTGGAGGCGTGGCAGATGGCAGGCGTCAGCAGCTTGCTTGGCTCGGCTCGCGTTAATGGGTTGGGGAGGAAAATGGGCCTGGGCTGGGGCCTTTGGATTCTTGGGCCTTTGCCATTTTCAATTTTGCCAATTTTCTTTTATTTATTTCTAATTTAATTCTTTGTTTCTCTTCCATTTCAAAGTGACAAAATACAACTTTAATTCCTACAAAATAACAATAAATTAAATCATAATCAAATATTTTCATTTATGAAATAAATCATATTAATTCCATGAAAATATTAATTAAAACTTAATTTATTTTGATAATTAAAATCAACAAATATGTATTTTTGGGCACTAATCAATATACAATGTCGAAATTAGGGTTCAAACAATCTGTTTTGAATGCTTATAAAAAAAAGATACTTGGGCAGTTTACATTTTGAACTATGTTTTTGGAATCATAAATTGTTCAGAATTTCACGAAAAATTGGGGGTTGTGTTTTATAACTATAATGTACACCATCATATAAAAATATTATGTTATAATTTCTTCAGGTGTCGAAAATAGAGATTGCCCTTACAGGTAGAGGCAAAAGTGATGTCCATACATAAGAAACTCCTTAAATATATATAACCCAATTTATATATATATAATATTATACATTGTAGTAATAGTAAACAATCCCACCAGTATTTTAGAAATTTTGAATAATTTATGGTGTCGAAAATAAAGTTCAAATAGTCAATTGTACCCATATAAAAAAATAAGTATGTGTGCAACTAACAGTTTAAATTCTATTTTCGGCACTATAAATTATTCATAATTTTTAAAAAACTACTAAGATATTATAACTAAAATTTACACTTTCATATAAAAAGAAGTCGCTTTTAATTTCTTACTAAAAATAAAGACATTCCTACGATAAAGATAAGATTGACAGCCCTGTAGATATATTGAAGAAAAAAACGCTGATTAATTAATTATGTCAGCTATTTTATTGAAGTGGTAGGAAATGCTAAATTAGAGGATAAGAAGGTATTGAATGTTAGATCACATAAAGCCAAAACAATTCAATATATTGTGTTTCTTTTATTTAACTAACCGATAAGAATGAACACATTTTTTTTTCTAGACATTATTACAAAGCCACAATTGTATTATAAGATTGATAATTACATCTCTTATACTCAATTTTTTTTGGCATTTATGAAATTTCAAAAAATAATAATTATAAAGGGATAATGAATAGAACTTATAGCCTTTTTATTCTCACAAAACACAAAGCAGTTTTTGTTATCATGAAGCACAAATCAATTAACGTCATTTATCAAAATATAATTATATTTGTGTTGTAATGTATTATTTGCGGGCCACGCCCAATAATTTAGGTCCATGATCTAATTGAAACCATAAACTGCTCACTATAAATAAGAGGAGACGTGAAAGAAATTTGGGGAGGCAATTCATAATGCCAATACTCTATTCTTGTACAAATAGTCCTCATGTAATGTAAAATCGAAGGAGGACTATAGAACAACCGGCGACGCAAGGTTTCATGGAAACTATGGTCCTTCACACATAAATGTTAATAAAAGTGACTAAGTAGACGTAAAACATCTTTGTGTGACCGAATCACTATAAAATATGGTGTTGTTATTTTATCATATCTCTATTATTGAATCCATACTCTTATGTTTTCAAGTTGACGAAAAACTGTGTTAACAATTTGGTGCTTTCATTGAGAGAGCAGACTCAAGATAAAGAGATTCAATCTAACGAAGTCTATGAATAAAGACTTTGATGAAATCACCTCTAGAAAACTCCCAACTTCGCCAAGGGCCTGATCAGTCCACCAGTTCGTTTTTACCTAGGCCATCTGCAGTGCAATTGCAAGTTGTAAGTTGTAAGC
This sequence comes from Humulus lupulus, assembly GCF_963169125.1. Classification (NCBI taxonomy): domain Eukaryota; kingdom Viridiplantae; phylum Streptophyta; class Magnoliopsida; order Rosales; family Cannabaceae; genus Humulus; species Humulus lupulus. The sequence continues at coordinate 24,573,325 of NC_084795.1, forward strand.
AAATACCATATTCGTCAAGACAAATCACAGATCTATGTGAAAAATAATTTCACTTAATTGCATCCAAATTGGGGCATAAGGCTGGAATTAAAAAACCTAGCGATTCCAAATTACAAGGTGAAGCAATCACGACGGTTCAAGGAAAGATCCACTTATGGCGACAGCTTGTTCAAGTTGTTAACAGTGATAAAACCATTACTTGGAAACCTATTTGCATTTATTAATTTATGGAATGGAATCGATGGATATCACAATGAAGCTTGTAAACCTAGGAAAGTTCTCATGTTCGTTGTTTAACGCCCAAAAGACTACAAGAAAAAGACTCTACAGCGACGACATCTATTGCGACGACTCTAAAGTCGTCGCTGTATGTAGGCAAAATCCACAAAAAAATTATTTTCTCTTAATTTATTAAAAAATAAGCTACAGCGACGACATGTCGTCGCTGTAGGGTCGTCAACAACACACGATCTGGCCCTTTGATAGTAGTGAAAAATACACATTTATTGATTTTTATAGTCAAAATAAATTAAGTTTTAATTAATATTTTCATGGAATTAATATGATTTGTTTTAGGGATATTTGCGGCATAAGTACCCAATGTTTAGGTTTTGTACGCGGCATAGACCCAATGTTTATTTTTCGTGGCAAAAGTACCCAATGTCAGTAAAACTGTAATTCCGTCAGCCTCCTCCGTTAGGTTCCGTTTTGTGATGACTGGACCAACACGTGTCACTTTGTGATTGGTCCAACTCAATAATATTTTAAAAATAATTATGATTTGGACCAATAAAAACTTGACACGTGTCTGCCTAACGGAGGAGACTGACGGAATTACAGTTTTACTGACTTTGGGTACTTTTGCCACTAAAAATAAACATTGGGTCTATGCCGCGTACAAAACCCAAACATTGGGTACTTATGCCGCAATTATCCCTTTATTTTATAAATGAAAATATGTGATTATGATTTAATTTATTTTATTTTGTAGGAATTAATTGGTATTTTTGGCACTTGGAAAAAAAGAAAAAAAAGAAGAAAGAATCAAAAATGTCCGTGGCCATAGGGCCTTCGTTAAATAAAACTAGTGGACATGAAATTGATAAAACTGTTACTGGACTCAACGGAAGGCTTAAGAGAACCCTGACAACTCTACAGGTCGGTTGTTTCACAGTATGCATACTTCAGACAGAATCCCCTTTAGCTCGTTGCACTGCTTCTTAAGCTTTGCCCTTACCTACACACACATAGTAACTTATGAGCTACAACACTTAGTAAAGAAGCTAGCTACAACTTACAAGTCTTTTATCAAAACAACTTTGTACAACAGTAATGCACAACTGGAAATTATAAATTGAACAACACGTCTAGAACATTCACATAAGTCAAAGTATTGCATAGTATACTGAGAATATATAACTGAGCCATCAAATAATCTATGGGGTCATTGTAGCGTCCCAAATTTGCTAATTAGGCTTAGGGCCTCGATTAGTGTGCCTGGAGGGCAATAAGTGATTTAATATTTTTTTTTGATCAAGAAGAAGGTTACTTCATTAATCAACTAGCAAATCAAACAAAGAACAAGACAGTCAAAACTTACAACCAAAAACAAAGGGAAAAAACCCTCCAACGCAAACTAAAAGAAACAGCCAAAAACCTTAAAAACAAGAATTACATGGTTAATCTATCTAAAAACCTCGGCTCATGGGCTGAGAGTTTCCTGTTATTTACAATGGAAATTCTATACTTCACCCTTAATTTTATATCATTAGTTATGTTGTTTGCTGACCAAGAACAACTGTCAAATACACAACGATTACGGTTCCTCCATATTCCATACACCACAGCTGCTAGCACCGAAAAGATGATGTCTGCTATCACTCCAGACCTCTTGTTAGATAGCCAAACCAGCCAGCTTAGATAGTCAATTGGCCAGGCTTGAAACCCCAGCCAGCTGAAAATTGATATGAGAATTTGCCTAGACAGACAGCAATTAAAAAACAAGTGGCCATGGGTCTCATTGACCACTCCACAGACTGGACAAAGTTGAGAATCGAGCACCACTTTGAACCGGACCAAGTTATCACAGGTTAAAAGATAGGCATTGACAGTTTGCCAAAGCATAAACCTGTGTTTAGGTAAAGACAGCCTGCACCAAACTACTTTGTGATAGCCTACTTGCTGCTGGCAGAGAGAACTGTTATACAACTGAGAAGGGTGAAACTTCCCAGCATGACCAGCAGCCTTTATCTCTCCATAGCTGTAGATATCCCTGAGTTTACAAAGTTTTCTCCAATACCAGCTAGTGTCTTATGGAATCTGATATGACTAGAACTCTGCCCCTTTTAAATAAACTGCATTTATCCACTTAACCCACAGCAAGTCCTGCTTCTCAGTGATTGCTCAAATGTACTTAGCTAAGATTGCTTTGTTCCAAGCTAAGGCATTCTTAAACCCAAGACCACCGTAAACTTTTGGGAGACAGACCTTATTCCAAGAAGCTAAATGGATTTTATTTCTGTTTCCATTAACTCCCCAAAGAAAGCTTCGACATAATTTCTCAATCTCCTTGATAATGCTCTGCGGAAGAGTAAATATCCCCATCTAATAGTTTCTTAACCCAAACAGTACAGAGTGAATAAGCTGAATTCTACCAGCAAAGGATAGGTGCCGACTAGCCCAGCTATGAATTCACACTCTAAACTTTTGAATAACGATGTCACAATCTTCATGCTTCCATTTTGTTGGCCTCATAGGGACCCCAAGATATTTAAGGGGAAAAGTGCCTTCGGTCAGCTGCAACTCAGTAGCAAGCCTCTTCCTGTCCTCGACTAGAATCCCTCCAAAATACACATGAGACTTGCTGGTGTTAATTGCCAGCCCAGAAACAGAGCTGAACTCCTCAAGGGCTTTCTTCAGCACTTGAACAGACGCCATTGTGCCTTTGTAGAACAAGAGTAAGTTGTCTGCAAAACAAAGATTAAGTAAATTCAAGCTTTTACACATCGGATGGTGTCTAAAAGATGAGTCAAGAGCAGCCATTTGGAGCCTCCAAGTTAGATATTCCATGATTAAAACAAATAAGAGGGGAGACAAAGGATCCCCTTGCCTAAGCCCCTTTTCACCCTTAAATTTTCCTTGAACCCTGCCATTCATAAGTAATAAGTAGGAGGTGTTTGTCAGGCAGGCCATTATCCATTTGATAAATTTCTCAAGGAAACATAACTTAGATAATAGATCACCAATAAACCACCAATCGACAGTGTCATAGGCTTTGCTAATATCGATTTTAATAGCACACCTAGGGGAAGCAGCTGATCTCCCATAGTTCTTAATAAGATCTTGAAATAAGATCTGCCTTTCACAAACACCCCCTGATTTGATTGAACCAAAATGGGAAGAACCTTAGCTAATCGAACACAAATAAGCTTGGATATACACTTATAAATGGTAGAACAACATGCAATCGGTCTATAGTCACTAGCCTTTGAAGGATTCTCACACTTGGGAACCAGAGATAACATGGTGTCAAGGAACTCCTCAGGGATTTTGCCTGTATCAAAAAACTGGCTAATAGCTCTACAAACTTCATTCCCAACCTCCTGCCACATAACCTTGAAAAACCCTGAACCAAAACCATCAGAGCCTGGGGATTTAATGCTAGGAATACTGAATAAGGCTGCTCTAATTTCTTGATGAGAAAACGGATTTAACAAGGAAAGTTGCTGGTCAACATTAAGTTTGGGACCCAGCTCTACACAGTGAATATTAATCTTCTTCTTTACTGAACTGGGTCTTCCCATAATACTCCTGAAGTGGTTCAAAAAATGAGAAACCACCTCAGAAAAATTATCTACCAAATTGCCCTGCTCATTAATAAACGAAGCTATCCGATTTTCAGCTCTTCGTTTCTTCAAGTAAGCATGGAAATAGGCTGTATTCGAGTCTCCCTTCCTTAGCCAATCTATCTTCTCTGAGTCAGAAAACTATAATACATCTTCTCTTGCCTGCTGTACACTTCAGCAGCTATCTTGACTGCATTTTGGATAGCTAAATCTCTAGGGAATTATTGAGCAAGAGAATGAGCATCCTGAAACTCTATTTTATCCTTCTGAAATTGAGATCCAATATCTCCTATTTGATCCCTATTAAACTTTTTCAACTGATGTTTCAGCCGCATCATTTTAAAGAACAGAGCCTTTAAACCAGTCCCCTGAGAATACTTACTCCAGCTGTCAATAACCATATCTTTAAACCTTCTATGGTCTGCCCAGAAATTGTAGAACCTGAAGAGTTTGACACCCAGAAATTCCAATGTCTGGATAGATATAGTGCAAGAACAGTGGTCCGAAATTGTTTCCCATTTGAACACTGCTGTGGAAGTAGGAAATAAATCCTGTCAATTCTCATTAGCAAAAGCATGATCAATTTTTGAATAAATTCTAGCCTGGCCTTCTTGATTATTCATCCAAGTATAAAATGAACCTGTTTGAGTAATCACATTAAGCTGAGAGTTAGCTAACCATTGAGAAGAATCAACCAGTTCAGCCTTGGAAACAGGCTTCCCTCCGTCCCTTTCATTAGCTTTAAACACTGCATTAAAGTCTCCCAACACTATCCAACCATCAGCTGTACTCATAGGTAATTTATGCCAAAGGCTCTTCCTTTCCTCCAACGTGTTACGCCCATATACAAACGTGACACTAAAAGGGAATTTCAAACCAGCCATTCGAACTTGACAGTGAACAAACTGACTATTTTCTTCAATCACAGTAACCTTAACAAAGACCCTCCTCCAAATTATAAGAATTCTGCCTTCATTAATCGAACTAGAGTAGTACTCCCAGTTCAAAAACCTATTAGCCATCATCTCAGTAACTTTTGACCCCCTCATTTTAGTTTCCAAAAGAGCACCCACTCCAATTTTATTCTTACTACAAAGATTCAACACTTCAACCTGCTTTTTTGGACCATTCAAACCCCTTAAATTCCAGCTGAAAACATTACAATTATCCATGAGATGAGCAAGTATCACTTAAACCCCCTTTCCCTCGCTCTACCTGATCTTACAGAACCAAAAAGTAACTAGACTGAGGCTTCCCTGATTCAGCTAAGCTTGAGTTATCCCTCTGCTGTCTTCTGTCTACTTTCCCCTGCTTATAAACCACCTTCTTAGGAGATTTCCAGACTATTTTAGACCCACTCTGGCCCTTCTCATCTGGTGAAACCTCATTATTATGATGTAATTTACCAGCAACCATTTCCTCATTACATGAAACCTTTTTCACAGAAGAAGTCCTAGTAAGCATCACAACATCTTCCTTACCCATATCTTTCCCTGTCAAAGTCGAGATAACAGTATCTTCCTTACCCTTGTCTCTCCCTGCCATATCAGAACCCTTTGAATGAGATTCCTTCAGCATCCCTTGGTCTTTTTGTTCCTTACGGCAGTCAGCCATAGAGTGGCCATATCCAGCACAAGTTTTGCACTTCACAGGTAACCACTCATATTCTACCCCTTGTTCAACTAACTGGCCATGCTCGTTCAAAAATTGTATTGTCCTAGGCGGGTTATCATTAATTTCCATCTCCACCATAACTCTAGCAAACTGAACTCTAGAACGTTCCCGAGTAAACTTGTCCACCATGATCGGCTTACCTAAAGTACTAACAAGAGCACTAAGGCATTTGCTTCCCCAATATTGGAGACCAAGATCTTGAAGTCGGATCCAAAGAGGAACTGACCGAATCATTCGAAAAGCACTCAAATCTGAAGACTAGGGCCGAATGATCACTGGTTTCCTATCAAAGTGAAGAATTCCAGTTTCCAAAACCTGATCCCTTGTGGCATCATCATTAAATTTAACCATAGTCAAACCCATTGTCATCCTAGCTATTTGAGCAATCCCTAAGTGACCCCAAACCCTTTTGATAAACCCTTCAAACACAGCCATGGGTGGGTTTGCTCCAAGCACCATGCATATAACAGCAGAGCTCCAATTCGCTGACTGGCTTTTGACTTCCTCAACATCCATTTGGGAAATTTTCTTACCATCCTTAAACAATGGTTCAGTATACTCAAGCTTTTGGTCAGAAAATGAGAGATTACCTGAATTAAAATTCTTCCAATGACTCTGGGCTGAAGCTTGAAAATCTTTGGCATCCATGGAGTCCGCCCAGCTAGACAATGACTTCCTCGCATTCACGTAATCACCAATCGTATTTGGAGCATCTTCCGTCAAGATTTTCTCTTCAACAACATAGGGCACATCAGCCTTCTGTTTGTGACCGTCCATCAAAAGTTCCTCATCAACATCTCGATCCAGCATAATTTCTTCTTGGATTGAAGGCAGGCTCTGTGAAACTGATATAGTAATAGGCTTCCTTGCTGATTTCTTCCTCTTCGCCATGTTAGAGAGGGAAACGAGCCAGCAGCCTTGGATATGTGTGCATAAATATGTGATTAGAGATGCATGTTTAGGTGAATTAAATATGCATGTGGGCCCCGTTTGGTTGTTAGGGGCATGTTTGTAATTTTAGCCCGTTGAGGGCATAAATGTGATAATTGTAATAATTGTGATATATTTGTGATATATCTGCGTTGCATAATCTGAGACAGTCCTAGGGAGCTGTTAGCTAGAAAGTCACAACGGGGTCGAAAACTTGACTCGGAGCGAGTCGAAGGGTATTTCAGGTATTAGACATTTTATGGGGTTATCGGGTTATGGAAATAAATATTTGGAGATATATTTGAAGATAGAATGTTTAGGAGGGAAAATTGGAGAAATTTACCATGTTGCCCTTGAGGACGTTTTTGGTACCCCGAGCCTTGAGACAACCTTAGAGACTAAGTTAAATAAAACAAAACATAAGAAACATTGAGAAATCTCTAAATCGACCCTTTCTCTATCTATTTCTCGGTTTCCTTTTCTCTCTTGGAAGCTTAGTGAGTTTTGGTGGAAACTAACCAAAGATTAAGGATTTTGAGCTTGGATTTTGGGAGCTAGAAGCTTGGAGCTTAAAGACCTAATTCAGGGATTCATTTCTGCTCAAGGTAAGCTTTTAAATGTGTTGAGTTGTGTTGAATTGCTGCTGGTATTTTAGAGTGTTACATGTAAGCTAAGTTGGGAATTGCTCTTGATTATTTAGGTGAGTTTTTGGGTTAGTTTCTGTTGGGTTTTGCTGCTGGGATTGCTCTGGAAATGTTGTGATGATTGAGTGGGATTGTTAGGTTGATTTTGGGGTAAATTGGCTGGGGTTTCGTGGTAAAAATGGAGGATTTTTCTGGGTTCGAAGGGTCGGGCCGCAACATTATTCTTGCTGAGCCGCGACCCTCTAGAGCATTTTGGTGGTCAGGAAGAAGGGTGGGCCGCGGCATACCCTTGCTTGGGCCACGGTGCGCTTGCTCTGTTTTGGGGTTGGAGGTCTCTGGTTGGGGGCGGGCCGCGGCATGGCCTCATGGGGCCGCGACGCTTAGTGCATTTTTGGGCTTTAAAGAGGTTTTAGGCTTGGGATTCCAAAAGTTAAGGCTCGGGAAGGATTTTATCACCCGGATTGATAGAATTCAAGGTCCCGGAGACTAGAATTATGACCCAAAGTTATTTAATGGATGGATATTGTTGGTGCATTGTGACTAGGGTTTCAGCGAGGCTCAGACTAGGGGACTGTGCTTGGGACATCGGTGCTTGGAAAGCTCGAGACACAGGTAAGAAAACTGCTATACCCATAGAGCTTGTGTTGCAGGGCACGACCCTATATCATTGTGTTGTAGGGCGTAGCCCTTTGATTGAGTTTATACGTGTTTAAGTATCTGCTTAATTATGCTAAGTGTGCATATATGTGAATGAACGGAAAGAGCCAGAAACGGTGAGGGCCGGGAACGGCGAAGGCTGAGAACGGCAAGGGGCTGGGAGCAGCGTTTAGCACGCGGAGTGCGAGTTGCCAGGGCGAGACCCTAAAGGATACCTGGGATATCCTCACGGTGTGGACCGCGAACCTAGAGCCTGGTAAAGCGCCTGGGACGGCATGGCCATACGTGTTTAGCCTGATGATGGCTTAATTATATGTTGAATGTGAAATGTGCTTATGTTATCTGCTTGTGAGGGTTTTCTTGCTGGGCCTCAGCTCACGGGTGCTTTGTGGTGCATGTAAGGGCAAGGGGAAAGTCGACCAACCATGAGTACGGAGAGCGTGAAGTGACGCGTACATGTTTGGCCTGCCTGGCTGCCACGACCAGGGGTATTTTTGGGAGATGATTGTACTAAACCTAGATTTTTTTGTTTAGCCGACTATGGTTATATTTTTGAGCTGTAAATATTTCTAAACAGTATTTTGGGATCCCAAATGTTAAATGCTTTAAGATTTTCAGTAAATGGAATTATTTTCAAAGTATAAGACTCTGTTTACGGTTTTACTACACTTTTGTCTTAAAATCTCAATTCGCGAGTTAATTGCACGTTTTAAACTCACTTAGTAACGACTCTAAAGAAGTAGGGCGTTATAGTCATGATCCCCGTGTGGCCGCCACAACCTATAGAGTACTTACCTCTTGTACCAAAGGGGTACACTCCGCTAAAACATGATGACTTTACATGTTTAGTGGCTAACCCCACTGTACGGCTATATGGGACCCACCCTCACAAGGTTTTCCTTGGAAAGCACAAATATTTCACATATTGCACCTACAATATCTTTACTTAACTAAGTGCATTCAACCCTGACAGATGGGTACTATTAGGCACATCTAGCCATACAATCACACATATATATAACAACTACATCTAACTGGCAGCACACAAACTTGCAAGCAATTAATTGCAATCACAATCAAGCTAAGTTACTCTTGGTGTATACTTCATTAATGTTTAACGCCCAAAATGTGATTACCACTAAGCGGTAGTTGTAGTAAGATCAGGCGGTCGATCCACAAGGAGGTAACCTAAAATCAAAAGATTAGTAGAAAATAACACAAAAAGTTAGTAACAAGAAATAAATAAAATTGTAAATGGAAAGAGGTTTGAGATTTTGGTATTGTATTTTTGATAAAGTGATAAAATGAGATAAGTGAAATAAAGGTAAGATGTAATCAAGAGTTGAGAAAATGAAAGGTTTCAAGAATCATCCATATGCTTGTTTAGTTACTTGGTTACTTAATTTACAAAAATACACAAGTAAATAGTTCTCTTCCCAACATTTACTTGGAAAATCTAACATTAAAGTCCATAGTCTTTTCTAACAAAAGTTCATTTGAGTTATAAAGTTATTTATTTTAAAAGCACAATGTTAATCTTATGAAAAATCTAAAAATGACAAAATACCCAAAGGCAATAATGCAATAAAAGATTAGACATAAAATTAGGTATCAATATTACTTTTATTAATTAGAAGTACATAGAAAGAGCATGACTAATCCTATATACTATTAGCATAAGTAAATAAAGATAGAGATGAAAGAACATAAATAACTCAAATATATTACATTAAGAACATAGTAAATCAAAGTAGCAAAATAACATCACTAGCATATGGAATCATCCCTAACCTTCCTAGGAAGATTAGGCCATTATGCTCACGATTCTCACAAAATTATAAGAAGAAAATATGAGAAGAAAGTGAGTGGAAATTTTGCTATAGTTTCTTTTCTCTCAAATTACATACCTATTATGAAGAAAGAGTCCTTATTTATAGATGGAGAAAAGGACTAAAAAGAAATTAAACAACAAAATGGGGTTTACAAAATAAATCTGAAATATTAATAATAAAATATGATTTTGAAAAATCAAATCTTATTATTAATATTAACATTGCTATTTTGGTGTATGGTCAAAATGCTCTTTTTCAAATACACTAAAAAAGATGAGCTTTAAAGCTCAAAATGACAATTTTGCAAGGCCCAATACCCACAAAATATGGGTTGATGGTGGTTGGTGGCAGAGGTGGGTTTTGACCCATTTCCAGCTAATGAAGGGGTGACACGTAGGTGGGCTGCTGAGCTGAATTGGGCCTCATTGGGGTGCTGGGCTTGGAGGAATTGCTGAATGCTGAAGGAGGCGTGAGAGGATTGGGTCATTGGAGGTTGATTATGGAGATGTGTTTGGGCTTTGCTCGGCAATTGGGCCTGCTGGGAAAGGCTGAAGCACATGGAGTGAAGGAGCTGAAAGAGTATTTGACGTTGGACTTGGAGGCTTGATGCTGAAGAAAAATTATGATGGCCTGGACACGTGGCACAAGGAGGAGCAAGGAACCTGGACACGTGGCGCGAAGGGAGGATGACACCTGGCAGCTGGGGGAGAGGAAATAAAAGCTGGGCTTGGGCTTGGAGCTTCAGTTTGGGCCAAATTCTTTCAAAAATGCCATTTCCTTCATTTTCTTTTTCAGTTTTAACTATTTCTTTCTTCTCCTTTTTTTTATTAATGTCCAAATGCAATTTATTTATTGAAAATTAAACACAAATTAAATTTAAAATTAATATTTTCAATTATAAAATATATTACAATAAATTCATGAAAATATTAATTAAAACTTAATTTATTTTACACTTTAAAACTGATAAATTTGCATTTTTGAGCACTAATCAATTACCTCTTGTCCGTAGCTTTCGTGAATTATATCTTTGTGAGTATTTCCGATCTCGTTTAGACCCTATATCATATTGGGACAATATGTCTTAGTTTATGCCTTACCAAGATTTTAAATATAGATAAGGGAATTTGAAAAAAAAAACCAAAATCTAAAATTCCCAACCCTGGCCCAAACTTGAGCCCTTGGGGTAAAATGACCATAATAAGACTCTCAAAATCCCGAACTCAACTTAGAAAATTATTATTTCCAATAATAATTTTATCTTAGACTATTGTAGAGGCTGAAATCTACAATGATCGGAAAGGATGGATCGCGGGCACTGACAACCTGTAGAACAAAGGAAGAAAGACCGTAAAAGCCTTGGGACACCGGGGTGGTGCCAGCCGAAGGGACTCCGATGGTCAAGTCAGTAAGCAATTCAAGTATAGAATAAAGAAAATGTAAAGAAAGTAAACAACAAGTGAATAAATCCACTGTAAAGTGGTGGTGAGGGATGATCTAAGTGATCGGTCTGACAGTATTTGAGAGAGATTGAGTTTTTGAATCAAAATGCCTTCCCCCACTTCAGGTCCAGAAACTTGCTTTTATAGAGTTTTCAATAGTCTGTTGCTTAGCCACTGAGGAGTGAGCGTGAGAAGCGATCTTCCTCCTGAAAAGAAGGAAGACTTATTCTCTTGAGTGAGTTATAGATTGACCCAACTCCCTTGCCCACGTTTTTGACTTGTTTTGTTGCTATAAAGCTTTTTCGGCTTACAGAGTAGTCAAAGTCCAACACTACTCTTGATGAGTGGGCTAAGGTTTGTTTGGGGCAAAGACTGGGTCTAGTTGTTCAGAGTAGTTTCTTACGAACTTAACTTGATGGTCTCTTTAGTGTTTAATGGGCTATAGTTTCTGATTGGGCCGATGGCATAATTGATTTGGGCCTGGTGCAATTTTTGGCCACTACAGTTTGTCCCTTACTTTCTGAGTTAAGTTAAGTTGGCTCGGAGAGTAGTAGCATCGACTGGCAAAAACTTGAAATATGCATTCTTTATTGAGAATTCTATGGAGCGACCTGGAGAAGGTCTAAAATGATGAGTGGTATTGAAGTGTGATGTTCGACGTGGAGAGCAACTTAGGGTGGAACTTGGATAATCCTAACAAATCAAAAATCAATATATATATATATATATATATGAGATAAGACTAAAAGAAAATATTTACCGTGATATAATAAACATATGTATAGCATATATACATATATTGATATAAGTATAATTTTACGTAACTATTATATAATAAATATCTTTATGATATAATAAATACATATACATATACATATAATTATGTAAAGTCAGGAATTTGTACATCATATATTAATCATAAGGATAAATGTAATACTGGTAAACAAATATAATTGTATTTTAATTATTTTATATATATTATATATAATAAGACTTATTTACTAAATGGAATGGGCCTTACCGTGAAGTTATGTGTGTCTTGAATTGTAGTGCTAGATGTCAAGATGTAATGCCCCGGACTCCCTAATATGGTTTAATGGCTGGATTAGTAGGCCGGGAGGGCCATAACTGTTTAATTATGTCATTAAATGTATTTATGCATGTTTATGAGAATTATATTATAATATGATGTTAAATGCATGCATATAAGTCCACATTTTTTTACAGGGGTGTTTTGGTAATTTGGCCCGTTGAGGGTATAATTGTATACTTGTTTGTATGTCAATGATATATTGTGAGACCACATTATAATGTGGGTTTGTTCGAGCTATTCGGCATGAGACGATCGTAGAATATTGATTAGCGGTTTAGTCGCAACAGGTTTAAGTGCCGAGACTTGGGTTGAGTCCCGGGGTGATTTTGATGATTAGAGCGTTACCGGGAGATATAGGGTAACAGGATGTGAATTATTGGTGTTTGAGATTATTGAGAATAGCGGGAATTGGAGAGCGTTAATTATGATTAACGAGATAGGAGGGAAGTATCAAATATGCCCTTGGGAGATTTTAGAAACTATTAATTGACCTAGGGGTAAAATGGACATTTCACCCCTAGAATAGATATATCCTTTGATAGCTGAAGAAGATAGTGGAAAAATAGAGTATGCCTAAGAGTTCTCCCGTACCTTATTCTCTTCACTTTTCTTTGTAGTTTTTGAACCAATTTTGAGGATTCAAGCTTAGGAAGCAAGCCTTGGGAGTTTGGGAGTGTGTTCCATCATTGAAGAGCGTCATAAGCTGAACTTTGGGTAAGTTTCTAACCATGGTTTTCTCTGGTTTGCCTTGTTCTGGTTCTGTTTTGCAGCTGAGATTTCTAGGGTGAATTCTTGGTTTTGTTGGGAGTTTTGGCTAGGGTTCCCATGCTTGATATGTTTGGGGTGTGTTAGGATGGTTTTTGGGTTCATTTGGCATCAAGAATAGGATTTGGAAGCTTGGAAATTGAGTTAGAATCGAAGGAGTTGAAGAAGGTCGGTTCAGGGGAGTTTGGGTCTGGAGGTAGCGCTATAGCGCCCACCTTAGGGCGCTACAGCGCTCCTCAGGAGGCTTTTAGGCATATGGGTGGTTCTGAGCAGAGCGCTGGGGTGCTAGGGGTTGAGCGCTGTAGCGCTACCTTGTTCCTTCTAAGTCCCGTTTTGAATGTTTTTAAGGGTTTTTGACTTGGGGTTTCAATCCTTAAGGCCCGGGATCGAATCTACTCACCGTGTGGGCATGTTTCGAGGTCCCGAGAGTGGTGCTTAGGTTAAGACCCTATTTATGTGGATTCTCATTAATGGAGGTTATATTTGGTTGTGACTAGGTAACCGCTAAGGAGCTAAAAGATTGATCGTTCTCAGGGGTCGTCCTTGTTGAGTTTCTCACTCGAGCCAGAGGTAAGAAAACAGTGTATGGATACAGTTGCACCCTGTATATGTATATGACATGCATGGTTTGTTATTGAAGCATGTTGGTTGATATATGTGGACATGGATTGCATATTAAATGCTAGTGAATGTAGATTACTTGCCTATTGTACTGACTAGTCAGGGACCGACCCTAAAGTCGATGAACATGCATTGAATGGCTCTATGGCATTAATGCTGGACCGACCCTAAGGTCAAAGAACTTATAAGCACTTGCCTGGTCTAAGACTAGATGTTCATAGCCAGGGCACATGGCTAAGGGACGCTGTCCATAGTTACGACTCTAGGGTCGGGAGGAAGGTTATGTTGGTGACCAATCACCATGCACCTATCCTGATTATACTTATGAAAGAACCACTTATCAGTTAAGCCTTGGTGACCCTATCGTCACAAGGCTAGAGGGAGCTGTACCCATCATTTGTGACTTTGGCTACTGTCACCTATCTGTTTTGGACTGATAGTCCTGAATGGTTATTATGATCGTTGTTGATATTATGTCATGCTTTACTGTGTTTTCTTGCTGGGCCTTGGCTCATGGGTGCTGTGTGGTGCAGGTAAAGGAAAGGAGAAGCTTAACCAACCCTGAGTGGAGAGCTTGGGCGATGTGGTGTACATATTGGGCCGCTTGACCGCCACGGTCAAGGAGTTCTCAGAGGAACTAGGGGTTTACCCTATTTTTGCCGCTTAGGCCGGCGAGGATTGTAAATTTGAAGCAGTAGCAACCCTTTTGTATTATGAACAACTTGTAAACGCTTAAAAGGCTCATGAGCAGTTTGTTTACTTAATGAAATGTATTCTTTCCTTTTTACCGGTTTTTCACCTTAACCTGATAATAACACTTAGATCACGTTTTTAACCAAATGACTCGGGTAGCGAGTCAAATTTCAGGTTCACTGTTCACCGTAACTGTTCTGGGGTAACCAGGGCGTTACACAAGATGTGTCTTTTTGAGTAAAGATAAATTTAAGGGCTCAAGTGTCCACTTGGTTGCTTGACGCATATTTGGATACCTTAGTATGTAGGACATGACCTTGTAAAAAGAAAGACATTCTTTATATGACGAATCTATAAGAAGTTAATATGATATGCATATTATATAATTTTTAGAAGAGGCAACATGTCATAAAAGAAAAGACAAGCATATTTGACATTATATATTTATATATTAATAATATATTTAAAATCAAAGTGTCTTGCGTGTCTGCAAATTCAAGATTCATATTTTAATGCCTCAAGGACTGTTGTCAGTCCTTTCTTCCTTTTCCCTTTTTTTTTTTTTGACATGCTGAGCACTCAACACATGAATATAGACACACATAGCTACGTACACTATCAATAGATGATTCTTTTTGAATCATGACATTGTGTCTAACATATGGATTGGTTTGACATCCCTCTTTGACTTTTTGGAGACCACTTCGTATTTCTCCTTTTATATAAAGTATTGAGGTTTTATTTATTTATTTTTTTGTTGATCTATGGTGAAGTCGATGAGAAGCTTTCTTCAAACGCGAAGACCATTTCTTTTCAGGTGAGTTATTATATATATATATATATATATGTATATATATTTTTGTATTTTATAGTTTGCATTTATCCCTTTTTTTTTGTTTTTTCTTTGGGTTTATGATGAGATTTTGGGCACATTTTGCAAATGTATTTTTAGGGTTTTCAGAATCATGTTGAGATTCTTGATGTTCTTGATTTTCTTTGCTTTTTGATCTGAAATAGGTGATGGGAAAAACTTAAATGTGTTTATGGGCTTTGGTGTTTGTGGGCTTTTTCTAGGTTTTGATTTGGCAAATATTTTGCCCAAATTTTTACTAAGTGTTTGAGACAATTTGGTGGATTGTAGAATGAGAAAATGCTTGTCTTGATATCACATATTTATTTGGAGATTGTAGAGAGTTATAATTAGTGGACCCAATGTTATCCATCTGTCTTGGGATTGTAGTGTGCTAAAGTGGGTCACTCCTAAATTGTTTATCCATCTAGGGATCGTAGGGTACCAAAGAGGGTCACTCCCAAGTTGTGTATCCGTCTTGGGATCGTAGGGTACCAAAGAGGGTCACTCCCAAGTTGTTCATCCATCTAGGGGTTGTTACGTGCCGGATGAGGGGCACCTCCATGTTGGTGTCCCTAGTAAATAAAAGGACGGTCGCGGGGATGTGCCATCAAAAAACTTCTTTTCCTGACGTAGGGTGATTAAAAAGGGAGTACCCCTTAGGCTGCCCCTAGCGTAGGAAACTGAGTCGTAATACTTTGGTGGATCGTGAACAAGTGTTATGCGCTAAAATGAGACACTTTAATTGGTGTCTCCAGTGGAATCATTGTGTGAGAATAGAGCCTTTGAGGTTCTATGTCCTTAATGTGTTGTGTGAAATAACCAATTAGGCTTTTTATGTTGCAATATCATATATATATATTTAAGATTTTGACAACCTATGTCATGAATAGAAGTTTATGTCGAACGTTGGGAGTGCGTTCTACCCCGCATTTGTAGAGGTAGATTTCGATACTGATAGTAATGGTCAGCAGGTTATCAATATGGATGATGACTTTGGTGATGATGTCCTAGATGCTTTGCCTATTAATCCTGTTACAGTGGTAGATGATTATTATGGTGATATTGAAGACCATGATGACGTCGGGTTGGCAGTACCTGGCGAAGAAGCTCCTATGATGGGTTATATCTTGGCGCAACTGATGGGTGAAGATGGTGGGCCAAGCTTTTCTGGTCGATCACAAGGTATTCTACGGGCATATCTTGAAACCCAACTAACAGTTCCCTTTTTAGCTAATATGAGATTATCTTTTGGTATTCCTCATAATATTAAGATGAGGTTACCCAGGTTTGTCGAATGGGTCGATTGGGATACACCTGGTTGGTGTGGTATGTATGAGTACACCTTTCATCAAGGCTTCACGTTCCCCTTCCCTCCTTTTGTTTCAAAAGTACTTAACTGGTACCAGATAGCCCCTAGTCAGCTAATGCCTAATGAATGGAGAGTACTCTTAGGCATTGAAAGGTTTACTGAGGTGTTCGGGATGAGTGTTAAGTTAGTAGAGTTTCGTGCTCATTACACAGTGAGAGAACATGATAAAGAGAAGGGAAGATATAGTTTTGTGTCTCGTAATGAAGACGAGTCCTTGGTTTGTAATATAAAATCCAATGACCGTGGGTGGAAAGAATACTATTGTTTCTTCCATGGAAAAGAAATGTTCTTGTCTGGAGCCGATAGGTTTCCTACTAGTTGGTGGGTATTAGGTAGGTGTTGCATGCTAGATTATTTTACCTATTTTTCTTGTGACCCATTGAAATCCTAATGTTGGTGTCTTTCTTTTTCTTTTTCTTTTTGTAGATAAAGAATTGACCATACTTCCTGCTTTGTCGTACGATAGTGACCAGAATTTGAAGAAAATTTTAGCAATCCCTGAAAAAGCAACGAAGTTGGAAGAACTTGCTAAAGGAATCAAATTTGACTTCCAGTTTTCTTTGGAGCAAAGTTGAGGGGCAAAGTGAAGGTAATCTTCTTATTGGACCGGATGGTTGAATTCCTGTTTTTTTGTTGAAGCGAGCTTTAGAGTTGATTGGTATCAAGTTTATTCTTCTTAACCATCTGACAGAAGAAGAACGTAATCTAGCAGATAAGTTTTCGAAAAAGATGTCATTCAAAATGCCTTTCGGTCCTGATGCCTTGGCAAAAACCAAGAAAGCGGCGAGTAAGAAGAAAGGTCATTCGCCGGCTGTAAAGCCATCAATAAACCCTGTGCCCTCAAAGAGTATTGCTCCTTCAAAGGCCATTGATGGAGGATCAAGCAAGAATCCTAGGGTTGATTTTGGCGAGGAGGAAGAAAATATCTCTGTCATTATTCCAAAGAATACTTGTGTGTATTCAAACCCTTTGTCTATTGAAGGATATGTCGAAGCCCTCTTGTGTCCTCGTGATGAGACTCGTTTGAAGGAAATGGGATCCGTCGAGTCATCCAATGATTTGGTGTCTGGAGACTATCGGGTAAGCAACCTATTTCACTTATTTCATTTTTATATGTTTTGTTTGCGCTAACTCGTTTATTTTTACAGATGCTCTCTAATGCGATTCATATTCATCGAGACCATCAACGCCTCAGAAGGGAAAACCGTGATCTTAGAAAGTCCAACACCGAGCTTCGGTTAGGTCTTACGAAAGTTGACGAGAGGCTTAGAGCAAGTAAAGAATTAAATGAAGAGTTGAAGAGGCAATTAAAGGATAAAGATAGCGAACTAGTTAAGGAGAAGAAGAATTCGAATGATTTATGTGCTCAGCTGGAGGACATTGCGGTGAAGGCCATGTGGAGAGCTCGTAAAGAACTGTTGACAGAATTCAAAGAAGGCAAGTCTAAGGATTGGAAGGTAGACGAAGAGTTGGAACTCTACGTTGGTATGTTTGAGGATGAGGCTGGTCCTGCCGACGGGGGGTCTATTGGTCCTAGGTTTGGCACGGGTATTCCTCAAGATGAGGATGGGGGCAACCAGATTGTTGGACATGCCGCTGGGGATATTGTTGAGCATCAGTCTATTGTTGATTCTGAGGTGACTCAGTAGTATGGCGAGTGTTGTTTCTCGGTTGGACAATGTTTAGTTTGTCACACCTAGTTTTTTTTGTTTTTACGCTTTGCTCTTTTGTTGGTTTAACATTGTGATATTGGTTGTTGAGCCTTTTGATGCTCTTGTTGGGCCTTTTGAATGTTGAACTGTGCTCTCTATTGTATTGTTGAGGTTTTTTTTATGTTAAACCATGCTTTTCACTACAGTTGAATGTTGGTAGTCAACTGTGATTGATGTTTAATGAATATCATACAAATTGACCAAGCATAAAGTGATTGTGATCATGGTCCTCTACATGAGGTATGTGATTATCTCATATGGCACCATTGCTAGTATTCTACAATGATATCAGGCGTTAGGTGCCAAACAATAACTATTCATCATCCATCTGTCAGAGATTCATTCATTGGTCTGAGGACCATCGAGTGCCAAACAATGCGTATTTATGGCCATCCATCTGACTGGTGTCCACCATCCATCTGGGATCCGTCCATCAGTCCAGGGACCATCGCGTGACAAAAAGTGCCAACCTAGGGCAAGCCATCCGTCTAGGGATGGTCGTGTAACAAGGAGGTGCAACCTAGGGTCATCCATCTGTCTGGGGATGGTCACGTATCAAGGAGTGGCAATATAGGGCCATCCATCCGTCTGGGGATGGTTGCGTGACAAAAAGTGCTAACCTAGGGCAAGTCATCCGTTTAGGGATGGTCACGTAACAAGGAGTGGCAACCTTGGGCTAACCATCCATCTGGGGATAGTTACATAAAAAGGAGTGCCAACCTAAGATAATCCATCCATCTAGGGATGGTCACATAACAAGGAGTGGCAACTTAGGGTAATGGTCAGGCAATAGAGGAATGGTTGATTTTGTATGTAAGACTTGACCAAGTGTAAATTTTATTGTAAAATGACAATATTCATAATCAATATTTTTGTTCGGCTGAGAAAAGGAAAGTAAAGTTTCAAAAGAAGATATTCAAACCTGGAATCATCATAAGTTGTCTCTATGATTATTGTCTTGGTCTTCTCAAGCATTTCTACAACCTTCTCCTTTCTCCCCAGTCCAAGTGTTGGTATGTTATATGGTGATGCTTGGACTTGTGTCGAATCTGAATTCTTATGCATTATCAGGTGTTCGTCCAGGTTCACTTCAAACTTCTGATACATGGATCATCACACACTAGCCTCTTGACTATTATCTTTGAATCCTGTTTAATGTCAGGGGGTGCGGTCGACGGCAAAGCCGTTGACCCTCCGATGCTTAAGTCAGTATTGAAATCTTATAATAAAGCATAATAAACAATTGAAACTTCTTACCTGTTTAATGGGTAGTCATGGGTTGGCTTTCCTTGGCTGGTCTTCGAATCCTGGAATGTCAGGGGATGTGGTCGACGGCAAAGCCGTCGACCCTCCGATGCTTAAGTCAGTATTGTGATTAAAATAATGATAAATGTTAAGTACTTGTTTCTTCCATTAGAGTTAAGAGTTTAGAAGTGATACAGTTTTAAATGAACAGCGTTCCATCTGTTACTTATGTTGCGTCCATCATATGCTTGAAGTCTGTATGCACCTTGTCCTACTATTTTGATAATCTTATAGGGCCCTTCCTATGTCGGACCCAACTTTCCAGCTCCTGCTTCTTTTGTATTCTGGAAGACCATTCTCAAGACCCAGTCACCAACATGGCATTGTCGAACTCTGATATTCTTGTTAAAGTGTTGTGCCACTTTTTGTTGGTAGGCTGCGATCCTTATTAATTCTTGTTCCCTTCGTTCATCTAATACGTCAAGCTTGTGACCCATGTTTTGCCAGTTTCTAGCATCTGTCGTGTGCTCGAATCTTGTAGAAGGGAGTCCTGTCTCTACGAGAATGACTTCCTTGATTCCATTGGTTAGCGAGAATGGGGTTTCTCCAGTTGAAGTCTTTGCTGTTGTTCGGTAGGCCCATAGTACTCCTGGAAGTTCATCTGCCCACCTTCCTTTTGCTCTGTCTAGTCTTTTCTTTAGGGAGGCTACCACAATCTTGTTTGTCGCTTCCGCTTGTCCATTTGATTGTGGGTATCTGGGTGTCGAGAACGAGAGTTGTATTCCCCATGTTTTACAAAAATCTTGAAACTTGATACTTATGAATTGAGAATCGTTGTCCGTCATTATCTCCCTTGGCACCCCAAATCTGCATATGACATTTCTCCAGATAAAACTCTTGACTTCTTGGTCCCTGACTTGCGCATATGTTTCTGCCTCGACCCACTTGGTGAAGTAATCAGTCACTGCTAGCATAAATACTCTTTATCCCGGCGCTATTGGCATCTTTCCTACGATATCCATTCCCCACTTCATGAAGGGCCATGGCGTCAATGTTGAATGGAGTTTCTCAGGTGGCATATGCGACACTGAGCAAACCTCTGGCACTTGTCGCACCTCTTAACAAAATCAACTGCATCTTTCCTCATTGTTGGCCAATAGTACCCAGTTGTAAGGGCTTTGTTACACATGCTCCTTGATCCAGAATGGTTTCCGCATTCGCCTTCATGTAGCTCCGTCAGTATATACTTTGCCTCGGCTGGATTCAAACACCTGAGTAAAGGACCAGTGAACGATCTTTTGTATAGTTGACCGCTGCTGAGGGTGAACCTGGCTGCCTTTGTCCTTAGCTTTCTTGACTCATTTTTGTCCTCCGGTAAAGTACCATGGTGCAGGTACTCAATAATTGGTGTCATCCAAGATTGAGTGTCGATGGTGTTCGTTGATTGTTCTGGTTGCTTCCACACGGCTGGCCATTGCATGTACACTACTGGGATTGTAATCCATTCTTAATTTGGATTGTCGAGCCCAAGTTTGCGAGTGCATCTGCATGGTCATTATCCAATTTAGGAACTTGAACAATTGAAAATTCACTGAAGTGTTTTACCTTTTCTTTTACTACCTCCAAGTATGCTGTCATTTTTGAGTATTTTTCTTGGTAAGTTCTATTGAGTTGGTTGACCACCAGCTTGGAGTCTGAAATGACTTCGATATTCTTTATATTCAATTCCCTTGCTAAGTCGAGTCCAGCTATCAATGCCTCATATTCTGCTTCATTGTTCGTAGCTTTGAATTTGCACCTAATGGATCGTTGTATAATGTCTCCAGTTGGGGTTGTGAGCACTATCCCAAGTCCGCATCCTTTGCTGTTGCTTGACCTGTTAATAGAAAACCTCCATTTGGTATTTGATTGTTGTTCCAGACATAACAATTTCTTCTCCGCTTGAATCTGCATATCACTAGAGAAGTCTGCAATAAAGTCAGCTAATACCTGAGATTTGATTGCGGTCCTTGGTTGAAATGTGATATCATATTCACTGAGCTCTATAGCCCATTTTGTCAATCTTCCTGAGAGCTCTGGTTTGTGCAGTATGGCACGGAGTGGATATTGCGTGAGTACCACTATAGGGTGACCCCTAAAATAGGGGCTGAGCTTCCGTCCTGCTGTGACGAGTGCCAGAGCAAGCTTCTCTAGCTGGTTGTATCTAGTTTCTACATCCAATAGAGTTTTAGATATATAATACACAGGTTGTTGCTTACCATTTTCTTCTTTTATGAGAACGACACTGACGACTGTTTTTGATACTGCTAGGTAAATGTAGAGCGTTTCTCCATCTTTAGGCTTGGCCATCAGTGGTGGTGACGAGAGATATGCCTTGAGTTCGTCGAGTGCTTTCTGACATTCTTCTATCCAGATGAAGTCTTTGGTCTTCCTAAGCTTTGAGAATAAGATATGGCATCGTTCAGATGACTTTGATATGAATCGGCTTAGTGCTGCTATCCTCCCATTTAAACACTGTATATCTTTGATGTTCTTAGGTGGTTGGATGTTTTCGATTGACCTTATTTGCTCTGGATTTGCTTCTATTCTGCGCTTGGTCACCATGTAACCTAAGAATTTCCCTGATGATACAGCAAAAGAACATTTGGCAAGATTTAATTTCATGTTATATTTTTCAAGTACCTTAAACGCTTGTTGGAGATGGTCAAGGTGGTCTTGGGCAACCAACGACTTGACTAGCATATCATCTATGTAGACCTCCATTGAGTTTCCTAGCATTTTTGCGAACATCCGATTAACTAGCATTTGGTACATTGCCCCCGCATTCTTGAGTCCGAAGGGCATGACTTTGTAGCAAAACGTCCCTTGTTCGGTAATGAATGCTGTTTTTTCTTGATCTTCTGGATGCATGAGTATCTGGTTGTATCCTGAGAAGGCATCCATGAAGCTGAGTAGCTCATGTCCAGCTGTTGCATCCACCATCATAACTATGTGTGGCAATGGGAACGAATCTTTGGGGCACGCCTTGTTTAGATCTGTAAAATCAATACAATCTCGCCACTTACCATTCTTTTTCTTCACCACAACAACATTAGCTAGCCAGTCAGGATAGTCGACTTCTCGAACAGACCCTATGTCGATAAGCTTTTGGATCTCTTCATTGATTACTTTGTTGCGTTATGGAGCAAACTTTCTCCTTTTTTGCTTGATTGGAGGATAGTCTGGGTCTACCTGCAACTTATGAACAATAATATTAGGGTCAATACCTGTCATGTCCTCGTGAGTGTTGGATTAGCTTATACATGATCTTTATTTATTTTCATGTATATATAATATTAAACAAATTAATACAAGATAGCCTAAAACATGTTTCTAAAATTGAATTCAAAGAGAAACAAATAATATAATACTTACAGTATATGCAGCGGAATTAAGAGTCCTTCCTTCAGTTTCTTTAACTCTTGTATCCTTTCAGTCGCAGAGTATTATCAAGAAACTGAACCGATTTTCTATTTTCTTCACAATCTTCCAACGTATCCTTAGAACCACTTAGACTAGTGTGGGCAATTCTCAACACATGAGATAGATATAGAGAGAAGAAGAGAAAATAACAAAGAGGCTTAGAAAAGGACTTGTGTTTAGAGAGAATCTAAAACTATCAGAATATCTGACTTGTGACTTATCAAACTTATTGTTTTGACTTCTCTATAAGCACTCCTTTTATAGACTCAATTAGGCCATTTAATTTAATTAAAAAATCAATAAAATAATAGCCATTTTGAAGCCCTAGGTCTAAATTATCATGGGCTATAGGCCCGTGAAATTTCCCATTTGATTATAAGCTCATTGGACTTAAAATCAAGGCATGTATTATTTTCTATTGATTTAATTAATTAAATAATTATTTAAATCCTTTATCAAATTAATTATTTATAATTTGAACCTTGATTTAAATTTATTTATTAATTTCGATACCAATTTATCTTAATTAATAAATATGCCATAAATTCTCTTTTCTTCTCAAAATTACACAACTCTGTGAAACTATCCAAAATTGACCCGGTCAACTTTGATAATTATAATTGATAATTAAATCAATTAATTGAGACTATCTAGATGATTTTATCCAAGGTACAATGGGGACCATGGGCCTATGAAATCAAGCTCCAATAAGTTATCATAAATCTAACAAATAAATTTACTAACTTATTAATTCCTCGTGACTCGACTATAGACTTGGAGTTGTACTCTTGAATTCATAGAACGCTCTATAACAAATATAGATACGCTATTAATTATCCATTGTTACAACCATAATTGTCACTCAATCCTCTATAGACGGTCTACAATGAGACAGGACTAAAATACCGTTTTACCCCTCATTGTATTTTATCCTTAAAACACTTAGTTCCTTGTAAATGATATTTCAGTAAACTAATTTAATTACTGAAATGAGATCTCTATCATTTAACACCTTGAACCAAACTAAAAGGAAACCATCGTTTCACTTCTTCATCAGAAGCTATAGATGTTCATATCTATGATTAACACTCCCACTCAATTATACTACCGAGTTCCCAAGATGTAAGTATGGGCTAGTCCGTAGGGTAAGCTGGTAATGAACAAGTCAAAGAACTCAAATAATACAATCAGTTAGAATACTAACCACTCAGAATTGAGATTGAATTGACCTATGGTCAACTATATGATATGACTAGAATAGATAATAACGACATGTTTACTTATCTTATCAACTGTCAATATCGGTCTTGTCCGATGTAACATATACATCCGATCTTATCTACTTTGCTAATGTTCTAGAAAGAACATAACACTGTAATGTGTAAGTAGATCATATCGTAGATTGGCAAGTCAGTGTAAATCCGGTGCACTGACTAATCTTAGGACTAAATTATTTTGAACATATAATCATATTTATATTCCACTGTGATTACTTCACTATAAATAAGATTAGCTATATGCTCGGGATTTAATAGAAGTTTATATTAAACAAATAATCATGAAAATAAAACATGTGAGCAAAATGATTGACCAAGTCAAAAAATGATTTCAATTCTTTTATTGATAATAAAATGAGATTACAAATAATTTGGGTTTTAATTAGGGCATAAAACCCCAACAGTGAGGCCATGCGAAACAGTTATGGTGCTTTTTCAGGAACTCGATGAGTCGAGCACGAAACTCAGGTGTCAAATTTGGTCCTATTTTGATGGTATGCTCTGGGAAGTCTTCATTGATGCTCACATCATCGAGATCCTCCATCTCAGGCTCTACAGGTGCACTCGATGATGTAGCGTGCTGTAGTTGCTATGCTGAGGCTTGTTTGTCTTTCAATGTAGTCTGATAACAATCTCGAGCCATCTTTTGTGCTCCACAGATCTCCTTCACTCCCCACTTAGTTGGAAAATGGATGACCTGATGGCATGTAGATGGGACTGCTTTCATTGTGTAAATCCAAGGACGGCCAAGGATGGCCTTGTAGGCTGAGGGTGGGTCGACTACCAAAAATCTGGTTTGGAGATTGACTCCTTCGGCATACACATACAATGTCACTTCACCAACATAATGCTTTTGCTCACTGCTGAATCCCACAAGTACGGTTGACTTACAGATGACAGTAGATTCGTCAATCCCCATCCCCCTAAGAGCATGTAAAAATAAGATGTTAGCTGAACTTCCATTGTCAATTAATATTCGTTTAGTTAAGTAGTTTGAAATAAATAGTGAAATGACTAAAGCATCATGATGAGGATTAAGAAAATCTGAGGCTTCATCATCGATGAAGCTTATAGTCTGTTTGGTATAGTTTGTTGGTGGCCTCTTTGGTCTTCTGTCCATCCCCGAGACTTCCCTTGCATGTCTCTTGGCAGCTGAGTATGTCACTCCACTCACTTCTGATCCTCTAGATATTACGTTGCATGTCCGTGTGTGTTGGGGTGGCTCTGGTGGCGTGGTTGGTCTGGTATCTCCCCCGGTCATGGTGATTTTTCCTTTGTCTGACAAAAAGTCTACGAGTTGACCTCGACGGAAAAGTCCTGCGACCTCAAATTGTAGAGCGATGCATTCTGTTGTCGTATGGCCATGATCATTGTGGAATTTGCACCACTTGGTGGTATCTTGTTTATCAGCTGGCTTTTTTATCTTTTCAGGCCACTTGACTTTGTTTCCCATCCCTTTCATTATCGCTACGATCTCCACTGGGTCTATATTTAGATTATACTCTGGGATGGGTGTTTTCTCTTGTTCTTTTGGTCTTGTGGATGGTAGTGTGTGCCTGGGCTTCCTTCCTGGTCTGCTGGTTCTGGTAGTTGGGTGCAATTCTTGGTATGGGCTATACTTGCGTTCTATTTTCCTTGTGCTTCTGCTTTCTCTTGTATTTGGGTAGGGTGAATATGTAGGTCTGTTTGATTCATCTTCTTCCCATTTGATTTGAGCCCAAGCTTTGGCTAGCATGCCTTCCATTCTCCTGCATGGATACTTGGTTAGTTCTTTATAAAGGTCTGAATCTACCATTAGTCCTTTCCGAAATGCTGTAATCGCTGTATCAACGTTGCATGACGTGATGGATACTTTCTCCATATTGAACCTAGCAACGTAGTTTTTAAGTGACTCGCCCCTCATTTGTTTGATCCTATAAAGATCATCAGATAACTTCTCCAGCTTCCTGCTACTAGCAAATTGCTCTACAAATATGTCAGTTAATTGAGCAAATGAAGAGATAGAGTTATTAGGTAGGTTTGTATACCATTGGAGGGTTGGCCCTACCAAACTGGATCCGAACCCCTTACACATACAAGCCTCGCGTAGTTCGCGAGGGATGGCAGCTATGAACATTCATTGCTTGTAGCTTGCTATGTGATCATTCAGATATGTCGTTCCATCGTACATCTTCATTAGTGGGAAGACGAACTTTTTGGCATCTCCACGAGTGCTATGGCATCCACGAATGGAGAGTCTGCAAAGCTACTGGGTAAGCTCTTCTAGATTGGCACTGGGACCCCTGGGATCCTATGGATCATGACTTCCATGCCTTCAAGCTTCTTTGCCACCAGCTGCTCAATCATCTCTTCGGGTGTTAGCGTAGTGCTTCGTCCTGCAGATGGAACAATATAAATGTCAGATGGTAGAGTAGTTGGAAGGGTTGGATCAAAGGTCCTGGGTGGCCCCCCTGGAGTACTTGACACTGGGTTGTCTCCTATTGGAGCAGGTGGAACTTGTTCGTTTGCCATAGGATTGTCGACTATCGGTGAGGGTCCATGGGTTTGGGTTGATCCCCCTGGGATTGATCCACTAGTTCCATTAGTTGTTGGGGTCGACTTTTGGCCTGCTATCTGATCTTGTGGTCTTTCTGTGACCGTCGATTGTTGGCCTGAGGCTTGGATGGACGCCGCTCCTGGGGTAGTATCGAACGGTTGCATGGGTGGAATTGGAGTGCAGAACCTTATCTGGGATTCAGCTGCGCTGCGTTGAGCAGATTCCAACATCTCCATTTTTGACTTCAATAAGGCGTTCTCCCCCCTGAATGCTATGTTCTCTTACTGCACCATTCTGAGGCTTTCGTTAGTATCCCTCATCTGGGCCATCAGGGCAGCTAGCTGAGCTTGGACGTTGATCTCTCCTTCTTCCAAGTTTTCCATGGCGATGGATGTGTGTCCCTTGCTCTTGATTCAGTCTGTCAGGGCCCCACGGTGGGCGCCAAATTGTAGAGGCTGAAATCTATAATGATCGGAAATGATGGATCGCAGGCACTGACAACCTGTAAAACAAAGGAAGAAAGACCGCAAAAGCCTTGGGACACCGGGGTGGTGCCAGCCGAAGGGACTCCGACGGTTAAGTCAGTAAGCAATTCAAGTATAGAATAAAGAAAATGTAAAGAAAGTAAACAACAAGTGAATACATTCACCGTAAAGTGGTGGTGAGGGATGATCTAAGTGATCGGTCTGACAGTATTTGAGAGAGATTGTGTTTTTGAATCAAAATGCCTTCCCCCACTTTCAGGTCCAAAAACTTGCTTTTATAGAGTTTTCAATAGTCTGTTGCTTAGCCACTGAGGAGTGAGCGTGAGAAGCGATCTTCCTCCTGAAAAGGAGGAAGACCTATTCTCTTGAGTGAGTTATAGATTGACCCAACTCCCTTGCCCATGTTTTTGACTTGTTTTGTTGCTATAAAGCTTTTTGGGCTTACAGAGTAGTCAAAGTCCAACACTACTCTTGATGAGTGGGCTAAGGTTTGTTTGGGGCAAAGACTGGGCCTGGTTGTTCAGAGTAATTTCTTACAGACTTAACTTGATGGTCTCTTTAGTGTTTAATGGGCTATAGTTTCTGATTGGGCCGATGGCATAATTGATTTGGGCCTGGTGCAATTTTTGGCCACTACAACTATGTCTGAAATTTCAAGTCAAATCTTTAATTATTTCTTAAAATTCAATCTTCTGATACTTGAGTCCAATTCCTGAGCCCCGAGCCCACTTTTAAGGCTTAGAGGGTAAAATTGTACTTCATATATTATTTTCTTAGTCCTTGAAAATATTTTATAGGTTTCAAATCATCCAATCTAACTTTTGAACTAATTCCCGAACCTAGAACTTTTCTTAAAGCTTAAGTAGTAATTCCCGAGCCTAGCTCGTAAATTATTAAACTTAAATATTACTTAGAGATTTTTCTGACCCTGACTCTCAAAGATCATATCTTAGGCTTTGGGGGTTCCTAATCCCGAGCCTCGTGACAAATTTCTAAAGTTTCAGGACCAACTACCATTTCGCCCCCTTTGGTTACCAATCAGTAACCATTGGTAAAAAACTGGATGTATGCACACACATGCACGTGACCACCAAAGGTGATCTCCCTTAAGCACACGTTCGACCTCCCTAGGCTCCCCCAAGCTTTGCTCGGTCCTATGGTTCCTCACCATGGCAGCCACGATGTCACCCCAACACCACCATGACCACCACTTCGACCACCACTACAACCACCGGCCTCCACCACCCAACGCCAGCCATGGTGTTGCATTACATAACCGCCTCTATCAATCATTAACCACCACAAAAACATCCCAAACCTCAAGATCTATCATATTAAACCATCCCTGACACCTTAATGAGTATTTCTAGTCCCAAAATGCTGATTAAAACCATGCATAACATCCCAAAATTCATAACCATTCTTAAGAGACAAAAACAAAAATCGAAACCGTAAAAACTACTAAGGAAAACTACGGGCTTGTACCTCTTACTATGGCTGGTTCCTTGTGGTTTCTTCTTCTCTTTCCTTTAGTCCCCAATGCCATGAACACGACTAAAATGTTCCACATGAGTATCCTACTCAAAATTTAAGAGAAAAACAATGGCAAAGTAGACACTTAGACACATTTTTTTTTTTGGACTACTCTTGCCGAAACCTCCAAGAACAACTCCCCTTTCCTTTGCTTCCTTCTACAAGAGATTGAGAGAATCTAAGAAATTGTTCAAGGTCTGTAACTCAATGGAAACCCAAAGAAATCACTCACCTTGCTCCTTTTTCCTTGGACCTGTATTGTACGAGCACTTCAAGAACACCAAGTGTTCTTATTCTCTCTCTCGGTCTCTCTCTCAAATTTTGAATATGGTCTGATGTAAATGAGAGAAATGACTCTAACTTCCTCTCATCCAACGCCTAATAACTTCCCATGACCATTTCAAAATATGTTTCCCACCAAGTGAGTGCGTGTCCGCACACTTACATGAGAAACTCAAAAATATGTGTTGAAAAGTCACATGTAAGGGTACCCCATCCCCATCCTTTTAAGGACTCAACTTCTTACTAATCTTGACTCTATGCCCAGCCGAAACCCTCTTTGCATTTTATCCAAAATAATGCATTAAAACCATAGCTTAAAATAATTAAATTTAAACTATGGTCTAAGCACCAAATAATGCAACTTTAGTTTAAACTTATGTCTATGATTTCCTTCTTCTATAAATAAAGATTATTTTTTCACTTGGTATGTAAATTTTTAGAGTAAAGAAACTATAGCAAAATTTCTACTCATTTTTTTCTCATGTTTTCTTATAATTTTGTGAGAAGGATGAGCATAATGGCCTAATCTTCCTAGGAAGGTTAGGGATGATTCCATATGCTAGTGATGTTATTTTGCTACTTTGATTTACTATGTTCTTAATATAATGCATTTGTGTTGTTTATGTTCTTTCAATCTCATCTTTATTTTGTTATCTTCATTTACTTGTGCTAATAATATATAGGATTAGTCATGCTTTTTCTATGTGTTTCTAATTAGTAAAAGTAATATTTATACATAATTTTATGTCTAATCTTCTATTGCATTATTGCCCTTGGGTATTGTTATCCCTCAAAAATCCAGGGATGATATGGCGAATGAGAAAGCAGCATGTGGCATCACAAATTAGGGAAAAACGACGAAGTACTGAAAAAATACCGATGGGCAAAAAAGATAGGTCCAGGACCTATAGGGAAGTTGACTAGGTCTAAACCCCCGAGGGGTGGTCGGCTTGGCCCTAGCCCCTAAGGGTGGTCGACCGACCCTAACCCTTAAGGGTGGTCGGCTTGACATGCTCAAGAGCCACATAGGTGGTTGGCCCACCCTATTCTTCATAGGGTGGTCGACCTAAATTCCCAAGTACACTTTGCTGGATAAAGTTCACGCTCGTTCAAGCTGAAATCATTAGGCCTAGCACCCAAAAGATAAGCAGGCCTAGCACCCAGAAGGTCATCAAGCCTAGCACCCAGAAAGTCAGTGGGCCTAGCACCTAGAGGGTCATCAAGCCTAGCACTCAGAAGGTCATCAAGCCTAGCACCCAGAAAGTCAGTGGGCCTAGCACCTAGAGGGTCATCAAGCCTAGCACCCAAGCTCTAAATGGTCGTCGGGCCTAGCAACTAAGTCTCATAGACCAACCAAGACTTAGCATTTTCCTGAAGGTTTCAATCGTGCATTGTCAACCACGATCCAGAGAAACAACGAGAAGACCCACAATCTCATAATCATGGGGAGGTGGACATGTATCTCCACTACCTAGTAATCATGTACCAAACCATGATCTACAATATTACTAATATGTAATAGCCCCTGGGAACTATAAATAAAGGACCCAGGGCTTCATAAAGGGGACTTTTTTTTGGATCGATCTTTGGACGATGATCTGAAGAATATTTTGGGAGAAACTCTGGGCAAATTAGCAACAAGTGAATACTTTTATTCATCAGTGTAATTTTTTATTGAGTAATTCAATACTAAAAACTAAGTGGATTAGGTTATTAATGTTCATCAGAACATGGCTGAACCACTATAAATTCCTGTGTATTTGTTTAAGATATTTGTACTCTGTCGTATTTTATATTCATTCCATTCAAAAGGTGTCGTATACTGTACATACGACCATTGGCCAATTTCACAGGTCAACATTTTGGTGCTTTCATTGAGAGTACGAAATCAAGAAACACACTTTCATCAGTTTTACGATGCCTCCAAAACCCAACCAAACAAAGAAGATGACTCCCAGGGATTCCACCACTAAGGATCCCATCGATCCCATTAACGAACCTCAGGTGGAGGTTGGAGACCAACCTGATGTAGAAGATCCACAGGGTGCTCACCAGGAGGAGATGGCGCAATTTCTGGCGAGGTAGGAGGCCTTTAATGTAGAAATTTTCCTCCAGAGGGCAACTATGGAACGACAACGACGAGAGATAGATGAGCAGATCCAGAGGATGATCCAGAGGGAAGCAGGAAGCTGATCGGAGACACTAGGAGGCTACTGTGGCCCTAGAGGTGGCTACTATGTTAGCCCGAGATAACACTGAAGCTGCTGCTCAGGCGGTGAGGGAGGCTTAGGCCAAAGCAGCAGGAATGCGAGACAACAGTAACAGGGAGTCCCAGGGGAGGAGTTGAACCCCAAGGACGCTCTCAGAGCCACTTTCCCAGAGACAGGATGAAGAGGCACAGTCCAAGACTGCCTCCTCCATGACTAAGAAGAATAACACTTCATCTCGGAGTAAAAGTGTTACCAACCCAAAGGCTCCCTCCCAGGGGGACAGACGAAACAACGCAAGAGATGAGGGTCAAACACCCAATAGGCGTGACA
Organism: Humulus lupulus; assembly: GCF_963169125.1. Taxonomy (NCBI): domain Eukaryota; kingdom Viridiplantae; phylum Streptophyta; class Magnoliopsida; order Rosales; family Cannabaceae; genus Humulus; species Humulus lupulus. The sequence continues at coordinate 24,604,815 of NC_084795.1, forward strand.
GGAATGGAAATGGCCGCTCAAAGTCTCAAAGTCATGTAGGAGGAGAGGCTCGGGGGCAGGGTCACACCGACAAGGGGAAGGCAGACCTACCACCCCTACACCCTCAGTCTCACAAGGGAAAAGACCGATGAACAACACCAATATCATATTTGATAGGCTCGGGAAAGATGCACAACCTCAGGATCTGAGGGAGGTCATCAACAGGAGGACCAATGCTCAAGAGGGGTTACCAGGGACGTCTACCCCACCTGGAGCAGTGATCCCACCGGTAGTGCAGACTCAAATAGATGCACTCGTCATGGCTGTCTAGGGTCTGACAAAGAAACCTTCCGATATCGAGCTGGCTCATAGAAGTGGGAGTCTTTTCAGTGCTAATATCCAAGCTGCTTAACCACCACCGAAATACAAGACCCTGAAACTCCCAACATACACTGGGAAGGAGGACCCAATATGACACATTGGAAAGTTTGAGGATCAGATGGAGTTACTCAATGTGGAGCATGATTATAGGTGTAGAGTATTCCCTACCACTCTCTTTGACCCAGCTCAGGAATTGTAATGGAAATTCAAACCTGGATCCATCACTTCCTAGGAGCAGTTCAGGAAGGAATTTTGCAAGGTTTTCAGTGCTGGACGGATTCAACCAGTTTATGCCAATCAACTAGCTGACATCAAGCAAGGGAAGGATGAATCCCTGAAGGACTACATCCAGAGATTCACGAGAGAGGAAAACTGAGCGTCCACAGTAAGAGATGAAGGGAAGTTCATTGCCATCTTGGCAGGAATAATTTATCGTAGTCCCTTGTGGGATAGCATATACAAGAACCCCATCAACACCTTGCAGGAGTTCCTGGACCGAGCAAACAAATACATGAAGCTAGATGGCGCTATCATGAAGGAAGAAAAAGGCATAAACCATCTGACCACTGTCAAGGTAGATAAGAATGGCGCAAACCCTCAGGGTGGAAATGGGGGCAACGGTAAGAAGAGGAATACCTCAGGGGCCGAGCAAGGTGGAGAAAAGAAAGCTAAGTCAGCACCAGCCGGCAAACAACCTAAGCATTAGCCCTACCAGCCCAGGTTCACCAATTATACCGTCTTGACTACATCAAGGGCTGAGATTTACTTGGCAACATATCAAGAGGTACCATACCGAAAGCCACAACCCTTGCGCTTAGAAGGAAAGATAGACAAGAATAAGTTTTGTCGTTTCCATAATGATTATGGGCATGACACAAACGAGTGCAAACAATTGAAGGATGAGATAGAGTTTCTTCTCCGATCAGGATAACTCTCGAGGTACTAAGTCAAGACCGAAACCTCGAGCAAGAATCCAGAATTCCGAAGGCATAAGAGTCCACCATTGGAGCCAACGGCCATACACTTCACATTGGATACCATATGTGGGGGCCCCACATAGCAGGTAACATTAACAATGCTTGTGAGCGATATGCAAGGACCCTAAGACATGAGGTAGGGGAGTCTTCCCAATGCATGGCAATCGAGGAGTGGTCTCCAAAGAATCCAAAGTATGAAAGTGAAACTCTATATGCTTCACTCTCTTTTGGCTTCTAGGTTCTTTGGAATTAGCTACTGCTCCACTGTTGTTAAAGTGCATGATTAGTGGCTTATCCATATCCGGAACAACTTCCAGATCAGTGTAGAACTTCCTCAACCAAACCGCTTCCTTAGCTGCTTCACAAGCCGCTATGTATTTGGCTTCCATGGTTGAATCAGCTATGCTGGATTGCTTCATGCTTCTCTAGACCACAACTCCTCCACAAAGAGTGAACACTGACCCAGATGTCAATTTTCGACTGTCTTTGTCTGATTGGAAATTAGAATTAGTGAACCCAGTAGGGTTTAGCTCACCCCTTGAATATACTAGCATATAGTCTCTCGTTCTCTTAATATACTTGAGAATGTGCTTTACTGCAATCCAGTGTTTCAAACCTGGGTTTGATTGATAACAACTTACAATTCCAACTGCATAACATATGTCGGGCCTAGTACACAACATAGCATACATCAGACTCCCATCTGCTGAAGCATTGGGATACTTTCTCATATCCTCTTCCTCCTGAGGTATCTTGGGACATTGTTCCTTGGAAAGAGAAATTTCATGTCTGGTCGGTAATTGGCCTTACTTGGAATTCTCCATAGAGAATATTTCAAGCACCCTATCTATATAATTAGCCTGAGAAAGTGCTAAGAGTTTGTTCTTCCTATCCCTTAGGATTTTGATTCCTAGAACATAGCTCGCATCGCCCAAATCTTTCATTTGGAACTTTTCAGCTAACAATTTCTTTATGTTTGACAATGTCTCTACATTGTTCCCAATGAGCAAAATGTCATCACGTAAAGCACTAAGAAAACCACCACTTTTCCTTTGATGTATTTATACACACATGCTTCGTCGACACTCTGTTTGAAGCCATATGTTTTAATTGTTTCATCAAAAGTGATATTCCAAGATCTGGATGCTTGCTTTAATCCATAAATGGATTTCAGCAACTTGCACACCTTTTTATTTTCCCCTTTCTTTATGAACCCTTCTGGTTGTACCATATAGATACTTTCATCAAGATAGTCATTCAGAAATACTATCTTAACGTCCATTTTCCATATCTCATAATCATTGGCAGCCGCTATGGATAAGAGGATACAAATGGATTTGAGCATGGCCACAGGAGAAAATGTTTCTTCATAATCAACACCTTCTCTCTGAGTGTAACCTTTGGCTACAAGCCTCGCTTTGAAAGTCTCTACTTTCCCATCTACACCTCTTTTCTTCTTGTTTATCCACTTACACCCTATGGGCCTGGCATTTTCAGGTGGATCCACAAGTTCCCAGAAAAAATTGGAATACATCGATTCCATTTCTCGGTTCATGGAATCTTGCCATTTCTCATTTTCAGGATCATCCATTGCCTCTTTAAAGTTTAATGGATCATCCTTTTTTGTATTAGAAACAAGGACATGTGCCTCATGTTCATAGTGAATAGGTTGTCTCACAATCCTCCCACTACGATGTTGCACCAGGGTTTCTTTTCCTAGAATCATGGTTTCCTCAGTTTGTCGTTTATCATTTAATGATGAAGATGATTGTGATGGAATCTTATCAGTTGTGAGTTCCTCCAGTACTACCTTGCTTTGAGGTTTATAGTTATTCATATAGTCATGTTCAAGGAAGGTCGCATTTGTTGAAACAAATACCTTTTGATCCTTGGGACTATAGAAATAACCACCTCTTGTTTCTGGAGTGTAGCAAAAAAAAAATGCACACTTCCGACCTTGATTCAAGTTTCCCTGATTTAGGTCTAAGAACATGAGCAGGACAGCCCCAAATGCGGAAATTGTGCAAACTAGGTTTGTTTCCATTCCACAATTCCACTGGCATTTTGCTAATGGCCTTAGATAAGACTACATTCAAAATTTACGTTGTCGTTTGAAGTGTATATCCCTAGAATGAGAGAGGAAGTGAAAAGTAGCTTAACATAGATCTGACCATGTCCAACAAGGTCATGTTTCTTCTTTCAGAAACACAATTTTGTTGTGGCGTTCCTGGTGCTATGAGTTAGGATAGAATACCATGCTCCAGGAAAAAATCTTTGAATTTAAATCCAAATATTCTTCACCTCGATTAGATCGAAGTGTCTTTAGAGTCTTACCTAACTGCTTCTCAGCCTCATCTTTGAATTCTTGAAACTTACCAAAGGTTTCAGATTTCCTAAGCATTTGGTAAGTATGACCATATCTTGAGTAATCGTCAATAAAAGTGATAAAATACTCATACCTACCTCTTGCTTGTACATTGATTGGACCACAAACATCGCTTTGTACAAGTTCCAAAGGTTCTTTGGCTCTATTGCCTTTCGTTGAGAAAGGACATTTGATCATTTTACCTTCTAAACAAGATTTACAAACTGAAAGAGTTTCAACTCTTAGTTCTCTCAAAGGTCCATCTTTTGTTAACTGATTTATCCTATCTAGACCTATATGACCAAGTCTAAGATGCCAAAGATACGTGTCATCCTAGTTTGAAACTTTTTATCTTTTGTTACCTTGCGGTTTTTCTACTTTAAATAATCCTGAATTATTGAGCGTTCGTTAATTTTAATGAAAGCGATAAAGTCCAAATATTCAATTGCATGTCTAAAGAAAAAATTTAAGAATAATCAAATTATAAAAAAAATATTCTAAAGTTATTACATGCAATAAAATTCCAAATTAACTAAAATTGAACTAAACATTGTTCAAACAACAATAAAGTTTTCTTTTAATAAAAATAAAGAATTTTAAATAAATGGACTTTCTTTAATGCTTTCTTGAACTAGACACTTTTCCTCTTTTCCTCTTCAACTTTTTTGTCTCCATTTGCAAGTCCCTCTTGATCGCTCAAGTGTCTGTAAAGAAGAACAAATAACAAAAAAAATATGATTAGTGGTTTTCAAATCAAAGATTTAGAACTTTATGTATCATAATCCACTATTAAGCCTAAGGTAAAGGTAAATCATATATACATTTTTTGTGATTGTGGTCTTGTTTGTAAATCCTCAAAGGAAACATCCCACAAATCATGAGCATATTCAATGTGTTCGAACTTTTTCCTTAGCTTCCCTTCCATGGTACTAAGACAGTAAAATCTTGCCATGTGATTTGATCTCATCCAATCAACATATTTCTCATGTTCCTTTTTGCTTGCATCCCATGATGGTACAGGAGGAGGCCTCTTATCATTATAGATATGTTTAAGATTTTTGGCCAGAAATACGAACAAAGTTGAATTTGCCCATCCATCTTCATCCTCTTCAGTAATTTTTACTTTCTTTATATGATCATCATTCTTTTTATGCATTACGGGGCACGTCATAGGAAAATAATTGGGTGACAACATTTTATGACTGAAAATAAAACACAATAATATTATCATTTGGAAAAATATCAATGTTTTGGAAAGTAAACATGATGCATGAATGCAACAATTAAAACACATAAATTAACATTTACTTTTTAACGATAAAACTACCCAACAAATAAAGTGTCCTCTTAGGGTCGGTCAAGTTAAATTCACATAGCTTATAAGACAATCTTATATTTATAATTTAAAAATTAAAATAACTCTTTATTTTCTCTTTTAAATATAAAGTATCGCTGGTTTGGTCAAGATGTAATTATCCACCGCAAAACCCATTATTTTGGATTTCATGACTTAGAGAGTGCCGCCTTAGGGTCGGTCAAGCCTAAAATACATCACTTCCTCCTATCTTCGTAAGAAGCCAACCTTGGTATTGATATGTTTAGAAACCTTCCTTAGGGGGACAGAAACAAAGCCGCCTCGATGCCCTATTCATATCTCACAGTGTTGTACTAATAATGGAGACTGTTTAATGCCCAAATTGTGACAACCACTAAGCGATAGTTGTAGTATAATCGGCGGTCGATCCACAAGGAGGTAACCTAAACTCAAAAGATTAGTAGAAAATAACACAAAAATTAGTAACAAGAAATAAATAAAAAGATGGAAATGAAAAGAGATTTGAGATTTTGATGTTGTCTTTTTGATGAAATGATAAAATGAGATAAGTGAAATAAAGGTAAGATGTAATCAAGAGTTTGAGAAATGGAAAGGTTTCAAGAATCATCCATATGCTTGCTTAGTTACTTGGTTACTTGATTTACAAAATTACACAAGTAAATAGTTCACATCCCAACATTTACTTGGAAAATCTAACATTAAAGTCCATATTCTTTTCTAACAAAAGTCCATTTGAGTTATAAAGTTCTTTATTTTAAAAGCACAATGTTAATCTTATGAAAAATCTAAAAATGACAAAATATCCAAGGGCAATAATGCAATAGAAGATTAGATATAAAATTATGTATCAATATTACTTTTACTAATTAGAAGCACATAGAAAGAGTATGACTAATCCTATATACTATTAGCATAAGTAAATAAAGATAACAAAATAGTGATGGAGATGAAAGAATATAAATAACTCAAATATTTTACATTAAGAACATAGTGAATCAAAGTAGCAAAATAACATCACTAGCATATGGAATCATCCTTAACCTTCCTAGGAAGATTAGACCATTATGCTCATGATTCTAAAAAAATTCTAAGAAGAAAGTGAGTAGAAATTTTGCTATAGTTTCTTTACTCTAAAAATTACATACAAAATGTGAAGAAAAAGTCTCTATTTATAGAAGGAGAAAATGACTAAAAAGAAATTAACCAACAAAATGGGGTTTACAAAATAAATATGAAATATTAATAATAAAATATGATTTTGAAAAATCAATTCTTATTATAAATATTAACCTCTTTATTTTGGGGCATGGTCAATATGCTCTTTTTCAAAAACACCAAAAAAGATGAGCTTTAAAGCTCAAAATGACAATTTTGCAAGGCCCAACACCCACAAAATATGGGTTGAAGGTGGCTGATAGTACAAGAGGGTTTTGACCCACTCTCAGCCAATGGGGAGGTGCCACGTGGCACTGGCTGGGAGAGGAAAAGGTAGATGGGGTGCTGGGCTGATTCAGATTGGGCTGGGCTTGCTGGAAATGGGTTCAGCTGCGGGCTGCTGGAAGTGAGAGGCTGGCTTGGGCCTTGGAGGTGCTTTGGAGAGCTGAAAGGCAGTTGGAAGCTTGGGCCGCTGGATGTGCTTTGGAGAGCTGAAAGGCAGCTGAAGGTGATTGGTGTGGAAGTGCTTGGACGCTGGAGGGAATTTGAGGATGGCTTGGATAGGTGGCGCAAGGAGGAGCAAGGAGGCTGGCTTGGGTGCCGCGTGGCACACTGTGGGCACACCACCTGGTGCACAGAGAGAGGAGGAGAGGGGCTGGGCCTTCGAGACTGGGCTAAATTCCTCCAAAAATGCCATTTTCTTCATTTTCTTTTTCAGTTTTAACTATTTCTTTGTTCCCTCTTTTTATTAATGTCCAAATGCAATTTATTTCCTGAAAATTAAACACAAATTAAATTTAAAATTAATATTTCCAATTATAAAATATAATACAATAAATTCATGAAAATATTAATTAAAACTTAATTTATTTTACACTTTAAAACCAATGAATTTGCATTTTTGAGCACTAATCAGAGACCATAGGTCACATTGAGATGTTCACCTTCTCCCACTTACTATTTTAGATTAAATATGTTTTATAAAACTAATCAATTAATTCTAAATTAATTACTAGTTTGTTAAGAACCCTATGAATACAATCACTTACAAAATACATAATTATCAAAGAGACTGTTTCTATAATTAATGTGATCTAAATAATTACCCATTACATTCATCTAACTTTACTAAAACACTTTTTACATAAAGTTGGTTATCTTAAAGGCCTATAAAAAACTATTGCCTTTATTATGGTGTGATTTACCAAGTTTTAACTAATTTAATACTTAGTAGTTTACATGCAATTGATTTCACAAAAAACAATTCATATAAACAAATAGGACAATCCTAGATAATCATGTTTCTAAAAGATGCATGATTAATGAGAAATTGTGTGGGGTTTCAAGAATGACATTTAATTGACTAATGCATGATCATGCTATCAATCAAACATCAATGACCATTTATTTAAATAAATACAATAAATAAATAAACAATAAATGATGAACCTAGTACTAATGGATATTTCTAAGATTTACAACCATTTGAAAAAATTAGAAATAAAATTACAATCTAAGCCTATATAGATTTCAAGACTCTCCAAGAATGCTCCCCATCTCCTTTAGGCTTTCTTGCTAATCTTTAGGAACTTTGTTTTGCCCAACTTATTAATTAGAAACAAATTTTCTAATTAATTTATTTAATTAAAATTGACTTTTAATTAAATAACTATTTTTGTCATCTTTTTAATTTAGTTGAATTTAAATAATTAAAGAATCAAATATATGAATTATTTAAACTTAAGCATTAAAATATATTAACCAACTAAAAGATATTTTATTTTCTAATAAAATAAAATAAGATAATTAAACTTTTAAATTCAAATAATTTAAAAATTAATTAAATAAAAGATATTTTATAACAACAAGGAGCCAAGTGCTCGGAATGGGCGACTGGGCATGCAATGGCTCGGCTAAGGTCCTGGCACACGCGAAGGCAGGCGGGTGCCTACGCGCATGGGCGCTGGGAGCCACGGGGTTGCATGCTGGGAGCCGCAAGGCTGCACTCTAGGAGCCGCGGGGATGGGGTGCGTCTGGCGCGCGTGGCAGCAGGTGTAGGCTCGTGCCTAACCGCGCGCGAGGGTGAGCAGGGGCTCGGGCCGTGTGGTGCATGGCTCGGGTTCCTCTTGTTTTTCTTTGTGTACATATTTTTCAATTTAAAAATCAAGAAATAAAATTATAAAAAATCCTATGCCCTTTATGGCTTATTCAAGATCTAGAAAAACAATAAAATTCCTAACCTAATAGCACCATATAATTAACGGTCTATCATTCAAAAAATATATCCATCCATTCAATATGCATATCAACATACATATAACAAATGCAAGAAACCCACACAGTATTTAATATATATATATATGTATAAACTACTATTGTAACGACCCAAATTTGCTAATAAGGCTTAAGGGCCTTGATTAGTGTGCCTGGAGGGCATAATGGGAAGTAGGTGTGAATTTAATGATTAAGATGCATGATTATGATTTAAAGCATGTTATATGACTATTTGAGTATTTGAGATGCGTGACTATGTGTGTTATGTTATGTGATAATTTTAGCCCGTTGAGGTCATAAACGTGATAATTATGTTATGTGATTTGTACCACGTGGGTGTGGTGATATCAATGTGATGCACGTGCCGAGACGATTCTAGAGAGCTAGATTACTCAAAAGTCACAACGGGATTTTATACCCGGCTCGGGAGGAGCCTAGGGGTATTTTGGGGATTTTGTAATTTAGTTCTTGAGAGATAATGGTAACTGGTAATTTGGTAACTTATGTAACTGTTAGTAACCATAGAGAGTAACATGTTTAGTTGGAGAAATGGTAGAATTGTAATGGATAGGAAATGACAAAAGGGCCTTTGAGGTTTAGTTAGGAAAGGGATATTAAGGAAGGGTAGAGTGGTCAATTGGTTGAGGATAGATGAGCTTCAGCTGAAAGAAAAGGTGGTCACGTATAACACTTAGTTGGAGATTGATTTATGCTGAAATTTAAGGAAAATCTAGAAGAAAAGAGAAGAAGAGGAAAGCTGAAGTTGGGAGACCTAAGAGGAGAGTTTTGATGGTTCAAGGCAACTAAGTTGAGCATAAGCCAAGATTACCCAGAGGTAAGAATTTGTCTATAATTTGTTAAAAGTTTCAAGTCTGGTTTTTAGAGAATAAGCATGAATTGAAAGAAGATAGTGGCTGGTTTTGCATGAATTCAGAGTTGGGATAATCAAAAGGGAAGGTGACTTGAAGCTAGAGTTGAGGAGAATTCAAGCTGGGTTCTTGACTGAGGTAAGAGCTTATCATGTTTAATTTTTGTAATTTGTGTGGTTTAAGACTCTAGAGGCATGATTTATAGTTTTGGAAGCCATGGTTTAAGTTTTAGGAATTTGAAACTCAAGATAGGATCTTGGGTGTGTTTGTGTGATTGGGGTTGTTTATGATGTTTATAGGTTATTAAAGGGTTCATTTGGGGTTTTGAATTGATTTATGGGCTTAAGAACTTGTTTGGGATGATTTGGAGTGGTTTGAGTTCGGGAAAAACGCAGGAAAAAACCTAGATTTCTGGGCTCGCAAAGGAGCGTCGCGGCCCTGTTCTTGGGCGTCGTGGCGCAAGGATAATTCTGGGCAGGGCAAGCTCTCTGACTTGTTGGGCGCCGCGGCCCTCTAGGGCAGCGCCGCGACGCTAGGCCTTTTTCAGAGCATGGATTTTGCAATTTTGAGCCTTTGCTCTGGGGGTTTGGGGGATGTCTTCAGTGCATTGTTTTAGGGATTTGGGGGATTCCGAGAGTGTGGGATTAGTTCCGGGAGGTAGTTTTGGATTGGTTAGTGACAAAGGATGTTTCATTTGTGTTGTGACTAGGTCTTTAAAGAGGCTCGGGGTAGAGGACCGTGCTCGCGGCTTTGGGGCACCGGAAGCTAGTGAACTGAAAGGTAAGAAAACTGCACCCGGTTGTATGATTGTGATGAGACTAAGTGCTCCCGAGAATTGTATCGTGTCAATGTTGGTATTACGCCATGGGACATGTAAAAGTGGTCTAAGAGTGCCATACATGATATTAGCGCACAGGGCGCGGATTGGCCACTGGTAGCCAAGGACAACGGGATAACGGAGGGAGCAGCTTGAGGGCGCTAGCCCTAGTTATCATTTGTGAACTGTACATGTTATGAATTGATATGCCTAGTATGTGGAATACTTAATTATACTGATTGATGATAAGGCTGAGTTTATGTGCTGCAATGTGAGGTGTTGACTTGTCTGCTAATTGTTTATGCTCTGTTGTTGTTGTATTTTCTTGCTGGGCCTTGGCTCACGGGTGCTACGTGGTGCAGGTAAAGGCAAGGGCAAGCTGGACCAAGCCTGAGGTGGAGAGCTCCGAGGTGGAATGTACACAGCCAGCTGTTCGACCGCCATGGTCGAGGAGTGGACCAGGACATGGGTTACCTAACTGCTTGTTTTGCCTTAGTATGGCTGGTCATTGTATCTGAACCTTATAACTTTTGTAAATGGCCTTTAAACTGATATTTTTGGGATCCCGTGTAAATAAATAATGTTTCTTAATGAAAATGTGGCTTTTGAGACCAAAACATTTTAAACCTTAGTTCTTTTATAGTTTCGATAACACGCTTTCAATTGGTTGACTTGATTAACAAGTCTAGCACTTTATAAACACACAGTATAACGGTCTTGACTATCCAGGGCGTTACAACTATGGTACCAATTGTTGGTATTAAATGATCAAATCAAAGGTACGCAGCGGAATATATAAACGCTTTTTAATAATTATTAATACCATCTAGGATCATATACATATATATATATATAAATATTAAATCACATACAAATAGATCAGGGATTACCTCTTGTAGCCTATCAAGTGTCCTTGAGTCTTTTTGTATAAATTAACGTTCTTTCTATCCAGTGTTATGATATCTCACACCTTCATCTTCCAGCCCAATCCTCAAACACACAAGGATGTGTGTGGACACGTAGGATTCAAAATGTTGATTTATGTGACTCCCTAGATGTACTCAACACATGAGATCTAGAGAGTTTTGACAGAGAGAACGTTTAGAATAGTTTTTCAAGTTTAAAGAAAACTATCGCTTTTTAGAGAGAGAGTCTGATTATCAATCATTATCTGAATATCACGTATATAAGATTTATAAAGATATTTAATCTAATTTAAATAATCTTTATTTAATTAAATATAATTCAAATTAAAACTGATTAGATATTTTCATTTAATTATCTATTTAAATCATGTTTAAAAGAATAATTAAATAATTGATTAAACAAATTTATTTGAAATTCAAAATTCAAATCCCAGGGATACAAACCCTGATGCTAGGCGCCACACATTGTACTGTACAGTGTGTGTCACCAAGAGCTATTAGAGTTGCCCTAATTTTCTCATTTGTTTATTTAATCAACTTTCAAGACAAGATATTTATTCCAACATAAATATAAGTTAATTTAAAATTAACTTTATCTTAAAATATCAGTTTTAAATTAAATAAATTAATATTATATTATAAATAAGATATTTATTATTTTCACTTTTTATATTAATCCAAACAAAATTAATATTAATTTTAACCTATATTTTTTCAAAGTAAAAACTATATAGTTAAATAATTAATTAATTCATAATTAATCAATTAGCCATAATTATCAAATAATTATTTCTTTGCCCTAGAAAATTAATTCCTTTGCAATTTAGTCATTTCTCTTAACAAATCTTTATTTTGACATCCTTACCTTTGGCAGTGTAGGACAGAGGTGATTTGTGGATCATGAACCTGTAATACGAAGCTCCAATAAACCAGATTATTAATTAAACTATTTAATCTAATTATCTTATTTATTAATTCCATGATTACTCTACTATAAATATGGAATTGCACTCTAAGTATTTATAGAATTATATTTACAGAGTTTTCTCTAGTAGTCCATTGATATAATAGTTTTGTCCTCCATTTATTAGTTTGTTAATTAGAGCTGGTCAAAATTATCGTTTTACCCTTCTAATTACCTTTTGATCCTTAAGTACCATTAATTCACTAGTGAATAATTAAGCTATAATCTAATTATAAATTTGAGCTCAATAATTATTCAGTTCCAGAATCAACTCTTAAGGGAACCAATATTCGACTCGTTAGGAAAGCATGGATTCCAATATTGTAATTCATGTTCCCAGCCATCCATGATATTGAATCTCCAAAACAAAAGTTATTAGCCTCATTATTCTAAGAGACCTTAACGAGTGAATCAAAATATCCAATAAACATAAATAGGAGTTCATGAATACTCATGATTTAGACTGATATACAAATGATCATCTATTATGACAAGAATTAAACCTTTACATCAAACATCAAGTTTATAAAGATAATTAATTCTCATTGGTCCTGTCATATATAATCTCTATTATATACAACACCTTTACTAAGATGTCTATCCACATTAGTAATCCAAATCTAGATTACTTGCATCTTATATGCTTAGCAAACCGTACTAGTAACCATTAATTAAAGATTCCTTACTTTAATATGAAATTGACTATTTTATTCATTATATATGATCTTAATTCTCTCGTACTAATACACGATCACATTCTCATGAATGAATAGAGAATTTTCTTGATATTATTATATAATTAATTCAAACAATAATTATAGCATTCAAATATAATAAAATTGTACTTTTATTTAGAACCAATAAAATGTCTTTAAATGCTTTTAGGGCATTAATCCTAATAGTCAGGAATATGATTAATCCATATTTTTATATATTAACTATGAAAAATTTATATTTTTAAAAATTCATATGATTAAGTTGTTGGGTTTTATGCCCTTATAAAACCATGTCGGACATGTAGCATGATTTTATATTGTCTATAAAAGTAGTAGAAATCATTTAGTTTGACAATCGTGTTGCTTGCTTGTTTTATTACATGATTATTGAAATAATACAAACATTTATAAAATCCCGAATATATGGATAGTTACAATTATAGTGACTAGGTCATAGTGGATTATAGTTGTAATTATATGTTCAAAAGAATGAGTCCTAAGATTTGATCAATGCATTGGATTTTCATTGATTGGGCAATCTACAATATGATCTACTTACACATTCGGGGTGTGATGTCTTGTCCAAGGCATTGATCAAGTAGATAAGATCGGATGTATTTGGTTACATCAGACTAGGACCGATATTGATTATTGATTGATTAATAAGTATCGTTGTCATCGAATCTAATCAATGTCACAATGTTGACCATAGATTAAGTCGATCTTAATTATGAGTGATAATATTCTGCTAATTATATTATTTAAATATTTTGACTTGTTCGTTACTAGCTTACCCTACGGTCTAGCCCATACTTACATCTTGGAGATTTAATAGTGTAATTGAGTGGGAGTATTAATCATATATATGAAATCTATAAATTCTGCATGAGAAGTGAAAATATGATTTTCTTTATTGCTTTGTTCAAAAGGTTAAATGATTGAGATCTCATTTTTTCTGTCACAGAAATATCATTTATAAGGAATTTAGTGGAAATTAAGGATAAATTACTAATGAGGGGTAAAACGGTAATTTTCACCCAGCTCGTTAGTAAGTCATAGGTAGAGGATTGACTGACTGTAATGGTTATAACAATGGATAACATATTTATGGTTTGGAAAATACATTCTATGAATTTAAGAGTTCAATTCTGAGTCTATAGTGGAGTCACGAGAAATTAATAAGGTAGTGAAATTATTCGTAAATAAATTCACGGTAACTTATTGGAGCTTGATTTCATGGATCCATGGTCCCCGCTTCACCTTTGAGTAAATTATCTAGAATGTCTCAATTAATTGATTTAATAATCAATTATGATTTTTTAGAGTTGACTAGGTCAATTTTGGAAAATTTACAAAGATATGAGATTTAGAGAATAAAAGAGAATCTTTGGGGTAAATTTATTAATATTGATAAATTGGTGTCAATATAAATAAATAATATTAAATCAAGTTTCAAATTATAATTAGTTAATTTGAATAATGAATGAATGAATTAATTAAAAAAATAAAATGTTTTGAATTAGGCTCAATTGGGATTTAAATTCAAAACAAAAAGATTGGGCCCAAGTCCATTTGTGGGAGCCCAAGACTTTTATTTTTTGTTTATTATTTTTAATGAATTTAAATTTAAATTTAAATAAAGTCCATTAAGTTGCATATATAGGGAATATGATATCTATGGTTTTCAAAAGGAAGTCTTAGTTGATTCATTGGGTAAGTGAAAACCTAGACAATTTAATCATTTCTTAGCCACTATTTCTTCTTCTCTTCTAGATCTCTATCTCATGTGTTGAGAACCAGCCCACACTAGTGCTAGGTTGATCAAAGGCTTGGTGAGGAAGACTGTGTTATTGATCTAGTTCAATCTTTTGATAATACTCTACTACAGAAAGGAATCAATGGTTAGAGAGATTGAATGAATGAGTTGTTCCATTTCCGCTGCGTATATGTAAGTTTATGTACTTAACTTTGTTTTGTATCAATTTCATAGGAGAATGTTATAAGAATTTACATGTTTGTTTGATAATATGTAAATTACATGAAAATAAATAAAGATCCTGCAATATGTATTTCCTACATAAGCCACTTAGGGACACCCAAAGGCTGTAATAGCCATGCTTGCCTCTCGTGTTCAACTTTCACTTGCTGACAAGTTAGACACTTAGCCACATACTCAATAACACCATTCTTCATTCCAGGCCACCAATCAAAGATTTCAGACCTTGATACATCTTCATGGTATCTGGATGCAGCGAGTATGGAGTGCTATGATACTTGTCCAAAATCTCTCATCTAATACCAACATCCATTGGAACACAAATCCGATCCTTATATCTCAACAGGCCCATCTTGGAAACAGTAAAGTCCTTAGCCACTCCAGCTAGGACGTCCTCTCTTTGCTTCATCAATTGAGAGTCACTCATCTGGCCCTCCTTTATCCTCTCTAGGAGTGTAGACTGTAAAGTAATGTTGGCTAACTGGCCCACCAAGGCATCTGCTACTATGTTAGCCTTTCCTAACTCTCTTGATATCTTCTTTGAACTGAATAACTGTCCCGGACCCCTCCGACTCAAGGCATCTGCCACTATGTTAGCCTTTCCTTGATGAAAAAGAATTTCACAGTCATAATCCTTCACCAACTCCAGCCAACGCCTCTATCTCATATTTAAATCCTTCTGTGTGAAAAAATACTTCAAACTTTTATGGTCGGTGTAGATCTCACACTTTTTCCTATATAGATAATGTCACCACACCTTCAAGGCGAACACCACTGCTGCCAACTCTAAGTCATGAGAAGGGTATCGCTGCTCATACTCCTTTAACTGTCTTGAGGCATAAGCAATAACTTTACCGGCTTGCATCAGCACACAACTTAACTGTAACATCCTACTAATCTAAGACCGTTACACTCTGTGTATCTAAATAGTGTTTTACTCGCTAAACGAGTCATTTGGACTTAAAAGTGTAATTAAAACTAACTCATGGATTATGTATTAAAATTTTTGGTCAAACAGTAACCATTTCATTAAAAAGGTTTAAGTTTGTACATGGGATCCCAAAAAGAGTTTATAAACTGATACAAATACAAAAGGAATACAAAATGTCAGCCTAGGCGGAAAAATTAGGGTTCAACCCTAGTTCCAGCTAGTAATCTTGGTCGTGGTGGTCGAGTAGGCCACGTATGTACACTCCGCCCTTGAAGCTCTCCAACTCATGGCTGGTCCAACTTCTCTTTGCCCTTACCTGCACCACATAGCATCCGTGAGCCAAGGCTCAGCAGGAAAACATAATCATGCTCATAAACAGTTATTCAACAGACTACATATCATAAATAGCATGCTTAGTAGTTATAACCAATGCTTAGGCATGCATTCAATCAATTTAAGCGGCCATGGAGCCAAACAGGTTCCCATCACACTATTCCCTTTGGAAACGACTATAGAGTCGATCAAGCATGGACCATGCTCTATGTTCCAAGCGGCTATAGAGTTGTGCAAGAGTATATCACGCTTCCGGGTTGGCCCAGCCATAACAGCCTGCATTCCACACGCTATTGTTGACCGTGACTTATAAGCCGAGCTTTTATATTGGCCCAGCCACAATGGCCTGCGTTCCGCACACTATTGCCGACCATGGCTTATAAGCCGAGCTTTTATATTAGATACAAACAAATAAGTGTCTATCACTTAATACAGATACACACCATGCAATTCAATCATGTTTAATCAAACATTTCAAGCATGGTTATAACCATGTTCCATAACCAGGGCTCAAGCCCTAATCTCAGACCAGGTGCAATTTTCTCACCTCAAGTCCCGAGCACGCGAATATAACGACCCTGAGTGCGATCCTTTCCTCCCGAGCCTTGTGGTACACCCTAGTCACAACCATAACGAGAAATATTCATCAAGAATCGAACTAATAAAAGCTTTTGGACCAAGTCTGTGACCTTGAATTCTATTAAATCGGGTAGTAGAACCATTCCCGAGCCCTTAGAGTTGGGTTCCCATGACCCAAAACCTCATATTGAAAATTTCCCATTTAGAGCTGCGGTGCCTCCCAACTGCGCTGCGACCCCACACTAGGTCGAGGGGCCTGCATAAATTCTTAGTTAATTTGCGTTGCGACGGCCACCACTAAGGGCCGCGGCGCCTGAGTAGGCAGAGAGCCCACCAAGATTTTTCTCCCATTTTGAGCCGCGGTGCTAAGGCGATCTGAGGCAACCCCCAACCTTGAAGATGTTCCAGCGGGCCACGGTGCTCAAACCAAGCGCCGTGGTGCTACCCTGCAAACCCAGAAAACTAGCGATTTT
This sequence comes from Humulus lupulus, assembly GCF_963169125.1. Classification (NCBI taxonomy): domain Eukaryota; kingdom Viridiplantae; phylum Streptophyta; class Magnoliopsida; order Rosales; family Cannabaceae; genus Humulus; species Humulus lupulus. The sequence goes on from NC_084795.1 coordinate 24,621,886, forward strand.
CTAAAATTACAACTGCCCCAAATCCATCCCAAAACACATTTTTACATAGAAGTGACCATTATAATGGTCCTAGCAACACAGATACACAAAAACCTACAACCCCGAACCTCTAAAACACACTCAACACCAAAATTCAAAGAATTCTCCAAAAGCATAAAAAAGAAAGTTAAAATTTAATGAATTGGATTACCTCTTGGTTCCTTGAAACAAATTCGAATCCCCTAGTTGCTATTACTCTTAACAGCTTCTAATTCCCCAATCACAAGCCTGGATTTCCCCACCTATATCACCTTGGGCTCAAAGCTTCCAAGTTCTTCTCCTGAAACAAAATAGAGAGAGAGAGAGAGAGAGAGAGAGAGAGAACTAAAGGTTGAAACGTGAATTTTCAAAGGAAGCTTGAGACTCATCTGAGTCTTAGCTACATAAGGCCAAAAGACCACAATTCTCATGCCTAATAAGCCTTTCTTCAAAGTCCTCATGGGCAAAAAGGTCATTTGACATCGATTCCCCACTAAACCTCCAATTACACTTACAATTCCCAATTAATTCCACCAATTTACCCAAATACGACTCATACTCCAATGAGTCCTGGTAACTCACTAAATTACCAAAATACCCTTTGGCTCACCCCGAGCCGAGTATTAATCCCCGTTGTGACTTTATCGCTACTTCGCTCAAAAGGATTGAATCCTGCCGAATATCACAAATATATCCACATAATAATGTGGTTTCAGTCATATCACAATTATGCACTCAGCATGCCAAAATTACAAATATGGCCCTTTAATTAAAAGCGGGTATTTACGCACATCTAATACACTTAAGCATGCATAACCAATCATATTATAATATAATTCATGCAATTCACATTATCACATATATATATTCAATTAAATCATATAATATTTTAATAATGCTCCCATTGCACCCTAACCAATTCACTAAGCCTTATTAGGAACTTTGGGGCATTACACTAACCCCTTTCTTGAAGCATCACAATAGACCACACATTTTTCCTGCTTTGAAGGAAGACTCAACACTAGAGCAGTAATTAATCGCTGCTTCAACTCCTAAAAATCTGTTCTCACTTCTGTTAGACCAAACAAACTTCAAGTTCTTGCGTGTCAACTGTGTCAAGTCATGAAACTTAGTCATTTTGATCAACATGGTTGCAAGTGGACTGGGTTTATGTGTTTGAACTGACTATGACCAAAGTCGCAACTACTTCAACCAAAAATAGGGGACGCGAACCCAACTCTCCTACATTTTCCTTAATTCAAACTTAGCCAAAAACACCACCCAACAATCCCAATATCAAAACCAAATCCCAACATAACATAACCACCCATCTAGCAATAAAACCCAAGCTTCATCACACCTAAAACACCATCAAATACTCAACTCCATAATCAAACTTCCAAGCTTAAAAAGTAACCTTAAAAACAGAGTAAAACTAGTCACAAACAAAAGTGAAAACTCACCTCAGCTATAAATTGAATCCTTTCACTTGCTGAAACTCAATCTTAGACTCCAAGTCTTAATCCTCAAGCTTGAACTCTCTAACTTAGCTTCAAAATCCAAACCGAGTGAGAGAAAGAGAAGGTGATCGAGAGAGAAGCTCTGTTTCTGATTGCTGCCTTGGTTCCTTCTACAGTTTCCCTTGGCTTAGTCAAGTCTATCTAATGGCCTAAATGACAAAAATGCCCCTAGGGCCATCCTAATCCCTCAAAGCCACCAAGAGTGATTTCGTCATTTTCACCTACACCGTTAATCATAATTAACATCCTCAAATTCCTGTTACTCCCAATATCCTAAAATAATTATCAAATCATTTCCCATTACCCGCTCATCCTCGGTAATGTACTAAGCATCAAATTACCCCTAGGCACACCCCGAGCCCAGCAATTAACCCCGTTATGACAAAACCGCTAACTTGCTTCCTAAGATCGTCTCATGCCGAATAGCTCAAATATATCCACATAATAATGTGGTCTCACCCATATATCACATACCCAAATGATTGAGAGAATATCTGAATCTGTGGCAGAGACTCTAATGGAATGTCTCACTTTATAAATATAGGGTACCGGTCCCCAAGCTCACTGGTCATTTTTAGTCTTTCAGTAACTCCATCTAAAAGAGTTAGTGAGAGCTATAAAGCTCGTGTACTCGTTCTAATTTCTCTTTTTTCTTTTGTAGATCTAAAGCTCATAGATCGAGATTGTCAATAACAATAGTTTGAGGTACACATATTCGATCATCTAAATTTTATGTAACAATCTGTTTATTCCCCATTAGAATTGTTATGCATCTATCTAACAATGAGGTGTGAGTAAATAATTATTTATTGATAAGGCCAAACTGGACTATATACTCATATATATTGTTAAGAACACCTGTCATATCTAACACCACAATAAAAATAATTAAAGTGACTTGGTGTAATTAAATATGTACCACATATTTTAATTTAGTAAGTATTATAGACTATTATTAATCAATCATATAGTGTGATGTGAGCACTTTAAAATGTAAAATACCATTTGATATTCATATGTAGCCACCGTGATCACGATGATAAAATTACATGGAAACAGTTGGTATAGGAAGAGCTCTCAAAGGCCGAGCCTTCTGTAAAGTGAGACCAAACTTTTCATCCATGTTCAAAGTCTCTAGGTCAACTCCATCTTCCAACTTCCAATCAAAAGAGTGGATTAGAGAACCTAACATCAAGTGAACCATTCGAATGGCCAAAGGCAAACCCGGGCATATTCTTCGTCCACCGCCGAACGGAGTGAGCTCAAAGTGTCGGCCTTTCACGTCAATATTTGACTCCAAAAATCTCTCTGGAATGAACTCATTGGGATTGTCCCATATATTGGGGTCTCTGGAAACGGCCCATACGTTGACTAGGACTTGTGCTCCTTTCGGAACTACATAACCGCAGACCTCGACATCGATTTCAGCTCTGCGGGGCAGCAGTAATGGAACTGGTGGGTGCAAACGAAAGGTCTCTTTGATAATGGCTTGTAAGTAAGGGAGTCTTGTTATGTCGGATTCTTTCACTTGGTTTCCCTTCCCAATGACTTGTTTGAGCTCTACTTGGGCTTTGGACATGGCTTCTGGGTTCTTGAGTAGCTCAGTCATTGACCACTCTAATGTCGACGAAGTTGTATCAGTGCCCGCTGCAAATAGATCCTGTAGTAATAATATATAGTTAGTTTCATATTTATCTAATTAATTAGCCGATTAAATATATGATGATCTCTCAAAACTTTCCTTGTACAATTACTGGTTAATTAGTATAATATAACTAACTTTTCTCATTGAATGACTCTCATTACAAATTGAAAAGGAGATGTTTTATTTTAGAAACGATCATTATGATTTCATTTTAAAATTAATTTAAGCTAAGCAGAGTGTAATTTCTTATTTAATTTATTCTAATGTTCAAACACTTTTTTTTAAAAAAAAAAAAAAAAAACTTAGGAGTCGTTCAAACTTTGACTTATTTGTAAGTTTTCTATTTCTAGCATAGCATTATAGTAATATAATTTATGTAAATCTCTAAAATTACTGGTAATCAGAAATTAATACTATATGGAGGGTCATTCAAGGTACGTTATATTTTAAATAAAATAAAATAATCTTAGCCAAAAAAAAATATTAACTCATCGTGATATTTTTAATAAAGCTTCAAATTAATGAGAATTTTATTGTTTGTAAATTTAAATAACATGTATTAATTATGAGTTAATGATGAAGCTCTAGTTTGAGCTTTTGTGAAAGAAAATATTTATAAATCAAATCAAATAAAATTAATATCAATAACAACATATAGAAGAGAGAGGAAGCTAGAGAGCAATTAATATACGCACCAGTAAGAGATGTTCAATGGTCGTTTTGTCAAGAAGCTGATTTTCTCTGTTCTCTTTACTGGCCATGTAATTGAGAAGAGTATCCAACATATTATTCTCTTGTTCTTCTTCTGCAGGACTACTACTACCACTCGTTTCTCTGAGTTTTAGTCTTTGACTGATCACACAGTCGAAAAAATCAATCATTTTCCGGAAATGAAAAGCCATGCTTCTCCTTATGCCGAGAGGGTCAATCTTCTGAAGAACCGGAAAATAGTCAGCCAAGTTAGGCTTACCTGCAGCCTCAAAGATATTCCAAACAGTCTCCTTGAGATCTATGGCCGTGTCGGAAGGGGCGAGACCCTCCCAGTCGAAGGAGAAAAAAGTGGTCGATAACAAGTTCAGAGAAGTTGTAAAACCAGCTGTGCCAATAGCCACTGCCTCTCCTGCTTCCGCCATTGTACGGACACCAGCTAAGAGCTCTTGTACCTTCTGGTGCCTTAGATTCTGGTTAGCGTCGAGAGCTTTAACCGAAAACAAGTGGTTGTTGCATATTTTTCTAAGGTTTCTCCAGCTAGGAGAGACCGGAAGCCATGCCATGCTGTGCATTTGATGGTCGCAGGCTCGGAGTGAGTCTGGGATGGTTCGGTTGGAGAAGAGGTGGTCGTGAGTTTGGAGGACTTGTTTGGCCATGTCTGCCGAAGAAACTACTACTGTCGTTATTCGGCCTAGTTGCAAACACATGATTGGGCCATGAATGTGGGAAAGCTTGGCTAAAGATTTATGGGGATTGTGACCAAGTTCCAAGAGGTTCCCAATTATAGGAAATGGTCTTGGCCCTGGTGGAAGATGCTTCTTCTTAGTTTTGGTGTATGAAAATAATAAGTCGAAGACTTGAATTGATATCCAAATGATGAGAATGAGATACAGTAAGTAACTCAAGAAGTCATAGGTGTCAAGCTCCATATTGATGTTTTCCAGCTATAGCTCTACTCTCTAATTTCTTCAACTCGTTCCCATCATATATGTAAGTGAATTTTTGGTTTGCATGAATGAGTATAGGAATTGAATTGTTATTCCTAAAGATGACCCGTTCAAATGTTTGGTTTGGATTTTATCATTGGAATGACTTTTCCAGTATGAATTCTAATTCCATTAAACTAGTCATTTGGGTTTACTAAATTAAATGACTTGAAAAGTTTCCTTTCCACCACAATTTTTGTTGTACCATACATGCCTCTCTCCAAAACGTACATTAATACACACACACATATATATATATATATGGTTTGATAAAAAAAATATTATAATATATATTTGTACCATATATAGATACAAATAGCGTGTAATAAGCACTTTGTTTAGTTTTTTTTATATAATTTATTAATTATTTTTATCAAATTTATATTAATGTCATATAAATTTGAAATAAATATCTATTTTAATTAAATAATTTATTTATTTTTGTTTAAGTTTATGTTTGTTTTAGTTATTGAATTTGGATGTGACAACAATAAATTATATTATATATTTAATATAATATTAAATATTATACATGAATTTTAAATTTAAGTTTCTTACTAATTTTAAAAAAAAAAATTTGTTGTTAATTCACAATAGATTATATTATATGTTTAATATAATATTATTATAATAAGTGAGTTTAAGTTTAATTAAATTTTATTGAAGTTATAAAATGTATGATTTTATTATTTTTAAATAATATCATATTTTAATTTATTTAATTATTTATTATTTTAAAATAATTATCATTGTAAAATATCTAAAAAATATCCTATTTTAATTTGTTTAATTATATATTATTTTTAAATAATTATCATTATAAAATATCTAAAAATATATCCTACTTTAATTTTTTTTAATTATTTATTTTATTTTATTTTATTTAAGTTTAATGGTTTACAAACTACTGTTAAATATAAGAATATATTCTGTTAAATATAAGAATATTAAGTTAAAGTTAACCTTTAAAAAATAAAAAACCGATAAAACTAAGAATTTTCGTTATCTACATACAAAAAAAATTATAAACACTAGACAACTAACATTTTTTATTGTTATTTTTTGTGTAATGATTATTTGCTATTTTATTATATTAAGAAAGTATAATTTTATTTTTTTAATAATCAAAATATAATAAAATTCAATAAATTTATAACATATTTATATTAATAAAAGAAATCCATTCAATTAAGCACATTTTTTTAAGTAATAATAACATTATTTCTTTCTATAAATTTTTTGTATATTGAGTATTAATAATTAGAATTTTATTATTATTTATTTGTTTAATTTGTATATAAGGGTAATTTAGTCAAATAAAAGTTAAATTCAAATAAAAAATAGTATTTTGGTATATAATAAAAACTTACTTTACAAAATAATAGTAATTTGATAAAAAAATTATTTATTATAAGAGTAAGGGTAATTTGGTGAAAATAATGTTAATTTCATTCCATTCCATAGTATATCAAACATATTAATCATTATTTAGTCACTCATTCCAAAATCTCTACCAAACAAAATAAAAAAAATTCCATTCATTCCTATTACCATTACCATTACCATTCTATTTTTATTTTGTAACCAAACGCCACCTAAGTGTTAGAAGGGAAATATTTGGAACATACAAACTTTTTCTGCCATAATTTCTTTTAGTTATTTAAATAATTAGAAATTACAGTTTTTTGTAATGATTAAAAAATATATATTTTTAAATATTTTTTAGGAGATTGTAAGAGATTTTTTTTCACTCTACCCGTACAACATGCTCCTTATATTGATGTGTAAGGACGTCTTGACCGTAATTTTTTTCTTCATGATAATATTAATTATATAGCGAGCCTCCTATAAGTTTTTGAGAAGTTCTAAATAATTAAAGTGCCAAAAATAAAATTCAAACTACTTGTTGTACATGTGCTTTTATTTAATATTAATATTATTTTATACGCTTTGCATTGTTTTTTTTGTTTATTATATAAATTTTTTAAGATTTTTATATTTTTAAGGTATAAAATTATAAAACATGACCTTTTGCACAATTATTCATTTTTTAAAATAAATATTTTTATTAATTTAATTAATAATGTTCTTAATCAAATTTAATATCACGTGTATACATGTTGATATTTTTAATTGTTAAGATATTTTGGTTGTAAATTTGAAATATTAAAACAATAAATCTCGAAGATAAATGTCAATTTATATACGATTAATTTATTATTATAATTATTAAAAGATTAGTTATTTCTAAATATTGTATTTAAATATAAATAAAAATATTTTTATTTTAAATTTGAAATGTCAAAACAATAAAAAGATAAATAAAGATGATTTTTTTTTAAATAAATGTCAATTATATATGATTATTTATTTTGAATTTGAAATATGAAACAATAAAAAAATTATCATGAATTGAAAAATCTTCAAGATAAATATGAATTTATATATGGTTGATTTATTATAATAATTATTAGAAAATTAGTTATTAATAAATATTAAAAAAATTTCGGAAGAGGCATTGCCATTATTAATGATTTTAGATATTTTGGTTTTAATTATTTAATAATCACAAATAAAATAAAAAATGTAGAAAAATTAGAAATAGATTAGAGATTTTGACTTGAATTCTCCTTTTATTTAAAAAAAACATGTGACATTTTCCAATTTTGACATTGCCATTTAAAATATATTTGACGACGAACTTTATATGTATTATTTATGTTTTTTCTAAATAAAGCTTCAATTGGCTTATCACACTATTTTTTTTTATTAATTTTAAATAGTAATAGTAATTAAATAAAATATAAATATAAATATGTGAGAACTCGCAATAGCTTCAACACCATTGGAGATAGTGGAAAATCTTTCGATTAATGATGCTACAAAATCTATTTGAAGATTTATTGATTAACTTATACTTACGAATTTGTTGAAACTTTGATGTCTATTTTTTCCCAACCACCTCCAACAATCTCAATATCACTCACACAACATAAACATCCGATAGCATCTAAAAGATGATAGAAAAATAAGATGAAGATGTTAAAATATCAAGATCAATAATTTAAAATAAAAACTTTAAAGATTAACAAACATTAATAATTGAATAAATACCTAAACTTTACAAATTAACAAACGTTAATAATTTAATAAATACCCAAGACCCGAGAAGATTGTAGGAATGTGTTATCATTAACATGTAAATCAATCAAATTTAGAGATATAAATTGGAATTCATTAAAAACTAAAATTGAAAGAATTTAGAGAGAAGAAGAGAAAAAAAGAAAAAGAAATTAGAGTGGAGGAATATATGAGATTAATAAAGAATCTATATATATATATTAGAATATATATAGATTTACAAATATATATTTATCTATGTTTAAATAATAATATCTTATTTAAATTTCAAAAATTATATTTATTATTATTATAATTTATAAAATGAATAAAAAATTAGATTAAATGAGAAAATAAATAGAGTAGTTTGATAATTTATCTATATTTAAATAATAATATCTTATTTAAATTTAAAAAAATTACATTTATTATTATTATAATCTATAAAATGAATAAAAAAATTAGATTAAAGAAAATAAATAGAATGATTTGAAAAGTTTTTAGAGTGTCATATCATCTACTTGATGCTCTCTTTATATATATATATATATATAGAATTTAATTCCAAATTTTTTGCACATCTAAATTTCATAAATCTTAACAAAATAATCACAATCTCTCCTTTCCCACCCCCAATTAAAAAAAAATATCTCCAGAGCCGGTCCGTTTGGTTAGTGGAAAAGGAAAAGAATTCATTGTATTCATTGATTTTTTTTTGTTTGTTTGGAGGAATATCATTCCAATATAATGATTCCATCATTTTAGTAAAATTACTATTTCATAAAAAAATGTGTTATTTCAATACAAAAAAAAAAAAAAAAGAATAAATTTCTAACAATTTATTTTTATTAATTTTAAATCTTATTCTGTTCCATTCTATAATACATAGCCGCATGTGGAAATGAAGCTACAAGGAGTACGTACACATCTTTTCTTTTTTCTAAATTTGTTTTTATATGCCTCTACTTTGTTTTATTGAATTAGAGAGATATAAAAGTTACGAATCAATAGATTGTGCAGGCAATGGACATAACCTAGAGGAAATCTCCCCTTACCTAACTCCAATATAAAAAAAAAATACCATCTCAAAAGAATATATATATATATTTATATTGTGTGAAAGGAGCAGTTTCCAAAAGGTAGAAACGAAGGTACAAGAAGTACGTACGCATCTTTTCTTCTTTCTAAATTTGTTTTTATGCCTTCTTCTTTATTTTATTGAAGTTGAGAGATACAAAAATTTATTCCAAAAAGTCAGGCGAGACACCAATCACGGGCGGATTAGGATGACCACATAATTGTGGACCTATATTATTACCAGAAAAAGAACTTTGATAAATGGTTAGATAGTTACATGACATGACGTCTACAAGTTGAGCAAATAATTAATTATTATTGATATGGCCAAAACCTGGAAAAAATATCATATGTGATCGCACGAGGAGGCTGAGCCTGTAAATGTGAGACCATTCAAACTCTGGTTTATCAACTTCGTATCATCTTCCAACTTCCAACCAAATCAGTAGATATAAGCTTAGAGAAGCTAATTGCATCAAGTGAAGAGAACCCTTCAATTCGAGCTCCAAGTGTCGAGCCTTTTCTCGTCAATATTTGATTCCCAAAACCTCTCTGGAATTAATGAACTCATTTGGTAACATATTGTCTCTGTAAACGTCCCATACGTCTCAATGGGATATTGAAATGGCCTTGATAATAGCTATTTTAACGTTTAGAAAACAATAAATAATTCCATAATCAACTTCAAATTTTATGAATTAGAATTAAAAATTATCTAAAACAAGAATAAATCCATTAAGTGTTTCGGTCAAAATCTTCCACATGAATCTTCTGCATTTATGAACTTCAGATCACTGATCGTTGATGCTGATCACTTTTAGTTTACGCATTTCATTGACTTAAATGCGTTTTTCCATGGAATGAGTAGAAAAAACATAAGAAGTGTACCTGCAAAAGACACTCCGATGCTTAAACCAGCACAAAATTCCTACTCTCAGTCCTCAATCCTCACAAACTTTAACTGGATTAAAGCCCGGTGGTCCCAAATGTGGTCTCTCCATTATCTATTTATAGAAAAATAATAAAGGGTAAGGTAAACACACTTATCCTGATTGGTCCACGTGTCCAACTCTACTTACCCTTCATTCTCCTCTTTCTTCTTTTGCTCCGAAAGTTCTAACATTCATTTAAATGCTCTACCATTTACTCTCAGAGCTCTTTTGTAATTTAATTATCTGATCTTAATGGTCGTCTAATTATTTAATTTGCTGAGCTACGCACTGTAATGCCCCAAAATCCTTAATGCGGTTTAATGGCTGGATTAGTAGGCCAGGAGGGCCATAATTGTTTAATTATGCCATTAAATGATTATATGCATGTTTATGTGAATTATATTATAATATGATGTTAAATGCATGCATGTGGGTCCACATTTCATTTCAGGGGTGTTTTGGTAAATTGGCCTGTTGAGAGCGTAATTGTATATTTGTATGCATGTCGGTGACATATTGTTGAGACCACATTATAATGTGGATTTGTTCGGGCTATTCAGCATGAGACGATCTTTGAATATTAATTAGCGGTTTAGTCATAACTGGATTAAGCTCGAAGGTCGGGGTGAGTCTCGGGGTGATTTTAATGATTAGAGCCTTGCCGGGAATTAAAAGGTAACGGGATATGAATTATTGGTGTTTGAGAATGTTGATAATAGCGGGAATTGGAGAGCGTTAATTATGATTAACGAAATAGGTGAAAAATGTCGATTTTGCCCTTGGGAGCCTTTAGAAATGTTTATTTTACCTAGGGGTATTTTGGTCTTTTCACCCCTAGGATAGTATTAAGCCATTGAAGGCTGTAGAAGGAAGAGAAAACAGAGCATAGAACAAAGCCTTCTCCCGTACCTGTTTTTCCTCATTTTCTCTTTGGATTTTTGAGCCAAACATAGGATTCAAGCTTGGGAAGTAAGTCTCGAGAGCTTGGGAGTGTGTTCCACCATTGAAGAGCATCATAAACTGAACTTGAGGTAAGTTTCTAGCCATTAAAATTCCTGGTTTGCTCTGTTTTAGCTTTGGTTTTCAGTTGAGATTTATAGGTTGGACGATTGGTTTTGTTGGGAGTTTTTGGCTAGGGTTCTTTTGGTTGTGATGCTTAGGTTTTGTGGGGATGATTTTTGGGTTCATTTGGAACCAAAAATGAGGTTTGGAAGCATTGGAATCGAGTTGGAAATGAAGGAGTCAAAGGAAGAGGTTTCAGGGGAGGATCTAGCTGGGTGTATCGCTACAGCGCCCATTAGGGGGCGCTATAGCGCTACCCAGTGTTGTGTTGGGCGGTTTAGGGTTATGAGAATAGTGCTGGGGCGCTAGTGAGCAGTGCTGTAGCGCTACTCTGTTCCTTCAGAATCCTGTTTTGAGTGTTTTTAAGGGTTTTTGGCTCGGGGTTTCAATCCTTAAGGCCCGGGATCGAATCTACTCACTGTGTGGGTACGTTTCGAGGTCTCGAGAGTGGGGTTAGGTCAAGACCCTTTCATTGTTGATTTTCATTAATGGAGGTTATAATTAGTTATAATTAGGTAACCGTTAAGGAATCAAAAGGTCGATTGTTCTCAAGAGTCGTTCTTGTTCTATTTCTCGCTTGAACTAGAGGTAAGAAAACTGTACCCTGTGTATATGACATGCGTGGTTGTTGTTGAGGTCTGTTGGTTACTAAATGTGGACATTGATTGCATATTAAATACCAGTAGAGTTTGTTTACTTGTGTATGGCACTGATTATTCAGAATCGGCACTGGTCGCGTATTAGTGACCTGAGAGTCAGAAACGGCATAAGCGTTGTGAACGCAGGGTCGATAAAAGATTGGATCTAATCGATATCAGCGTTGAATGACTCTAGGAGCATTAATGCTGGACCGACCCTAAGGTCGATGAGAATTATAAGCGCTTGACTAGTCTAGGACTAGTTACTCAAAGCCAGGGCCTAAGGCCTAGGTGACTGCTTGTCACATGGCTAGGGAGCGGAATCCCACAGTTATGACTCTATGGTCATGCGATAGGTTATATTGGTGACCAGTTCATCGAGCACCTCTCTTGATAAGCTAGTGGAAGGATCACTTATTTGTAAAGCCCTGGTGACCCTATCGTCACATGGTTGATGGGAACGGAACCCATCTTAGTGACTTTTCAATTGTCACACTTCTGTTTTGGACTGAAAGTCCTGAATGATTATTATGATCATGGTTGATATTATATTCATGCTATATTGTGTTTTTCTTGCTAGGCTTTGGCTCATGGGTGTTATGTGGTGCAGGTAAAGGGAAAGAAAAGCTCACCCAGCCTTGAGTGGAGAGCTTAGGTGATGCTGTGTACATATGCGACCGCTTGACCATCACGACCAAGGAGTTCTCAGAGGAACCAGGGGGTTTATCCTATTTTTGCTGCTTAGGTCGGCGGGTTGTAAATTTAAACAGTATTGACCATTTTGAGTTGTAAATAACTTGTAAATATTTTTGATGGGCCCATGAACAGTTTTATGTATTAAATAAAATATATCCTTTCTTTTTGTTTGGTTTTCCACCTTAGCTTGTTAATAATACCTACAAGCACGTTTTTAACCAAAGAACTCGGGTAGCGAGTTAAATTTCCGGTTCACCGTAACTGTTCTGGGTTTACCAGGGCGTTACAACTTGGTATCAGAGCGTGCCAAGGTTAGGGTTCCTGTAGACTGGTTGGGCATGTACACAGATCACTGAAGTTAAGCTCGACTCATGGTTTGGTAACTATTTATGTAGTTATATGTATAACTGCTTAAATATAGTATATATGATTTACCTGTATACATGAGACACCATGTTAAACCTGTGCCCTGAATAATACATTCTCAGCAACCGTGTGCTAAATAGTACTAAAATTTCTGGAACATACTTATCAGTATTGTTGATTGTGAACTATTATGTGATACATGCTAATTGCTAAATGCTATAAACATGTATCTGCTTGTATAATTGTATGACTGTGGAATAGGATAATTGTCTGCTTGTTCTTGGACCGTAAGGCAGTAAGAGGTTTAGTTATTACTACCTGACTGGCCGTATTGATCATTGTTTCAACAAGGTATCAGTGATAAGAATGAATCCAGGGCAGACAGATATGTCAGCTGGCCAGAGTGATCAAGGCCAGAATAATAACAGTCAGGGTCAAGAGAATAACCAAGGACAGATTCCATAGCTAGCTCCTGCAAATTGGCAGCAGTTGTTTAATGATCTGCATGCTATAGTGTTGAGACAGGGAGAAGAACTTCATCTCTTGAGACAACAGCAAGCATCTGCAGTGGCCAGTGTATCAGAGGCACCTCCTGTGTCGGTGCCAGCATCAGAGCAGCTGCCTGAGGTTGGTAATAAATGGGAACCTCTCTATGAAAGGTTCAGGAAGTAACAACCTCCAGTTTTTAAAGGCAGTGCAGATCCTGCCAAGGTAGAGCAGTGGATGAGTATGATTACCACCATCCTGGACTTCATGAGGGTGACTGGTAATGAGAGGGTGGCTTGTGCCACTTATATGATTCGGGAGGATGCCCGAATTTGGTGGGAGGTTATTACCCATACCAGAAATGTTAATGCCCTGAGTTGGGAAGAGTTTCAGACTCTATTCAATGAGAAATATTATAATGATGCCATCAGGGCGGCAAAGGCTGAGGAATTCATTAGGCTATTTCAGGGAAGTTTGTCAGTCACTGAGTATGCCTTAAAGTTTGATCGTTGGAGAAATTTTCTGTAATGCCCCGAATTCTCCGATGTATTTAACGGCGTGAACAGTAGGCCGGGAGGGTCGTACTTGCTTAATTATGTTATTAATTGATTAAATGTATGCATATGTTGATTATATTATGATATGACGTGAAATGCATGCATATGTGTCCATATTTCTTTATATAGGGGTGTGATGGTAATTTGACCCGTTGAGGGTAAATTGATTATTTCTTCACATGTTGGTGATATAATTTGAGACCACATTATAATGTGGGTTTGTTCGAGCTATTTTGCATGAGACGATCAAGGAATGTTAATTATCGATTTGGTCATAACGGGCTTAAGCTCGGGGCTCGGGGTGAGTCTCGGGGTGCTTTTAATGATTAGAGTGTTGCCGGGCATTAAAGGGTAATAGGATGTGAAATATTGGTGTTTGAGAATTTTGAGATTAGCGGGAATTGAGAAGCGTTAATTATCATTAACGGTGTAGGTGGAAAATGTCAAAAATGCCCTTGAGTTGACTTTAGGAGCTTTATTATACCTAGGGGTATAATGGTCTTTTGTGTTATGGATATATATGATGTATGGATGGCTATGAAATAGAACCCAAAACAGAGTTTGCTTCATCTTCTTCTTCCCGTACAATCTTCTCCATAGTTCTCTTCTTTGGAGTTTTGAGCTTAAGTGTGGAGCTAAGCTAGGAAATCAAGGGGCTAAGGTTGTGGTTTTGGTTCAACCATTGGAGAGGGTTCAATACTAAGTTTAAGGTAAGCTTTGATCATAACTTTTCTGGTTTTGCCCTGTTTTAAATATAAGTTTCAGTTTGTGTTTTATGGAGGATTGTTGGAATTGATGGAGGTTTTAAGGGGTTGCCTTGGGTTATGATGAGGGAGAGTTTTGAGTGTTGTTTAGGGGTGTTAATGAGTGTTTGAGAGAGGTTTGGGTGGTGTTTAAATTGGGTTTGAAAGGTTGGTTTCAAGGGAAAACGCAAAAGAAGAAAAATAGGGGTTTTGGCTGAAATGGGCGTTGCGCCGCGGCATGGCCAGGGTGTGCCGCGGCCCTTGGGAGCTGCTGGGTTTAGCCGCCTCTGTTTGAGGGGCGGGCCGTGGCATGGCCAAGGAGGGCTGCGACCCTTAAGGCATTTTTGGCCAAAGAGAGTGTTTTGGCTCGGGGATGCAAGCCTAAGGCCTCGGGATTGAACCTACTACCCAGTTGAGTAGTGTTTGAGGTCCCGGAGGTTAGGTTTTGGTTTGGGAACCTTTTATTATTCATTTTATTGATGGAATCCCATGATTTGGTTATGACCAGGTAACCGCTAAAGGACCAAAAGGTTGATCGTTCTCAGGGTCATTCTTTTATTTGTTCTTGCTCGGACCAGAGGTAAGAAAACTGCACCCCAAGTGTGACATGCGTGGATATTCCTGAGGCATGTTGAATGTGAGAATATGGACATGGATTATATATGGAATGCTTAGCATATGTTGCTCATTTGTGCATGGCCCTGACTTATTAGTCAGGTTTGACAAGAGTGCTAGTATCACTGTGAAGCTGTGACTTATTAGTCAGGTTCGGCAGTGGTATTGGGCATTGGTCACGATGAGCTGACTTATTAGTCAGGACGGCTTTGGCGTGTGTCACGCAAGTTAGTAAGATTGGATCTAATCGATTATTAGCATTGAATGACTCAAGGAGCATTAATGCCTGACCGACCCTGAGGGTCGATGAACAAAGAGAGCTTGGAGGCTAGTGGCTTACTCAACAGCCACTCTCCCGCTAAAATCATGTGATGATTCATTTGCTTGTTGAAAGCTTTATGCTCAGTGTGATTATAACGATAATCATTTGATAATGTTTATATAAAGTGTTATGTTTTCTTGCTGGGCCTTGGCTCATGGGTGCTATGTGGTGCAGGTAAAGGGAAAGAAAAGCTCACCTAGCCTTGAGTGGAGAGCTGATGTGGTGGTGTGTACATATGCGGCCGCTTGACTGCCACGGTCAGGGTGTTCTCAGAGGAACTAGGGGGTTTACCCTATTTTTGCCGCTTAGGTCGGCGGGGTTGTAAATTTAAAACTGTAATGACCATTTTGTACTGAGAACCACTTGTAAATGTTTTGTTTAGCTCCGCAGAGCGGTTTGTAATAAAATCTCCATTTCCTTTTCATTGGTTTTATGCCTTAACCCGTTAATTACACTTAGAGCACGTTTTTGACCAAAGGACTCAGGCAATGAATCAAATTTCCGGTCCATCGTTCACCGTAACTGTTCTGGGGTAGCCAGGGCGTTACATTTTCCATGGAACTGGTGCCTATTGATGGGACCAGAAGAGAGAGATTTCTTCAGGGGCTACAGCCCAAATTAGCCCGTGATGTACGCATTACCACTGTGGCTGGGGTTACTACCTCTGCACAGGTGGTTGAGAAGGCACTCACAACTGAGAGTGCAGAGAACAAGATCTGGTGAGACAGTGCGGCCAGAAAGGAGTTCAGGAGGACAGGTGCTCCATTTGTGGGTTCTGGTAGGGGTGTAGGCCCCAGTGAGCAGAAGAGGAAGGTTCCTGACACCTTCCCAGTTCCAGGTTCTGATAGGCGGCCCTGTGGTGTATTAATGGGTCGTCTAGGTGGTAGTGAAGTCTGGAAGTCTTATCCTGAATGCCCTAGATGCAAGAGGCGTCATTTGGGAGAGTGTAGGGCAAGGGCCTGCTTCTCATGTGGAGCAGTGGGTCATCTTAGAAAGGATTGCCCTAAGGCAAGAAAAGAAGAACCCAGGAAAGCGGACAGCTCGGCCCCAGCTCAAGTGTTCACATTGACACAAGCAAAAGATGAGGCTTCTCCCTCAGTAGTTACAGGTCAGCTTCTTAGTGCTGGAACCCCTTATAATGTTTTGATTGCTTCTGGTGCTACACATTCTATTGTTGCTAGTAGTATTATTGATAGACTGTGTAGACCCTGTGATTTTTATGCTGTGGGGTTTTGAACTTTGTTACCCACTGGGGAGTTAGTGGTATCCAGGAGGTGGGTCAGATCTTTGCCAGTGACAGTGGAGGGCAGAGAGTTGTCATTAGATTTGATAGAGTTGGTTATGACTGACTTCGATATGATATGGGGTATGGATTGGTTGGCAAAGTATGGGGCAACCATTGATTGCAGAAGGAAGATGGTCACCTTTGAGCCTAAAGGTGAGGATCCTTTTGTATTTTTTGGTACTGTGCATGGACCTCGTATACCTATTATTTATGTATTGAGGGCAAGGGATCTATTGTAAGGAGGTTGCATTGGATTCTTGGCCAGTGTGGTTGATACCATTCAGGTCGTTCCACTGAGACCAGACTTGTTTGTGAATTTCTAGATGTGTTTCCAGAAGATTTGCCAGGGTTGCCATCGCACAGAGAAATTGAGTTCATGACAGAATTGGCACCACGGACGGAGCCAGTGTCTAGAGCACCATACAGAATGGCCCCAGCTGAGTTAAAAGAATTAAAAGTACAGTTGCAAGAGCTGTTAGATTTGGGTTTCATCAGACCTAGTTTCTCACCTTGGGGTGCACCAGTTCTGTTTGTAAAGAAAAAAGATGGTTCTTTGAGGATGTGCATTGATTACAGAGAACTGAATAAGCTAACAATTAAGAACAAGTATCCTTTACCAAGGATATATGATTTGTTTGATCAGTTGCAAGGTAAGAAGGTATTATCAAAGATCGACCTTCGTTCTGGTTATCATAAGTTGAGGGTCAAGGAGGGAGATATACCGAAGACTGCTTTTCGTACCAGGTATGGGCATTATGAGTTCTTAGTTATGTCATTTGGATTGACTAATGCCCCTGCTACTTTTATGGATCTGATGAACAGAGTGTTCAAGGATTATCTGGACCAGTTTGTGATCGTCTTCATTGATGATATTCTGGTATATTCTCAGTTTGAGTCAGACCATGAGCAGCATCTGAGGTTGGTTCTACAGAGATTGAGGGAACACAGATTGTTTGCAAAGTTCAAGAAATGTGAGTTCTGGTTATCTTAGATATCCTTTCTTGGGCATATTGTCAGTAAGGAGGGGATTAAGGTAGATCTAGCGAAGATTGAAGCGGTCAGAGATTGGCCAAGGCCAAAGAATGCTTTTGAGGTTAGAAGTTTCCTTGGATTGGCAGGTTATTATAGATGTTTCGTGGAAGGGTTCTCAAAGATTGCTACTGCATTGACTGAGCTGACACGCAAGAGTCAGAAATTTGTGTGGTCAGATAAATGTGAGAACATCTTCCAGGAACTGAAGCAGAGATTGATTACACCTTCGATTCTGAGTCTTCCGACAGATCAGGAGAAGTTTGTGATTTATTGTGATGCTTCTCATCAGGGCTTGGGCTGTGTTCTGATGCAATAAGAGAAAGTAATTGCTTATGCTTCTCGTCAGTTGAAGGAGTATGAAAAGAGATATCCCACTCATGATCTAGAGTGGGCGGCTATGGTCTTTGCTTTAAAGATATGGAGGCATTATCTTTATGGAGAGAAGTGTGAAATCTATATAGGCCACAAGAACCTGAAATACTTCTTCACTCAGAAAGACCTGAATATGAGACAAATGCGTTGGCTAGAGTTAGTAAAAGATTATGACTGTGAGCTTCTGTATCATCCAGGAAAAGCCAACGTGGTAGCTGATGCTTTAAGCCGGAAGGGTCCGGGACAGATTTATGGTATGAGGCTGATAGCCAGAGAGTTAGTTGATGACATGACCAGAGCTGGTATAGAGTTGCTGGTGGGCCAGTTGGCCAATATTACGCTACAGTCTACATTGTTGGAGAGAATCAAGGAGGGTCAGTTGAGTGATTCATAGCTGATCAAGATCAGAGAGGATGTTTTGGCTGGAGCATCTAGAGATTATGCAGTGTCAGATTTAGGGTTGCTGCAGTATAAGGGGCGGATATGTGTTCCGTTAGACATTGCTTTGAGGCGAGAGATTCTGGATGAATCTCATACTACACCTTACTCTTTGCATCCAGGCACCACGAAGATGTATCAGGATGTGAAATCGTTGTATCGGTGGCCGGGGATGAAGAGAGATGTAGTGGAGTATGTGGCTAAGTGCTTGACATGTCAGCAGGTCAAGGCTGAGCATCAGAGGCCGATTAGGTTATTGCAGCCTCTGGATATCCCAGAGTGGAAGTGGGAAGACATCATGATGGATTTCGTGGTGGGCTTACCCAGGACTGTTGGTCAGCATGATTCTATATGGGTGATAGTGGATTGCTACACCAAGTCAGCTCACTTCTTGCCAGTGAGGACTACATATACAGTTGATTCGTATGCAGATCTCTATGTGAGAGAGATCGTGCGCCTCCATGGAGCACCGAGGTCGATCGTGTCAGATCGGGACCCCACTTTTACTTCCAAGTTTTGGGGGAGTTTACAGAAGGCCAGAGGACACAATTGAAGTTCAGTACTGCTTATCATCCTCAGACAGATGGGCAATCTGAGAGGATGATCCAGATATTGGAAGACATGCTGCGAGCATGTGTGCTGGACTTTGGTGGATCTTGGAGCAAGTATCTACCTTTGATAGAGTTTTCCTACTACAATTATCAGTCTACCATTGGAGTTGCACCTTATGAGATGCTGTATGGTAGGAAGTGCAGATCTCCCATCCAGAGGACCTATGAGGCCATTGAAAAGATTAGAGCTTGGATGCTCGCTTCTCAGAGTAAGCAGAAGAGCTATGCAGATCCTTAGCGCAGGAACGTGGAGTTCCAAGTGGGAGACTATGTCTTCCTTAGAGTCTCGCAATGGAAAGGGGTGAGAAGGTTTGGGAAAAAGGGCAAGCTAAGCCTTAGATTTGTAGGTCCATTTGAGATCCTGGAGAGGGTTGGTCAAGTGGCTTACAGATTGACCTTGCCACCGGCGTTGTTAGCCGTGCATAACGTGATTCATGTTTCAGCTCTTCGGAGGTATGTATCTGACGTTAATCATATTTTGAGTTATGAAGATCTGGAGCTTGAAGCAGATCACTCCTTTGAGGAGTAGCCAGTTTAGATACTTGATAGAAATGATAAGGTCCTCAGGAATAAGATGATACCTTCGGTTAAGGTATTGTGGAGGAATAGCAAGGTCGAGGAAGCGACCTGGGAGTTGGAGTCAGATATGCAGAGTCAGTATCCCGAGATGTTTAGGTAAATTTCGAGGACGAAATTTCTGTAAGGAGGGGATAGTTATAATGCCCCAAAATCCCCAATGCGGTTTAATGGCTGGATTAGTAGGCCAGGAGGGCCATAATTGTTTAATTATGCCATTAAATGATTATATGCATGTTTATGTGAATTATATTATAATATGATGTTAAATGCATGCATGTGGGTCCACATTTCATTTCAGGGGTGTTTTGGTAAATTGGCCCGTTGAGAGCGTAATTGTATATTTGTATGCATGTCGGTGACATATTGTTAAGACCACATTATAATGTGGATTTTTTTGGGCTATTCAGCATGAGATGATCTTTGAATATTAATTAGCGGTTTAGTCATATCTGGATTAAGCTCGGAGCTCGGGGTGAGTCTCGGGGTGATTTTAATGATTAGAGCCTTGCCGGGAATTAAAAGGTAACGGGATATGAATTATTGGTGTTTGAGAATGTTGATAATAGCGGAATTGGAGAGCGTTAATTATGATTAACGAAATAGGTGAAAAATGTCAATTTTGCCCTTGGGAGCCTTTAGAAATGTTTATTTTACCTAGGGGTATTTCGGTCTTTTCACCCCTAGGATAGTATTAAGCCATTGAAGGCTGTAGAAGGAAGAGAAAACAGAGCATAGAACAAAGCCTTCTCCCGTACCTGTTTTTCCTCATTTTCTCTTTGGATTTTTGAGCAAAACATAGGATTCAAGCTTGGGAAGTAAGTATTGAGAGCTTGGGAGTGTGTTCCACCATTGAAGAGCATCATAAACTGAACTTGAGGTAAGTTTCTAGCCATTAAAATTCCTGGTTTGCTCTGTTTTAGCTTTGGTTTTTAGTTGAGATTTCTAGGTTGGATGATTGGTTTTGTTGGGAGTTTTTGGCTAGGGTTCTTGTGGTTGTGATGCTTAGGTTTTGTGGGGATAATTTTTGGGTTCATTTGCACCAAAAATGAGGTTTGGAAGCATTGGAATCGAGTTGGAATTGAAGGAGTCAAAGGAAGAGGGTTCAGGGGAGGATCTGGCAGGGTGTAGCGCTACAGCGCCCACTAGGGGGTGCTATAGCGCTAACCAGTGTTGTATTGGGCGGTTTGGGGTTCTGAGAATAGTGCTGGGGCGCTAGTGAGCAGTGCTGTAGTGCTACTCTGTTCCTTCAGAATCCCGTTTTGAGTGTTTTTAAGGGTTTTTGGCTCGGGGTTTCAATCCTTAAGGTCCGGGATCGAATCTACTCACCGTGTGGGTACGTTTCGAGGTCCCGAGAGTGGGGTTAGATCAAGACCCTTTCATTGTTGATTTTCATTAATGGAGGTTGTAATTAGTTATAATTAGGTAACCGCTAAGGAATCAAAAGGTCGATCATTATCACGAGTCGTTCTTGTTCTATTTCTCGCTCGAACCAGAGGTAAGAAAATTGTACCCTGTGTATATGACATGCATGGTTGTTGTTGAGGCCTGTTGGTTACTAAATGTGAACATTGATTGCATATTAAATGCCAGCAGAGTTTGTTTACTTGTGTATGGCACTGATTATTCGGAATCGGCACTGGTCACGTATTACTGACCTGAGAGTCAGAAACGGCATAAGCGTTGTGAACGCAGGGCCGATAAATGATTGGATCTAATCGATATCAGCGTTGAATGACTCTAGGAGCATTAATGCTGGACCGACCCTAAGGTCGATGAAAATTATAAGCGCTTGACTAGTCTAGGACTAGTTACTCAGAGCCAGGGCCTAAGGCCTAGGTGACTGCTTGTCACATGGCTAGGGAGCAGAATCCCACGGTTATGACTCTATGGTCATGCGATAGGTTATATTGGTGACCAGTTCATCGAGCACCTATCTTGAAAAGCTAGTGGAAGGATCACTTATTTGTAAAGCCCTGGTGACCTTATCGTCACATGGCTGATGGGAACGGAACCCACGTTAGTCACTTTTCAATTGTCACTCTTCTGTTTTGGACTGAAAGTCCTGAATGATTATTATGATCATGGTTGATATTATATTCATGCTATATTGTGTTTTTCTTGCTAGGCTCTGGCTCATGGGTGCTATGTGGTGCAGGTAAAGGGAAAGAAAAGCTCACCTAGCCTTGAGTGGAGAGCTTAGGTGATGATGTGTACATATGCGGCCACTTGACCACCACGGCCCAGGAGTTCTTAGAGGAACTAGGCGGTTTACCCTATTTTTGTCGCATAGGTCGGCGGGTTGTAAATTTAAACAGTAATGACCATTTTGAGTTGTAAATAACTTGTAAATGGTTTTGATGGGCCCATGAACAATTTTATGTATTAAATAAAATATATCCTTTCTTTTTGTTTGGTTTTCCACCTTAGCCTGTTAATAATACATAGAAGCACGTTTTTAACCAAAGAACTCGGGTAGTGAGTTAAATTTCCGGTTCACCATAACTGTTCAGGGGTAACCAGGGCGTTACACGCACTCATCACATTATTCTTTCAACTGAGCTCAAGGCTCATTTATCCAATCAATTGAGCGTAGAGCTCATCTATCTACTTGATCAGTTGAGAGCGGGGCTCATCATCAATTTAATCAACAGAGCGCGGTGCTCATCTAACTATCCAATCAACTGAGCGCAGAACTATTCAATTAATTGAGTGCATATCTCATCTAACTATTCAATCAACTGAGCGCAGAGCTCATCTAACTATTCAATCAGCTGAGTGCAAAGCTCATCTGACTATTAAATCAATTGATTGCAGAACTCATCTAACTATTAAATCAACTGAGCGCATAGCTCATTTAACTATTTAATCAACTGAGTGTAGAGCTCATCGATCTATTCAATCATATTGAGTTCAGAGCTCATTAATCTATTCAATCATATTGAGCTCGGAGCTCATCGATCCAATCTTTTCATTCTTGGTTACAGAATCATGGCCCGTCAACTATGGAAAAATTTCTCTTATACAATTACCCCTTGCCTTTTTCCATTTGAGATGCTCAATAATGGATGAAGGCAATTTTTCAGTCCTGACTGTTTTTTTTCTTTTTACGCTTAATCTCTATTTACTGCGTGCGCAAACTTCCTGCCATCATTTATTACCAGTCTTATCTTTCAAATCACAAGTCAATCACGTAGGAAAAGTTCCTCTCTCTTATAACTGCCATGTCTTTTCGCATTCTTTCGTTCTTCTTCAATTTCCTATTTTTCCCCCAAATTTCCATTCTCTGATTATCGCTTGATTTTCTCTCTTTTTGTTTCTTCCGAAATCGATTTGACATTTTATGCTTCCATATTTTTTCTGTTCCAAATCTTCTTTCCCTCATAGCAATCGTTCCAGAATGGCTTTGAAACATTCTAGCAGGTCTTCGACTAACGTTTCATCTTTATCTCCGACCATTAATTCTATCAAAAGCCCTAAAACTCTTGCAGAGAAATACGATGAGGCATGCACCAAACTTAAATGCAAACACATTATTCCTCCCACCATCTCAATTCGTTGTCTTTCTAAGGAGGAAATCAAGAAATGGAGTTTTGAGGATATCTGTGCCCTAGATGAAATCATCATAGGTTCCAAACATTTAGAATTGATTCTACTTCCGCTTCCCCCTTCTAATTCATTTGTTGGCGATTACAAAAATCCACTTGATGCAACTTGTACCGAACCCTATTCAATCATTATACGGTGCTGCTATGATCAGCCCCATTTACAAAACGTCTATCAATGTTCATGATGTTTTTTCTTGCTTCTCATGCATCGTTCACCCTCAAAGCTTAGGCGATCGTCAATATAACACTTATTATCTTACTCTGAGGAGGAAGATCTTCATGTTCAAAGATCGAGTACCGTCCAACAAGTAATGGGATGAACTTACTTTTGTGGTTAGTGGAGACTGGTATCCTTCTTTCGTGCCCAAGGGTATTGATAAATGAGTTTTAGGCTCGTTTATGGTCTAAGTTTTTAGGGTATTTTTCGTTAGTTAGGATTATTTTATTTCGGAATTATGTTCGTTTGTTCATGTTTCAGGGTGATTAATGCTAAAGTGATACAAATAGTGAAAATGAGTGAAAGTGGAACAAAATCGGGATGAATTTGTGGAATTTTGGGTACTGTAAGTAGCGCTACAGTGCTACTAAGGGAGCGCCGTAGCACTAGGAAGGATTTTTGAAGAAGTGATGCTCCTGACTTTAGCGCTACAGCGCCACAACAGCAGCGCTGCAGCGCTTGGAGGAAGTTTTTCAGGAGGTCGGTTCTGGAAGTAACGCTATAGCACTACGATACGAGCGCTACAACGCTACTAAGGGAGCGCCATAGCACTAGGAAGGATTTTTGAAGAAGTGATGCTCCTGACTTTAGCGCTACAGCACCACAACAGCAGCGCTACAGCGCTTGGAGGAAGTTTTTCAGGAGGTCGGTTCTGGAAGTAGCGCTATAGCGCTACGATACGAGCGCTATAGCGCTGGTGCCCAGATTTATGATCGAGTTGTTTCTGACTATAGCGCTGCAGCGCCAAGAACACAGCGCTATAGCCCTGGTGACGCGATTTTCACATTTCTGACCACTTTTTGAAGGGCAATTTGGTCTTTTCACTTGGAACTTTGGAGGGATATTTAAGATACATGATGTTGCGAATCTAAGGTGGATTCAGATTTTCAAAAACCCTAGATTAACAAGAGGCTACTAGATTGATCTTCTTATTTTTATTCAGTTGGATTTGGAGGTTACTTTTATGAATAATTTTCACAGTTCAATTTTATCATGGTGTTTATGAACTAATTCTTTTTATCTAGGAATTAATGTAGTCACTGAGATTCTATTTAATTTTATTATGAATTTCTATTGAAACTTCTTCTCTATTCTAATCTATATGATGTGTGTTTAATGCTAGTAAATACTTGATCACTATTTGCTTGATTTAATGTTTTTTAATTCAAAATTCGAAAGATGAGGATTAAATATGCTATCATTATATAGACATAGGATTCATATTGGACAAAAGTACCTGTAATGCCCCAAATTTCCTAATAAGGTTTAGAACCTTGATTAGGAGGCCGGGAGGGCCATAATTGATTTATTATGGTATTTAATGATTATATGCATGATTACATGGATTATATTATTATATGATGGTGAATGCATGCATATGGGAGAATTTATTATTATAAGGGTATTTTGGTAATTTGGCCGCTGTGGGCGTAATTGTGTATTTTGGGTGCATGGTTGTGATTAATTAATATAGCCACATTATAAGGTGGATTGGTTCGAGATATTCAGCATGAGACGATCATGAGATGTAAGTGTTCGGTCTAGTCATAACGGGTTTAAGTTCGGGGCTCGGGGTGAGTCTCGAGGTCATCTTGATGACTAGAACATTGCCGGGAATAAAAGGGTAATGGGATATGATTTATTGGTATGTGAGAATATTGAGAATAGCGGGAATTGGAGAGCGTTAATTATAATTAACAAGATAGGCGGGAAATGTCGGTTTTACCCTCGGAAGCCTTTAGAGGGATTTATTTGGCCTAGGGGCATTATGGTCTTTTGACCTTAAGGATTTATATCAGCTCATTTAGTTTAGAAGGCTGTGGAAAAGTGTAAAACAGAGCATCATCCTCATCTCTTTCTCTCCCTCCCGTACATGTTCTTCCCTCCATCTTAATTTCAATTTTTGAGAGCCAACTTGAGGTATCATGCTAGGAGATCAAAGGTGGGGGCTTAGGACTTTGGTTCAATCATTGAAGGGGGTCTAAATCCAACTTGAGGTAAGGTTTCATCCAAGAACTTAAGCTATACCCTGTTTTTCTATTAAGCCTTCAGTTGATGATCTTGATGTATTAGTTGAGAATTAATGGAAGTTCTTGAGTTTGGTTGCTTGGGTTTTGATGAGGGTGTGATGTAGATGAGGTTTGGGGGTTGAGTTTGATGTTTTGATGATGTTTGGGATTGGTTTGGAGGTTTGTTTTTCAAGAGAAATCGCAAAGAAGATGAACCAGAAAGTTGCTGGTCTGTAATTGGCGCAGCAGCGCCATTCAGGGCGCATCAGCGCTAGGCAGGGCTGAGAGCTGGGCTCTCTGACTTGGAAATAGGGCTGCAACGCCATTTATTAGGGCTGCAGCGCCACTTGATAGGGCTGCAGCGCCATTTGGTAGGGCTACATCGTTAGTCCATTTTTCAGCAAACATATTTTAGGGCTCGGAATGATCCTTAAGGCTCGGGGTTTGGTTCCTTTGCCCCGTTTGAGTATATTAAGATTACCGAGAGTGGGGGATTGATCCCGGGAGTGTGGTTTTAGATTGTGAACCATTTATTAGTTTATTTTATTAATGGATTATAATTGGTTATGACTAGGTGACCGCTAAAGGACTAAAAGTTGATCGTTCTCAAGGGTCGTTCTTTAAATCATTCTAGCTCGAATCTGAGGTAAGAAAACTGCACCCTGTGTATATGTGACATGCATGGTTATTCTTGATGCATGTTGGTTGGTTATTAAGTATGACATGCATGGTTATCCTTGATGCATGTTGGTTGATTATTGAATGTGACATGCATGGCGGTTATTGATGCATGTTGGATTGTTAAGTATGATGCATGTGATGCACGAGGGACATGTGATTAGGACATGCTTTGTATACTGGGTATGATATCGTTTAGAGCTTGAGCCTCTGTGTTGTGCATGGACCTAATTGTACTAGTACCTGTTAAGTAAGCATGCTGAATGCCTTGTTTATGGATATTGGACATGTGATATATGTTTGGTGGCATGGCTTACATGTGTATGGCGCTGGCTTATTAGTCAGAATCGGCAATGGTGCTAGATCCGTCTGTGAAGCTGTGACTTATTAGTTAAGTTCACCATGGGCTGAGCACTGGTCGTGTTTCACCGACCAAAGAGTCAGAAGTGGCAGTGCGTTGAGAACGCCGGGCCAAATGAAGATTAGATCTAATCGAGGTTGGCGTTGAATGACTCATATAGGGTATTAATGCTGGATCGACCGGAAGGTCAATGAGAACTATAAGCGCTTACCTGGTCTAAGACCAGATGTTTTCAGCCAAGGTATATGACCCCGGTGACTGTTTGTTACATGGCTGGGGGACGCTGTCCTTAGTTACGACTCTAGAGTCGGGAGGATGGTTATGTTGGTGACTAATCACCATGCACCTATCCTGATCAAATTTATGAAGGAACCACTTATCAATTAAGCCCTGGTGACCCTATCGTCACACGGCTAGAGGGAGCTGTACTCACTTCTGTGACTTTTGGCTATTGTCACCTATTTGTTTTGGACCGTTGTTCCTGAATGGCTGTTATGATTACTGTTGATATTATATCATGTTATATTGTGTTTTCTTGCTGGGCTTCGGCTCACGGGTGCTATGTGGTGTAGGTAAAGGCAAGAGGAAGCTGGACCATCCTTGAGTTGGAGAGCTTAGGTGATGACGTGTACATATGCAGCTGCTCGTCCGCCACAGCCGAGGTTTAAAGTGGAACTAGGGTTAAACCCTGTTTTGCCGCTTAGAACGGCCTGTTGTAAATATTTTCTGTAATAGACTCTGAAACTATATTTTTGGGATCCCAATGTATATATTAAACGTTCTAATGAAACGTTACATCTTATCCAAAGTTTTTAATCCCTAAACCGCTAATCATATTTAGTTACACGATTTTGGCCAACTGACTCGATTAACGAGTTTAGCACTGTTTACAAGGCACACTGTAACGGTCCCTGGAGTTGGGGCGTTACAGTACCTATATGACTTGTGTAGTAATTAGGTTTCTATGTTTAATGCCTTTTATATGTTCATGTTTATCACAGAAATGTAGAAGACTTGCATATAAATTGAAATCTTATATCTTGAAAAAGAATAGGATTTGATTATATTAATCTGCTATTAGAATAGAAAGAAGAGATTTAGAGTTCATCGTTAAAATTAATAGAAAAATCAGTTGATGAAATTAATTCCTAGATTGTTTTTATTATTGAATTTTAAGTGGTAATTTATTGCTTTGGTTCTAATTCTTTAATTTTGATTCCTAGTTAATTGTTCATTTAAATTTTGATTAGCCAAATAGAATAAAAAACTAATTAGTGGTACTTGGGAGATAGTCTCTGTGGGACGATATCCGTTCTTACGGAATTTACTACTTGACACGACTACGTATACTTGCGTAGATATAAAATTCGCAACAAGGGTATCCTTCTTTCGTGCCCAAGGGTATCTTTTGTCTGTCCTGGGTTTTCCAATCAGGTTCATTGTTGCTCTTATTCCTTTTCCCTTTTATTTGTATTTTCATGCGCTCTTCAATTATCAACTTTCTTTGATTCTCAACTTGTTATTATTATATTTGTGGTTAGTGGAGACTGGTATCCTTCTTTTGTGCCCAAGGGTATCTTTAGTCTGTCCTAGGTTTTCCAATCAGGTTCATTGTTGCTCTTATTCCTTTTCCCTTTTATTTGTATTTTCATGCGCTCTTCAATTATCAACTTTCTTTGATTCTCAACTTGTTATTATTATATTTGTTATCAGAAATTCAATGGCCTTCCTACGTCATATGGTATGAGAAACGTAAGTCCCAACTCCATTTTCTCAAAGTCATTCACGAGCACAAAGACGGCCCTACTCTGATCGGGCATTTGTTCAAGAGACCTCTAAAGGGTTTGATGTCTAGGCTTAGCTTCCACTCATTATTGACCTCCAAGCTACTGTCCTTCTTGCCAACTGTAATGTCCCAAATTCCCTAATGTGGCTTAATGCTTGGATTAGAGGGCCAGGAGGGACATAATTGATTTATTATGCAATTACATGATTAAATGCATGATTATATGATGATAATTGCATATCTGTATATTTATGTGCATATCTATGATTTATGGATGAGACCACATTATAATGTGGATATGTTCGAGCTATTCAGCATGAGATGATCGTAGAACGCAAGTTGGCGGTTTGATCATAACGGGGTAAATTTCTAGGCTTGGGGTAAGTCTGGGGGTAATTTGATGCTTAGCACATTACCGGGAATGAACGGGTAATGGGTTATGATTTAATTATTATTTGAGAATTGTAACGCCCTCGTTACTCCAAGACCGTTACTGTGAACTTTGAACCGTGCTTAACTCGCCAATCGAGTTCTTTGGTTATAAACGTGCATCTAGGTGTTATTAACAGGCTAAGGTGAAAAACCAATAAAAAAGGAAAGGATATATTTTATTTAAAACATCAAATTGTTCATGGGCTCATAAAAACATTTACAAGTTATTTACAATCCAAAATGGTCATTACAATGTAAAATTACAACCCGTCGATCTAAGCGGCAAAATTAGGGTTAACCAGAACTCACATTTCTTGAACTTTGCAAACAATCTGTGTTGCCTCAGTCTCTGTAGAACCAATGTTAGATGTTGCTCATGCTTTGACTCTGACTGAGAATAAACCAGGATATCATCGATGAAGACGATCACAAACTGGTCCAGATAATCCTTGAACACTCTATTCATCAGATCCATAAAAGCAGCTGTGGCATTAGTCAATCCAAAAGACATGACTAAGAACTCATAATGTCCATAGCAGTCTTTGGTATGTCTTCCTCCTTGACCCTTAACTAATGATAACCAGAACGAAGGTCTATCTTTGAGAATACTCTTTTACCTTGCAACTAGTCAATCAGATCATCTATCCTTGGCAAAAGATACTTATTCTTGATTGTTAACTTATTCGGTTCTCTGTAATCAATGCACATCCTCAGAGAACCATCTTTCTTCTTCACAAACAGAACTGGCGCACCCCAAGGTGAAAAACTAGGTCTGATTAAACACAAATCTAACTGCTCTTGCAACTGTACTTTCAATTCTTTTAACTTAGCTGGGGCCATTCTGTAAGGTGCTCTAGACACTGGCTCCATCCTTGAAGCTAGTTCTATCACAAATTCAATCTCTCTCTGTGGTGACAACCCTGGTAAATCTTCTAGAAACACATCCAGGAATTCACAGACTAATCTGGTCTCTTCTGGTCTCACTGGCATGACCTGAGTGGTGTCAACCACACTGGCTAAGAATCCCATGCAACCTCCTTCCAATAGATCTCTAGCCCTCAAAACAGAAATCATAGGTATGCAAGGTCCATGCATAGTACCAACAAACACAAAAGGATCCTCACCTTCAGGCTCAAAGGTGACCATCTTTGAGTGGTTCAAAGCTTGGGTTTTTCTGTTTAAATGTTGCTTGTGTTGTGGTGATGCTTGGGTGTGACTTTGGAATTTAATTGATGAAGGTTTGGGCTAGTTTGAATTGAGAAAATGGGCAGGGGATCTGGGTTCGCTGGGTCAAGTCACGACCGAGTTCATGCAAGTCATGACCTAGACCCAGGCCAGAGCCTTCCTGGGCTCTATTTAGCAGGCGCGCTGCGACCCACTAGGCCAAGTCACGGCCCACCCCTTCGTTTTGTGCCAGGAGGGGTTTTTCATAAGGTTTAAGCACAGGCTTTCATTTCCTAAGGCTCGGGATCAAATCTGCTAACCGTTTTAGTAGGATTCGAGGTCTCGGGAGCGAGGTTTTAGACCATGAACCTTTTATTTATTCATTTTTATTGATGGGATTTCATATTTGGGTATGACTAGGTGACCACTAAGGGACTTAAGGACCGATCGTTCTCAAAGGTCGTTCTTTTATTATTTCACGCTCGAACCAGAGGTAAGAAAACTGCACCCAGTATGTGACATGCATGGTTATTGATGAAGCATGTTGAGTGCTCTATATATTGGCATTGATTGCATAGTAAATGCATAGCAGTTTTGCTTATCTGTGTATGGAAATGACTTATTAGTCAGGGAACAACATTGGTGTTTAGTATTGATCGTGAAGCTATGATTTATCTGTCAAGTTCAGCGGTGGTACTGAGCACTGGTCGTGTGGTATTGGCTTAAAAGTCAAGAACGACATTCATGTGTTTAACACATGCCGAAATGATTAGATCTAATCACCATGAGCATGAAATGCTTGACCGACCCTAAGTTCTATGAAAACTAAAAGCGCTTGTCTAGTATAAAGGCTAGTTACATGGAGCCAGAGCCAAAAGGCTCAGTTGGCTGAATGTCACATGGCTTAGGGTGAGAGCCCTAGAGATAGACTTATTAGTCATCTATTCAGAGAGTGACTCATTAGTCACCTATTTGATTAGGGTTGCAAGCCCCAGAATGATTACCAGAATCATTTATTGATATTACATACATGCAGTAATAAGTTTTCTTGCCGAGCCTTGGCTCATGGGTGCTATGTGGTGCAGGTAAAGGGAAAGAAAAGCTCACCCAGCCTAGAGTGGAGAGCATAGGTGGTGATGTATACATATGCGGCCGCTTGACCACCACAGCCAAGGTGTTTCTCAGAAGAACTAGGGGTTAACCCTATTTTTGCCGCTTAGGTCGGCGGGTTGTAACTTTTATACTGTAATGACCATTTTGGATTGTAAATAACTTTGTACACACTTTTACGGGCCCGTGTACAGTTTTATATTTTAAATAAAATATATCCATTCCTTTTGATCGATATTTTTCACCTTAGCCTATTAATAACACCTAGATGCATGTTTATAACTAAATGACTTGTTTAGAGAGTTAAGCACTGTTTAAAGTCCACAGTAACGGTCTTGGAGTAACCAGGGCGTTACAACTTAGTATCAGAGCGTGCCGACGTTTAGGGTTCCTATAGACTGGCTGGACATGTACACTCGCCACTGAAGACAAGCTCGACTCATGGTTTGGTAACTATTTATGTGGTTATATGTTTAACTTCTTAAATAGAATATAAATGCTTTACCTGTCTACATGAGATACATTAATAAGACGAGGCCTTGAATGCTGCATGATAAGCAAGAACGTGCTTATTAGTACTGATATTGCTAGAACATGCTTATTTGCATTGTCAATTGTTAATTGCTAAATGCTAAATGTTAAATGTTACAATCATGAATCAATGTGTTTATCTATATGATTGTGGAACATGGATGAATAGCTGCTTGATCTTGGACCGTGAGGTGGCAAGAGGTTTAGTTATTATTGCCTAATTGGCCGCATTGACTATTGTAGCAAGGTTTAAGTTGATAATATCCTTCCAAGGAATATTGATTCATCAGCTGGCCAGGATGATCAGGGCCAGAATGTTAGATAGGGTCAAGAGAATGACCAAAGTCAAATTCCTCAGCTAGCTCCTGATAACTGGCAGCAGCTGTTAGTTAATTTACAAGCCAAAGTTATGAGGCAGGAAGAAGAAATCTGCCTCCTGAGACAACAACAGGTTCCTGTAGGGAACATTTTACCAGAGGCACCACCTATAACGGTGCCAATAGTTGAACAGCTGCCAGAGCCTGGAAGTAAATGGGAACCTCTTTATGAAAGGTTCAGGAAATAACAACCTCTGATTTTTTAGAGTAGTGCAGATCCAGCTAAGGCAGAGCAATGGATAGCATGATTACCACCATCCTGGACTTTATGAGGGTGTCTGGTAATGAGACGGTGGCTTGTGCCACATATATTGTAATGCCCCAAATTTCCTAATAAGGTTTAAGACCTTGATTAGGAGGCCAGGAGGGCCATAATTTATTTATTATGTTATTAAATGATTATATGCATGTTTAGGTGTATTAAATATCCTTGTGAACCCATTTCTGATTAATTGGGTGATTTTCATATTTTGGCCATTTCGGGCATATTTGGCATATATGTGATATGTGTGTGGTGCTTCATTATTATTTGGTTATGCTAGGGTTACTCAACACGAGATGATCCTAGGAGGTAAGCTAGTGGGAAAGTCACAACGAGAATTATACTTGACTCAGAGTGAGTCAAGGGGTATTTAGCATTTCCAGGTTATTGAGTAATGGGAATAAGTATTTGATGATAAATTGGGAGTTAATAAGATTAGGGGGAAAGTCTGGAGGTTTTGATAATTTTTCCCCTGGGGACGTTTTCGGGACCCCGAGCGTTAGGATTTGTATGAGGCTACTTAAGCTTGAAGTAACCTGTTAAGAAATAATAAGAACGTTCTCTCTCCCTCAAAGTTCCGTTTTCGTCTTCTGATTGTATTTTCAAAGGAAACTTGAGTTTTAGGACTCGGATTCAAGCGAAGATTGAGGCATAGCGATCCTAGGGAAGATTAGAAGCTTATTAGCCAGAGGATTTAGTTGGGAATAACTCAATTGGAGGTAATTCAAGTTTTAAATTCGAAGTTTTTAAAGTTTTTAAGCTTGAATTGGATTTTGTGTTTTGATGAGTTTTTGATTTGATTAAGGCTTGGGTTTTGTTGGTTTTGGATCATGGGGATGTTTGGGAACTTTGATTTTGGGATTTGGATATGTTTGGGTAGGTTTTTGGAAGGTTTTTAAATGGAGAAATGGAGGTTTTCTGGCTGGGTTCGAGGTTGAGTCGCGGCTTTGTTCTTGGGCATTGCGGCTCAAGCTTGAAGAAGCTGGTGGTTTGGGGTTGCTGGGCTATTTGAGCTGCGACTCCATTGGGGAGAGTTACAGCTCTAATGCTGTCAGAGAAGATTTTTGGGCCTGACTTGAGTGGGGCTGCGGCTCTAATGTTTGGGGCCGCGGCTTAACATGGGAAAATGGCCAAAATGGGTTTTTAGTAATGGGAACTTAAACCTAAGGGCTCGGGATCAATCTTACTACCCAGTTTGGTAGGATTCGACGTCTTAGAGGCTAGGACTTGGTCCGGAAGTATTTGTTTAGTCATTTTGATGAGGTTTTATATTATGGTTGTGACTAGGTTATCACTAGGGGCTTGGAATCAGGATCGTGCTTGTGGCTTGTTTATTGGTAACCTGTGCTTGGGCCAAAGGTAAGAAAACTGCACCCTATATATATGACATGCACGGTTATTATTGAGGCATGTCGAGTGTTTAAATGTGATGCACGAGGAACATGTGGTTAGGGCATGCCATGAATGTTAAATATGAGATTGATCAGAGCTTGAGTCTCTGTGTTTGCCATGATCTTAATTATGCTAGCAATTGTTAAGTAAGCATGCTGAATGCCCTGTATTCGGATATTTGACATATGATATATGCCTGGTAGCATTGCTTACTTGTGCGTGGCACAGACTTACTAGTCAGAATCGACAATGGTGTCAGAACTAGTTGGGACTTACTAATCAAGTTCAATAGTAGTTTT
Source organism: Humulus lupulus (assembly GCF_963169125.1). NCBI lineage: Eukaryota > Viridiplantae > Streptophyta > Magnoliopsida > Rosales > Cannabaceae > Humulus > Humulus lupulus. Next base: position 24,655,920 of record NC_084795.1, read on the forward strand.
AAGCACTGGTCGTGTGTTACTGACCTAAGAGTTAGGAGCGACATAAACGTCATGAACGTAGAGCCGATAAAAGATTAGATCTAATTGATATATGCATTGAATGACTCATTATGAGCATTAATGCCGGACCGAACCTAAGTTCGATGAAAACTAAAAGCGCTTGTCTAGTTCTATAACTAGTTACTCATAGCCGGGACCAGAAGGCCCAGGTTGTGACGCCCCACATCACTATGGCTACTTTCTGGAATGATGACTGGCCCTACAAACCAAGACAAGTCTTTCCAGCGTGCTTTGTCCTCACTCGCACACTTCCTGGGAAAACTTCCTAGGAGGTCACCCATCCCTAGATTACTCCAGGCCAAACACGCTTAACCATGGAGTTCTCAAGTGATGGGCTACCGAAAAGAAGATGCACCTTCCTGATATAGGTAGTACCCATCAATCCATTTAAGCCCTCTTCAACTGTGTAGTCCCATACCTACATAGTCTTAGAATCATCACACTTGACCTTCCCCAGGCGGTGTGGGATTGCACAACTTACTCGGTCTTTCCCCTTACGGATAACGAGATTCTTACTGTCACGCAGGTGACCCTATCGTCACATGGCTAAGGGAGTGGAACCCACAGTTGTGACTCTATGGTCACTCCCTTGGTTTACATTGGTGGCTTGCCTAGTTCTATAACTAGTTACTCAGAGCCAGGGCTAGAAGGCCCAGGTGACCCTATCGTCACATGGCTAAGGGAGCGATACCCACAGTTGTGACCCTATGGTCACTCCCTTGGTTTACATTGGTGGCTTGCCTAGTTCTATAAATAGTTACTCAGAGCTAGAGCCAGAAGGCCCAGGTGAACCTATCGTCACATGCTAAGGGAGCGGTACCCACAGTCGTGACTCTATGGTTACTCGGTTGGTTTGCATTGATGATTTGCTTATCAATCACTTATTCTGCTGAAGCTAGTGACATGATCACTTATTTGTAAAGCCCAGGTGACTGTATCACCACGGGGTTAGTGGGAATGGAACCCACCTTAGTGACTTTTACAACTGTCACTCTTCTATTTAGGGCTATAAGCCCAGCATGGTTACCGGAACCACCAGTTTTAAATCACTTATTTGATTAGGATTGACTTGATAGTCATCAATTCAGGAGGGCATGATTCCTTATCCTGGATACCCATCATTATCAGAGCTTATTTGCATGCGTGATTAAGGCTATTATTGGTAGGCATGCACTTTATGATTTGATGGCATGATATTGCTGATCATGAGCATATTGAGTTTTCTTGCAAGGCTTAGGCTCATGGGTGCTATGTGGTGCCGGTGAAGGCAAAAAAAAGCTAGACCATCCTTGAGTTGGAGAGGTTAGGTGACGATGTGTACATATGCGGCTGCTCGGCGGCCACAACCGAGGGTTGAAAGAGGAACTAGGGTTAAACCCTATTTTGCAGCTTAGATCGGTGGTTGTAAACATTTTCTTGTAATGAACCTTTAAATTATATTTTTGGGATCCCAATGTATACAGTATACATTTTAGTGAAACATTATATCTTAAACAAAATTTTTAATCCTAAATCACTAATCATACTTAGTTGCACGATTATGGCCAAATAACTCAATTAGCGAGTTTAGCACTGTTCAAATTGCACACCATAACGGTCCCTGGAGTTTAGGGCGTTACAACTTGGTATCAGAGCGAGCCAAGGTTAATGGTTCCTAAAGACAAGCTGAGCATGTACACTCATCACTGAAGATAGCTTCACTCAGGGAATGGTAACTATTTCTGTAGTTATGTGCTTAACTGCTTAAATAGAATGTAAATGGTTGACCTACACCTTGTATTAGGGAGAATGAGATTCTGATAGAGCCTGACTCTTGACTATATGATTACATGCTCCGTGAACATATATGAATGTGATCATATGATTACCTGCTCCATGAACATATATAATTGTGATATTTGCATGCTGGAGTTGGAGGCATGGTGTGAATGTTGGAAGAGCAGGGATTATGATTGATGTATGAATGCAATGGGCATGTTTTTAGCACTGCAGTTATTTGTGAATGTGGTATGGTAAGATTGTTTCCGTGGGGGAAAGTTCTTAATATGCTCATCATGATTAATGGGTTAAGTTATTGACTGTAGATTCAATCAGCTGGTATGTATCCAAGGCAGATTATGAGGCCTGATGGTGATTATACAGAGGCTGGGAGTTACAACTAGGGTTTTAGTTCTTCATTTGCTCTTATGAATTTCCAGCAGATGCTTACAGATGTGCAATTAAGATTGCAGAGACAGGAGGAAGAGATTAGGTGTTTGAAGCAACAACATAATCTGTTGGGGAGCACCTCTTCCTTTGCTAGGCCAGGAGTGGCACCAGCTTTGGCTCAGCTTAGGGTTGAGAGCAGGTGGGAATTTCTCTGTGGAAGATTCCAGTAGTTTTACCCTTTAGTCTTTGAGGGAGCTAGATCCATTCAGAGCTGAGAAATGGATGGGCATGATCAGTTCCATTCTTGATAGTATGGGGCTGATGGGTCACGATATGGTGATCTGTGCTACATATGTATTGCGGGATGATGCTCAGACGTGGTGGGAAGTAGTATCCCAGACACGAGACACAACTATGATGGATTGGAAAGAATTTAGGCAGCTGTTTAATGAAAGATATTATTGTGATGTAGCCAAGACGACAAAAATGAATGAGTTTATGAACCTAGTTCAGGGTAATACAACAATAACCGAGTATGTTGGCAGATTTGGTGGGTTGGCCGAGTTTGTTTTTGATATGGTACCCATAGATGTAGCTTGGAAAGAAAGGTTTATTTAGGGATTGAATTCCAAAATAGCTCAGGGCATTAGAGTTGCCCCAGTGTATGAAATCTCTACCTATGCTTAGGTGGTAGGGAAGGCTCTTGCTGTTGAGAGCATAAGAAATAAGAAGAAGAGTGGCAGAGAGCACGGAGTTCAAGCAGTGGTGCCTCCATTTTTTCGGAGCAAGTAAAACTGAAAATTGGAAGATTTATCCAGTATGCACTCGGTGTAAGAGGCGTCATCTGGGAAAATGCCGAGCAAAAGCATGTTTCTTATGTGACATGGTTGGGCATTTCAAGAAGGATTGCCCAAGGCTAAGAAAGGATGAGAAAAAGGGGATGGATAGCTCGACTCCAGCTTGAGTGTTCATTCTGATGCATTCAGAGACTGAGACTAGTTCCTCAGGGGTGGCAGGTCAGCTTTCTAGTTCTGATCTTTGTATTATGCTGACTGGTTTTGGTGTCATGCTGTTTCTTTATTTGTTGCATATAGAGAAGCATAGAGATGATATGTAGATTGCATGGTTATGTTGTGATGAGAATGCGATACTGTATTGGTGATTTAAGAGATGAGTAGGGTTATGATAAAAATGACTCATCAGTGATTTTGATAAAGCTGGTTATGACTGGCTTCGGTATGATTCAGGATATGGATTGGTTAAGTAGTATGGGGCAATGCTAGATTGCAAGGAAAGGATAGTAACTCTGAGGCTTGAGAGGGGGGAAGCCTTGTAGTAGTTGGCACTGTGCATGGACTTCGTATGCTTACGACATTGTATTGAGAGCTAGAGTTCTGTTGCAGGAGGATGCATAGAACCCTTAGCTAGTGTGGTGGATACCACTTAGATTGTGCCAGTGGGATCAGGACAGACTGGATTAGTCTGTGAGTTTCTGAACGTGCTTCCAGGGGACTTGCCAGGGTTACCTTTATGTGAAGAGATAGAATGGTGATTTGATTAGTGCCAGGAAAGGAATCAGGTCTAAGGCACTGTTTTGAACGGCTTCAACAAAGTCGTAGGAATTTAAGGCTCAGTTATTGGATAAGTGGATCTTTGATCTGGTTAGTACCAGCTAGAGATTAGGGAAAAGGATATACAGAAGACTGTTTTTATATCGGATACATGCACTAGGAGTGCTGAGTATATTTTGAGGATTTGGTTAATGCCAAGATTGCTTTGATGAATCAGATGAACAGAGTATTCAAGGATTATTTGAATTGGATTTGTGAAAGTCTTGATCAATGGTATTATGGTATATTCTCTGTGGAGGTTGCCAAGGTCAAGGAACGCCTTTGAGGGCAGGAGTTTCCTTGGACGGGCAGGATATTACATGTACTTGGTTGATGAGTTCTGAGTCTTCTTGCAGATCAGAGTCAGTTAGTAGGTGGTTATGACACCTCAGTAACAGGGAAAAGTATTTCTTATGCAACATGTTGGTTAAAGGATCTGACCAGAACTAGAGTAGAGTTTCTGGTGGGCCAGATGGCCAGTTTTATGCTTGAGATTATCATTTCAGAGAGGATCAAAAGGAAAACGATTAAGTGAACCACAGATAGGAAAGATTGAGTGGAAAGTCTTAGCTGGATTAGCTAAGAGTTATGCAGTGTAAGGTATGAATTTATTGAAGTATAAAGGTCAGATGTGGAATCCGATGGACACTAAGATTAAATGGGAGATTCCGAATGAATCTCATGCTACTCCCTTATTCTCTTCATTCATGCATTATGATAGTGTACCAGAGTTTGACAATTTTATATTGGTGGCCTGGAATGGAGAGGGACATAATGGAATATAAGGTAAAGTTCTTAACCTGTTAGCATGTCAAGACAGAGTATTAGAAATCAGTGGGGCCATTATAGCCATTGAGTATTTTCTAATGGAAATAAGAAAGCATCGCGATGGGTTTCGCGGTGGGGCTGCCCAGGATAGTGGGTCAGCGTGATTTGGATTGGGCCATTATAGACCAGTATTTAAAGTGAGTTCACTTCTATCAGTAAGGACGAATAACACAGCTGATCTGTATATAGATCTATATGTGAGAGAGATTGTACGCCTTCATGGAATTCAAGGTCTATCTTATCAGATGAGGATTCTATTTTTACTTCTAGGTTTTGGAAGGAGTAGGGAAGGCGATGAGTATATAGTTGGAATTTAACATAGTTTATTACTCTCAGACTGATGGTAGATCAGAGAGAGAGATAAAGTTATCCAATTATTATTGGAAGGGCATCTTATAAGATGAATGAGATATTATATTTGGATCCTGAGGTAGTTTAGGGGATCATTGAGGTTTTTGAAAAGGTTGGAGCTTGGAAGCTTGCTTCTCAGAGTAAATGGAAAAGTCATAGTGATTTGGGATGCAGGAACATGGAATTCCAGGTAGAAGATTGTATCTTCCTTAAAGTATCACCATGGAAAGGGGTGAAGAGGTAAGAGCAAGTTAAGCCCTAGATTGATATGTTTGTTTGAGTCCTAGATAGGACTGGTCAGGTTGACTTTGGATTGGCCTTATCATTGGCTCCGTTAATTGTATACAGTGTATTCTATATCTTCATGTTGAGGACATGGGTTAAAAGAAACTCATGAGTTGAGTTATGAGAATCTGGGGTTTGAGGCTAAGTTATCCTGTAAGGAGTAACTAGTTCAGATTTTAATAGAAGGAATAAGGTTATGAGGAACAAAGCTATACCTTGAATTAAAGTATGCTACAGAGATAGTGAGGTCGAGGGAACGACCTGGGAAACTGGAATCAGTTGTGCGAAATTTATATTCTGGGCAGTTCAGATAAATTTCGAGGACAAAATTTCTGTAAGGAGGGGATAATTGTAATGCCCCAAATTTTCTAATAAGATTTAGGACCTTGATTAGGAGGCCGGGAGGGCCATAATTGATTTATTATGTTATTAAATGATTATATGCATGTTTAGGTGTATTAAATATGCATGTGAACCCATTCATGATTAATTGGGTGATTTTCATATTTTGGCCATTTCGGGCATATTTGGCGTATATGTGATATGTGTGTGGTGCTTCATTATTATTATGTTATGCTAGGGTTACTCAACACAAGACGATCCTAGGAGGTAATCTAGTGGGAAAGTCACAACAGGATTTATACTTGACTCGGAGTGAGTCAAGGGGTATTTAGCATTACCGGGTTATTGGGTAATGGGAATAAGTATTTGATGTTAAATTGGGAGTTAATAAGACCAGGGGGAAATTATGGAGGTGTTGACTATTTTGCCCCCAGGGACATTTTCGAAACCCCGAGTGTCCCTGGGTGAGCAACCCAGGATGGGTGCCGCTCCAGCCCAGACAAATCCTCATCCCTAAAATAATCCTGTCGGTTATTGAGGAGCTGTGCGCCAGCGAATCCAGCGGGTTCCCCGGGCGCCGGGCCCTCCGACCCCTATCCCTATCAACCAAATCAAGAAGAGGGAATGGAGGGGTTCTTAACCCTTTTTTCCAGCATATATTCACGCTTATTAAAAAAAAAACCGAGGGAATGTACTTTACTTTCCATCCGTTAAGCTTGAAGTAACCTGTTAAGAAATAAAAAGAACGTTCAGAACATTCTCTCTCCCTCAAAGTTCCATTTTCGTCTCCAGATCACATTTTCAAAGGAAACTTGAGTTCTAGGACTCAGATTCAAGCGAAGATTGAGGCATAACGATCCTAGGGAAGATTAGAAGCTTATTAGCCAGAGGATTTAGTTGGGAACAACTCAATTGGAGGTAATTCAAGTTTTAAATTCGAAGTTTTTAAGCTTGAATTGGATTTTGTGTTTTGATGAGTTTTTGATTTGATTAAAGGCTTGTATTTTGTTGGTTTTGGATCATGGGGATGTTTGGGAACTTTGATTTTGGGATTTTGATATGTTTGGGGAGGTTTTTGGAAGGTTTTAATGAAGAAATGGAGGTTTTCTGGCTGGGTTTGAGGTTGAGCCGTGGCTCTGTTCTTGGGCGCTGCGGCTCAAGCTTGAAGAAGCTGGTGGTTTGGGGCTACTGGGCTATTTGAGCTGCGGCTCCATTGGGGAGAGCTGCGGCTCTAATGCTGTCAGAGAAGATTTTGGGCCTGACTTAAGTGGGGCTGCGGCTCTAATGTTTGGGGCCACAGCTCAAAAGTGGAAAAATGGCCAAAATGGGTTTTTAGTCATGGGAACTTAAATCTAAGGGCTTAGGATCGATCTTACTACTCGGTTTGGTAGGATTCAACGTCTCGGAGGCTAGGACTTGGTCTGGAAGTATTTGTTTACTCATTTTGATGAGGTTTTATATTATGGTTGTGACTAGGTTATCACTAGGGGCTTAGAATTAGGATCGTGCTTGTGGCTTGTTTATTGGTAACCTGTGCTTGGACCAAAGGTAAAAAAGCTGCACCCTATATATATGACATGCATGGTTATTATTGAGGCACGTCGAGTGTTTAAATGTGATGCATGTGATGCACGAGAAACATGTGGTTAGGGCATGCCATTAATGTTAAATATGAGATTGATCAGAGCTTGAGTCTCTGTGTTTGTGCATGATCCTAATTATGCTAGCAATTGTTAAGTAAGCATGCTGAATGCCCTGTATTCAGATATTTGACATATGATATATGCCTGGTAGCATTGTTTACTTTTGCGTGGCACTGACTTACTAGTCAAAATCGACAATGGTGTCAGAACTAGCTGTGAAGCTGTGACTTACTAGTCAAGTTCGACAGTAGTTTTGAGCACTGGTCGTGTGTTACTGACCTAAGAGTTAGGAGCGGCATAAATGTCATGAACGTAGAGATGATAAAAGATTAGATCTAATCGACATCTGCATTGAATGACTCATTATGAGCATTAATGCCGGACCGACCCTAAGTTCGATGAAAACTAAAAGCGCTTGTCTAGTTCTATAACTAGTTACTCAGTGCCAGGACCAGAAGGCCCATGTGACCTTATCGTCACATGGATAAGGGAGCGGTACCCACAGTTGTGACTCTATGGTCACTCCCTTGGTTTACATTGGTGGCTTGCCTAGTTTTATAACTAGTTACTCAGAGCCAGAGCCAGAAGGCCCAGGTGACCCTATCATCACATGGCTAAGGGAGCGGTACCCACAGTAGTGACTGTTGGAGGAAATCTACCAAAGCTAGGCAGATAGATAGACTCCTTTCCCACTTCTAAGGGAGTGCAAGAAACAAAATCAAATGATTCGGTTCCCTGTAACCGGCGCATCGGCCCAGTAACCTTCGTCGCCTTCGGTTCCCGCAACCAAGCCTTTCTTTTTGTCTTTCTGAAGCAGGATTTCATAGAAAGAAAGCATTTGCAGTAAGCCTAGTGGCTTCCTATGATCACTGATCAAATATCATCATGCTCAGGTATCTCGAGCCTTAAATCAAGTAAGTCTTCCCTCCGTTGGAAAGAATAGATCAAGAAGTGGTGGTTCAGTCACTTCGGTTGCATTTTATGCCTCTCTTCCTATTCTAAAAAACTCTTGGATTAACAAACATTCTTGTCCCGCATGAAGAATATGAAATTGGAGATAAAAAAGGTATGGCGGTTGGACCTCTTATTCATTTAGAGATGGTCCTTACTTAGCGGGACTCGTCGACACCAGACTTTAGGGAAGAGGGTGCCCTTTGCGCTGTCTTTGAACTTCTTGCTTGCTTCTTGAGCCTGTCAACCAGGGCGAAATTCTGAACATTTCTTCCCTGAGAGTCCACTCACTACAGGAAGATATGAAATATCTTGTACAGGAAAAAACTACTTCAACGGAAAAAAACTTAATATTTGTATATACCAGTGCGGTGCCACCAAAGCACCCCCCGTCTTGAAAGAATAATTAATTACACCCGAGCTTCATTTCATATCCTTCTATGAGAAATTGAGTGTTGAGTCCCGTCCTAGCGCATTCGAACTGGTCCTTGCCTAGCAAGATACGTCTCACTCTCCCACTGCCAAAAAAAGCCGATTACCATACCTATTAATTAACCTATGGATTTCCCTCGCTTAACAACAGAAGAAAGATGAACTGGAACAAAGCGAGCCCAACCAGTAATGGACCTACTTACCTTGCTTGTGGACCTGCTGCAGCCCTTGTTCTATTGGTTTACTGGTTGCTACTAAGACAATTTCTTTATGCCCATCAAAGGACCTTGAGATGCTAATCCACAAAAAATGATATGATAAATTAGAAAGAAGAGTTGGCCCTATCTTTCTATTTTTTTCTCAATTCGATTGTAGTCTCCGAAATCCTTCTTGATCGATGGTCCCCATTAGCATTAGTGCCAATTAGCAGCTGCTCTTTTTGGAAGGTTTCCAATCTTCCTGCCCCAAGCCAAGCAACTACATGCAGTTCATTCCCAAGGAAAAGGGCTAACTTAACTCCCGGATAGAAGTACGAAAATCTCTTTATTTTATCCCTCCTCTGCTCTCCTCCCCAAAAAGTGGATCCCTTTTGATGACTTATAGTCGGTAATCATTCTAATCAGTGGTTCTTTTTTGTGTACCTCCCTTAAAGTCCTTTATGGATTTCAAGTCGGGAATAGAGCTGTGGTTTATTCGACACTATATCACAATTCATTCTCGGGCATAGCTGTTCACGAAACGTGGCATGGGACATCTGTCAGCGGTGGGAGTCTTACATCCGAGCGAGAGGTCAGACCAATCCCATTCATCCTGGTCCGATCCGAACGGATCTTGTTGAATGAATTGATCCATTGCTTCTGTCATTTTCACATAAATGTTGTAATAAATCCTATCTCCCCTATCTCTACTTCTGCTAATGAACGCTAGAATTGGGATTCCATTTAAGTAGATAACTCGTCGGACATTCAAAGTGGGACTTATTTGGCAAAAAGCACTTGAATAACTTCGTTTTTCTGAAGGAGTCGTCATTTTCTATCAGGAACACTATGTCATTTACAACCCCGACGTATTTCGGATGCTTGATGGCCCTGCTGACCTGAAGTGATTTAGAAAGGTTTTAAACTACCGCAGACTTGTTTCATAGCTTTCAACTGAGCGGCAGACCCGATGCGACTGACAGATAAGATGACGTTAATAGCAGGTCTAATTCCGCAATAAAATAGCTCTGTTTCCAAACAGATTTTTCCTAAGTTTCCCGGAGCAAGGATCCTTTTGCCAATAAATCTATGGTTACTCAGTTGGTTTGCATTGGTTATTTTCTTATCAATCACTTATTCTGCTTAAGCTAGTGACGTGATCACTTATTTGTAAAGCCTAGGTGACCGTATCGTCACGGGGTTAATGGGAACGGAACCCACCTTAGTGACTTTTACAACTGTCACTCTTCTATTTAGGGCTATAAGCCCAGCATGGTTACCAGAACCACCAGTGTTAAATCACTTATCTGATTAGGATTGACTTGATAGTCATCCATTCAGGAGGGCAGGATTCCTTATCCTAGATACCCATCATTATTAGAACTTATTTGCATGCATGATTAAGGTTATTGTTGGTAGGCATTCACTTTATGATTTGATGGCATGATATTGCTGATCATGAGCATATTGAGTTTTCTTGCTAGGCTTAGGCTTACAGGTGCTATGTGGTGCAGGTAAAGGCAAAAGAAAGCTGGACCATCCTTGAGTTGGAGAGCATAGGTGACGATGTGTACATATGCGGCTGCTCGACCGCCACGGCCGAGGGTTGAAAGAGGAACTAGGGTTAAACCCTGTTTTGCCGCTTAGATCGGCTGGTTGTAAATATTTTCTTACAATGAACCTTTAAATTATATTTTTGGGATCCCAATGTATGCAATAAACGTTTTAGTGAAACGTTATATCTTAACCAAAATTTTAAATCCTAAATCGCTAATCATACTTAGTTACACGATTATGGCCAGAAAACTCGATTAGTGAGTTTAGCACTGTTTAAATTGTACACCGTAACAGTCCCTGGAGTTTAGGGCGTTACATATATGTTTCAGGAGGATGCCCGAATTTGGTGGGAAGTGATATCCCAGACCAGAAATGTCAATGCCTTGAGTTGGGAAGAGTTTCAGAATCTGTTTAATGAGAAGTACTATAATAATGCCATCAGGGTTGCAAAGGCTGAAGAGTTCAGCAGATTACTTCAAGGGAGTCTGTCAGTGAATGAATATGCTCTGAAGTTTGACATATTGGCAAAGTTTACCATGGATCTGGTGCCCACTGATGGGACCAGAAGGGAGAGGTTTCTCCAGGGGCTACAACCTAGAATAGCCTGGGATGTTCGTATCACAACTGTGGCTGGAGTTATTACTTATGCACAGGTGCTTGAGAAGGCTCTCACAGTTGAGAGCGCAAAGAATAAGATCTGGCGGGACAATGCAGCCAGAAGAGGGTTTAGGAGGATAGGACCTCCGTCTATGGGTCTAGGAAGGGGTGGAGGCCCCAGTGATCAGAAGAGGAAGGCTCCTGATATCCTCCAAGCTCCAGGTCCTGATAGGCGACCACGTGGTATTCCAATGGGCCGCAAATGTGGCAGTGAGGCGTGGAGGACTTATCCTGAATGCCCTAGGTGCAAGAGACGTCAGTTTAGGGAGTGTAGGGCAAAGGCTTGCTTCTTATATGAGGCAGTGGGACATTTCAAGAAAGATTTCCCAAAAGCAAGAAAGGATAGCTCAGCCCCAGCTCGAGTGTTCACATTGACTCAGGCAGAAGCTGAGGCTTCACCCTCAGTAGTTACAGGTCAGCTTTTTAGTGCTGGAACCCCTTGTTTTGGTTAATTATGGTGCTAAACATTCTTTTGTTGCTAGTAGAATTATTGATAGACTGTGTATACCATGTGATTATTATGTTGTGGGGTTCGGGACCTTGTTACCCACTGGGGTGATAGTAGTATCCAGAAGATGGGTCAAATCATTGCTAGTGATAGTAGAGGGCAGAGAATTGTCAGTTGATTTGATAGAGTTAGTTATGACTGATTTTGACATGATTCTGGGTATGGATTGGTTAGTGAAGTATGGGGAAACCATAGATTGCATAAGGAAGATGGTAACCTTTGAGCCTGAAGGTGAAGATCCTTTTGTATTTGTTGGCACTGTTTATGGACGTCGTATACCTATGATATCTATTCTAAGGGCTAGAGATCTATTGCAAGGAGGTTGCATAAGATTCTTAGCCAGTGTGGTGGATACCACTCAGGCCATGCCAGCGGTCAATGTCCCTTCTTTAAGATACCCCACAATATGGTCCATCCAACATTCAATTGCTTGCTCTATCTTGAAGCATGCTTGTTGTTTATCACCTCAGGCTGTGCTTAAGATGATCGAACAGTTGCATGTGAATTTTCCTGATGAAGCTTTCTTTGCTAGCTCATCTGCACGACGATTCATTTCCCTTGGAAATTGTGTGAGTTCAAACTGCATGAACTTAGTTTGTAAGCTCTAAACATTATTCAGATACATCACCATTCTAGGCTCTTTGGTGTCAAAATTGCACTAACTTGCTGAGTCACCAACTTCGAATCTGCTTTGCCTCTTAATCGTTTAATACCCAAACTGATTGCCATCTCTAATCCATATATCAATGCTTCATATTCTACCTCATTATTAGTCACCTTTCCACTTAATTATAAAGCTTCTTCAATCCTCAAACCTGATGGGGCTTCTAATACTACTCCTATCCCTGCCAAACTAGCTTTCACCGACCCATTTGTGCTCATCACCTATATCCAATCTTTATCATGAATTGCACCGCTCGTTTATGTTCATCAGAAAAGAAGTTGATTTCAACTCGAAAGACCACCAAAACCTGTCCTTTCTTTGATTTCTTGGGCGCGAACCTTACGTCATATGAAGAGATTTTGATTGCCCACTTGGAAATATGTAACGTCCAAAATTTCCAAAATTACCTAATAAGGCTTAGGGCCTTGATTAGCGGGCTAGGATGGCAAATTATGGAAATTATATGTTTATGTGTTTTATATGTGTGTAATTATGTGATTATGTGAGTTATATTATTATATGACTTGATATGCATGTTTAGGTGTATATTTGGCATATATGTGATATGTGTGTGGGACCACATTATTATGTGGATATATTTGGGTTACTTGGCACGAGGCAGTCCTAGGGAGCAAGCTAGTGAGAAAGTCACATGAGATTAATACTTGACTCGGGGTGAGTCAAGGGGTATTATGGGTATTTAATACATTACCAGAGTATTAGGTGATGAGAATCAATATTTGATGATATATTGGGAGTTAATGTGATCAGGAGGGAATTCTGGGAATTTTGACTATTTTACCCTCGAGGGCATTTTTGGGACCCTAAGCCTTGGGTTTTACTTAAGGTTACTTGAGTTTGAAGTAACCTGACAGAAACAGAAGAACACGTTCGAACACTTTTCTCTCTCTTGCTCTCCTTTTTACCGTTCGTTGCATTGTTGAAGGAAACTTGAGTTTTAGGACTCGGATTCAAGCAAGGATAGAGTCATATCGATTCTAGGAAAGATTAGAAGCTTATTACCTGGAGCATTTAGCGAGAAATGACACAATCAGTGGTAATTTAAGCTTTGAATTTTCGAGTTTCTGTTCCCTAAAGTTTCTTAAGTTTTGAATTGGATTCTATGTTTTGGTGAGTTTTTGAGTTGTTTTAAGCTTAGGCTTTGATGGTTTTGGGACATTGAGATGATTGGGAACTTTGTTTTTGAGATTTGGGTATGTTTGGATGGTTTTATGGAGGGATTTGGCATGAGGAAAATGGAGAAAAACTAAGTTTTGTAGGTCGGGCAGCGACCCTGTTCTTGGGGTGCCACAACTCAAATCAGGCGAAGGAGAAGTAGGTGGATGTGAGGCTTCTAAGCTGCGACGCCTGTGAGTGGGCACCGCGGTGCTTGGGCAGGCAGAGAAGAGGCTCAGGACTCTGACTTGAGCGGGCCGTGACACAAATGGTTGGGGGTCACGACACTTAAGGGATTTTGGGCCTCAGGGAGGTTTAGAGAGCGGGAACTCAAACCTAAAGGCTTGGAATCAATCCTACTACCCGTTTTAGTAGGATTCGATGTCCCGGAGGCTAGGACTCAGTCCTAAAGCTTTTATTTACTCATTTTTTACGAGATTCTATAATTGGTTGTAACTAGGTTATCGCTAGGGGCTATGGATCAGAATCTTGCTCGAGGGTCGTTCTTATTTTGTATTACACTCGGACCTGAGGTAAGAAAACTGAACCCATTATGTGACATACACGATTAGGGCTTGGTCCGAATGCTGAATATAGTTTTGATTGGGCTTTGGTCCCTGTAAATTTGCATGATTATGCCTGTATTTATTGATGTAGCATGTTGAGTGCTCTATATGTGGATATTTGTTATATGATGAATGCTTGTTTGCATTATATATATTAGTCAAGCATTGACTTATTAGTCAAAGGCAAAAATAGCACTAAGCATTGGTCATAAAGCATTAACTTATGAGTCAAGGGCAGCAATAGCACGTTGAGCGCTGGTCGATATGATTAGATCTAATTAGGAGAGCATTACACGCTCGTTCGACCCGATGGTCGTAGATAACTAAAGCGCTTGGCTAGCTCTATGGCTAGTTACTCAGAGCTAGGGAAAACGACCTAGGTTGACTCTATGGTCATCTATTCAAGGCAAAAGGCCCCAGGTTGACTCTACGGTCATCTATTTAGGGCATAGGACCCTAGGTTGACTCTATGGTAATCTGATTAGGGCTGCAAGCCCCATAATGGTTCCATAATCATTTATTTGTGCCTGTATGCATGCATGAGTAAGTTATCACTGTTGGGCATGCTAGATACACATCTGAATTTGTATATATTGTTCATACACTTGTATTAACTTTTCTTACTGGGCCTTAGCTCACGGGTGCTACGTGGTGCAGGTAAAGGGAAAGGAAAGTTGGACCAGCCATGAGTTGGAGAGCTTAGGTGGTGATGTGTACATATGTGGCCGCTTGACCACCACGGCCAAGGTTTCTCAGAGGAACTAGGGTTAAACCCTATTTTTGTCGCGTTGGTTAGGGAGTTGTAACTTTTGAATTTAATGACCTTTTTGGAACTGTAAACAACTTTGTAAACATTTATTATGGGATCCCATGAATAGTTTGATGTTTTTAATGAAACATCCATTCCTTTTAACCAAATTTTTTAACCCTAGGCTAGTAATCACACTTAGATGCACGTTTATGGCCTAATGGCTTGTTAAGTGAGTTAAGTACTATTTAAAATACATAGTGTAACGGTATTGGCTAACTAGGGTATTACAACTTGGTATCAGAACATGCCAAGGTTAAGGGTTCCTGTAGACAGGTTGGGCATGTACACTCGCCACTAAACACAAGGCTGACTTAGGGTTCAGTAACTATTAGTGTGGTTATGTGTTTAACTGCTTAAATAAGATATAAATGTTTTATCTTCATGTCTTATTAGGTAGCATGAGATATACTGATAGGTTCTGGTCCTTGACTGTTGCATGATTTAAACAGAATGTGCTTATTAGCACTGATATTGCTTGTGAATGCCAAAGAATTTCTTATTAGCGCTGATATATGGACATGTAAGTCAGGACACGCTCATTAGCGCTGTCATAGATACATGTATGCCAAAAAATGCTTATTAGCATTATTAATTGTTATGAAGATCAGGATGTGATTATTAACACCAGACTTGAATATGAATATGAATCGACATGATTATTAGCATGGCTATTGAATGTGAATGGTTATATGCTTGATCTTGGATCATGAGGCGGCAAAAGGTTTAGTTATCACTACCTAATTGGTCGAATTGATTATTGCAGCAAGATATAAGCTTAGAAGCATGCTTCCAAGGAAGATTAAATCATTAGCTGACCATGAAGATCAGGGCCAGAATGACAAACAGGATCAAGATAATGACCAGGGTCAGACCCCTCTGCCAGCTCCTAAGAACTGGTAGTAGTTGTTTGCTGATTTGCAAGCCAGGGTATTGAGGAAGGAAGAAGAAATCCACCTCCTGAGACAGCAACAGGTTCCTCCAGGGAACATCTTGCCAGAGGCACCACCTGTGATGGTGCCAACAGTTCAGCAGCCGTCAGAGGCTCGGAATAGATGGGAACCTCTTTATGAAAGGTTCTAGAAACAGCATCCTCTGGTCTTTGAGGGCAGTGCAGATCTGGCTAAGGCCGAGCAGTGGATGAGTATGGTTACCACCATCCTATACTTTATGAGGGTGTCTGGTAATGAGAGGGTGGCCTGTGCCACGTATATGTTTCGAGAGGATGCCGAATTTGGTGAGAAGTAATATCCTAGACCAGAAATGTTAATGCCTTGGATTGGGAAGAGTTTCCGACTCTATTTAATGAGAAGTATTATAATGATGCCATCAGGGTGGCGAAGGCTGAAGAGTTCAGCAGGTTACTTTAGGGCATCTCATCAGTGACTGAATATGCCTTGAAATTCGATAGACTGGCAAAGTTTGATGGGGAACTAGTGCCTACTGATGGGACCAGAAGGGAGAGGTTTCTCCAAGGGCTATAGCCTACGATAGCCCGGGATGCTCGTATTACCACTATGCCAGGGGTGACTACCTATGCATAGGTTGTTGACAAGGCGCTCACAGCTGAGAGTGTAGAGAAAAAGATCTATCGCAAGAACGCGGCCAGGAGAGACACTAGGAGGGTGGGACCTCCATTTATGAATTCAGGTAGGGGTGGGGCCCTCAGTGATTAGAAAAGGAAGGCTCTTGAAGCCTTTCCAGCTACAGGCCCCGACAGGAGAAAACGTAGTGTTTCAACAAGCTGCCAGGGTGGCAATGAGGGCTAGAGGACTTTTCCAGAGTGCACCATATGCAAGAGGCGTCACATAGGGGAGTGTCAGGCAAAGGCTTGCTTTTTATGCGGGGTCATGGGACACCTAAGGAAAGATTGCCCGAAGGCAAGAAAGGATGAACCAAGAAAGGCGGACAGCTCAGCCCCAGCTCGAGTGTTCGCATTGACACAGGCAGAAGATGAGGCTTGTCCCTCAGTAGTTATAGGTCAGCTTTTTAGTGCTAGAACCATTTATACTGTTTTGATTGATTCTAGTGCTACACATTCTTTTCTTGCTTGTAGAATCATTGATAGATTGTGAAGACCATGTGATTATTATGTTGTGGGGTTCGGGACCTTATTACCCATTGGAGAGCTAGTAGTATCCCAAAGATGGGTCTGATCATTGTCAGTGACAGTGGAGAGCAGAGAGTTATCAGTTGATTTGACAGAGTTGGTTATGACTGGCTTTGACATGATTTTGGGTATGGGCTGGTTGGTGAAGTATGGGGCAACCATAGATTGCAGAAGGAAACAGTAACCTTTGAGCCTGAAGGTGAGGATCCTTTTGTATTTGTGGCCACTGTGCATGGACTCTGTGTACCAATGATATCTGTATTGAGGGCTAGAGATCTATTGCAAGGTGGTTGCATAGGATTCTTAGCTAGTGTGGTAGATACCCCTCAGGTCGTGTTAGTGGGACCAGAGGAAACCATACTAGTCTGTGAGTTTCTGGATATGTTTCCAGAGGATTTACACGGGTTGCTACCACATAGAGAAATTGAATTTGTGATTGAACTGGCACCAAGGATGGAGCCATTGTTTAGAGCATCTTACAGAATGGCCCCAGCAAAATTAAAAGAACTAAAGGTACAGCTGCAGGAGCTGTTAGACTTGGGTTTCATTAGACCTAGTTTCTCACTATGGGGTGCACCGGTTCTGTATGTAAAGAAGAAATATGGTTCTTTGAGAATGTGCATTGACTATAAAGAATTGAACAAGTTAACAATCAAGAATAAGTATCTTCTACCAAGGATACATGACATGTTTGATCAGTTGTAGGGTAAGATGGTATTCTCAAGGATAGATCTTCGATCTGGTTATCACTAGCTGAGGATCAAGGATGGAGATATACTGAAGACTGCCTTTCGCACCAGATATGGCATTATGAGTTCTTAGTTATGTCCTTTGGGTTGACTAATGCCCCAAATCAACTCACTTTTTACCAGTGAGAACAACATATACAGTTGACCAATATGCAGATCTCTATGTGAAAGAGATAGTGCGCCTTCATGGGGCCCCGCGGTCGATCGTGTTAGATCAGGACCCCACATTCACTTCCAAGTTTTGGGAAAGTTTGCAAAGGGCCATGGGTACAAAGTTGAAGTTCATTACTACTTATCATCCTTAGACAGATGGACAATCCGAGAGGATGATCCAGATATTAAAGGACATGCTGCGAACATGTGTGCTGGACTCCTTATTAATGTATCTCATGTAGGCAGGTACAACATTTATATTCTATTTAAGCAGTTAAACACATAACCAAATAAATAGTTACCGAACCATGAGTCGAGCTTATCTTCTGTGGCGAGTGTACATGCCCAGCCAGTCTACAGGAACTCTAAACCTTGGCACGCTCTAATACCAAGTTGTAACGCCTCGGTTATTCCAAGATCGTTATTGTGTATACTTTAAATAGTGCTTAACTTGCTAAACGAGTCATTAGGTTATAAACGTGCATCTAGGTATTATTAATAGGCTAGGGTGAAAATCTCGGTCAAAAGGAATTGATATATGTTATTTAAAATGTTGAACTGCACAGTGGCCCATAAAAGTGTTTACAAAGTTATTTACAATCCAAAATGGTTATTACAGTATAAAAGCTACAACTCGCCGACCTAAGCGGAAAAAATAGGTTTAACCCCCAGTTCCTCTGAGAAACACCTTGGCCGTGGTGATCAAGTGGCCGCATATGTACACATTGCCACCTAAGCTCTCCACTCAAGGCTAGGTGAGTTTTTCTTTCCCTTGACCTGCACCACATAGTACCCGTGAGCCAAGGCTCAACAAGAAAACTTATTACTGCATGTATACATTATCAATAAATGACATGTAATCATTATGGGGCTTGCAGCCCTAATCAGATAGGTGACTCATGAGTCACTCTCTAGGTAGGTGACTAATAAGTCACTCTCTGAATAGGTGACTAATGAGTCACACTCTGGATAGATGACTAATGAGTCACACTCTGGATAGGTGACTAATGAGTCACTCTCTAGGGCTTTGCACCCTAAGCCATGTGACGTTTCAGTCACCTGAGCCTTTTGGCCCTAGCTCTAAGTAACTAGCCTTTAGACTAGACAAGCGCTTTAGTTTTCTTTGATCATTAGGTCGGTCAAGCATTTCATGCTCATGTTGGTTAGATCTAATCATTTTGGCCCGCATTAAACACATTAATGTCGCTCTTGACTCATAGTCCAATACCATACAACCAGTGCTCAGTACTACTGCCGATCATGACTGATAAGTCAAGACTTCACTACCAGTACTAACACCAGTGTCGTTTCTGACTAGTAAGTCAGTGCCATTCACAAATAAGCAAAGCTACCAGGCATTTACAATGCAATTAATGTCCATATATAGAGCACTCAACATGCCTCATCAATGACCATGCATGTCACATACTGGGTGCAGCTTTCTTACCTCTGGTTCGAGCGTGAAATAATAAAAGAACGACCCTTGAGAATGATCGGTCCTTAACCCCCTTAGCGGTCACCTAATCATAACCAAATATAAAATTCCATCAATAAAATGAGCAATTAAAGGTTCCTAGACCAAGTCCTAGCCTCTGGGATGTCAAATTCTACTAAATTGGGTAGTAGGTTTGATCCCGAGCCCTAAGGTTCGAGTTTCGGTCACTTAAAACCCATTTTGGCCAAATTTCCCATTTTGAGTCGCAGCCCCAAGCACTTGAGCCGTAGCCTCGCTCAAGTCAGGGGCCCAAAGCCCTCCCTAACAACATTAACATCGCGGCGCTCCTAATTAGTGTTGCGGCTCAAATAGCCCATCAACACCATCTTCTCCTTTGTCCAGCTTGAGCTGCAACGCCCAAGAACAGGGCCGCAGCTCGAACTGGAACCCATATTTTTTTCTCTGTTTTTCTCAAACCAAACATAGGTAAACCTTCATCAAAACAATCCCAAAATCACCACCAATCATTACCACAGCATATCCATCATTTAAATAGCAAAAACTAAGCTTTGAAACACTTAAAACCACACTAAATAACCAATTCTACAATCAAAATCCAAAGCTTAAACACCACTTCAAAAACAGAGCAAACCTTGAAATTTCACCTGGAAATCTTACCTTAAACACAGAATTGAACCCCCTTCAATGGCTGAATACAACCCGAAACTCTTAAGGCCTTAATCCCCTAGCTTGAATCCTCAAGTATGCTTCAAAATCTCAACCCAAGAGAGAGAGAGATGATCGAGAGAGGAAGAGAGCTACTATGTTTTTGCCTTAACCTTCTACAACCATCCTAACCTTTAAACATATCCCATGGTCAAAAGACAGAAATTCCCCTAGGGTCATTTAATTCCTCAAAGCTACCCAAGAGCAAAACTGGCATTTCTCACCTATCCTTTAATCATAATTAATGACCTCTAATTCTCGTTACTCCCAGTTTCTCAAATAATTATTAAATCATATCCCATTACCCGTTTATTCCCGGTAATGTACTAAGCATGAAATTACCCCAGGCTTACCCCAAGCCCCGTAATTAACCCCGCTATGACCAAACTGCTAACCTTCTTCATAGGATTGTGTCATTTTGAATAACTCGAACAAATCCACATAACAATGTGGTCTCACCCATACATCACAAACATGCACATAAATACACAAATATACCCTCAACGGGCCAAAATTACGAAACTTCCTTTCTAATTAAAAAATGGGCCCACATGCATGCAATTATCATCATATAATAATATAACTCGCATAATCATGCATATTGTAACGCCCTGGTTACCCCAGAACAGTTACGGTGAACCAGAAATTTGACTCGCTACCCGAGTCCTTTGGTTAAAAACGTGCTTCTAGTGTTATTAACAGGCTAAGGTGGAAAACCAATAAAAGGAAAGGATATATTTTATTAAATACATAAAACTATTCATGGGCCCATAAAAACTTTTACAAGTTATTTACAACTCAAACTGGTCATTACTGTTTCAAATTTGCAAACCTGCCGACCTAAGCGACAAAAATAGGGTAAACCCCTTAGTTCCTCTAAGAACTCCTTGGCCGTGGTGGCCAAGCGACCGCATATGTACACATCACCACCTATAAGCTCTCTACTCAAGGCTAGGTGAGCTTTTCTTTTCCTTTACCTACACTACATAGCAACCATGAGCCAAGGCCCAGCAAGAAAACACAATATATCATGATATAATATCAACAATGATCATAGTAATCATTCAAGAATTTCAGTCCAAAATAGGTAAGTGACAGTCGCAAAAGTCACTAAGGTGGGTACAACTCCCTTTAGCCATGTGACGATAGGGTCACCGGGGCTTAACAGATAAGTGAACCTTTCACTAGCTTAAATAGGATAGGTTTATGATGACTAGTCACCAACATAACCTTCCTCATGACTCTAGAGCCATAACTATGGAACACTGTTCCCTAGCCATGTGACAAGCAGTCACCTAGGCCTTAGGCCCTGGCTCTGAGTAACTAGTCCTAGACTAGCCAAGTGCTTATAATATTCATCAACCTTAGGGTTCGTCCAGCGTTAATGCCTTAGAGTCCTTCAACGATGATATCGATTAGATCTAATCTTCGTTCGGCCCTGCGTTCAGGACGCTTATGCCATTTCTGACTCTTAGGTCAGTAATACGCGACTAGTGCTGTCCCTGACTAATCAATGCCATACACAAGTAAACAAAATTTGCTAGCATTTAATATGCAATCCATGTCCACATTTATCAATCAACATGAATCAACGACAATCATGCATGTCATATACACAGGGTGCAGTTTTCTTACCTCTGATTCGAGCGAGAATGAATAAAAGAACGACCCTTGAGAACGCTCTGATTTTTAGTCCTTTAGCGGTCACCTAGTCATAACCAAATATGGGAGACCATCAATAAAATGAACACCAAAGGTTCTCAAACCAAGATCAAGCCTCCGGGACATCAATCCCCACTAATCCGGGTAGTAGGAACAATCCCGAGGCCTAAAACCAAGTTCCTGGGGCCAAAACACTCAAACTGGCTCAAACCTGACCAAGGATTGCGACCCTAACACCTTGGGTCGTGGCCCCCAGCCACTCTAGGAGCAAGGGCCCCGACACCCTACACCCAGGGCCACGACGCCCAGCAGGGCAAAATCGCTCCACCTGTTTCTTCGAGCTAGGGCCGCGACCCCCAACCCAGAACCATCCCCAAACTCGTTTTCCTTCATCCCAAACCCTCCAGAAACATACCTAAACACTTCCAAATCATCAAATCAAAGTTCCCAAGCTTCCCAATGATCCAAAACCATCAAATCCCGAGACTTAAACGAACCAAAAACTCAACGATTCATAAAATCCAATTCGAAGCTTAGAAACGCTAAAAACTTAGATTACCTTTGATTGGGTTGTTGCTCGTCAAATCCTTCAGTCAAGAAGCTTCTAATCTTTCCTAGGATCGCTATGCCTTGATCCTCGCTTGATTCCGGCTCCTAGAACTCGAGATTTCTTCGAAAATGCTTCGAATGGTAAAACGAACTAACGGGAAGCGAACGAGAGGTTTTCTAACGTACGGTTCTATCTGACAAGCTACTTCAAGCTTAAGTAACCTCAAATAAAACATAGTGCTCGGGATCCCAAAAACACTCCCAGGGACATTATAGTCAAAACTTCCAGAATTTCCTCCTGATCTCAATAACTCCCAATTTTTCACCAAATAACATTCTCATAACTCAATATCCCAATAAAATACCCCCGTTACGACAAAACTGCTAATTCATAATATAAGATCATCTCATGCCGAATAGCTCAAATATATCTCCATAATAATGGGATCTCATTCACAAATCACAATATGCACCCAAATACACAAATATGCCCTCAACAGGCCAAATTACCAAAACACCCTAATAATCAAATGTGGACCCACATGCATGCATATAACACCATATTATAATATAATTCACATAAACATGCATATTATCATTTAATGGCATAATTAAACAGTTATGGCCCTCCCAGCCTACTAATCCAGCCATTAAACCACATTAGGGATTTCGGGGCATTACAACTATCCCCTCCTTACAGAAATTTTGTCCTCGAAATTTACCTGAACAGCTCGGGATACTAACTCTGCATATCTGACTCCATCTCTCAGGTTGCTTTCTCGACCTTGCTGTTCCTCCACAATACCTTAACCAAAGGTATCGTCTTATTCCTGAGGACCTTGTCCTTTCTGTCAAGTATCTGAACTGGCTGCTCCTCAAAAAAGAGATCTGGTTTAAGCTCCAGATCTTCATAACTCAAAATATGATTCACATCAGATACATACCTCCGAAAAGCTGAAACATGGAATACATTATGCATGGTTGACAACGCCGGTGGCAAAGCCAACCTGTAAGCCACCTGACCAATCCTTTCTAGGATCTCAAATGGACCTACAAATCTAGGGCTCAACTTGCCCTTCTTCCCAAACCTTCTCACCCCTTTCCATGGCGAGACTCTAAGAAAGACATAGTCTCCTACTTTGAATTCCACATTCCTACGCTTGGGATCTGCATAGCTCTTCTGCCTACTCTGAGAAGTGAGCATCCAAGCTCTAATCTTCTCAATGGCCTCACTGGTCCTCTGAACTTCCTCAGGACCTAAGTATCTCCTTTCACCTGTCTCATCCCAATGAATGGGAGATCTGCACTTCCTACCATACAGCATCTCATAACGTGAAACTCCAATTGTAGACTAATAACTGTTGTTGTAGGAGAATTCTATCAAAGGTAGATACTTACTCCAAGATCCACCAAAGTCTAGGACACATGCTCGCAGCATGTCTTCCAATATCTGGATACCAAGTTGTAACGCCCATCTGTCTAAGGATGATAAGCAGTACTAAACTTCAATTGTGTTCCCATGGCCTTCTGCAAACTCCCCCAGAACTTGGAAGTAAAAGTGGGGTCCCATTCTGACACGATCGACCTAGGCGCTCCATGGAGGTGCACGATCTCTCTCACATAGAGATCTACATACTGGTAAACTATATATGTAGTCCTCACTAGCAAGAAGTGAGCTGACTTGGTGTAGCGATCCACTATCACCCAAATAGAATCATGCTGACCAACAGTCCTGGGTAAGCCCACCAAGAAATCCATCGTGGTGTCCTCTCACTTCCACTCTGGGATATCCAGAGGCTGCAATACCCCTGCCGGTCTTTGATGCTCAGCCTTGACCTGCTGACATGTCAAGAACTTAACCACATACTCTACTGCATCTCTCTTCATCCCTGGCCACCAATACAACGATCTCACATCCTGATACATCTTCGTGGTGCCCGAATGCAAAGAGTAAGGTGTAGTATGAGATTCATCCAGAATCTCTCACCTCAAAGAAATGTCTAACGGAACACATATCCACCCCTTGTACCTCAACAAGCCTATCTCAGACACTGTATAATCTCTGGATGCTTCAGCCAGAACATCCTCTCTGATCTTGATCAGCTGTGGATCACTCAACTGAACCTCCTTGATTCTCTCCAACAGCGTAGACTGTAGCGTAATATTAGCCAACTGGCCCACCAACAACTCTATACCAGCTCTGGTCATATCACCTACTAACTCTCTAGCTATCAGACTCATACAATAAATCTATTCCATACCCTTCCGGCTTAAAGCATCATCTACCACGTTGGCCTTTCCTAGATGATACAAATCTTACAATCATGATCTTTTACTAACTCTAGCCAACGCCTTTGCCTCATATTCAAGTATTTCCGGGTGAAGAAGTATTTCAGGCTCTTGTGGTCTGTATAGATCTCACACTTCTCTCCATAAAGATAATGCCTCCATATCTTTAAAGCAAAAACCACAGCCGCCAACTCTAAGTCATGAGTGAGATATATCTTTTCATACTCCTTCAACTGACGAGAAGCATAAGCAATTACCTTCTCTTACTGCATCAGAACACAGCCCAAACCCTGATGAGAAGCATCACAATAAATCAAAAACTTCTTCTGATCTGTCGGGAGACTCAAAATCGGAGCTGTAATCAATCTCTGCTTCAGTTCCTGGAAGTTGTTCTCACATTTATCTGACCACACAAATTTCTGACTCTTGTGTGTCAGCTCAGTCAGTGCAGTAGCAATCTTTGAGAACCCTTACACAAACGCCTATAATAACCTGCCAATCCAAGGAAACTTCTAACCTCATAAGCATTCTTTGGCCTTGGCCAATCTTTGACTGCTTCAATCTTTGCTGGGTCTACTTTAATCCCCTTCTTACTGACAATGTGT
The DNA here is from genome assembly GCF_963169125.1 of Humulus lupulus. NCBI lineage: Eukaryota > Viridiplantae > Streptophyta > Magnoliopsida > Rosales > Cannabaceae > Humulus > Humulus lupulus. The sequence goes on from NC_084795.1 coordinate 24,680,981, forward strand.
CCAAGAAAGGATACCTGAGATAACCAGAACTCACATTTCTTGAACTTTGCAAACAGTTTGTGTTCCCTCAGTCTCTGTAGAACCAACCTTAGATGCTGCTCATGCTCTGACTCAGACTGAGAATATACTAGAATATCATCGATGAAGACAATCACAAACTGGTCCAGATAATCCTTAAACACTCTGTTCATCAGATCCATAAAAACAGCATGGGCATTAGTCAATCCAAAAGACATGACTAAGAACTCATAATGCCCATACCTGGTACGAAAAGTAGTCTTCGGTATATCTCCCTCCTTGACCCTCAACTGATGATAACCAGAACAAAGGTAAATCTTTGAGAATACCTCCTTACCTTGCAACTGATCGAGCAGATCATCTATCCTTGGCAAAGGATACTTATTCTTGATTGTCATCTTATTCAGTTCTCTGTAATCAATACACATCCTCAGAGAACCATCCTTCTTTTTCCCAAACAGAATTGGCGCACCCCAAGGTGAGAAACTAGGTCTGATAAAACCCAAATCTAACAGCTCTTGCAATTGTACCTTTAATTCTTTCAACTCAGCTGGGGCCATTCTAATAAGGTGCTCTAGAACTGGCTCTGTCCCTGGTGCCAGTTCTATAACGAACTCAATTTCTCTGTGTGGTGGAAACCCTGTCAAATCTTCTGGAAACACGTCCAGGAATTCACAAACAAGTCTGGTCTCTTCTAGTCTCACTGGCATGACCTGAGTGGTATCAACCACACTGGCTAAGAATCCAATGCAGCCTCCTGGGAGTCGAATCAGCGATGTGAGATCAGTATCCCGAGTTATTCAGGTAAATTTTGAGGACGAAATTCTCATTAGGAAGGGATAATTGTAATGACCCTAAATTCACTAATATGGCTTAAGGGCCTCGATTAGGGTGTCGGGAGGGCATATTTGGTCCATGTGTGAATTAATTGATTAAATACATGATTATATGTTAGGTATGCCTGTTTGATTATATGAATGTTAAATTGTGATTAAATGCTATAATTGTGAGAACCACATTATTATGTGGGTGAATCTGCAGCGTGCGACTTGAGGCGATCCTAGGGAGCTAGATAGTGGGAAAAGTCACAACGGGGCTTAGTATTTGATTTTGGATAAGTCAGGGGTATTTTTGGTATCAGGTAGTTATTTGGACTATCGGGTTATGGAAATAAATATATGGAGATATATTTGAGGTTAGGAGGTCTAGGCGGGGATATTGGGGAATTTTATCATTTTTCCCTTAAGGGACGTTTCCGGCACCCCGAGCCTCGGGATTGACTTAACGGAATAAAGGATAGACTTAGTTAAACAGAAGCTAGTGGAAAAAAAGATTAGAATGACTCTTTTTCTCTCTCTTCTATATCAAGGAAACTTGGAAAAACACAAGAAAAAGAGAGAAAATTTGGAGGATTTGAGCTGCGATTTCAAAGGATTTCAGTGGGGATTTAGAAGCTTAGCTCAAGGATTATCCAAGGAACATTTAATCAAGGCCAAGGTGAGAATTAAATTGTGTTTTTGAGGTTAGAAACTCTGAGTTTTTCTGAGTAGTGAGATAATTGTGATTTTGATGTTTAAGGTTGAATTGAAGCTGGAAGCTTGGGAATTAACTTGGATTTTTCTTAAAGAAGTGGTTCAGCAGAAGAGGTAAGCTTCAATTGGTAAATGAGAGGTTTAAATTTGAGTTTTGCATGGCTGGTTGGGTGTTTTGAAGTTCTTGAGTTTCAGAAATTGAAATTAGGATTTCAATGAGTTTTAAGTTAGGTTTTCAGTTGAATTAAGTTGTTAGAGTCATTCTAAAAGTGTTGGGATTAATTGGTTTTGAATTAGGAAGCTTTGGGATGATTTTTGGGTAAGGTTTAGAGGTTGAAAATGGTGGAATTTCTGGGCACGAAGGGAAGGGCCGCGGCTCTGTTCTAGAGCGCTGCAGCCCTAGGATGCAAATGAGCCAGGGAGGCTCGGCCAGGGGTAAGCGCCGCGGCGCCCAAAGGAAGGGTCGCGATGCGTGTCTCCTTTCAAGGGTGGACTTGGTTCTATTTTAGGGCAGGGCCGCGGCTAAGCTCCAAGGGCCGCAACCCTTAGGTGCACACTTGAACATTTGGGGATTTTAGGCACGAGAATGTAGTCTAGGGTGCTCGGGATCAATTTCCCCACCGTGCTTGGTGGAATTCGATGTCTCGGAAGCTAGTATTGTCTCGGAAACCTTTACTTGAATATTAATGGAATCCAATATCTTGGTTTTGACTAGGTGTTAAGGCCAGGGCTCGGGAACGGATCGTGCTCGAGGAGCGTCACTCGTAATCAGTAAACGCAGAAACTAAAGGTAAGAAAACTGCACCTGGTTGTATATCTGTAATGGGACTAAGGGTTCCCTAATGTGTATGCTTGAAAGGATGGTATTATGCCACGTAAATTAAAAAGTGAACCCAACGGCCTAAGAGTGCCAAGGGTTACACTAATGCATAGGGCACAGCTTGGCCACTGGTAGCCGAGGACAACTTAATATGCACTGAGCTCGGTTTAAGCGGGCTTGAGTCAGTGGGGTATACAGAGGGTGCGACCTAAGTTGTCGACTCTGACTATTATGTGACCTAGTTATTATGTGATTTGACTGTTAGAACGATTAATTGCATTGTTGTTTATGAATATGTGATAAGTGATTAATGAGGAATAACAAGTGTTTGGTCATGCTTGATGAATTAACTATCTGTTGCTATTGGTTGCATTGCCTGTTATGTTTTCTTGCTGGGCCTTGGCTCACGGGTGCTACGTGGTGCAGGTAAAGGCAAGGGCAAACTTGATCAGCCCTGATTTGGAGAGCTTTGCGAGCGGAATGTACATGACCAGCTGCTCAGCCGCCACGGTTGAGGTTTAGGTAGGGACGCGAGACCCAGAAATGTTCATTTTGCCTTAGTATGGCTGACAGTTGTCTGTATTTTGTGGATTCTGTAATCCAACTTTTTTTTAAACTCTGTTTCTTTTGGGATCCCATGTATATAATTGTTTGATTATATAAAGTGAAACTTTTGAGACCAAAACCTTTTAAACCCTAGCTCATACATGTTAGTGACACGTTTAAAAATTAATAACTTGATTAACAAGTCTTGCACCTTTATAAGTACACAGTGTAGCGGTCTTGGCTGTCCAGGGCGTTACACTAAAGATATTTCAAACTTACAGTTTTGTTAAACTTGTGTTGTAGAAAAAGCTCACTGGTTGAAATTTGCAAGTTCAACTCATAAAACCAGAGGAATATCGGAATACATTCATTCAGATTTATGGGGTTCATCCCAAGCTCCATTATCTCTAGGTAAAGCTCAATATTTCCTTTCTATTATTGATGACTATTCTAGGAAATTGTGGATCTATTTTCTTAGAAGTAAGGATGAGGCTTTTGGAAAGTTTAGAGAGTGGAAAACTATGGTAGAAAATCAAACCATGAAGAAAGTTAAGAAACTTAGAACTGACAATGGTTTGGAATTCCGTAATATTGAGTTTGATTCTTATTGCACTAAAAATTGCATTGTTAGGCGCCATACGATTAGGAACACCCCTCAGCAAAATGTTCTTGCAGAGAAAATGAACAGAACAATCATGAATAAGGTTAGATGCATGCTAGTTGATTCAAGTTTGCCAAAAATATTTTGGGCAGAGGCAGCTGCTACTGCTTGATACCTCATTAATAGGTCACCTTCATCTGCATTACATTGTAAGGTTCCTGAACATGTTTGGTCCAGTCATAAACCAAGTTACAATCACCTGAAACATTTTGGTTGTATAGGTTATGTTCATATTAGTCAAGGGAAGTTGAATCCTAGGTCTATGAAATATGTATTTCTTGGTTATTCAAGTGGTGTCAAGGGTTATAAACTTTGGTTAATAGATGAGAAAAAATGCATTATCAGTCGTGATGTTATATTCAATGAGCACTGCTTTTATAAAACTAACATGAAATTCAGTGATCAAGTCAGCTCTAAACAAGCTGAGCAGAAATATACTATGCAGATTGAATTGAGAGAAACATCACAGAATGAGAATCAAGGTGGAGTTCAGGAGAGTGAACTTGGAAATACATCTGGAAGTGATGTAGATGGCATTGAAGCTGATTACAGAGATACTCAAGATTCAAATTATCTCTTGGCTAGAGATAGAGCAAGGAGACAGATCATACCTCATGAAAGATTTGCACATGCTGATATTACTGCTTTTTCCCTTAGTGTAGCTGATTTACTAGAGCTACATGAGCCTATTTTCTACAAGGAAGGCAAGAATAGTGCTTAATGGAATAAATGGAATAAGGGTATGAAAGAAGAGATGGAGTCTTTATCCAAGAATGAGACATGGTTCTAGTGGATAAACCTAAGAATAAAATAGTGAAGAAAACATTTCTTCATGGTAATCTTAATGAAGAAATCCACTTGCAACAACCTGAAGGATTCATATAGCCAGGGATGAAAGAGAAGGTGTGCTTGCTGAAGAAATCTCTAAATGGTTTGAAATAGTCACCAAGACAATGGTACTTTAGAATTGATGATTTTATGCTAAGACAGAAATTTCAAAGATCAAAGTTTGATAGTTGTGTTTACTTCGAAGTTCATGAAGATGGAATCTACATCTACTTGTTAATCTATATGGATGGCATGCTTATAGCATGTAAACATAGATCTGAAATGGAAAGGCTCAAGGAGATGCTAAGTCAAGAATTTGATATGAAACAATTGGGGGCAGCTGTGAAGATTTTGGGAATAGAGATATATAGAGACAGAAATGAGGGCATATTGAGATTGTCTCAAGAAAGATATGCCAAGAAGGTAGTGGGAATGTTTGATCAAAATGAAGCCAGATCTATCAACACTCCCATTGGAGCCCACTTCAAACTCAAGTCTCTTACAGAAGAAGAATCGTCTTTTGAAGAAGAAAAAATGAAGGGAGTTCCTTATGCTAATGCTCTTGGCAGCATTATGTATGATATGGTATCAACAAGATGAGGTTTAGAATATGGAATCATTTTGGTTAGTAGGTTTATGAACAAACCAAGCTTGGAACATTGGCAAGATGTGAAATGGTTACTAAGGTACATGAAGGGCACTGCAAATCTACAGATTTTGTACACAAAGTCAAACCAGAAACAATGTGAAGTTATGGGGGTATTGTGACTCAGATTTTGCTAGAGATCATGATAAAAAAAAAAGATCTTTATCTAGGTATGTTTTCACTGTTGGAGGGAATGTTGTCAGCTAGAAGTCTAATTTACAACATGTTATGGCTCTTTCCTCGACTGAAACAATATAAATAGCTCCCGCAGAAGCAGTTAAAGAAGCTCTTTGGTTAATATGGATGATGAGTGAGCTGGGATTTAGATAAGATCGTGTGATTGTACATTGTGATTCATAAAGTGAAATACATTTGTCTAAAAATACTGTGTTTCATGAAAGGACGAAACGCATAGATATTAAGCTCCATTTTCTCAGGGATATTGTCTCAAAACAACTTGTCAAGATTGTGAAGATATCCATATCAACCCAACTGATATGATGACTAGGGTCATACCCGTGAGCAAGTTCACTTCAGCCTTGAACTTGCGTGGCATCAAGATGGGAATCCCTTAGAGCTAAAGCTAAGGGAGCATTGTCTAATCCACTGATTCCTGTTTCGGAATAAGAAGTCAAGGTGGAGAATTGTGAAGATTGTGACTTCTTTCTTCAACCAATAAAAAGATTACTCATAATGACAGCTCACAGTAGTTTGCAGTTTTCAGATGCATCTACGTTTTCTCCAGTCACATCAGCGTAGACACCAGTAGTTCATAATAGAATAACAGATTGTTGTTTGTTGCTGTTAGTTTCTGTTTTGCTCTTTAGTTTTTGTATCTCGACCCTATATATAGTTTTAGCCTTGATCAACTTAGTGCTATTCAATTTCTGAGAGTTTTAGCTAAGAGCATGAACTGTATTGTAATACTCAAGTGAGAGAGTGTTTCAAGAGAAGTTGGATGAGTGTTGCTGTAATGCCCCGAATTTCCTAATAAGGGTTAGGACCTTGATTAGGAGGCCGGGAGGGCCATAATTGAATTATGATGTTATTTAATGATCATATGCATGCTCATGTGAATTATATTATAATATGATGGTAAATGCGTGCATATGGGTGTATTTATAATTATAAGGGTATTTTGGTAATTTGGCCGCTGTGGGCGTAATTGTGTATTTTGGGTGCATGGTTGTGATTAATTAATATAGCCATATTATAAGGTGGATTGGTTCGAGCTATTCGGCATGAGGCGATCATGAGATGTAAGTGTTCGGTCTAGTCATAACGGGTTTAAGTCTAGGGCTCGGGGTGAGTCTCGGGGCCATTTTGATGACTAGAACATTACCGGGAATTAAAGGGTAATGGGATATGATTTGTTGGTATTTGATGATTTTGAGATTAGCGGGAATTGGAGAGCGTTAATTATAATTAACAAGATAGGCGGGAAAGGACGGTTTTGCCCTTGGGGTGGCTTTAGGAACCTTAAGTGACCTAGGGGTATTTAGGTCATTTGGATTGGATTTATATGGACTACAAGGCTGTGGAAAATAGAACAAAACAGAGCCTCATCCTCATCTTCTCCTTTCTCTCCCGTACAAGTTTTCCCTTCATTCTTTCCTTTGAATTTTGAGAGCCCAAATTGAGGAGTTAAGCTAGGAGATCAAAGGTGGGAGCTTAGGAACTTGATTCAGCCGTTAAAGGGGATTCAAAATCAAGTTTGAGGTAAGTTCCAGCCATTAGTTTCATGGTATACTCTGTTTTGGCTTTAAACTTTCAGCTTTTGATTTCTTGGTAAATAGTTGGAATTGATGGAAGTTTAGTTGATGTTTAACTTGGGTTTTGATGTGGGTGAGTTGTTGATAATGTTTATATCATGATATTATATCATGTTATATTGTGTTTTCTTGCCGGGCTTCGGCTCACGGGTGCTATGTGGTGCAGGTAAAGGCAAAAGGAAGCTGGACCATCCTTGAGTTGGAGAGCTTAGGTGATGACGTGTACATATGCAGCTGCTCGTCCGCCACGGCCAAGGTTTAAAGTGGAACTAGGGTTAAATCCTGTTTTGCCGCGTAGAACGGCCTGTTGTAAATATTTTCTTGTAGTAGACTCTAAAATTATACTTTTTGGGATCCCAGTATATATTTTAAACGTTCTAGTGAAACATTACATCTTAACCAAAGTTTTTAATCCCTAAACCGCTAATCATACTTAGTTACACGATTTTGGCCAAATGACTCGATTAGCGAGTTTAGCACTGTTTACAAGGCACACCGTAATGGTCCCTGGAGTTAGGGCGTTACAACTTGGTATCAGAGCGAGCCAAGGTTTATGGTTCCTGAAGACAAGCTGGGCATGTACACTCATCACTGAAGATAGCTTAACTCATGGAATGGTAATTATTTCTGTAGTGATGTGCATAGTTGCTTAAATGGAATGTAAATGCTTACCTGCACATTGTATTAGGGAGCATGAGATTCTGATAGAGCTTGGCTCTTGATTGTATGATTATATGCTCCGTGAATATATATATATATATATATGACTGTGATCATATGATTACTTGCTCTTTGAATATATAATTATGATATTTGCATGCTGGGGTTGGAGGCATGGTTTGAGTATTGGAAGAGCATGGATTATGAGTAATGTATGAATGCCATGGGCATGTTTGTAGCACTGCAAGTGGTTTAAGGTTGTGGTGTGGTAAGATTTATCCCGTGGGGGAAAGCTCTTGATATGCTTATTGTGATTAATGGACAAGTTATTGACTGCAAATTTAATCAGCAGGTTTATATTCAAGGCAGGTTATGAGGCCTGGTGATAGTTATACAGGGGCTGTGAGTTACAGCCGGGGTATCAGATCTTCAACTGCACCAATGAATCTTCAGCAGACGCTTACAGATTTGCAATTAAGATTGCAGAGAAAGGAGGAAGAGATCAGATATTTGATGCAACAGCGGAGTCTGTTGAGGAGTACCTCTTCCTTTGCTATGCCAGGGGTGGCATCAGCTTTAGCTCAGCCTAGGGTTGAGAGTAGATGGGAATTCCTCTGTGGAAGATTCCTGATGTTTTATCCTACAGTCTTTGAGGGAGGCCTAGATCCATTCAGATCTGAGCAATGGATGGGCATGATCAGCTCCCTTCTTGATAGTATGGGACTGGTGGGTCTTGATAGGGTGATCTATGCTACATGTGTACTGCGGGATGATGCCCGAACGTGGTGGGAGGTAGTATCCTAGACACGAGACACAGCTGTGATGGACTGGAAAGAATTTAGGCAGCTGTTTAATGAGAGGTATTATTGTGATGTGGCCAAGACTGTTAAGATGAATGAGTTTCTGAATCTTGTTCAGGGTAATGCATCAGTGATCGAGTATGTTACTAAATTTGATGGGTTGGCCAAGTTTGCCTTCGATATGGTAACCACAGATATAGCTCGAAAGGAAAGGTTTACTCAGGGGTTGAACCCTGGAATAGCTCAGGGCATTAGAGTTTCCCCAGTGCAAGAAATCTCTACCTATGCTCAAGTGGTAGTGAAGGCTCTTGCTGTTGAGAGTGCAGGACATCAGATTGGGTAGCAGAGTGCTGGAGAGCATGGAGCTCAGATAGTGGTATCTCCACTTATTAAAGTAAGTAAGAAGAAAAGCTGGAAGCCTTACCCAGAATGTGCTCGGTGCAAGAAGCATCATTTAGGAAAATGTCGAGCAAAGGCATGTTTCGTGTGTGGCATGGTTGGGCATTTCAAGAAGGATTTCCCAAGGATAAGAGAGCTTAAGCAAAAGGGGATAGACAGCTCGACTCCAACTCGAGTGTTTGATCCGAGGTAGTCAGAGTCTGAGATAGAGAATAGTTCCTCAGGAGTGGCAGATCAGTTTTCTAGTTCTGAGATTTGAGTTATGCTAATTGGTTTTGGTGCCATGCTGTTCCTTTTGTCTGTTGCATATAGAGAGGCATAGAGTTGCTATGCAGGTCACATGGTTATGATGTGATGGGAAATGTAATATGGTATTGGTAATTTAAGAGATGAGTTGGGTTTTGGAAAGGACTCATTAGTGAACTTGATAAAGCTGGTTATGACAGGCTTTGGTTTGATCCAGGGTTTGGATTGGGTAAGTAATTAAAGAGCAGTCTTGAATGGTAAGGAAAGTGTAGTAATTTTTGGGCTTGAGAGCGGAAAGTCTTGTGACAATTGGCACTGTGCATGGATTTGGTATGTTTATGATACCAGGAGTGAGAGCTAGAGTTTTGTGCAGGGAGGTGCATGGAACTCTTAGCTAGCGTGGTGGATACCACTTAGGTTGTGCCAGTGAGATCAGGACAGACTGGATTAGTCTGTGGGTTTTTAAATGTGTTTCCAGGTGGTCTGTCAGGCCTTCTTTTTATAAAAAGAGACTAGAATGGTGATTGGATTAGTGCCAGAGATGGGATCAGATGTAAACACTGTTTTGAGTGGCTCAGTGGAGTTATAAGAATTAAAGGGTTAGTTGCTGAGTGAGATGGAATTCTTTAAGGTGGATCTTGGATCTGGTTAGGACCAGTTAGAGATCAGAAAGAAGGAAGTTATATAAAGGATTGTGTTAGTATTGGTTTGGAGCACTGTGAGTGCTGAATATATTTTGAGAATTGATTTAATGCTAAGTGTTTGTGAGTCAGATGAATAGAGCATTCAAAGGTTTATTTGAATGGGATTTGTGATCGTCTTGGACGATGGTATAGTGGTATCTTCTCTACGGAGAATTACCAAGAACGAAGAGTGCCTTGGGGACAGGAGTGTCCATGGATGGTAAAGATATTTCAGGTGCCTTGGGAAAGTGTGCCGGGTCTTTTATAGACCAGGATCAGTTAGTGGATTGTTATGACATCCTAGTAATTGAGAAAAGTGGTTTCCTATGCAACATATTGATTAAAGAATCTGACCAGGGCTGTAACAGAGTTTCTGGTGGGCCAGGTGGCCAGTTTATTGTTTGAGATTATTATCTCAAGAAGGATAAAAAGGAAAGATGGTTAAGTGAGCCACAGATAGGAAAGATTGTATGGAAAGCTTTAGCTGGATTAGCTAAGAGTTGTATAGTGACAGATATGAATTTATTATGGTATAGAGATCGGACTTAGGATCCAATGGACATTGAGATTAACTGAGAGATTCTGGATGAATCTCATGCTATTCTTTTATTTGCTTCATTCAGGCATCGTGGAAAGATAACGGGATATGAAAGCGTTATAGTGATGGCCTGAGATGAAGAGGGATGTATTGAGGCATGTGTAAAGTTCTTAACCTGTTAGCAGGTCAAGACAGAATATCAGGAAACAGCAAGGCCATTACATCCTTTGGGTATTTCATAGTGGGAATAAGAGGGCATCGCGATGAGTTTCGCGGTGGGATTCCCAGGTTGATGGATCAGTATGAATTGGCATTAAGTTATTGTGGATCAGCAGTCCACATGAGTTTATTATATCAGCAAGGATAAGTAAATAGTATAGTTGATCAGTATTCGAGTCTCTTTGTGAGAAGGATAGAGTGCCTTCGTGAAACTCAAGGTCTATCTTATTAGATGAAGACTTTATTGTGACTTCTAAGTTTTGGAAGGGTTAGAAGGTGATGATTAAATAGTTGGAACTCAGTACAGATTATTACTCTCAGACTGGTGGCAAATCAGAGAGAGAGGGTTATCCAATTATTATTGGAGGAACATCTTATAAGATGAGTGAGGTAATATATATATCTAGATCCTGGGGTGGTTCAGGGGATTAATGAGATTACCAGGGAGTGGAGCTTGGATGCTCACTTCTCAGAATAAATGGAAAAGTGTTATTGAACCGAAGAGTAGGAATGTGGAATTCCAGGTAGGAGAATGTATCTTCTCTAAGGTATCACCATGGGAAAAGGGTGAGGATTTAAGGCAAGTTGAGCCCTAGTTCATTTCGGCAGTTGGATCCTGAATAGATCTGGATAAGTTGACTCTGAATCAGCTTAATTTTTGGTGCTGGCAGTTGTATACAGTGAGTTATGTACTTCCATGCAGTGGACATGGGTTAAAGGAATTTATGAATTGAGTTGTGAGGATCTGACGATTAAGGTTAAGTATTACGGTAAGAAATAGCCAGTTCAGATTGTGATAGAAGTATTAAGATCCTATTAAAAAGAATGTACCTTGGGTTAAGGTAAGGCTATAGAGATGGTGAGGTCGAGGAAGCGACCCGGAGAATTGAAAATTTATGTCAAGTGAGTGGAATTCTTGTTCCGAGCTGTTGAGTAAATTTCGAGGATGAAATTTCTGTAAGGAGGGGATAGTTGTAATGCCCCGAATTTCCTAATAAGGGTTAGGACCTTGATTAAGAGGCCGGGAGGGCCATAATTGAATTATGATGTTATTTAATGATCATATGCATGCTCATGTGAATTATATTATAATATGATGGTAAATGCGTGCATATGGGTGTATTTATAATTATAAGGGTATTTTGGTAATTTGGTCGATGTGGGCGTAATTGTGTATTTTGGGTGCATGGATGTGATTAATTAATATAGCCATATTATAAGGTGGATTGGTTCGAGCTATTCGGCATGAGGCGATCATGAGATGTAAGTGTTCGGTCTAGTCATAACGGGTTTAAGTCCGGGGCTCGGGGTGAGTCTTGGGGCCATTTTGATGACTAGAACATTACTGGGAATTAAAGGTTAATGGGATATGATTTGTTGGTATTTGATGATTTTGAGATTAGCGGGAATTGGAGAGCGTTAATTATAATTAACGAGATAGGCGGGAAAGGACGGTTTTGCCCATGGGGTGGCTTTAGGAACCTTAAGTGACCTAGGGGTATTTAGGTCATTTGGATTGGATTTATATGGACTACAAGGCTGTGGAAAACAGAACAAAACAGAGCCTCATCCTCATCTTCTCCTTTCTCTCCCGTACAAGTTTTCCCTTCATTCTTTCCATTGAATTTTGAGAGCCCAAATTGAGGAGTTAAGCTAGGAGATCAAAGGTGGGAGCTTAGGAACTTGATTCAGCCGTTAAAGGGGATTCAAAATCAAGTTTGAGGTAAGTTCCAACCATTAGTTTCATGGTATACTCTGTTTTGGCTTTAAACTTTCAGCTTTTAATTTCTTGGTAAATAGTTGGAATTAATGGAAGTTTAGTTTATGTTTAACTTGGATTTTGATGTGGGTGAGTTGTTGATAATGTTTAGTGGTTGAATTGGGTGTTAGGTTGGTGTTTTGGATTGGTTTGAAGGGCTGGTTTCAAGGGAAAACACAGGGGAAGTCGAGCTGGTGCGTGCTGGGTTTTTGGCTGATTTGCGTAATGAGCCGCGGCATGGCAATGGTGCGCTGCGACCCATGGTGCTTGTCAGGGAAGGCCGCCTATGTTTAAGGGGCACACCGTGATGCAGCTAGGGAGGGCCGCGGCCCTTAGTGGCTTTTTGGCCAGAAATGTGTTTTTAGCTTGGGGATTCAAGCCTTAGGCCTCGGGGTCGAACCTACTACCCGGTTGAGTAGTGTTTGATGTCTCGGAGGCTAGGTTTTGGTTTGGGAACCTTTTGTTATTCATTTTATTGATGGAATCCCATAATTGGTTATGACTAGGTAACCGCTAAAGGACCAAAAAGTTGATCGTTCTCAGGGGTCGTTCTTTAAATCATTCTAGCTCGAATCTGAGGTAAGAAAACTGCACCCTGTGGATATGTGACATGCATGTCTACTCTTGATGCATGTTGGTTGATTATTAAACGTGACATGCATGGATATTATTGGTGCATGTTGGATTGTTAAGTATAATGCATGTAATGCATGAGAAACATGTGATTAGGACATGCTTTGTATACTAAATATGATATTGTTCAGAGCTTGTGCCTCTGGGTTTGTGCATGGTCCTAATTGTGCTAGTACCTGTTAAGTAAGCATGTTGAATACCTTGTTTTTGGATATTGGTCATGTGATATATGTGTTTGGTGGCATGGCTTACTTGTGTATGGCGCTGACTTATTAGTCAGAATCGGCAACGGTGTTAGATCCATCTGTGAAGCTGTGATTTATTAGTCAAGTTCACAAAGGGTTGAGCACTGGTCGTGTCTCACTGACCTGAGGGTCAGAAACGGCATGAGCGTCGAGGACGAAGGGCCGAATGAGCATCAGATCTAATCGATATCAGCATTGAATGGCTCTATGTCATTAATGCTGGACCGACCCTAAAGTCGATGAACTTGCATTGAATGGCTCTATGGCATTAATGCTGGACCGACCCTAAAGTCGAAGAACTTATAAGCGCTTGCCTGGTCTAAGACCAGATGTTCATAGCCAGGGCATATGGCCCCGGTGACTGTTTGTCACATGGCTAGGGGACACTGTCCATAGTTACGACTCTAGAGTTGGGAGGAAGGTTATGTTGGTGACCAATCACCATGCACCTATCCTGCTAGAGCTAGTGAGATGCTCACTTATTTATTTAGCCTGATGATCCTATCATCACATGGCTAAAGGGTGTTGTCCCCAGGTTATGACTCTATGGTCATGAGGAAGGTTATGTTGGTGACCATTCACCATGCACCTATCCTGATCGAACTTATGGAAGGACAACCTACCAGTTAAGCCCTGGTGACCCTATCGTCACATGGCTAAAGGGTGTTGTCCCCACATTTGTGACTCTTGTGTTAGTCACCTATTTGTTTGGACCGTTGGTCCTGAATAATCAATACAATTACTGATGATATTATATCATGTTATATTTTGTTTTCTTGCCGGGCTTCGGCTCACGGGTGCTATGTGGTGCAGGTAAAGGCAAAAGGAAGCTGGACCATCCTTGAGTTGGAGAGCTTAGGTGATGACGTGTACATATGCAGCTGCTCGTCCGCCACGGCCGAGGTTTAAAGTGGAACTAGGGTTAAACCCTGTTTTGCCGCATAGAACGGCCTGTTGTAAATATTTTCTTGTAGTAGACTCTAAAATTATACTTTTTGGGATCCCAGTATATATGTTAAACGTTCTAGTGAAACGTTACATCTTAACCAAAGTTTTTAATCCCTAAACCGCTAATCATACTTAGTTACACGATTTTGGCCAAATGACTCGATTAGCGAGTTTAGCATTGTTTACAAGGCACACCGTAATGGTCCCTGGAGTTAGGGCGTTATAGTTGTTGTAATCTTGAGAGCTTGGAGGGTGTAATCTTTTTTATGATATAGTGGATTTGATTTAGGCATTATTGTCTAGCCTTGGATGTAGGATCAACTACACTGGTTGTATCTGAACCTAGTATTCTTGGTGTTCTTTCTTTTGTATTTTACTTTTGATTATTTTAGGTTTGTTTAATTGTCCATTACTTGTTATTTTTTGTTGCTATTCTTTGTGCACTGTATTGACTGTGTTGGTGCATGTCTTAATCCCCAACAATAGTAGTAGTAGTAGTCTCCAAGAATCAAGAACGAAAAGTCTCTCCATTTTCCTTGTCCCCGTCATGAAGAGAAAAACAAAGAGAGACCTTGAGCTTCTTGAAAAATCGTCGCCCGAACCACTAGCCATAAATTCAAGTAAATGTTTCTGTTTCTCTTGCTCTTCTGTTTCTTAAATTTGCAAAGGATTAAGATTTGATACTGAAATTCCCATAGCCCAATAGATCGGTATTCTGGATTAAAATTTGTTTTGCTCGAGTGATTTTCAAACTCTAACATATTCGTCTGATCAGTAGTATTACATTTCATTTAATTGGATTTGATTTATCAATAATAAAATAAACACTAATAAAAAACATATACTAGTGAGCATATTATAAGCGCATACCAGTAACAAATGCTCAATTGATTTAGCTTTATCAAAGAGCTGATCTTTTCTATTCTCTCATCTATATGTTGAAATATACATAATAGACAATAACTAAATTAAATGTTTGAAGGGAAATCCTAACATAAATTAATCTTGTTAAAAATTAAATGATCAAATGTCAATTTTATTTAACTTGATTAATCTGTCTAATTGTTACATAGGTAAAACTTAACTGCATTATCAGTCATAATACACAAATTTGTCTTATCATGATGGACTTTGATTATAGTGTAGAAATAATCACTTTCCTTTTTTTTTTTGGTGATCAATTATTTGTTATTTAGTGATATAACACACTCAATTAAACATAGTATACACATATAGTTTTGTTGTCATATATCATATTTTCTGTCTATTTACACATATAAGCACATTTGATTCGAGTGTGTAATTTTTCCACATCAATAATAACAGCAACAGCAAGTGGTTTTATTTAGGCTGTCAATTATCTTTTTTTTTTAGAAGAAAGAAAATTTTCATTAAAAAGGCAAATAGCCAAAATCATACATCAACAATGATAATCAAATCTAAGACCAAAGGTTTCCACGGTGAGATCCAACTTTGCTAAGGAATGAGCCAACATTGTTGTCCCTATTGCTAGAAATATTATAAAAATAATATACAGTTTATTTATATATATATAAACTAGATATAATTAAAGTGCAACACATTTACTTAATTTTATTTATAGAATTTATTAATTATTTTTATTAAATTTATATTAATGTCATATAAATTTTAAATAAATATCTTATTTTAATTAAATAATTTATTTATTTTTGTTTAAGTTTATATTTGTTCTAGTTTTTGAATTTAAGGGTAACAACAAGAGATTATATATTATATATTTAATGTAATATTAAATATTATAACGTAGATTTTAAATTTAAGTTTCTTGCTAGTTTTTTTTTTAAAATAATTTGTTGCTAATTTATAGTAGATTATATTATATATTTAATATAATATTATTCTAATAAGTGAGTTTAAGTTTAATTAAATTTTATTTAAGTTATAAAACGTATGATTTTATTATTTTTAAATAATTATCATTGTAAAATATCTAAAAAAATATCATATTTTAATTTGTTTAATTATTTATTATTTTAAAATAATTATCATTGTAAAATATCTCAAAAATATCTTATTTTGATTTGTTTAATTATTTATTATTTTTAAATGATTATCATGGTAGAATATCTCAAAAATATCTTATTTTGATTTTTTTAATTATTTATTTTATTTAAATTTAAGTGTTTACAAATTATCATTAAATATAATAATATTATGTTAAATATAAGAATATCCCGTTAAAGTTAACAATAAAATAATAAAAAACCGTTAAAACTAAAAATTTCCATTATCTACACACTTAATATATAGAAGATATATATATATATATATAATTTTTGTAATATTGTAAATTGTCTATTTTATTCCCTTATTTATATGTTGTAAATTATCTACATCCTTTTAAAATGTAGCTAGGAACTCTTAAAATACTCCTTCGATCAGTTACTTCATTTTACAAAAAATTTACCAGCATCTACTGAAATTCCATTTTTTGTAATTACCAAATTAATTAAACCATGTGAATTAATTAAAGTGCGGAATGGTAATTAATTGTTTACACAGATTGCAGTTCTGTCGGGACAGAATCCAAACTTGTCACGACAGAAACTGAACACAATAAAAAGACAGTGCAAAACAATAACGAACACAACGAATTTTTACAAGGTTCAGAAACCCTTTCGGATAACCTACTCCTTGGGGCCATGCCCGGAGAATAAAACCAATTAATAAAGAATTACAAGTACAAAATATTGACTTAAATAAAACAAGACTCCCTCTTGAGATTTGCCGCAACTTTGTTGTACTTCTCTTCACTAATCTGATTTTGATTGAAACGCTCCACCACTTGAACTCCCTTCAATGGCCAGCGAGTGCTTGCATCCTCCCGACGCAAGGCTTGTAAAAATCTTCTCTCGAAGACTATAAATGTTGTGTTCAAATTACAATGTGTATTCACTCATGAACATGGTATAAACTCACCACTAAATACTAAACACACATATTTCTACAAGATCACATGAATACCTATGATCTTGAATACAAAGAGGAACTCTCACAAATATTACAATAATGCACAAAAGAGTTCACCTTTCTCACTACCTTTAGAGCCCTATTTATAGAGTCCTTTTTTGTGCTCATAAAGACTGAGAAAGAATTCTTCTAATAAAGGCAAGAATAATTGAAGATATTCTTGTTGATGAAGAGTTGCCTTTATTAGAAGATGCTGATCTGACAGATACGATTTTGGTGGGGACAACTAAGACCTGTGTTGGATCAAAAATAAGCTCAAAAAGGAAACAACAATTAATGATATTAAGGATCCAGTTTCCTGTTTATTAATTCTTGAGCTACACGAAAATATATAAACAAATAATCCAGAAATGACTTTGGGTAAGTACTGAATATTTGTAATATAAAACTTCCCTTTATAAACAAATTGGGACAATATAAGCTAAATAAGGAAGCTCATAATTATCCAAAATTCACAAAATGGGAAAGTGGATTTCCGAAAATTATAATTAAGGGAAACAACCAATTTATCTTTTAAGAAAAAGATATTTCTATAAAAATGCCGATTATAGGATTTACAATCTCCCCCTTTGGCAATTTTTTAAACAAAGAATATCTATTTTTAAAAGATCCCTGTAAAACACAAGTAAGTGCTTAAAATCATAAGAGTCACAAAATGACCCCCCTGCAAAAGATAACCAAAGCACAAGATAAAACTGTTAATAAGAAACAGCAAGTCAGTCAACATAATCGATGTACCAAAAATAGAGTTACTCTCTCTCCCCCTCATTGTCTAAGAAAATGTCAAAGAACAAACGAAACGAAACCAAAAGCAAGACACATCAAGTGTTCTTTTACATCTAACAAAAGCAAAATAAAAATAGATCAAAGGGTATTGTGACCATCATGGAGCAGGAGAGCTGGATGCACTGAGAATGGCCAATGAAGCAAGAATTTGGCGCTGAGTCTCCTCCATTAGAGTGAACCGGTCAAAAAGACTTGTAATTCCTGTCTGGACAGAAGCAAGATCAGTCGGGACAGCAGGAGTGTCATTCACAACATTGCCAGAACCAGGACCAGCCAGATTAATTCCTTTGACTTTTCGAGCTGTGGACGGAGCATTATCATCTTTGACAGTATAGGCGTGGGACTAACCAAAGGAGAAGTCAAAGTCTCATGGGACTTCTTCAAAGGACGCTCAGAGTCCAAAAGTTTGTAAATGAATTGTGGAAACATCAAGTGTTGACCCTTGCGTTTGGCACCACTCAAGGACATGATTTGATCAAAAATAACAGCAGCAAGATCAATTGCGACTCCAGTTCCAATTTTGAACAATAGAAAAGCCATGTCTTGAGTGATGGTAGAGGAATGAGTGGTAGGCAGCCAATTAAACATTGCGAATTTGAAAAGAGCACCATAATAATGAGTGAGGTCCATGACTCGAAGAGAGGTGCTTGGTTCCCACACCATAACTTGACCAACCAATTCAGACACAACTTGATCATTTGCAAACTCAATAGAATCATCAATCTCAACAGGAACAAGATTGAGGGCTTTAGCAATTTCAGAAGGACCAAACTTATACCAATGTCCCCTAACATACACCTTATGAAACATAAAAGAAGATTGGTCTAATAACTTATCATTCAAATTTGCATAAAATTCTTTAACAACCCGAGGCACAAACCCATCAAACCCAGACAAGGAACGCAACCAACCCCTTTCCTCTAAGGTAAGTAAGACCCCAAAAACATGATGAGGAGCAAAAAGGAAATTACGCTCGCTAATAAAGTGACGATGCTCATAAAATTGCATGTTGTTTTCATTATCATTAAAACAGAAAGTAAGAGAATGGGCTTTGAAAGAACCTGAGGTACGGACATGAGCACCTTTTTGTTTAGCGAGTTTGGAAGACAATTCGGGAAATGCCAATGGTGTGGTGCCTTTTGGGTCAGATGAAACAGGAGAGGCTTCGGATGGGTCTTCTTCATATTTAGTCTCCTTCGCCAAATCATCAAGAGGAACATTAGGATTTGGCTCAGTCAAGGAAGGGTCCAGCTCAGGTTGAGAGTCTTCCGTTTCATGAGAAATATCCTCTGATGAGGTGCAAGGAGGTGGGTTGATTTTTGCCTTTAATTTAAATCGGGATAGAGGAGATAAATCAGAGATGGAGTTGGTACCTTTTGTTTGAGCCACTTTGGCCTTCTTCCCTTTCTTTGTTCCAACAACTTTGGTCTTGCGTTTGCCCTTTGCCTTGGGGGTCAACACATCAGGAGATAGTGATGATTCAGAGTCATGATCTGATGGATCAGACACAGCTTCAGTGGAAATTGATTTGGAATGACTTGTTGCCAAGGTCGGTTTGGCTTTTACTTGACCTTCGGGAGAGGCGAGTGAAACCGCCGAAGCTAGGATTGGCTCAGCATCCAAGTTGGGGAACGTAACTCCTTGACTAGAAGCTCCAAGAATAGAAGATCCTATAGGACCCGAAAGAGCAAGAACCTTCTTTCTTGCTGTGGTAGGAGAGACAGCAGGGATTGATGCTGGGATTGGAGGAGTGGCAGTGGGAACTGACTCAGGAATTGTCTCCTGCTGAGACTTCACGGACTTGGAAGATGAACCTTGGCCTCGAATCTTCATGGCTGCTAAGAGTGAAACAAGTGAACCACACAAAGAAAGAAACCCTAAACACTTTGGTTATACGCGAGAGATTCAACAAGAAAACATTGATTATAAAACAACCAAAGTGAATCCGAATATATAAAGTATTCGGTGCACAAATGAGGCAAGTTCAAAAATGGGTAACCAAAAATGGGTAACCAGATTTTAAGTGATAAATGCCAAAATATCTCATTTTTAAAACAAATTCTTTCACACCTCAAAATTGGAAACTTTTTGAATATTTTAGAATATATTGAGATAAAACAAATAAATTGCATCAATTAATTTTTCAAACCTTTTTTCTTTTTCTTTTTTAAGTACACGGTACAAAACATATTTTATTTTACAATTTTTTTTATTACAAAATTGCCGAAAATAGAGTGTAAATTGTCATACCATATGTGTCAATGTAAATGCCAAGTCCTGTTCAAAAGAAACAAGATAACCATATTTTTCACAAATTAGAGAAATGAGTCCTAATTCAAATACTAAGAGACCATAATTAGAAAAATATACCAATCACAAAACATATTTGAATCAATTCATTATATGTATGAGTCTTACAGCCATCTTACACAGTCTAGTCAATAGACATGCGTGTGTGCATGTGTAATCAATTTGGCGTTTCTTTTTTGCCTTTTAAAGCTAGGGTCATTGCCCATATTTGGCGATTTTAGCCTTTTTCAAATTGTAACCATAATGGAGGCTATAACTCTTATACCGATGGTAACCCTTTACACTGGTAGAGTATCCTCCAATATAATTGCTAATTACCTGGTACCAACTTACTCAGTGTCAGCTTTCACACATCAGTATAGGTAGCTCTTTTCCAAAATGGAGCCTGAAAAAGAAACTGGATTAAGGAATACTCAAACAAACATAATGATTTGATTAAATATAAATTGGATGGTCTATAATTTTTCAAATATGGTTTTTTTATTCCAATAGAGTATAGGACTTATAACAATCATTTTCTAAAATACAAAAAAAATATGCTCATCAAATTTCTTCCAAACATGACAAGAGATTTATGCAAACACATATGCAAGGCAAGATAATCAATTTATTGACAATTTCAAATAAAAAAAACCCCCAAGGACTTCCTGAGGGAATCAAATCTGACCGTGTCTAAAGCTTTAGTAAAAATATCTGCAATTTGTTTGTTAGTCTCAACATATTCTAAAATCAATGTTTTGTTTTCAACAAGTTCCCTAATAAAATGATGACAAATGTCAATATGTTTGGTGTGAGAGTGCTAAACAGGATTTTTGGAGATATTAATAGCACTTGTATTATCACAAAAAATGGTTAAAGTTTTAATATCAAACCCATAGTCTGCCAACATTTGTTTCATCCACAAAAGTTGAGTACAACAGCTTCCAGCAACAATGTACTCAGCTTTGGCTGTTGACAAGGAGATGGAGTTTTGTTTTTTACTATGCCAGGAGACCAAATTGTTTCCTAAGTAAAAACAACCACCACTTGTACTTTTGCGATCATCAGTGTTTCCTGCCCAATCTGCATCACTATAACACACAAGGTTAGAATTTATTTCTTTGGAGTACCAAATGCCTAAATCAAGAGTATTATTGATGTAACGAATAATTCTTTTTACAGCTGTCACATGAGACTACATGGGGTTCCCTTGGAAACGAGCGCACACTCCAACACTGTAACTGATGTCAGGGCGACTTGCAGTTAAGTAAAGGAGACTCCCAATCATACTCTTGTAAAGAGTTGGATCAACTTTCTTCCCATTTTCATCTTTAGATAATTTGACCGTAGTACCCATTGGAGTTTTAGCCGGTTTAGATGCATCGAGTCCAAATCTTTTCACTAGACTTCTTGCATACTTGCTTTGTGAAATGAAAATTCCTTCATCTGACTGCTTCACTTGAAGTCCTAGGAAGAAATTGAGCTCTCCTACCATGCTCATCTCAAACTCTTCCTGCATTTATTTCACAAATTCCTACACTAAAGAAACATTAGTAGAACCAAACACTATATCATCAACATAGATTTGTGCTATCATAATATTTTCATCAAATTTTTTGATAAAAAGTGTTTTGTCTACTCCCCCTCTCTTGTACCCCTTTGAGACCAAAAAATGAGTTAGTCTCTCATACCAAGTCCATGGGGCTTGTTTCAGCCCATACAAAGTTTTTTGCAATTTAAAAACATGATTAGGATTGTAAGGATCCTCAAACCCTTTAGGTTGTTCCACATAAGTTTCTTCATTCAAAAATCCATTTAAAAATGCGGATTTTACATCCATTTGGAACAATTTATATCCAAGAACACATGAAATGGCTAGTAATAATCTTATGGATTCAAGTCTTGCAACAGGGGCAAAAGTCTCATCAAAATCAATTCCTTCAACTTGAGTGTACCCCTGTGCAACTAGTCTAGCTTTATTTCTTATTATGGTCCCAAATTCATCAGTTTAATTTTTAAATATCCACTTTGTACCTATAACATTAGTATGACTCGGTCTAGGGACAAGAATCCATACCTCATTCCTTGTGAATTGATCTAGCTCTTCTTGCATAGCATTGATCCATGATTCATCATTTAAGGCTTCCTTCACAATTTTTGGTTCCAAAGTAGAAGTAAAACAAACAAATTGAACCAAATTTACATACCTTTTTCAAGTGACCATACTCTCTTCAAGATTTCCCAAAATAAGGTCAGAAGGGTGATTCTTTTTTACTCTAGTTGATGGTTCTCTTTGAACAGAGTCAGAGGAAATAACTGGATTTTCCTTCTCTGTTTGCCCAGTTGTTGTTTTGACAGAATCATCGTTTGATACGTCAGCAGTGGTTGTTGTCCCCTTCGAAGGCTGTGCTGTCAAATCTGCCATTTCTTTATGATGTTGAACATCAATGAGCCTGTCAATTTCCTCCTCATGGGAGTACTTAGAAAAATCTTTTAAATCATCTACAACCACATTAGCTGATTCCATAATAGTTTGGGTTCTCATGTTATAAACACGATAAGCCCTACTACTGGTGGAATAACCAAGAAAAAGTCCCATATCGCTTTTGGCATCAAATTTTCCCAGATTCTCACGATCTCTAAGAATATAACACAGACACCCAAAAACATGAAAGTAATTGACATTGGGTTTTCTACCTTTCCAGATTTCATAAGGAGTTTTATTTGTACCTGGACGCAGAAAAACACGATTAATTGTGTAACAAGTTGTATTAATTGCTTCTGCCCACAATTTCTTTGTGCGTTTTTTGCTATTAAGCATAACTCTAGCCATTTCCTGCAAGGTACGATTTCTCTGTTCCACTAACCCATTTTGTTCAGGAGTTTTGGGAGCAGAAAATTCATGCAAAATTCCAAAAGATTTACAATATTCATCATAAACAAAATTTTCAAACTCCTTACCATGATCACTCTGTATTCGAACAATCTTTCCAATGTTACAATGTTTTTCAACTCTCAATCTTGTAGATAGAGTTTGAAAAGCTTCAAAAGTATCTAATTTTTCTCTTAAGAAATTTACCCAAGTAAATCTAGAAAAATCATCCACACATACAAAAATGTATCTCTTACCATTAATACTTTCAACTTGTATAGGACCCATGAGATCCATATGTAATAATTCTAACACATTTGAAGTATTAATATCAGATAATGCTTTATGGGAAATTTTCAACTGTTTTCCCAATTGACATGATTCACACTTACTAAGCGATTCTTTACCCAGCTTGGGTATACCACGGATGAGACCTGCATTAGCAATCTTTTTCAAGTTCTTGAAATTTATTTGTCCAAGTTTTTCATGCCACAAGTCAGTAATATTAAAACTTGATGAAGATGCATGACGTGTTAATTTTTGTGTGAGAGTGTAACAATTATCCAAAGAATGAGAACCTTTGAGAACAATATCACCATTTTGATTTAAAACATTACACTCATCATGCGAAAAATTAACAAAAAAACCTTGGTCACAAATTTGACTTATGCTAATTAAGTTGGCTTTCAGCCCATCAACAAGAAGCACATTTTTCAGTTTTGGTAACCATTCAATGTTTAGAGTACCTTTACTTAAAATATTTCCTGTCATTCCATCCCCAAATGTTACAACTCCACACTTCAAGGGTTTGAAGTTGGTAAGTATGTTGGCATTACCTGTCATATGTCTTGAACAACCGCTATCAAAGTACCATGAACTAGATGCATGGATTTTATGACAGGTAAAGGTAGCCAAGCAAACAGAGTTAACTTTCTTGAACCATATTGTTTTTTATTTTGAATTTCTTTTGGTCAAGAATTGATTCATACTACCAAAGTGTTTAACATAATTCTTTTTGAACAAGTTTAACAGAGAAAAACACTTAGGTCTTATGTGTCCTTTCATCCCACAAAAATGACAAACTGGTACAAATTGTTCAATGTTTCTTTTTGAATTTTTTTTTTTAGTTGTAGATCTATTGCAACAGATGACAACTTTGTGCTCTTAGCAGAGTGACTTGTTCCTGCAAAACGGTTAGTTGGCACAACAGACGAATAATTCATAGATTCTACAAAAATCGTTTTTCTTGAGGATTCAGATCCATTAGATCCTAATCCACTGTAATCACCAGCCTTTTTTCCTACAGAAAGAATATCATCCAATATTCCAGATCTAGGATTAAAAATTTTGACACCTTTTTGCAAAAAATAAATTTCTTTATTCAAAGAATTAATTTCATCATTTTTGGAAGCAATAATCATCTCAAGTTTTTCAATTTTTTCAACAAAATTTTTATTATTGCTAGCCATTAGACGATTCTCAGAACAGACTTTCAGCCATTGATCATACATTATTTTATAAGACTCTTTCAATGACTCCTCATCTAAGTCAGAATCATCAGAATCACTGTCAGAATTCTCATTATTCTGAACAGAATTATTAAGGCATAACACATCCTTGTAATTAACTGAAGAGAAAAACATACCTTTGTGAACAGAGGTTAAGGCAACACTATTTTCCTCCTCATCACTCTGTTCAGAGTCTTGATCACTCCACGTGGCTATCATGACTTTCTTTTTCTTTAAGGTATTTGCACACTCAGATTGAATGTGTCCAAATCATTCACATTCCCTACACTGAATACCCTTTTTATTAATTTCAAAGGGTTAGAAAAATTACCTTTTGGATTTTTGGATATGGCCTTTTTGTTTCCCAATTTCTTTATGTATTTTTTAAATTTTTTTGTCAATAGAGCCATCTTATCATCTTCATCATCCGAACTTTCCTTCTTTTTTTTAGAAGATTTCAAGGCAATAGATTTTTCCATGATTTCCTCTGTCTTACCTTTTTGTCTAATTTGTTGGTTTAGTTCAAAAGTTCGAAGGGAACCCATTAATTCTTCTACTTTTATTTTGTCCAGATCTTTTGCTTCTTCAATTGCTGTTAGCTTTGTCTGAAACCTATCAGGGAGAACTCTAACAATTTTTTGAACCAAAACATTCTCTTCAAGTTTTTCACGAAGAGCAAAATATTCGTTAGCAATATCTGACAATTTCTCATAAAATTCAGTGAGGGTTTCATTTTCATTCATTTTCAAATTTTGTTGCGAGCATAACAAGCCTAGAACGCTTGACATCAGCAGTTCCTTCAAATTGAGTTTGAAGGATTTTCCAAGCATCTTTGGCCGAAACACATGAAGAAATCAATTTATTGTAACCTTCACCAACACCATTAAAAATAGCATGTAATGCTTTATTATTGTAACTCGACAGTCTATCTTCAGCATCATTCCAGTCAAGTTCAGATTTTACCTTAGTTACATCATCGCTTTCTGCTAGTGGAATCCAACCACTTAAAACAGCTCTCCAAGTCTTTTCATCTTGAGATTTGATGAAGGCTCTCATTCTAACTTTCCAATATGGATAGTTTGAATTGTTGAGTAAAGGGGGGCGAGTTATGGAGCCTCCTTCTGTTGAAAAAGACATTGCAAGAACAAGAACAACAAACAGAATAAACCAAGATCACACTCAGAAATGAGTGACCCGCTCTGATACCAATTGAAATTCCATTTTTAGTAATTACCAAATTAATTAAACCATGTGAATTAATTAAAGTGTGGAATGGTAATTAACTGTTTACACAGATTGCAGTTCTGTCGGGACAGAATCCAAACTTGTCACGACAGAAACTGAACACAATAAAAAGACAGTGCAAAACAATAAAGAACACAACAAATTTTTACAAGGTTCAAAAACCCTTTCAGATAACCTACTCCTTGGGGCCACGCCCAGAGAATAAAACCAATTAATAAAGAATCACAAGTACAAAATATTGACTTAAACAAAACAAGACTCCCTCTTGAGATTTGCCGCAACTTTGTTGTACTTCTCTTCACTAATCTGATTTTGATTGAAATGCTCCATCACTTGAACTCCCTTCAATGGCCAGTGAGTGCTTGCATCCTCCCGACGCAAGGCTTGTAAAAATCTTCTCCCGAAGACTATAAATGTTGTGTTCAAATTACAATGTGTATTCACTCATGAACATGGTATAAACTCACCACTAAAAACTAAACACACATATTTCTACAAGATCACGTGAATACCTATGATCATGAATACAAAGAGGAACTCTCACAAATATTACAATAATGTACAAAAGAGTTCACCTTTTTCACTGCCTTTAGAGCCATATTTATAGAGTCCTTTTTTGTGCTCATAAAGGCTGAGAAAGAATTCTTCTAATAAAGGCAAGAATAATTGAAGATATTCTTGTTGATGAAGAGTTGCATTTTTTAGAAGATGCTGATCCGACAGATACGATTTTGGTGGAGACAGCTTAGACCTGTGTCGGATAAAAAACAAGCTCAAAAAGGAAACAACAATTAATGATATTAAGGATCCAATTTCCTGTTTATTAATTCTTGAGCTGCACGAAAATATATAAACAAATAATCCAGAAATGACTTTGGGTAAGTACTGAATATTTGTAATATAAAACTTCCCTTTATAAACAAATTGGTACAATATAAGCTAAATAAGGAAGCTCATAATTATCCAAAATTCACAAAATGGGAAAGTGGATTTTCGAAAATTATAATAAAGGGAAACAACCAATTTATCTTTTAAGAAAAAGATATTTCTATAAAAATGCCGATTATAGGATTTACATCTACCTTAACCACTCTACATTTATATAACAATATTCATGCTTCATATAATATTTTATTGATTTCCCACTTTTCTTTTGTATTAATATACTAGATATAAGCAACGTGAGCACGTTTGTTTAGTTTTATTTATATAATTTATTAAATTTTTATCATTGTCATATAAATATTTCAAATAAATAAAAAATATTATATATATATAAAAATAGCATAAACATATTAATTGAAAAATTAAATCAAAACATTGTTGATGATATTTTTTAAATATATATATATATATTATGATAACCATTTAAACATAAATGATAATTTTTTAAATAAAAATTAAGATTATGTATTATATATTATTATTATAATAATATTTTATAATATTTGAATTCATATTAATATAATTAGTAAAAAAAATAGGATTATATATAATTATCATCATAATATTTTATAACATTTAAATTTATGTTAATATATTTATTAAATATCTAGTCTTGTGTTATATATTATTAAAATAATTATATTTTATAACATTTGAATTTGAATTTATATCAGGGCCAGCCCAAGCAAATCCGGGGCCGTAGGCGAATACAAAAAATGAGGCCTTTTCCTTTGTTTTCGTTTCAAATTTCAATATTAATATAATTTGATGCATATTTTATGTTGGATATTTTTCTTTTCTAACTCTAAACTATTACCTGTGGATGCTCAAAATTCAACACCGGTAAAGAACCCACCTCTCACGCCTCAGGTCCCTGGAAGGTCCAAAACAACCATGTTTGAAGTCCATTTGGAACCTCAAATTAGTGCTCAAATCGACCCTGCTCCAAATGACCAATTCGCCTCGGACCCCCATGGACATCCCAGACGTCTCACGAGACCATTGTCTCGCCACACCTTGGCGCACCTGGCAAGGGCCTCGCCTTGCCTTGGTGCATCCGTCATCCGTGAGGCCATCACGTGAGGCACTCCAAGGGCCTCGCCTTGGTGCGTCTGCCATCCGTGAGCCCATCACGCGAGGCCATCACGCGAGACGGTCTAAGGGCCTCGCCTCGGCGCATCCGTCATCTGCAAGGCCATCACGCGAGGCGGTCCAAGGGCCTCACCTTGCCTTGGCAGCTATCACGTGAGGCGCTGCAAGAGCCTCACCTCACCTTGGCACGTCCTCCATCCGCGAGCCCATCACGCTCGGCGGTCTAAGGGCCTCGCCTCGGCGCATCCGTGATCTGTGAGGCCATCACATGAGGCGGTCTAAGGGCCTCGCCTTGCCTTGGCGGCTATCTCGCGAGGCGCTCCAAGAGCCTCGCCTTGCCTTGGTACGTCCGCCATCCGTGAGCCCATCACGCGAGGTGGTCCAAGGGCCTCGCCTCGCCTTGGCGTGTCCGCCATCCGCAAGGCCATCACGGAAGGTGGTCTAAGGGCCTCGCCTTGCCTTGGCGTGTTCGTCATATGCGAGGCCCTTCCCGCGAGGCCATCTCGCGAGGCAATCCCCAGGGCCTCGCTTCGCCTCAACCCGCCCACCATTTGCAGGGCCTCGCCATGGTTGCGTCCGTGCTCCAGCATCCGCGAGGCCACTCTCACGGGGCCGTCTGCAGTGCACGCCTCGGCTACGCCCACACACCTTCATCCCCTATGATATAAGCTTAGGCCCCATTAATGAGGCCCTTCTTTACTCTCTAAGGAAGGTGTCACCAGCGGGGTATGACACCCCCCTGCTTAGCATACTCAAAGCTGCAAGTACACTTATATTTTGCAAAATGAAAAGGGGTTGGAGAAAGGGCATATCTTGGATACACGAGAGAGACCTCCAAATACAAAGCACGTGTATGGGAACGGATTGTACGACCAGGAGGAGTGCAGGGGCGTGATTCTAGGGGCCATACTAGACAGGTATTGGTGGTACAAGTTAGTACCAATGGAAAAAGCACTACTTGTACGTCGTCGACCATGTGTCAGAGTCGACACCACCACCTGCCCCAATATGCCTGGCACCACTCCTCTGACATTCGTACGAATCAAGTAGTGGAGACATTCCCATGGTACCTGGCCATGTGCTGGAACCAACACCACTACCCCTGAGACCACTCTCTCCTGACAGTGTACTTGTGTACCACCTGGTCCCCTGGACCACAATGTATCCAGAGCCATTAGAGCCCATTATAAAATGAACCCCACTTCCACATGGAGAGGGCGTTGGAAAAATTACTATAGCATTACACCATAAGAAATACAAATTCAGTTCACCATTTTTCTTCTGCAAGTGTTCTTTTAGTTTCCAATTAGATCTTTAAAGTTTTTCTTTTGATAATCTCTACGTTTTTGCTTTTCTAACTTAACTTGGTTGACGAGTTCTCACCGTCAACATTAACTATAAAACATAGATGGAATTACAAAGATATGTCCTTTTTCGGCCAATTATTTTTTTATGAATAGTAAATTTTGGCATTTGATACAAAATAATCTAACACTGATAATGAGAATTTTAAAACAGAGATAAACAATCTATTATGATTTAATCATCTTGTTTGTCATTTTTTTGTGTTTTATTTCCTTTTTTGTTTTGTCTTTCTCTTATTATTATTTTTAGGCTATTTAAGATTTTTACCCCCGAACTATTACATGTGCATTATCGTGCCCCCCGATTTTTTTAGGCCGTTAAAAAATCCCCCCGATCTATTCACAGTCATGTAAATTAGGACTTCCATCCAATTCCGTTCATTTTTTGTAACAGGAGGATGATGTTCAAGATTAAAAACTTTGTTTGGGGCATGTGTAATGTTAACTAATCATGTAAACTTTGTTATAAGAGTGAAAATAAATAAATAAATAAATATATATATATAAATTTATATGTAGAGAGGGATTGTTAATTAATTATTTAATTCTTTTTGTACACTTTAGAGTCCTACATGTCATCCCAAATTATGTAAAAAACAGGCCACATCATCCCCTCGTTGCAAAAAATGAACGGAATTGGACGGAAGTCCTAATTTACATGACTGTGAATAGATCGGGGGGATTTTTTAACTGCCTGAAAAATTCGGGGAGCACGATATGCATATGTAATAGTTCGGGGGGTAAAAAACCTAAATAGCCTTATTTTTATTATACTTTCCACACATTTATACGTAGTTTTACACTAGTTATTTATTAGTATACATTAATCTTATATAAAATGTAATATATACATATATAGAATGATATATAGAAGATGAGGCTTTAGGTAACTGCCTCACCTGCCTTAAGGTGAGGCCGTCACTGATTTATATTAATACAATTATTATATATGCAGTCTTATATTAAATATTATAATAATGATAATTTATAATATTTAAATTTATATTAATATAATTCATAAATATCTATTTTTAAGTTGGTTTTAAAGGTATATTTTGTTAAATATTTAGAATATTTCGTTAAAGTTAACATAATAAATCGTTAAAACTAAGAATTTCTGTTATCTACACACTTATTATTATACTAGGTAGAACCAACATGGAACACACGTTTGCTTAGTTTTAAAGTTATAAACATTGTCTATAATTTTTATAAAAATTGGTTTTTTTTTAAATATATATAACATAATGAATTATACTTCTATAGTATATATAAATATTTATATCAATAATCTCTACATATATGACATCTAAACAAAATATTGACATAGATATTGTTGGGCCCAAAATGCTCGGCCCAAAAACCTTTTCCGTTTTATGTAAATTAAAACGGGTCGTTTTGGCCCTGCAGAAGCTCCGAAGTCAGAAGCCGTGGGTCAGAGGCGATCTACGCCTCTGACCTCTGTATATTTAATTGAACCAAATACATTTTGGAGGGAAATTTAGTTATTTCTCCTCACCAATCAGGGAGTTGGCTTAACCAACTAACCACCTCACATTTTTGTTCTATAAATACTAAGCTCTTATTCAGAAAAAGCTATCAAAAATCTGACTTAGGCATTTGAGTGTCTTTCTTGTAGGTACCCCCGGAAGTTCAATGATCGACAAAGCTATCTTCATCATCGAAGAAGGACCAGAGAATTAGAATTCGTCGGCAAATACCTCCAGATATAGAAAGGCAAAATTGTTGCATCAACAAATTGACGTCGTCTGTGGGAATAATTCCCTCTTTAACAACATCATCAAATCAAGAAATATTTCCTTACAATCAAGATTCACTCGGACACAAAAGCCATGCCACCGAAAAACAACGGAGCACCAAGTATTGTCGCCCAGGTTGCCCCCACAAACGGATGTAGGCGACCAAATCGACAGGATGTGTCGACTGCTGGAAGCTAGCCAGCAGAGATCCGACGAAGCCATTAGAACATTGACTAAAGCTCAGGCCAGACTCGAAGCTGAGATTGCCGAATTACGAAAAACAAGTGAAGCCACATGCAGGGCCCAAGACAAAGAGAATCCCAACCTTGATAGGACTGGAGCTCCGATCGCCTAGATCGACTCCCCTAAGAGAAACACCTACCATATCAGAGAAGGGTCCCAAGGTCCTCTACCATCCTCTTCAACTCGTCTCCATCAAGAGACTGAGGAATAGCATGCAGTTCACTACAAAGCACCTACGCAAGCCGGTGCGGAGCCCACGAGCACAACCCAACCAGTCGTAGAGAAGGGGCCCCAACAGACCCAAGCACGAGCCACGCATGATGCACCAACTGAGGAACGCGCCCCCTCTATTCGATTCTTGGACAGCTAGAAATAAGAGATGCTGCGAGGGGTGATGCAGAAGTTCTCGGATGGAAGGTCTACCTACGCTACTGATCACATGGATTTGGTTTCAAGGAGCACCGAGAAATCACCCTTCACAGATTGGATACAGAACGAGCCCAAACCACAGGACTTCGTAATTCCTCCACTGCCTGTATTTAACGGAAAAGGAGATCCGCTTAATCACCTATTCCAATTCCAGCATAAGATGCCCTTGGAAGCCAGCAATGAAGCCATATAATGCAAAGTTTTATGCACAACTTTTTCTGGACCAGGCCTGTTATGGTTCAGGCAGTTGAAACCCGATTCTGTCAATAGTTTCGATGATCTTCACAGAGCCTTTCTCCAATAGTATAATGCTAATCGCGAAGCACCAAGAATGATGGCAGATCTCTACTGAATCGAGCAAGGCAAAAATGAACACCCAAAATCGTACCTACAACGTTTCTTCGACCTCGTACATCAGATCCACGATGTTGAGCTAGTCACCGCAGCTAACCTCTTCGTCAAAAGCCTACAAGTGGGGTCCCTCTTACATGAAAACCTCACCATGACACCACCGTATGACATGGTAGAAATCCAGATCCGCGCTGAAGGCGTCTTTAGGGTTCTGGAATTTTGGGAACGTACGCAAAAGAAGTCCACCCTTATCTCTACGCCACCAGAAAATAATCCTCCTCCCCCATCCGCAAGGGACGACAAAAGGAAAAGACAGGAAACAGATCACATGAAAGGAGGGAAAAGACCAAAATCAAATCAAGATCCACCATGATACCCCTCTTTCGAATATACCATTCCTCAGGAGGTCATCTACAAGGAAAACAAAGACAGACCCATCTGGCGTGAACCATACAAAATCACCACTCCCCCTGAAAGAAAAGATAAAACAGGTTCTGCATCTACAAGAAAAGATAAAGACAGACCCATCTGGTGTGAACCATACAAAATCACCACTCCCTCTGAAAGAAAAGATAAAACAGATTCTGCCTCTTTCACAAGGATAATGGCCACACAATCTCCGAGGGCCACAATCTCCACAATCAGATCCAAGCCCTCATGAGAAGCAGACGATTAACTCAGTACATTAAAAGATCAAGTAGACTCGGTGTCTCACAACCCAACGACACTTCTGCCCCGACACTGCCCGTGGCAGACCCCCTAAATATGGCCTCCACGAGCTCACAAGAGCCTCTCAAACAAATCCCCATGATACAAGGGATTGTGGAGCTCACAATGGAGCAAGAGCAGGCATCAAAAATCATAAAAGAATGGAGTAAAGGGTGAAGCGATACAGATCATTAGGCCACACAGTCAACCTTGTCACCTCAGAAGACAGATGCTATCCAGCCTCTGCAATTACCTTTAGAGAAGATGACTTGTGGGGCATGTACCTACCCCACGACGATCCTTTAGTCATCTCATTGCATGTCAACCATTGCCAGCTGGGGAGAGTTTTAGTCGACGGGGGCAGTGGTGTTGACGTCCTCTTCTGAGAAGCCTTTCAGAAGATGGGGCTCGAAGAAAGTCGGATCAGACCATCTATTGTACCAATCCTGGGGTTCAACAACCAAAGGGTGTATCTGAAGGGCGCTATTAGGTTAAATGTAGTCGCGACAGAGCGCATTCTCCCAGTAGACTTCCTCGTAGTGGATTTCGTCACAAGCTACAACGCCATCATGGGGAGGAACTGGATTTACAGGATGCAAGGAGTGGTTTTCACTTTACACCAAGTTATGCAGTGCCAATCACCTAACGGACGTTACACAATCGACATAATTAAAAGGGTGTCAGAAGCAAGCAAAGAAATGCTTCCTTACCCTGAAAGAGATAACTGATTCTGGCACCCCCCCTCCTGACGACAACCCCTCCAAATAGCAATCACAGGATAGCTTACCTGCGTGGCTCAAGGGCTTAGATGTAGAGGTGGATCGCGAAAATCCCCAAACCACCCTTGATGATCTGGAAGAAATTTTTATAGATGATGATGACCTGTCCAAAATTCTGCTGGTAAGTGCCAAGCTTTCTGAGGGAGAAAAGCAGACCCTAGTACAGCTCCTGAAAGCCAGAGTTGGGACTTTCGCTTGGTCTCCACATGATATACCAGGAATAGATCCTTCTGTCATGAGTCATAGCCTCAACATACCAAATAGCTTCCCGCCCGTCAAATAGAGGCAGAGGAGGTTTGGTCCCGAAGTCAATCAGGCCATACAAGAAGAAGTGCAGCGGCTTCTGAGCATAGGAGTCATCAAAGAATGCCTGTATCCCAGTTAGCTAGCCAACCCTGTAGTGGTCCCAAAGAAAAACAGAAAAAATGAGTGTCCATAGACTACACCAACTTGAACAAAGCATGTCCAAAAGTTAGCTACCCTCTCCCGAAAATTGATCAAATGATAGATGCCACGGCAGGGTTCGAAAGAATGAGCTTCCTTGATGCCTACTCCGAATAAAATCAGATCCCAATGAAGGCAGAAGACCAAATCCACACAGCCTTCATAACAGAATGCGACTTATACTGTTACAAATTTATGCCCTTCGGACTAAAAAATGCAGGAAAAACATACCAGAGGCTGATGCACAAACTATTTTCCTCATTGCTTGGGAGGAACATGGAAGTATATATCGATGACATGGTCATCAAATCTCGACAAGGTGTTTCACATGTGGATGATCTAACCGAATGCTTTGACATCCTCGACGCTTATAAAATGAAATTGAATCCAACCAAGTGTGCTTTTGGGGTGTCCTCTGGCCAGTTCTTAGGGTATGTGGTTAGCCAGAGAGGCATCGAGGCCAATCCAACCCAGATTGCATCGCTCGTAGAGGTCAAGGAAACCAGAACCATCCGAGACATCCAAGCTCTGACAGGAAAAATAGTAGCACTAAGCATATTTATATCTTGCATGTCCGATCATTGCCAGCCTTTTCTCCAATGCATAAGGAAATCTACCAACACCACCTGGGGGGCCGAACAAAATAAAGCATTTGAGTAATTGAAAGCCTATCTGGGAACTCCTCCCATATTATGTCCCCAACGAAGATCTCTTCCTATACCTGTCTGTTTCACACTTCGCCGTAAGTTATGTGTTCTTTCAAGAAGAGGAAGGCCGACAGAAGCCAGTGTTCTACTGCAGTAAGATGCTACTAGACGCTGAAACATGCTACAACATGATGGAAAAATTGGTCCTCGCGCAAATTACAGCAAAGAAGAAGCTGCGACAGTAATTCGAAGGCCATACCATCATTGTATACATGGATTACCCACTGAAGCAGGTCTTAAACAAACCCGATCTCTCTGGTAGATTATCCAAATGGGCAATTGAACTCGGGACATATGATATATGGTTGTTGCCGCGAAAAGCAAATAAAGG
Source organism: Humulus lupulus (assembly GCF_963169125.1). Lineage (NCBI taxonomy): Eukaryota > Viridiplantae > Streptophyta > Magnoliopsida > Rosales > Cannabaceae > Humulus > Humulus lupulus. The sequence continues at coordinate 24,715,799 of NC_084795.1, forward strand.
CCAAGTCCTAGCTGATTTCCTAGTTGAGATACAATCCTTTACCCCAGAGACCTTACCTGAACTGCTGGAATCAGAAGTTGACGATGCACACAGACGGAGCCTCCAATTCTCAAGGAGCTAGAGTCGGCGTCGTATTAAAGGCACTCTCTGGATTGAAAATTGAGGAAGCCATACGATTGGAACAATTTGCCACAAATAACGAAGCCGAGTACGAGGCTCTAATTTACGATCTAGAATTAGCGCAAGACATGGGCATCAGACGGTTGAGGATTAAAGGAGACTCAAAATTAATGACAGAGCAAGTGGTCGGCAATTTCGACACCAAGGCACCACACCTGACCAGCCTATTGGAAAAAGTATCGGAATTGAAGTCACAATTCCATCAGTTTGAACTCGTACAAGTACCGAGGGAACAAAATCAGAAGGTCGATGCCCTCGCCAAACTAGCCTCTACGGGAGAATGTTCTCGGCACTCTGTTATTTCCACAAACCATTCACCAGGAGCTTTGCAAGTTTTCTCAATCTCATTAGAACCAGAGTACTGGATGGATCCAATCATCCACTACTTGACCAAGTCTGAATTGTCAGCCAACGCAAAAGACGCGAAGCTTCTATGCCTTTGAGCTCAATGCTACTCTGTCATCCATGGAACGCTGTACTGCAGATCCTTTGACAGCCCCTATCTTTGATGCTTACATCCCTCAGAAGCTTAAAAACTACTAGAGGAGATCCACGAAGGGGCATGTGGGAACCACATAGGGGGACAGAGCTTGGTGCACAAAGCACTCACAGCAGGGAACTATTGGCCACACATGATGACAGAAGCGCGCACTATGCAAAGAAATGTGACAAATGCCAATGATTTTCACCCACCATCCATCAACCTGCTCAAGTTCTGTATTCCACTATCGTACCTTGGCCTTTTGCAAAGTGGGGGATGGACGTAGTAGGGGACATTTGCCCAGGTTTCCCCACCATCTGTTTGGCCGTCTCTGCCACGGCAACAGAGGACACCTGCCCTGGGATATCACCTTCTTCAGTAGGCTCCCCACTTGCAGTATAAATCGAGCCCAAGGTGTCGCCCCTCAGCTTCAATTTTTCAGGATGTTGTGCTGGGTAGGTGATTCACAGATCCCTGAGCTCATTAAGATACTGATCGACATTATATTCTCCAACTTTCACATCGATGCTTTTGCAGTACATCTCCAGTTTAGCCCATTTCTCCTTTGGGGTCTGCTTCTTATTACGTAGTGCAAGGTCTAGGTATTTTTCAATGTCCACTTCGGCGATCCTCACGAACTTCCGTTCGGTAATCTCACAATCTTGGATGCGCTGCCTCGTGGCTCCTACTACAACCTCCTCTGCTTTCTGTAATACCAACCAGTCAATTAATCAACACGTGCAACCCAACACTCAACCATAATCTCATCATACCAATATATAAAACACATACCTCAGCCATTTCCTTTAAATGTCCTCGGTTTTAGTGATGGCCTCCTCTTTCTTCTTCAACTTATTTTTTAACTGGAGTTCTACCATCTGCAACACTCATTTCTAACCCCCCCCCCCCCCCCCCCCCCACTTTCTGTTGCAGCTCTTTCTTTTCCTTCTCCAATATCTCTTTATCTTTCTGCAAGGACACTACATCTTCCTGCAAATCATTTATCATATTATCTAGCTTCTCCATTCGGACTTCGTGCTATGCGCAGAGCTGGCTTTTTTCCATCCATTTATTAGTCATCGCCACTAGGTCAGCTTTCAGTTTGTCATGCTCTAGCTCCAGCCCAACCGACCCAACTAGCTTCTCCTCCGTGGCCACCACTTTCTCTTTTGCCCTCTGCTAGCTTTCTAATTTCTTTATAGCCTCCACGAGCACATCACGGTTCTCCTCAACCATCCTTCTCCCAACATCTTCCTCTTCAACCATGGCCACCTGCTCAACCAACTTAGCATTGTTCTAAACAGCTGCTGCATACTTCCTTCTAGCAGAAGAAGCGCATACATAGCTCTGCAAAAGCATTAATTACGCTTGTTACTCATCAAACAAGACAAACACCACACGATACTCACTCTAGTACATACATGGCATTCATGCTCATATTACACAAACTTACCATCCATATGTGGTCAGACACTTGTTGAAGCAAGTAACCTTGACCACTTAACGACCCAACAACTACCACCGGAAGATGAGGTCTACTGATGCGTAGCATCTCCTCCATCACCTCTGTTAACGCAGAAGACACATATTCTGGCACACCCACTACTCTATCATTTGCTTCTCTCCCTGCTAGCGCAGCAACACAAGCAATGGGGAAACCTATTCCCCGCCCCTCGCTAGCGATGACACCATAATACTATCAGATGTCAAAGCAGTGGTTCCTATTCCAGGAACATATGGCATGGAGGGACGAACAAACGCCTTTTCTCCAACATTGTCACCCAGGTCACTTGGCAATTATACTAGCGTTTGTACTGCAGAAGACGTCAGTTGCTCTAAAAAGGCACTGGGCAACTCAAAATTGCTTGTACCTTCCGGGGATACAATGATGACCTCCCCCAAAGGAGTCCCAGAAGCTGCAGGAGATGTCACGTGAACATCAACACCCAAGTTATGGCCACTTTCATCTTCGGTAGCTCCCGATTTTGGACGTACAGGGAGAGTCTCCGAAGTAATGATTTGTCCTACATCAACTGGCTGAGAAGGACTGCTCATGGACTCGGAGCCACCCCCGTAGGCATCTTCTAAGAGACGATTTACCTTAGTACCTGAGTCCTGATGACTTTCACCCTAGGTAACTGGCTCTGTCTTTATCTCTGAGTCTCCTTGACTTTAAATTCTGAACAACTAACGATCTCCATGATAACTCATCTCGATGCTTTTGTAATGGAACATTGGTCTGCTATTTGGATGTTTGAACCGTGAAGGTCTCTCCCCCGCTTCAACTGTTGGCGTCCTCGACAACTTGCCCACACGCAATAATTTGTGTGGCACCATTGTCGATTCCCATATGCGTGAGTTCTCCACATAGCTATCCATCTTCTACTACTAGCATCTCGCCCCTCAGGGCAGCTTCTCTAGGCTTCTATGGTCACTACGTCCCGATAGCAAGGCCCTCCAGCCCACATTTGAACTCAAGCACCATTTCTGCCTCCTTAAGCCTTCTTGTAGCACTAAGTTTCCTTGACGCGACCCTCTAGCGCTCTCAAAACTCTAGTACTATTCTGACCACTGCGCGTGGTCTACTCGGCCCTGCTGGCCTTTGATGCATATATTCCATAACTCAGCATCTCCCACGATGCCACAGTGTTGTCCACACCAGTTAATCACTGTGAGGCAACACGTTCCACTCAATTGTCTTGGCGCCTCCCTTCTTGGGCGAAACAAGATAACATGTAGACACCTCCAAGTACGACTGCCCTCTGACAATCGCGGCCACGGCCACCTTGATCTCCCTGTGATACCATTTGGCATACAAGTAGCAACTGAAGTATTTCATGTTCATCTTTATCTAGTTCCCCAAAGCTATCCACTCTTGACTTCTGTCGTGACTGACAAACGTCTGACGGCCACTATTATGCCCACCCACTCTTGTGTACAAGTTCCCTTTTCAACAACAGCGCTCCACGTGACTTACACTGTCACTCAGGCAAACCTGAACTAGTGAACCAAGCATGAAACCTTGACCTCTCGATCAAACCCTGTCTCGTGTCAATGAGTTCTAACTCTTTTGTAGTACCTCTCCACAATTGCACGTGGTTGTTGTCTTTCTAGCATCTCTGAACTTTGATTCGAAGCAACCATAACTTGTCCCCTCTCTAGGATGTCCAGTATTCCCACGAAGAAGAGCAACCAAGTCTCATCCCGTCTGAGCCTACTGATCCTTTCTAGGTGACTAAAAGGCTCAACGACATCTGTCCAAGCATCCAGAGCCTTATGGTCCTTCAACACGCCTACATCCTTTCTAGGATGGGCCAACCAGGTTCACCCCAACTTGAGATGAACCTGGCTCTGATACCAACTGTCACGGGCTGACATTTTGACAGCGGAAATGCCCGTGCGGCACCTTGACTCCTCTGAGCCAAGATCAGCCTTCCAACCATTCGAATAACAAAGGGGCACATTTTTCGCGCGACCGTGTGCCTCTGCACACTTCCGTCTCTTGAAAAACTCTCGTTGAGTCATGCTCTCAAGCATCTATGAGTGCAATCATGCATCAAGGCTATCTAGCCAAGACACTCACACTGTCCATAGGTTCTCACTATGGCAAGGAAAATCCCAACACCGATACTCACCCGGACATTCGCAAGTCAAGGTAGCATGTGTGGCTAAGAGCCAACACCAAGCTGACGTGCCAACACCTTTCATCATGTCCCATTCGGTACTATCTGATTAGTTCACGTCACAAACCAAGGACTCCCATACGTCCATGGTCCACTCCTCAAGGCACCATACCATCATGCATGTTGGCAGGCCCTCGAGACTGGCTACCAGACTAGTAGCACACAATGGACCTCTGTCCTGCTCAAGCATAGTGCACCCTCCAATGCTTGCATACTAACAAGTCCCACGAATGACTTCCCATGCCATCTCGTGTCGAGATTCGTGGCCATGGCGCACCACGACATCTCTCGAAGGTTTGGGCCACGTTCCATGCAAGCGGCATCCCGGTAAGCCAAGGAAACCGTACCCTTAAACCTCTGGCAGCACACTTCGACGCATTACTGGGGCGGCCCGGTAATGTCCATGAGTACTCCTACTCATGGAGACATATGAGTCCCCTCGTGGTCCTCATATGCCCGCCCTACTAGTTCTTCCAACTAGTAGTAGCTCACTTGAAGCACCTGCGCCAGGGGGTGGTGGAGAGCTGACACCAGGTGCTCCCCCTACAAAAAGCCTTCTGAGCTTTTAGCCTTCTACCAAGAACATATATGATTTTTGCTTGGGAGACATATTTGGCTCTCAGCTTGCCAATTCTCCGAATCTCCTAAATATAATCATACATTGCGTTCATTGACCCTTCAATACGGAACCTACCAAGTCCCGTCCATTTCCGGGCAATATTGAAGATATTTACGAAAATGCCACTGCCGTACAAAGTAGGCATCAGCATGCTCACCAGCCTGCACCCTCGCGTGTGCATCTGGCCGAGCGCCATCCTAGCTTGTAACATGCCATCAAGGCTAGCATGTTACACGCCTCAGCCTGTGTGTGCGCGCGGCCGAGGGTGGCCGAGAAGTTCATGCGCACCGCGGCCTGTGTGTGTTGCAGGGGTGTGCTAGCCTCTGTTTTGAGGCTAGCCGCGGCTCTTGGGGGTGGGGCCGCGACCCTTAGTGTCAGTTTGAGTTTTTAAGGGTATTTAGGCTTGGGAACTCAATGGGTAAGGCTCGGGATGAATTTTATCACCCGGATTGATAGAATTCAAGGTCCTGGAGGTTAGGGTTATGGCTCGAAGTTATTTATTGGATTAGAACTTGATGGATGGATATTGTTAATGTGTTGTGACTAGGGTTTCGGCGAGGCTCAAGTTAGGGGACTGTGCTCGGGGCATCGGTGCTCAGAAAGCTCGGAACTCAGGTAAGAAAACCCTTGTTCCCATAGAGCTTGTGTGCAGGGCTGAGCCCAAAATGTCTGAATAGAATTGGTATGCAGGGTTGAGCCAAATATGTTAGAACTGCGGGGCGTAGCCCTTTAACTGAAATGCTAGAATTCTTTGCTTGCTTGCTATGTTGTGTATGTTATGATGTGAATGGTCGACAAGAGCCGGGAACGGTGTAGACCGAGAACGACGAAGGGCCGGGAACAGCGTTGGGCACGTTGAGTGCAAGGCCGAGAACGGCAAGGGGCCGGGAGCAGCATTGAGCACGTGGAGTGCGAGTTGCCTAGGTGAGTCCCTAAAAGGATACCTGGGATATCCTCACGGCGTGGTCCGCGAACCCAGGGCTTGGTAAATGCCTAGGACGGCTAGGCCGTATGTGTTTAGCCCATTGATGGCCAGTTTATATGCTTGATATATGTGTTGCATATGTTATCTGTTTGTGGGTTTTCTTGCTGGGCTTCGGCTCACAGATGCTCTGTGGTGCAGGTAAGGGTAAAGAGAAGGTCAACCAACCATGAGTACAGCAGGCGTGAGGCGGCGTGTACATGTTTGGCCAGCCTGGCTGCCATAGCCAGAGAGTTTTGGGAGATGCTTGTAAATAAACCTAGATTTTGTCGTTTAGTCGACTTGGTTCAGTTTATATGTTGTAAATATTTCTAAACTGTATTTTGGGATCCCAGGTGTAAAGCTTTTATGATTTTCTATGGTAATTATTATTTTCTAAAGTTTTTCTTTTGTTTATAGCTTAATCACACTCTTTGATCTAAAACCTCGATTAGCGAGTTGAAAGCACGTTTTTAAACTCACTTAGTAACAGCTCTAAGGAAGTAGGGCGTTACATTATAGTCATCAACAGTAGGCTGTTCCTAAATAACTTTGGTGCATAGGTTTCAATTTTAGGCGTATTGGGTAGATCCTAAAACATGTCTAGGATTGTGATGTTCATAACTAGGTAATTTCTGGGTGATTTCTGGGTAAGTTTAGGAAATACCCATTCGGGATATGGAAGACGAGAGGTTTTTTGGGGATAAAACTGGGTAGCTTAGGGGTCACGTTTCTTAGGAGGTTTTTCTTTAAAACCCTTTCCCCAAGACAAGTAATTGCCTGACTCTGCTGACACACGGATCCCTGAATATCAGGGATTTGTTGGAAACCTAGGCGTGTGTCCACGGTAGCGCATGTCATCACACCGCGGGCTGAGATTACTTCATCTCGTGTGTTAGGACCCCTGGCCTTTGCTATTTCTCCTGTTCAAAATATTCTACGCCGTGCACTAAATACTCCGTCATTCTTATTCGATAGGCGAGTTGATGGCACCCAAGAAAGGCGCATCGAAGAAGGATGTAGCTAGCTCGTCGTCCCAGCAATCTCACAAGGGAAATGAGGTCGTCCCAGATTCCCCCTACCTGAGTTCGGCCCCGTGGTGGAGAAGGAGGTCGTGGTCACTCCTGATGCCTTTTTCGAGGCCGAAAGGATTATCTTCAAGATAACGACCCAAGGAAGGGTCAACAAGATCCTGCTGTCCCATAACATCAAGGCTGGGACGGGGGCTCTCATCTCCCGACCTCCCTAGTAGGGGGAGCGGAGTTGTGCACCACTTCAGGACGATTTCTCGGCCTGGAGTGATGAACACTTAAAGGTCGGGGCCTTTCTCCCCCTCGACCAGTACTTCACGGACTTCCTCAATTATGTGAGGTTGGCACCATTTCAACTTCCCACGAACTCCTATCGTCTACTGGCAGGGCTGAGGTATCTCTTCCTGAAGCAGATGTGGGAGGTCCCCACCCCTGTGGATATCCTTTTTTTCTTCTACCTCAAGGCCAGCCCGGATCAACGGGGACGAGGTGACGGTTCTACTATCTGACCCGCTTCCCGAATTCACCCGCAGTCATCGAACTGCCTAGCCATCCCAACAACTTCAAAGATCAGATCTTTATGTCGAATGGGTTTCGCAATTGCGAATACAATTACTTCAACCGTCCTCGTAAGTTTCCTTTCAATTCTCAGCTCGCAAAATTATTCTTATTTTGTATTCTTAGATTTTTTGTATGTATACTGATTGGAGCATCATCGTGCATCAATTTTTGCGAGGACGGCCAAATCAGTGACCCTTGGTGGTCAATATGATACCCTGGCAGGGCTACCGCCCAGTGAGAAGGACTACCGCTAGCTCGTGTATGATGACACGATGCTGGCGTGTAAGTTAATCTCTGCAGGCCAGACTCTGGCCTTGAGGAGGACGCGGGCTACTTACACAGTAGCTCGTGAGCTGGCGCCCATCCCTTAGGGAGGCACCGCGGTCGATGATGGCGACAAGTAGGAAGAAGAGCCCGAGGTGCCACTTGTGCGAAAGAGGCGAGCTCCTGAGATCGCTCGGGAACCTGATGTTGAACGAGCTCAATCGGGGGCAGCAGCCGGTCCCTCTCGCCAAGGTAACCCATACCCTTTTCAAGACCTAGACAGGGCTGCCACAGACCTTAGGCTAGTTAGGTTTAACCCAAACCAGCTCGTACATCGTCACCAAAACGACCCTGACCGTAATATAACCTTGCTCTAGTACGTAGATCAATTAGTACTACATCATGACATGGGTCGTCCTAGGGGCACCGTAGTAGTAGAGAATACCTTGTCTTTTAGGTCAGCTTTCTTTGAGGAGTATGGGACCAACCTTAGGTCGTGGCCCTCCCTTCTCGAAGGTATAGTTGCTCCAGGACTTAGACAATACGTAGAGGAGTCCAGTCCTGAGGTAGAGCCTGACCCGGAACCTCCCCTAATCCAAGAAGTGGTTGACTTAGACTCTCCTTCCCCTATAGCAGTTCCGAGGCTAGAGGTCATGGAAATAGACTCCTCCTCTAGCTCGGAGGGTAGGATTTTTTGTTACTTTGTACTCATTTTCTTGGTAAACTGATGAACGTTTATGCATACTTAGCGCATTTCCCATTATTTTTCAGGTGAGGAGATGGCACAGCGAGGGGAACCTGACATCCGCTCGATGTTCCAGGAAGGGAGATCCAGTGAGGGTCCCCTTGTCAAGAAACTTAGGCCCACTTCAAAGAAAACGACCCCCTCCGCTGTGACTAGTTCCAAATCCCCTGCTAAGGGGAAAAGCTCGGGCTTGAGGGCTCTGCTCGCCGCAGCCCCGGAGAAGAGGGGTCCGGCTGCACCCCCTCCTCGCTTTCCCCTGGCTCCTGCTCGGGACCAGGTAGCACCGGTTGGTCCCTCGGCTCCAGTAGTCCCTGCCACCACTGTTCGTATCCCCGTCGACGCCCAGGATCTGGAGCAAATTCTAGACACTTTTCGGGGGACCGTCTACGAGATGGCGAACTATGCGGTGGAGCATTTCTATAAGGCCAAGCTCAACGACCTGAGGGCGATCGAGGAGAGGAGCCCGGAGAACGTCGTGGAATCTGCCCTAGGGATGAATCTCACAGTAAGCATTCTTCCTGACCTGACTTTTATTATTTTTCCCTTGTATGTGCCTAACTGTTTCTTTGCTTTTAGCAGGCGGTCTTGGCTCAACATCCCAGCATTTATCAGGCCAAGGCCAGGAATAATGAACTCAAGGCCAAGCTCCAGACTGCTCAGGCCGCCCTGACTGCGGCCCAAGCTGCTCTCGCCGCCTCTCAACAGAGCGAACAAAGTGCCAGGCTGCTTTGGTCGCGGCCCAAGCGGGTGAACAAGCGGCAAAGGCTACCTTAACCACGGCTCAAGAAGGCAAGTAGGCGGCAAAGGCTGCCTCGGTAGCCCTTCAGGTTGAGCTCGAGGGGGCCAAGTCCAAACAACTGGAGGTTGAGGCGTCCATTCAGGAGGAGAAGAAGGCATCGACATCCTCCATGGAGAGCATGCTGTACCACTGCTGGGCCTTCAATCAGGATGGAAACTTCTCCTTCATGGCCTCCGAAGTGTGGGGGCACTACCTCGAGAAGTTCAAGGCTCAGCTACAACAAGAGCTGCAGTCTGAGACCGGGAAGGCCTCTGTTGCTGGTGAGCAGGAGATCGAGGAGGTGACGTCCTCAGAGCGGCCTGGGGGGTCTTAGATTTTATTTGCCATTTTTTTATGTTGTATATTTTTCTTTTGTAAAAGTTAAACACAAGATTATTCTCCTCGAGACAATTTATTTATATTATTTTCAGTTATCTAAGTTTTATTTATTCCTTGATCTCTTTCTCATGCCTTATGATGTGCACGTTTAAAGCCTTAGGAAATGACCCTTAGGTCGAGATCGATATTCCTGGTCGTAACCAAAAAAGACGATTTACATCATACCTGTTAAGTATCAGGCCCTGGATCCGGTTGTATCCGGGGTTTTTAAATAAAAACCTAGTTCGCGTTAGTTTTATCGATTTTACCAACTTCTAAGTTTCAGAATCTGGTTGTGTCCAGGATATTTAATTAAAAACTTAGTTCGCGTTAGTTTTATTGACACCTCGCGTTTTTTAGAAAAACACTGGTTAATCAATTTAACCAACTTTTAAGTTTCAGAACCTGGTCGTGTCCATGATATTTAATTAAAAACTTAGTACGCGTTAGTTTTATTGACACCTCGCATTTTTTAGAAAAGCACTGGTTAATCAATTTAACCAACTTCTAAGTTTCGGAACCTGGTCGTGTCCAGGATATTTAATTAAAAACTTAGTTCGTGTTAGTTTTATTGACACCTCGCATTTTTTTAGAAAAATACTGGTTAATCAATTTAACCAACTTCTAAGTTTCGGAACCTGGTTGTGTCCAGGATATTTAATTAAAAACTTAGTTCGTGTTAGTTTTATTGACTCCTTGCGTTTTTTTAGAAAAACACCAGTTAATCAATTTAACCAACTTCTAAGTTTTGGAACCTGGTCGTGTCCAGGATATTTGATTAAAAACTTAGTTCGCGTTAGCTTTATTGACACCTTGCGTTTTTTTAGAAAAACACCGGCTAATCAATTTAACAACTTCTAAGTTTCGGAACCTGGTCATGTCTAGGATATTTAATTAAAAACTTAGTCCGCGTTAGTTTTATTGACACCTTGCGTTTTTTTTAGAAAAACACTGGTTAATCAATTTAACCAACTTCTAAGTTTCAGAACCTGGTCGTGTCCAGGATATTTAATTAAAAACTTAGTTCGCGTTAGTTTTATTGACACCTTGCGTTTTTTTAGAAAAACATCGGTTAATCAATTTAACCAACTTCTAAGTTTCGGAACCTGGTCCTCGGGTTGTCTGCCCCCCAAGTAATCAGGAAGTGGAATTTCTGGGTTACTTTGAACTAACATGCAGATGAAACCGTACAAAGATACAAATATACCATAAACATTTTTTTATATATATATTTCTAAAATTAAATGGCTTTTATATTCGAGCCTTACATAGACAGGTGGTTTGATCACTGATAATACTTTTTCAAATGCATAGCATTCCAGGTCCGTGGTACTGTTTCTCCACTAAGTCAAGCCAATTTAAAAGTACCTTCCTGTATGATTTCCACTATCTTATAGGGCCCTTCCCAACTCGGGCCTAAGGCACCATCTTTGGGGTCCTTGCCTGCTAAAAATACCCTTTGGAGTACCAGGTCTCCTAAACCAAAGACACGCTTTTTGACCTTTGAATTAAAATAACGAGTGATTTTTTGTTGATAATGCGCGAGCTATAGCTGTGAATCCTCTTGTTTCTCATCAATTAGGTCAAGGGACGCGCTGAGTAGTTCGTCGTTCCACTCCGGGCTAAAGGTTTGGAGCCTATGTGTGGCTACCTTTGTTTCGACAGGGAGGACGACCTCACTTCCGAAAGTTAAGGAGAAAGGGGTATGCTCCGTGGAAGTTCGGTGGGAGGTCCGGTAAGCCCACAACACCTGCGGGAGCTGCTCGTGCCATACTCCCTTGGCCTCGTCCAATCTCTTCTTAAGGTTTGCATTGAGGGTTTTATTTACGGCCTCGATCTGTCCATTGGCCTGCGGGTAGGCCACCGAGGAGAAGCTTTTGATTACGCCGTGTCTTTCACAAAATTCGGTGAAGAGATCGCTATCGAACTGCGTCCCATTATTTGATACAATCTTTCTTGGCAATCCGAATCGACAAACAATATTCTTGACCACGAAGTCGATGACTCTTTTTGCGGTGATTGTAGCCAGGGGCTCCGCCTCCGCCCATTTTGTAAAATAATCGATGGCCACTACTGCATAGCGAACTCCTCCCTTCCCCGTGGGTAGGGCTCCAATTAAATCGATTCCCCATACCGCGAATGGTCAGGGGGATGATATCAGTTTTAGCTCGATTGGAGGAGCTTAGGCGATGGTGGCGAACCGCTGTCACTTATTACACTTTTGGACATGGGAGATGGAGTGGGCCAAAAATACCCCTGTCATAATATTTTCAAGGCCAGGTTTAGCCCCCTGGCGCGATCCCCGCAGAAGCCTTCATGCACCTCCTGCAAAATAGTTTTGGCTTCCTCTGGCAAAACACACCGTACTAGAGGTAAGGAGTGGCCACGTCGGTACAATGTCCCGTCTATGACTGTGTACCTTGGAGCTTGATAGAGTACTCTCCTCGCGTCTTTCCGCTCGCCAGGCAATTTTCCTGTCGTAAGATACTCTATTATGTCAGTCTGATATCGATCATCTCGACCTCCATCGCGCTTTCTGCCATGTTCGAACTTTCTAAGAATTCCACTGGTACTATGCTTAGAGTCTCGGCTTCTTTGGAGGTAGTGAGTCTAGCTAGAATGTCGGCATTAGCGTTCTGCTCGTGAAGGATCTGCTCGACTAGGCTATACTCAAACTCTGATAGCTCCTTCTTGACCTTGGCCAGGTGAGCCGCCATTTAGGTCCCCCGTGCTTTATATTCCCCAGACACTTGGTTTACCACGAGCTGGGAATCCCTGTAGTAGTGGACGGCCCTGGCCTTAAACTCCTACGCCACTCTAAGCCCAGCCAATAGGGCTTCGTATTCGGCTTCTTTGTTGGATGCCACAAACCCGAACCGCAGTGCGAAGTGGAAATGATGCCCTTCCGGGGATATTAGGATGATCCTAGCTCCGGACCCATTCTCATTAGATGACCAGTCTTTGAAGATTCTCCATAATTCCCGCACTGGTTCTCTCAAGGGCTCTTCCTGGAATCCAGTGCATTCAGCCATGAAATCAGCCAAGGCCTGGCTTTTTATCGTAGTTTGGGGTATATACTGTTATATTATTTTATAATATAATGTAATATTATATTATAATATAATGTTTTAGATTAAATAAATGTGACAAAGAGTGTCACATATTGTAACATATAATAGAGAGTTACAATATTTAGATATATGAGATATATCCAAATAATGTAACATATTTGGTGTTACAAATTTGTAACTTCCAAATATTACCCTTTATTGTGTGAATTTTGTGTAACACAATATTGAGATAAATTTCATAAAGCCATTTGAGAAATGGCTGTTAGAGATATGATTTTAACCTCAATAATGTGTTTTGGGGGTTACAAAATCATTTGGGAGGGTTTCGAACCGTTTGGAAAAACATCACAATTTTAAGTGCTGAAAATGGTCAGTAGCCACAGCCACTGAATGTTGGTGGCCGCGGCCAGTGGGACAGAGACTAGTGGTTGCGGCCACCAATGTCTCTGGCCGTGGCCACAGGCAAAAAACTGACCATTTTTTCAGTTTTTTCAATCTTTGTTGAACGGCTAAAAAAATCCAAATAACTCCCAAATCTCATTTTTAATTCCATATTAATCTAATTAAACATTGGTAACAGCCATGGGGGTTGGTGGAATTTGAAATTCAAAGGGTGTCTCTAAACTCTATAAATTGGAGCCTATAGCTCACTTGTAAGACACAACATTTTCTATCCAGTAGAGCACTTGGCTAGAAGCACCTTGAGGCTTGATAATTCCATAAATTATTTCCTATAATCAATGAGAGATCCCTTAATGCTTGAGTTAGGGGGAAATAAGCTTTTGGACAAAGGTTTCAATCCTTGTTCAAGTTGGTAATCCCCAACACTCTTCACTTTGGCAGTGTGAGTGAGAGTTTCTTTTATTTATTTTGTTTGTTCTTTCACTCTATTCTATTTCTCTTCATCTTCATATTCTTCTCTTTTGTTTATTTGTATTTCTTGTTTTGAGTTGTAATCTTCTTTTCTTTATTTCAAACATTTTACTTTACTTGTAACATTTTTCTTTGAGTTGTATTTTCACTATTCTATTCTTCTTCTCTTCTTCTTGTTTTTTAGTTTATTTGTATTTTCAATTATAGAGTTGTAACCTTATTCAATCAATCAATATTTATTTGTAATATATTGTCTAGAGTTGTAATTATTCTTACCTAATTTCCATTGAGGCAAATAATTTTTCCTAACATTCAAAAGCTTATCCCTTATTTGTTTCAATGGAAGGTGAAACCATCAAGGTAATGAATCAAGACCTAGTGAGGTTGGATAGGTTTGATGGAACCAATTTCACTAGGTGGCAAGACAATGTGAGATTCCTTTTGACCACTATCAAAATCGCGTACATTCTAGAATCCACTCTAGAAGCTCTCCCAACACCATCCGACAAGGACACTCCCGAGGAGGTGGAGAAAAGAAGGAAGAGGGAGGAGGATAATCTGTTAACCCAAGATATGTTTCCAAGAGGGGGGGTGAATTGGAAATTTAAACTAATTTCAGAAATTTAAAACTTAATATGCAAAATTATGCAATAAATTAAATTTATCAAGTAAAAGCAAATAATATGGCAATCAAATAGATATAGCAAATAATCAAACTTGTAATGTAAAGAGTTGAAGGTTAAGAAATTGCAAACTCTCGAATTTTACAAGGTTCGGTAGTTCTAAGCCACCTACGTCCTTGGTCTTCAAAGCTATGGACCTAGCTTTGAGTTCAACTATCGAGCCAAGTTAGCGGGCTTGACTAACCCTTACAACCGGGAATTTTTCACCAAGGTATTTCCAAACCTCTTACAATAGTTTTCCACCACCAAGGACTATCAACCTCTTTTTCGGATTGTTGAAGTGCCAATCTCACTCTAACCGGGTTGTTTACAAAACCGGTGCCAACCTCACCTCAATCTCAATATGGGAATGTGTTTGATATTACAAGCAAAAATCACTCTAGAAGTATGATAATACAATGAGAAACCTAGAGTGATTAGCAAGTACACTTAGAAGAAATAAATACAAATTTTGGCTTAAGTGTGTGAATATGTGTTTGGATGAGTTAAACTTTGAGAGCTCCTTGAAATCAATGGATTAGATTTGGTATATGTAATAAATGCTCAGCCAACCACTAACTTTGAGTGAAAAACGAGTTTATATAGAGTTTGGGAAAAAACTAGCCGTTTATAGCCGTTAGGGATTAATTTTCGAAGCGGTCTGCCGCAAACCGGAATTCCGGTTTCCAATCCGGAATTCCGGATGGCAAACAGAGAGCAAAATCCGAATTATGCCTATTTTCCCGTTTTTCAATTCTTTATAACTTTTAGCTCGTTTATCCGATTTCAAAAATTGCAATTGCGTTACGACCGTATCGGGATGTATTTTCTTAAAAGTTAATTTAGGATATTTATTTCTCATTACAAAAAATCACCATTTTTTAGTACGTGAGTGAGCCAAATTTTATACTTATGGCTTAAAGTATACTTGTAATCACTTTACAAGACTAAGAAATGAAATTAAACCCTTATCTTGAGTTTCTTGAGTCTTGAAGTCCATTTCGGGTCATTTCCGGAAAATTTGGTAAAATGACCATTTTGCCCTTGGTCATAAGTTTGACTTTGAAGTGCTAATTCACTTTGGTTTTTGCTACAAAATCAACAAATCATTAGTAACAAATAATAATCAAATATTTGTTAATCATCAAAACAAGGAGACTTAAGAGTTTGGGTCAACAATCTCCCCCTTTTTGATGATATCAAATATTTGATAATTTTAAAAGGGAAAGAAGATATTTTTAAGTATGAATATTAGATTAGCTCCCCCTTAATGTGTGCAAGGGTTTAAATTAATTTAAACTTTACCTTTGATTTTTACCTTGCATGATTTTGTAAACTCCCCCTCAATTTATTGCTCATAGTGAAATAAACGTTAGTCCAAAAATTGAGGTTTTTGCCAAAGTTAAAATAATCTCAATTAGTTCTCCCCCTTTGATTCATCAAAAAGGGTGGCAAAGGAATTCACAAAATAAAACACAATCAAACATAGATTAAACGTTTTAATCATTCATACATAAGGCATAAATCTATGCAAATACACAAGTACACAAGAAAAAGTAAAATATGAAAGAGTGCAAAACAAAGAAAGTATGCAAATGCCTAAGATGGTGGCCCCCCAAAACGCCTCATGTAGGCCTTCATCTCCTCCATTTCGTTACGAACATTTTGGAAGCCTTGTTCCATGTCACTCCACAAGTTGGTAAATTGAGTGTTCATGTCGGTGTGAAGACGAGCAAAGGCCTCCTCAAGGTTGAATTGAGATGCTTGAGGCATTGGAAGGCTAGATGGTTGAGCTTCTTCTTCTTCATTGGCTTGCTCCTCTTCTTCACTTTCACTAGCGGGTAACCCAAAGCTCTCCTCTTCCTCGTCTTCTTCTCCTACTTCAAGGTCCTCTTGCTTTCTTTGGCCTCTTTTGGGAGTGAAAACCCACTTATTGTTGATAAGGACATACCCCAAGCTTGTGAATGTTTTAGAACCGAGCTTATCTCCTTCGGTAGGTTCAACCTTCTTTTCATCCGAGATGGGAATTCCTAAGAGAGGTAGGATGTAGCTAAGGAGAAAGCCAAAAGGGAGTGACTTGACCATGTTCGGTTTATACACATTAACGATAAATCGAAGAATGAGATGGCCTAGGTTGATTCGTGCCTTTTTGGTTAGGATAAGGTATAAAATGAGTATATCTATGTTGTTCACCTCATCCTTACGACCACTCCTAGGAGCAAGGTTATTGATGATAAATAGTTGGAGAATTTTGGCTTCCAAAGTAAGATTATGAAACTTTGGTTTTATGAAAATAGGGCCTTCTCCACAAAGTACTCTAGAACACTCATTCATGGCAAAATGTTCATCATTCTTAAGAGTGGTTTTTGGCTCTAGCAAGAGTCCCTCATTTGGTGCTCCTAGCAAGTTATTGAGAGATTCTACATCAAGTTCAAAGGGGACATCTCTAAGAGTGCCTCTAACTCCTAGGGGTGCATGGCTAGGTTTGATGCAAGCATAGAAAGCTCTAACCAACCTAGAGTATATGGGTGTCTTAATATTGATAAAGGATTTCCACCCTAACATTTCAAAATGATAGCTGAATTTGACACAAGCTAGGCTTGGAAGGGAACAAAATTTACCTTTGATAATAGGCCTAGAGGAGAAAGAATCATTGAAACGATTGAAGTCCTCTTGGTTGTAGAAAAGAGTAGGTTCATTTCTGCCTTTAGCCCTCTTCTCCCTGATTTGTTCAGCAGTGGCAACCCTCTTTCTCTTCCTTGGGTTGGATGATGAAGCCATTTAGGTGGAAACAAGAAGAGAATGAGAGTTTTGTGGAAAAATGGAGGATGAAGTGAGGGTTTGAGGGAGTGATTTTTGAGAGGGAAGAGAGTGGTGGCTGGTATTTTAGGTTGTAAAGTAAGAATGGGGGAATGAAACTCGTGGGTAGGGTTTTTATGGGAAAAAAATGCATTTTAAAAAGGCCAAAAAAAAACTTATGGGCTGCTGTCAGGCGCCAACCGGAATTCTGGTTGGTCTGTGCACAGCCAACCGGAATTCCGGTTGGTGCACCAGCCCAGCCCCCTTTTAAAAAACGTGCCAAAAATCTTCGTTTTTAACCCAATTGACCCCAAAATTTTTCTAACACCTAAAATATGAGAAAATGAATATGCTCAAACAAGAAAATTTGAAAAATGTTGAAAAATGACGATTTACGGTAAGCTTTTCAAAAAAGTTTAAGAAAGCTAAAAACTTACCAAAAATGAGATCTGTTCGACCAAATTGCAAAATTCTTTTTCCAGCAGTTCAAGAATATTAAATATGAGGTGTGTGAAGTGACAGAATCAAAAAATATTGAAAATTGAGAATTTAGGGTAGATTTTTCGAAAAATGCCTTAAAAGGCCTTGAAAAGTGGAAATCTACCCAAAATGAGTTTTATGCAACCAAATCGAAAAATTCTTTTTGCAATAGTTCAAATGTGTTAAATGTGAGGTGCTCAAACTGATGGAATTGAAAAATGTTAAGAATTGAGTAAGTTTGGCGAAAAACACTCATTTAGGCAAAAACTAACCAATTTTCAATACTTAGCATACCTAAAAATTGTTCAAAGAGTAATTTAAACATAGAAACCCTATAGGCATACTAGATAGACTTATTTAGACATGTTCAAACACATATACTAAACACATGCAAAAATTCACATATTTACTCAATCAAAAATGAGTTCAAAGTTTACCAAAAATTCATACCATGACCTATAATTTGTTATCCTCAAAGACATATATCTAATAGGTCAAGTATTAAAAGACTTTGCTTATTTATGCATTAGAATCATATTATAGTGAGCGTATACATGCATAAGTAAGTAAGGAGAGATATGATATTCAAGTAGCTAGTAAACCTTAAATTTCATTTATGTTGGTCATTCCTAGCTCTCTTCTAATAAAACTAAATCTCTCATCACTAAGAGGCTTGGTGAAAATATCCGCTAGTTGGAAATTTGTGCTCACAAAATCTAGCATAATGCCACCTCTTTGGATATGGTCTCTAAGGAAGTGGTGCCTTATATCAATATGCTTGGCTCTAGAATGCAAGATTGGATTCTTAGAGAGGTTAATGGCACTAGTATTGTCACACTTTATGGGTGTACATTCAAAATCAACATCAAAATCCTTAAGAGTTTGTTTCATCCAAAGTATTTGAGCACAACAACTACCGGCGGCAATGTATTCGACTTCGGTTGTGGTTAGGGCTACCGAATTTTGTTTCTTGCTAAACCATGATACTAAAGAGTTTCCTAGGAAGTGACATGTTCCACTAGTACTTTTCCTATCCGACTTACAACCGACAAAGTCCGCATCCGAGTAACTAATGATTTCAAAGTTTGAGTTCTTGGGATACCAAAGCCCTAGATTCATTGTACCTATCAAGTATCTAAAGATTCTCTTAACGGCACTTAAGTGGGATTCCTTGGGACATGATTGGTACCTAGCACAGAGACCAACACTAAACAAAATATCGGGTCTACTAGCGATTAAATATAATAATGAACCAATCATACCTCGATACTTGGTGATGTCAACATCCTTACCACTTTCATCCTTGTCCATCTTTATGGAGGTGCTCATAGGAGTTTTCATGGACTTTGCATTGGCCAAGTCAAACTTTTGAAGTAGATCCTTGATGTACTTAGATTGACTTATGAATATTCCATTCTTTTGTTGCTTTATTTGAAGTCCAAGGAAAAAGTTGAGCTCTCCCATCATGCTCATCTCGAATTCACTATGCATACACTTTGAAAATTCTTTACAAAGACCATCATTAGTAGCACCAAAAATAATATCATCAACATAGATTTGTACTATAATAATGTCTTTTGATTTTCTTTTAATAAAAAGTGTATTATCCGCTTTTCCCATTGAAAAACCATTTGAGATAAGAAAAGTACTTAAACGATCATACCAAGCTCTAGGAGCTTGCTTTAAACCATATAAAGCTTTCTTTAATTTATAAACATGGCTAGGGTGTTTGTGATCTTGAAAACCGGGGGGTTGAGAGACATAAACCTCTTCCATAATGTATCCATTTAAGAAAGCGCTTTTAACATCCATTTGATACAAGACACAATTCTTGTGGCATGCAAAAGCTAATAACATTCTTATGGACTCAAGTCTTGCTACGGGGGCAAATGTCTCCTCATAATCAATTCCTTCTTCTTGATTGTAACCTTGGGCCACTAATCTAGCCTTGTTACGCACAATGACCCCATGCTCATCTACCTTATTTCTATAGACCCATTTTGTTCCAATCACCGATTGGTGTGACGGTCTTGGAACTAACTCCCAAACATCATTTCTAATAAATTGATTTATTTCTTCTTGCATAGCTAGAAGCCAAGATTCATCGAACTCGGCCTCTTTAAAATTCTTTGGTTCAATTTGAGAAATAAAAGCAATGAAATTACACAAGTTTCTAAGGAAGCTTCTAGTTGTGACTCCTTGTGAAGGATCACCTAGAATTTGGTCTATAGGATGAGCACTTTTGAACTTCCACTCATGAGGGAGGTTAGAATCCATACCTTTGCTTTCATTTACCTTTTCCTCGGGTGGTTCCTCTTTGGGAGTTTGTGATGGAGCGTTAGATGATTCTCCAATGTCAAGCTTTTGAACCTCTTCTCCCAAACCTACAACATCATCATCTACACTTTTGCTTGTAGGAGGGTTAGACTCATCAAATGAAACATGAATAGATTCTTCAACAACATTAGTTCTTTTGTTATAAATTCTATAAGCTTTACTATGTGTTGAATAACCTATAAAAATTCCAACATCGGATTTTGCATCAAATTTTCCAAGGTTGTCCTTGGTGTTCAAAATATAGCATTTACATCCAAAAACTCTAAAATATCCAATGTTGGGTTTTCTCCCTTTCCAAAGCTCATAAGGGGTTTTATTCTTGTTAGGCCTAATGAAAACACGGTTCAAAATATAACAAGAAGTATTAACGGCCTCGGCCCAAAAATATTTAGGTAATGAGATTTCATTGAGCATTGACCTAGCCATTTCTTGAATTGTTCTATTCTTCCTTTCGACAACTCCATTTTGTTGTGGAGTTCTTGGAGCCGAAAAGTTATGGTTAAAACCATGTTCATCACAAAAAAATTCTAAGGCATCATTGTCAAACTCTCCACCATGATCACTCCTAATGGAGGTGATTGAATACCCTTTTTCATTTTGCACACTCTTACAAAATTTAACTAGATTTTCCAAAACATCATTTTTGAGTTTCAAAAATATAACCCATGTAAATCTAGAAAAATCATCAACAATCACAAATGCATAGTATTTACCACCTAGACTAGCAATTCTTGAAGGACCAAATAAATCAATATGAAGCAATTGCAAAGGTCTAGAGGTTGAAATCTCTTTCTTGGAATGAAAAGATGTTTTAATTTGTTTTCCAAATTGGCATGCATCACAAAGTTTATCTTTAACAAAAGGAATAGATGGCAAACCAACAATAAGATCTTTTCTAACCAACTTTGAAATAGAATCCATACTAGCATGTCCTAATCTCCTATGCCACAACCAAGAATTATCATTCATGCTATCAAAGGAATCAACATCAATAACATAAACATTATCCTTCCTTTCTCCAACAAAAATAACTTCATTGGTTGAAGCATTTTCAATGGAGCATTTTGAGGATTCAAAAACAACACGAAAATCTTTATCACATAGTTGACTAATACTAAGTAAATTATGTTTAAGGTTATCAACAAGAAGCACATTTTTAATACATGGAGAGTATATGTTACCGATATCACCAATGCCCAAGATTTTTCCTTTTGAATTGTCTCCAAAAGTGACCAAGCCACTTTCCTTGCTCTTAAAACTTGAAAATCTTGATGGGTCACCGGTCATATGCTTGGAACAACCACTATCCAAGAACCACAAGCTTTTGCTCTTCCTTGTTGATTCCTACAAAAATAAAATCATTTGTTGGCCTTTGGTACCCAAACAACTTTGGGTCCTTTCTTGTTAGTTTTGGAACCCTTTGGTACCCATTTGGTCTTGCCTAGATATGCATATCTCTTTACATGACAATATGAAATAGTATGACCATCTTGGTTACAATATGTGCATGTAAAGTGTGGTAGGCTAGTTGGTTTTACAAAGAAGTTTCTCAAAAAAATTTGTTTCCTACTAGGATCATATCCAATACCGCTTTTTCCAAAACCACAAGATTGACTCCCTAGCATAAGTTCATAGCCTTCTTTACCCTTTGTAAAAGTATATATGTCATTCTTAAGGCTTTTTACATTAGCATGCAACTCAAAAATTTCTTTCTTATATGAGGAACAAGTAGCACATTGAGATTTAGCCAAAAGTTTCTTTTCATTTAATTTCAAAATCTCAATTTCCTTTAATAGCATGTTGGTCTTTTCTCTAAGGGTTTGGTTTTTAGCAAGCAATTTTCCAAAATCATCAAATAGTTCCTTAAATGAATTTGACAACTCATCATATGACATTTCTAAGTTATCATCATCATTTTCACTATCACAATCACTTTGGTTAGAAATGCTTACCCCATCATAAAGTGCCATCATGCACATGTTTGCTACTTCATTCTTCTCCTCATTGTCGGAGTCCTCCTCATCACTATTGAGCCAATCCGCCAACATTGCCCTTCCTTTGTATTTATTCTTCTTCCTCATTGGGCAATCCATTTTCATGTGACCGGGCTTCTTGCATTCGAAGCAAATTGGTGGATCATCTTTGCTCTTTCTTTCTTTTTCTTTTGAATCACTTCCTCTTTGTGGCTTCTTCCCAAAGTTCTTCTTGAATTTCATGAACTTTTTGTATTTCTTTGAGAAGAGTGCCAAGTCCTCCATGTCACTACATAGGCTATCCTCATCATCTTCACTAATGGCACGGGAGGAGGAAGACTTGAATGCAATAGTCTTCTTTTTCTTCTCAACTTCCTCTTCATCTTGTGCACTCATGAAAATTTCATGGTTCATGAGCGAACCAATTAGTTCTTCCAAGGGAAGTGTTGAGAGATCCTTGGCTTCTTGAATGGCAATCACTTTGCCTTGATAGGCTTTGGTGAGACTTCTCAAAATCTTGGTCACCATCTCCTTTTGTGAAAGTACCTTGCCAAGAGAATTCAAACCATTAGCGATAGTAGTGAAACGAGTATACATGTTAGCAATAGTTTCATCCGCTTTCATCTTAAAGTTCTCATATTGAGTAGAATAAATTTGAATTTTAGTTTCCTTTATAGCATTTGTTCCTTGATGAGTGACTTCAAGCATTTTCCACATATCATGAGCGGTAGAGGCTTGTTCAATATTTTTGAACACATCTCTATCCAAACCACATATAAGTGCATATTTAGCTTTAGCATTCTTAGAAAGCATTTTCTTATCTTCTTCGTCATATGCCTCATATGTCTTAATAACTTCTACACCATTAATGACATGTTTAGGAATGTAAGGACCATTAGACACTATATGCCACAAATCATAGTCAATAGATTGAAGATAAGTTTCCATCCTAATTTTCCAATAGGGAAAGTCTACTCCATTGAAGAATGGTGCTCTAGTTGTGCTTAAACCTTCTAACATGTTATTTTGTGAATTACTTGGAAACGCCATGCTCTAGATTGTGAAATCTAATCAAATAAATGAGCCCTTGCTCTGATACCAATTGTTAACCCAAGATATGTTTCCAAGAGGGGGGGGGGGGGGGTGAATTGGAAATTTAAACTAATTTCATAAATTTAAAACTTAATATGCCAAATTATGCAATAAATTAAATTTATCAAGTAAAAGCAAATAATATGGCAATCAAATAGATATAGCAAATAATCAACACATGTAATGTAAAGAGTTGAAGGTTAAGAAATTGCAAACTCTCGAATTTTACAAGGTTCGGTAGAACTAAGCCACCTACGTCCTTGGTCTTCAAAGCTATGGACCTAGCTTTGAGTTCAACTATCGAGCCAAGTTAGCGGGCTTGACTAACCCTTACAACCGGGAATTTTTCACCAAGGTATTTCCAAACCTCTTACAATAGTTTTCCACCACCAAGGACTATCAACCTCTTTTTCAGATTGTTGAAGTGCCAATCTCACTCTAACCGGGTTGTTTACAAAACCGGTGCCAACCTCACCTCAATCTCAATATGGGAATGTGTTTGATATTACAAGCAAAAATCACTCTAGAAGTATGATAATACAATGAGAAACCTAGAGTGATTAGCAAGCACACTTAGAAGAAATAAATACAAATTTTGGCTCAAGTGTGTGAATATGTGTTTGGATGAGTTAAACTTTGAGAGCTCCTTGAAATCAATGGATTAGATTTGGTATATGTAATAAATGCTCAGCCAACCACTAACTTTGAGTGAAAAACGAGTTTATATAGAGTTTGGGAAAAAACTAGCCGTTTATAGCCGTTAGGGATTAATTTTCGAAGTTGTCTGCCGCGAACCGGAAGTCCGGATGGGGAACCGGAATTCCGGTTTCCAATCCGGAATTCCGGATGGCAAACAGAGAGCAAAATCCGAATTATGCCTATTTTCCCGTTTTTCAATTCTTTATAACTTTTAGCTCGTTTATCCGATTTCAAAAATTCCAATTGCGTTACGACCGTATCGGGATGTATTTTCTTAAAAGTTAATTTAGGATATTTATTTCTCATTTTAAAAAATCACCATTTTTTAGTACGTGAGTGAACCAAATTTTATACTTATGACTTAAAGTATACTTGCAATCACTTTACAAGACTAAGAAATGAAATTAAACCTTTATCTTGAGTTTCTTGAGTCTTGAAGTCCATTTCGGGTCATTTCCGGAAAATTTGGTAAAATGACCGTTTTGCCCTTGGTCATAAGTTTGACTTTGAAGTGCTAATTCACTTTGGTTTTTGCTACAAAATCAACAAATCATTAGTAACAAATAATAATCAAATATTTGTTAATCATCAAAACAAGGAGAGTTAAGAGTTTGGGTCAACACAATCTCCTTTGTAGGGGTCATATCCTCAATACCCTTTCCGATAGGCTCTATGACCTCTACACTGAAACCAAATCGGTCAAGGAGATATGGGATGCACTTGAGAAAAAGTTTAAAGCGGAAGAGGAAGGTACCAAAAAGTTCTTGATATCTCAATACTTCGATTTAAATTTTTTTGGTGATAAACCTATTCTTCCTCAAATTCATGAATTGCAAATAATTGTTAACAAATTGAAAGTGTTAAAGATTGAGCTTCCCGAGGCCTTTCAAGTTGGTACTATAGTGGCTAAATTACCACCAACTTGGAAGAGCTATAGGAAAAGAATCCTTCATAAAAATGAGGATTATTCTTTGGAAGAGATCCAAAAGCATATTCGAATCGAAGAGGAATCGATATGTAGAGATAAACTTGTGGAGGGATCTAATGGAGAGACTTCCAAAGAAATGCGGTGTCACAACCATAACATCCCAAAAACAAAGGGAAAAAGGGTAATGAGAAACCTTTGGGTCCAAAAACCAACCCAAACAAGTTTAAGGGCGAGAAAGGTCCTTGCTTTGTGTGTGGGAAAAAGGGTCACTATGCTAGAGAGTGTTGGCATAGAAAAGACCAACAAGGACCTAAGGTGAACGCAACTCAAGAGGAAAACATAGTTGCTACCCTTAGTGAGGTGAATGCGGTCCAAGGCAAGGTGAAAGGGTGGTGGTATGATACATGTGCCACCATCCATGTCACCTATGACAAATCATTGTTCAAGACCTTTGAAGAGTCAAAGGGAAACCATGAGATACAAATGGGCAATGAGGGCAAATCCAAGGTACTTGGCCAAGGTACTATTGAAGTCTACTTCACCTTCGGCAAGAAAGTTACATTAGTAAATGTACTTTATGTTCCCGAAATGAGTAGAAACTTGGTAAGTGGTGATTTGCTTGGCAAGCCTGGCATTAAAGCCGTTTTTGAGTTCGGTAAACTTATACTTACCAAATCAAATGTATTCTTGGGAAAATGGTACTCTTGTGAGGGAATGGTTAAATTGTGCACCAATGATGTAACTTTCAATGTTATCAATAAAAATGCTAATTCCGCCTATATTATTGAGTATGATTCTTTATTTTTGTGGCATCTTAGACTATCGCATATAGGTTTTTCAACCATGAAAAGAGTAGTAAAATGTGGTATGATTGCATGCAATATTAAAAACTATGGTAAATGTGAAACATGTGTTAAGGCAAAAATGATTAAGAAACCATTTCCTAGTGTAGAAAGATCATCTAATTTACTAGATTTAATCCATAGTGATCTTTGTGAATTAAATGGTGTTTTAACTAGAGGTGGTAAAAGGTATTTTTTTACTTTTATAGATGATTTTAGTAGATATACCTATGTGTTTCTTTTAAAGCATAAAGATGAAACTTTTGATGCTTTTAAATTGTATAAATTAGAAGTTGAAAATCAACTAAATAAAAATATTAAGGGGCTAAGAAGTGATAGACGAGGAGAGTACTTCTCTAATGAATTCAATACATTTTGTGAAGAAAATGGTATAATTCATGAGTGCATTGCACCTTATACACCACAACACAATGGTGTTGCCGAAAGGAAAAATATGACTTATCTAGAGATGATAAATTCTATGTGGTGTTTACCAAGTTGAACTTCAACTTATTGGGTGAAGCGCTTTTAACCGCTTGTCACATTCTTAATTGAATACTGATGAAGAAAAATGAGATATCTCCATATGAGTTATGGAAAGGAAGAAAACCCAACATAGGGTACTTCAAAGTGTGGGGGTGTCTTGCATATTGCAAGAAAGACGAACCTAATAGAACAAAGTTAGGTTCAAGAGCCATAAAGTGTGCTTTTGTTGGTTATGCCAACAATAGTAAAGCTTATAGGCTATTAGACTTAGAGTCTAATATTGTGATTGAATCTAGAGAAGTTGAATTTTTTTAGAATATGTTATGTGACAACAATTCTCAAGCTTCAACATATCTAAAGGAGAATTTGTTATATGAGAA
This sequence comes from Humulus lupulus, assembly GCF_963169125.1. Taxonomy (NCBI): domain Eukaryota; kingdom Viridiplantae; phylum Streptophyta; class Magnoliopsida; order Rosales; family Cannabaceae; genus Humulus; species Humulus lupulus. The sequence continues at coordinate 24,742,102 of NC_084795.1, forward strand.
CAATTCTCAAGCTTCTACATCCAGAGTGATTCTCAAGAAGAGAATTCTCAAAAGGATGTAAAGCAACCCTTTGAACCTAGAAGAAGTCAAAGGCTTAAAAATCATAAAAGTCTAGTAGTGGATGAGATAGATTCTCAACAAATTTCGTTCTACATGGTAGAAGGAAATAGAGAGGAAGTTATTAGGAAAATTCCTATTGTACTTCTCGTTGAGGATGATCCTAAGACTTATAGAGAAGCTATGCAATCAAGAGATAGTGCATTTTGGAAAGAAGCCATCAATGATGAGATGGATTCCATTCTTTCCAATAACACTTGGGAATTGGTAGACCTCCCACCGGGGTCTAAGCCAATTGGGTGTAAGTGGATATTTAGGAGAAAATACCACACTGACGGCACTATCCAAACCTTTAAAGCTAGATTAGTAGCTAAAGGGTTTAGACAAAAAGAGGGTATCGATTATTTCGATACTTATGCGCCTGTTGCAAGAACAACTTCTATAAGAATTTTGTTCACTTTAGCTTCTATACACAACTTGTATGTTCATCAAATGGATGTCAAAACGGCATTCCTTAATGGTAACTTCAATGAGGAGGTCTATATAGAACAACCTGAAGGGTTTGTCCTACCAAAATATGAACATAAAGTTTGTAGACTTGTAAAATCATTATATGGATTGAAACAAGCTCCTAAGCAATGGCATGAGAAATTTGATCAAGCCATAATGTCTAATGGGTTTAGACATAACAATGGAGACAAGTGTTTGTATTCCAAATCTTGTAAGGTATATGTGATCATTGTTTGCTTATACGTGGATGACATGCTTATTCTAAGTAATAGCATGAAAGGGATAGAAGAAACGAAGAGGTTTCTATCATCAACCTTCAAGATGAAAGATCTTGGAGAAAATGACACCATACTTGGTATCAAAGTAAAGAAACATAGTGGGGGGTTTTGCGTTAGGGCAAGCCCACTATGTTGAGAAAGTATTGAACAAATTTAACCATCTCAAGGTTAAAGATGCCAATACTCCATTCGATCATAGTGTAAAACTATAGAATAATGAAGGAAGAGTAGTGGCTCAATTGGAGTACGCTAGTGCTTTAGGGAGTCTAATGTACGCTGCCCAATGTACTAGACATGATATAGCATTTACGATAAGTGAACTTAGTAGGTTTACAAGTAATCCAAGTGTGGATCACTAGAAGGCAATTGGAAGATTACTAGGATATCTCAAGAAAACCAAAGGACTAAGCCTTCACTACTCCAAATTTCCTTCAATTTTAGAAGGATATACAGATGCAAGTTGGATATCCAATCTTGGGGACAACTTGTCCACAGTTGATTGGGTATTTACACTTGGTGGAGGTGCAATTTCTTGGGGTTCCAAGAAACAAACCTGTATATCTTATTCCACTATGGAAGCAGAATTCATAGCTCTAGCTGCTATCGGCAAAGAGGTCGAATGGTTAAGGGATTTGTTGATAGAGATTCCCCTAATCAAAGAGAATGTATCTACTATATCGATACATTGTGACAGCCAAGCGACATTGGCTAGAGCATACATCGGAGTGTATAATGGGAAGTCTAGACATATTAGTCTAAGACATGGATATGTAAGAGAATTGATTCAAAGAGGAGTCATCTCAATATCCTATGTAAGAACAAGTGAAAATCTGGCGGATCCTTTCACTAAGCCACTAACAAGGGATTTAGTGGCTGCATCATCTCAAGGGATGGGTGATTAGTGCTCAAAAATGCAAATTTATTAGTTTTAAAGTGTAAAATAAATTAAGTTCTAATTAATATTTTCATGAATTTATTGTAATATATTTTATAATTGAAAATATTAATTTTAATTTAATTTATGTTTAATTTTCAGGAAATAAATTGCATTTGGACACTAATAAAAATGGAGAATAGAGAAATAGTTAAAACTGAAAAAGAAAATGAAGAAAGTGGTATTTTTGAAGAAATGAAGCTCAGGCCCGTTGGCCCAAGCCCAACAACCCAAGCTGCACAGCCAGGTATCGCCTCCTGCATTGCGCCACGTGTCCCAGCATACACATATTTCTCCACCTGCGTTGACTGGTCAAACTTGGCTCCTCATTTCCCTTCATTTGACCCACGTTTCACCATCAGAAAATTCCAACGTGACCAACCTTCTCATCAAGCCTCCAGCAAGCCCATCATCCCTCATGGCCCAAGCAATTCCAACGTGACCAACCTTCCCTTCAACCTTCAAGCCCAACGTCTCCTCCAAGTGAACCAAAGCCAGCCCAATACATCAACACCCCAGCCAGCTGCCTACGTGGCAGTTTTCTATTGGCTGAAAATGGGTCAAAACCCTCTTGTGTCACCAGCCATGTTTTGTGGGTATTGGGCTTTGTAAATTGCTATTTTGAGCTTTAAAGCTCATGTTTTTGTGGTATTTTAGAAAAAGGGAAAATGACCATACACCAAAATAGCTAGCTTAATATTAATAATAAAATTTGATTTTTCAAAATCATATTTTATTATTAATATTTCAGATTTATTTTATAAACCCCATTTTGTTGTTTAATTTCTTTTTAGTCCTTTTCCTCATCTATAAATAGGGACACTTTCTTCACATTTGGTATGTAATTTTTAGAGTACAGAAACTATAGCAAAATTTCCACTCACTTTCTTCTCATATTTTCTTCTTAGAATTTTGTGAGAATCATGAGCATAATGGCCTAATCTTCCTAGGAAGGTTAGGGATGATTCCATATGCAAGTGATGTTATTTTGCTACTTTGATTTACTATGTTCTTAATGTAATATATTTGAGTTATTTATGTTCTTTCATCTCTATCTTTATTTTGTTATCTTTATTTACTTATGCTAATAGTATATAGGATTAGTCATGCTCTTTCTATGTGCTTCTAATTAGTAAAAGTAATATTGATACACAATTTTATGTCTAATCTTCTATTGCATTATTGCCCTTGGGTATTTTTTTAATTTTTAGATTTTTTATAAGATTAACATTGTGCTTTTAAAGTAAAGAACTTTATAACTCAAATGAACTTTTGTTAGAAAAACTATGGACTTTAATGTTAGATTTTCCAAGTAAATGTTGGGATGTGAACTATTTACTTGTGTATTTTTGTAAATCAAGTAACCAAGTAACTAAACAAGCATATGGATGATTCTTGAAACCTTTCATTTTCTCAAACTCTTGATTACATCTTACCTTTATTTCACTTATCTCATTTCATCACTTTATCAAAAATGCAATACCAAAATCTCAAACCTCTTTCCATTTACAATTTTATTTACTTCTTGTTACTAACTTTTTGTGTTATTTTCTACTAACCTTTTGATTTTAGGTTACCTCCTTGTGGATCGACCGCCTGATTATACTACAACCACTGCTTAGTGGTTGTCACATTTTGGGCGTTAAACAATGGGACTTAAACTCCCTAAAGAGATTCACGATTGATGGTAACCTATCTTAACATTAGTTATTCAACTAGTGTTAGGTTCAATAGGTAACAACAAGTCAATCAAGTGAATATTAGTTGTACTCAAAACAAGTCCCATCTGAGATATTGAGTACTTGTGTGTTACCAAGTGGAGGGTTAAAACCGAAAGGTTTTTTAATAGAATTCAGGCTTGTAAAGACAAGTATTTTTTGTAACAAAATACTGTAAGAATTCTACCTATATGGACCTAGGGGTGGTGCCACCTCTCATGAGAATTGGGAGTATTCTCAAGAACATCCATGAATGGAAAGTGCACAAGGCCATTAACGGCGCAAAGCGAGACATAGAGGTCTCAAGTGAACATCGCAAAGGTGTGTGTGTGTTATCACCGATTTGTTATCATGAAAAGATGGTTCAATGCCTAGTGCAACCAAATTTTCGACAAATTTTGTGATAATTACACTATAGTAAACACTTTACTGTATGCACTAATGCAATGACTCCTATAAGAGAGAGTTCTTATTTAATCAAGTGGGGGATATGTTATATTTTAAAATATAATCATTGATTAAATAAGTGTTACAATAGATAACTATTTAATCTAGTGGGGGAATGTTATATTATTTTATAATATAATGTAATATTATATTATATTATAATATAATTTTTTAGATTAAATAAATGTGACAAAGAGTGTCACATATTGTAACATATAATAAAGAGTTACAATATTTAGATATATGAGATATATCCAAATAATGTAACATATTTGGTGTTACAAATTTGTAACTTCCAAATATTACCCTTTATTGTGTAAATTTGGTGTTACACAATATTGAGATGAATTTCATAAAGCCATTTGAGAAATGGCTGTTAGAAATATGATTTTAATCCCAATAATGTGTTTTGGGGGTTACAAAATCATTTGGGAGGGTTTGGAACCGTTTGGAAAAATAGCACAATTTTAAGTGCTGAAAATGGTCAGTGGTCGCAGCCACTGAATGTTGGTGGGCGCGGCCTGTGGGATAGAGACTAGTGGTCGCGGCCACAGGCAAAAAACTGACCATTTTTTCAATCTTTGTTGAACGGCTCAAAAAACTCAAATAAATCCCAAATCTCATTTTTAATTCCATATTAATCTAATTAAACATTGATAACAGCCATGGGGGTTGGTGGAATTTGAAATTCAAATGGTGTCTCTAAACTCTATAAATTGGAGCCTATAGCTCACTTGTAAGACACACTAGAAACACCTTGAGGCTTGATAATTCCATAAAGCATTTCCTATAATCTGTGAGAGATCCCTTAGTGCTTGAGTTAGGGGGAAATAAGCTTTTGGACAAAGGTTTCAAACCTTGTTCAAGTTGGTGATCCCCAACACTCTTCACTTTGGTAGTGTGAGTGAGAGTTGCTTCTATTTATTTTGTTTGTTCTTCCTTTCTATTCTATTTCTCTTCATATTCATATTCTTCTCTTTTGTTTATTTGTATTTCTTGTTTTGAGTTGTAATCTTCTTTTCTTTATTTCAAACATTTTACTTTACTTGTAACATTTTTCTTTGAGTTGTATTTTCACTATTCTATTCTTCTTCTCTTCTTCTTGTTTTTTAGTTTATTTGTATTTTCAGTTATAGAGTTGTAACCTTAATCAATCAATCAATATTTATTTGTAATATATTGTCTAGAGTTGTAATATTATTATCAATTTCCATCGAGGCAAAATAATTTTTCCTAACATATACAGTATCTCAAACTGGCTGAGCTCGATCGCCCATTTCAACAAACGTCCCGATGTCTCAGGTTTTTGCAGCACCTGCCTTAAAAGCTGATCGGTCATGACGTGGATTGAATGGGATTGGAAATATGGCCTAAGCTTCCTGGAAGTCGTAATAAGGCAGAACGCATCTTTTCCATTAGAGGATACCGAGATTCTGCTATGAGAAGTCTTTTGCTTATATATTATACTAGCTTTTGAACTCAGTCCTCCTCCCGGACCAACACGGCGATGGCCGCATTTTCGGTCACACCTAAATAGAGAAAAAGGGCCTCTCTTGCCGTTGGTTTAGATAATATGGGTGGCTCGTCCAAATGTGTCTTCAGATCGATGAAAGCCTGCTCGCACTCCTCAGTCCACCCGAACTTTTTGTTCCCCTGAAGCAGGTTGTAGAATGGCAAACACTTATCGGTGGATGTAGAAATAAACCGATTGAGGGCCGCCACCCTTCCTGTCAGACTCTGGACATCTTTACGCAACCTGGGCGAAGGCATCTCTAGCAACGATCTAATTTTGTCCTGGTTCGCTTCTATCCCCCTGGTGTTGACTATGAATCCCAGGAATTTCCCTTACGCCACTCCGAAAGTACATTTCTGGGGGTTTAGCCTCATATTATACTTCCTTAGAATTCCAAAACATTCATTCAGATCGGAGACATGGTTATCGACAGTCTTTGACTTGACTAGCATATCATCAACATACACTTCTATGTTTTTTCTGATTTGATCAGCAAACATTCTGTTGACCAATCTCTGATAGGTCTCCCCAGCGTTTTTCAGCCCAAAAGGCATGACTTTATAGCAGTACACGTTGGTTGCAGTCATGAAGCTATTATGCTCCTGGTCCGTAGGGTTCATGGCGATCTGGTTATATCCAGAGTATTCATCCATGAAGGACGTGAGCTCATGCCCTGCGGTGGCGTCCACCAACTGGTCAATCCTTGGCAAGGGGAAGCAATCCTTGGGATAGGCTTTATTTAGATCGGAGAAATCGATGCAGGTCCGCCATTTTCCATTTGGCTTTGGGACCAGGACAGGATTGGCGACCCAGATCGGATACTTAGCCTCGCGGATAAAGCCACACTTCAAAAGCCTAGCTACTTCTTCCTCCAGTGCCTCAGCTCGGGTCGTACCCAAACGCCTTTGTTTCTGGGATTTCACAGCATGCTTTTGTCCAAATTTAGCATATGCATGATGACACTCGGGCTGATTCCTATCATGTCTTCACGGGACCAAGCAAAAACATCTAGATTTTCTTGTAAAAAAGTTACCAGCTCCGCCTTTCTTTCGATGTCAAGATTTTTCCCGAACGTAACGACCCTCGAGGCATCTTTGGGATCAATGTTTACTTCTTCGAGGTCTTCAATAGCCTGGAGCTTGGATCTATCTTCAACCATTCGAGGATCAATATCCTCACTCAGGGTGGCTCCCCTGCAACTGACTGGCTGAGGTTCTTTCATCCCAGGATTATCTCTGACTTCCTGGGATTCCTCTCCTCGATCCTGTACTGCCATCGTCTGCTTCCGAGGATATGATTTTCCCTTCATGGAAATGCTATAGCATTCCCTAGCAGCGAGTTGATCGCCTCGGATAGTACATATTCCCATGGATGAAGGGAATTTTATTACGAGGTGGCGGACGGAAGTTATAGCTTCGAATGCAATCAGCTTGGGCCTACCCAAGATTGCGTTATATGCGGTCAGACAATCCACAACAACAAACTTGAGCAGCATAGAAACAGTTCGTGGTCCTTCACCCAGGGTTATCACCAACTCGATCGCTCCAATAGCTGTCAAACCTTCTCCGCAAAACCCGTACAACATCATGGAGGTTGCCTTTAGTTCGGCCACAGACAATCCCATTTTCTCCAATGTGGACCTAAATAGTAGGTTCACAGAGCTCCTGTTGTCGACCAAGGTTCGCCTAACTCTCAGATTGGCGAGCTGGACGGTTATGACTAGAGGGTCGTTATGCGGGACCTAGACATGACTAGCATCTTCTTCAGTAAAACTGATCGGTTGTTTCTCCAATCGTTGTGGTTTAGACAAACACTGCTCCGGGAAGAACTCAACTCCATTGTGAGACCTCAGCTCATTGACATACCTCTTCTGGGCATTTCTGCTCGTGCCTTCCAGATGAGGGCCTCCAGAGATCGTGGTTATTTATCCCCTATTATCGGAATACGGGTGTCCTGACTCACCTGGGCTCCGGTCTGATTTGTGGGGGCTTCCAGAGCTGATTGAATGTTTTGCAAATTAGGCTGATTAGGAGTGACTCGATTCCGGGCATACTGAGCCAGGGGCCCGACCCTGATGAGCGTCTCGATCTCATCTTTCAAATGCCTGCAGTCATCGGTGTTGTGACCGATGTCATTGTGGAATCGACAAAATTTTGAAGGGTCTCTCTTCGCCCTTTGATTTTTTAGAGGCTCCGGCTTCTTCCACGGGTGGCGGGCAGTGTTCGCCAAGAAGATGCGCTCCCTGGTATCTGTGAGATCAGCGCAACTCGCGTAGATTGGTTTGAATTTCTCCACGGGCTTATTTTTCTTTGAACCATTCTGGCCGCCTTCACCATTTCCCTTCCTCTTGCTTCCTCCCGCGTGGTTATTCTAGGCAACGGTTTGAGCCGTAGCTACCACGTCCGTTACCTATCCAATGGACTGGGCAGGGACTTGGCTGGTTCCTGCGACCGAAGCTCGCGCCTCTTCTAGGTTGATCAATTTCTGAGCCTTGTTTAGGAACTCGTCCACTGTGTTGACGCCTTTTCTCTGGATCTCTTTCCACAAGTCGCCTCCAACAAGGATTCCTATTCTCATCGCCATAAGCCTAGAGCTTTCGTCCGCATCTCTAGCTGGTGCATCAATGTTGGCAAACCTACTCAAGTAAGCTTTCAGAGGCTCTCCGGGCTGCTGCTTTATGTTTTCCAGGGAGCCTGCCTTTATCCGAGCTACTTGAGATGCTCGGAATGCCCTCTTGAAGTCAGCAGAGAAGCTTTTCCACGAGCTGATAGAATGCGTCTTGTATTGCTTGAACCATTGTCTGGCCGATCCGACTAGAGTCGAAGGGAATACTAAGAATCTTAACTCGGGTCCGATTTTATGGGCCATCATTAGGGTATTGAACATCCTCAAGTGGTCGAACGGATCTCCATCTCCGTCGAATTTTGATAAATGGGGCATCCTGAAACCCTGTGGGTATGCCGTTGCTGCGATGTTGGGGGCCAAAAGCTCAAGCTTGTCCCCTAAGTTGTACTCATCTTTTTCCTTTTTTGACAGGAGTCTTTTCATCAGTTCCTCCATCTGGGCAAGCCTCTCGAGGGTTAGGTCCTTGGTTCCCTATGGCTGTTCAACAACTCCCATTTGACTGTACGCATTTGACGGGTTATTGTCCCTCTAAGTTCGAGCTTGGTTTGGTGGGGCATTCCCGTTGTCGCGTACTTCAGAAGAACTTCCCTCGTGGTGAGTGACGCTGACTCCATCGCGAGCTGAATTGGTCCTTCGTGAGTTTAGGCAATCTCACAGATAGGTACGTGGATCAACCCAAGGGTTTTGAGCTGAACTCAACTGATTTCTCAAATCTGTGCTGGTCCTACCACTTTGACGATCCTCCGTCCAATAACTTCCATTAGAGAAGCTCAGAGCTTGTGGTCGAGGATGAGGATTTGGAGCATTCTTGCGTGCTCGCGGGACATGAGCAGGGGTAGCAGGAGGAGGATTCCTCCTGCTGTTTCCGTAGGCAGGGACGTCTTGAGCAGAACGAGGTAGGGATGGATGCCTGATCGGCGACGGAGGGTGTCTGATTGGTGAAGCAATTCTCGTTCCATCAGGTCGGATCAAACTAGCCCGCGGTTGCTCTGCTCCACCATTTCTGGCTCCCTGTGCATGGAGATCTGATCGCGGTATAGGGAGGTCGGTTGGGACATGCCGTCTTTGCGAGTTTGTCCTTGACAATCTGTGTGGGTTGCCATGGGCATTCGACGGTGGCATTGAACTCGGAGTCAAGGTTCTGACCGACCGGCTAACTCGTTGGTGATCCCTGGGAAAGCCACCAAACGGGGTTTCTTGGTAATTGGGTGACACGGGAGTAGAACTTGGAGTTAAGGTTCTAACCGATCGACTTGGCCTGAGTTGACTATCCCGATGAGACTTACGAGTCCCGCCTTGCCTCTTTCCGACGTTAACATCGGTTGCAAGAGGGGGTAGCCGAGCCAAGACTTCCTCGATTTTCTTATTTGCCTTGGCTAGATGGCTCCTCAACTGCACGTTCTCCATCTCTACCGTAGTCAAGTAATCCGGGTTCAGATTTGGCGGTAGAGGTGCTGAACTTTCGGTGTTGTCGTGGCCCATCGGTTGTTTTCCCGATCACTGCTGGATCTCCGGGCCTTGTTCGTCAGAAACAATGGTATGGTGAGCCTCCTGCCCACCATGCTGATCTATTTCATTACCGTGCCTTGAACGAGTGACCACCATGATGAACTTTTTCCTTAATCTTTTTCAATGGCACTAATTCGCAGCTCTCAATGAAAGCACCAAACTGTTGACGCAGTTTTTCGCCAATAGTGTATTACGAAAATTTGCTGGAATAAACTAGTGCTTAAGGGTAAACCGTAAGGAGAATAATCAATCTTCAAGCTACTTAGAATGATATAGTAAGAACACTCGTTCCTTTTTACGTGGTTTGGAGGTTAAAATCCCTCTAGTCCACGAGTCAATATTATTATTGTATGTCTCTCTCTGTTTTAACAGAATATTTGCATTACACAGAGAAAACCCAACCCCTTTTCTATCAAAGGTCTTGGTATTTATAGGAGAATGATCCATGGGTAGGTGTTGGGGTCATCCCGTGATCCATTGATCCCTCACATCATCTCTGTGACACTAATGATTAACATTTACATTTTATATTAAAGTGTGGTCTAATCATTAGGTAAAATGGATCATGGATCGCATGGTCTAAATCATGCGTGTGATGTCTAATCATGCACGTTTATATTTCGTATCCAGGAATTCGGGAGTAAACAGACACGTGATGTGTGTTTACGCACGTTTATATTGAGTGGTCAACTTTATAAAGTTCCTGCGGTACGTCAGACCTCTGGCGTACCACGAGCTAGCGTAACGTCAGCTCGTGCCTTTTGATGCTATACTCCACAAATGGTTTCAGGCAGTATGTTGCTTTGAACCCATCAGCTCGAGCTATTTGTCTAGGGAATCGTGCTAAATTCCATCGGATGGAAAGTGAACACGTGGAATATCGATTATAGCCTTTTGCTAGCCAACTGTACCTGAGCTGCCTAAAAAGGTACGTACTGATTTTCAGGGCGTACAGTATGAAAAAAATTGGGATATATATAGAGTTTTTCTCTCTAGGATTTTCTCCTCATCAACTCCACTTGACCCTTTTGGGTTTTCTCATTTTTCTTTCTCGGCGAGGAGGCGTCGCCAACTCTGGCTATGCCCTAGTCAGGAGAGAATGGAGTTCCTCCTTGTTGGTGGGTTCACTCGAGTTCGGTGATGGGTGGTATCCGTGCTGGTCTTCTTCTCCTCGACTCAGACGGTATCAGACTTGGTGGTCGTAGATGGGGGGCACTCGTATTTTCCAGCGGGGTTGTTGGCGCGGGGTTCTTTTGGCAGCGAGCGTGGCTGCGGCAATGACATCTGGTTTCTGCGGGTTTCGGTGGGGCGGAGCTCCTTTGGCGGGTGGCTTTCCTTGGCCCGAGGGTATAGTGGACAAGATCTGGGGTTTGTTGGGATGTTTAAGGGTTGTTGGGGTTTTTTCTGTCGTGGGTCGAGTTCTTGAAGTGCGGCTTGGTCATCATTCAGATTAGATTTGTGTTTTGTTTTCGTTACTTTTCTTGGTTTAGTTTTATTTTATTTTTGTCTAGTTTCGTTTTTTTACTTCGTTAATAATGTCTGCTTTTTGTGGGCGGTTGCAAACAATTGGTTGCCTTTGTTAAATTTTTAATTTTTAATTTTGTAAACACAAAAATGAAAATATTATTTTATTTTTGTTTTTTTATTTTTAAAAAATAAAAATATGTTTGGTAACTATTTTTGTTTTTTTGTTTTTAAAAACAAAAAATAATAAATGCATTTGATAACTTTTATTTTTATTTTGTTCTTAACAATATGAAATGTTGATTTGAAGAAAAAAGTAAAAAGTCGAAAACGATTTAAAAAAATTTTAAAAGTGAAAAAATTATATTTTCAAAATTTAATGAATTTTAATTAAAATTTTAAAAAATAATAAATAAAAATAAAGTTACCAAACACGTTTTATGTTTAATTGTCAAATTTTTAATTAATTAAATAAAAAATTATTTTTTTAAATGTTACCAAACATCACCATGTTTTGTGGTGTTTTGTATCTAATGTCTTTGATGGTATAGTAGTTCCATTTCTTTGTCAAGATTACCCTCGCCATGACTTTGTTTTCCGTGACTCATTTCATTGACAAAACTTAGACTTACGGATGCCTTTGTACTCTAGATAAGTGTGCATCTATGTAGGTGGATGAGAATTCGTGATTCAAATACCTAATGGGTAGATGATGATTGGCCTCTTAATCTCTTAAATCATTCCCTTTTTTAAAAATGAAATTAAATAAAATAAAAAGACTACTTCTAATACTCTTTATTGAAAAACTTACAGTTCAAGCTTTGACTTATTTGTAGGTTTTCTATTTCCATTTTCTTAATAGTAAGTAATGAACTAATGCTATAAATATATAATGAATTTCACATTTTGAAATAAATAGTTTATTGCATAACATGTTGGGTGTATAGTTTATGATGATAAAATAATATTTTAATTCAAAAGAATTAAACACAATATAACCATTAATGAAAGAATAACACAAATTAAATCAAGAAGAAGAGATATCATCTGAATGTAATAAATCAATGGAGATGACAAATGTATTGACACAAATAGAATTCTTATCCAAAAAACTCTATTCCTAGTATCTCATAAGCTACTACGATGGTGGAATGAGTTTGAGATTAATAAGTATTGGTCTTCAAACAAGTCAAGCTTTCTTGATCAAGATTTTGGAGAAAAATAGTAAAATAGTAATCTTTGTGAGTTAAAGAGAGAGAAAGAGAGAGAGAGAGAGAGAGAGAGAGAGAGAGAGTGGAGAGTGATCAATACACCAAAATCTCAAATGAACCTCTTAAATAATGTGAGAACTGTTATTAGTGTTAACCAGTGAGAGTATAGCATAGCTTTAGAGTCAAAAACACGTAACTGTACGAGTCTATACGAATGGCCCACACGACGCGTCGCCTGTTTGGGCTATCGTAAGACAGGCGATGCAACGCCTCTTGCATGACTTGTGACCCCGTACATCTACCAAAAACATCTCCAAATGCCTCCAAAATTTTGGGTACTTTTATATACTCCAAAGAAACACTTTGGACCCAAAACGATCATTTTTAAGTGCCTACAACAAAAATCAACCTGTTCATGTTGACTTTAGTGAAATTGTTATAGTTTTTGCACATCTTTGTGCATAACTAATTTCAATATGTATTTAACCAATCCTAAGATAGCATTACTATACAAATATTTGTATAAAATTTATGTGAATCTCTAACATAACTGGTAATGAGAAATTAATACTAATCATGATGTGGACTAGAGAGTCGATGAACAGATTTTGGAGTTTATGGAATGTTTTGATGATAGGTATTCATGAGCAGGCTTATTTTGAAGGAGCATTACTTTTGACTTGGGTTCAACTATGGGACACACAACATATGAACTGAAGTTCGTTCAAAGATCTATATGTCAAATCCTAACAAATAATAAAAAAGGAGTTTTTTCATATATATACATATAATATAAATTAATTACAAAAATACCTTAAGAAATTTTATTTACATATATAACATGCAACATCAGCACAATATACCGGAATCAAAACATACACATACCTAAAAGTGGGAAAATAGAGAAAATCTCGCTTCCAAGCTTTTTTTATTTTTTATGGGTTTAAAAAAAACATTTTGGTTGCTTACAATAACGATAATAGACCAATTGGTTACTTTTTCATTAAAAAAAACTCATTTTTTAGATCATATACATTTTAGTTACCTCCAAAGTTCATTTGTAGAAAAATTGTTATTTTAAGATACTGATCAGTTACCATTAAACACATGATTTGTAAAACGTTACATTTTAGTTGCTTACGATACTGATAAGATACCGACTGGTTACTTTTTTTTCAAAAAAAACTTTATTTTTATATCATATTATTTTAGATATCTCTTGGTTACCTCCAAAACTTATTTTGAGACATCTTAATATATCAATTGGTTAATTTTAGGCTACATTATGGTATCTTATTATTTAAAATATATTTTGGTAACCTCCAAGCTTATTTCAGATACCTTTTGGTTACCTCCAAATCTTATTAGTAGGCATCTTAATATATCAATTAGTTATTTTATGTTATATTATGATATCTTATTATTTATGATTGGTAACTTTCAAGCTTATTTCCGAAACTAATGAGTTGCCATGTAGCCAAATTAGTATAGTTAATATTTTTTTGTAATGTAACTAGTTTTATGATGTTTAAGTAACTATTTGGTTTCCTTATAAGTTTATTTAGAAAACTATCGAAATTGCTCTATAAAATATGCTAATTTAGAATACCATTTACTAACTTTTAAAATGAAATAATAAAATACTTTTTAGTAACCTATAAAGTTAGGTGGTATATTGAATTTTGTTTAAGTTTAAAATTTGGTTACTTTTTTTGCTAACAAAATATAAAAGAAGCTAAAATATTACTTTTTATTCTAGTCATCTTTTCTGGGGATGGCGAGAAAAGCTATGTTTCCCACTTGTCAAAATAATCACCTTGAAGAGTAGATCGCGATGATACACTTTTGAGCCCAAATAAATATTGGTGTGGCCATAATTTTTTTTTAAGTTGTGGAGATTAAAAAAAGTTTCTAAAAATATGTCAAAATATATAGAAAAAAATTAATTATTTAATTTTTTACTAATTAATATATGAAAAGGCGAAAAAAAAAAGAGGAGATGTGGCGGAGCAGCAAGCTTCACGTATGGAGAGAGAAAAGATGATTGTGTATTAAAATACGATACAATTAAGTTTAAAAACGATAGAAACTAACATGAATATTGTAAATAAAAAATAAAGTTATTTTTTAAATTAAAATGATAAAAAGGGAGCGGCATGTAGTTTTCTCTAATAAAAATGATATATGCAAAATAGGACTAGCCCATCGCAACCCAATTTTAGGCCCAAAACGCAGTTTAAAGTATTTTGGAGTCCTAGAAGATTGTGGAAATTACATTTTATATAGACTTTTTATTGAAGTTTTAAAAAATATGGCTTTTTTTTCAACATAATTTTTTTTATGGCTTTTATACTTTTTTTATAATTTTTATGGCTTTTTTTTTCCATATTTTTGTCAAAATTTCTGATTATGTCATATCTTTATTACCATTGAACTTTTTTTCAAGTAGAATGATAGTTTTGTAATTTTATTTTATTTTTTTAACTTTTCTATTTTTCATGGAAAAAACTTACACTTTCAGTTATTATAAATGGTAGATTTTATATTTTTATATTATTTTATTTTAATTTTTTTTATATTATTTTAGGTGCCATCAAACCAACTAAATAAGCATGAAGCAAGAATTGTCATTGGTATTTTAAAATCATTTAAAAAAATATCTTGAAAACTTCCTCCTGCTCTCTAAAATCAACCAGTTTTCATAATGATTTTCCTTTCCTGTCTATGAGATTTTTATTAGTTACAAAATATTGGTCATTTTTCTCAAGATCCTCATCAATGGTGCAAAACTACAAAATTTACGGAAAAAGTTTACTGAATGATACATTTTGTCTTAGTATTATAAACGATGGGGACCACCCTTTTGGGTTTTTTGGTAGGTTGATAATCACGTTCTATTATATATCTTAGCTAACTCCTATTCTTGGGTCCTACTCTACTCTAAGATTGTGTTAGCCAAACACTTGGGGTAAGCAAACAATCTCTTTGACTTTCACATTCTGTAATTTCTATCGAATTTCTTTAATTCCACTCCATACAAATGACTTGATATACTACTCATTCTTAACAATCACAATATATTTACTTATCTTTTTTGCACTGTTAATTTACTTGGAATGAAACTTTCCCATTACTAGAATTCTTTGACTCCTAAGTCAAAATTTGAATTAGAATTCTTTTTATATAACTAATTTTATATTAAATTTTTCTTTGGTTGTTTTGCAAAAATCTTTTTTTTTTTTTTGTGATATGAATTGTAGTTATTATTTTTTTATTTATTATAAACATTTTTTCTTATTTTTATATTGTAAGTTTCTTTTTTCAAATCCTGGGTAAGGTAACTAGTTACTTGATTTATCTTTGACAATTATGTAAAAAAAAAAATCTTAGAGCTAGGTTAAATAACATGTACCAGGAAGAGTAACCAGTTATCCTGAGAGGAGTAACCTTCTGCCATAAGAGGGGTAACCAGTTACCATAAGAGGGGTGACATGTTACTCTTATTAAATATGAAAAGAAACATCAAATCTGAATGAAAAAGAGGAAGAACACTTCATTAAAAAAAAGGAAAAAATAACTAAGATTTTAATAACATAGGTAACTAGTTACCATAAAGAACCCAAAAATATATACACACATATTAATGTGAAGGTAACCAGTTACCCATTGAAATATACACACACAAAGAACGTGAATGTAACCAGTTACCCCAGAAATATACATACAAATAACAGGAAGGTAACCAGTTTCCACAAATTTGAAGATAGAAAAAAAAAAAATCAGATCCACCCCCTTTCCCTTCTCTCCCATCTTCTTCATATAATTTTTTTTCTAGATTTGAATGTTCTCATTAGGGTAACTAGTTATCCATTCACGTTTGCATATTTTTATTAGTTTTCTTTCCAAATTTTGGTGTTCCTATTAGGGTTATAGTAAAAAGAAAATGCTGAAAAAATTGATTTGGATTTTTTTACATATAGTGGAGAAAACTATAAAAAAATTCCAATAATAAAATATAATACATAAAAAATAGTAAAATAATTATGTAATGTTAAAATATGTGTGAAAAAAGGGGAAAAAAGAAAATGGAATGAGAAAAGAATAAGTACAAAAAACAAGGAAAAAAGAAGGAAAAAAGAAGAAAAAAAAACTTAGGAAAGAAAACTAAAAAAATATGAAAAAACAAAACAAAAGAAGTGATGAAGGAAAAAAATAGATGAATGAATAAAAATGAAAAGAAGAAGAAGAAAAATAATGGGAAAATGGAAAGAAAAAATTGAAAAAAAATGGAAGAAGAAAAAAAGAAAAAAAGAAAAAGCTCATATGTGTGAAAAATGAAAAAAAAAATGGAAGAAGAAAAAAAGAAAGAAAGAAAAAGCTCATATGTGTGAAAAATGAAAAAAAAAATGGAAGAAGAAAAAAAGAAAAAAAAGCTCATATGTGTGAAAAAAGAAAAAAAAAGGAGGAGAAAATAATAAATACAAAAATGAAGAAAAAATAGAAGGAAAAATGAGAAAAAAGGGAAAAAAAGAAAAGAAAAAAAAAACATAAAAAATATGAAAAAAAAAACAAAACATTACAAATGAAATAAAAAAATTTGATAAATTAAAGAAGAAGAAGAAGAAGAATGGAAAAAAGGAAAGAAACAAAAAAGATAATGAAAAAATTGGTAGAAGAAAAAAAGAAAAAATAAGTAAGAAAAAAACAGAAAAATAATTAAAAAATGAAGCAAAAAAATAAACAAATTGAAAAAAAATCACCTTTAAAATCAAAGAAAATATAACTATGATAAAAAAAATGTGATATTTTCATATTTTAGTTAGTTACTAATTGTGTTTCTCATATTTTAATTTTGTTTTTAATAAATTTTTCTATACAAATTAAAAAAATATAATTCTCATATTTTTGTACATTAATAGTATAAAAGTCATATTTTTGAAAAATCCCCTATGAGATTTTTGCTTAGTTATTTTGGAACTTTCCTTTTTTATTGTTTTAGGGTCTTTTAGAAAGTTTGGGAAACCATATTTATATGTCTATTTCATTATGAGATAGTTTTGGCCATCTAATAAATAAACCATTGTGTTTTATCCGTCTAAAATATAAATTATTGACATATATAGTGTGCACTTCACCACAACTTCTGTCACATCACATATATATTGATGGTTTATGAATTCGAGATATTAATATTTTGTATTAGTTTGGTTTAGAAAATAGATGAGAATAGGATGGTATGGAATAATAAAATTTGTGTTGTAAAGTAGTGGAGTAGTGTATTTGATGAGAAGTAGTAGTTTGATATGTTAGGATTTGATGTATGAGTGAAGAGAAGTAGATGAGTTGATGGGACAAGTGAAAATGAGGAATTTTGTTTATGTGTGTGTATATATATATTTTTGAGAGAAAGAATGTGAGAGAGTAGTATGTGAGAAAAGGTAAGACCTTTCTATTTAAGCTTGTTGTTTCTTGTTACATATTATAATAGCTAGATTCGGTGGTGTATAACCGACTTTTACAATTTTTTAATTAATATTTTTTCTCTAGATTTTTCTAATTTACTTGTTTTATAAGTATAGCTTCTAGGATGTTCTAGTAGATGTCAATGAAGTTCTTATAGTATCCTACAAATGTTTTGAAAATTCTAGAAAAATATTTTAGAAATATGTAGCTAATTCTAATACTCCTCCTTGGTATACATTTTGGTAACTCCAATCACGTCTCACAATAGCTCGAACTTGCCTCTTGGTAGTGTCTATCTGCTAATTGCTCTTCGGTCTTCTAGTGTTTGAATTATAATTCTTTGTTTACTTTGGTTTCTCTAATAAAGTGATATGCGATGCATATATGTTTGATTCTATTATGAAATACATGATTCTTTGTTATTGCTATAGCTGATTTGTTATCACAATAGATCTATGTAGCATCCATTTATGATTCTCCCATGTTTTCAAGTATTCTTTTTCAGCCATATGGCTTGACTTATAGTCATTGCTGCTACAATATACTCAGTTTCAGCTAATGATTGTGCAATTGTTGCTTGTTTCTTTGATGCCCAAGAAGATATCTCTGATCTAATTGGGAAAGCATATTCTGGCATTCTTTTAATGTCGTCTATTGACCTGCTAAGTCACTGTCTGTGGAGCCAATTATTTTTGAGTCATGTGTGAATCCATACCATATTCCATAGTTCTTTGTTCTTTGCAAGTATTTAAGGACTCTTTTAGCTGCTCCATAGTGAGCTTGACTTGGACTCTACATGAATCTTTATAGTAGACTAACTATATACATGATATCTGGTCTTGTAGCTATTAAATTGAATAAGCTACCTAATAAACTTTGAGATTTTGATTCATTTGCTTTTGATGAGTTATCTTCTTTCTTGAGTGCTTTATTGTTGTCTAATGGAGTTGATACTGTTTTACAACCTTCCATTTTGAATTTATTCAAGAGAATCTCTATATAATTCTTTTGTGAGATGAAGATTCCTACCTTCTTCTTGAGTTATTTTGACCCCAAGAAAGTAGTTCATTAAACCCAAATCGGTCATCTTAAAAGTCTTCATCGTGTATTTTTTAAATTTCTTGATCATCTTCTCATTATTTCATGTGTAGATGAGATTGTCAACATATAAAGAGACAATGAGTGTGTTATTCGTACCTTGAGTCTTGATGTAGAGTGTTGGCTCACTTTTGCTCCTCCTAAAACCTTGTTCAATGAACTAACTGTCAATCCTGTTGTACCAGGCTTGTGGAGCTTGCTTTAGGCCATATAAATCCTTTTTTATATAAAAAAATTTATCTTCTTGTCCTTGCACCTCGAACCCTTGAGGTTGCTCCATATAGATTTCTTCTTCAACGTAGCCATTGAGGAATGCTGACTTCTCATCTAGTTGGAAACTCTTCCATTTCTTTTGAGCAACTAGAGCAATCAAATCCCTGATTGTGTTGAGTCGTGCAATTGGAGAAAATGTTTCATTGTAGTCGACTCCTTATTGTTGTGAGAATCATTTGGCTACTAACCTTGCTTTATGCTTTTGGATCGATCCATCAAAGTTGAGCTTTGTCTTGCAAACCCACTTGACTCATATAACGTCTTTGTCATGTGGATGATCTACAATCTCCCATATTTCATTCTTCTCAATCATTCTTATCTTTTCATTCATATCTTTTCTCAACACTTATAGATTTAGAGCTGCTTCAAAGCTTTCTGGCTCCATAAACATTAAGTTGCATGTCTCATAGATCTCTGCTAAAGATCTAATTCGTCTTGGTGGTGAGTTTGGGGGGATTCCATGACTTGTACTAACTCTTGTGTTGGAGATCCAAGATGATCATTGTCTTCATTAATTTCTTATCTTAGTAATATGGGAGTGTTGATACTCTTTCTTTCAACTTCTTCTGTCTCCCAATTGTATGCAACATCTTCGTCGAATCTTACATCTCGACTCATTATGAGCTTCTTTGTTCTTAAGCTATAGACTCGATAGCCTTTTGATTGAGTGTTATAGCCTAAGAAAAATCTTTTTTTAGTCTCCTCGTCTAGCTTACCTGTTTTTTCTTGTGGAATATGAGTGTAGCATATGCAACAAAAAACTCTGAGATGCTTTACTGATGGCTTTCATCCACTCCAAGCTTCAATCGGTGTCTTATCTTGCACAACTTTGGTTGAACATCCGTTAAGCAAATAGGCTACAGTGCTTACTGCCTCTACCCAAAATCTTTTTGGAATACCATTCTTTACGAGTATGGTGTTAAGTTTAATGCTTTGAAAACATGTGTAAAGACATTTTATTTTAGAAATTAACAAAAGTGAATTTTTCTTATAATTGTACTTCTGAATTTTATTGGATAAATAATATAAATATCTGAAAATTTCATATTTATTAATAAGAGTACGATCTTATATTATTATGAGAGGATTAAGATCATAAATAATGAATAAAATAGTATGCAACGTATTAAAGTGTGGAATATTTAACTAATGGTTGATAACCGCAACACCAAGACCGGAGTTGATGGGTTTTACTACCTCACTCGATTCCCCTGGACCGATGTTATCATTGGCCTCCCAAGTCATCCGAGCGACTTCAAGGACATGTTCTTCATGTCGAATGGGTTCGCAAACTATGAACACCGATACTTTAACCAATATCGTAAGTACTCTTGACCTGGGTTATTTTATATCTGTTGTTTGCTTCATAATTTTCACAATTCTGATCGAGTTGATTTCTTGTGTAGCCATTTATAAGAGGTCTAAAGCTTCCCATGTTTGAAAAGGTAAATATGCCACCCTCACTTTCCTTCCCACTGAGGAAAAATAATGGCGAGCTATCATGACAAACGAAAACATGGTGGCATGTTGGTTGATCAAAGAGGGGCAATCCATCGCTTTCCAACCTCGAGATCCTTCTAAGAAGAGGACCCTTGTTGTAGTGTAAGAGGTCGAAGAAAAAGAAAAGGTCACGTCGTTGGTACGTAGTCGAGCTTCTAAGAGTGCTCTGAGTCATGACGCAACTCAAGCCCAATCAGGGGCAGCAGCCAACACTTCTGGCCAAGGTAACCCTAGCATTGATATAAACTGAGTTGCCGCCTGGATCATGCTAGGTCGGCATGACCTGATGATCGTGATCCGACATCCTAATGATCCTAATAGAATTGTAATCTTACAATAGTGTGTCGATCTTTTAGTCCCCGACACGACCAAGGTCTACCACCTAGGACGATCATTGTAGATAACACCTTTCATATTAGGAGTTTCATTCTCCAACAATATGGTACCTATATTCACCTGGGTATAGTTATGTCGCTTGGGACACTTTTCCCTGCCCCAACGCACACAGTGTTGGGATTAGTGCCCTTTAAAGCATGTGTTTTGAACAGTGTTTTATGCAATAATTAATTGAAATGAATTTTTGCATATATTTTTTGTTTATTATTATTATTATTAGAATTATATTATATGAATATCAGAAAATTAACAAATTCGTTATTGTGACTACAATCTTGTATTGGTACGAGAGGATTAAGATTGTAGGGAATGAATTTAAACATTTCGCAGTAAAACAAAGTTATGTGGAATCTTTGGAATAAATACTTGTAGAGTCCAAGAACTTTACTTAGCTAGTTAGGTAGCAGCAGCAGCAGCAGCAGCAGCAGCAGCAGCAGCAGCAGCAGCAGCAGCAGCAGCAGCAGCAGCAGCAGCAGCAGCAGCAGCAGCAGCAGCAGCAGTGGTGGTGGTGGTGGTGGTGGTGGTGGTAGTAGTAGTAGTAGTAGTAGTAGTAGTAGTAGTAGTAGTAGTAGTAGTAGTAGTAGTAGTAGTAGTAGTAGTGGAAGTTGGGGTAGTAGTGGTAGTAGTGGTAGTAGTCGTGGTAGTAGTGGTAGTAGTGGTAGTAGTGGTGGTAGTAGTGGTAGTAGTAGTAGTGGTAGTTGTGGTAGTAGTGGTAGTAGTCGTGGTAGTAGTGGTAGTAGTGGTGGTAGTAGTGGTAGTAGTGGTAGTAGTCGTGGTAGTAGTGGTGGTGGTGGTGGTGGTCGTCGTGGTAGTAGTGGTAGTAGTGGTAGTAGTAGTAGTAGTGGTAGTAGTGGTAGTAGTGGTAGTAGTGGTAGTAGTCGTGGTAGTAGTGGTAGTAGTGGTAGTAGTGGTAGTGGTAGTGGTAGTAGTGGTAGTAGTGGTAGTGGTGGTAGTGGTGGTAGTAGTGGTAGTAGTCGTGGTAGTAGTGGTAGTAGTGGTAGTAGTGGTAGTGGTAGTGGTGGGGGTGGTGGTGGTAGTAGTGGTAGTAGTGGTAGTAGTCGTGGTAGTAGTGGTAGTAGTGGTAGTAGTGGTAGTGGAAGTGGTGGTGGTAGTGGTAGTAGTGGTGGTGGTGGTGGTGGTGGTCGTGGTAGTAGTGGTAGTAGTGGTAGTAGTAGTAGTAGTAGTGGAAGTAGTGGTAGTAGTGGTAGTAGTCGTGGTAGTAGTGGTAGTAGTAGTAGTGGTAGTAGTGGTAGTAGTGGTAGTGGTGGTGGTGGTGGTGGTAGTGGTGGTGGTAGTAGTGGTAGTGGTGGTAGTAGTAGTAGTAGTAGTAGTAGTAGTAGTAGTAGTAGTGGTAGTAGTGGTAGTAGTCGTGGTAGTAGTGGTAGTAGTGGTAGTAGTGGTAGTGGTAGTGGTGGTGGTAGTGGTAGTAGTGGTCGTGGTCGTGGTCGTGGTCGTGGTAGCAGTGGTAGTAGCAGTAGCAGTAGCAGTAGCAGTAGCAGTAGCAGTAGCAGTAGCAGTAGCAGTAGCAGTAGCAGTAGCAGTAGCAGTAGCAGTAGCAGTAGCAGTAGCAGTAGCAGTAGCAGTAGTAGTAGCAGTAGTAGTAGTCGTAGTAGTGGTGGTAGTAGTAGTAGCAGTAGTAGTCGTAGTAGTGGTGGTAGTAGTAGTAGTAGTAGTAGTAGTAGTAGTCGTAGTAGTAGTCGTAGTAGTAGTGGTAGTAGTAGTAGTAGTAGTAGTCGTAGTAGTAGTAGTAGTAGTCGTAGTAGTCGTAGTAGTAGTTGTAGTAGTAGTAGTGGTGGTTGTAGTAGTAGTAGTGGTGGTAGTAGTAGTAGTAGTAGTAGTAGTAGTAGTCGTAGTAGTAGTAGTAGTAGTGGTAGTAGTAGTAGTAGTAGTCGGAGTAGCAGTAGCAGTAGCAGCAGCAGCAGCAGCAGCAGCAGCAGCAGCAGCAGCAGTAGCAGTAGCAGTAGTCGTAGTAGTCGTAGTAGTAGTGGTAGTAGTAGTAGTAGTAGTAGTCGTAGTAGTAGTAGTAGTAGTAGTAGTCGTAGTAGTAGTAGTAGTAGTAGTGGTAGTAGTGGTAGTAGTAGTAGTAGTAGTAGTAGTAGTGGTGGTAGTAGTAGTAGTAGTAGTAGTAGTCGTAGTAGTCGTAGTAGTAGTAGTAGTAGTGGTAGTAGTAGTAGTAGTAGAAGTAGTAGTCGGAGTAGCAGTAGCAGTAGCAGTAGCAGTAGTCGTGGTAGTCGTGGTAGTGGTGGTAGCAGTAGCAGTAGCTGTAGCAGTAGGAGTAGTAGCAGTAGCAGCAGCAGCAGTAGTAGCAGTAGCAGTAGTAGCAGTAGCAGTAGTGGTGGTAGTGGTGGTAGTGGTGGTAGTCGTGGTAGTAGTAGTAGTAGTAGTAGTAGTAGTAGTAGTAGTAGTAGTAGTAGTAGTAGTAGTAGTAGTAGTAGTAGTAGTAGTAGTAGTAGTAGTAGTGGTGGTAGTTGTGGTAGTGGTGGTAGTGGTAGTAGTGGTAGTAGTAGTGGTAGTAGTGGAGTGGCAATAGCAGTAGCAGTAGCAGTAGTCGTGGTAGTGGTGGTAGTGGTGCTAGTGGTGGTAGTGGTTGTAGCAGTAGCAGTAGGAGTAGTAGCAGTAGCAGCAGCAGCAGTAGTAGCAGTAGCAGTAGTGGTGGTAGTGGTGGTAGTCGTGGTAGTCGTGGTAGTAGTAGTAGTAGTAGTAGTAGTAGTAGTAGTAGTAGTAGTAGTAGTAGTAGTGGTGGTGGTAGTGGTGGTGGTAGTGGTGGTAGTGGTGGTAGTGGTAGTAGTGGTGGTAGTAGTGGTGGTAGTAGAAGGAGCAGCAGCAGCAGCAGCAGGAGTAGTAGTAGTAGTAGTAGTAGTAATGGCTAGATGGACACTCATAGCAACACCTATAGATTTTATAAGTTTAACCTATAATTTAAGAATATTAATTATAACATAAGGTTTGATTACTATAACTGATTATGAAGATGATTTATTAGTGGTGAAAAATACACATTTATTGATTTTAATAGTCAAAATAAATTAAGTTTTAATTAGTATTTTCATATAATTAATATGATTTATTTTATAAATGAAAATATTTGATTATGATTTAATTTATTGTTATTTTGTAGAAATTAAAGTGTATTTTGGCACTTTGAAATGAAGAAGAAAGAAACAATTAAATCTTAAAAAGGAAAAAAAATGGCATTTCTCTTAAAACAAAGGCCCAAAATCTGAAGGCCCTTCCCAGCCCGAGCCGAGCGGCAGAGCCGAGCCAAGCGAGCCTACCATCTGCCTTGCCTCCCAGCTGCCACCTTTCCGCATCTCCTCCTCCAAGGCAGCGTACTGTCAAGACCCCAGTATGCATATATGCATATTTGCATATTCCTTCATTCCTTCAGCAAGCTTCCCACGTGACCTCCCATCAATCCTCCAAATGCATTGACCCATATGCACATATATGCATATCCTTCAGCATGTTAACGTGATCATTCCATGTCCAAAGGCCCAAAGCATCCAACGACCCAGTCAAGGCCCAAGGCATTTTCTTCAGCCAAGGCTGCCTACGTGGCACTCTCTCATTGGTTGAAAATGGGTCAAAACCCTCTTGTGTTACCAGCCATGTTTTGTGGGTATTGGGCTTTGTAAATTGCTATTTTGAGCTTTATAGATTATGTTTTTGTGGTATTTTTGAAAAAGAGCATTTTGACTATACACAAAAATAGCTAGGGTAATATTGATAATAAGATTTGATTTTTCAAAATCATATTTTATTATTAATATTTCAGATTTATTTTGTAAACCCCATTTTGTTGTTTAATTTCTTTTTAGTCATTTTCCCCATCTATAAATAGGGACACTTTCTTCACATTTGGAATGTAATTTTGAGAGTAGAGAAACTATAGCAAAAATTTCCACTCACTTTCTTCTCATATTTTCTTCTTAGAATTTTGTGAGAATCATGAGCATAATGGCCTAATCTTCCTAGGAAGGTTAGGGATGATTCCATATGCAAGTGATGTTATTTTGCTACTTTGATTTACTACGTTCTTAATGTAATATATTTGAGTTATTTATGTTCTTTCATCTCTATATTTATTTTGTTATCTTTATTTACTTATGCTAATAGTATATAGGATTAGTCATGCTCTTTCTATATGCTTCTAATTAGTAAAAGTAATATTGATACATAATTTTATGTCTAATCTTCTATTGCATTATTGCCCTTGGGTATTTTGTCATTTTTAGATTTTTCATAAGATTAACATTGTGCTTTTAAAGTAAAGAACTTTATAACTCAAATGAACTTTTATTAGAAAAGACTATGGACTTTAATGTTAGATTTTCCAAGTAAATGTTGGGATGTGAACTATTTACTTGTGTATTTTTTTGTAAATCAAGTAACCAAGTAACTAAACTAGCATATGGATGATTCTTGAAACCTTTCATTTTCTCAAACTCTTGATTACATCTTACCTTTATTTCACTTTTCTCATTTCATCACTTTATAAAAAATACAACACCAAAATCTCAAACCTCTTTCCATTTACAATTTTATTTACTTCTTGTTACTAACTTTTGTGTTATTTTCTACTAACCTTTTGATTTTAGGTTACCTCCTTGTGGATCGACCGCCCGATTATACTACAACCATCGCTTAGTGGTTGTCACATTTTGGGCGTTAAACAATGATATTTATTATATTATAAGGTTTAGATAAGACCCAATAAGATAATGACACTTGTTGTGTGCATGCATATTAAGAAATTAAGTATTTTTGAGGAATAGTTTTATAAGAGGAATATTTGAAAACCCCAGAGTCTGCTAGCAGCTTTGAAATCGTTATAGGACTCAGTCAAAGCTGTTTACTCAATTCAAATTCAGCTGAAAAAGTACAATTACATGTATAATATTTCAGCGTATGCCGATATATCGCAGCTCTAGAGGGCGATATATCGCCACTCGGCGAATACGAAAAACACGTAACTTCGCACGAACACTTCGACGAGCCTTGGGAATATAAGCAGGCGATATATCGCCTACCATGGGCGATATATCGGCTTTAGGGCAAGGTTTTTGAATAATTTTGAAACCGAGCTCATTTTATTCCATAACCTCTTGATAAGCCTCATAATCTTTTGACTGAGTCTTAAGCCTCTACTGAACGAATATTCAAATGTTTTTCAATTAAATAGTCATTATTTTTATTCAAGCGAAAAGAAGATCTTTTCATTCTTGAACTCTATAAATAGGACCTAGTACCCAGCCATTTCTTTCATTCTTCAAGCTAAGTTCAGAGCCTTCAAGCTTCTAGGTTTACTTTAGAGTGTTAAACACTTGGGTTGGGGTTATAAGCTTTATCATCTTAAGCTTATTAAACACTTGGGAAGTAAGGTTAATAGTGTGTATTGCGATATCAAGGTGTAGTTCGATTATAGTGCATTCAAAGGTATTCCTATTCCTAGTTCATTTCTGTATGTTTTTATAGTTTTTCTCTACTCAAATCCTAACTTTTTGTTTCCAATTCTTGGTTAGGCATCTAAGTTCTTTGAACTTGAGGTTTCTTGTCGATAAGTATCTTCTCGTTGGTTTAGACTCATTTTCTTTCATCTCTTTCTTTTAGAAATACTCACATTCTTCTTGTTGGTATTAGGAGTGTTCTAAAATCCCGTCCTTGTTCTCACATCCCGGTATTGGTAAGGAAAATAGGATAGTTACTATATGCTTATATGATTATGTTATAATATGTTTTTATATGTTATGATATATATATATGTTTTGGGGCTTATAGTTGCTTAAATAGCAAACCCCAACACTTTTATGCTCTTGGGGCTTATAATTGCTTAGCTAGCAAACCTCATTGTATTTTGAGGCTTATAGTTGCTTAGTTAGCAAACCCCAATGTTTACCATGTACATGGGTTAGAATTGTGATATATGTTTATAGTATATGTTATATGTTTATAGTTCATAGTTTATGTTTATGTTTCATGTTTTTAGTAGATTTTCCTTTCTGGGCATTGGGCTCATTCCTTTATTTTATATGTGTAGGAAAATAGTTATGGCAGTGGAAAGATTCTTGGCGGCTTAGGATTGTGTAATGAGGGAGAATGGATTCGGTGGACTGCGTGAACGATTTGAGGACGAAGTTGTTTTTAGTCACATCAATTATGTTTTCTATGTACTTTCCGCACCTATTTTGTAATGAATTTATTTAAGATTTAAATTTTGTTTTATTTTCAAACAATGGGATCCCATATCATGCCCTAAATTTTATGTATTTTAACTTTTACTTTATAGTTTTTAATAAAGTTATGAATGTTTCATATGTATGTTTTCTTAAGAATAATTTCTAGGTATACGTAGTTTTAATGGTCCAAAGTCTAGAATTAGTTGGGTCATTACAGTTGGTATCAAAACAACGGTTCATTCGCATGAAGTTCTCCTCGATACACATACTCAAAGCTCTGAATCTGACCGCCAAGTGTTTATGATTATAGCTATTATGTTTATAAGTATAGCTAACGATTTTAGCCTTTATGTTTCAGTTAAGGATGAACGTAGCATTAACTTATGAGGATATCTGAGCCATTAAGGCCTTAAAAAGAATTAGAAAACTGAGAAACACCGTAGGAGTTCTAGAAAGAATCACTCGGAGACTACTTTTGTTCCACAGGGAGATAGGTCACCTCCAAGAATCTAAGCAGATCATGATGAGATCAACAGAGCAATACGTTTTAGTAATTAGACTTTTAGAGATTATCCTACTGTGATTGCAGCCTTAGAAGAAATTTGGGAGACGATAGATGATGAAGATGAATTGTCGGTAGCTATGAGATATTACTTTCTCATACTTAGGTTCACTTCAAAAATGGAATTTCAATTTACAAATGAGCAAAAACATAGAATTTTTATGAATCTTCCTCGAGGGCATTTTGAGGCATAAGACAATGATGACTATGAAGAAATAGATGACGATATGTTAGATGAATGATTGGATGTAGAAGATCCCAATTATTAGAATAGATTAGTTTCATTATTTATTTTAATTTATTAATTGTTTTCTTTTATGATTGTAAATAGTGAAAACTTTTTTTCCAAATTAATATCAATGTTATTTTGTTAACATGTATGTGTTTGATTTTTCCTTTACAATCATAATAAATAATGACTAAGTTCGATGAGGGTGGATACAAATCAATGAACCAGGTTCTCTATATTGAGAGTTAGGGGGCCATAGTAGTGGGAACGATTTTACTGATCCCAGCCCTCCCTCAATATGGTTAACTTTGGAACAAATATGAGTTTCGAGCCTGAGAATTAAGTCATATATGATGATTAGAAATACACTTAGAAAATAATACAGATGGCTTATTTTTCTAAGTATAGAAACCCACTCTAAAAAATATAAGAGCTTATATAATTTTCATAAGAAGTTATATTTAATAGGTCCGAGTTATGTTTTAGATTAAGTTTTTGCCTTAGAGCCTATTAGAGTAAAGTTCTAACATGTTTTTCTCAACTGTTAGAACTCTATTGAAGATGTTGCTTTGAAGGTCTGCTCGCACCAATGGAAATGCCTCCAATGCTGCTCCGGTGAACAATGAAGACCCTCTAGTTCACAGAAGGGGAGTGCGTGCTACTGCCTACCGCAATGCGCAGCCGCCGCCAGTTGACAACACTGTGGAAATCGCAAGACTGCGACAACAAGTTGAGGAGTTATTACAACAACAGTGACAACAAGCTCAGGCTCAGCCTCAGACTTAGCCTCCGCCTCCGCCGCAACCACAGCCGCAGCAAATGGCCCCAGCACCCCCAACAAGTTTGTCCATATGGGGGATGGCCAGTGGCGAACTATGCGCCATATCCAGTTCAGCACATGGAGCCAGTTTATGAGCGGTTTCGTAAGCAACACGCTCCGAACTTTGAAGGGACTACAGACCCCTTCGAGGCAGAAGAGTGGCTCAGGAATGTGGAGCCAATCCTGACGCACATGAACCTCGGCAACGTAGACCACATATCCTGTGTTTCATCTATGCTCAAGAAAGATTCCAGAATATGGTGGGACTTAGTCCAAAAGACGCATGATGTTGCCACCATGACTTAGATCCGATTTTTGGAGTTGTTCCACAAAAAATATTATAATTCGGTTGTCATCGCTTCAAGAGTTGAGGAGTTCGCTGGCCTGAAGCAAGGGAATTTATCAGTGGCAGAGTATGCTCGGCAGTTCGACCGATTAGCTAAGTTTGCACCGGAAATGGTTCCAACTGACTATATGAAGGTGTCTAAGTTCGTTAGAGGACTTTGACTGAAGATTAAACTAGGGGTTAAGCTAGCAAACCCAGGAAATACTACCTATGGCGATGTTCTAGAAACGGCAATAGAAGTAGAAAGGTTGCAGGCTAATGTTAGTAAAGAGGAGGCCAATAAGCCTGAGCCTAAACAATCAAATCAACCTCAGAACAGTCGGAACAACAACCACCACAACAACAACAATCAGTCCAACAACGGTCAGAAAAGAAGGCGTCCGAACTATAAGCAGTCCGATAGCGATAAAAGGGCATGGACGAACAATGGAAGCAGTAGGTCGGGTTATGTAGAATACCCACAATGTACTAAGTGCCAAAAGAAACATCCTGGTGAATGCTGGGAAAACACCAAGGGATGTTACAACTGTGGTCAAGAAGGACACCGGAAGAAAGAAAGTCCCCAGCTCAAGCTAGAGGGGAAAAAGGAAGACAAGATGGTTCCTGCCAGGGTATTTGCCTTAACCCAAGGAGAGGCTGATGCTAGCAATAAGGTGGTCACAGGTCAGGTTTCTATCCTCAACAATATATGTTCTGTATTATTTGATTAAGGAGCCACTCATTCGTATATCTCGTTAGGAATGATAGAAAAACTAGACAAACCTTGTGAAAGATTTAGAACTAGGTTTGTAATCGAGTTGCCTTCAGGCAAAGTAGTTCTATCATCACGGATAGTATGAGGCATACCGATCAAGATTGAGGACGTAGAACTAGAAAGAGACCTGATAGAACTGGAGATCAAGGACTTCGACGTGATATTAGGCATGGACTGGCTAGCATGGCATGGCACAACCATCGACTGCAAACGCAAGAAAGTGACGTTCGAGACTCCTGACGGCCAAAAACTATGCTTCATGGGACAAGTTTTAGGATTACACACACCGCTAATATCATCTCTCAAAGCTCAAAGGATGATAGAAAAAGGATGTCAAGCATTCTTAGCCAGCATCACAGATGTAGTAAAGGAAACACCGCTTAAGGTTGGAGACGTCCGCATTGTAAGAGAATTCCCAGAAGTATTTCCCAATGACTTACCAGGATTGCCGCCGACTCAAGAAATTGACTTCACGATCGAATTAGTACCAGGCACCGAGCCTATCTCCAAGGCACTATATCGGATGGCACCTACCAAACTCAAGGAGTTAAAGATGAAGCTACAAGAACTCCTAGACTTAGGTTTCATTAGACCGAGCCATTCTCCATGGGGAGCACCAGTTTTATTTGTGAAGAAAAAGGACGGAAGCATGCGGATGTGCATAGATTACCGCGAGCTAAATAAGGTGACGATTAAGAATAAGTACTCGCTACCCCGGATTGATGACTTGTTTGATCAACTTCAAAGTGCGACCGTGTTTTCAAAGATTGATTTACGGTCCGGGTACCATCAGCTCAAGGTGCAGGGAAAGGATATTCCTAAGACAACTTTTAGAACTCATTATGGGCATTACGAGTTCTTAGTTATGTCTTTCTGTCTTACCAATGCTCCAGCCACGTTTATGGAATTAATGAATAGGGTCTTCAAGGACTACTTGGATAAATTCATCATAGTGTTCATCAACAACATCTTAGTATACTCAAAGGACGAAGTCGAGCACTAGGAACACTTAAGGATGATCTTATTACGACTAAAGGAGCATCAACTCTATGCCAAGTTGCGAGTTTTGGCTTTCGCAAGTAGCATTCCTCGGGCACATTATATCCAAGGACAAAGTTGCAGCAGACCCATCTAAGGTAGAGGCTGTAAAGGATTGGCCAAGACCAAAGAACGCGTCAGAAGTAAGAAGCTTTCTGGGATTAGAAGGTTATTATCGGAGGTTTGTAGAGGGCTTTTCTAAGATAGCCACTTCCCTCACCAACCTGACCCGGAAACAAAAAAGATTCAACTGGACTGATAAATGTGAAGAAAGCTTCCAGTTGCTTAAGGATAAGCTTTGCTCAGCACAAGTACTCTGTGTACCGACACCCAACGATAAGTTTGTAGTCTACTGTGATGCGTCGAAGCAAGGGTTGGGTTGCGTGCTGATGCAGAATGACAAGGTGATAGCCTACGCCTCACGGTAGCTGAAGGAGTACGAGCAATGCTATCCAACTCACGATATGGAGTTGGCAGCGGTGGTCTTTGCGTTAAAAATTTGGCGCCATTATCTTTACGGAGAACGGTGTGAGATTATTGATGAACCCAAAACGGGTATGTTTTAAAAATTTATACTCGCAAGCGCACGAATCGTATTTGGAATATAGTGTTCGTGTAAGCACGAGATCGAACCCAAAGGAGTTGTCTAAAATCGAAAAGAAAACTATTTTAAACCAAAATTAATAAATTCTAACCTAGTTCCAAAGATTGATGAGAATTTGTAATAATAAAAATAAAATAAAAGATAATAATAAAGAAATTAAAGACAATATATAAACATAAATTAATAATTGTAAATCAAGATGGTAAAATAAGATTATTAAGGATTAGAATCCACAAAATATAAGTTTAATAATATTTATAAGTACATTGATTCCCAAGTTTTAGTGATAGTTAAAATAAATTAAACTATCATTTTTCAAATAGATTTATAATTTCAAGCACAAATTACTTCTAAAAAGATAAGATTTTTCTTCACTTTTCAAAATTATAATTTCAAAGCATTTAGTGTAAATCAACCTAATGAAATAACAAATAAATCAGTGAACATTATTTATAAGGCAAAACATAATATTTTTGTTCTAAGCATGGATGTGTACAATTTAATGACACATCTTACACAAAGAATATTATGTATTTGCACTAATGAAGAAAAAAGTTTAAATATGTGCTAACAATCCAAAATACATGATATTTAAGATGAAAGATGATATTTGAAGAAGAAAATTCCATAAACTTTGTTGCACAAAATGGGAAATCAACATACAAAATAAATACTATCTAGTTACAAATTGTTTCATCATCACCTTAATAATCTTAAAAAGATTAGAAACTCATAACTAGAATAACAAATACAAACTAAAAATTACAAACATAAATAAGAAAATTTGGAGGAGAAACCCCCAAAATTTCCTCTAAAAATACATAGAAAATAACCAAAAAGAAGAAAAAGATGAAGAGAATGGAGAGGTTTAAAATGTGTAGAGTTTGTGGTATAGTAACATCCTTCCAAAATGGACACTAAATCCCTTATTTATAGCCAAAAATGAGGTATTAAAATAATCAATTTAAATTAATTAAATTGATTAAATTAATTATAATATGGCAAATAGGGATAAATTATAGGGTGTAATAATTATGTTTTGGGGTAAAAAGTGTAGAAAGTGGGGTAAAAATTGGTATTTTGAGACAAAGGGACAATTTGGTTTGTTGGGCTAAAAAAATGGGAAAAAGAGGTTGCTTTGTGGCAGGGAAGTAGGCTGTGTTGGCAGCTGGGCTGCTTTGGATCGAATGGTGGCTGGCCCAGGCGTGGTCTTGAGGTGGTTCACGTGGGAAGCTGATGGGAGAAATGTGATGGCATTGGGGCTGCTTTGTTGATGAAGAAGGCTGCTGCTAGAAACTTGGACAGGTGGCAATGGTGGAGTTAATGGGTGCATCAATGTGTTGGAGGCAAGGGAACAGGTGGATGGAAGTCCCACAGCTGGGAAGGAGCATGGCTGTGAGGTGCTTGGTGAAGCTTGGCATTGGGCCTTGTGCTAATGGGCTGGAATTGCTTGGGAAAATGCCAATTTCCTTTGCTATTCTTCACAAAAATGCCATATTTTTTCATCATTTTCATTGTTTTTCAAGAGCATAAATTCCCTACAAAATAAATATAAAATAAATCATAATACAATATTTTCAATTATAAAATAAATCAATTTAATTTTTTGAAAATATTAATTATAACTTAATTATATTTAACACTTAAACTCAATAATATAACATTTTTTTTATCACAAATTAAACTACAATAATTTAAATAATTAAACTACAATATATTACAACAAAATAACTATAAAAACACACAAAAATATATAAAATCAAAATAAACCTAATAAATTCAAAATTACTTAAAAACTTAATAAATCAATTAAAAACTAAAGAATTAAGCAACAATTAGCACATAAAAGATGGTAAAATAACTCTATTTTGTAGAGTTATCAATTATACATACCACAAAAGTTTAAAGTACTTCTTCTCAGAAGGAGCTCAACATGAGGTAGCGCATGTGGTTAGAGCTAGTGAAGGATTATGACTGCGAAATCCTTTACCACCCGGGAAAGGTGAATGTAGTTGCCGATGCGCTAAGTAGGAAGAATTATGGGCGTTTAACAGCACTAGCCGGAATAGAAAAGCCGCTACAACAGGAGCTGATCAGTGTCGAAATAGAAGTAGTCATCGGTAAGCTGGCTAACTTGTCTATCCAGTCAACTCTGTTAGAAGATATACAGATTGGGCAAGGGCATGATGACACATTAGTGGCACATATGGATGCAGTTAGAGAAGGCAAGGCCACAAATTTTTCAATATCAGGTCAGTCAAAGGTTATTGAGATACAAGGATCGGGTATGCATGCCAAATGATTAAAGGATTAAGATGATGATTTTAGAGGAAGCGCACAGTACCCCATACTCAGTTCACCCAGGGTCGACTAAGATGACGATTTTAGAGGAAGCGCATAGTACCCCATACTCAGTTCACCCAGGGTCGACTAAGATGACAATTTTAGAGGAAGCGCACAGTACCCCATACTCAGTTCACCCGACATCAAGGAAATATATTGGTGGCCAGGGATGAAGAAGGACATAGCGGAATTTGTGTCTAAATGCTTAGTATGCCAGCAAGTGAAAGCAGAACATTAGCGGCCTGCAGGCTTATTGCAACCACTTAGAGTACCAGAATGGAAATGGGGCGATATAGCTATGGATTTCGTGACAGGTTTGCCACAAACATGTAAGCAGCATGATTCAGCTTGGGTAATAATAGATAGAATAACCAAGTCGGTTCATTTCTTGCCTGTTAAGACCTCATACACAGCGGATCAATACGCAGACATCTATGTCCAAGAGATAGTACGGTTGCATGGAATTCCCAAGACAATAGTGTCCGATAGAGGATTGGTGTTTACATCGATATTTTGGGGAATTTTACAGCAAGCCGTGTGTACTTAGTACAGATTTTCATCCTCAGACAGACGGTCAGTCCGAGCGCACCATACAGATTTTAGAAGATATGTTGCGCGCTTGTGTACTTGATTTCAGAGGATCATGGAATAAGTACTTACCACTGATAGAGTTCTCCTATAACAATAGCTATCAGTCAATGATCGGGATGGCACCTTATGAATTACGTTATGGAAGAAGGTGTCGATCGCCGTTACATTGGGACGAGGTAGGAGAAAGGCAGCTTCTCGATTCCGAAGCTGTTAGAAAAGCTCAAGAAGCAGTAGCGCTGATTAGAAAGTGTATGCTCGCTGCTCAAAGCTGTCAGAAAAGCTATGCGGATGCCAAATGACGTGATGTGGAATTCAAAGTTGGAGATAAAGTCTTCCTGAAGATATCTCCTATGAAAGGCGTAAAGCAGTTTGGAAAAAAAGGCAAACTTAGTCCCCGGTTTATAGGTCCTTTGAGATATTGGACAAAATGGGAGCAGTTGCATATAGATTAGCCCTACTGCCAGCCCTAGCAGATAGCCACAACGTGTTCCACATCTCAATGTTATGCAAGTATGTGTCAGACCCATCTCACGTCCTTAAGTACGATACGATAGCACTCTAGAAAGACTTGAGTTACGAGTAACGACCGATTAGCATCCTAGATAAAGGGATGAAGCAGTTACGGTCCAAGAGTATTCCGATAGTCAAAGTCCTATGGAGTAATAGTTCTGAACGGGAGACAACGTGGGAGTTGGAGGAAGACATGCGAGATTGGTATAGTAAGTAAATTTCGAGGAAGAGATTCTTTTTAGTAGGGGAGATTGTAGAATCCTAGTAGTAGTAGTAGCAACTGCTGCTGAGCCGCAGCAGCAGCCGCAGCCGTAGTAGCAGCAGCCGCAGCCGCCTCAGCCGCAGCAACAGCCGTAGCCACAGCAGCAGCAGTCGTAGTAGCAGTTGTAGCAGTAGCAGTAGCAGTAGTACTGGCTAGTAGTAGTTATAGTATGTTTATTACTGTGGATTTTGGTTGAAGCTGAGACTTAGTTGGACACTCATAGCAACACTTGTAGAT
The DNA here is from genome assembly GCF_963169125.1 of Humulus lupulus. Taxonomy (NCBI): domain Eukaryota; kingdom Viridiplantae; phylum Streptophyta; class Magnoliopsida; order Rosales; family Cannabaceae; genus Humulus; species Humulus lupulus. The sequence goes on from NC_084795.1 coordinate 24,777,570, forward strand.
TTTATAAGTTTAACCTATAGTTTAAGAATATTAATTATAACATAAGGTTTGATTAATATAGCTGATTATGAAGATAATATTTATTATACTATAAGGTTTAGATAAGACCCAATAAGATAATGACACTTGTCGTGTGCATGTTTATTAAGAAATTAAGTATTTTTTAGGAATAGTTTTATAAGAGGATTATTTGAAAACCACAGAGTCTGCCAACAGCTTTGAACTCGTTATAGGACTCAGTCAAAGCTGTTCACTTCACTCAATTCAAATTAGGCCGAAAAAGTGCAATTACGTGTATAATATTTCAGCATATGCCGATATATCGCAGCTCTAAGGGGTGATATATCGCCACTCGGCGAATACGAAAAATACGTAACTTCGTACGAACACTTCGACGAGCCTTGGGAATATAATCCCAGGCGATATATCGCCTACCATAGACGATATATCGGCTCTAGGGCAAGGATTTTGAATAATTTTGAAACCGAGCTCATTTTATTCCATAACCTCTTGATAAGCCTCATACTCTTTTGACTGAGTCTTAAGCCTCTACTGAACGAATATTCAAATGTTTTTCAATTAAATAGTCATTATTTTTATTCAAGCTAAAAGAAGATCTTTTCATTCTTGAACTCTATAAATAGGACCTAGTACCCAGCCATTTCTTTCATTCTTCGAGCTAAGTTCAGAGCCTTCAAGCTTCTAGGTTTACTTTAGAGTGTTAAACACTTGGGTTGGGGTTATAAGCTTTGTCATCTTAAGCTTATTAAACACTTGGGAAGTAAGGTTAATAGTGTGTATTGCGATATCAAGGTGTAGTTCGATTATAGTGCATTCAAAGGTATTCCTATTCCTAGTTCATTTCTGTATGTTTTTATAGTTTTTCTCTACTCAAATCCTAACTTTTTGTTTCCAATTCTTGGTTAGGCATCTAAGTTCTTTGAACTTGAGGTTTCTTGTCGATAAGTATCTTCTCGTTGGTTTAGACTCATTTTCTTTCATCTCTTTCTTTTAGAAATACTCACATTCTTCTTGTTGGTATTAGGAGTGTTCCAAAATCCCGTCCTTGTTCTCACACCCCGGTATTGGTAAGGAAAATAGGATAGTTACTATATGCTTATATGATTATGTTATAATATGTTTTTATATGTTATGATATATATATATATGTTTTGGGGCTTATAGTTGCTTAAATAGCAAACCCCAACACTTTTATGTTCTTGGCGCTTATAATTGCTTAGCTAGCAAACCTCATTGTATTTTGAGGCTTATAGTTGCTTAGTTAGCAAACCCCAATGTTTACCATGTACATGGGTTAGAATTGTGATATATGTTTATAGTATATGTTATATGTTTATAGTTCATAGTTTATGTTTATGTTTATGTTTCATGCTTTTAGTAGATTTTCCTTGCTGGGCATTAGGCTCATTCCTTTATTTTATATGTACAGGAAAATAGTTATGGCGTCTGAAAGATTCTTGGCGGCTTGGAATTATGTATTGAGGGAGAATGGATTCGGTGGACTGCGTGAACGATTCGATGATGAAGTTGTTTTTAGTCATTTCAATTATGTTTTCTATGTACTTTCCGCGCCTAATTTTGTAATGAATTTATTTAAGATTTAAATTATGTTTTATTTTCAAACAATGGGATCGCATATTATACCCTAAATTTTATGTATTTTAACTTTTACTTTATAGCTTTTAATAAAGTTATGAATGTTTCATATGTATGTTTTCTTAAGAATAATGTCTAGGTATACGTAGTTTTAATTGTCCAAAGTCTAGAATTAGTTAGGTCATTACAATACTGTAAGTACAGTTCACTAGTATTATGAATACATGTAATCTAGATCTGGATTAGTGATGCAGTAGGATATCTTAGTGGAGGTACTTTGTATAAAGTTGTTATACATGAATGGGACCCAGTATGTTATTAATACTTATTAATGTCATTTACTTTATAAGTATTAATTAAACATATCAATAAGATGATCATATACAAATTGATCTCAATCCTAAAGTTATTATGAACTCCTGTTTATGTCATATGAGTTCTTTGATGCACTCGTTATGGTTTATCATAATGATTAGGCTGAAAAACTTATTTTGGAAACTCATTGATGTAAATGGATGGGGACATAATATATAGATATGGAATCTATACATGTTGACGCGGTTTCTTGCCAATAGTGGATTAATGGTCAAAAAGAAATCAAGGTCACGGTCAAAGATACTCCTCCTCCAACTCCCCTAGCTAACCCTCATGCTACTCCACCAGTATCTGTCAAAGCGCGAGCTAGAAAAGATAGAGACATCCAATCCTCATGATGTGATGCACTCGGCTAAGGGGATGCAATTGACTGTAAGTTTTTATTTCTACACAAGTTTTTTTTTTACTTGCATACTCCATACTTTTTTTAAACCTTCAACTATATTTCCTTGGACAGGCATTCCTGGCTCAACTTCGAACATGGGTCAAGATCAGGTCCGAGCTGGAACAAACCCCTAGAGGAAAGTCCGAGATGGAACATACCATGAGGGGAAAGGCTCTGTTGGAGAATGAGAAAGTCAATCTCGAGGAAAAATGTCGCCATCTCAAGGAGGCGTGCTCCAAGCTTCAGACAGAGCTTGATACAGCTCGAACCAATGAGAAAAGTAGGAGTAGGCCTTGAGGTGATCAAAGATCGAGATGAGCTTCAAGCCAAGGTTGACATTCATGAGGCCAAGTTGAACTCCACTGTAGAGGACATGTTCTTCCAGGTCTGGTGTTTCAACCCGGATGTCGACTTCTCGATCCTGGGAGCAGAGTTTTGGGCTCGTTATCAGGCCAAGGAACCCACTAAGACTGTGGAGACATCTGGAGCTGCCGAAGATGGAAGGGGTGTTAGAGAGTTGTTAAGTAGTTAGTTCGTTGTTACTGTACAACTCTTAATCTGGTACTAATTTTGTTATTTAGTTAGCAAGTTGATTAGCTTATATATATATATATATTTATTGTACAGTTCATTATTGATTAATAAGAATACAGAATATTCTTTGCCCAATTCGTTTTCCTTACAAGGTAAGGCCTTTTATTTAAGCTTGTTGTTTTTTTGTTACAAATTTTGCAATACATAGAAGCTATTTGTATTAACTAGAGTTGGTGGGTTATAACCGACTTTTACAAATTTTTAATTAATATTTTTTTCTAGATTTTTGTAATTTACTTGTTTTACAAGTACAGGAAGATCTAGACTATAGTGTTCTAGAAAATGTCTATGAATTATAAAATTTCTAGAAAATTCTAGAAAAGTATCTTAGAAATGTTTTTTTTTTTTATCTCTAGCTAAAATATGAGATCTGGAGGGTCATTCATCGTTATACCCTTAAAGCTTCAAACTAATGAGAATTTTATTTTTTGTAAATTTAAATTTTTAATAACATGTCATGAATTAATTAATGCTCAAGTTAAAATAAAATATACAAGGCATTTATAAATCATATATATATATATATATAAAATATTAATCAATAACATTATATATAGAAGAGAGGCAGAGAGAGCATAAAATATATACGCACCAGTAAGAGATGTTCAATGGTGGTTTTGTTTAGGAGCTGATTTTCTCTGTTCTCTTTACTGGGCATGTGATTGAGAAGAGTATCCAACCCATTATTTTCTTCTTCGGCCGGACTACTACTCGTTTCTCTGGATTTTAGTCTTTGACTGATCACACCGTCGAACAAATCTATCATTTTCCGGTAATGAAAAGCCATACCCCTCCTTATGCCGAGAGGGTCAATCATCTGAAGAACCGGAAAATAGTCAGCCAAGTTAGGCTTACCAGCAGCCTCCATGATATTCCAAACAGTCTCCTTGAGATCTACGGCCATGTTGGAAGCGGCGAGATCCTCCTAGTCGACGGAGAAAAAAGTGGTCGATAACAAGTTTAGAGAAGTTTTAAAACCAGCTATGCCAATAGCCACTGCCTCTCCTGCTTCCGCCATTGTACGGACACCATCTAAGAGCTCTTGTACCTTCTGGTGCCTTAGATTCTGGTTGGCGTCAAGAGCTTTACCCGAGAACAAGTGGTTGTTGCATATTTTTTTAAGGTTTCTCCAGCTAGGAGAGATCGGAATGAATGACATGCCGTGCTTGTGGTGATCGCAGGCTCGGAGTGAGTCTGGGATGGTTCGGTTGGAGAAGAGTTGGTCGTGAGTTTGGAGAACCTCTTTGGCCATGTCTGCCGAAGAAACCACTACTGTGGTCAACCGACCGAGTTTCAAACTCATGATTGGGCCATGAATGTGGGAAAGCTTGGCTAAAGATTTATGGGGACTGTGACCAAGTTCCAAGAGGTTCCCAATTATAGGAAACGGTCTTGGCCCTGGTGGAAGATGCTTCTTGCATGAAAACAATAAGTCGAAGACTTGAATCGATATCCAAATGGAGAATGAGATACAGTAAATAACTCAATAAATCATAAGTGTGAATCTCCATATATATTGATAATGTTTCCAGCTATAGCTATACTCTCTAATTTATTCAACTAGTTGGGTAACGTTCTCCGCTTTCTTAACGTACTTATAAGAGCTAGAAGGGAATATTTGAGCCATTATTTTTTTTAATTATTTATGTTTTCTAGAAGTTGGGACGGTATCACTGAAGTTTTTTAATTATTTTTTCTTAAATTTATATTTGAAAATGCATTAAACATTTATAATTTTTTTTTATTAAATTATATATTTTACTAATAAAAATTAAAATTTATCATTTAAATAGTTTTAATTCAAAACAATTTAATTAATGATATATACAATTTTATTTTAATTTTTAACATGTGTACAAATCAAGATCTAGTATAAAAATATATGATGTTAATTATAAATAGGAATATTTGCAGTGAAATTATTTAAGTTTTATTTAAGTTATACAAAATGTTGCATTTAAGTACCCATATTATTTTTTTGACGGCCAAAATACTCAAGTTCAACTTTTACTTGCACTGTTAGTACCTGTTGACCCAAGATTTGGCCAACTGACACGGAGTCAGAATATGCTTGATGTGAATGAAAGAGATGAGAAGAACGTAATGACAAAAGTAAATAAGACACAGTATTTTATAGTGGTTCGGCCCTAGGATCTGGTAATGACCTACGTCCACTTAGAATGATATTGATATAAAAACCAGAAGAGTGATCAAAGAACTAGGGTTCAATGAGTTTCACCACTTTCCGAAGAACAATACAATATTCCTAGGATAATTACTATAATCTCTCACGATTCCAAAAGCCAAAAAGTCCCCTCCCTTGAGCTATCTCTTGCTATTTATAGGCTCAAGGGGGATTACAAAAGATTGTTACAGATATTCTTTCCTGAATAATCGGATACTCAAGAGATTGTGTGAGATAAATTCGGGATTCATAAAGATCTTCCCATTAATGTCGCCTTGTACACGGAACTATCGACCAGACTGGTCGCAGGTAAGACAGGCTTGCACTGCTTCTAATGTGTCCTCTGGTTGATACTCTAGCAGAACGTTTCCAGGTGTCAGCCACGTGTCCAGGGATCACTTGCCATGTCACCAATGCTAATTTTATGGATAACAGTACCCGCCATTATCATCTAACGACAAAGTTAACATCGGGTATTAACGATACAAATAAAAGTTGAAATTTGATACTTTTGGTGCAAAAAAAAAACTTGGGTACTTACACTACAACAAAATAGACATTTAATGGCTATATGGGAGAGACGTTGTAGACATTTAATGTCTCCCCCTATGAGAGATGTTGAAGGAGCCCTCTTAAGTGGCCCTACGATGACTCACATGGGAAGACTTTGTAGACATTCAACGTCTCCCCTGGTAGTCATCATAGGTACCTACGATGACTCCTATGGGGAGACTTTGTAGACTTTCAACGTCTCCTCCTGGGAGTCATCGTTGGCTTTTGTATTTTAAAAAAAAAAAAATTAATTAATTAAATAGCTACTTTTAGATTATTTAATTATATATATTGAAATTAAATAAAATATATTAATTAAAAAATATAAATTATATGCAAATTTAAATTGTGAATTTTTATTAATAAAACCGAAATGTGTATATAATATGTTTTAGCTAGCTAAAAATACAAAAAATTAATATTTGTTGTTACACATACAAAATCAACAAATATTACACTAGCTAGCTAGACATATAATAAGATAGAAAAAATAAACAATAAAAACCTATTTTTTGGGACGATGACTTTGAACTATCGGCACCATATCGTTCACCTACTGTTGTCGCATTTCATTAATCTGTGCTGGTGTATATGGGGGAGTGTTTATCTACAAAAAATATAAAGTACAATATATTATTTAATTATTATTATTTGATTATATCTACTTTAATAATAAATAAACTGTAAACTTTTTATAAATTTATATATATACATACATCTTTCTTCAAGTAACGTCCAGGTCTATCTATATATTTTCCAATGTCTATGAAAAATTAAATAAAAAAACTATGTAAGCATACGAAAAATTGGCCAGCATTTCCCTTATATTAGTAACCTGACCATCTGTCAATCTAATCAAATAAACACAACACAATACAAATATAATAATATAATACATAATTCCAGACAAAATGGAGCAGCATTTCCCCTATAATAGTGATCTAACCATGTGTGAACAATAAGCCAAACAAATCAAATAACACACAATAAGTTTCTTCCTTATAGCTCCGCAGCACACAAACAAATTTTCCAGAACCTAATTCACTAAAACACACAGTTCTCAACCTTTTGTTATCACTGCAACACACAATTTTAATCTCAGAACCTACTTCATTATGGATGAATATTTAAGATATTCAAACTCCTCCAACAAAAGTTTAATAATACCAAAACAACAAATAAGATAATGTAATTACCTCTTGCAATTAATAGTCTTTGCTAGCCAATTTACTTCACTTTTACAATGCGCGCACTATGTTATTAATTAAAACTTTAAATTAATTAAATAATAAAAGATTAGTAAATCAATAAAAAAAACATAACTATAAATAAATAACCTACTTAAATGTTAATAAAGATTACAAATATATATAATTTTCTAATTAAATAATAATATAAATTAAAAAAATTTATAAACATATTAACTTGAATTATTATTTAGTATGTAAATTTTAAATTAAATTATTATTTTTTATTTTAGACAAAGTTATTAAATACATTTTAGCAAAACATATTTACATATATATACTTAACAAGCATTAAAAATTAACTAAAAAATATATAATTTTCGAAATAAATAGTAAATAAAAATTTTAAAATAGTAAATAATGTGATATCATGTTAAAATTAAACAATGTGTTGACGCCGTTTTTTGTCAACTTAAAATGTAGAGCAATTAAACAATAAGAACTATGGCGTAGACGAATAATATGGTAGAACAACAAGAATTTTACGTGGTTCAACAGTTAATTCTGCCTAGTCCACGAGTTTATTTTATTAAGACTTGGAGTTTTCTGGAAATCCTTCAGGGATGAATTCTCCAGAATTTCTCTCAGTATATCAAAAGATCCCTCCTCTACAAATGTTCATGAACTCTCTATTTATAGAGAGTTTTTAGAGTTCATTCTCATATATTTCGGGAAGATACTTCTGCTTATTAATTAAAAGGGAAATTTGCGGCATAAATACCCATTTTGTTCATTTTGTTGCTAATAAGTACCCAATTTTTAAAAATTGCTGCATTAATACTCAAAATTCTACTTTTTAGACTCTGCCGTTGGTACCCACTTAACAGAGTTACTATTAAGGACACGTGTACTGTCCTGATAATTCTTCTTTTTTTTCACCTAATTAATTAAGAAAATACAATAAGTACCATCAATAATGTGTCTAGCTTTATTTTTAGCCCGATAAAAAGTCCAAGAGGAAACTTTAGAGTACTTACTATCAGATGTCATCTGTCTGTAAGACTTTAGAGTACTAATTTTTATTTTAATTAGTTTTATGTATTTTCTTAATTAATTAGGTGAAAAAAAAAGAAGAATTATCAGGACAGTACACGTGTCCTTAATAGTAACTCTGTTAAGTGGGTACCAACGACAGAGTCTAAAAAGTGGAATTTTGAGTATTAATGCAGCAATTTTTAAAAATTGGGTACTTATTAGCAACAAAATGAACAAAATGGGTATTTATGCCGCAATTTTTAAAAATTGGGTACTTATTAGCAACAAAATGAACAAAATGGGTATTTATGCCGCAAATTTCCCTAATTAAAAGAATGATATTAAATACTGTAACTCCTATATACAAGGAAGCGTCCCCTGAAGACCAGGGGCGAATAACAGACTTGTTAATATCCCTTTAATGTTGGGATGTTACAACAATAAATATCTTTAAATGCATGGAACGCGTTACATTAGATGACCCATTAAATCTTTCGAGGCGGCAATCAGCATCATGTCGGTCCAGGTCTATTGATAAGTTACGAGCTAGCCACCTTATTCCAAGACCAGCTCGGAGCAGGTAGATACCAGCGAGGCTGTCACATTCCGATCTTGTACTCCTGCTAAGCTCGGTCTACTTGATCCGAAGACACCCGACAACGGATATACCCCGAGCTAAATTCTTTCGAGCTCATAAAGAACTTCGAGGTTAAATGTATTCGAGGTAGCCATCTTGATATGAGGGTTTGAAATCTGGGCCACGAACATGATTTTTAGATATGTCGAGCTCACATTTGACGAGTCCAGCTTTCAAGGTTACAATCTCGGGTCTCGAAATCTGGGTGTAACACAATGTAATATCTCAAATATACATAAAAAAATATTTTTCATACTTTAAACTAATATTTCTAATAAAACCCACAAAAACTATAAAAAAATAAGCACACAAACAATTTTTTCTACCATTATAACTATAATACATTGTTTAATCTTGAAATCCTACCTCAAATATGCTTTAAATCCACTTTGATGAGCCAAAAATCACCCAAAACCGCAACTATCATAAACCCTGAAATTTCAATATCAATCCCTTAATATTTAGAGAAAATAAGCATAGAAATTATCCTAACTATTATACAGCACGTATAAATGATAAAAACATACCTAACATGGAATTTTATGGCCTAAAATTGGCCAAAATCGTCAAAGAGAACCCCAAAAATCGCCTGAAAACGCCTCATCTCCGCCTTTCTTTTTCGTGCGTATGCTCTTCGGGAAGAAGAAGAAAAAGAGCTACGTAATATAGCAGGGGAGGTCTTTAACGTCTCCCCTGGGAAGACGTGCCTAGCAAGGGGAGACGTCCGATGTGGCACGTCTTCCCAGGGGAGATGTTAGAGGCTAGGTGTTGACGCCGTTTTTCGTCAACTTAAAATGTAGAGCAATTAGACAATAGGAACTATGGCGCAGATGAATAATATGGTAGAACAACAAGAGTTTTACGTGGTTCAGCAGTTAACTCTGCCTAGTCCACGAGTCAATTTTATTAAGACTTGGAGTTTTCTGGAAATCCTTCATGTTACACCCTGATTTCGAGCCATGAGAATTGTGATCTCGAAAACTGGGCTCGTAATGAATGAACTCGCAAAGTCTGGAATATGTCCGAAATCTAAGCATCGAACCTGCGAAGCAGAGACGACTTCGGAGATGATAGCCTCGAAATCCTCACAAGCTCGAAAGATAGACCCCGAAGTACATCCGTTCTCGGGATGGCCTCGGATCAGGGCTCCGAGCCTGACGCGCGTATGAGCTCGAAGTCGTGTGGCCTCGAGAAGATGCTATAGCTCAAAAGTCAATAAGAATCCTGGGCGAATAGGGCCTTGATGATATAGGATAATAACTTTGAATATCTTGATGAGTCATCTACAAGAGACGCGGTCTACATTGATTACCATAAATCCCCTATAATCAAGGGATATTATTTGTTTAGTATACGCCCCTTGATCTTCAGGGGACGTTTCCTTGTATATAGGATTGTTGGCTTTTAATGCCATTTAATTTATTTGCATATACAGAATAACCTCCCGAAATATGTGGGATAGTATTCTGAAATCTTCTCTGTAAATAGAGAAGATTTGCACCATTGTAAAGGAGAAAGGAGATTAGAGCGATCTTGAGAGAAAACCCTAGAGAATTCATCCTTGGAGAATTTTCAGAGATCATCTCAAGTTTAATAACAAAGACTCGTGGACTAGGCAGATTTAACTGCTGAACCACGTAAAAAATCTCACTTGTGTTATTGCATTTCATTTGGCCATAACTGATTATTGTTTTCATGCTCTTCTTTCACTGTTGACGAAAAACGGAGTCAATAGTTTGGTGCTTTCATTGAGAGCCTTAAGCATTCAGTCCCTGAACAAGTTATGGATGCTAGTAATCAGAATGTTCCTGAAGAGAATTACCCAAGATGTCCTGCGAAACAGCCAATGGAAAACCCAGATGTCGAAGAAAGAAGTGGATCTTCCGATTCTCGGGGACCACCTGCTCCACCAAGGGATGAGGATATGTATTACAATCCTGATCGGTATGTTCCCATTGTGGAACTTGAGAACCGGCAACTGAAACAACAGTTGGCAAAGGCCAACAAGCAGAATGAGGAGTTGGCAAGGATAGCCGCAGAGGCGCAGGTGGCTCAGCCCCCGCCTCCGTGTGAAAATCAAGCCCCTCCTCCAAGGGACGTGCACGTTCCTCCCCGCAGGCCCCGTGGGCATCCACGGAAGAATGCTACCACCAGAAGTACTCGGGCTAGGGCCCCGGCACAACCTCCGACACCAGCAGAGCCAACCGCTCCCCCTAGGCCCCAAAGAAGTACTCGCTAGGGCCCCGGTTAATCCACCCGTGGAAGTACCTGCGGGAACTGAGAACAACCGAGCCCCTGCAGAGGCTCGGACTCAAGCCCCCAGGAACGCACCAAATGCAACTAACCCATCTTGGGCAAATTCCGGACCGTCTAGGCCGCGGAATGGATGGCAGCCACCATCACCCATACGGTTATCACCTATAAGATATACTTCACCCCCTCGCAGGAATGCTTAACCAGATCGAGATCAGGACGAGAGGCGTGCGGGAAGGAGACAAGGAAACGGGGAAGCTTTCCAGGAGCGGAGAGGCGCCCCATCAGAAAGAAGTCAAACATCTCGGTCTCGCACGGCAGAAATGAGGCGACACAGAAGAGATCCATCTCAAAATAACTATGCAACAAGTTTTACTAGTGACGACTCTGGAGATACCAGATCGGTCAGCAAGCATGATCGAGGTCGTAAGAATACTGGAAGCCGCAGGAATCGCTCCGACCTACGAGAACACCTGAATCAAAGTCGGGGCAATGATAACCCGATAAACCCTGACCTGAGGGATCGCTTGAATAGGCGTCAAGACCCCCTGTGAAGGCGCGATCCTGGAATTATGATCGGCGACAACCGATTCCAGACAGTACCCCTCGCGAACCCGGTCCAGGAAAGAATTGAACAGTTGGAAAAAGCCTTTAGGCTTTTGAAAAGCGAGCAAGGTCGGGATCGGTATGAAGATTCTGACGAGGAGCTTGAACCGTTTGCTCCCCATATTTCTAACACTCCATTTCCCCAAGGATTTTGGATCCCTCACGTCCCAATGTTTGAGGGGAAGTCCAACCCATGCAGCCATCTAAGTTCGTTCAATACCATAATGAGAGCAAGCAACGTGGGTTACGAGCTCAGATGCATGTTGTTTCCAGCATCTTTAACAGGACCAGCCAAAAGCTGGTCCGAAAAATATAAAAGACACTCAATAAATTCATGGGAACAGCTGTCTAAAGATTTCAAGAAGCAGTTTAGAGCCATGACGGGGGTTAGACCTGAGGCGTCAACCCTGACTAACGTTCGGCAGCAGCCAGGAGAAACCTTGAAAAGTTACCTTACGAGGTTCAATCTGGAAGTAGCCCGAGCTCGGAACGTGGATGACAACGCCCACTTAATGGCTGTCCAAGCTAGAGTTATGCCAGGGAATGCTCTCTGGGACGACATGCAGAGAAAACTTGTGAGGTCCATAACCGAGTTTAACAAGCGGGCACAGAGGTTTGTCAATGTAGAAGAAGCGAGGTCGACACTTAATATGACTTCCCAGCCTGCAACTACAACGATAAACATAAACTCTGCCCCAACCTCGGTGGACCCACCAGCTCCAACGCCTGCTGTGGAAAACCCTTCCAAGAGAAAAAAGAACGAAGGGAATAACCCCGAGGCCGAAGGAGGAAAGAAAAAGAAAGGGGAGAGATATTTCTCCGTGTACAAAGTATACACCGAGCTCAACGACTCTCAGGAGAACATATACCTGGCCAATGAAAACCAGGTCCCCTTTAGGCGTTCGGACCCGATGAGAAATCAAAAGTCCAAAAGGGACTCCAGCAAGTATTGCCGATTTCACAGGGACACCGGGCATACTACCGATGAATGTCGACAGCTGAAAGACGAGATCGAAGGGTTGATCTCGAGAGGTTACTTCAGACAATATGTCAAGAACCAAAGTACTGATCAAGCGACCGCGAGCCAGAAAGCAGCCATGCCGCAACCCACGCAAAACAATAGTTCTTGAGCTCGGGAAGAAGATAGGCCCCCTCCGATAGATGGAGAAGATGTAATAACCATCTCGGGAGGGCCTCATCCCGCAGGAATGGGCAGAAATGCCCAAAAGAGATACGTTAAGGAGCTGAAGACTAGGGACGGGTCTCCCTATGAACCCGAACCTAGAGCTCCAAAGAGTCAGAGGGTTGAATCTCAACCAATAACCTTCACTGAGGAAGACGCGTCCCATGTCCAGTTTCCTCACCATGATCCGCTGGTCATCACTCTCCAGCTGGCAAATAAAAGGGTCCATCGAGTTCTCATAGACAATGGGAGCTCAGTTAACATTCTCTATAAGGCAACCCTCGAGAAGATGGGACTTTCCCTTCGCGACCTGAAAGCATGTGCAACTACTTTATACGGATTTTCAGGAGAAGGGACCGCCTCCATGGGATCCATCGAGCTCCCCGTAACCTTGGGAGACTACCCAGTCTCGGCAACCAAGATGATGGAGTTCGTGGTAGTAAATCTACCTTCAGCCTATAATGTGCTGCTAGGGAGACCCGCCCTGGTTGGGCTGGGGGTAGTCTCATCAGTAAGGCATCTAGCCCTTAAGTTCCCGACCCCTAGCGGCGTCGAAACATTAAAGGGAGATCAATTAGCTGGGAGGGAATGCTACAGCATTTCCTTGAGAGGAAAGAAACAGACGAGCGCACAAGCACTCGTCATTATTCAAAGTAAAGACGGGACAGTCTTAGAAATTGACGAGGAGATCGATCCAATGGTTGAGAAGAAAGCTAACCTCGAACCCTTAGAAGAGCTCGAAGAAATTCAGCTCGAGGAAATTGATCCCTCAAAAAAGGTGAAGGTTGGAAAACACCTCCAGGATGAGACAAAATAGCAACTAATTTGCTTTTTAAAGAAGAACCAGGATGTCTTCGCATGGTCACATTCGGACATGGTGGGAATAAGTCCAAATGTAGCAAGCCACGTGCTAAATATAGATGAAAGCTTTCCACTGAAGCAACAAAAGCGAAGACAGCTGGACGATGACAGAAAGAAGGCACTGAACGAGGAGGTTGACAGGTTAAAGGCAAACCGATTCATTAGGGATGCCTTTTACCCTGACTGGGTAACCAATCCGGTGTTGGTCCCAAAGCCCAATGGGACGTGGCAGACCTGTATTGACTATTCAGACCTCAACAAAGCTTTCCCGAAAGACTGTTTCCCATTACCAAGGATTGACCAGCTCGTGGATGCCACGGCGGGGCATGGCTTGATGTTGTTCATGGATGCCTATTCTGGATATAACCAGATTCCCATGCACGCCCCCGACCAGGAACATACGAGCTTCATAACGGATAAGGGGCTATACTGCTATAATGTCATGCCGTTCGGGCTCAAAAATGCTGGGGCCACATACCAGCGGCTCGTGAACATGATGTTTTCAGAACAGATAGGCAATAACATGGAAGTTTATGTTGACGACATGCTTTTCAAATCTCAACTTAACAATAACCATGTTGATGACCTCGAAGAGTGCTTTGGCGTGCTCCGCAAGTATAACATGAAACTGAATCCTCAGAAGTGCACTTTCGGAGTATCTTCAGGAAAATTCTTGGGCTTTATTGTGAACGCTCGTGGAATAGAAGCCAACCCCGACAAGATCCAGACCCTGATTGACATGCCCTCACCTCGAAAACACAAGGATGTCCAAAGTTTAACCGGTAGAATGGCGGCCCTAAGTAGGTTCATTTCAAAATCTACGAACCGTTGTCTCCCGTTTTTCAAACTTTTGAGGGGAGGTAAGAAGTTTGAATGGACAGAGGAGTGCGAGCTGGCATTCCAGGAGCTTAAAAAGCACCTCGCCGAACCCCCCATCTTATCAAAACCTAAAACGGGGGAAGTACTGTACCTATACCTCTCTACCACCGAACACGCGATAAGTGCAGTACTCGTGCGAGAAGAAGAAAAAGTACAAAGGCCCGTTTACTACATCACTAAAAGGTTACTGGGGGTAGAATCAAGATACCCCCTGATGGAGAAGCTGGCTCTCAGTTTAATTCATTCATCTCGTAAACTTCGCCCCTACTTCCAAGCGCATCCCATCCATGTGTTGACTGATCAACCACTTAGGCAAGTCTTGTCTAAACCAGAGGCCTGTAAGAATTGGTGTTGAGCTGGAATGGAGCCAACCCAACAAAATCTATGAAGTCCTTGAAGAAATACTTCAAAGGCAGTAGCGCTCCTGCCTTCATGTGTTCCTGACTCCATCCTGCGTACCTCAGCCTGTTGTCAAGGTTTCCAGTCCCTGGAGCATAGCAGCTTCGTTCGCTAGCGGTCGGAGCTCGACATCTTAAGGAGCTTGACAACCTGAGGCCATGGAAGGCCAGGATATCAGTTACCTGATTTATCGAGGTAACCGAGCTCCAGTAGTGCTCGGCCTCAAAGAATTCCCTCCTCGATTGTGAGGTAGAAGGCTCCCCCATGAGTGAAAATCGGAGCTCTCCCGGACTGTACGCAACTGTCACTTTTAACCTAGGGTTGAGGGGGATCAGCCTGGGCCCTGAATTGGATTCTGGATAAAGAGCCTCCCGAAGAGTTCTCCTCTTCTTTTCTATGACCTCGTCAATTTGGCGGCGATAATGAGCTCGAATATCCTCCTGTTCGCGCGCGATATCGTACTCATGAATTAAACGTTGGTTCCGAGCGAACAACGATTCCGGGCTCAGGGTTTTGGGCGAGTAAGGGATTGCCAGCAACGACCCCCACCGTCTTTCCAGATTCTGTGACATCTAGCGAGAAAGAAAAAATGGTGAGGGCCATGCATGCAAGAGTTCAAGAGTTGCGAGCTTAACAAGACAAGCTCGGAGCTTAAGAACGAAACGAACTCGATACTAAGACCCTTATTAAAGAGTCGGAACGTGTATTCTATGAGGAAAAGGAAAAGAGTGGATATAATTTTTTGTAAATCCCGAAATATCAGGGAAAAAGGGTAGGGGTTATTCAGAAAAGGTAATCTTGGGTAACGTGTGTTCTTCAAAACCAAGATTTCGTACCCGATATCTTGGTGTGCAAGATATGTCATTTAACTTTTGAAACCCAGAAAAAAGATACCCCGTTCTACACCGAAAACTGGATTTAGAACCACAAATTTAAACCTAGCATGGAGACTTAAACGTAAAGGTCTATTGGTCAAAAATCTCCCAGCGTGACAAAACTAAGAAAATAAACTAGTGCATTCACAAAAACTGCATCCCCAGAAATAACAAGAACAATGTAGACAAAGAAAAAAAAATAATCGGATACTTACACAATGATGGCGATTGCAGAAAAATTGTCGATTGGAGAAGAGGCTGCAGGTATGTGCTCACGGTCTCGAACAAACTAACGGTTCTCTGTTTCTTCGGCTGAGAAAACATGCACAAGCAAGAAGTTCTCAGGGAAAGTCTCTGGTTTTGTTCTTGTTCTTTCTTCTGATGAGCGAAAAATAAAAGGAAGACGATGAGTGGGGTCTTATATATAGATGATAAAAGGGGATGAATCCGAACAATTGAACAAAACCCTTGCAAGATCCAACGGATAGGGATTAATGATATGATGGTACCAGAAAGGTGGCAGACGAACGATCGTGGGCAGATTTCCAAGGTACTCGAGTACCCTGAATGAATACCCAACTGACACGTGTCCATTGTTAAGTGTGTGACGGTACGGTTCTCAGGGAAAGTAGTTCAAAAGTTTCCTTCTCATAGGATTCGAACAAATACTTTTGAGGGGGCAAGATGTTACAACCAGATTTCGAGCCATGAGAATTGTGATCTCGAAAGCTGGGCTCGTAATGAATGAACTCGCAAAGTCTGGAATATGTCTGAAATCTAAGCATCGAACCTGCGAAGCAGAGACAACTTCGGAGATGATAGCCTCGAAATCCTTACAAGCTCGAAAGATAGACCTCGAAGTACATCCGTTCTCGGGATGGCCTCGGATCAGGGCTTCGAGCCTGACGCGCGTATGAGCTCGAAGTCGTGTGGCCTCGAGAAGATGCTATAGCTCGAAAGTCAATAAGAAACCTGGGGGAATAGGGCCTTAATGATATAGGATAATAACTTTGAATATCCTGATGAGTCATCTACAAGAGACGCGGTCTACATTGATTACCATAAATCCCCTATAATCAAGGGATATTATTTGTTCAGTTATACGCCCCCTGATCTTCAGGGGGCGTTTCCTTGTATATAGGATTGCTGGATTTTAATGCAATTTAATTTATTTTCATATACAGAATAACCTCCCGAAATATGTGGGATAGTATTCTGAAATCTTCTCTATAAATAGAGAAGATTTGTATCATTGTAAAGGAGAAAGGAGATTGGAGTGATCTTGAGAGAAAACCCTGGAGAATTCATCCTTGGAGAATTTTCAGAGATCATCTCAAGTTTAATAACAAAGACTCATGGACTAGGCAGATTTAACAGCTGAACCACGTAAAAAATCTCACTTGTGTTATTGCATTTCATTTGGCCATAACTGTTTATTGTTTTCGTGCTCTTCTTTCACTGTTGACGAAAAACGGCGTCAACACTTCAGAGATGAATTCTCCAGAGTTTCTCTCCAGATAGTAAAATATATGTCCTTTACAAGTGTTCATGACCTCTCTATTTATAGAGAGTTTTCAGAGTTCTTTCCCACATATTTCGGGAAGATACTCCTGCTTATTAATTGAAATAACTATATTAAATGATGTAACTCCTATTTACAAGGAAACGTCCCCTGAAGACCAGGAAAATGGATAACAAACTTGTTAATATCCCTTTAATGTTGGGACGTTACAACAATAAATATCTTTAAATGCACAAAGCGTGTTACATCAGATGATTCATCAAATCTCTGAGATCCGCAATCAACATCGCATCAGTCAAGGTTTACAGACAGGTTACGAACTGGCCATCTTATTCCAAGACCTGCTCGGAGCAGATAAATTCTATCGAGGCTGTCATGATTCGAGCCTGCACTCTTTAGGCTCGGACTATTCGATCTGAAGGCACTCGGTAACGGATGCATCCCGATGCTATGCCTTTCGAGCCTAGAAAGAATCTCGAGGTTACATGTCTTCGAGATTGCCATCTTGCCTCGGAGGTTTGACCTTAAACATGTGTTTTATATATCTCGAGCTCATACTTGACGAGTCCAGCTTTCGAGGTCATAATTTCTGGTCTAAAAAACTGGGTGTAACATTTTTCCCCCTCAAAAGTATTTGTTTGAATCCTATGAGAGGGAAACTTTTGAACTACTTCCATTGGGAACCGTACCATCAAATATACACGAGTGTGGACACGCATCAGCTGGGTATTGATCACTCAAGTACTTGAGTACCTTGGAAACCTGCCCATGCCTATCCGTCTGCCATCCTGTATAGTACCATCGAATCAATTGTCCCTGACCGTTGGATCGGATACGAAATATGGCCAACGGCTCAGAACAATTTGGCCTTTGATATTTCCAGAGGCCTATATATACATCCCCATCGTCTTCCCCACTCTACTTTCATTTGTGCTTTCAGAGAAAAAAAAAAGAAGAAAAAACTAGAGTTCGATTTGTCCTGGTTCTTGCATGTTCTCCAAACCAAGAAAACAAAATAACATTGGCTTATTCGACTCCGTGAGATCGTTCTTGCAACCACTCCTTCGGTCTTTGATTTCTCAGTACCCGCCAGCTTCATTGTGTAAGTATCTGTTCTTAACCTCTTATATCTGCATTCATACTATATCTTTGCATGCACGTTTATGCTTCTGTTGCACTTTAGCACTAGGATTTATTTTTGGTCCATTCATTAGTTTATGCACCAGGATGCTTCGACTGATAGACATTAGATTCAAACCCAGTTCTTGTGTGAAAAGGTTCAAATATAGTTCCTTCTCTAGGTTTTCAAATCTCAGAGTACATATCTTGCACACCAAGATATCGAGTACAAAATCAGGGTTGTTTTAAAGAATGCACGATTCCCAAAAATATCATTTTTTGAATAACCGCCACCTTTTTTCCCTGATATATCGGGATTTCCAATACTATGTCCACCTTCTTTTCTTTCGGTGGACTACACGCTCTGAGATTAGCCTCATCCTTTGGATCGAGCTTGCCTTGTAGCCTCGATCATTCGAGCTTAGGTATTATTTATCTCATTATTTCTTCCTCGCTTGGCCCTCACCCTTTTGCGTTCTTGTTAGATGCCTCAGAATTCGGGAATGTGGTGGGGGTCAAAGCTCACGATTCCTTACTCACCAGTAGCTTCGAGCCCGGAGTCTCCTTTTACTCGGAACCAGCGCTTAATTCGAGAGCATGAACTGAGGCGTGAGCAAGAGGACACCCGAGACCACTTCCGACGTCAAATAGACGAGGTCAAAGAAGGGAAAAGGAAAAGACTAAGGGTTACCCTTTATCCAGATCTGGACAACGAGCCTAGACCGATTCTTCTTGACCCTACGCTCAAAGTAACAATTGCCTTCAAGCCGGGTGATCTTCAATTTTCGCTAATGGGGGAACCTTCTACCTCGTAGCCAAGGAGAGAATTCTTCGAGGCCGAGCATTACTGGAGCTCGATTACATCGCTAGGTCAGATAACTGATATTCTGGCCTTTCATGGCATCAGACTATCGGGCTCGCTGAGGTGTCAAGCTCCGACCTCCCATGAGTGGAGTTGCCGCGCTCCAGGAGATGGAAATCCTAACAGCAAGCTGAGATATGCAGCTTGGAGCCAGGAGCATATGAAGGCAGGGACAATACTGCCTTTGAAGTCTTTTTTCAAGGACTTCACGGATTTTGTTGGGCTGGCTCCCTTCCAGCTCAACACCAATTCTTACGGGGTTCTGTCTGCCCTGAGGTCACTGTACCACGAGCTAAAGTGGGCAGGACCTTCACCAGAAGAGATTTTGTATCTCTTTTTCTTGAAAAGCAATCCCTCCCGAGCTCGAGGAGGGGATGACTTCTATTACCTTTTGAGCTATCCCAAGGAGCCAAAGATCTTCGGGGATTTGCCCAATCATCCACCAGACTTCAAGAAAGCCTTCTTCTGGACGGATGACCTTGCTCCATCTAGATATTACTCGTTTAGACAAATTCGTAAGTATCTCAACTTCCTTCTTTTTTGTGCTCGAATTTTTCTTAGGCTCGTATTTAGTTGAAATGTGTTTGACCTTCCAGCCAATTACCATCACCCTACTCCCACCAAGGAGATGAGGGAGCACAGAGAGACTTTGCTCCAGCTTCCCTATGGCAGGAGGTCCCTTTCCTACCTCCTGCATGAAGACAAGCTCCGGGCATGCAGCCTTTTGGGGGAGGATCAGTCTACATCTGACTGGTCCAATAAGAAGTACGACCAGTGGGAGCTCATGCCTCTTCCAACCAGCAACCTTCCTTCAAGGAGAAATGCGAGGCCTCCATCTCCAGCTCAGTGTCGCAGGAGTCCGCAATCGGGGAATGAGGCCAACGATGAGGCCTCAAGCTCGGGCTCGGATGAATAAGGTACAGTCATCCTTAGCTCAGATTTTTGGTCTCCCTCATTACTTAAACATAAACCTGATAGATTAATATTGTGTGAGGACGATAGGAACCATTTCTATGTATGGTCTTGGGTAGATGAGAGGGTACATATGTTCGATAGCTGGCTTGGGAAATACGACACCATGTATAACCTGAATGAGGTATGGGATGGAATAGCCATCCAATATGGGACTAACGACTATAGGGACCTTTTGAGGTTGACATCCACCTATAGGGAAGGTACTCCCCCCGCCTCTTCTGAAGAGGGGAGAATTTCATGGTCGTCGAGCACAAGCTCGGGGGAGAGTTCCAGTTAGGTTTCTCTTCACTTGTATTTTTATCCTTTGTCTGTCTACATCATGTTCATTTATTTTGTTTTAGGATAACTCATAATGTGGTGTAAATGTGCAGGCGAGATGGACTCCAACCTTGACAATATCCTGGTGAGTGGCGGAACCAAGAGGAGTAAGCGCCCGAAGGGGTTGCGAAAAACAGACCGGCCTACTAAGGTTCTTAAGAGGACCGAGAAAACGCCTCCTCCCCCAGCTCCGGTTGCTCCGAGCCCCGTTTTGAGTCCACCTACTCAAGTCGAGATGTCCTCTTCGACCTTACCTCTTGCTCCTCCTGTAATCCAGGTCCATTCCACACTTGGCCTACCTCCAAAGAAACCCTCAGCCTCAAGAACACAGTTGCTTTCGGTTTCTACTCACGTCGATGAGTATGTGATTGACAACGCAGCTGGACCCCACGGAGCTACGCTAGGCTCAGACATTCTATCTCAGGTGGGCCAGAGTTTTGGTAGCTTTGATGCCTCTCACTGGCAATTTTTGAACAATGCTCGAGATTGCAATACTCTTTACGAGAAGAGCATCGAGCTTACTATTGCAGTAACCTTTCTTCTCTTGCTTCTAGCTATTTCTATATTTGGTTCATATGCTGATTTGATTTCTTCGTATGCTAGACTCTTGCTGTCTCTGCTTAACTTAATTATAGGTTGAACCACGAGGTCCACACGAGTATGTCTTTTGCTCAGGAGGCAAAGGATCTCCAACTCAAACTGAGTGATGAGCTCAAGGCCACAAAGGCAAAGGTGGAGGTAGGAGCTAAAGGTCAAGACATCCGAGCTTGAAAATTTGAATGCCCGACTCGCAGAGCTTGAGAAGGAGAATGCTCGGGCCAAGGAGATCAATACCAAGCTCGAAGAAGAGAAGGCTGCCACTTTCAAGATCATGGAGTGTGAAAAGACTCGTCTTCTTGAAGAGTTTAAGGAGAAGAAGGACCGGGCAGTCGACATGGCCATGTACAGAATCTGGGCCAACAATGTCGACCTCGACACCAGCTTCTTAGGCCCTCTTGAAGCAAAGCTTGTGGCTAAATGGCAAGCTTGGCTTGATGAGGAGGAGACCGCTTGGGATGAGTCAGAGGGAGCCAGGGGTGATGTCGATGCTGAGAAGGCCAAGGAAAACGCTTCCTCTTCTTAAATCTTGCCTTGGGGCTGCGTCCCTTTGAATCTCTTGTAACCGTTTTTTATGTTTGATTTTTCATTTTTTATGCCCCCGGGGCCAAGACAATTTTACAGCTTGTGAAAGAGCTGCCTTTTATGATATTTGAGATATCATTTTTTGAATTTATTTTAATACATTCGCTTTACATTTCTTGGGTTGAAATATTTTGCGCATTTTATATTAAAGTGTCATATATGCATGTTTATTCATACAAACATAGTTTGAATTTAAGCTCGAGGTTCAATGCATTCATGCACAGTTTGCTCGAAATATCCTCTTCCGATCTCGTTATTTTATCAAGGTCGGCGATTACTTTTACCATGCACCCGAAAGTACTTATATGGTGCGTAATGCAAATGGTTTAGTTATATCTTACTTTTTTAGTTACTTTTTCTCGTCCTCGGGTAGCTCCCCGAGGTTATGAGGTCGAAACTATTGTTTTGCAAGATACTCCAGCCTCGATCTCGACTTAACGCGAAGTGGGTTATGCTCCAACTTACTGTCGATTAGTTTTAGCTGGTTTGTTCCAAACCTATTAAGGTCGTGTTTGGCTTGTAATCCGTTCACTTATATTTTTATCTCTTGATAATTTGATTATGTTCAGACTTTCTTGTCTCGTGCATTTGGTTACGTCCAAACACTTGTATGTTTTTTATAGTTCGATTATATCCAAACTATCTTAGCTCGCGCATTTGGTTATATCCAAACACTTGTATGTTTTTTATAGTTTGGTTATATCCAAACTATCTTAGCTCATGCATTTGGTTATATCCAAACACTTATATGTTTTTTCGTATATGCTATTTTATTTTTCGAGCTGATGGTATATATACCACTAATGCCCCCTTAATATCCTATGAATGTGACCATAGGTTATTACATTAAGAGAGATTGCAAAAAATACAGCATATTAAAACGAAATCAAACTTTATTTGAAAAATTCAAAAATAGAAAAACAGTACAGATAAACAAGCATGGTTATAGGCGACATCCTTCCTACACTATTGATAGTAAGGTCGTAGGTGCTCGCCATTCCATGCTCGTGGTACCAGACTTCCATCCAATCTTGCCAACTTGTACACGCCGGCTCGAATGACTGATTCTATCTGATAAGGTCCTTCCCAATTTGGCCCGAGCACGCCAGCAGCTAGATCCCGTGTTGCCAAGAATACACGCCTCAACACCAAATCTCCTACGCCGAATTCTCTATCTCGAACTCTTTTGATGAAGTACCAGGTAGCTCGATGTTGGTATGCAACATTTTTTAATTGAGCTTCGCTCCTTCTTTCTTCAATCAGGTCCAGAGTTTCTTCGAGCTGAGAGTGGTTCGAGGTTTGATCATAAGCGAGGGCTCGAATTGTGGGAATTTCGACCTCGATTGGCAACATAGCCTCGCAATCGTACGCTAAAGAGAATAGGGTATGTCCTGTTGATGCACGGGTCGTGGTCCTATACGCCCATAGAACTTAGGGAAATTCTTCGGGCCATCTTCCTTTAGCTTCTTCCAACTTTTTCTTTAGCGAACTCTTTAGGGTCTTATTTACAGCTTCGACCTGGCCATTCGCCTAGGGATAGGCCACCGATGAGAAGCTCTTTATTATCCCATTTTTTTTCGCAAAAGTTGGTAAACAGATCGCTGTCGAATTGGGTACCGTTATCGGACACAATCTTCCTTGGCATCCCATATCGGCATATGATGTTCTTCACCACGAAGTCAAGGACTTTCTTCGAGGTTATTGTCGCCAAAGGTTCGGCTTCAGTCCACTTCGTGAAGTAATCTACAGCGACTACTGCGTAATTTACTCTGCCCTTTCCAGTCGGCAGTGAGCCTATGAGGTCAATTCCCTAGACCGCAAATGGCCACGGGGAGGTCATCATAGTTAGCTTGGATGGTGGAACTCGAGGAATTGTTGCGAACCATTGGCACTTATCACACCTCTTGACGTAGTCAAATGAATTTGATTTGATGGTAGGCCAGAAGTATCCCTGACGTATGATCTTCTTGGACAGGCTATGCCCCCCAGTATGGTCTCCATAGAACCCTTCATGAATTTCTTCTATGATTTTCTTAGCTTTGGGTGGGGTCACACACCGGAGTAGCGGCATAGAATATCCTCTTCTATACAGCTTTCCATCTACAATGGTATACCTAGGGATTTGATACATCAATTTTTGAGCCTTGGTCCGTTCTTCTGAGAGAACGTCGGTCTCAAGGTATTCAACTATCGGAGTCATCTAGGTTGGCTCGGAATTGACCATACACACATCCTCCTGTTCTGGCTCATCTATATTGGGTGTCGTGAGATGTTCAATTGGCACGACATTCATTTCGTCATTCTCGGTAGAGGTAGCAAGCCTGGCTAAGGCGTCTACGTTCGAGTTCTGTTCTCGGGGGACCTGTTCTATTGCATAGAACTCGAAATGCTACAGTGTCGATTTTGCCTTTCTAAATATGCCACCATTCTCGTACCACGAGCCTGGTGCTCTCCCAAAATTTGATTAACCACCAGCTAGGAGTCGCTGTAGCAATGTATGGCTTTGGGTTTGAGCTCCTTGGCTATGTGGAGTCCTGCCAGTAGAGCCTCGTACTCGGCCTCGAAGTCAAATCTTAAGGCTGAGTGAAATTGGCTTCCTGCAGGGGTGATCAAGATTACTCCTGCTCCCGATCCATATTCATTAGAAGACCCATCAACATAAAGTTTCCACAGCTCGCGGGCCGGGGTTATAACTTTATCGTTGGCCACACCAGTGCATTCCACTATGAAGTCTGCCAAGGCCTGTCCCCTTTATCGTTGGTCGTCCTTGGATGATAAGTGATCTCGAATTGTCCGAGTTCAACATCCCATTTGATCAGTCGACCTTAGGCTTCTGGCTTAGACAAGACTTGTCTTAGTGGTTGATCAGTAAGTACATGGATGGGGTGCGCCTGAAAATAGGGTCGGAGCTTTCGAGATGAGTGAATTAGGCTGAGAGCTAACTTCTCCATCAGGGGATATCTTGACTCTGCCCCCAGTAACCTTTTACTGACGTAATACACGGGCCTTTGCACTTTTCCTTCTTCCCACACAAGTACCGCGCTTATGGCGTGCTCGGTCGTGGAAAGGTACAGGTACAGAACTTCTCCCGTAATGGGTTTTGACAAGATGGGGGGTTCTGCGAGGTGTTTCTTGAGTTCTTGAAAAGCTAACTCGCATTCCTTCATCCATTCGAATTTCTTGCCTCCCCTCAAAAGGTTGATTTCGAGATAAACCTACTTAGCACTGCCGTCCTGCCAGTCAAACTTTGGAAATCTTTATGCTTCCGAGGTGAGGGCATATCAATCAGAGCCTAGATTTTATCTGGATTAGCTTCTACTCCTCGAGCATTCACAATGAATCCCAGGAATTTTCCTGAAGATACTCCGAAAGAGCACTTTTGAGGATTGAGTTTCATGTTATATCTCCGTAACACGGCAAAGCATTCTTCGAGGTCATCCATATGGTTATTGTTAAGTTGAGATTTAACTAACATATCGTCAACATAAACTTCCATGTTATTACCTATTTGTTCGGAGAACATCATGTTCCTGAGTCCCTGGTAAGTGGTTCCAGCATTTTTGAGCCCGAATGGCATGACGTTATAACAATACAGCCCTTTGTCTGCTATGAAGCTCGTGTGCTCTTGGTCAGGGGCATGCATGGAAATCTGGTTATATCCAGAATAGGAATCCATGAACAACATGAGTCCATGCCCTGCCGTGGCATCCACGAGCTGGTCGATCCGTGGTAAAGGGAAGCAGTCCTTAGGATAGGCCTTGCTGAGGTCCGAGTAGTCAATACAGGTCCGCCATGTCCCGTTAGGCTTCGGGACTAGTACCGGGTTGGCTACCCAATTGGGGTAAAAAGCGTCCCTGATGAATCAGTTTGCTTTTAACCTGTCGACTTCCTCTTTAAGGGCCTTCTTTCTATCGTCATCCAGTAGTCTTCGCTTTTGCTGCTTCGGTGGGAAGCTTTTTTTGATATTTAACGCGTGTCTCACCATATCTGGACTTATCCCTATCATGTCCGAATGTGACCATGCGAAGACATCCTGGTTCTTCTTCAAAAAGAAAATTAATTGTTATTTTTTTTCTTCAGGGAGGTTTTTCCCGACCTTTACTGTTTTCGGGGGGTCTGCTTCTTCGAGCCTGATTTCTTCGAGCTCTCCCAATGGTTCAAGATCAGCTGTTTCTTCTACTCTTGGATCGATTTCTTCATCAATCTCCAAGACTGTCTCGTCCTTATTCTGAATAACGACGAGCGCTTATGCGCTTGTCTACTTATTTCCTCTTATGGAAATGCTATAGCATTCCCTTCCGGCTAACTGGTCTCCCTTCAGTGTCCCGGTGCCACTAGAAGTCGGGAACTTGATGGCCAAATGCCTTATAGATGAGACTGCCCCCAACCCTACTAGGGCGGGTCTCCCTAGCAGCACGTTGTAGGCCGATGATAGGTCCACTACTACGAACTCCATCATCTTGGTTGTTGAGACTAGGTAGTCTCCCAAGGTCACAGGGAGTTCAATGGACCTCATACATGCAACCCCTTCTCCTAAAAAACCGTATAGTATCATTGCACAAGCTTTTAGGTCACGAAGCGTGAGTCCCATCTTTTCTAAGGTGGCCTTATAGAGAATGTTCACTGAGCTCCCATTGTCAACGAGAACTCGGTGAACCCTCTTGTTCGCGAGCTAGAGAGTGATGACCAGTGGGTCGTTGTGAGGAAACTGAACATGGAACGCATCATCCTCAATAAAGGTTATAGGCTGAGATTCAACCTTTTGGTATTTTGGAGCTCTGGGTTCAGGTTCATAAGGGGACCCGTCCCCAGTTTTCAGCTCGTTCACATATCGCTTTTGGGTGTTCTTGCCCGATCCTGCGAGGTGAGGCCCGCCCGAGATGTTTACCATATCTTCTCCATCAATCGGAGGGGGTCTCTCTTCTTCCCTAGCCCGGGAATTGTTGTTTTGGGCAGGCGGCAGTGTAGTTGTCCTCTGGCTGGTAGAAGCCTGATTATTGTTCTAGGCCCTGACATACTGCCTGAAGTATCCTCTTGAGATCAGACCTTCGATCTCGTCCTTCAATTGCCTGCACTCATCAGTAGTGTGCCCAGTATCTCTGTGAAATCGACAGTATTTACAAGAGTCTCTCTTGGACTTTTGGTTTCTCATGGGGTCTGGACGCCTGAAAGGGACCTGGTTTTCATTAGCCAGGTAAATATTCTCCCAAGATTCGTTGAGCTCGGTGTACACCTGTACACGGAGAAATACCTTTCCCATTTCTTCTTCTTTCCCCCTTCCTCCTCGGGGTTACTTCCTTCATTCTTCTTCCTTTTGGAAGGGTTTTCTGCAGGGGGTTTTGAGGCTGATGGGTCTGCCGAGGTCGAGGCAGAGTTTATGTTTGTCGTTGTAGTTATTGGCTTAGAGGTCATATCAGTGTTGACCTTGCCTCTTCTACATGGACAAACCTCTGAGCTCGCCTATTAAACTTTGTTATTGACCTCACAGGCTTCCTCTACATATCTTCCTAGAGGGGACTTCCCGGCATTACCCCAGCTCGGACGACCATTAAATGACCACTGTCGTCTACATCCCGAGCTCAGGCGACTTCCAGATTGAATCTTGTAAGGTAGCTTTTCAGCGTTTCATTTGGTTGCTGCTAATCATTGGTCAGGGCCGATGCCTCGGGCCTTATCCCGATCATGGCTCTAAATTGCTTCTTGAAATCTTTTGACAACTGATCCCAAGAAGTGATTGAATGCCTCTTATATTTTTCGAACCAGTTTTTCGTTGGTCCTATAAGCGATGCTGGAAACAGCATGCATCTGAGCTCGTAACCCACATTACTTGCTCTCATTATAGTGTTAAATGTACTTAAATGACTGTACGGGTCGGATTTCCCTTCAAAAGGTGGGACATGAGGAATCCGAAACCCTTGAGGAAACAGAGTGTTGGAAATGTGGGGAGCAAATGGTTCGAGCTCCTCATTAGAATCTTCATCCCGGTTCCGACCTCGCTCATTCTGTAAGAGCCTAAATGCTTTTTCCAGTTGATCAATTCTTTCCTGAACTGGATCCATAGGGGGCCTCGCCTAAAATTGGTTATCGTTGATCACAATGCCAGGCTCGCACCTTCGCATGGGATCCTTGCATCCATTTAGGCGATCTCTCAGGTCTGGGTTCGAGGGATTACCACTACCCCGATTTTGATTCAGGTGTTCCCGCAGGTCAGGGTGGTTCCTTTGGTTCCCAGTATTTCTGCGTCCTTGATCATACATACTGATTGATCTGGTGTCCCCTGAGTCGTCGCTGGCAAGGCTCGTCTCATGATTGTTTTGAGATGGATTCCTGTCAGGTTAGGTCGTCTCTATAGTACGAGATCGAGACATTTGGCTTCTCGTAGGCTGGGTGCCTCTCCGTTCTCTAGCAGCTTCTCCATTCCCCTGCTTCCGCCCAGCCCGCCTTTCCCTATCACCCTGAGTCAGTTGTGTGTTTCTCCGAGGCGGTGAAGGATATCTTATTGGCGACGGAGGGAACCGTATGGGTGATGGTGGCTACCACCCATTTCGAGGTCTGGATGGTCCCGAGTTCGCCTGTGCCAGCTCGGTAACATTCTGTGTGTTACCAGGATTCTGAGTCTGAGCCTCTGTAGGGGCTCGGTTATTCCCAGTTTCAACTGGTAACTCTGTAGTTGAGTTAACCGGAGCTCTAGCCCAGGTGTATCTTCGGGGCCTCGAGGGAGCAGGTTGTTCTGCCGGTGGCGGAGGTTGCTCCGTTCTTCTTGTGGCAGCGTTTTTGCGAGGCCGCCCACGAGGCCTGCGGGGAGGAACATGAACGTCCCGCGGAGGTAGGGCTTGGACCTCAGGCGGAGGGCTGAGCTGCCTGCACTTCCGCAACTAATCTAGCTAGCTCCTCGTTATGCTTCTTGGCCTCAGCCAACTGTTTTCTTAACTGTCGGTTTTCGAGTTCCACAATGGGGACATACCACTCAGGATTATAATACATGTCCTCGTCGTCCCTGGGAGCCGGAGGTGCCAGAGGTCCTCGAGAATCGGAGGACTCACTTCTCTCTTCTGGTTCTGGATTCTTCATCGGCTGCTTCCCAGGGCAGCGTGGATAGTTTTCTTAAGGAATATTCTGATCACTTGCAGCCATAGCAAATCAGGGATTGTACTGCTTAAGGCTCTCAATGAAAGCACCAAACTGTTGACGTCGTTTTTCATCAACTTAAAATGTAGAGCAATTAAATAATAGGAACTATGGCGCAGATGAATAATATGGTAGAACAACAAGAGTTTTACGTGATTCAGCAGTTAACTTTGCCTAGTCCACGAGTCAATTTTATTAAGACTTGGAGTTTTCTGGAAATCCTTCAGAGATGAATTCTCCAGAGTTTCTCTCCAGATAGTAAAAGATCCGTCCTTTACAAGTGTTCATGACCTCTCTATTTATAGAGAGTTTTCAGAGTTCATTCCCATATATTTCAGGAAGATACTCCTGCTTATTAATTGAAATAACTATATTAAATGATGTAACTCCTATTTACAAGGAAACGTCCCCTGAAGACCAGGAAAATGGATAACAGACTTATTAATATCCCTTTAATGTTGGGACGTTACAACAATAAATATCTTTAAATGTACAAAGCATGTTACATCAGATGATTCAATCAACATCACATCAGTCAAGGTTTACAGACAGGTTACAAACTGGCCATCTTATTCCAAGACCTGCTCGGAGCAGATAAATTCTATCAAGGCTGACATGATTCGAGCCTGCACTCTTTAGGCTTGGACTATTCGATCTGAAGGCACTCGGTAACGGATGTATCCCGATGCTATGCC
The DNA here is from genome assembly GCF_963169125.1 of Humulus lupulus. Classification (NCBI taxonomy): domain Eukaryota; kingdom Viridiplantae; phylum Streptophyta; class Magnoliopsida; order Rosales; family Cannabaceae; genus Humulus; species Humulus lupulus. The sequence goes on from NC_084795.1 coordinate 24,806,994, forward strand.
TTTCGAGCCTGGAAAGAATCTCGAGGTTACATGTCTTCGAGATTGCCATCTTGCCTCGGAGGTTTGACCTTAAACATGTGTTTTATATATCCCGAGCTCATACTTGATGAGTCCAGCTTTCGATGTCATAATTTCTGGTCTCAAAAACTGGGTGTAACACTAGGCATGTCTTCCCAGGAAAGACGTTAAAAGTCTTCCCTTATATATATTCGGCCCAAATTTTTATATTTAAAAAAATTAAAAAATTATATCATATTTTTAAGTATAACGTCTCCCACCACTTTTGATGACTTACCTAGTTAGTCATCAACAAAAACTTTTAATGACTTACACCTTTAGACTTTAAATATCACTGAATACACGTAATGACTTACACCATTGGTGTAAGTCATTATAGAGAGTCATCAAATGTCAATTTTGTTGTAGTGTTAAGTGAAAATTCAAACAACTTGGACACTTTAGTCACAAATATCATCTAACAATAAAGTTAACAGCGGGTACCATCTAACGGAAAAGTTAACGACAACGTACCCAAGTTACCATCTAACGGCAAATTTAATGGCGGGTACTAACGGTGCAAGTAAAAGTTGAACTTAGATACGTTTTGCTATCAAAAAAATAATTTGGGTACTTAAGTGCAACATTTTGTATAACTTAAGTACTTTCGCGGCAAATATCCCTTATAAATAAATATGTTGTTTAATCTATGGAATAAAGTGTATTTATAGTGTGTACTGTGGTGTATATATAAATTTATGGGTTCAAATATAGCTTCCAATAAGAAAATGAAAAAAGAAAAGAAAAGAGTAACCATTAATTTATTTTAATGTTTTTTTTTAATTTTTTAGGGGTATTTTTGGTGAAAAATATTTACTTTGTGTTTGGATACAAGTGTGTAATTACATATCTGAGTAATTAATTACACTATATTTTAAAATAATTAAAATGAGTGTTTGGATGTCAAGCAATAATTACTTATGAATTCATATTGTCATGTTTGACAAAACCATTAGTATTTACACAGAATAATAATATTATGTAATAAATACTATTTAAAATCAATAGTAATTAGTAATTACACCAAATTCTCATGGTGTGTTGAGCCCAAAAGAGGGTGTTTTAATAATTATACTCGCAAGTGCACGAATCGTTTCAGAATATAATGTTCATTTAAGTACGAGGTCGAACCCATGGGAGTTGACTAACATCAAAAGAAACTATTTCAAACAAAGCAAGAAGATTCTAACCTAGTTCCAAATATTTGATGAGATTTTGCTTTAGAAAAATAAAAGACAAGTAATAAAAAGATTAATGATTAAATAGAAAAAATGATTTTCAAATGAGATATGTAAAATAAGATTATTAAGATATTAGAATCCACAAAATGCAAGTTCAATAGTATTTATAAGTATATTGATTCCCAAGTTTAGATATAGTTGAAATAAATCACACTATATTTTTTTCAAAATACATTTTCTATTCAAGCACAAGTTACTTTAAAAAAGGTAGGATTTTTCTTCACTTATATAAGATATAATTTCTAAGCATTAGTTGTGTTACAATCTAATGAAACTACAAAAAATCAAAGAGATTATGTTTAGGCAAAATATGATACTTATGCTCTAAGAATTAGATGTGAAATATTTAATGAAAAACATTTAATCAAAGAATATCATATTTTTGCATAATGAAGAACTAAGTGTAATATGCTTTAACAATCAATAATAGATGAAAAATGTATATCTTTGATAGAAAAATCCATAAACAATGTTGCACAAATGGGAAATCAACATACAATAAAAAATACTATCTAGTTACATTTTGCTTCATCATCATCTTAATAATCTTGAAAAAAGATTAGAAGCTCATAACTAGATTGAAATAAAAATTACAAAATAACATACTTGACATGCTCTTCAAAAGATGAAAATGGTAGAGAGAAAATAGTGAAAAGAAGAGAAAAATATTAAGTGTAGAAGAGGTTGAAAAGATGAAGAATAGCCCTCCAAATGGTCTTACAAGACTCTATTTATAGGCAAAATATAGAGATTAAATTAATCAAATTAAAATAAATAAATTGATTAATTTAATTGTGTTGGGAAGTGGTAGGATAAATAGAGTAAGTGTAAGAGTATTGGAAAGATGAAATGTTTGGTTGGGTAAAAGATTAGTGAAAAGCTAGGGTAAAAAAATGAATTAGGAATGTTTATTTAGGTGAGAAAAATAGAGAAGAGTGAATTGATATTTGAGTGAAAAGAAAAATAAAACATTGGGAAAGAATATGATTTTTTAGCCTTTTTGGTGGTTGTGTTCAGTTGTGGTTGGAGACATCATGTGCCGAATTGGGCCAGGCGTGGGCAATTGGGCAGGGGCCTATTGGGCCTTGCGGACTAGGCTTGCTTTCCTGAAGAGCCAGGCGGCTGGAAGAAAGCTGGGAAGAGGGCTTCGGTGGAGAGCTGGCCGAATGACGATTTGATTGCTTCAGGTGAGGTGCTTCGGGTGCTGGAGCTGCTTGGAGGATTGATGGCAATTGGCTGGATTGAAGGATTTCAGCTGAAGGAATGTGGACAGGTGGCGGCAACTGGCGAATTGGCAGGGAGAGCTTCAGCTAGAGGCAATGTGGGAGACAGGTGGAGGAGCTGCATGGGGCTGTTCGAGGAGGTGTTGGGCTTGGGCCCAAATGAGGCTTTTTTTTTTATAAATGCCACTCTTTGTCTTGCTTTCTTGAAAATGCCATATTGTCCTTCATTTTTCTTTCTTTTTAAGAGCATACATTCCCTACAAAATAAATATAAAATAAATCATAATACAATATTTTCAACTCTAAAATAAATCAATTTAATTCTTTGAAAATATTAATTATAACTTAATTTATATTTTACATTTAAGTTCAATAATACAACATTTTTTTACCACTAACTTAACAAATATAATTCAAATAATTAACTACAACATTTTACAACAAAATACTTATAAAAACACACAAAAGTATATAAAATCATGATAAGACTACTTAATTAAAAATTACTTAAAAACTTAATAAATCAATTAAAAACTCAAGAATTAAGCAACAATTAGCACATAAGAAGTGGTAAAATAACTCTATTTTGTAGAGTTATCATGGTGGGCTATGAGAATTGGAGAGTGTAATAGGGACCCTTCAATTACCTCTAATTACATAGTTATTGTGTAATTACATGGTCAGACAAACACGTCAAATTGAATAATTACTCTGAATTACACACAATTCTGATTACATGGTGACTTTTCCTACACACCCTTAATTTTTTAGATTGTGGCACTTCAATACTTTTTTTTGCGGCTAAAATACCTTCCATCATACTTTCTTGGCGGTCGTAGGTACTTGGCCATTAAGTGTCAAATAAGCATATAAGTGGCGGTCTTTGATTGGTCCACGTCTTTTATTTTTTATTTTTCATTTAAAAAATCATTTAAATTTAATTTAAAATTTAAAAATTAAAAAAAATCAAATTTTACCTGAATTAAATTCAAACAAAATTTAATATAAAAAATAAAAATAAATTAATTAATTGAACTCATTTTAATCCAAAACAGAAGAAAAATTAAATCCAAAACCTAGAGTTGGAACCCTCCCCAATCCCAAATTATGCTTCAACATATATGAAAAAAATAAAACAACATATTAAAAACCCAATTGTTGAGCTTAATGATCTTTACGAAGGAACCCAAATGGCTAGGGTAATAGATTTTTCTCGAATAAGAGAAATCATAGAACCTTTTGGAAGCATCTAGTACATTCATTTGTAAGATTGATGAACAACTTTATGTTATTTCTACCTTCTTAACTAGTATCACTACAATAAATGTGGCTTTTGCCGGCTCATTTCATGAAACGCACCACTAAAAGTTGTTTTATTTACTGGTGGTTTTTGCGCCGGCAAAAGGTAAGTTTTGCTGGCACAATTCTAAAATGCACAACTTGACCCAGAGGGTCGCGGCGCGCCTGCTAGACAGAGACTAAGGGAGGCTCTGGAATGGATTCAAGTCGTGACTTGCATGAACTCGGTCGCTACTTGAGCCCATGAACCCAGCTCCCCTGCATTTTTCCCAATTAAAACACAGCCAAACCTTCAACCAAACCATCCCAAAATCACAACCAAACATTACCACAACATATCCACCAATTTAACAACAAAACCTAAGCCTTAAACCTCTTGAAACATCACCAATTACCCAATTCTACAGCCAAGATATCAAGCTTATAAATAACTTCAAAACATAGTAAAACCAGAAACTAAGACTTAGAATTCTTACCCTAGTTACGAATCAGACCCGTTTCAATTGTTGAACATGATCCTAAGTCTCCATACCTTAATCCTCTAGCTTGAATCCTCAAGTTCCCTTCAAAAATCAACCCCAAAAGAGAGAGAAAAGATGTTGGGGAGAGAAAAGAGATAAGTTGCTCTGTTTTACCTTAGACCCTTCAACAACCATCCAAGCTTAAGCATATCTAATGGCTAAAAGACTAAAATGCCCCTAGGGTCATTTAAAACCTTTAAAGCTAAGCGAAGGCAAAACTGTCATTTCCCACTTATCCTGTTAATTATAATTAATGTCCTCCAATTCCCATTATTCCCAATTTCCTCAAATAATAATTAAATCATATCCCATTACCCCTTTCATTCTCGATAATGTACTAAGCATCAAATTACCCCCACACTCACCCCGAGCCCAACAATTAATCCCGTTATGACCAAACCGCTAACTTGCATCCTAGGATCGTCTCATGCGAATAACTTGAAAAAATCCAGATAATAATGTGGTCTTACCCATAAATCACAAACATGCACATAAATATACAATTATACTCTTAACAGGTCAAAATTACAAAAATTTCATTCTAATAAGAAGTGGGCCCACATGCATGTTATTATCATCATATCATAATATAATTCACACAATCATGCATAAAATCACATAATTGCATATTTTAAATCAATTATGGCCCTCATGATCCCCTAATTCAGGCATTAAGCCACATTATGGAATTTGGGACATTACAACTATCCCCTCCTTACAGAAACTTCGTCCTTGAAATTTTCCTGAACAACTTGGCATACTAACTCTGCATATCTGACTCCAACTCCCAGGTCGTTTCCTTGACCTTGCTGTTCCTCCATAATACCTTAACCAAAGGTATATTTTTATTCCTCAGGACCTTGTCCTTTCTGCCTAATATCTGGATTGGTTGTTCCTCGTAGGAGAGATCTGCCTCAAGCTCCAAATCCTCATAACTCAAAACATGAGTCACATCTGATACATATCTCCGAAGAGTTGAAACATGAGTCACAATGCCGCTGGTAAGGCCAACCTGTAGGCCACTTGGCCAATCCTCTCCAGGATCTCAAATGGACCTAAAAATCAATGGCTTAGCTTGCTCTTCTTCCCAAATCTTCCCACCCCTTTCCATGGAAAGACTCTAAGGAAGATGTAGTCTCCCACCAGGAACTCCACGTTCCTACGTTTGGCATCTGCATAACTTTTCTGTCTACTTTGAGAAGCGAGCATCCGAGCACTAATCTTCTCAATGGCCTCATTGGTCCTCTGAACTACCTCGGGACCCAAGTATCTCCTTTCTCATGTCACATCCCAATGAATGGGAGATCTGCATTTCCTACCATACAACATTTCATAAGGTGTCACCCTAATGGTCGACTAATAGCTGCTATTGTAGGAAAACTCTATTAAGGGTAGATATTTACTCCAAGACCCACCAAAGTCTAGCAACACTTGCTCGCAGCATGTCCTCTAATATCTGGATCATCCTCTCAGATTGTCCATCTGTCTGAGGATGATAAGCAGTACTCAATTTCAACTATGTTCCCATAGCCTTCTGCAAACTTCCCCAGATCTTGCAAGTGAAAGTGGGGTCCTGATCTGACACGATCGACCTCAGTGCTCCATGGAGGCGCACAATCTCTCTCACATAGAGATCTGTGTACTGGTCAACTGTATAGGTAGTCCTCACTGGTAAGAAGTGAGCTGACTTGGTGTAGCGATCCATAATAACCCATACTGAATCACGTTGACCCAAAGTCCTAGGTAACCGCACCACGAAATCCATCGTGATGTCCTCCAATTTCCACTCTGGAATATCTAGAGGCTGTAATAGCCCTACTGGCCTTTGATGTTCAGCCTTGACTTGCTAACATGTCAAGCACTTAGCTACATATTCTACTACATCCATCTTCATCCCATGCCACCAATACACTGATCTCACATCCTGATACATCTTGGTGGTTCCTAGATGCAAAGAGTAAGGAGTGATATGAGATTCACATAATCATGCACACAATCACATAATTGCATATTTTAAATCAATTATGACCCTCCTGGCCCCCTAATCCAGGCATTAAGCAACATTAGGGAATTTGGGACATTACATGGCTGGTGGCATTGACCAACTTCTGGCCAATGGGAGCAAGCCACGTGGACGGTTGGGCTAAAGGCAAGGGAAAGGCAGCAGGCGGGTCGGGGCTGGGGCTCTAAGCGGACATGCGCAAGTCACGGGCAAGCAAATGGCCCTAGGGCTACTGAAAACAAAACAGAAAAAAAAATTCACTTACAATTATATCATTTTTCAACTCTTTCTTTTCTTTTCAAGTATAATTATTTCCTTTACTTATTTTTTCTTTTAAATTTCCTTTTAATTAGGCTCAAATGCATTATAATTAATATTAAATATTTGTAAATTAAATTAAAACTAATATTTTCCATTTGAAGAATATATCACAATAAATTCAAGAAAATAGTAATCAAAATGTGATTTTATTTGAACTTTAAGCTTGATAAAATAACATTTTTGAGCACTAATCAGAGTTGTTTGTATATCTGCCTGTATGTTGTATGAAAAGCAATATGTTGTTAGTGTGCTAAATGCGACACAACAAATGAGTTAATAAGGATATGACGTAACTCATAGGGCGAACGCACCGAGGTTATTTGAGGACTAGAGTTCATGTTTACCTCATAGAGGAGGATTTACCGGTTTATGTTATACTGGTTCCCTCGTGATGTGACGTGGACAATAGGGGTGCCATGATCACATAAAGTATGATTATGCTTATGCTTTATGAAATTTTGTGGTTATGGTTATGATTTGTTATGACATGCTATGAGTTTACGATATGAACATTCACTGCTTTGTGTTTCTTGTAAATTGTTGTATTTTGTTTGTACTTCTTTACTAGGCCTTTAGATCACCCGCCTTATTTTCCCCATTTCATGTGGGTAATAGGATTCCTTTTTGGCACGCACTGTGATGTGGGGAGTTCCAATGTCTAGGCATGTATGACGCGAAGTGTCCATGAGAGATTAACGATCTAGACGAACACCAACAAAGTTTATGAACTTTTATGTTATGGTTTATGTTTTCATTACATCACAGTGGGACTTTATCTTTTATTTTATTTTCAAGATTGCATAAATATTTTTATTTTAAACTAATTGGCCCAAATTTCATGTTTTGACAAGGCCCCACTAAACATTTTTTCTAAAATGGTATGTTATAGTAAATATGAACTGACCAACGTTTTTACAAAGTAAATAGTTTAGGGCGTTCTTACAGTTTGAGAAGAGAGAGGCTATAGAAATTTCTAGAAATTCAAGTTTAGGAAATTCTATCGTTTTCTTGAGAGAGAGTCTGACATTCAAAACAACTTCATAAAACTTCTTCAATTGAAAGTATCGCTTCATTCAGGTTTATAAAGATAATTAACTAATTTAATTCATCTTTATTTTATTTAAAATAAAATTGATCAGTTACAACTTATTTAATTATTTAATTACTTCATATTTAAAAAAAATTAAATAAACAAATTATTTAAAATTCAAAATTGAAATCTCAGGGATAGAAAATATATGCGTGGCGTCACTCACTGTACAATACAATGAGTGGCGTGAGCCACATTGGGGATTTCCCTAATTATCTCATTTGTTTGTTTAATTAATATTTAAGACAATATACTTATCCCAAAATAAATATCATTTAATTCAAAATTAACTTTATCTTAAAATATCTGTTCTGAATAAATAAATAAATAAATATCTTATTATAATTATCTTACAAAAAGATAATTATTATTCTCTCTATATTAATCCAAACATGATTAATATTTATTTTAACATAAATTTTTTCAAAATAAAAACTATATAGTTAAATATATTAATTAATTCACTATTAATTAATTCCCCAAAATTATCACATTATTTCCTTGCCTAGGAAAATTAATTCATTTGCAATTTAGTCATCTCTACAAATCTTCCTTATGACATCCTTAGCCTTGGCATTGTAGGACAGAGGTGACCTGGGGACCATTGTAGCGTCTTGGAATTTTAATTAGTTAGATAGTAGTATCTTATGTTGTAGTAATTTAGTTTTCATGGATATTGATTCAAGCCAGGAATTATTTGGAAACTCGTAGAGATAGTTATGAATTTTAATAGTTTAGCCTATAGTTTAGAAATATTAATTTTATCATAAGGTTTAATAATTGAAGCTGGTCCTAGAAATATTATTTATTACAACCTAAGTTTTAGATAGAATAAGTAAGAATGTGACATTTGTCACCTACATGTTTATTAAGGATTTTAAATGAATAAAATAATCAAGGATAAACCTAGGAAGTCTAGAACCTTCGCTCAGATGCTAGAATCTCGTATTACTCAGTCAAAGTGGTTTAAATAACTTTAAGTGTGGTTAAAATGTGCAAAAATATGGTCTAGTATATCAGCGTGAGCCGATATATTGCAGCTATTGGGGCCGATATATCGCCTATGCTGATACGAAAAACATGTCGAATTTGCATTAACGAAACCACGAAGCCTCGAGAAAAAAGGAGAGGCGATATATCGCCTATAGGGAGCGATATATTGGCTCCAGTGGCTATGTTTGAAACTCCATGGAATTCGAAGCTAGAAACAGCCCTCAACAATTTGGAGTTGCTCTAAAACGATTTTGACAGAGTTCTAGGCATTTCTTTAGCGGAAAAACTCATTTTTATTCATTTTTTAATTTTTTTTAAAGGGAGTTAGTTTCACTCCTTGAACTTTATAAATAGGACCCTTCACTTAGCCATTTACATCATCTTTCAAACACTTCTCAGAGCCTCCAAGGCGCCAATTTCATTCTAGAGAGAAACACTAGGGTTTCGGGGTTAAAAGCTTTCAAATCTAAGTTTTTCTAAACACTTAGGAAGTAAGTTATAGTGTGATTTCGGTGTTTGAGGTATAGATCAAAGCTCTAAGCTATCTAAGGTACTCTTAATCCTCAAGTTTAGTCCATTGCTATTCATCTTATTCTTTCAAATCCTAACTCACTATAATGGTTTTTGGTTAGGTGCTTGATTTCTTTGAAACTTAAGGTTTTTGATAAGTTCTTATCTTGATGGTTTAGATCTTCTTTTCATATTCTTTTCTTAAGGAAACTTATGGTTTTATTGTTTGGTTTTATGAGTTTCCAATTCCTCACTTGTCTCCAATACCTCGGTTCTTGGTAAGAAAAATAAGTTAGATTTATGTGTTATGTGCTATGTGTATGTATGTTTTTTCTCTTATGTCTTTTGGTCGCTTGGGAAATATGGTTGCTTATATAGTAAACCCCGAGATTTTTATCATTATCGTAGACTATAGTTGTGTCTAAACCTACCTCTAAATAGTAGCAAGAGGACTATAGCAGATTCTATCACATACAATGGTAATGAGTTAATGGCCATTAATATTGTAGTCCACTTTATGTTTTATGTCTTATGTTTTATGTTTTATGTTTTAGTAGTTTTTCCTTACTGGGCATTAGGCTCATTCCTTTTTATTTAGATTGTCCAGGTAAATGAACATAGAAGGAGAGATGGATCTGAGGTGGCTTTGGCATGTGTATTGGGCGAGGAACTTATGGAATGAACCGATGGGATCGATTGAGGATGACGTTGACATTTGAGTCTTTTAACTATGTATTTATGATTTCCGCATTTAGTATTTGAACATTTAAATAAAGGTTTTGTTTTCTTTATTATTTTATGTATAAACAATGGGATCCCGTACTTTAGAATTTTCTTTATAATAAAGTCTTTAATATTTTATGTACGTATCCAAAAGATAGTAGTATGTCTTAGTAGTTTTAAAAGTCTGAGGTCTTTAAGTTAGTCGCGTCCTTACAACCATGGACCTATAATATGAAACTGCAATAAACCAGATTATTAATCAAACTATTTAATCTATTAATCTTATTTATTTATTCCATGATTACTCCACTATAAATTGATAGCGAAAATATAATGCGCAAAAATACTCAATCGATTCAAGTAATATAGTTAGTAAATAAGAATCGTTCCCACGGGGACTATTAATCAAGTACCAATAATCAATTCTAACATTCTATTTAGCTGTCAAAAATAAACACATAGCATGCATTAAGAATGGTAACCTAATTGCTACACAAGTCATATAGGTACTCTCGTCCAATATATAACCTATGTCTATATAACTGTAACTTCCACTTCTTTCTACAAATGCATTATAACAATTATGAAAAATAAGGCAAGATATTTTTATTCAAATTTTTGAGTGCATTACAATGTTAATCGAATGCTAGAGCTATTAAGTAAAGTGGAAGAATAACGAATAAATACGCAACTATAATATTCATGGGCATTTCATTAGTATAATACACATAGAATGATGTTAAATACAAGCAAACAATCACTAAAGTTATGAACAATAAAGAGAAATTCATGTTTTGATGATGATTTTTATATAGAAGGTTAAGAGATGAAGAAGTTGTGCAAGTAAATGGTTGAAGGAACAAGTATTTATAGGACAATAAAAAAAACTAGCCGTTATGACCGTTGGTGAATAGTGACTTGACCGTTGGGGATATAGGTGTATTCTATTGTGGGATTTTAACAATTCTAAGTTGTTGAAGTAACTAACATATGAGAATAATTAATTTATGGATGTTAGAGAAACTTTTTCAGAAAATTTTGTGAGTCAAAAATGTTGGACTAGGTAATATAAGAAGATTGGGAAATTTTCATTTTTTTACTATTCACCGGGTACTATTCATAGTAGGTCCCACAATAGGGTCCACATGGGTCCCACAGCATGGTCCACCCCATGGTTCCCACATGATGATGCAGTAGTGATATAATGATGACTTTAGCAAACCACCATGTTTATATTTTGAATATTTTATTATTCCACTATGCTTGATATTTTAAATATTTTATTAGCATAGTAACCCAAAATTTTCCTATAAATAACCCTTCCAAAACTCATCTTAAATCACAAAACCTCATTTTCTTTCTCTTACTGTACCCAAAAAAAAAAATCTTCTTAACACCCTTCTAAAGTTCTAAACCTCGAAGATCTAGGCGAAGTTCTGTCCGTAACGCTAGCCTACGAAAAACCTTTTAGGTAAGCTCTTTCCCGAGCCTTTCATTTCAGTTATTTAGTTATTATATATATACAGATTATTTTACTATGCTGTTATAATTCCAAAATGTATATGTAGATTATTTTACTTTGTCGTTATAATGCCAAAATTTATATATAGATTATTTTACTATGCCGTTATAATGCCAAAATTTATATATATATTATTTTACAATGTCGTTATAATGCCAAAATTTATATATAGATTATTTTACTATGTCGTTATAATGCCAAAAGTTATATATAGATTACTTTACTATGCTGTTATAATGCTAAAATTTATATATGGATTATTTTACCATGTCGTCATATTTTACAATGCCAAAAATTGAAATATAAACTTTTTTTTTTTTATGTATCGTTATAATACTAAATTTATATAGGCTATGGTCACACTTTGGACTATTTGGACTTTTATTATATGACCTTATTCCCTATTATTATGGACTGATACTATGACCTGGACATTTTCGTATGACCATGACCATGACCATGACCACGACTTTTAGACCGGGATCTTGCCATGGACAATTATACTATGACCATATGTCTGGACATAAAATAAACAATAAAATAAGAAAAAAAATAGAATAACAACAACTATAAACTAAAATTACATCATGTAGATTTTATGTAAGTTAATAGTTTGTGTTTTTATCAGGAAGCTAACAATTTCGATTGTTTTATCAAGACACAAGGTAAGTAGAATCCTCATCTACAATACAAGTCTTTTATGTGTCTTATGTGCATTTATATGCTTTATATGTTATCCTGCAATGTTGTTATGCATAAGTTATTTTTAAGAATGTTATATTTCTTATGCATAAGCATGCTTAATGTTCACAAACAAGTTATTGAAAGCGTTAAAGTAGAGGTGCTGCTTGGGAGACCTACGTCCCAAAAATGTAAGGAGGGAGATGTACTTCCCTATATAATGAATGTTTATGAGGGAGAAATTCCCTATTATCATGTTTATGTTCAGGCAGGAATGTGATTCCCTATGTAAGGTCGGCAGCAGCATCCTCTAGGGCCCAAAAGAAAGGAAAGTGAAAGAAAGAAAGAAAGAAAATACATAGCATGTTGCACGTTTATTTTAAATGCATATGAGGTAGTTATTCTGCTTACTGAGCCTTAGCTCATCAGATAATGTTTTGTATTGTAGGTAAGAGGCCCCAAACATAAATTGTTGATGAGTATACGTGGAGCCAACATGACTGTACATATGGGGCTGACCTGAAGGGAGTGGAGTTCTGCTATGCTATTTTATAAATAAACGAGAAACTTGATTTTATATTTATATTTCATAAAAAGTATTTTGTGAACTTCATAATTTACATAAAGCTTTTAAATTATTTCATGAACTTTGTAAATTACATAAAGCATTTTAATTTATCGATTGGATACATTTCTAATTCTACATTAAGGTGTAGTAACGCCACGGAAATTATTTATAAAAGTATTAAGATTTGTATGTAAGATAAAAAAATTTATTTAGTTTGTGGATATTGTATGGTTTGAAGTTATGAACATTAGTTTATGTATTGTTTAATAAAGTTTTTGTAAATTCAAAATTTCAATATTGTCGTATTCAGGTTAAAATTTGTTTTTACACTATATATGTATGTTAAGAAAGGAGGTCGTTACAATAACGATAGCATACTCCATTCGCATCTTTCGAGTTTTGAATCAAAATCATAAATCAAGAAAATAGTGATCAATTATCCACATGAATTAAGAACAAATCATATAGATAAAGGATAGAAGAAGAAGAAGAAGAATAAATTATATAAACTTCATAGAAAATTAACAAATATCCAAGTGACTACATTAAACCCAAGATCATATGTTTAGTTCATATTAGACATGATTAAAATCATAAAATAATTGTTCAGAAACATAAAATTAAACTACTAAAAACTAAGAGAAAAGTGAAGAAAAATAGATCAATAATGTTGAACAGTTGCTAATCCCGAATCCAAGAACCTCCATACAAATGACCTAAAAAAATCATACTTAAACACATTTTTTTTAATTTTAGTGAGGCAGGTCGCGACTTGCCCATTCCTAAGTCGCTGCCCGCCTCTTTTTCTGCCAATTCCTTCCTCTAGAAACTTAGGCGCCGTGACTTGATAGACCAAGTCGCAACCCGCCTGTCCTTAATTCTCTTCATCAATTCGCCTCTATCTTCATGCGCGCCGCGACTTGTAAGGGCAAGTCACAACTCCCTGTTCCAGATTTCTTGATTTCACTCCTTTTTCACATTCCTTTAGCACCAGAGTCATCAGAATATTCCCGGCTCTCCCGAATTCACATAAAATAGCCAAAAGCTCCCCAAATACCCATTTTTCATTATTAAATCTACTCATTTCCTCTCCATTTGCAAATTCATAGCAAAAACGTGAAAAAAAAACAAACACAAGCATAACACCGTACAAAACTCACAATTTCACTCGAAACTAAGACTAAAACACACTCTAAAACTACTCTAAAGTAGATTTATCATAAATATGGAGAACTTGGAAATGATACATCTCAAGAAAGCTAGGAAATGGAGAACTTGGACAATGATACATCTCATGTATAAGCCTTAGTTTTGATTCTCATTAACAAATGATTAAATTTGTGCTCTACCTAGGATTTGAAGTTTGCTAGAAGATCCAAGAGTTCGTTCTACAACTAAGGTCTGCATCATTCTATAATAATCTTATATTTGACTCTATCTATGATAATAATATATAGATTCTTATATTTGTGGTAGTGTATTCTCACTCTCTCCCAACAAACTATGTCGAGGATGAAAAACGAATGAACAAATCTGAGGCTTGGGATCGCGATGGTCTGGCTTCATGACCTTTGCACTCTTTTTCTTCTAGATTTGGAACAACAGGGACAATAGTGTCGAGGAAGACAAATAGTAGCTTTAGGCGGCAAGCTTGATTTATAGCAATCTTGTTCAAATCTGATATCTGATATTCCATTCATTTATGTATTTGGCATTAAATGTTTGATACCACTTTGTATTTCATTAATTCTTCGGTAATGAAATTTTGAATTTTTATTTAATTTTGTATAAGAAACATGAATGTTTTGGAAGAACTAGGAACAAAAAGAACAATGGGAAGAACACTAATTTTTTATTTTATAAATCTAACTTGTAAAATCTTAATTTAATTTTAATGATTGAATTTTTAATTTTTTTTTAGTTATTTTTTTCATTTTTAAATGAATTTTTAAATTTTTAAATTTTTTTATTGGATTTTAAATGATATTTGAAATATTTCAATAAAAAATAAAAGACATGAACCAATCAGAGACCGCCACATATGTGATTATCTGACACTTAAGGGTCAAGTACCTACGACTGCTAAGAAAGTGTAATAGAATGTATTTTATCCAAAAAAAAAAAAAAAACTAGGCATTTCAGTGCCACAATATGAAAAACTTAGGTATTTCTATTGCAATTATCACTACAAGTAAAAAGGTCTATTGCGGCGACTTTTTTTCGCTGCAACTATTGACATTATTTGCGACGAAACTGGAATTCCACCGCTAATAATCTTCGGAAATATTTTATAGATTTATGGAACTATTTGTGGCGAGCAGATCGCCGCAAAAAGGGTTTAGATTTGGCAAGAAATCCTCTCCCCAATCTAATTCATTCGGGGAGGTATTTGCATTATTTGCGGCGAAATTAGTTGCCACTAATAAGGTCAAAAACTTGGTCAACCATTTCAGAGGAAAATATTCGCGGTTATTTTCATGAGGTTATTTGTAGGGAAATCATAAGTATTTGCGATGACATAGTTACCACAAATACTTTTGAATTTTTAATAATTTTTTAAGTTTTTTTAACAATTTTTAATTCTTCCATTATTTAACTACAAAATAAAATTTATTAAATTTATTTGTTTCAAGAAATTAATAATTCTAAAGAAAAATATAACTTTTGTTTTATTCTTTTACAAAATAAATATTTTCATAAAAATTTATTTTACTTTTAGAAAATAATTAACCCATGTTAATAGTATTTTTTTTTAACTTTTCTTTCAATTTTTAATTCTTTCAATTTTCTCTTTGTCTTTCTTGTAAACTCTTAAATATATTTTTTGAAAAAAAATAAAAATTAAATGGGGTTTGATTGGCAGCGATCGAGACGGATCCGTGAATTTTGAACACTAAAGTCAACAAGAACACTCTTGATTAGTACCAATTATTATTCTTAGAACACTCTGAATAGCAATTCGACCGTAGATTAGGTTCGAACTAGTCTGTAATCACTCAAGGATTCCTTAAACTGCCATATATGGGTGAGATCAACGGCGATCGAGACTGATTTGTGCATTTTCAGCACTAAAGTCAACAAGAACACTCTTCATAAGTGTGATTATTATCCTTAGAATACCCCGAATAGCGATCTGTTATTGACTAGGTTCGGAAAAGTCCATAATCAGTCAAGGATGCCTTATACTACAACATATGGGTGAGATCGACGGCAATCGAGACCGATCTGTGCATTTTGAACATTAAATTCAATAAGAACACTCTTGATTAGTGCGATTATTATTCTTAGAACACCCCTTGATTAGGTCTAGAATAGTCTGTAATCACTCAAGGATGCCTTAAACTACGACATATGGGTGAGATCAACGACGATCGAGATCGATCTGTGCATTTTGAACACTAAATTCAACAACAATACTCTTGATTAGTGCGATTATTATTCTTATAAAACCTCAAATAGCGATCTGGTCGTTGATTAGGTGTGGAATAGTCCCTAATCACTCAAGAATGCCTTAGAATACCACATATAGGTGATATTGACGGCGATCGAGACCGATCTTTGAATTTTGAACACTAAAGTCAACAAGAACCCTCTCGATTGGAGTGATTCCTATTCTTAGAACACCTCAATTAGAAAACCGAGAGTTGATTAGGTCCGAAATAGGCCATAATTACTCGAGGATGCCTTAGAATACCACATATAAGTGATATCGACGGCGATCAAGACCGATCTGTGCATTTTGAACACTAAAGTCAACAAGAACACTCTTGATTGGTGCAATAACTATTCTTAGAACACCCCGAATAGCGATCCAATCGTTCATTAGGTCCGGAATAGTCCATAATCAGACAAGGATGCCTTATAATACCACGTATGGGTGAGATCGACGGTGATCGAGACTGATCTATGCATTTTGAACACTAAAGTCAACGAGAACACTCTTTATTGGTGTGATTATTATTCTTAGAACACCCCGAATAGCAAACCGACCGCTGATTAGGTCCGGAATAGTTCGTAATCACTCAAGGATACCTTAGAATACCCATATAGGTGATATCGACGGTGATCGAGACCGATCTGTGCATTTTGAACACTAAAGTTAACAAGAACACTCTTGATTGGTGCAATTATTATTCTTAGAACACCTTGAATAGCGAACCGACCATTGATTAGGTCCAGAATAGTCTGTAATCACTCAAGAATGCCTTAGAATACCACGTATGGGTGAGATCGACGGCGATCGAGACCGATCTGTGCATTTTGAACACTAAAGTCAACAAGAACACTCTTGATTATTGCGATTATGATTCTTAGAACACCCTGAATATCGATCTAATCGTTGATTAGGTCTAGATTAGTTCATAATCACTCAAGGATGCCTTAGAATACCACATATAGGTGAGATCGACGATGATCGACACCGATCTATGCATTTTGAATGCTAAAGTCAACTAGAACACTCTTGATTAGTGCTATGATTATTCTTAGAACACCCCGAATAGCGATCTGACCGTTGACTAGGTCTGGAATAGTGCATAATTGTTGCGAATTTTATAGCTACGCAAGTATACGTAATCGCAATTTGTAATAAATCTCGATAAGAATGAGTATCGTCCCACGAAGACTGATTTATCAATTACCAAAGAATTAATTTCTAGTTTCTATTTGGCTAATGAAAACTAGATTTGTGAAATTTGAAAACACGAAAACAGAAATAAATGAAAATTGCATAAATCAAATAATAACAAGAACACAAGGATTAAATTCACTATGAAACAATTAGGAATCATAATCTTCTCTACTATTTACTCTATTATTCTTTAATGAAATTACTACTAAAACTCTTCTCACTTAATTGATAGGCATGCAAAAGTGTTAACTATTCGAGTTAAGAAATAGAAAACTCGACCTAGTGTGAATTCCCTATATTTCTATGGTTAATTCAAACAATAGGAAGCAAAAAATACAACCTAAATCACATAAACCAATTTGAAACTCTCGTTCTAAATTGAAATCTATGTCTATTCAATTTAAGCATATTCAAATCTCACTTTTTAGATTTTGATTCAAATTCACAAATTGTATGTAAAAGGTGCGCAGTCAATCACATACACAATAAACACAAACTGAATAGATTTCAGATGATGAAGAAATAGATAAATGCATTAAATCATAATAGAGTTTCAAGAGAGTCAATTAGAAAACCTAAACAGAAATTTAGTTCATAAACATGACTAAATCAAACATAAACATAGAATTTAACATAGTCTAAATCAAAAGATAAAGAAACATAACTCTAGGTTTTTGTTTCTTCTCTAGCCTCCTTGTTGCTTAATTTGATCTCTCCTCTAAAAATGTCATTAAGGAAACTTTTATAGACCCCTAATTCATTTTTGCATGAAAAGACAAGATTACCCCTGAAAATTCCCCTAAATTCCGTTTCCGTACGGACCCTAGTGCTGGGGCGCTGCGATATAGCGTTGAGGCGCTGAAGATAAATCGCAAAACATGTTTCTGGAAAACTGATAACGCTGGGGCGCTGAAATGTAGCACCTAGGCGCTACAACCCACATTAAATCATTCTCTCTGTTTCTCGGCAGCGCTGGGGTGCTGGTTTTTAGCGCTGGGGCGCTACTTTGCACAGAATAAAACTGAACTCATTTCAAACAACCTGCAGCGTCATCTCATCGTATTTTAATCATAACTCCTTCAATATAACTCTGAATTGAATGATTCAAAAAGCTATGGAAAGATAAGAGAAATATCTACAACTTTTATTTATAGAAGTATTTCCAAAAAGTGAAGAAATCATAGTCAAAATTAGGGGTGTTCGTGGTGAGGTTGGTGCGGTTTTTCTCTAATTTTTTGGACCGCACCGCATATGCAGTTTAAACAATTTTCCAAACCACAACTCGTACCGCATAGACCTCAAACTACATAAACCACACCGCAAAAATGCGGTGCGGTGCGGTGCGGTTTTGGCGGTTTATACCTATCACCAAATAATTTAACAATTAAATATTATAATTATGAAAGATTCATAATAAATCTTATAACCATAGAGTGTTTAACAAAATAATTTAATGTACAACAAGCTAATAAACATTAAGCAAAACAATAAAGATATAACAAACTAATAACAAATAAAAAATGTAATATAAAATAAATCTTATTTTAATTAAGGAGGAATATCTTTAGATTGAAGTAAAATATGTGTTAGCATCCTATGAAACATTATATTTCTGTCTAGATATGGTGTATATTATATTATACTATATAAATATTTATGCATTAACTTTAAATGTAGTAAAATTGAAAAAAAAAAAAAAAAAGTTAATATATAATGATGCGGTGCGGTGTGGTTTGAACTGCATTTAGAAAATTTAAAACCGCACCGCACCGCGCGGTTTGGCAAAAATACAAACCGCAACCGCACTGCGAAGGATTCTAAACCGCAAATTGCGGTGCGGTGTGGGCGGATTATGCGGTGTGGGTGGTTTTATGAACACCCCTATTCAAAATATGGCTTGAAGTCTCAGACTTGTGTTATAGAGCATAAATGACGTGTGTTGAGCCTCTTTAATGTAGTATCTTCCACACATAATGTCTTGAAACTCCACAATCAACACTAAATCCATCTTATTCATCATATTTAACATGTTTCTTCTCATTTTACTCCATATTGTGTACTTGACCATTAAAACCTGAAACAAGAAGAAAACAAGCGTAAATCTGCACTAAACAATCCTAAATAACTAAAAACATAACCTAAAACAATCTCTAAAACAAACCTGAAATGACCCTAACAATAATCAGTCAAAGATGCCTTACACTACAACATGTGGGTGAGATTGACAACAATCGAGATCAATTTGTGCATTTTGAACATTAAACTCAACTTTGTATGCAGTGGTTTTGCGGCGATTGTGAGAGTATTTGCAACAAAAGTTTCGTCACAAATAATTCTATAATTAAATTTTTACGAAAAAATTGGTTTGAAAATTTTTGACCTTATTTTTCACTAAATTATTTGTGGCACATTGGGTAGTATTTGTGGCAAAAAAATTTGTCTCAAATAATATTAGGATTTTAGTGGAACGACGTCGTTTTGTTGAATGCTTATCACAGCCCCACATTTGCGTCGAAGTCTTATGGTATTTGTAGTGAAAAATTTTGCCGCAAATAAAAGGCTTGATATATGTTCCAGAAGCCTTTCTTCTTCCTTATTTGTGCACCACTCTCTCTTTCCTCTACGGTTCTCAATGCAAATCCGAGAGAACTCCATCTGAAACCCCACCTCCGACCCCCATCCGACCCCACCCACGTCCCCATCCGACCCATTTCTTCTTAAAATATCTGAAAAAAAATTCTTCGCTCCAAAAAAATTTCCAAACTCTTTTTTTTTTTTCAAAACCACCACCGTCGTCGGAAATAGTTCATCACCACGCCGAAGCCATTGCCAACACAGGTATTGTCCCTTTAACTCTCTCAATTTTTTTTATCTATTTAATTTTTTTTTATGTATAATCTCTCTAACTCTCATTGTATTGTGTTGTCGCCACCACCACCGCTATGTCGGAACAGTGCCACAACTGCTCACTATCGAGAAGTCACCGCTGCCTAGATTACCCACTGTCGAGAAGTATATATATATTTTGGTTAAGTTAATAGTTTTATAAGAAAATTAATTAAGTTAGTAATAGGAAAAAATATTATTGTGTTTGGATTATTGATTTCATGTTAATAAATATTTATTTAATTAGTTAAAATTAATTTTGAAAGTTTGATGTAAAATAATTTCTAAGTTTGATTTGTTAGGATAAAAGTTTGTTGTTTATTTAATTTAAAAGTTTGATGTTAGTAATATGTGAGTAAAAAAAATATGTTGGTTTGAAGTATTTTACTAATTTATTGTATTAAATATTTTGTATGTTCTAGGACTGGATTTCAGTGTTATTTACAGGTTTTAAATTTTGGGATAGGTAGAATTATAGTTGTTATGCTGCCAAAATTTGAGTAGATTTTTATTTAATTAAATTATAGGATAATTAAAAAATTTAATAATAAAATTACTGTTGACCCTCGTTTTGGTCAACTGACATGGAGTCAAAGGCTTGATGTGATAGAAAGTATTGAAATATATCTAAAGGAAAGAACAGTAAACGACACAACAAATTATAGTGGTTCGGCCCCACGAATTGGTAATGACCTACGTCCACTTAAGCTATCATTGATATTGATTCTCAAATGAGTGATCCAAGAACTAGGGTTCTTTGAGTTTCACAAGCCTTAGATAGATGAATAATACAATCGAAAGGTAATAGCTATAATTCTCTTGTAAAGCATAAACTCAAATTAGCCAAAAGTTTCCCCCTTGAGCTATTTCTTCTCTATTTATAGGCTCAAGGAGGATTACACAAATTAGTTACAGATATTCTTTCCTAAATAATCAGATAATCAGGAATCATGGGAGATAATCTCGGATATGATTACAATTGCACAAGATCTTCTCAAAATATACGGAGTATACGACCAAGCTGGTCGTATATAAATTTGAAATGTTATGTCAGGGGAATCTCCCTGGTCGATGGTCGAACAGAACCTCTGTCAGGTGTCAACCACGTGTTAAAAATGTTTGCCATGTCATCCACGCCTGCTCTTTGGATAACAATTACGAAATAACTATGATAAAAGATAAGTTTAAATTAATGTAAGATAAAATTAAACTTTAACAATAAAATCAGATTTTAACATTTAAAGAAATAAAATAAAATTTTAATAATTAAAAAACTTATAAAAATTAATGTTTAATAAAATTATGAATTATTATAAAATGAAGGTTTAAATTAATCAGATAACTTAACTTAATAATTAATTCAAGTCAAATGTTAACAAATAAAATTAGATTTTAGTAATTATAGAAGTTAAAAAAATTAAGTAAAAACTAAAAAAAATAATTAATCAATTTTATCTATAATTAATTTTAAAATGAAATAAACTTTTTAGTTTAGAACTTAATATCAATCATTATAAAATTTATGTAAGGCTTAATTAGTTTGGAAACAATGCATTGACTTATGGTTAAGTTGATCAGCAATAAAAGCAGACATTTAGCGTCTTCCTCCTAAATCCTGTGCACCACCTCAAACAATGAGATCAGATGAAGTAACTCAATGGTAGGAGATGACGCACCGACACATGTTCCCCCGCCAGTCTCACCTCAATCTACATTTAGAAATGATGTGTCTTCGTCAGCACTCCCGCCATGATCTCCACTACTCCCAGTCATTCAGTTTCCAAATGACAATGACGATAATGATGCAATCAACTTAGGATAGATTATATAGTTATATAAATAGTATTGTTTAATTGTTTTAATATTATTAAGACAGTTATTAATATTAGATTTTATGGTCTATTTTCTTATCAATTAATGAAGACTACATTTCTGATTTTAAATTTTATTATATATTAAATTTGAATTTTTTTAATATTTTTTTATTTCTGTTACACTATGAGGCAAAATAAATTGTATTTGTCATAAATTATTCGCCGCAAATAAGAGTCAGACAAGACAAATCAGCGATTATTTGCAGTGAATTATTTAAAATTTTCGCAGTAAATAAGGATCAATTACGACAAAATCTAGAATTATTTGCGGCAAATTTATTGATATTTGCGGCGGTTTTTTCGCCGCAAATAATGAGGATATTTTCAGTGGGCATCTTTTTCGTCGCAAATAATGGTATTTACGATGACTTTTTACAGCGAAGTATTTACAACTGGGGTATTTGCAGCGAAATTGATCGCTGTAAAAACCCTAATTTCTTAAATAGCACCAAATAACTATATTAAAAGTTCAAAACTTAATTATTAAGTAAAATACATAAAACTTATAAAGAAATAATTTATGTTAATATTCTTAATAATATAAAATTATCAAAACTAGTCTAAAGTGTAAAATGACTTGCCATTTTTACTAATTACCCTAATTTTTTTTATTAATATATAAACATAATAAAATAGACGTAAAATATAATTTATTTTATATATTAGGGCAATGATTTACATTGTCATTCCTAATTGTATCACTTTATTATATATAGGTACCTAACGTGTACATAACCATGAGATCGTACTTAAAGAAAATAATGATGCATGACACATCAGTCATTTTTTTTTTCATTTTTATGCTGATTTCTAAATATATAGGAAATTTCTTAGGTGATCCTTTCGTAGGGGCATTATCAATTTTCAGTACTTTGATAAATTGTAACTTAATTTTTTAGTATGATGACATTCATGATAATTATAACAGGCATCTCGCCAATTTTTGAGAAATTTTAAATAATTTACAATGTCAAAATCAAAGTTCAAACAGTCACTTGCACGTGTGTCTGATTTTTTTTATATGCGTGGAAAACAGATTGTTTGAACTCTGATTTCGACGCTGTAAATTATTTGGAGTTTCTCAAAAATTGGCGGGATGTCTACTATAACTATCATGTACGTAACCTTAAAAAAAATTAGGCTATAATTTATCCAATTGCCAAAAATAGAAAAAACTCCTACAGTATGGGCAAAAGTAATACCCCTATCTATGAAACTCCATATATATATATACACTAGATATAAGCAACGTACAATGTACGTTTGCTTAGTTTTATTTATAGAATTTATTAAATTTGTATTATTGTCATATAAATTTCGAATAAATAAATAATATTATACATAAAAGAATAACATACACATTATAAAAAAAAAAAACTAAACCAAAGCACTATTTAGATTTTTTTTAAATATATATATAATAGGATAACCTTTTTAAACATAATTGATAATTTTTTTAATAAAAATTAAGATTATGTATTATATATTATTATTAGAGTAAATGACGGCTAAAATACCCAATATTTTCAAAATGTTGCCCTTTTATACCTAATTGTTGACGCGGTTCTTCGCCAACAGGTAATTAAGAAAAGAAGAGAAAGAGATCAGTGCTTAGGTTGAACCGAAACAGATATATGATCTTAGGAAATGAAATGGTGACTCAAAGTACGTTTTTTAAGTGGTTCAAAGGTTAAAATCCTTCTACTCCACTAGTCAGTATTATTGTTATATACTGGGTATTTGATTACATGGTATTTCTTACAATCGAGAATCCAACCCCTATTAACTCCCAAGGTCTCCATATTTATAGGAGAAGGCACTTGGGAGTTGGTAAGAAGGTCATCCCATGAACTTCTTACCTATCGTATCCACTCTGGGACATTCATGATTAATTCCTAAACCTCACACATAAGTGTGGTCAAATCAATAGGTAAGGGGATAATGGGCCGCACGGCCCAACCCAGCTGTGGGTGTCTGAATACGCACGTTCACGCTGCGTGTCCGAGAAGTCAGGGATATATCAAACACGTGATGTCTGATATATGCACGTTTACCTTGCGTGGTTGACTTTATAAGAGGTCATAGTCTCCAACTCTAGCTCGTACCACGAGCTGGATACTTCACTCGACCTGCGGCCTTCAGAGTCCAGACCCAACCCTCAGGCACTGTAACGCCTTGGCTACCCTAGAACAGTTACGGTGAACAGTGAACCAGAAATTTGACTCGCTACCCGAGTCCTTTAGTTAAAAATGTGATCTAAGTGTTATTATTAGGTTAAGGTGAAAAACCAGTAAAAAGGAAAGGATACATTTCATTAAGTAAATAAACTGCTCATGAGCCTTTCAAAATGTTTACAAGCTGTTCATAACACAAGCGGGTCGCTACAGTTTCAAATTTACAATCCCCGCCGACCTAAGCGGCAAAAATAGGGTAAACCCCTAGTCCCTCTGAGAACTCTCTGACCGTGGCGGTCAAGCGGCCCAGTATGTACACAACATCGCCCAAGCTCTCTACTCAGGGATGGATGAGCTTCTCTTTCCCTTTACCTGCACAACCCTTGAGCCAAGGCCCAGCAAGAAAACACAATAAGGCATGATATAATATCAACAATAGTCATAATAACCGTTCAGGATCTACAGATCAAGCAGATGGGTGACGATAGCCAAAAGTCACAATAATGGGTACAACTCCCTCTAGCCATGTGATGATAGGGTCACTAGGGCTTAACTGATAAGTAGTTCTTTCATAGGTTTGATCAGGACAGGTGCATGGTGATTGGTCACCAACATAACCTTCCTCCCCACTCTAGAGTCGTAACTGTGGACAACGTCCCCTAGCCATGTGACAAACGGTCACCGGGGTCATATACCTTGGCTAAGTATATCTGGTCTTAGACCAGGCAAGCGCTTATAAGTTCTTCGACCTTAGGGTCGGGCCCACATTAATGCCATAGAGCCATTCGATGCGTGTTTCTCGACCTTAGGGTTGGTCCCTAACTAGTCAGCGCCATAAACAGGTAATCAGCGTTCTCTAGCATTTAATATGAAATCCATGTCCACATATATCAACCAACATGCTTCAATACCAAACCATGCATGTCATATACCTATACAGGGTGCAACTGTATTCATACACTGTTTTCTTACCTCTGGTTCGAGTGAGAGTTACTATATGAACGACCCTTGAGAACGATCAACCTTTAGATTCCTTAGCGGTTACCTAATCATAACCAATTAAAAACCATTATTAAAGTAAATCAATGAATGGTTCACAATCTAAACCACACTCCCGGGACCAATCCCCCCACTCTCGGAACTCTCAAACTACTCAAAAGGGCCAAAGGAACCAACCCCCGAGCCTTAGAAACCATCCCGAGCCCCAAAAACAACACATCCTGAAACTGACCTAGCGCCTAGGCGCCACCCACCAGCGCTGGGGCGCTGCCCCAGAAATAGAGAGGGCTGCTCTCTGCCCTGAATAGCACTGGGGCGCTAGGACTGGCGCTGGGGCGCCAGCTTCAGACCAGCAGCTGCACTGAAACTCCCTCCTTGTGATTCCTCTTGAAACCAACCTTCCAAACACATCCCAAACCTTACCAAAACATCCAATTCAACCCCTAAACCTCATCTACATCACCTCCTCACCAAAACCCAATCAAACATACACAAAAACTCCCATTGATTCTAACTTTCTACATCAAAAACCATAAGCTGAAAACTAAAAGGAAAACAGAGTAACACATGAAGTTCATGGACAATTCCTTACCTCCAACTAGTTTGTATCCTCCTTAGTAGATGAATTAAGTCTACAACCTCCAAGCTTTGATTTCCTACTTGCCACCTCAATTTGGGACCAAAATCCTCAAGGAAAGATAGAGAGGAAATGATGTACGGGAAGGAGAAGAAGCTGCTCTGTTTTTGTTCTATAACCTTCTACAGCCACTTGAAACATATATAACCCAAGCAAAATGACCTTAATGCCCCTAGGTCATTTAAAGCTTCTAAAGTCTCCCCAAGGGTAAAATCATCATCTTTCACCTATTTCGTTAATCATAATTAACGCTCTTCAACTCCCGCTAATCTCAATATTCTCAAACACCAATAGTTCATACCCCGTTACCCTTTAACTCCCGGCAACGTTCTAATCGTTAAAACATCCCAAGACTCACCCCGAGCCTCATACTTAATCCCGTTATGACTAAACCGCTACTTTAATATTTAAAGATCGTCTCATGCTGAATAGCTCGAACAAATCCACATTATAATGTGGTCTCACAATATATCATTGACATGCAAACAAGTATTCAATTATACCCTCAAAACACCCCTGTAAATAAATGTGGACTCACATGCATGCATTTAACATCATATTATAATATAATCCTCATAAACATGCATAAACACATTTAATGGCATAATTAAACAGTTATGGCCCTCCCGGCCTACTAATCCAGCCATTAAACCATAATAGGGAATCCGGGGCATTACAACTATCCCCTCCTTACAGAAATTTCGTCCTCGAAATTTACCTGAACAGCTTGGGATACCGACTCCGCATATCTGACTCCAGCTCCCAGGTTGCCTCCTCAACCTTGTTGTTCCTCCACAATACCTTAACCAAAGGTACTGTCTTATTCCTGAGGACTTTATCTTTCTGATCAAGTATCTGAACAGGCTGCTCCTCAAAGAAGAGATCTGGCTCAAGCTCCAGATCTTCATAACTCAAAACATGTCTCTCATCAGATACATACCTCCGAAGAGCAGATACATGGAACACATTATGCACGGCCGACAGTGCTAGAGGCAAAGCTAGCCTGTAAGCCACTTGACCAACCCTCTCCAGGATCTCAAATGGACCTACAAACCTGGGACTCAGCTTGCCTTTCTTCCCAAACCTTCTCACCCCTTTCCATGGCGAGACTCTAAGGAAGACATAGTCTCCTACCTGAAACTCCACGTTCCTGCGTTTGGGATCTGAATAGCTCTTCTGTCTACTCTGAGGAGTAAGAATCCGAGCTCTAATCTTGTCAATAGCCTCATTGGTCCTCTGAACTGCCTCAGGACCTAAGTATCTCCTTTCACCTGTCTCATCCCAATGAATGGGAGATCTACACTTTCTACCATACAACATCTCATAAGGTGCAACACCAATGGTAGACTGATAACTGTTATTATAGGAGAACTCTATCAAAGGCAGATACTTACTCCATGACCCACCAAAGTCCAGCACACATGCCCACAGCATGTCTTCTAATATCTGAATCGTCCTCTCAGATTGCCCATATGTCTGAGGATGATAAGTTGTACTGAACTTCAGTCGTGTACCCATGGCCTGCTGTAAACTCTTCCAGAACTTGGAAGTAAACGTAGGGTCCCGATCCGACACAATCGACCTAGGAGCTCCATGGAGGCGCACGATCTCTCTCACATAGAGATCTGCGTACTGGTCAACTGTATAGGTAGTCCTCACTGGCAAAAAGTGAGCTGACTTGGTGTAGCGATCCACTATCACCCAAATGGAATCATCCTGACCAACAGTACTGGGAAAGCCCACCACAAAGTCCATCGTGATGTCTTCCCACTTCCACTCTGGGATATCTAGAGGCTGCAATAACCCTGCCGGCCTCTGATGCTCAGCCTTGACCTGTTGACATGTCAAGCACTTAGCCACATACTCTACTACATCTCTCTTCATCCCTGACCACCAGTACAATGATCTCACATCCTGATACATCTTCGTGGTGCCTGGATGCAAAGAGTAAGGTGTAGTATGAGATTCATCCAGAATCTCCCGCCTCAACACAGTGTCTAATGGAACACATATCCGTCCTTTGTACCTCAACAACCCCAAATCAGACATTGTATAATCCCTGGTTGCTCCAACCAAGACATCCTCTCTAATCTTGATCATCTGTGGATCACTCAACTGACCCTCTTTGATCCTCTCTAGCAGCGTAGACTGTAGCGTAATATTGGCCAATTGGCCCACCAGCAACTCTATACCA
Source organism: Humulus lupulus (assembly GCF_963169125.1). Classification (NCBI taxonomy): domain Eukaryota; kingdom Viridiplantae; phylum Streptophyta; class Magnoliopsida; order Rosales; family Cannabaceae; genus Humulus; species Humulus lupulus. The sequence continues at coordinate 24,835,139 of NC_084795.1, forward strand.
GCTCTGGTCATGTCATCAGCTAACTCTCTGGCTATCAGCCTAATACCATGAATCTGTCCCGGACCCTTCCGGCTTAAAGCATCAGCTACCACGTTGGCTTTCCCTGGGTGATACAGAATCTCACAATCATAATCTTTTACCAACTCCAGCCAACGGCTTTGCCTCCTATTCAAGTCCTTCTGGGTGAAGAAGTACTTTAGGCTCTTGTGGTCTGTATAAATTTCACATTTCTCTCCATAGAGATAATGCCTCCATATCTTTAAAGCAAAAACCACCTCTGCCAACTCCAAGTCATGAGTAGGATACCTCTTCTCGTACTCCTTCAGCTGACGAGAAGCATAAGCTATTACCTTCTCTGATTGCATCAAAACATAGCCCAAACCCTGATGAGAAGCATCGCAGTAAATCACAAACTTCTCCTGGTCTGTCGGAAGACTCAGAACTGGAGCTGTAATCAACCTCTGTTTCAACTCCTGGAAGTTGTTCTCACATTTATCTGACCATACGAACTTCTGACCCTTGCGTGTCAGCTCAATCAACGAAGTAGTAATCTTTGAGAACCCCTCCACAAAACGCCTGTAATACCCTGCCAATCCAAGGAAACTTCTAACCTCAGAAGCATTCTTTGGCCTTGGCCAATCTCTGACCGCTTCAATCTTTGATGGATCCACTTTAATCCCCTCCTTACTGACAGTATGCCCAAGAAAGGACATCTGAGACAACCAGAATTCACACTTCTTGAACTTTGCAAACAATCTGTGTTCCCTCAATCTCTGTAGAACCAACCTCAGATGCTGCTCATGCTCTGACCCTGTCTGAGAATATACCAGAATATCATCGATGAAGACGATCACAAACTGGTCTAAATAATCCTTAAACACTCTATTTATCATATCCATGAAAGCAGTAGGGGCATTAGTCAATCCAAACGACATAACTAGAAACTCATAATGCCCATACCTGGTACGAAAATCGTTCTTCGGTATGTCTCCCTCCTTGACCCTCAACTGATGATAACCAGAACGAAGGTCGATCTTGGAGAATACTGTCTTACCCTGCAATTGATCAAACAGATCATCTATCCTTGGCAAAGGATACCGGTTCTTAATTTTCAACTTATTCAGTTCTCTGTAATCTATACACATCCTCAGAGAACCATCATTCTTCTTTACAAACAAAACTGGCGCAACCCAAGGTGAAAAACTAGGTCTGATAAAACTCAAATCTAACAGCTCTTGCAACTGTACTTTTAATTCTTTCAACTCAGCTGGGGCCATTCTGTATGGTGCTCTAGACACTGGCTCCGTCCCTGGTGCCAGTTCTATAACGAACTCAATCTCTCTGTGTGGTGGCAACCCTGGCAAATCTTCTGGAAACACATCCAGAAACTCACAAACAAGTCTAGTATCCTCTGGTCTCGCTGGCATGACCTGGGTGGTATCAACCACACTGGCTAAGAATCCAATACAACCTCCTTGCAATAAATCCCTAGCCCTTAATGCAGAAATCATAGGAATACGGGGTCCATGCATAACACCAACAAATACAAAAGGATCCTCACCTTCAGGCTCAAAGGTGACCATATTCCTTCTACAGTCAATGGTTGCCCCATACTTTGCTAACCAATCCATACCCAGTATCATATCGAAGTCAGTCATAACCATCTCCTGGATACTACCAACTCCCCAGTGAGTAACAAAGTACCAAAACCCACAACATAGAAATCACAAGGTCTACACAACCTATCAATAACACTACTAGCAACAAAGGAATGTGTAGCACCATAATCAATCAATACATTATAAGCGGTTCCAGCACTAAGAAGCTGACCTGTAACCACCGAGGGGGAAGCCTCAGCTTCTGCCTGAGTCACTGCAAACACTCGAGCTGGGGCCGAGCTGTCTGCCTTCTTGGGTTCTTCCTTTCTTGCCTTAGGGCAATCCATTTAGAGATGACCCACTGCTCCACAAGAGAAGCAGGTCCTTGCTCTACACTCTCCCAAGTGATGCCTCTTACATCTAGGACACTCGGGATAAGACCTCCAGGCTTCATTACCACCTGGACGACCCACAGAAATACCACGGGGCCGTCTGTCAGGACCTGGAACTGGGAAGGTATCAAGAACCTTCCTCTTCTGATCACTGGGGCCAACACCCTTACCAGAACCCACAAATGGAGGACCTGGCCTCCTGAAATCCCTTCTGGCTACATTGTCACGCCAGATCTTAGTCTCTGCATTGTCAAGGCGGGGGCCTTCCTCCCGTTGGATCAGTATTTTGCTAACTTCCTCAATTACGTGAGGTTGGCCCCATTTCAGCTCCCCCCCAACTCTTATCGGTTGTTGGCGGGGTTGAGATATTTATTTTTGAAGCAGGAGTGGGAGTTCCCCACTCCTGTGGATATTTTGTATTTTTTCTGCCTCAAGGCCAGCCTGGATCAGCGGGGGCGAGGCGACGGGTTTTACTACTTAACCCGATTTCCTAATACGGCTGCAGTCATCGAGCTGCCCAGCCACCCCAACGACTTCAAAGATCAATTCTTTATGTTGACAGGGTTCAGGAACTGCGAGCTCCACTACTTCAATTGTCCTTGTAAGTGTTTTTAACCTTAGCTCGTAAGTTAAGTACCATACAGCTCCTCCTGTATCCCTTTCTGATTTAGATTAATCATGCAGCTATCTTTGCGAGGACAGAGAAATCTGTGACCCTCGGGGCTCAATACGAGACACTGGCGGGCTTGCCCCCCAGTGAAAAGGATTACCGCGTGCTCGTGACAGACGAGACGATGGTGGCCTGCAAGCTGATTTTCCCAAATCAGACTCTGAACCTAAGGAGGCCCCGGGGGCTTCCCCCAGCCTGCGATACCAGGCCCATCATCGTGGAGGAGGTCACGGGGAATGATATGAGGAGGACGAGGAGAACGAGGTTCCCCTCGTGAGAAACAAGAAGCGGGCGTTGGAGGTCGCCCAGACATCGGGCGAGGAGCGGATTCTGTCCGGAGCAGCCGCGGGTCCTTCTGGCCAAGGTAACCCTTACTTGTTTAGGAGTTTAGATAGGGCCACAGCAGACCCCCGGCTAGCTAGGTTCAATCCTAGGCAGCTCTTCCATCGTCACCGAAGTGATCCGGACCTGAACACAACCCTGCTCCACTGTGTCGACCGGCTTGTGTTGGACTACCAAGATAGCCGCCCTAGGGGTACCGTAGTAGTAGATAACACCCTAGCCTTTAGGTCGATCCTATTCGAGGAGTATGGGACCAACCTTCGGTCATGGCCATCACTCCGGAGGGGTGCCGTAGCTCCGGGGCTAAGGAAATATGTAGAAGAATCTAGCCCTGAATCAGTCTCGGACCCAGAACTTGCGCCAGCTCGGGAAGTAATTTACTTAGATTCTTCTTCTAGCTCGGGGGGTAGGATTCCCTTTAGTATACATATACTTGAATTTCTCTTTTTCCCCCTTTGTTTTTGTTTCTGTATGATTGCTAACTCTTGTACTAACCATGTCTTTGTTTTGACAGAAGAGATGTCTCAGCCCGAAGAGAGCCTGCGAGGTGCGTTCGCCGGGGGGAACCCCTCAGCTGGGGCCTCTGGGCCAAGAATGAAGAGGCTCCAGACGTCCAAGCACGCCGCCGGGACCCCCACCAAGTCTCCTGCAAAGGAGAAGGAGCAACCCCCAGTTGCCTAGGTCGTGGGAGCGGTTCCTCCTGCTGCAGGGGGAAGCAACATGCCCCCACCCACTCCGCGAGCTCCGGCCGCCACCCAGGACGCAGGAACAGAGCTCGAGGCTTCGGCGATTGTACCCTCCGAGGTACGCATCCCAGTCAATCCCCAGGACCTGGAGAAGATTCCAGAGGCCTTCCGGGGAACGGTGTATGAGTCGGCGAACTACGTCGTCAACCACATATACAAGTTCAACGAGAAGAAGCTCCGGGCCATCGAGACAATGAGCCCGGTGGACGTGATGGAGTCTTCATTGGGCATGACCCTAACGGTAAGCTGACTTTACCCTCTTATGGCTTTTTGTTATCATGCTTTGCACTGTGTTTCTTTTCTCCCTTCTCTTTTTTTTCCAAGGCAATTGTCCCTCATCTCTCGCAGGGCGCCGTTGCCCTTCACTGGAGCATAGCCAGGGCCAAGGTTTAGCTCGAGGAGATGAAGAGCAAGTACCAGACTTCTCTGCAGGCCGCTAAGGATGCCTTGGCGGCCTCGCAAGCCGAGTTGGAAAAAAACCCGCCCAAAGGTTCAAGAGCTCGAGATCGCCCTCGCCACCGTGCGGACAGACCTAGATGCTGCCAAGGCTGAGGCCAAAGCTGCCCTGGAGGCCGAGCGAGCAACTTCGGAAAAGGCCATGGAAGACATTTTCTATCATTGCTGGGCGTACAACCCAGACGCTGACTTCTCCTTCCTGGCAGCGAACATCTGGGAGCGCTTGTTGGTGAAGTTCCAAGCTCGCCTTGATAAAGAAGCGCCCTCCGAGGCCGGGGAAGGCTCTGGCGCAGCTGAGCAGGGCGAGACGGCGACCTCCAAGGGGCCACCTGGCGGAGCTTAGGGCCTTCTTCTCTCGTGCCCTTTCTTTCAACATTTTTAACCTCCCCTTTTTTTTGTGTAACCTTTGCATGAGGTGCCTCCACCTCGAGACAATTTAACTTAATATTATTTTTAATTGATCCTCTCCTTTGCCCCTATGCATTTTAGTTACAATTTTCGAAAAACTTAGTTCTCGTTAATCTTTATCCATTTCTCGAGCTCTTTAGGAGGAACAACGATCAATCGATATGAATCAACCTCTAAGTTTTTTGACCTGGTTATATCCAGGAACTTAATTTGAAAACTTAGTTCGTGTCAATTTTTATCAATAGCTCGAGCTCTTGAAGAAGAACAACGATCAATAGATTTAAATTAACTTCTAAGTTTTATGACCTGGTTAAATCCAGGAACTTAATTTGAAAACTTAGTTCGTGTCAATTTTTATCAATGTCTCGAGCTCTTGAAGAAGAACAACGATCAATAGATTTAAATTAACTTCTAAGTTTTATGACCTGGTTAAATCCAGGAACTTAATTTGAAAACCTAGTTCGGGTCAATTTTTATCAATATCTCGAGCTCTTTAAGAAGAACAACGATCAATAGATTTAAATTAACTTCTAAGTTTTATGACCTGGTTAAATCCAGGATAGGACTTAGTTCGCGTTAATCCTTACCAATATATCGCATTTTCTAAGAAAAACAACGATCAATCGATATGAATCAACTTCTAAGTCATTAAGGTGACCTGGTTATATCCAGGTACCATATGCCCCCCAAGTAACTGGGAAAGGGTCTTTCGTGGTTACTTTAGATTACACTTGAAAACATGTACAAATATAAACAAAAAGCTGATTCTCATTGCTTAATACATAAAAAATGGCCTTCCAGGCCTTACAAGTGAATCATTGATAATATTTATTTAAATGGATGGCGTTCCAAGTCCGCGGGACTGCCCCTCCATCAAGCCGAGCTAACTTATAAGTTCTCTCCTTAATGACCTCGGTGACTTGATATGGTCCTTCCCAGTTCGGTCCCAAGACTCCATCTTTGGGGTCCTTACCGGCTAAGAAGACTCTCCTTAGGACCAGGTCGCCAACGCTAAAGGCCCGCTTTTTGACTTTGGAGTTGAAATAGCGAGTGATCTTCTGCTGATAATGGGCGAGCTGGAGTTGCGAATCTTCTCGCCTTTCATCAACTTGGTCAAGGGAATTGCACAGTAGCTCGTGGTTGCGGTCCTGGTCATAAGACTAGAACCTATGCGAAAGCACCTTAATTTCCACGGGGAGGACTGCCTCACTCCCAAAGGTCAAGGAAAAAGGAGTATGACCTGTAGGAGTCCGATGATAGGTCCGGTATGCCCATAGGACCTGGGGAGCTGTTCTGGCCAGACCCCCTTCGCTTCATCTAATCTTTTCTTGAGGCTCGCCTTTAGGGTCTTGTTGACAGCCTCGACCTGGCCATTCGCCTGAGGATAGGCCACGGAGGAGAAACTTTTCACAATTCCGTACCTTTCACAAAACTCAGTGAACAGGTCGCTGTCGAACTGAGTGCCATTATCGGAAACGATCTTCTTGGGCAAGCCGAATCGGCAGATAATGCTTTTAACCACGAAGTCAAGCACTTTTTTGGACGTTATCGTCGCCAAAGGTTCTGCCTCAGCCCACTTCGTAAAGTAGTCGATGGCTACCATGGCGTAACGGACCCCGCCTTTTCCAGTAGGGAGGGCACCAACCAAGTCGATCCCCCAAACTGCGAATGGCCATGGGGACGAAATCATCTTCAGCTCGACTGGAGGAGCTCGGGCAACTGCGGCGAATCGCTGGCACTTGTCGCATTTCTTCACGTATGAAATCGAGTCTTTGGACAGAGTTGGCCAGTAATATCCTTGCCTCAGGACCTTTAAGGCCAAGCTTTTCCCTCCAGTGTGGTCTCTGCAAAAACCATCATGCACCTCCTGCAGGATGACCTTTGCTTCGCCTGGAAGAACACATCGTAGGAGAGGTAGGGAATGCCCACGTCGGTATAATACTCCATCTACCATCGTATACCGGGGAGCTTGATAGAGTACTCGACGTGCTTCATTGCGTCCTTCAAGTAGTTTTCCGCCGACGAGATATTCAAGGATGGGGGTCATCCAGGTCGGCCTGGCATCAATCATCTCGACCTTTGTCCTGACTACTTCTATACTTGGTTTCTCCAAGAATTCTATTGGCACTAACCCCAAGGTCTCCGTCTCCCCAGAGGTGGCGAGCTTGGCAAGAGCATCTGCGTTAGCGTTCTGCCCCAGAGGTATCTGCTCGATCGAGCCTCGCCTAAACACGGACAGCTCAACTTTTACCTTTGCCAGATAGGCGGCCATCTTAGGCCCCCATGCCTTATATTCGCCCAGAACCTGGTTTACCACGAGCTGGGAGTCACTGAAGCACTGGACGGAGCTCGCCTTCAGCTCCTAAGTTATCCTTAGCCCAGCCAGCAAAGCTTCGTATTCGGCCTCGTTGTTGGAGGCCTTGAACCCGAACCTTAGCGCCGAGTGGAATCTATGTCCTTCAGGGGATATCAAAATGATTCCAGCCCCAGAGTCGTTCTCGTTGGATGAACCATCCACAAATATCCTCCATGACGCCTGGGACGAGGTGACCTGGGGCGAGTCTGCCACAGAATCCTCCCGGAATCCTGTGCACTCGGCTACAAAATCGGCCAGGGCCTAACCCTTTATAGCAATTCGCAGAGTGTACAAAATCTCGAACTGGATAACCTCGATTGCCCACTTTAACAAACGTCCCGATGCTTCAGGTTTTTGCAAAACCTGCCTTAAAGGCTGATCGGTCATGGCGTGTATTGAGTGGGACTGGAAGTACGGCCTGAGCTTTCGCGAGGCCATGATAAGGCAGAACGCCAATTTCTCCATCAACGGGTACCGAGATTCAGCCCCGAGAAGTCTTTTGCTGATGTAGTAGACTGGCTTCTGAATCCGGTCTTCCTCCCGTACTAACACGGCACTGGCTGCGTCCTTTGTGACAGCTAGGTAGAGAAAAAGAGGCTCTCCTATTTTGGATTGGATAGTACGGGTGGCTCGGCCAGATGTGCTTTCAGGTCGAGGAAAGCGCTTTCGCATTCTTCTGTCCACTCGAATTTCTTATTCCCTCAGAGCGGGTTGTAGAACGGCAAACACTTATCAATGGACTTGGAAATAAACCAATTGAGGGCTGCCACTCTCCCTGTCAGGCCTTGGACATCTTTTCGCGACCTGGGTGAGGGAAGCTCGAGCAATGACCTGACCTTGTCGGGGTTTGCCTCGATTCCTCGGGTATTGATGATGAACCCCAGGAACTTCCCTGAGGCAACTCCTAAAGTGCACTTCTGGGGATTAAGCCTCATACCATACTCCCGTAGTATCTTGAAACATTCTTCCAGGTCGGAAACATGGTTATCGGCAGTCTTTGACTTGGCTAGCATGTCATCAACGTATACTTCCATGTTCTTCCCGATCTGGTCCGCGAACATTCTATTTACTAGCCTTTGGTAGGTAGCTCCGGCGTTCTTCAGCCCGAACGACATGACCTTGTAACAATAAACGTTAGTCGGGGTCATGAAATTGGTGTGCTCCTGGTTCGCCGGATTCATGGCGATCTGATTGTAGCCTGAATATGCGTCCATAAAGGACATGAGCTCGTGCCCCGCCGTGGCATCCACCGACTGTTCAATCCTTGGCAGTGGAAAACAATCCTTGGGGCAGGCTTTATTCAGGTCGGAGAAGTCGATGCAGGTCCGCCATTTCCCGTTGGGCTTCGGGACCAGCACGGGGTTGGCGACCCAGATTGGAAACTTAGCTTCACGGATAAAGCCACATTTTTTGAGCCGGGCCACCTCTTACTCCAAGGCTTCAGCCCGGGTCGTTCCTAGGCGTCTCTGCTTCTGGGACTTTGCAGGAACGCTCTTATACAGATGAAGTGTGTGCATGATGACACTCGGGCTGATTCCCACCATGTCCTCGTGTGACCATGCAAACACATCCAGGTTACTCTGCAGAAATCTGACCAGTTCCGCCTTCCTCTCGCTGCTGAGGTTTTTCCCGAGCTTGACCATCCGTGATGGATTCTGCGAATCGATGTTTACTTCCTCGAGCTCCTCAATAGCTTGGAGCTCGGATCTTTCCTCACCTATTCGGGGGTCAATATCCTCACTTAAGACGATATTTTCCCCTTCGGCGCTTTGAGGTTTTTCAATCTCAGGATCAGCTAAGGGTTCCCGAGATTCCTCTTGGATGGCCATTGCTAGCTGCCCAGGTTTAGATTTTCCCTTCATGGAAATGCTGTATCATTCCCTGGCAGCGAGCTGATCGCCGTGGATGGTGCATACTCCCGTTGAAGTAGGGATCTTCATCGCGAGGTGATGAACGGAAGTGACGGCCTCAAAAGCTATGAGCGTAGGTCGCCCCAAAATTGCGTTGTATGCAGCGGAGCAGTCAATGACCACGAACTCGAGGAGTTTGGAGACTGTCCGAGATCCTTCTCCTAGGGTGATCACCAGCTCGATCATCCCTATTGCTGCTGATTCTTCTTCCGAAAAACCGTACAGCATCATGGAGGTCGCCTTAAGCTCGGCAATGGTCAAACCCATCTTCTCCAATGTGGACCGGAATAGGAGGTTCACAGAGCTCCCATTGTCGATCAGCACCCTCCTGACTCTCCGATTGGTGAGCTGAAATGCCATGACCAAAGGGTCATTGTGAGGGAACTGGACATGGCTCGCATCTTCCTCTGTAAAAATGATCGGTTGCCTCTCCAATCGCTGCTGCTTTGGCTGACACTGCTCTGGGACGAACTCCATTCTGTTATGCGCCTTTAGTTCATTCACGTACCTCTTCTGGGCGCCCCTGCTCGTGCCAGCCAAATGCGGTCCTCCAGAGATGGTGGATATCTCCCCTCCTACCACGGGAGGGGGGACGTCCTGATCTATCCGAGACCCGGGCTGACTGGCCGGGACTTCTGAAGCAGGTCGACCTGCTGGGACTCTATTCCGCGCGTATTGAGCTAAGGGGCCTGCTCGGATGAGAGTCTCAATTTCATCCTTTAGATGCCTACAATCATCAGTATTGTGGCCAACATCGTTGTGAAAGCGGCAAAATTTGGAGGTGTCTCTCTTCCCCTTTTGGTGCTTCAATGGCTCCGGCCTCTTCCAGGGGAGGCGAGTAGAATTAGCTAGGAAAATATTTTCCCTAGACTGGGTGAGCTCTGTATAAGTCGCGTAGACGGGCTTGAACTTGTCCACGGACTTATTCTTCTTTTGGTCGTGCTGGCTGCCTTCACCATTCCCCTTTCTTTTGCCTCCACCAAGCTGGTTGTTCTGTGTGACATTTTGGGTCGCTGCCACGACCTCCGTCCCCACTCCAGTGGGCTGATCAAGGACCTGGCTGGTTCCTGCGGCTGAGGCTTCGGCTTCTTCCAAGTTGATCCATTCCTGGGCCCTGTTAAGGAATTCGTTAACCGAGTTGACTCCCTTTCTTTGTATATCTTTCCAGAGATCCCCTCCGACGAGGATTCCAGTTCTCATGGCCATGAGCTTGGAGCTATCATCCGCGTCTCTTGCTCGAGCAGTGACGTTCGCAAATCTGCTCAGGTAAGCCTTCAGAGTTTCATCGGGCTGCTGCCTCACGTTAGCCAGGGAGTCGGCCTGAACGCGCACAGCCTGGGAGGCTCAGAATTCCCTTTTGAAATCTGCCGAGAAAGTCTTCCATGAGTTGATTGACTGTCTTTTACCTTGCTTGAACCACTGCCTGGCAGGTCCAGTCAATGTGGAAGGGAAGATTAAATATCTCAGCTCGGGGCCAATGTTGTGGGCCATCATCAGGGTGTTAAACATCCCCAGATGATCCGACGGATCTCCGTCTCCATTGAACTTGGACAGGTGCGGCATACAGAAACCAGGTGGGTATGCGGTTGCTGCTATGCTGGGGGCGAAGAGTTCCATCTCGTCCCGTGAATCATATTCATCTTTTTCTTTTTCTGACAGGAGCTTCCTCATCAGTTCCTCCATCTGGGCCAGGCGCTCGAGGTTTGGTCCTGATGTCCTTGGTTATTCAGCTCCGGCTCCATTGTACATATTTGGTGGGTTATTGTCCCTCCTATCTTGAGATATGTTATTTGGGGCATTCCCGCCGTTACGTACTTCGGACAAGCCCCCCCCCCCCCCCCCCGAGTGAGCATGGCTATCTCCTCCTGCTGGCTCCCCTCTATGAGAGTTAAGGCGATCCCACAGATCGCCTCCCCGAGTGGCTTGTGGGCTTTGTGCCGAACTTAGGCGCTGACGCAGGTCCCCGCCAGAAAGGTCGCTCCGATGACTGCCGGTCTAGTAGCTCCTGCTAGAGAGGCTCGGAGCTCGCCTTCGGTGTTGAGGATATGCACTTTCCCTTGGCGCCCTACTACGTCGGGAAGGTCTGGCTGATGGCGGGTTTCTCCTGCTACTCCCATAGGCTAGGATATCTCGGACGGGCCGAGGAGGAGATGGATATCTGATTGGAGACGGAGGATGCTTGACTGGAGAGGCGATCCTAGTTCCATCAGGACGAATCAAGTTCGGTGGGGGCCTTTCGGCCCTGCCAACCTGTTGGTCCCGCGCCTGGCGATCTGGACGAGGCGCAGGACAGTTGTTTAGGATGGGCTGATGCTGTGAGCCCTCCCCGGACCTCATTCTGGAATTTCTTCGAGCTTCCCTGGGCGCGCTCGAGGCTGGTTCGGAGCTAGGAGTCGAAGTTCTGACCGAGCGGCTGTACTGCTGTTGTCCGGCTCTAGGTACTTCTTCGAAGTTTGCCTCTCGATGGCGTGATGAAGGAGTGGAGTTGGCTGTCGGAAGTCTGTCCGAGCGGCTATGCCTGGACCGGTTACCCCGGCGAGACTCAGTAGCCTCGCCTTGCCTCTCTCCGACGTTAGTGTCGATTGTGAGAGGGGGTAGTCGGGCCAACACATCCTTGATCTGTTGGCTAGCTATTGCTAGCTGGCTCCTCATCTAAGCATTCTCCATCTCTACCGCAGTGTAATAACACGGGTTTGGATTAGGTGGCCGGGGTGCCGAACTTCCGGTGTCATCTTGGCCCGCCGGCTGCTTTCCTGGCCGCTGCTGGGCTTCAGGAACTTGTTCACCAGGGGTGGCAGTATGATGAGCCTCCTGCCCATCATGCTGTTCTATCTCGTTACCGTGCCTGGATCGAGTAGTCACCATAGTTGGATGTTTGCGACATCACTAATCGAACTTGCTCTCAATGAAAGCACCAAACTGTTGACGCGGTTCTTCGCCAACAGGTAATTAAGAAAAGAAGAGAAAGGGATTAGTCCTTAGGTTGAACCGAAAGAGATATATGATCTTAGGAAATGAAATGGTGACTCAAAGTACGTTTTTTAAGTGGTTCAAAGGTTAAAATCCTTCTACTCCACTAGTCAGTATTATTGCTATATACTTGGTATTTGATTACAGGGTATTTCTTACAATCGAGAATCCAACCCCTATTAACTCTTAAGGTCTCCATATTTATAGGAGAAGGCACCTGGGAGTTGGTAAGAAGGTCATCCCATGACCTTCTTACCTATCGTATCCTCTCTGTGACATTCATGATTAATTCCTAAACCTGACACATAAGTGTGATCAAATCAATAGGTAAGGGGATAATGGGCCACACAGCCAAACCCAGCCGTGGGTGTCTGAATACGCACGTTCACGCTGCGTGTTCGAGAAGCCAGGGATATATCAGACACATGATGTCTGATATATGCACGTTTACCTTGCGTGGTTGACTTTATAAGAGGTCATAGTCTCCAACTCTAGCTCGTACCACGAGTTGGATACTTCACTCGACCTGCGCCCTTCAGAGTCCAGACCCAACCCTCAGGCACTCTTGGTGAACCCTTAGGTTACCTCGAGCTAAAGAGGTAGGACCTTACGATGACAGCTCCGGTCTTGGGACGTCCACGTGGTAATCATGATTAGGCCGCATCTTAGTTCGCTAATCAGCCCGTGGGAAAACCAGGGCGTACACTAATTTTTTTTTGCGGTAAATATACCTAATATTTTTAAAATATTGCACTTTTATACCTATTTTTTAAAATTATTTTGAGAAATAATAAGACAGTGAGGGAAAATATAAGATTTTAGTTATTTTTATAATTTTAAATTATTTTTACTTTCAAAATAAATAAAAAAATTAAGATTAGTAAAATTAATCAAAATAATTAAAACTTATATTTTTCCATTACTTTTTTTTATTAAAAAACTTATATTTTAAATTGATGAAAATATATAAGTTGTTTAATTATTTTAAATTATTTTTATTAATTTTAATAAAAAAATTTATTAATGTTTAATTTAAAATAGTTATTTTGAGAAAGAATAAAAAAGAGAAAATAATTTAAAATTAAAAAAATAATTAAAATCATATATTTTTCCTTCACTTTCTTATTATTTATCGAAATATTTAAAATTAGGTATAAAAGTGCAATATTTTAAAAACGTTGAGTATATTTACTGCAAAAAAAAAATTTGAGTATAAAAGTGCAACATTTTGAAAACATTGAGTATATTTACTGCAAAAAAAAAAAGATTGGGGATAAAAGTGAACTTTTTTAAAATATTGTGTATTTTAGCCGCTATTTACTCTTATTATTATAATATTTTAAATTTATATTGATATAAGTATTAAATATCTAGTCTTGTATTAAATATTATTATAATAATAATATTTGAATTCTTATTAATATAATTAGTAAAAAATTATGATTATATATTATTATCATAATAATATTTTATAACATTTAAATTTATAGTAATATAATTATTAAATATCTAGTCTTATATTATATACTATTATTATAAATAAGAGAAATTGGTGAAAATGACCTCTTTTTTTAAGTGATTTTGCACTCTGGCCTACTATTGATAATTTTTTGCAAAATGACATCTGTCTAAAATTCGACCAATTATCTAAATTTTTCGACCAGTTGTCTAAAATTTTCAACCACCTGTTTGAATTTTTCGACCACCTGTCTAAATTTTCGACTAGATGTCTAAATTATGAGAGACCATTTTGTAAAGAATTATTTAAACTAGGCTAAAGTGCAAAATGACTTTAAAAAATATGTCATTTTGCCAAGGGACCCTTATAATAATGATATTTTATAATCTTTGAATTTGAATTTATATTAATATAATTATTATGTATGTAGTCTTATATTAAATATTATTATAATAATGATATTTAATAATATTTGATTTTATATTAATGTAATTGATAAATATCTATTTTCAAGTTAGTTTTAAATGTATATTCCGTTCAATATTTAGAATATTCCGTTAAAGTTAACAAAACAAACTATTAAAATAAAAAAAATATGTTATCTACACATATTTTATATAGGAGAGATATGTCTTTTTATATGAAAAAGTCGTATAAAGATAATATACACCTGCTTTTTTATAATTTTGTTATGGGCAAAAGTAATGCCCGTACCTAAGAAACTATATATATATTGGGGAATTCTCTTATATGGATTTCACTTTAAGCACTATCAGCGTTCTCGACCAGTGAACAGTTTCCGGCCCGATTTTTTTTATGACCGTGTATATTGTAGCTATTTAGAGTATCCTGTAAATTTTCAGAAAATTTCGAATAGTTTACAGTACTGAAAACTAAGTTCAAACATGTCGTTGCATGCGTGACTAATTTTTTTTATGCACGTGGAAAACATGTTTGAACCTACTTTTCGGTACTGTAAACTATTCAGAATTTTCTAAAAATTTGCAGGATGCTCTAAATAGCTACTGTTTACCGAGATTTTCAGAAACTATACTAATGAATATTAGATAAGACTACTGATATGGAATTTAGAAGATAAAAACATGATTTTTACGTGGTTGGGACGTTTATGAGCCTTAGTCCACAAGTCAGTCGTATTAGAGCTTGGAAAGTCTTTTTTGACAGAGTAACTGTATACAAGTCGAAGAGAGATCCTTTTTCCAGTGCTTTATCACCTGTATTTATAGGCTGACAGGAACACTGGGTCTGGGCTTGGATATGACCCGGGCCCATCAAAGGTGTGGATACTCTTGGCTTCTCTGGCAGAAGCCCAATACAAAAGATAAAAATACATAGGTCCAAGAATAATTAAGGCCCAATGGGGCGGCCCAAGAACTATATTTCTCCCGATAAAATGGTGCTTTTGGTCTAGGCACTCTGAGTTATGAGGCAGATTCAGGGGACAAAGCCAGTTAGTGTACTTGGCAGCGCAGATCTGAAACAGCGGCGTGCAATCCCGAGGTGGCCTTTTCCGAAGGTGAAAAGTGGAGACAGCTCCCACACGTCGTGGGGCGGCTTCAGGGTCATGGATGCCTTTTCCTGCTAACCTAGAGGACATGACCCGGGTTCGTTTACCTCTGTCCCTCTTCGTTTACCAGAGGCCCGGACTGTTTACCAGGCTCCGAGATCGTTTCGCGTACACTTCGACCATAATCCCAGCTGACCATATGTCTCCTGGGCGACTATCCTGGATCACCTTCCCGGACACCATTCAAGTCCGGAACCGCACTTGGGCCGTAGCCCTTGGTTACTCCCGTACTAAGCGGGCCTAGGCTGGGCCCATATCCAAAATGCCCAGACCATGGGCCTGGACCATCGTCCCGGGCCCACGACAAGAAATGGGGATAACATTTACCCCCCAAGCCTTCACCTGGGTCCGCGAGGTGGAGGCTTGCCTTGTTCCTGGATGCTCCACGGTTGCCTTCCCAGTTCCTGCTTTGAATCGTGGGTCCATGGCAAAGGGCAGTGACGTTGGCCGCATACTGAGCCCGAACCATTTACCAGTGTCCGGGTACATTTACCTAAGTCCCGCTTCGTGGCAGGGTTACACGTGTCGCACAGGCGACTGCTGCAAAGATGGCACTTGACCTCGAATGGTCACCTTAAGGGTTTCTAGGCCTAGGCTAGTGTGTCAGCACGGATTCCAAAGCGTCCCATCCGCACGTGGGTCCTTCATTAATGCTCCTGTGCTGACGTGGACTGTAGGATGGGGCGACCTTTGACATTCGCCTCTCCTGGGCCGTAGACCTGAAATGGCGAGGATCCAGCTTAAGAGTGTTCATATATGCCCCTGCACGATTTTGGACCGTTCGATGGGGAGATTTCCATCCGCTGGATCAGAGGCCAAGATTTGGGCCTTTATAAATACTCCTTAGACATTCATTTGATACTTTTACACTCTCGAGCCATTTCAAGAACTGAGAAGCTTTGTATGTCCGATATCGCTGACGACATCCTTCACTGCCTGATTATTCTACGCCGTCGTCTATTTCCAACAGTCCCAACGTCTGCCCCTCCGCCTGAGTGCACGTCTTGGGTCTGCCCTATCGACGAGTTGCTGAATCGGTTTCACCAGTTCAAGAACGAAGTTCTACCGTCCTTACCGTCGGACAACCACCACCCTTTACGGCCAACAACGCACAATAAGTCTTTCTGACCTTCTTGGTGAATACATGAATGTAGGCTGTTCTTTTAGTTCATATGCTTAGGCTGCTAGAATCTGCTTACACTTAGGAACATTGTTAGGAAGGCCGCCTAGTTCGGGTTGCTCTGGGCCCGGATGCTTCCTGGATAGACGGGGGAACCCACTTAGTAGCCCCTTTTTCATTCCTGATCCGGGTCTCGCAGTTCCCTGGTGATCCCGGACCCGATCCAAAGGGGACTCCAAGCAGTCCTTAGGAGACCCCCCGTACCTTAACCAACTTTCTTGGGTTTAGGTACTGACTGCTTGGTTTCTTTTCTTTGCTCCCAGATCACCCTTCACTCAGAGGAGGAAGTCAACAGGGCCCCCATCGTCCTCTCCGAGTCCCAGACCCCCAAGGGCAACAGATGGGAGATTGACGTGCTAACCAACCTGTTCCAGAACTACCAGATGATGTACATCCTGCAGAAGCGCCTAGGCATAAAGTCCACTCCAGGACTCTTCCACAATCGCCTGCCCAGGATAGAGGAGCGGGCGCATACTTCAGTAGAAGGGTTCGGGGCCTGGAGTGCCGGCCACATTAGTGCGGGAGCCACACTCCCGCTTCACGACTACTTCGTGCGGTTCCTGACGTACGTGGGGATCGCACCATTCCAGCTCCTGCCACAAGCCTACCGACTGCTCACGGGATGGCGAGTATTCTGCATCGCGAAGGAGATCGCAGAGCCAACCCCTACAGAAATCTTGTATTTCTACAAGATGGAGCCGCAAGTCAATGCCAAGGACAAGACCTTGGACAACTTCTACATACTGAAGCCGCGAGGTAGCTAACCCGCTCCTACCAGCTCTTGGAAGCATCCCCTGGACGTCCGTCACTACTGGTTCATGACGTCTGGGTTCCTCGTAGAGAAGAACCCCACGCTGCTGCTGGACTTCCAGCGAGTGGGTAAGTGCTTCCCCGATCCTTTTCCTCTTTTTTATTTTTTTTTTGCTTTTCTTCGCTTCTCATCATGTTCCTCCGTGTGACAGGACCTTTCACTCAAACTCCCCTCACCCAATTCATCCTGGAACGGAGGAGGTTCTACTCTGGGCTGAGTGCAGAACACCTAGACATAGGAGGCTACGTCAACACAGACAACCTCAGATTGGTCGGGATGCTCGCGACCCACCAGACTGTTGTCATCCCGAACCTTTGGGGAATCCAATGCGAGAAGAATGTTGCCATCAGGGAACAGCTTTCCCTGGAGCACATCGTGGAAGTGGAGAAAGCGGCGCGAGCCGACGCCGCCAAGCGAAAAAGGGACCTGGCCCAGACGGAGGCGAATACTTCAGAGGAGCTGGAAGAGCTCTTCGAGGATACCCTACTGAACATGGGGACCCCCAAGGCTAGCGTATCGGGGCGAGGTAACTCACCTTTGCTCTTAACTTATGCTCCCCAAGTCGGGGACTTAGCTAAGGATAGGCTAGCACTTCGAGGCCCCGCGTTCGGGCCTGACGGGGAGATGAGACCTTCATCTCCCGTCCCCGTAGGCTCGGAGGTTCTCATGTTCTTGTCTGGGTTCCTACAGTACGGGAATTTCTTGAACCCGGACGACATGGGGATCGAGTCCATTCCTTCGCGTTAGATGAGTTGAGTCATGTCCGGGGCTTAGATGAGGGTTAGTCCTGGCTCACTCTTAGTTTTGATTTTGATTCTTTTGGTTAGTCGTACTAACTCTTTTTTCTGTGTTTTTGCAGGAGACTCCAACATGTCTACCCCCGCGAGCGAACTGAGGCAACTCCTCGGACCGGGCGGCCAGGAAGGCTGCCAGAAAGACAAACGAAGCGGCAGGCCCGGACCCAACCCTCAACAAGGAAGCGCCAGGGGCGAAACTTCGACCCAGTGGGGGAGCGCTTGACGTGGTCCCCATCAAGGCCATGGACCCGGTTGCAGTCCCTGGCTCTGCCCAACACCCAGTGATTAATTTGGAGACGGGAACCGTGGCCAGCCGAAGTTCCGGGAAAAGGCGCCTGGACACGGGTGCTGAGGAGGCCAGCACCGGGAGGAAGAGGCCCCGGATGAGGCGGGCTGGTTCGGCCGACGAGTCGCACGGCCAGAGCCAGCTTGCCGCGAAGGAGATTCCCGCACTACCGGCCCTCCCCATACGTCCAGCACTACTCGAGGAGGGGGAAGCTGTCGTGTGGGACGAGCAGTCCCGGCTGATTGCCCAGACCTGGGAGAATGGCCGGGGCTGGAGAGACGAGACTTACAAGGCCCTAACGATCCGTCGTCAAGTCGAGTTCGCGGAGCGTCCGGCGGCGTTTAGTGCCCCTCAGCCGATCGTGGATCGGCCAGCTACCGAGACAGGCTTTCACCCCAAACTTGGGCAGGACATGGCCCCCTTGGCAGCGGACCTGTTGGACCAGGTGGGGAACACCATGTCAAACCTTCAGCTCAAGAGGTACGCCACGATAGCCAACCTGGACGTGCTGTTCATGTCCCAGGCTCTCCACCATCAGGCCACCGCAGTAAGTTTTACTTCGTGTCTTTTTCTTCCCTCTTATTCTTTGTTTATAAGGATTCCTCTTAACTTTTCTTTGTTCCAGGTTGATATGTTGTCCCATTGGAGTGTCGATCTGGTGGCCGAGTTGGCCATGAAGACGGAGACAATCCAGCTGGAGCTGGAGCGGCCGTGAACCAGAGGGAGGCCGCCAAGGAGGCCCTGGCCAGGGAGACGGCCCAGGCTGGGGCGGACCGCGCAGAGTTAGACCGTGTCAAGGCCGGGCTGGAAGAGGCTTTGTCCCGGAAGGAAACCGAGGCCAACGAGAGGGCAGCCCTTCTGGAGGCGGCCGCGGCTCAGTCTGCCTGGGACAGAGAGGAGATCCAGACCTTGATGGCTCGGGTCTGCGAAATGGACAGCTCTCCTCACGAGGAGAAGACAGCACACAAGGAGGCCCGCCGCGAAAAGGAGGAGGCAGACGGCATGCTGGAAGTCACTTTCGAGGAGGCCATTTACATGGCTTGGCGCAAGGACAAAAGCATGAACCTCCTGGTCTTCCCCGACTCGGAATCGAAGAGGGTTGAATTCGAGGCCAAAGAGAAGGAAGACGTGGAGCTTTTGGAGGATGAAGCCTAGGCCCGGATCTTCGCCTTGCCTCTTTTTTTTTTTTCTTTTTTACATATTTTTGTAACTTTTTCGGATGTGTACGCGTCCAAGACAATTTGTATTGCTTTCTCCGGTATATATATATATTTTTTGTTATTCCTTCTGGAAATTTCCTTTTGTCCCCGTGCATAATTGACTGCGAGGGTTTGGTCCCGATTCAACCGGCCTGGACTAGACCCACCCTGACTAGCTTGTCAAGTTTTCAGTCCTACCCGCCTAGTTCTCAATCCTGGCTCCAACGGCCTGGGCCAACGTGGTTTAAATATTTTACTGTGGAACCTAGTTCCCCCACTCTACCAGTCGCAGGCCACGGCTTTGCCCCTGGGGCATACCGGATGCTTTTCTCTCCCGGACACCGCTCGTCCGGGGCGGGACCAGCCTTAGGCTCGGTCCTTTTAATTTATACCCCCGGACATTGTAACGCCCTACTTCCTTAGAGCCGTTACATGTGAGTTTAAAAATGTGCTTTCAACTCGCTAATCGAGGTTTTAAGTTAAACAATGTAATTAAGCCATAAACAGAGGAAAAATTTAGAATTAATTCTATAACATTGAAAATCATAAAAGTTCGACACCTGGGATCCCAAAGTACAGTTTAGAAATATTTACAACATAAAAATAGAACCAAGTCGGCTAAATGACAAAATCTAAGTTCATTTACAAGCATCTCCCAAAATCCTCTGGCTGTGGTAGCCAGGCTGGCCAAACATGTACACGCCGGCTCACGCCTGCTGTACTCATGGTTGGTTGACCTTCTCTTTACCCTTACCTGCACCACAGAGCATCTGTGAGCTGAAGCCCAGCAAGAAAACCCACAAACAGATAACATAAGCAACACATATATCAAGCATATAAATTATGGGCTAAACACATATGGCCTAGCTGTCCCAGGCATTTACCAAGCCCTGGGTTCGCGGACCATGCCGTGAGGATATCCCAGGTATCCTTTTAGGGACTCGCCCTGGCAACTCGCACTCTACGTGCTCAACGCTGCTCCCGACCCCTTGCCGTTCTTGGCCTTGCACTCAACGTGCCCAACGCCATTCCCGGCCCTTCGCCGTTCTCGGTCTACACCGCCCCGGCTCTTGCCGATCATTTACATCATAACATACATAGCATAGCAAACAAGTACAGAATTCTAGCTTATACAGTTAAAGGGCTACGCCCCGCGGTTCCAATATATTGCGCTCAGCCCTGCATACCAATTCTACTCAAACACATTGGGCTTAGCCCTGCACACAAGCTCTATGGGAACAAGGGTTTTCTTACTTGAGTCCCGAGCTTTCCGAGCACCGATGTCCCGAGAACAGTCCTCTAACTTGAGGCTCTCCGAAACCCTAGTCACAACATATTAATAATATCCATCCATCAAGTTCTAATCCAATAATTAACTTTAAGCCATAACCCTAACCTCCGGGACCTTGAATTCTATCAATCCAGGTGATAAAATCCATCTCGAGCCTTAACGATTGAATTCCCAAGCATAAACACTCATAAAAAATGCAGACTAGCACTAAGAGATGCGGCCCCACCCTCAAGAGCTGCGACTAGCCTCAAAACAGAGGCTAGCACCACACTGACCCCCACACGGGCCGTGGCGCGCATGAACCTCTCAGCCACCCATGGCCGCGCGCACACACGGGCCGCGACGCGCCCCTCCTAGGGCCGCGGCCCTCATCACCGAACCCAGATTTTCTCACCATCTTTCTACACCTTTCCTCAAGCCAATTCACCCAAAACTTGGCTAACATTCCTAGATAATCAACACAACTATTTCAGCTCAGTAACAACACCAAAACCCCATTAAAACCTACTCCAAAACTTAGCTAAAACACTCAAGACAGATCAAGTTAAACTAACATGCAACTCCAGCAAACCAGCAACAATTCTTAGACAAAACCTTGATAATTAAAGCTTACCTTTGCCGAACTCAATCTCTGGGGTTGATCCTCAATCCTAAAGCTTCAAGCTCCTAAGATATCTCAGCTGAAATCCTTCTAGTTTCTAGCCAATTCCTCCAAGTTTTCCTTTGAGTTTGCCTTAGAGAGTGAAAGAGAAAAGAAGTTGAAAGCTATCTCAGCTGAAAGCTAAAGTATAAGTCGGTTCCCCAAAGCTTCTAATTAATTCTACCTTTTTGTTTTATTCAGCTTAAGTCTATGTGGTTACCTCAAGGCTCGGGGTACCAAAACGTCCCCGAGGGCAAAATGGTAAATTTCCCCAATATTCCCGCCTAGTCATTCTATCCTCAAATATATCTCCAAATACCTATTTTCATGTCCCGATAACCCCCATAACACACCTAGTACCCAAATTACCCCTCGACTCGCCCCGAGTCGGAATCTCAACCCCGTTGTGACTCTCCGGCTAACCGCTCCCCAAGACTGTCTCGGATCGTGCTGCATAGACATATCACATATATATATAACATTTATCACATTTATCACACTTATGCCCCTAATATCCAGACGGGGCCCACATGCACATTTAACTCAATTAAACATGCATCACTATCATATATTCACATAAATCCACGTATTAGCATATTAAATCATTTATTGCCCTCCAGGCACACTAATCAAGGCCCTAAGCCCGATTAGCAAATTCGGGTCGTTACAACTATCCCCTCCTTACGGAAATTTCGTCCTCGAAATTACCTGAACAACTCGGGGTACCGCTCCCTCATCCCTGACTCAAGTTCCCACGTCGCTTCCTCAACCTTGCTATTTCTCCACAGCACTTTCACCAAGGCAATGGTCTTGTTCCTCAAGACCTTATCTTTTCGATCAAGAATCTGAACCGGCTTCTCCTCATAGGAAAAATCCTGATCAAGCTCCAAATTCTCAAAACTTAAAACATGCGTTGAATTTGATATATACTTCCGGAGCATGGATACATGGAATACATCATGAACCCCTCATAAAGCTGGAGGCATCGCTAGTCTATAAGCTACCTCACCAACCCGTTCCAGAATCTCAAAGGGGCCAACAAACCTAGGGCTCAACTTGCCCCGAACACCAAACCGTTTCACACCCCTCATGGGTGAAACCCTAAGGAACACATGATCACCAACTTGAAACTCCACGCCCCTGCGTTTCAGGTCTGAATAACTTTTCTGTCGACTCTGGGAGGCGAGCATACGCGCTCTAATCTTCTCAATTGCCTCATTGGTCATCTGAACCATCTCTGGACCCAAATACCTCCCCTCACCTATCTCATCCCAATGAATAGGTGATCTACACTTCCTTCCGTAAAGCATCTCGTACGGAGCCACACCAATGGTCGTCTGATAACTGTTGTTGTACGAGAACTCGATCAAAGGGAGATACTTACTCCACGATCCCCCAAAATCAAGCACACAGGCTCGCAGCAGATCCTCCAACAATATCTGAATCGTCCTCTCAGACTGCCCATCCGTCTGAGGATGATAAGCGGTACTAAACCGTAACTGCGTGCCCATAGCCTTCTGCAAACTCTCCCAAAACTTGGAGGTGAAGGTGGGGTCTCTGTCTGACACTATCGACCTCGGAGCCCCATGAAGTCGAACAATCTCCTTCACATACAACTCAGCATACTGCTCCACAGTATAAGTTGTCCTAACAGGCAAAAAGTGGGCGGACTTGGTATACCTATCCATAATCATCCACACTGAGTCATGCTGACCCACAGTTCTCGGTAAGCCAACTACAAAGTCCATAGTAA
This sequence comes from Humulus lupulus, assembly GCF_963169125.1. Taxonomy (NCBI): domain Eukaryota; kingdom Viridiplantae; phylum Streptophyta; class Magnoliopsida; order Rosales; family Cannabaceae; genus Humulus; species Humulus lupulus. The sequence goes on from NC_084795.1 coordinate 24,857,991, forward strand.
TATCTTCCCACTTCCATTCTCGAATCCCCAAAGGCTGCAACAACCCCGCTGGCCTCTGGTGCTCAGCCTTAATCTGCTGACAAGTTAAGTGCTTAGCCACATAATCCACCACATCCCTCTTCATGCCCGACCACCAATACAGAGCTCTCAAGTCCTGGTACATCTTCTTCGTACCCGGGTGCAAAGAATAGGGAGTGGTATGCGATTCATCCAAGATCTCTTGCTGGATATCAGAATCCATCGGAACACAGATTCGACCCTTGTACTTCAGTAACCCCATCTCTGAAATGGAAAAGTCCTTTGTCCCTCCGACTAAGGCACTCTCCCTATGACCTCGCAACTAAGAATCCGTCCCCTGTGCTTCCTTGATCCTCTCAAGGAGGGTAGACTGAAGAGTGATGTTGGCCAACTGACCAACCACCAACTCTATACCTGCTCTGGTCATCTTCTCAGCTAACTTATCAGATATCTGCCTCGAGCTAAACAACTGCCCTGGGCCCTTCCGACTCAATGCATCAGCCACTACATTAGCCTTCCCAGGATGATAAAGGATATCACAATCACAATCCTTAACTAACTCCAGCAACCGCCTCTGGCGCATATTCAGGTCCTTCTGTGTAAAGAAATACTTTAGGCTCTTATGGTCGGTATATATCTCGCACTTCTCACCATAAAGATAATGCCTCCAAATCTTAAGTGCAAACTCCACTGTTGCCAACTCCAGGTCATGCGTAGGATATCTTTGCTCATATTCCTTCAACTGTTTCGATGCATAGGCTATCACCTTGCCAGCTTACATCAACATGCACCCCAAACCCTGCCTAGATGCATCACAGTAGACCACAAACTTTTCATTCTCTGTCTGCAAGCTTAACACTGGCGCAGTAATCAGTCGCCGCTTCAGTTCCTTAAAACTGTTCTCACACCTATCCGTCTAGACATACCTTGTTTTCTTCTTTGTCAGTTCCGTCAGTGGCGTAGCTATTTTATTGTTTATTTTATGTCCAGGCATATGGTCATACTATAATTGCCCATGGCAAGATCCCGGTCTAAAAGTCGTGGTCATGGTCATGGTCATATGGAAATGTCCATGTCATAGTATCAGTCCATAATAATAGGGAATAAAGTCATATAATAAAAGTCCAAATAGTCCAAAGTGTGACCATAGCCTATATAAATTTAGTATTACAACGATACATAAAAAAAAAGAATAGTTTATATTTCAATTTTTGGCATTGTAAAATATGACGACATGGTAAAATAATCCATAGACATAGTAAAATAATCTATATATAAATTTTGGCATTATAACGGCATAGTAAAGTAATCTATATATAACTTTTGGCATTATAACGACATAGTAAAATAATCTACATATAAATTTTGGCATTATAACGGCATAGTAAAATAATCTGTATATATATAATAACTAAATAACTTAAATGAAAGGCTCGGGAAAGAGCTTACCTAAAAGGTTTTTTGTAGGCTAGCGTTACGGACAGAACTTCGCCTAGATCTTCGAGGTTTAGAACTTTAGAAGGGTGTTAAGAAGATTTTTTTTTTTGGGTAGAGTAAGAGAAAGAAAATGAGGTTTTGTGATTCAAGATGAGTTTTGGAATGACTATTTATAGGAAAATTTTGGGTTACTATGCTAATAAATTATTTAAAATATCAAGAATAGTGGAATAATAAAATATTCAAAATATAAGCATGGTGGTTTGCTAAAGTTATCATTATATCACTACTGCATCATCATGTGGGAACCATGGGGTGGACCCTGCTGTGGGACCCATGTGGACCCTATTGTGGGACCTACTATGAATAGTACCCGGTGAATAGTAAAAAAATGAAAATTTCTCAATCTTCTTATATTACATAGTACAACATTTTTGACTCACAAACTTTTCTAAAAATGTTTCTCTAACATCCATAAATTAATTATTCTCATGTGTTAGTTACTTCAACAACTTAGAATTGTTAAAATCCCACAATAGAATACACCTATATCCCCAACGGTCAAGTCACTATTCACCAACGGTCATAACGGCTAGTTTTTTTTGTTGTCCTATAAATACTTGTTCCTTCAACCATTTACTTGCACAACTTCTTCAACTCTTAACCTTCTATATACAATTCATCATCAAAACATGAATTTATCTTTATTGTTCATAACTTTAGTGATTGTTTGCTTGTATTTAACATCATTCTATGGGTATTATACTAATGAAATGCCCATGAATATTATAGTTGCGTATTCATTAGTTATTCTTCTACTTTAGTTAATAGCTCTAGCATTCGATTAACATTGTAATGCACTCAAAAATTTGAATAAAAATATCTTGTCTTATTTTTCATAATTGTTATAATGCATTTGTAGAAAGAAGTGGGAGTTACAAATCCTGAGGTAGCCTTTTCCGAAGGTGAAAAGTGGGGACAGCTCCCATGCGTCGTGGGGCGGCTTCAGGGTTATGGATGCCTTTTCCTGCTAACCTGGAGGACATGACCTGAGTTCGTTTACGAGAGCCCCGGACCGTTTACCAGGCTCCGGGATCGTTTCGCGTACACTTCGACCATAATCCCAGCTGACCATACATCTCCTGGCGCGACTGTCCTGGATCACCTTCCCGGACACCATCCGGGTCCGGAACCTTACTTGGGCCATAGCCCTTGGTTACTCCCGTACTAAGCGGGCCTGGGCTGGGCCCATATCCAAAACGCCCAGACCATGGGCTTGGACCATCGTCCCGGGCCCATGACAGGAAATGGGGATAACAGCTACAATATACATGGTCATAAAAAAAATTGCGCCAAAAATTGTTCACGATTTGAGAAACACTGAAAACCACATCGTTAAGGCTTAAAGTGAAGCATCTATAGAAGAATTGTCTTATATATATTTTATTGTAAATTGAACTACTTTTTTATTCCCTCATTATGTTGTAATATAATATTAGATTATATTTTTTAAAAAAATACAAATTTACAAGGCGAGTTAAAATTTGTCTTCCATGTTCATGGTCTCTAATATATAATATAATATATTTATGTTGATTTCCACGAACCTCGCTAGAATGAACTCGTTGAAACATTGTCCTAATTATTCTCGGGCTCTCGGAATTAGTTGGTAATGTATTTGGAAAAAGTTAATAGAAGAGAAGAGGCCAGAAAATATATGTATGGAAATTATCTACTGTAGTTACTAAATTTTTATAATAATTTTTTTTCCAAAAAAATGTTTTGTATGGAAAGAATATATATATATATATATATTATATTATAGGGAATTTCTATGGTAGGGGCTTGAAAAAAGAATCCTACCGGTAGGTTTTTTTTTGTGTTTACGATTCGTGAATAGTTTTTGGCGTGATTTTTTTCTTATAACTGTACATATTGTAGTTATTTAGAATATTCTGTAAATTTTCAGAAAATTCTGAATAATTTACAGTGTCGAAAACTAGGATCAAATAGGTTATTACACGCGTGACTAACTTTTTTATGCGCGTGGAAAAACATGTTTGAACTTTGTTTTCGGCACTGTAAATTATTTAGAATTTTCTGAAAAATTTGCAGGATGTTCTAAATAACTACAATATATAATCATAAAAAAAAATCGCGCAAAAAACTATTAATTAGTTAAGAACACAAAATACTCCATCAGTGAGACTCTTTTTCTAGCTCCTACTATATAAACATCTTATATTATAAATGGGTACATTCTTAATAGTTACTACCCATATATGATTACTTTAATATTAATAATTGGATTAAGATCAATGATCCATATTTATAATTGTTAATTAAATTTTGATATTTTTCAAATTTCTGGAAATGTTACATTATGAAAAATGTGCATTTATTATGAAAGTATAATATTGTAAAATTTTTATTTTTCAAATGTATGTCAATTTCTAAATATAGCTAGTGTTTTTTATTGGTTGGAAACATAATTAATTATGAAAAAAAAAAACTAAATTCGAAATTAATGTAGAAAAAAAAATATTTACCTGTTGGTGACTTGCTATACTAAGTCACTATATTGCCACATTATCATAATTATTAGTACCTATCTATGGGTATTTGATATAATAAATTAATTATTTTTTTTATATAAATAAAAAAATGATAACATTAAATAAAGTATTTTTTTTCTCTATTTTGAATGTTGACTTCTTGAAAGAGCTAGATAAAGATTGAAAAAAATATATTTTTATAAGATGAATAAATAGTTCATTATTGTAATAGAATTTTTTTAATTCTAATTATACAAAACATTTTTTTTTGTACATATTTAAAATTCATGAATCTTAACAAAAGAGTCACCATCTAGAAAGAATATACTATTGTGTGAAAGAGCCACCAGGAGCAGTTTCGAAAAGTTCGAAATGAAGCTACGAGAAGTAACGTACAGATCTTTTCTTCTTTCTAAATTTGTTTTTATGACATCTACTTTATTTTATTGGTGGAAAGATCATAAAAAGTCTAGAGAGAAATCAATATATTGTCTTTTTTACCAATCATTAGTCAATATTAAACGTGAAAAAAAGTCGTGCATGGAAAATATACGAGAAATTTGTAAAAATAATATTTTTTTTTAAGTAATTTTATACTTTTTTTGGTAATATTTTGTAAAATAACATTAGTCTAAAATTCAATCAGTTGTCTAAATTTTTCGATCAGCTGTCTAAAATTTTTGACTGCCTGTTTGAATTTTCCGACCATCTGTCTAAATTTTCAACTAGTTGTCTAAATTATGAAAGACAATTTTACGAAGAATTATTCAAACTATGCTAAAGTGCAAGGAACAACAATATCCTTATAAAAGAAATTGTTACTCCACTTAACACCAATTGATTTTAAGATGGAGCCCCAATTCTATGCCTAATGGCATTTCCCCCTCAAATTGTAATATGGTATCAAAAGCAAGTTTGACTTCTGCTGCACTCTACTCTTAACCTCAGTTTGGGACATTTCCAATGTATGTCGATTCATGTTGGATTCTAACCTGTTTCGGATAGCGTGTTGTTTACCAAGAATTTCAGAAACTAGAATTATGAAAGATAAGAGAACTTAGAAAATAAAGGATATAGATTATCACACAAAGAGTTTTACGTGGTTGTGGCGTTAAAAAGCCTTAGTCCACGAGTCAATTGTATTAGAGCTTTTAGGAGCTTAAGTAATGAAGTTTTTCTGAATTTGAGGAGAGTGTATGCTTACAAGAGAAAAATTGGATCATTTTCCCAGTACACAACTGTTCATATTTATAGGCAGTTAAGTGCTCTGGATTTGGGCTGGATTAGTCCGGGCCCACTAAGGGTATAAACACTATTTGCTCCTTGATAGAGGCTTAATACAAATGATTTTAATAAATAAAATACACTAATCAATGCCCACTGGCCCTGCTTGAGTGTAACCACGCTATAAGACTGACAATAGTATGCAGCTTCAGTCTGGTTCGCGTGGGCTTCGAAGGAGATCCAGGGGATAGGATCCGTAAGAATAGTGGCAGTACAATCCTGCAATGACGGCGTACATTCCATATGTAACATCTTCTGCAAGTTAGTTGTGGGGACAAAACTCCGCGCTTCTCGGAGTGCTATCAGCATCGAGGGCAACTTATCACCCCCAACCTGGGTGCCTAGTCCAGGTTCATTTACTAACATTCCTCTTCATTTACCAAGACCCTGGTTCGTTTATCAAGATCCGGGTTCGTCCACTATCGTCCTAGTCCATTTTTAGACTTGGAGGAAACGATATCTTCATTGCACCCCGGGAGACGTTGGACAAAGGGTCCGGGAAGATGAAACATGCCAACTTCACGGTCTCGGCTTCTATTCCGGGACAACGTTTGCGCTTTAATGATACTTAGGCTTCCAAATCTCACTCCTTCCTCGACTATTGGGCCTGATTTGGGCCTTAAATCCCTTCAGGATGCCCTGCGAACCCAATATGCGGATCTGCGAATGAAGGGAGGAACGGGGATAACATTTACCCCCCCAAGCCTTCATCTATGCTCGCGCAATGAAGGTTTGCTTCCTTTCCCAGATCAATTCTCGACATCCCGGTTTGTTCCCCATGAGATGGGTCTGCTTTCGTGGGAGATTGATTGCTGAGAACTTGTATAAAAAGCATTTGCGTTAACATTCCTGATCAAATCCCAATGGCCCGGTTCATTTACCAGACCCCTGGTTCGTTTACCAGGGCCCAGGTTCATTTACTTCAAGGTCGTTTGGATGACCCTCGACCTTCTAGTTTCATCATGCTACAGACACATGTTTCCCTATAATTGATGTGTCAATAATACTCGTGCCTGGCAGGTTAGGAGAAGATCTCTCGGTTATCGTGTTGGCAACCAAAAGTTAGCGTAAATTCTGAAGCGCCCCATCTCCACGAACAGATCCTTTAATATTTATGCATCATTGATGATCGTTGGACATGAAGACTTTTGAAATTACTTCCCTTTGGATCGTTGGATCTGGGTGGCGCAGATCGTGACTTGGGGAATCCGCAGTCAGACACTCGAGTGGGCTAATTAAAATCCCTACATGATCTAGGACCGTCCGATATGGGGGGTCGTTCTGAACTGTTAGATCAAAACACGTTTTTGCTCCTTATAAATAGTCCTAGACTTTCATTTAGAAACTTTACGCATTCTGAATGAACGAACCCACAGAGAGAACTTTTATGTCCGAGCTTGCCGACAAAATTCTCTGTCAATTACTTTGTCTTCATCGTCGTCTTTTTACTACGCGTCTAATCTCTGCCTCCTTGCATGAAAGTGTGATTTCGGCTCGACCGTTGGAAGAACTTCAGTGTTGCCTCCGCTTGTTCAAGACTGTGGTTATGCCGTCATTGTCGCCGAAAATACATCATCCTCCACAATCAGCACTTTTCAGTAAGTTTTCCAAACCTTTTACTCATGTTTTCTCGTGCTTATCATTTTGTTATATTGTTGTTATAGCTATAGGGCTGTTAGAGCCAGGGGAACCGTTTAGGGTAGCTCTGGGTGTATTAGAATAAGAGAACAAATTGTCTTGGTTGTCATTGAACAAGCGGTAAGAGGCTGACTTGGGAAAGCTTTAGAAAAACTCTTCTTATTTGTTCCCGATCAGGGTCCTACGGATCTTTGGTGATCCCAGATCTGATCCGGAGGGGACTCTTCCAAGAAATTCGTAGGAGAGCCCCACACCTTAACCAACCTTTTTGGGTTTTGGTGCTAACTGCTTGGTTGTTTGCTTTGTTCCCTTTTGTTCCCAGATCATCAGCCATGAGTCACGGTGTCACCCTCCTTCCAGAAGAGTATATCCAAGTGGCCCCTTTTGTCCAGGAAGGACATAAACCCCTTAGTGGCAACATGTGGGAGATGGACGGAGAGAAGAACCTATTCTGGAACTACCGGGTGTTGGATATCCTGGAGAAGCATTTGGGCGTGGAGTCGACTCCCGGACTATTTTATAACTGCCTAGCCAGGAAAAATAAAAAGGCCCACACCAGCGCTAGCAAGTTTAGGGCCTGGAGCATGGGCCACATCAGCGTGGGAGCCACTCTCCCGCTCCATGATTATTTCGCGCAATTCCTGAAGTTCGTGGGGATCGCGCCTTTCCAACTTCTGCCCCAAGCTTACAAACTTCTTGCGGGATGGCGCATTTTCTGCGTGAAGATGGGAATCCCGGAGCCGACCCTAGCAGAGGTGATGTACTTCTACAAGCTGGAGCCACAGCTTAATGCCAAGGATGAGACCCGGGATGGCTTCTACAGACTGAAACCCTATGGAAATTATCCTGCCCCCACTAGTTCCTAGAAGCATCCCCCGGATGTCAAACATTATTGGTTCATGACATCCGGGTTCCTCTTGGATAAGAATCCCAAGCTGGTGCTGGACTTCCAGTGACTGAGTAAGTAATCTCTTTTCCTCTTAGTTCAATTCATTCTTTTCATTCTTATTGTTATCCGCTTTCGACTTACAGTCCCGGATGACAGGACCCTATGCCCAGACCCCTCTCACCCAATCAATCCTTGACTGGAAGAAGTTCTATGCCACTTTAAGAGCGGAAGATCTGGACGTAGGAGGCTACGTAAACATCAACAACCTACGAGTGGTTGGGATGCTGACGGGCAACCAAACCATCGTGGCCCCCAACCTCCGGTGGCTACAATGTGAAAAAGACCTAGCCTTGAGGGAGGAGCTGGCTCTCGTCCATATTGAGGCCGTGAAGGCCGCGGCCCGGGTGTACGTGGTGAAGAAGAAGAGGGAGCAGGGCCAACGAATGGAGAGGGCCGCCTCTGAGGAGCTGGATTCCCTCTTTGAAGAGGCTCAGTCGAACACAGGGGCTCCCAGGGCTAGTATATCGGGGCAAGTTAATTCATCTTTGCTTTTGACTTATGCTCCCCATTCTGGGGAGTTAGTTAAGGATAGACTAGTTTGCCGAGGCCACCGGTTTTGGGTCGTTAGAGAAATGAGACCTTCAACCCCCATCCTTGTACACCCCGAGACTTTCATGTACTCGTCTAGGTTCCTTCAATATGGTAACTTCCTGGACCTGGACGACATGGGAGATCGAATTCATTCCTTTGCTTTAGGAGAATTGAGTCGAGCCTGAGTTCTAGATAAGGGTTCGTCCTGGAGGACCTTAGCCTAGTTTTTCTTTTTAATCACTTCTTATCCTCATTCGTATACTTTGCTGACTTTCTTTATGTTTGTCTATTTCAGAATGTTCCGACATGTCTAATCTTGTGGCCAAGATGAAGCAAGCCCTTGAGGCCCGGGCGGCCAAGGCCAGGGCGTCGGCCAAGAAAGCCGCTAGAAGCGCGCCCAAGAACAAGGTGTTGGGCGTGATTCTTGGGGGCTCGGTGCCGGAGCTGAATATAGTCGGGGATGCCTTAGCTGCGATCCCTATTACAGCGGTTCCTACTGAAACCATCCTGCCCCAACTTGTTCGACCTCTGGTAATTGACCTGGAGCAGGAACCTCTGGCGAGTCGGGGCTCCGAGAAGTGGGTTGCGGACTTGGCTGCGTGTGAGTCCGCGAACCGAGCGAAAAGGGCCAAGACCAAGGACCTTTCCTTGGCTGAGAATTCTTCCAGGGAAAGCCAGTTTGCCACTTGGGAACTTCCGGAGGCTCCCATGCTCCCTATCAATCCAACTCTTCCCGAAGAGGGGGAGATGATCCTACAGGAAGAACGATCGAAGATGGTGTCCCGGACATGGGAAGACGGCCAGGGAAAGAGGGAGGAGGTTTACCGAGCCCTGATGATTCGGCGTAAGGTTGAGTTCGCCGAGCGTCCAGCTGCTTTCAGTGCTCCTCAGCCGATCGTGGATCGGCTCCTTGCCGATACTGGGTTTCGCCCCAAACTAGGGCAGGACACAGCCCCATTCGCTGCGGACCTGCTGGAACAGGTTGGGACTACCATATTAATATAATTAGTAAAAAAAATATGATTATATATTATTATCATAATAATATTTTATAACATTTAAATTTATATTAATATAATTATTAAATATCTAGTCTTATATTATATATTATTATTATAAATAAGAGAAATTGGTGAAAATGACCTATTTTTTTAAGTGATTTTGCACTCTGGCCTACTTTTGATATTTTTTTACAAAATGACATCTGTCTAAAATTCGACCAATTATCTAAATTTTTCGACCAGCTGTCTAAAATTTTTGACCAGCTGTTTGAATTTTTCGACCACCTGTCTAAATTTTCGATTAGCTGTCTAAATCATGAGAGGCCATTTTGCAAAGAATTATTAAAACTAGGCTAAAGTGCAAAATTACTTTAAAAAATGTCAGTTTTCCAAGGGACCCTTATATTAATGATATTTTATAATATTTGAATTTATATTAATATAATTATTATATATGTAGTCTTATATTAAATATTATTATAATAATGATATTTAATAATATTTGACTTTATATTAATGTAATTGATAAATATATATTTTCAAGTTAGTTTTAAAGGTTTGTTCCGATAAATATTTAGAATAGTCTGTTAAAATTAACAGAATAAACCGTTAAAACAAACAAATTTCATTATCTACACACATTTTATATCAAAAAGATATGTCTTTTTATATGAAAGAGTCGTATAAAGATAATATACACCTCTTTTTTTATAATTTGGGCAAAAGTAATGCTCATACTTAAGAAACTATATATATTTATTGTAAATTGAATTACTTTTTTATTCCCTTATTATGTTGTAATATAATATTAGATTATATTTTAAAAAAAGTACAAATTTACAAGGCGAGTTAAAATTTGTCTTCCATGTTCATGTATTTGGAATTAGTTGGTAATGTATTTGGAAAAAATTTATAGAAGAGAAGAGGCCTCAAAAGGGTAACTCCATAAATTAACCATTTTTCACCATATATTTATAACCATAACCCCTCATTAATGTTTCTCACATTAATGACCTTATAGGCACTTAAAAATACATCAATACCCTTCAATAGATATTAAGCTGTTCTCTCTTTTATTTGTCTTGCACGTACCTAGCAGCCATCGAAATGATCTACTCTCACAAAATATAGCAAACACATATTCTCTCTCAAATCATCAAATCTCAAAGGTCATCACCATTTTTTTGCACCAAGATTTAGAAAGTGACGTTATCTCCCACATTTCTTTTCTTCTCACCCAAGTTGAAGAAGATTAAATAAAAATCATCTCCCAAACTTGAAGAAGATTGAACATTTGATTTGATAATGAGTAAGTATTTTTTTATTTATAGGTTATGGGTGTCTTGTGTAATAGTTTAAATAGAATTTTGGAACTACTATACACTAAAAAAATCTGTGAAAAGAGATAATTTTATGTTGAGATGACGAATTTTCGAATGATTTTCGTAATTTAAGTCACTGTGTTCACACTTTGTTCACACATTATTCACACATTATTCACACTTTGTTCACACTTGGTTCACATTTTCGCAATTTAGGTCACTGCGTTCACACTTTGTTCACACATTATTCACACTTTGTTCACACATGATTCATACTTGGTTCAGACTTGGTTCACGAGTACTTAACACATGATTCACATTTGGTTCACATATGATTTACACTTGGTTCACACATAATTCATTATGGGTTCACACACTGTTCACACACGTTTCACACTTGGTTCACACATGCTTGCTTCACACATTTATTTCTTGTTTCTTTTGGCTAGTTTTACCTAATAACTTTTGGATTTCGAACCTTTTGTCATATGTTATACAGGTCAAACACATATAAATATTGTGGTGTTATATAATGGATCGTGGGAACAAGTTTTGAACGAAGGTTGGTCATTTAGTGCTAAACAAAGCAAGGGTATGAAGGTGCCAAAGACTATCACTTACAATAGTCTTGTTGATCAATTGTATACTTTAATCGGAGCTGACAAGTCTCGTATTGATCTTGACTTAAATGTAATCTATCATTTTGGAAGTAAAGGTATCCCTCCATCTTTAATTAGTAATGATGATGATGTTGCTTTTTTTCTTGATGAGATAGGAACATCTATCAATCATCGGACACCCCTATGTGTGTCTACTATAAAGAAGAGAAGTAATGATCCTTTGGTTACTAAAACACGTGAGTTGTATACTATTCCTCCAATTGAAACCAAAGTGAATGATGATTTTTGCATTGATGGCAATGAAGACAGTTGTGATGATGATAATAATGATGCAGATGGCAATGAAGACAGTTGTGATGGTGATAATAATGATGCAGATGGCAATGAAGACAGTTGTGATGATGATAATAATGATGCATTAAGCTCAGATGATAATGAAAATATTGATAGGTCTACCTCCAATGATGTACTTGTGAAGCATAATTTACAACAGTCAACCTCCAATGAAGTATTGAAGATTCATGATTCCTCAAATAATAGAGGTCGTAAAGTAAGACAGGTTGGTGAAGATAATCTATGGAGTACTCCACTTTTGTTGAATCAAGGGGAAAAAGGCTCTACTTCAGCCCCAACAGCTCAATTACTGACATCTTCTTCGAGTATCAATTCGTGGGAAATAAAAGAGGGTCAAATATTTGAGAACAAGCAAGAGTTGAAGATGAAACTCCATCTTTATGCATTAAAGAAAAACTTTGAGTTTAAAGTAAAGAAGTCTGCGAAAAATATATGGTGTACAGTATGTGTTGATGATAAATGCAAATGGAGGTTGAGGACTACAAAATTGGTTAATTCCAATATGTTCGAGGTTCGTAAATTTTTCGGTGAACACACATGCTCATTGGATGTTCGACATAAAGATCACCACCAGGCATCCCCATGGCTTATTGGACATGTCATAAGGAGAAAGTTTGAGGGTGATGATGTTAATTACAAGCCAAGGTCAATTGAAAAAGATATGAGTTTATCATATGGAGTTCATATGAGCTATGCTAAAGCTTGGAGGTGTCGAGAGCATGCATTGGCTTACATAAGAGGTACACCAGAATCATCATTTCAGAAACTTCCCTCATTTCTATACATGATGGAGCAAAAAAATCCTGGCACTGTTACTCATTTGCAGATGGACAATGAAGGTAGGTTGAAATATTGCTTCATGGCCTTAGGTGTTTCTATAATGGGGTTTAAAACATATATTCACCCAGTTATATGTGTAGATGGAACCTTCTTGACTACTCGGTGTGGAGGTACTTTGTTATGTGCCATGGGACAAGATGCTAACAAGCAAATATATCCAATTGCATTTTCAGTAGTTGACTCAGAGAATAATGACTCATGGTTGTATTTTCTACTGAGGTTGAAGGAAGCGATTGGTGAAGTGGGAATCTAGTATTCGTGTCTGATAGACATACTAGTATAGCAAGTGCCTTGACTAAAATTTTTCCTGAGGCACACCACGGTGCTTGTATACATCATGTTAGCATGAATATCCGTGCGAAGTTCAAAACTGACCATTGCCATGAAGAATTCTTCCTTGCAGCGAAAGCTTATAGAAAGCGAGAGTTTTTACGCCATTTTGAGAAGATTAAATTCAAAGATCTTGCAATTGCTCAATACTTAGAGAATCAAGTGGGTTTTGAAAAGTGGGCTCGTTCTTTCTTTCCTGGTCATCGATATAATTTAATGACTACAGGTATTGCCGAAAGCTGGAACAATGTCATTGCTGAGGCACGTGGGTGGCCAATTACTTGTCTCATGGAATTTATGAGGCACACTTTACAAAAATGGTTTTTCGAGCGTCGAACTGCAGCATCAACGGCTACAAGTCCTCTTGCCACAGAAGTGGAAGCTGATTTGCGAAAGTTAGCAGACAAGTCCACTACCTCGTTCTCTTTTCCGTCTAGTTAGTATGAAATAACAGTATTGGATGGTGATCTTGATGGAGATGTCGACCTGAGGAGGAAAACATGTAGTTGTAGAAGATTTGATTTGACAGGTCTTCCTTGTGAACACGCTCTAGCTGGTGCTCGAGATCGTGGCATTAGTCCATATAGTTTATGCTCCAGATTCTACACAGTTGAAGCGTGGTTGTCATCCTATGGTGGATCTGTATATACGCTGGGTAATGAAGAATCTTGGGTGATACCAAATGACATAGGAAGTATGATGATAGCTCCTCCTTTAGTGAAGCAGAAGGCTGGTCGTCCAAAGAAGAAACGACGTTTATCAAAGGGTGAGAAGAATAGCAAACAAAATAGATGTAGTAGATGTGGTGTCCTGGGCCACAATCGAGTGACGTGCACCACTGTTTGTCCCCCACCGTCTAGACATGCTTAGTTTGTACTTTTATTATTTTACTTTGTACTCTTCAATTGCGGAATTTGAATTTTTAGATCGGTTCAGTAATATGACTTTTTGTGTTAAAGTTTGTTGTTTCGGACACACCTAATTCATATTCACACGTAATTCACACCTAATTCACACATAGTTCACACATTATTCACACATATTTCACACGCAGTTCACACATAATTCACACATAATTGACACCTGGTTCACACCTAATTCACACATAGGTCAATCCCGATTCACACATATTTCAATCTTGATTCACACTTAATTCACACCCAATTCATGAGATGAAGTTGACATAGTTTCTTCATACATTCAAAAGTAAGATACATATATTTAAATAAAAGACAACTATGGTTGTAAGTTATGGTAAAACAAATCTACACAAGTCTTTTTTCTAAAGAAATCCATGTTGTCGTCATTTACTTCGGATAGCGGTTTTTTGGCTAGCAAGTACTCCAGATGTTTGATGACATATACCCCACAATCGCCACTGCAAAGGAAATAAAGTTTTTTATTATTGGAAGACCATATTGATTATTGGAAGACCAAAGTCTTTTAATATAAATATGGTTAACAGAGTTATACCTAGTTTTGGTCTGTGGCACTTTTTCTGTGCAAGTCTTGTGAACTCAAAACTCACTTTCTATGCTTGTAGTTGGACATCTTTCCTATGGCTTAACAGCCCACTGGATTGAATTAGAAATGGTAGCATTTTTCCCCATCTGCTCATTTTATTCTCAAACTCCTTGTTGGAGACCACAGTGATATCAGAGTCATAAGCTTTTATAAGATAGCTTGTCAATGATATCTCTAACAACACCCAATGTGTCCCAGAAAAATTAATTGGGGTAAACACTTCGTCAATGTCTTTCCAACTCCTTTTGAAATTGTTATCATCACCTACCAAGTAATCAAGCACTTCTTGTGCCCAAATGTAGCTTGATTTGATTTTCTTCTTGTTGAATTGTTCCCAATGTGGTTCGAAGAACTGTTGGAACATAGAATCCACGATGGTGAATCTTTCGGAGTAAGTCTTCTTGTAAGTGTACACTCGTTCTTTCATCAACCCTAAAGCTGCATCAATGTGCTGCATGCCAAATATTATAAGTATATATACATTCAAATTATATATATTTTTTTAAAAAAATTATTTCAGTAGTCTTACCAGTCCGTCCAGCCATGTACGTGGTGTAAGTAGCTGAATAAACCATTTCGCAGTGCACGAACCAGCCAAGAGAGAAATAGGCTTATCATTCTTTTTTAAAACAATTACCCATTTCTTAAAACGTCTCATTTGCTTTTCGTCATATGGCTGTAGGGGATTAATTTCACAAGGATCAGTTACAATTATCTTTGCTTTCTTTTTCTTCTTAGTTGGATCAGTAAACTCGGAACCAAAAATTATTTTCGTTGGAACCTTCCTTCTCTTGAATTCCACCCCAGCCATATCTCCAGGAGATACCACCTTACAGCTAGGGCTATCTTCTCCAACAACGTGCTCCATAATAAATGTATGGTGTGGTGAAGCAAGATGCTCATCTGATAATGAATCCTCAGAATCACTACCTTTACGTTGCGAGAGCACTAATTCAATTAGATAATCCAACTTCTCCTCCATTCTTTGTTGGTTACTTTTCAAAGTGTCAATATCAGCTAACAACTTTTCATGGTGGGTGTTAATAGGAGTTGGTATCTCTTTCTTGTCTTGCTCGTGACGATGCCCATCTGCTACATCAGGCTTTGTGGGAGATTCCTCACGTTCTTCCCTTTCAAACTCCAATTCCACATCATCGTCTACAAAGCTAATAACACGTCCCATGAGTAGTTCATCTGGTCCTTGAATAATAGAGTCATGAAATTCTTTCTCTTTGGGTCTTGGATTGAGCATGGCCTTCACAAGATTCTGCAACAAAATAATAAATTAATAAGGTATAAACATTACTTATAAATCACAAACTCAAATAAAATCTTAACGACTTACACTTTTTTTCTTAAATACACCTTCAATATCTTTCTCTTTCAGCATTTTATGCGCTGGCCAGCTAAGCATTCTTGGAAAGGCAAGGGGTTGTTGATCAGCAAATGCAGAGAACTTTGTGAAAATTTCATAGGCCCAATATTGCAGAGCAATGGCATAACCATAAATTGTGTACTGAGGTGCTGGTCTTTTTCTCTTTTGCTCAACATTCTTCAAGTATTTATTCCTTAGCCTTTCCATATCTTTTGTCAAGCCAAATAATGTCTTCTCGTACAATAATCTCCCCCAAGGATAGTTGAAGAAGTCATCTTCATTTTCCACCATGGAAAGGACATCAATAAAGCATTTCTTCTTTGGTTCACTAGGTAATAAAAGAGAGTCTACCAAAAAACATAGACCTAATTTCCATACGTCTTCTTTCACATCGCACCTTTTGAATCCATCTTCCAATTCTTCAGAAGACAAACATTATTTATTGTTCAAGTATGTTTGGAGAAGTCTTTTACTCTTGGTCATTTCTTTATACTTTGCCTGATCCGGAGAAATTCCACAATTCAATCCAGTGATCAAACCAAATTCACTAATTCCAAACCTTGTATTCTGACCACAAATATTAAAATTCAAGCAGTATTCGTTCTTTCCTCTACCAACAACTCTCCTAAGCAGTAACTGGTGAATAATAACTCCAGAATATTGTAGAGGCGGAGCTAAGAAGAATTGCTTGAATGGTGACTGTTTCGCTCGTTCCAACAAGTCAAATGTCGTGAACTTCGCTATTATTGTACTCATAATGCTCCCTCCCCTATACGCAGCCTTTGCTGGATAATGCCTTTCAGTAGGAAGCATGAGGAGTGACATCTGAAAAGGTAAATTAAATAAGCGCTTAATGCATAACTCAAATATATTCACACTTTCTTCACATACGGTTCACACATTATTTACACATGGTTCACGCATAGCTCACCCAAATTCACACCAACCTCACATAATTCACACATAGTTCACACATAATTCACACACAGTTCACACACAGTTCACACATAGTTCACACATAGTTCAATCCCGATTCACACATATTTCAATCCTGATTCACACTTAATTCACACCCAATTCACACATAACTTAATAAGATAAAAGTGACAAAGATTTATCCATTCCACATTTAAAAAACTTTTGCAACAAGAGTAAAAATATATATTTTCGGTAATACATTTGTGGGGTCATATAAAAATTTACTATTGAGGTACATTTTATGTACACTAGTTTAGAAACTCTACAGCAACCAAATCACACCAAAACCAAAATACCAAACACTGCAGCAATGACAAGTAAAGAAAACACAGGGGAGTTCAGAGCATGAAGGTCTCCTAAGTTCATTTTGCTAGTCTTGCCATCTCAATTCGCTATTCTCAAAGAGTTACAGAGCTTCTCTTCTCTCTTTTTCTCTATTCTCTACCTTTTTCACCAGCCATCTACCGTACAAGTTTTCCATAACTCAGCCAATCATTTGCATCAGAGGTGTAATTATTAAAACACATCAGAAAATGATTGCCAAACCAATTTTGCAGCCCCACGTGTACCAACTGCAAATTCTAGTTGTCACCTTAATTTTAAACCACCTTGGCTGCAATTGCAGAACCAAATGCAACTCTGGCCAGCATTGACATAAGCTATGTCTTACTCTTGACCACTTAGTACATATGGTAACTAATGTGAGAGACATCCTTAAATAACAGTTATTATAACTAAAACAAGCCTAATCATAGTGCATACCCCACAACAACCAGAATATTATTTCCTCAAAAGTTTTCAAAATACAGTCCCATTCCTCATTCTAGTCAACCTTTTCTTGGTTATATTAAAGAAATATATGTATATATATATTCATGATTTCAGCCGAGGCCATACCATAATACACATCACTTAGAAATTATTTCAACACTTCAAAATAAGACAGTACAATTTGATATTGACAGTATGTATAAGTTTCTCATCATACTCTTGCCTCACTACAAGGAAATAAGTCTAATAATGGCTTATTATAATCAAGAAAAGGTTCAAGAATCACTTTTAATAGGGTTAGTTAGTGTAGTTTCCTTTTATAATTCACACATTATTCACCATAAGTTCAGAACATGGTTCACACACCATTCACACCAAATTCACACATGGTTCACACATCATTCTCACATTGTTCACCATAATTTCGGAACATGGTTCGCACATCGTTCACACACTATTCACACCAAATTCACACACTCTTCACACTAAAATCATACATGGTTCACACCAACTTCACTTCATACATGGTTCACACCACAATCACACATTGTTCACACTGAAATTACATATGGTTCACAACAACTTCACTTCACACATGGTTCACACTAAATTCACACCACAATCACACATGGTTCACACCAATTTCATACATTGTTCACACTGAAATTACATATGGTTCACAATAACTTCACTTCACACCAAATTCACACTAAATTCACTCCTTATTTCCCAATTAAAACATGCCTCAAGTAGTTATAAATTTAACCAAAGTACAAATTCAAAATAAACAAAGGAGTCATAATAACAACAAGGGATCCCAACAACAATACCTTGGGCTAGGGTATCGGGCTTGCAAGGGGAGTGTGGGGTCTTAGGTGTTGTAAACCTTGGGCTCCGGCGACGTGGGCTCGACGATATGGCTAAAATGTGGGTGGGTTCGGCGTCGGGACCAAGCGGAGGGGATGGGTTCGTGGGTTCGGGACCAAGAGTGTAAAAGGGGCAGGTGGCTGTGGAGATGATGACGCAAGTGGGAGGAGGGACGAGGTGGGTGCTGGCCGGAGTACCACCGCAGCTTCGACGGGAATAAATCTGGGTTTGGGAGGGAGGGTTTTCAATGGACGGGAAGGGGGAAGGGGGAAGGGGAAGAATCTGAAAGAGTTTTATTTGGGTTGTTTAACAAAATGGGTAATTTTGTCTTAAAGAGTTAAAAATGTGAAAAACTTTAACTAAGGGTTAGAGTTATAAATATAGGGCTGAATAGGGTTAGTTCATGGAGTTATCCCCTCAAAATATTAGAAAATATATGTATGGAAATTATCTACTGTAGTTACTAAATTTTTATAATAATTTTTTTTCCAAAATAATGTTTTGTATGGGAAGAATATATATTATATTATAGAGAATTTCTATGGTATGGGCTTGAAAAAAGAGCCCTACTGATGAAACTTTTTTGTGTTTCTGATTCGTGAATAGTTTTCGGCGTGATTTTTTTTATAACCGTGCATATTGTAGTTATTTAGAATATTTTGTAAATTTTCAGAAAATTTTGAATAATTTACAGTGTCGAAAACTAGTTTCAAACAGGTTATTACGGGTGTACTCTTAATTGTTACTACTCATGAATGATTACTTTAATATTAACCATTATATTAAGATCAATAATCCATATTTATAATTGTTAATTAATATTTCTAAAATTAAATTTTGGTTTTTTTCAAATTTCTAGAAAGGTCACATGATAAAAAACGTGTATTTATTATGAAAATATAATATTGTAAATTTTTCATTTTTCAAATGCATGTTAATTTCTAAATATAGCTAGTGTTTCTCATTAGTTGAAAACATAATTAATTATGCAAAAAAAAAAAGATAAATTTGAAATTAATGTAAGAAAAAAAAATATTTACTGATTGGTGACTTGCTATACTAAATTATTATATTATCATATCATTATAATTGTGAGTACGTAATCTATGAGTAGTAACTATAGAGAAATCTATCATTATAAATATAATAATATTGTGTATTTAATATAATAAGTTAATTATTTTTAATTATTTTTTTATATAAATAAAAAAATGATAACATTAAATAAAGTATTTTTTTTTCTCTATGTTGAATGTTGACTTCTTGAAAGAGCTAGATAAAGATTGAAAAAACATATTTTTATAAGATGAATAAATAATTCATTATTGTATTAGAATTTTTTTAATTCTAATTATACAATACATTTTTTTTTGTACATATCTAAAATTCATGAATCTTAACAAAAGAGTCACCATCTAGAAAGAATATATTATTGTGTGAAAGAGCCACCGGGAGCATTTCGAAGAGGTCGAAATGAAGCTACGAGAAGTAGCGTACAGATCTTTTCTTCTTTCTAAATTTGTTTTTATGACATCTACTTTATTTTATTGGTGGAACGATGATACAAAGTCTAGAGAGAAATCAATATATTGTCTTTTTTACCAATCATTAGTCAATATTAAACGTGAAAAAAAGTCGTGCATCGAAAATATACGAGAAATTAATGAAAATAAAAAAAAAAATTAAGTGATTTCACTTTTTTGATAATTTTTTACAAAATAATATTGGTCTAAAATTCAACCGATTGTTTAAATTTTTTGATGAATTGTTTAAAATTTTCGACTGACTGTTTGAATTTTCCGACCCCTGTCTAAATTTTCAACTAGTTATCTAAATTATAAGAGATAATTTTACGAAGAATTATTAAAACTAGACTAAAGTGCAAAATGACTTTAAAAAATAAGTGATTTTGCCAAATAACTCAAAATATATAAGAACAACAATATCCTTATAAATGAAATTGTTACTCCACTTAACACCTATTTATTTTAAGATGGAACCCCAATTCTATTCCTAGTGACATTTCCCCCTCAAATTGTAATATGGTATCAAAAGCAGGTTTGACTTCCGCTGCACTCTACTCTTGACCTCAATTTGGGACATTTTCAATGTATGTCGATTCGTGTTGGATTCTCACCTGTTTCGGATAGCGTGTATACCCACAAATTTCCCAACCGGCCTTGTTATGTTCTATATTCCCACAAATTTCATGAGTCGGCCTTGTGGCATTCTATCAAATATTTACGTTCGGTCCTGTTATATCTAAGGTCGTTCATAATGTTAACACTTTCAGGGCCAAACGTGAGGGGCATATTAAATGTGTGAATAAAAGTCAAGAACACAAGAAATAGATGAAAAGTTGCTGATTCTCATTAACAAAATAGAGAAGTACATAAGGTATGTATAGACAAGTCTGTTACAAAACTAACCAACTGTCTTAACAAACTCTATAACAGAATACACATTGTACAACAGTAACTAATTCTCAACATCTCCCCTCAAACTTAGGGAGGAAAAATTTTCAACTCTAAGTTTGTTCCTCAACATCAGAAAACAAGTGCTTGACTACAATCTGCTTATTTTCAACCTTCTCTCTCACAAAATACAAGTCCAATTCAATATGATTTGTCCTTGCATGTTGGACTGGGTTCTCAGACATCATAACATTGCTCAAGTTATCTGATAACTCTACAAAATAGAGTTATTTTACCACTTTTTATGTGCTAATTGTTGCTTAATTTTTGAGTTTTTAATTGATTTATTAATTTTTTAAGTAATTTTGAATTTATTAGATTTATTTGAAGTTTATAGATTTTTGTGTGTGTTTTATAGTTATTTTGTTGTAAAATGTTGTAGTTAATTAATTAAATTATTATTGTTTAATTTGAGGTGAAAGAATGTTGTATTATTGAAATGAAATGTTAAATATAAATTAAGTTATAATTAATATTTTCAAAGAATTAAATTGATTTATTTTATAGTTGAAAATATTTTATTATGATTTATTTTATATTTATTTTGTAGGGAATTTATTGTATTTTTGGACTTTGAAAAGAAAAGAAAAGAAAAGATATAAAGCTGAAAAAAGAAAGAAAATAACATTTTTCAAAAGTCATAAGTCAGCTGCCTCCCGGGCCCTGCCACCTTCTAGGCCCACCACCGAAACTCCTTCAGCTACTCCCTCTTGAAGCCCAACCATGTCCCTCCTGAAGTAGCTCCATCATGCTCCAGGCATGACCCAAACTCTCCAACCAGCTGCTAATCATTGTTTCTCCAGCTTTTGTCTCCAACGCCAAGCACTCCACCAGCAGCTTCCCAAAGTTCACCCAATGCCTCCCACGCCTCCAGCAGTGTTCAGCCCACAACACATTCTGCCCAGCCACCTTACCCAGCCGTACACCACCCATTTCTTGAGCCCATCAAATACACTTTGTCCCTTATGTTCAAAAATGCTATTTTTTACCTCACTTTCTACACATTTTACCCAAAAACATCATTATTACACCCTATATTTTACTCCTATTTGCCATATTATAATTAATTAATTTAATTTAATCAATTTAATTAATTTAAATTGATTATTTTAATACCTCATTTTGGCTATAAATATGGAGTTTTGAAGACCATTTAGGGTGTCAATTTTGGGAGGGAGGTTACCATACCAAAAATTCTAGACATTTCAAAACATCTCTATTCTCTTCATCTTCTTCTTCTTTTTGGTTATTTTCTATGTATTTTTAGAGGAAAAATTTGGGGGTTTATCTTTCAAATTTTTCTATTTATGTTTGTAATTTTTAGTTTATATTTGCTATTCTAGTTATGTGTTTCTAATCTTTTTAAGATTATTAAGGTGATGATGAAACAATTTGTAACTAGATAGTATTTATTTTGTATGTTGATTTCTCATTTTGTGCAACAAAGTTTATGGAATTTTCTTCTTCAAATATCTTCTTTCATCTTAAATATCATGTACTTTGGATTGTTAGCACATATTTACACTTTGTTCTTCATTAGTGCAAAAACATAATATTCTTTGTGTAAGATGTGTCATTAAATTGTACACATCCATGCTTAGAACAAAAATATTATGTTTTTCCTTATAAATAATATTCATTGATTTATTTGTTATTTCATTAGATTGATTTACACTAAATGCTTTGAAATTATAATTTTGAAAAGTGAAGAAAAATCTTATCTTTTTAGAAGCAATTTGTGCTTAAAATTATAAATCTATTTAGAAAATGATAGTTTGATTTATTTTAACTATCACTAAAACTTGGGAATTAATGTACTTATAAATATTATTGAACTTATATTTTGTGGATTCTAATCCTTAACAATTTTATTTTACCATCTTGTTTACAATTATTAATTTAGTAATATATATTGTTT
The DNA here is from genome assembly GCF_963169125.1 of Humulus lupulus. Taxonomy (NCBI): domain Eukaryota; kingdom Viridiplantae; phylum Streptophyta; class Magnoliopsida; order Rosales; family Cannabaceae; genus Humulus; species Humulus lupulus. Next base: position 24,880,777 of record NC_084795.1, read on the forward strand.
TTAATTTCTATATAATTGTCTTTTATTTTATTTTCATCATTCAAAAATCTATTTAATCTTTGGAGCTAGGTTAGAATTTATTACTTTTGATTTAAAATAGTTTTCTTTTCGATTTTAGACAACTCCTTTGGGTTCGATCTCGTGCTTACACGAACACTATTCTATAAATACGATTCGTGCGCTTGCGAGTTATAAATATTTAAAACATACCCGTTTTTGGTCCATCATTATCACACCACAAAACTAGAGCTTTGGGCAATGGCATACAAACCTCATGTAGAAGAGATTGGATCCAAGTAATCTCAGCAGTAAGATTGGAAAGACTTATGTACTCTACTAGACCTTGAAATTGGATGAACAAGAGATACGATTTGAACCCAAGTACACACAATAGCCAGATGTTGACCTCCTATCATCTGGATCCGAGGCCCAATCGACATCACAAAACCCAACAAGAGACAACTCTGGACTAGACCTATGTTGAAAACCATAGTGTAATGCCCCATTAAGATACTGAAGTATTCTTTTAACCGCATGCCAATGTGCTTCCAAGGGGGTATGCATAAATTGATATACCCGATTGACAGCTTAAGAAATATCAGGCCTAGTGATGGTAGCATATTGAAGAGCACCTACCAGGCTTCTATAAACTTTAGGATATGAGATTGGATCACTACCACAACTAGAAAGCTTTTCTCCTACAGTCATAGGAGTAGTGAGACAATTAGCATATTTCATCTTATCCCTGCATAACAAATCCATTAAATATTTCTTTCGACATAGCAGTAACCCATTTGGAGTATTGACCACTTCAATACCAAGAAAGACATGTAGTGTAACGACCCGAATTTGCTAATCGGGCTTAGGGCCTTGATTAGGGTGCCTGGAGGGCAATAAATGATTTAGTATGCTTATATGTGGATTTATGTGAATATATGATAATGATGCATGTTTAGTTGAGTTAATTGTGCATGTGGGCCCCATCTAGATATTAGGGGCATAAATGTGATAAATGCGATATATATGTGTTATGTCTGTGCAGCACGATCCGAGACAGTCCTGGGGAGCGGTTAGTCGGAAAGTCACAACAGGGTTGAGATTCGGACTCGGGGTGAGTCGAGGGGTAATTTGGGTACTAGGTGTTATGGGATTATCGGGATATGAAAATAAATATTTGGAGATATATTTGAGGATAGAATGTCTAGGAGGGAATACTGGGGAAATTTACCATTTTTCCTCGGGGACGTTTTGGTACCCCGAGCCTTGAGGTAACCACATAGACATAAGTTGAGTAAGACAAACCTTAGAACTATACAGAACACTTAAGGAAATGACTCATTCTTTCTCTCAAAACAAGTGGATATCTTCTCTTTGGAGGCTTAAGGAGAACTTGGAGAAAACAGCTAAAAGTTAGAGGAATTCAGCTGGGAAATCTTGGGAGCAAGGAGCTTGTGGATTAATGATCAACTTCAGAGATTTAGTTCAGCAAGGGGTAAGCTTTGATTATAAGATTATGCTTAGATTTACTGTTGGTTGTTAGAGTTTGCATGTTGGTTAATTTGATCTGTCATAAGTGTTTTAGCTGAGTTTTGGAGCAGATTTTAATGGGGGTTTTAATGTTGATATTGAGCTGGAATGTGTGTGTTAATTATCTGGGTTTGTTAGGTAAGTTTTGAGTGAGTTAACTTGAGGAAAATGCAGGGAAGAAGATGGAAAATTCTGGGTTTAGAGGTGAGGGTCGCGGCCCTAGGAGGGGCGCGCCGCGGCCCGTGTGTGTTTCAGGGGTGTGCTAGCCTCTATTTTGAGGCTAGCCGCGGCTCTTGAGGGTGGGGCCGCGGATCTTAGTGCTAGTCTGCATTTTTATAGGTGTTTAGGCTTGGGAATTCAATGGTTAAGGCTCGGGATGGATTTTATCACCCGGATTGATAAAATTCAAGGTCTCGGAGGTTAGGGTTATGACTTAAAGTTATTTATTGGATTAGAACTTGATGGATGGATATTGATAATATGTTGTGACTAGGGTTTTGAAGAGGCTCAAGGTAGAGGACTATGCTCGGGACATCGGTGCTCGGAGAGCTCAGAACTCAGGTAAGAAAACCCTTGTTCCCATAGAGCTTGTGTGCAGGGCTGAGCCCAATGTGTTTGAACTGTAGGGTGTAGCCCTTTAACTGAATATGCTAGAATTTGTACTTGCTTGTTGTGCTATGTATGTTATCATGTGAATGATCGGCAAGAGCTAAGAATGGTGAGGCCGAGAACGGTGAAGGGTCGGGAAAGGCGTTGAGCACGTGGAGTGCGAGTTTCCAGGGCGAGTCCCTAAAAGGATACCTGGGATATCCTCAGGGCGTGGTCCGCAAATCCAGGGCTTGGTAAACGCCTGGGACGGCTAGGTCATATGTGTTTAGCCAATTGGTGGCCTATTTTTATGCTTGATATATATGTTGCATATGTTATTTGTTTGTGGGTTTTCTTGCTGGACTTCGGCTCACAGATGCTCTGTGGTGCAGGTAAGGGTAAGGAGAAGGCCGACCAACCATGAGTGTAGCAGGCGTGAAGCGGCGTGTACATGTTTGGCCAGCCTGGCTGCCACAGCCAGAGGATTTTGGGAGATGTTTGTAAATAAAATAAACTTAGATTTTGTCATTTAGTCAACTTGGTTCAACTTTTATGTTGTAAATATTTCTAAACTGTATTTTGGGATCCCAGATGTCAAACTTTTATGATTTTCAATGCTATGGTGTTATTTCCAAAGCTTTTCCTCTTTTTATGGCTTAATTGCACTATTTGACCTAAAACCTCGATTAGCGAGTTGAAAGCACGTTTTCAAACTCACTTAGTAACGGCTCTAAGGAGGTAGGGCGTTACATGTAGCTATCCTAGATCCTTAAGAACAAAAGAGGCATTGAACTTATTGATTAAAGCAGGAACCTCAAGTCGAGAACTACTAGAAATTAGAATATCATCCACATATACCAATATAAAAGTGGTGTGGTGCGGTGTGATTTTGATAAAAAGAGATTGATTTGACCTTGCACCATGAAATCTGAAAGTCAAAAAAGCCTATTTTAGACGATCAAACAATACTTTAGGGGCCTGCCAAAGTACATATAGAGCCTTGTGTGGAGCTTTAGGATCTTTAAAACCTGGTGGTCGTGCCATATACACCTCCTCTTGAAGAATTCCATTAAGGAAAGCATTGTTAAATCTAACTGAAGAATTGGCGACTGCCTCACAAGAGCTATTGTAAGAATAACTCAGATTATAGTTGCCTTCACCACAGGACTAAAGGTTTCATAAAAATCAAAACCAAAGGTTTGATGAAACCCCTTTGCCACCAAACGAGCTTTGTGCTTCAAAAACTACCATCGGGATTCTCTTTTAACTTGAACACCCATCTATAGCCAATAACTCTTCTATCCTTTGGCAAATATGTAATAGTCCAAGTATTGTTTTTCTGAAGAGCCAAGAACTCTTCATGCATGGCACTCTTCCAAGGAGGATCATTTAAGGCATCTGTGACAGTGAGTGGTTCTTTTGTAACCATATAAACTTTTAGCTTATAGGTCCCCACCTTTGACCGAGTGACCATTTTATGTTGATTAGTGGGACCAGCCGTGTGAGTCGTGCCTTGCTCAAAAGAAGACTGGACATTTGTGCCCAAAACAAGTGGTACATAGGGAGTCGTTGTAACAATAGTTGGTTGCCTATATCAATAGTGACGGGTTGTAAAGGAACAGTAGTGGCATGCTATAAAGGGACATCACATGGGTCAATGTTGGATTGTAGTTCCGTCGAGGAAGATGGTTGTGATTGGGCGGCAGGTTGCAATAAAGTGCTAGGTGGCAGGTCATTGTAACATGTAGAAGACTGCCTATGTGATGTAGCAAGTGGGATAGTAGATTTTTCCAAACAAGGTGAACTTTTGCAGCAGTGTGAGGACCCATGTGTATTAACATTCTTATGCACATAGGGAAAAGATTTCTCATTGAAAATAACATCCCTTGAAATGTACAATCTACCATTAGGAGCAAGACACTTATACCCTTTATGGTTGAGGCTATAAACAAGAATGGTACCTTCAAGAGGCCTATATTAAAGCTTGTTCTTATTACATGACAGGATATTGGGAAAACAAGAGCACCCAAAAGTCTTCAACATTGTGTAATTAGATTTCTTGTTTAATAAAGTATAAAGAGGGTTAGAGCCATGAAGAAAAAATGTTGGTAATATGTTAATAATGAAAGTTGAGGTTCCAACAGCCTCATCCCAATATTTAGTGGGCATGGAAGCATTGGCTAACAAAGTAAGAGAGGTCTCTATAAGGTGCCTGTGTTTCTTTTCTGCCACCCCATTTTGCTCATGAGTAGTTGGGCAGGACAGTTTATGATGTATCCCATTATCAATAAGAAACTATTTGAAATCTTTATATTCCCCTCCCCAATCTAACTGTAAGGCTTTGATTTTACAACCTAACTCATTCTCAACTTGGTTTTTGAAATTGATAAGGGTTTACAAAGCCTCTGACTTTGACTGAAGGAGATACACCCAATTGTACCTTGAATAAGCATCAATAAAGTTGATATAATATTTATAACCACTTGAGGAAAGGACAGGTGTCGGTCCCCATATATCAGAGTGAATAAGTTGGAGAGGAGTAGTATACTCAGAATTAGAATTTTGAAAAGGAAATTTGTGAATTTTCCCAAGACAACGGGCAGAACAAAAATCAACAGTTGTTTAATTGATAGAACCAAGATTACAAGAGGACAATATAGACTTTACAACTGAAACAGATGGGTGACTCAATCTACTATGCCACAAATTAAAATCAAATTGAACAGTAGTCTGTGTTTAATTACAACTAGTAGAGTTAGTAAAAGAGTTATTTGAGGTGGAAGCATAAGCTTGTGACAACACACCCAAAGTGTTGACAAACTTTAATAAGGAAGGAACTTTGGTAAAGAGAGAATGAGGACGGTGGGAAAGTATATAGCCCATTAGTCAGACTTCCTTCCATCACCACTGCCTTGGTGACCTGATCTTTCACAAAACAGGAATTAGAGTGAAACTCAAAGAATATTGATTAGTGGTGAAAAATACACATTTATTGATTTTAATAGTCAAAATAAATTAAGTTTTAATTAATATTTTCATAGAATTAATATGATTTATTTTATAAATGAAAATATTTGATTGTAGTTTAATTTATTGTTATTTTGTAGGAATTAAAGTTGTATTTTGGCACTTTGAAATGAAGAGAAAATAAAACAATTAAAACTGAAAAAGAAAGATGAAGAAAATGGCATTTTTAAAAGAATTGTTGCCCAGGCCCGAAGGCCCAAACCGAAGGCCCAGCCTCCTCTTTTCTCCTTGCCCAGCCGCCAAGTGTCACCGCCACATCCCGCCAATTGTCCTCCTGCCAGCCAACCCAAGGCCGCCACCTGTCCGCATGCTTCAACTTTCCCCAGCAGCAACTTGCCTCCTTCAACGTAGCATTAACCCAACATAATCCATCAGCATTCCTCAGCTTCACCTAGCGGCCCAAACAACTCCAACGTAGGAACAACTCCCTTCAGCTCACCAACCTTCCCAGCAAGCCCAACATAATCAACCTCAAGCCCAATCCAAAGCTCCAATCTCTAGCCCTTCTCCTCCATCAGCTAGTGCCACGTGGCGCACTCCCATTGGTTGCGCCTGGGTTAAGGTCTTCTTTGCAGCAGCCACCCATGAGCCCAACATTTCATGCACCTTGGGCCTTGCACATTGCCATTTTGAGCTTTAAAGCTTATCTTTTTTTGGTGTTTTTGAAAAAGAGCATATTGACCATACACCAAAAGAACTAGGTTAATATTTATAATAAGATTTGATTTTTCAAAATCATATTTTATTATTAATATTTCAGATTTATTTTCTAAACCCTATTTTGTTGTTTAATTTCTTTTTAGTCCTTTTCTCCCTTTATAAATAGGGACTCTTTCTTCACAATTAGTATGTAATTTTAGAGTAAAGAAACTATAGCAAAACTTCTACTCACTTTCTTCTCATATTTTCTTCTTAGAATTTTGTGAGAATCATGAGCATAATGGCCTAATCTTCCTATGAAGGTTAGGGATGATTCCATATGTTAGTGATGTTATTTTGCTACTTTGATTTACTATATTCTTAATGTAATGTAATATATTTGAGTTATTTATGTTCTTTCATCTCCATCTCTATCTTGTTATCTTTATTTACTTATGCTAATATATAGTATATAGGATTGGTCATGCTCTTTCTATGTAATTCTAATTAGTAAAAGTAATATTGATACATAATTTTATGTCTAATCTTCTATTACATTATTGTCGTTGGGTATTTTGTCATTTTTAGATTTTTCATAAGATTAACATTGTGCTTTTAAAGTAAATAACTTTATAACTCAAATGGACTTTTGTTAGAAAAGAATATGGACTTTAATGTTAGATTTTCCAAGTAAATGTTGGGATGTGAACTATTTACTTGTGTATTTTTTGTAAATCAAGTAACCAAGTAACTAAACAAGCATATGGATGATTCTTGAAACCTTTCCATTTCTCAAACTCTTGATTACATCTTATATTTATTTCACTTATCTCATTTTATCATTTCATCAAAAAGACAATACCAAAGTCTCAAATCCCTTTTCATTTCCATCTTTTATTTATTTCTTGTTACTAATTTTTTTTGTGTTATTTCCAACTAATCTTTTGATTTTAGGTTACCTCCTTATGGATCGACCGCCCGATTATACTACAACCACCGCTTACTGGTTGTCACGATTTGGGCATTAAACAAATACGGAACTATCATTGGTAAATTAGGAGACACTAATAAGGTTTTTGTTTAGCTTAGGAACATGTAAAATCTTATTCATAACAATTAAGTTTGGGGTATAATTACATCGGCAATAATCCGGAAAAAGGGGGAGGGATCAAGAAAGTTGTCTTACCAACGTTAGAGACAGTGAGGCAGGAGCCATATCCCCAACATGTAACTGATCAGGTTCATTGTCAGCACTCTTGGTAAACAAGTTTCCAGCTTCATTAGTATAGTGATGTGTGGTGCTAGAGTCGGGGTACCAAGCTACGTCATTCACCATATCCGAAGTGGCAACCATAGTTGTCATATTGTTGAAGTTCTTACTCAGAACAACTGCCCCAAAGCCAGGAAACTCTGTGTTGAACCTGTTGTAGCACCTAGAAGCATAATGACAAGGTCAAGAACAGAGTTCGCATACAATTCTGGTAGTCCTCGTTGTGGTAGCATTGGTACGCACAGTTTGTGAAACATTAGTGGACTAACCTCGTCCACCACCAACAAAGGGATTCCATGATGGCCTAGTAGAAGTGGATACTGGAATTGCGAGAAAAATTAGTGAAGTCAGGTGTAACGCCATGGTTACCCCAGAACAGTTACGGTGAACCAGAAATTTAACTCACTACCCGAGTCCTTTGGTTAAAAACGTGCTTCTAAGTGTTATTAACAGGCTAAGGGGGAAAACCAATCAAAAGGAAATGATATATTTTATTTAACGCATAAAACTGTTCATGGGCCCATAAAAACATTTACAAGTTATTTACAACTCAAAATGGTCATTACTGTTTCAAATTTACAACCCACCGACCTAAGCGGCAAAAATAGGGTAAACGCCCTAGTTCCTCTGAGAACTCCTTGGCCGTGGTGGTCAAGCGGCCGCATATGTACACATCACCACCTAAGCTCTCCACTCAAGGTTGGGTGAGCTTTTCTTTCCCTTTACCTGCACCACATAGCACCCATGATCCAAAGCCTAGCAAGAAAACACAATATAGCATGAATACAATATCAACAATGATTATAATAATCATTCAAGACTTTCAGTCCAAAACAGATGAGTGACAATTGAAAAGTCACTAAGGTGGGTTCAGTTCCCTTTAGCCATGTGACGATAGGGTCACCGGGGCTTTACAAATAAGTGATCCTTTCACTAGCTTATCAAGATTGGTGCTCGATGAACTTGTCACCAATATAACCTATCGCATGACCATAGAGTCATAACCGTGGGATTCCGCTCCCTAGCCATGTGACAAGCAGTCACCTAGGCCTTAGGCCCTGGCTCCGAGTAACTAGTCCTAGACTAGTCAACCACTTATAATTTTCATCGACCTTAGGGTCGGTCCAGCATTAATTCTCCTAGAGTCATTCAACACTGATATCGATTAGATCTTATCTTTTATCGGCCCTGCGTTAAGGACGCTTATGCCGTTTCTGACTCTCGGGTCAGTAACACGCGACCAGTGTTGTCCCTGACTAATGAGTGACATACACAAGTAAGCAAGCTCTGCTAAGCATTTAATATGCAATCAATGTCCACATTTACCAATCAACATGCCTCAACAACAATCATGCATGTCATATAGACAGGGTGCAGTTTTCTTACCTCTGGTTCGAGCGAGAAATGGAACAAGAACGACTCCTGAGAACGATCGACCTTTTGATTCCTTAGTGGTTACCTAATCATAACCAATTATAACCTCCATTAATGAAAATCAACAATGAAAGGGTCTTGACCTAAACCCCACTCTCGGGACCTCGAAATGTGCCCACACGGTGAGTAGATTTGATCCCGGGCCTTAAGGATTGAAACCCCGAGCCAAAAACCCTTAAAAATACTCAAAACGGGATTTTGAAAGAACAGAGCAGCGCTACAGCGCTGCTCTCTAGCGCCCCAGCGCTATTCTCAGAACCCCAAACCGCCCAACAAAGCATTGGGTAGCGCTATAGCGCCCCTGGTGGGCGCTGTAGCACTACACCCAGCCAGATCCTCCCCTGAAACCACTTCCTTTGACTCCTTCAATTCCAACTCGATTCCAATGCTTCCAAACCTCATTTTTAGTGCCAAATGAACCCAAAAACCATCCCCACATGCCCTAAGCATCACAACCACAAGAACCCTAGCCAAATACTCCCAACAAAACCAATCATCCAACCTAGAAATCTCAACTGAAAACCAAAGCTAAAATAGAGCAAACCAATAATTTTAATGGCTAGAAACTTACCTCAAGCTCAGATTATGATACTCTTCAATGGTGGAACTCACTCCCAAGCTCTCAAGACTTACTTCCCAAGCTTGAATCCCCAACTTAAGCTCAAAAATCCAAAGAGAAAATGAAAGAAAACAGGTACGGGAGAAGGCTTTAAAGATGCTATGTTTTCTCTTCCTTCTACAGCCTTCAATGGCTTAAATCTATCCTAGGGGTGAAAAGACCAAAATACCCCTAGGTCAAATAAGGATTTCTAAAGGCTCCCAAGGGCTAAATTGACATTTTCCACCTATTTCGTTAATCATAATTAACGCTCTCCAATTCCCGCTATTCTCGATATTCTCAAACACCAATAATTCATATCCCGTTACCCTTTAATTCTCGGCAACGCTCTAATCATTAAAATCACCCCGAGCCCCGAACTTAAACCTGTTATGAATAAACCGTTAATTAATATTCCAAGATCGTCTCATGCCAAATAGCTCGAAAAAATCCACATTATAATGTGGTCTCAACAATAGATCACTGACATGCATACAAATATACAATTACGCCCTCAACGGGCCAAATTACCAAAACTCCCCTGTAATGAAATGTGGACCCACATGCATGCATTTAACATCATATTATAATATAACTCACATAAACATGCATATAATCATTTAATGGCATGATTAAACAATTATGACCCTCCCAACCTACTAATCCAGTCATTAAACCACGTTAGAGTTTTCGGGGCATTACACCAGGAGTGCAATTGAAATTATTACCTTTGGAGTGAGTCAGAAAATTCCCCCTCTTTCGAAAATTAGACGAAGATTGTGTAAGATGGACTTGAGCCGAATCAAGGTTTGCTTTTTGGCACTCCAACCGACTTTCAGAAGCAAGAAGCAATGATTCTATTTCAGCAACAATATAGGCATCATTCCGAGAATTGACAAAGACAACAAAGGTATTGTAATCTGCCGGAAGACCTTTGAATATGACCGAGATGTGCTCCTTTGTGGTTAAGGTGTGACCAACCGAGGCCAATCGATCAACAAGAGTTTTAATCTTCAAAAGATAGTCATGAATCGACAATGCACCTTTCTTGCAATTATGCAATTGAGTGGTTAGTTGATCAATTTTAGCACGAGTATGTGTTTGAAAATATACCTCTAAGACTTCCCATACTTGAGCTGATGTTTCAGATCCAAGGAAACGAGTCAGGATACCTTCAATCATGGATGAAAGCAGCCATGTGTAAAGAAGTTGATCTTGTTGCTCCCAATCGACTTACTCAGGATTTAGCTTTGATGTTGCATGATCAGCTTCTGTGAGATACATCAATGGAGGTGTGCTATCCTTGGCAATGAATCGTTGAAGTTTGTGACCTATAATCACTCCAAGAATCAAGGTTTCCACAACAAGAAGTTCGAAGAATCCAATTTCACCGAGATGGTGTGAGTGAACACTATCGGAGAAAACGTCGGGGTCGTCACCGTTGCTGAGACTAGAGAGTCACCGGTAGTGGAGGACAGAGTTTCCATGAACGATGAACAGAACAAACGAGATTTGCAGAGTGAGAATCAGAGAGTGGCTCTTGCTACCATGTGAAGAAAAGTCAAGAACACAAGAAAGATGAATAGCTACTGATTCTCATTAACAGAATAAAGATGTAGAGAATGTATATAAAGACAAGTCTATTACAAAACTAACCAACTGTGTTAACAAACTCTACAATAGAATACACATTGTACAAACTCTATAATAGAATACACATTGTACAACAGTAACTAATTCTCAACAAAATGTAAAAAAAAATCTCACATGAAAAATATATAGGAATAACAATATTCTTATAAAGGAAAATGTTACCCTACTTAACACCAATTGATTTTAAGATAAAACCTCAATCCCAATAGTCCTAGTAGCATTTCATCGTCAAATCCTATTAATTAGGATGACCACATAATTCTGGACCTATATGGTATATTACCAAAATGAAAACAAAAAATACTGGACCTATATGTTATATTACCAAAATAAATAAAAAAACAAAAAATACTGTAATATATGGTTAGATAGTTACATGACATGACGTCTACCAAGTTCAAAAGGAGGCTGAGCCTAATAACATCAAGCGAAGAGAACCCTTCGAATTATAAGGGCCAATGGCAAAGGGAGCAGTGAGCTGATTAAAGTGTCGACCCTTTCTCGTCAATATTTGATCTCTCTGGAATGAACTCATTTGGGATTATATTGTATATGTAAACGTCCCATACGTCTCAATGCATGGGATATTGATCAAAGAAATAATTTCATAATCTAGTTAAACTTTTGATATTATTAACTGGAAAACAAGACAATAGGATATATATATATATATTTGGTGACATAACACACAATTAAACAGTTATAGTTTCGTTGTAATATATCTTAATAGATTTCATTATAAAATGATAATTTTAAAACCCAAAGCAACAAAAATTTTAAAAACAGTACAGACCGAACAAAAAAGACACTTACATCCAAATTTTCAACTCAACTGGATAGGGGCCGCGCGAACGCAGGCCCCAGCTATAACAAATTATGACGTAGATTCCACCACATGGGTAGACCTTAGCTCAGCACCCTCCCTAAGTGCAATAGAAGTGACCAAGCTAGGCCATGGGCCTTCTTGATCGCGCATAGACCCCCGTCCAGGTAAGTATGTTGTTGATCACGTATTCAATTTATAGACCTTGCTCCTCTTTATTCTAATTAGTCTTCGATGTGGGATTACACAAAAATTACTTTGTCAAGTGTACTATTAAGCGATTAAATTATTTATGATACAAAAATTAAATAAGGGTAACAAGAGCTCTCAAACGCTGAGCCATTTGTAAGCTCAAACTTGTCTTCCATGTTCATTGTCTTAATATAATAATCTATATAAACATATAAAGTATTGTTGGAGGATTTTCCTAACAACATAATATCTGCGAACACTATACAAAAGAACGAATTAAGATTCAAACTAAAGTTGCAAAAAAATGTTAAAAAAAGTTGAAAATTATAGTGGTTCAACTAAGAATGTCTACGTTCACTTGAGAGTCTAAAATATTATTTACTTTTTTTGGTTGAGTTCAACCACTTATAGGTCTGTAGGTGAATGTTATAAAGAACTCCGTTATTATGATGATTGTTACAGCTATTAGTTGATCAATAATTGCAGTAAATACATCAGTTACCATACCAGGCTGAAGGTCGGGGGAATGGAAAGTCACGCAACTATCTGAAGGAAATGGGATAGGTTTCGTTGTAACATATTATATATGCTTTCTTTATATAAGCATATATACATTTTGAGTGTAATTTTTCCATATCAATCACAGCAAGCGGTTTTCTTCCATATCAATCACAGCCCCAAGCATTACACAAAATCCACTTTAAATTGATAATTTCGAATTTAAACAGAACATAATTTGCTTCAAACGAAAAGATATAAACATTAAAAATTTATTCAAATTGGATAGAGGCCGCGCGAACGCAGGCCCCCGCTGTCACAAATTATGACGTAGGTTCCACCAACTTGGGCAGACCTTAACTCAGCACCCTTCCTAGGTGCAATGGAAGTCACCAAGCTAGGCCATGGGCCTTCTTGAAAGCCCATTGACCCCGTCCAGGTAAGTATGTTATAATGCCGGCCACGTATTCAATTTATAGACCGTTGCTCATCCTAATTGTCTTTATGCTTCGATGTGGGATTAGTTACACAAAAATCACTTTGTCAAAGGCTGAATCAAGGCAAGGAACCACTTTATTATATACTATGCTATGCTATGAAAGGACCTAAAACAAGAGCTCTCAAAGGCTGAGCCATTTGGAATTAGGTGAGTCTAGAATCGTCTTCCATGTTCATGGTCTTTAATATAATGATCTATGGATTCCATAAAAGTTGAATGAATTCGTATGTTTGTCCCAAAAACTTGGTCTGTGGAATTAGTTGGTCATGTACATGTACGTGTCACGCCTAGGAGGAGATAACATTACTTGTGATTACTTGGCCCAGTTTTAGACTCATTATGAAATGGGGAAGCTTTACCCAAAAATTTGTATATATGACTCGTCTCCTAGCTCCAAAAAAGTCTGCACAAAAGAATGCTGGAATAATATACTTGTGAAATTATAAAAATTTAAAACTTTTTGTTAGTTAATTTTTGACATAGAATCCTTCAAATTAATTTGTGGTAAATAAGAACACTATTTGGAGGAGAAACAGAAAAATTCCACATGGAAAGATTGTGGTTTTGAATTGAACCATGGTGGAAATGACATATTTTTTGTCCCAGTAAAGAAAAAAGAGAGAAATGGCTTGTAGAGTTGTAGTTGATAAAAAGCCAAGAGAATTCAATATACTGTGTTTTGGATGGCCAAATGTTTTTTTAGACATTAATATAACAAAACATAATAGTATTACATACAATTGATAGTAACACGACATGAAAATCATAAATAAAAATTTACTGATACGCCAACCAGAAGAATATACAACAATTAAGCAATGTGCATATATAGCCACCATGAGAATAAAAATAGGTGGAAACAGTTGGCATAGGGAGAGCGCCTTCTGCAAAGTGATGCCAAACTTGTCATCCATGTCAATAGTTTGTGGTTCAACTCCTTCTTCCAACTTCTAATCAAAGAAGTGGATCAGTGAGCCTAACATCAATTATACCATGAGAAGGGCCAGAGGCAAACCCGGACATATTATTCGTCCACTGCCGAAGGGGGTGAGCTCAAAATGTCGACCTTTGACATCAATATCTGTTTCCAAAAACCTCTCTGGAATGAATTCATTGGGATTTTCCCTTATATTATGGTCTCTGGAAATGGCCCATACATTGACTAGAACCTGCGCTCCTTTCGAAAAGACATAACCGCAGATTTGGACGTTAGTTTCAGCTCTACGGGGAAGCAGTAATGGAGCAGGTGAGTGCAAACGAAAGATCTCTTTGATAATGGCTTGTAAGTAAGGGAGCCTTGTTATGTCCGATTCCTTCAAATGGTTTCCACTACCCAATGACTTGTTTAAGTTCTGCTTGAGGTTTGGACATGACCTCTGGCTTTTTCAGTAGCTCAGCCATTGACCACTCTAATGTGGATGAAGTTGTATCTGTGCCCGGTACAAATATATCATGCACGTCTAATTTCATAAATAATTAATAAAACCATTAAACCAACTTCCTTAGAACCACATTTTATGGATTTGACGGTCATAATAAAATCAACATTGTAAAAACTTTGTTTGGTAAATATTTTTATAGACCTTCTATTTTATTTGCTATTGATTTCTATGAATTAAAATTGGCTTTTATGTTGTTAAAGTTTTAACTCTTATTTTGATCTAAAATGATTCTTATTATGATAATTAAAATCCTTGAAGATATGATCTTATCATGTTGATTTCGTGCCGATTGAATCACATATTTTCAGAATAACATTTGATATGAATGTGATTTATTGTTTCAAATGAATGTGGACTTAATTCTGCCCAGGTACAGAACTACCCAGTCGGATGCTCAACCTGTCGAAACATAATCAGACTGACTAACCGATTGTTTCCATATAAAGAAAATTTGCAAATCATTTCTTTATTGCTCCAGATTGCAAGAGTCTCTTCAGATTGTACAAACAGCTATAAATAGATAGCAAAAACTCTTGGAAAGTCAAATCTCTTATCTTGTGATAAAGATAATTTATTTGATTTATTCTAACGAGAGTATTTTTAGGAATTGAGTTATTCTGTATAAGAAAGATTCAAAAATGAATCTGGTCAAGAAAAATGATCAAATTCGATACAGTCAATCAAGACTGATGATCATGCTGACTCAGCAGTTTCTTGTTTCGTCGGAACAAAATCAACCTGGCTGACAAATTTTTTCAATCAAGAAAGTTTGTAAATATTCTTTTATTAATTGCAAGATTTCAGAATGGCTGGTCTTAGACGTTTTTTTCAACTATAAATACATTGCCAATGCCTTTGGAAAAATCACCTCCTCCATTTTGTTTTTGTAAACACTTGTTATTTTTTAGGAGTGTTTCTTTGTAAATATGAAATTGTTCACCTTAATCTTTGTGTGTGTGCCGAGTGCACTTGTCCATATATGTATCTTGTTCCTTGTAACAGGTGGTATCTCTTATGAACGTGTTTCTAAGGATCTAGGAGAAGATTTCATCAAAGTCTCACTTCGGGAGGAAGATAACACTTGCTATTCTTTGAAGGGATTTATAGAGAATCGGCGTTTCATCAAAACTAGATTTGTAGAGAATAATACAACAAGATTGCGACAATTGTTTAAGAGTGAGTCTTACATTGTTTAAGTCAATATACTTTTGTACACATTATTTCTTTACTAAATTGTTTATTCTCTGGGCATGGCCCCGTGGATGTAGGTTATTCGAAAGGATTTCTGAACTACGTAAAAATTATCGTGTGCTGATTTTTACCTATTTTTTTTGTTTCTGTCTTAATACTCGTATCGGTTGTATTAATCAATATTCCACATTTAATTAAGTTGTTTATCTCTAATCACTTGGTAATTTTAAAATACAGAATTTCAAACATTAATAAAAAAAAATACATATACGAGAGTGAGAATATATATTATAAGCACATACTGTTAGGAAATTGAAGATGAATGAAAATGATTCTCATTGAATATCCAAATTGGTTACAATGGTTTATATACGATTACATAACCAATAATGAGTTGTTAAGCTATAACAGAATATTAATACCTAACTAACTAACTAGTAACAAATTAGCTAATTACAGTTAAGTATTAGTGTCTAACATCCCCCTCAAACTTAGAGTGGGTAATTGAACCACTGTAAGTTTGTCTCGATGCATTAGGAACCAAGTAGCTGAAAGTGGCTTTGTAAGAATGTCAGTTGTTTGATCTAACAGAAGGAACATGCTATACAATCAACTGCTTGTTGACAACCTTTTCATGAACAAAATGAAAATTAAGTTCAATATGTTTAGTGCGAGCGTGCTAAATAGGGTTGCAGACATCAAAACAGTGCTAAGATTCTCACACCAAATGGTTGGTGTTGCAGGGAGAGAAACAAAAAGCTCAGTGAGAAGAGACTGTAACCAGGTGACCTCGGTAATGAGATGAGCAAGGCTTCTATACTTAGCTTCAATGCTTGATTTGGAAACTGTGTGCTATTTTTTTAAGGACGAGGAGATGATATTGGAACCAAGATAAATACAGAAGGCAGAGGTTGACCTTCTGTCAACAGGATCTGATGCTCAATTTGCATCACAGAAGCCAACGAGAATGAAGTTGTTACATCTTAAAAAATGAATGCCATGATCCAAGGTGCCCCTCAAATATCACAGTGACCTCTTCAATGTTTTCCAATGAGATTGAAGAGGATTATGCATGAATTGTGAGAGCTTATATTTCAGAGCGAGTGATGATTGAAGCGTATTGTTACAGGAACACTACAAAGGTTGGTAATATTTCACCACTGCAGTTTGGTGTAGGCAGAGAGTTGGCATTTTGAAGCTTTGCTTGACACAACAAATCGATGATGTACTTTCTCTGAGATAAATGAATTCCATTATCAATAGGCGTAAGCTAAATACCAAGGAAATAAGTGGCGTTGCCAAGGTCCTTTATGGCAAAAGAGTTGTTCAGTTGAAGAATCAAACTCTGTAACTCAGAATAAGAGTTTCCAATCAGTAATATATCATCAACATATACCAGAATGAAGGTGGTATGATGTTGTGTTATGTGAAAAAAAAAGAGACTAATCGAAATGAGCCTCCATGAAGCCAAAATGTAGCAAAGTATCCTAAAGCTTCTGAAACCAGGCTCTAGGAGCCTGCTTAATACCATAAATTGCCTTTTGCAACTTGCAAACTTTATTTGGGAAGGTAGGATCCTCAAAAGGTAGTTGCCTCATATATACTTCTTCATGAAGATGATCATTTAGAAAAGCATTATTAACATCAAGATGCTTGGTAGGCCAGTGACAAGAAAGAAAAATTGTCAAGATCACCCTAATTGTTGAAGGCTTATGACAGGGCTAAAATTCTCTGTGTAATAAAGATTAAAACATTGATTAAGGCCATGCGCCACCAATCTAGTCTTATGCTTCAAAACACTGCCATCTGGTTTCTCTTTGACCTTGAACACCCATCTACAACCAATAGAATTTCTAGAAGAAGGCAAATCAACCAAAATCCATGTATTGTTCTTGAGAAGAGCCTGAAATTCTTCAGTCATTGTAGCTTTCCAATTATGATCCTACAACACAGTATTAACAGAAAAAGGCTTTTGGGAGGTCATATAAAATTTGGGCTTATAATATGGTGAGATGGAATTTGTAGAGTGTAACGCCCCACGTCACTATGACTGCTTCCTGGAATGACGACTAGCCCTACAAACCAACACAAGTCTTTCTAGCGTGCTTTGTCCTCACTCGCACGCATCCTAGGAAAACTTCCCAGGAGGTCACCCATCATGAGACTACTCCAGGTCAAGCACGCTTAACTTTAGAGTTCTCAAGTGATGGGCTATCAAAAAGAAGATGCATCTTGTTGGCATAGGTAGTACCCATCAATCCATTTAAGCCCTCTTCAACTGTGTAGTCCCATACCTACACAATCTTAGAATCATCACACTTGACCTTCCTCAAGCGATGTGGAATTGCACAGTTTTTTACCCGGACTTTCCCCTACAAATCACGAGATTCTGACTGTCACAATCACCCCCCCCCCCCCTTAGGGGTTCGATGTCCTCGTCGGCCACACTTCCAGTTGGGTCAAGGCTCTGATAGCATTTTGTAACGCCCAACATCATTATGGCTACTTCCTGGAATGATGATTCTCCTTACTAACCAACACGAGTCTTTCCAGCGTGTTTTGTCCTCACTCGCACGCTTCCTAGAAAAACTTCCCAGGAGGTCACTCATCATGAGACTACTCGAGATCAAGCACGCTTAACTTTGGAGATCTCAAGTGATGAGCTACCGAAAAGAAGATGCATCTTGTTGGCATAGGTGGTACCCATAAATCCATTTAAGCCATCTTCAACTGTGTAGTCTCATACCTACATAGTCTTAGAATCATCACACTTGACCTTCCCCATGCGATGTGGGATTGCACTACTTTTTATCCGGTCTTTCCCCCTGCGGATCACGGGATTTTGACTATCACATAGAGGTTGTTGTGAGATGGAATTATATATGGTGGTGAAGAACGACACATTGGTATTCGGACAAAATTATTTGAGACAGTAGACAAGATGGAAGAGATTGGAGTGTCCAAAACAAGTTTGGCAGATGGGAAACCATTCTCATTGAACAAAACATCCCGAGAGACATGCAAGTGACCATTTGGAGCAAAGCATTTATAGCCTTTATGTTTGATACTGTAACCAAGAAAAATACATTCAAAGGACCTAAAAGACAAATTGTTAGGATTATATGGTCATATATTTGGGAAACAAACACATCCAAAAACCTGTGAGAATGTGTAATCAGGTTGTTTGTTAAATAAGACCTGAAATGGTGAAGAACCAGAGAGAACAACTGAAGGTAAATGATTTATTGATTAGTGGTGAAAAATACATATTTATTGATTTAATTGTCAAAATAAATTAGGTTTTAATTAATATTTTCATGGAATTAATACGACTTATTTTATAAATGAAAATATTTGATTATTATTTAATTTATTGTTATTTTGTAGGAGTCAAAGTTGTATTTTGACATTTTGAAATGAAGAGAAAAGAAAATAATTAAATCTGAAAAAAAGAGGATAGAAAGTGGCATTTTTCTTAAAAGAAAGTGGCCCAATCTGAAGAAGCCCAACCCGTTGGCCCAAGCTTAGCCTTTTCCATCTCCCTAGCGCCACTTGGCGCGCTCAAGGACCGCCACGTCGCCAGCTAGTTGCCTGCCCTCCTCCATTTGCGCGACCTGTCCACAGCAATCCAATCCAGCAAAACATCTCACGCACGCCTATGCCTCTTCAAGCCTCCTTTTCTCCTTCAGCAAAGGCCCAAAGTCAAGCCTCCTTTTCTCCTTCAGCAAAGGCCCAAAGTCAAGCCTCCTTTAGCATCTCTCCTCAGCTGCCCAAAGAGAACCCACGGCCCAAGGCACCCAACAAGCCCAAAGCAGGTTCAAGCCTCATTTCTCTTCAGCCAGCCGCCTATGTGGCACCTTCTCATTGGCTGGAAATGGGTCAAAACCCTCTTGTGTCACTAGCCATGTTTTGTGGTTATTGGGCTTTGTAAATTGCTATTTTGAGCTCTAAAGATCATGTTTTTGTGGTATTTTAGAAAAGGAGCATTTTGACTATACACAAAAATAGCTAGGGTAATATTAATAATAAGATTTGATTTTTCAAAATCATATTTTATTATTAATATATCATATTTATTTTGTAAACCCCATTTTGTTGTTTAATTTCTTTTTAGTCCTTTTCTCCATCTATAAATAGGGACACTTTCTTCACATTATGTATGTAATTTTTAGAGTAGAGAAACTATAGCGAAATTTCCACACACTTTCTTCTCATATTTTCTTCTTAGAATTTTGTGAGAATCATGAGCATATTGGCCTAATCTTCCTAGGAAGGTTAGGGATGATTCCATATGCAAGTGATGTTATTTTGCTACTTTGATTTACTATGTTCTTAATGTAATATATTTGAGTTATTTGTGTTCTTTCATCTCTATCTTTATTTACTTATGCTAATAGTATATAGGATTAGTCATGCTCTTTCTATGTGCTTCTAATTAGTAAAAGTAATATTGATACATAATTTTATGTCTAATCTTCTATTACATTATTGCCCTTGGGTATTTTTTCATTTTTAGATTTTTCATAAGATTAACTTTGTGCTTTTAAAGCAAAGAACTTTATAACTCAAATGGACTTTTGTTAGAAAATAATATGGACTTTAATGTTAGATTTTCCAAGTAAATGTTGGGAGGTGAACTATTTACTTGTGTATTTTTGTAAATCAAGTAACTAAGTAACTAAGCAAGCATATGGATGATTCTTGAAACCTTTCCATTTCTCAAACTCTTGATTACATCTTACATTTATCTTACCTATCTCACTTTATCATTTCATCAAAAAAATACAATACCAAAATCCAAAACCTCTTTCCATTTACAATTTTATTTATTTCTTGTTACTAACTTTTTGTGTTATTTTCTACTAATCTTTTGATTTTAGGTTACCTCCTTGTGGATCGACCGCCCGATTATACTACAACCACCGCTTAGTGGTTGTCACATTTTGGGCGTTAAACATTTATATCATAAATTTTTGAACAAACAACTTCATCCTAATATTTCAGGGACATAGAAGCATTAGCTAGAAGTGTGAGAGCAGTTTCAATGATGTGTCGATGTTTTCTTTCGGTGACACCATTCTGCTTATGGGTGGTAGGACAAGAGGGCATATGAGTAATGCCATTATCAAGAAGATAACTTTGAAAATCTTGAAATTCTCCCCTCCCCTTACCCAACTAGATTGAAAAGCTTTGATTTTACAGTTAAATTCATATTCAACTTGCTTTTTAAAGTTGATACCCATGTATGCCTAGAATGGGAATCTATGAAATGGACATTGTACCACTATCCATTAGAAGACACAATAGGGGGTAGGACCCCATAGGTTCGAGTGAATCAACTCTAGAGGTTTAGTATAAACAGATTCAGAAGAAGAAAAAGGCAGTTCATGTATTTTTCCTTGGCAACTAGCATTGCAAAAATTAGTTGTTGTTTTATTAGCTGTAGGAATATTACAATTTGTCAAAATAGTTTTTACAACTCTAGCAGATGGATGCCTAAGTCTGCTATGCCAGAAATGAAAAGCATAATTTTTACAAATGAGAGAGGCATCACTAGAGGAATTATTACAAGGATCAACAGAATGAACAATATGAACAAATGCCGAGGAAGACAAATTTTACAAAGAATGAGCAGCAGTTGAGGAGAAAAGAGACTCAATAGACTTTAAGAAATGAAGATCTCTAGAGGGAAAAGCATAGAGACCCTTAGTTAGCTGGCCTCGCATCAAAACCGCCTTGGTAACTTGATGCTTAACAAAACAATAGTCAGGGAAAAATTCAAAAGAAACATTGTTATCTTTTGTAAAGTGTAAGACACTGATAAGGTTTTTGGTTATAGTGGGGACATGAAGAACATGATTCATGACAAAAAGAGTTGGGGGTAGGGAGATTTGAAAGAGAGTCTTACCAACAATAGTCACAGGAAGCCCAGACCCATCACCCACGTGTAGTTTATCACACCCATGATTTTCTTGCTTTTGAGTAATATTGGAGAGATCATTCGTGTAATGGTTTGTAGCACCAGAGTCTGGGTACCATGCACTGTCATTTACAATAGCAGTTGAGGCAACTAGATAAGTGTGTTGTGTGGAAAATTTCTTTAGTGGAGTGGCACCATACCCTAGGAATTCTTGATTGAAGCGTTGATAACACTTTGAAGACACATGACTAGGATGTAAACACCGCTGCCATGTTGGGAACCCACTCGTTTGACTACCATTGGGTGCTAAAAAGGTACTAACAGTAGCAGGTGGACCACGCGTGATGATTTGAGGATTGTTGAACCATGGCTTAGCACCTATAGCGTATGGATTCCAGCTGGGTCTGACAAAAATAGTGGTAAGAGCATACCGATTTGAACTGGAAAAGACACCACTTTTCTGAAAACCAGAGGATTGAGTCAAATTTGCAACGAAAATAGATGAATCCAATTCATTGTGATGCTTCTCAAGGCGGCTTTCTTGGGCAAGTAACAAGGATTCAATCTCAGCCACAGTGTATGGTTGAGAATGAGAATTAATGGAGATGATAAAGACATCATAATCAGTGGGAAGGCCATTGAAAATGCCTGCAATGTTTCTTTGGGGGTTACATGATGGCCAACTGATCCAAGTTTGTTGACAATGGTCTTGAGATGAAGCAGATAGTCATGAATAGTCAAGGATCCTTTCTCGAAATTCTTGAGTTGTATCTGGAATTGATCACCTTTCCATTTGTCTGAATGATGAAATACTCCTCAAAGATTTTCCAGATCTGAGCAGATGTGCCATTACCACCTACTCTTGTGAGAATTGTTGCAGACATTGAAGAGAGAAGCCAAGTGTAAAGGAAATGTTCTTGTTGTTCCTAATCAATGTACATCAGATTGATTATTGAAGAAGATCGATCGACTTCTATGAGATATTGTGGAGGAGGCATAGAATCAACATCGATGAAATTCTAAAGCTTGTGACCTTCTATACCACCAAGAACTTAAGGACGCCAAAGCAAGAAGTTATGGTGATCAAGTTTAACATAAAGATTGTGAGTAAAAATAATCAATGAAAATGAAGATGAAGAAGCACCATCGAAGATTTCAGCCAATGATGGCGAAGATTGAGGAGTCAGATTTGATAAACCAGTAGGATTTGAAGTCACCATGAACGAATGAACAAGAAGAACAAACAAAATGAGAATCGAAAAAAAAAAAATTGGAGGATCAAACTTGGTCTGATACCATGTTAGGAAAATGAAGATGAATGAAAAATGATTCTCATTGAATATCTGAATTGGTTACAATGGTTTGTGTACGAAAACATAATCAAGACTGAGCTATTAAGCTATAACATAATACTAATACATAACTAACTGTAATGCCCTGGTTACCCCAGAACAGTTACGGTGAACGGTGAACCGGAAATTTGACTCATTGCCTGAGTCCTTTGGTTAAAAACATGTTCTAAGTGTTATTAACATGTTAAGGTGAAAACCAATAAAAAGGAAAGGATATGTTTTATTTGATACATAAAATTGTTCATGGGCCCACAAGAACATTTACAAGTTATTTACAACTCAAAAAGGTCATTACTGTTCCAAGATTTCAAACCATGCCGACCTAAGTGGCAAAAATAGGGTAAACCCCCTAGTTCCTCTGAGAACTCCTTGGCCGTGGTGGTCAAGCGGCCGCATATGTACACATCACCACCTAAGCTCTCCACTCAAGGCTGGGTGAGCTTTTCTTTTCCTTTACCTGCACCACATAGCACCCATGAGCCAAAGCCCAGCAAGAAAACATAACATTATATGTAAACATCATCAAATGATTATCATTATAATCACACAGAGCTCATAGCTTTCAAGCAGATGAGTGAATATCACTTGAGGTTCTGGTAAACCATATCGAGTGACTGACAAGCAGGTCACTAATTCAAATGGAAGAGTGGCTGATGGGTAAGCCACTAGCCTTCAACAAATGAGAGACTGATGGGTAAGTCTCTACTTTAACAAATGAGTGGCTGATGGGTAAGCCACACAAGCACTTACAATATTCATCGAACTTGAGGACGGTCCGACATTAATGCTCTTTGAGTCATCCAATGCAGAAAGTCGATTAGATTTAATATTTATTGGCTTGCGTGGAGCACGCTAAGGCCGTCCTGACTAATCAGTCAGCGCAATGTGACCAGTGCCCAGTACCACTGCCGAACCTGACTAATGAGTCACAGCTTCACAGTTGATACTAGCACCTTTGCCAAATCTGACTAATGAGTCAGTACCATGCACAAGTGAGCAAGATTTGCTAAGTATTCCACAATCAATTCATGTCCACATTTATACAACCAACATGCCTCATGAATAACCATGCATGTCACATTTGGGGTGCAGTTTTCTTACCTCTGATTCGAGCTAGAATAAACAAAAGAACGACCCTTGAGAACGGTTTAGCTTTTAGTCCTTTAGCAGTTACCTAATCATAACACATCATAGGATACCATCAATAACAGGATAATCAAAGGTTCTCAAGCCAATATCTAGCCTCCGAGAGATCAATCTAAACTAATCCAAGTAGTAGGGACATTCCCGAGGCCTAAAACTAGGTTCCCAAGGTCAAAACGAGCAAACGGGGTGAAAACTGGGTAAGGGCTGCGGCCCTGGCACCTTGGGCCACGGCCCCCAGAGTTCCTTGAAGCAAGGGCTGTGGTGCCCAGCAGGCACAAAAATCCCCACTTCCTTCTTCATGCAAGGGCCGCGGCTCTCCAAGAACAGGATCGCGACCCCCAACCCTGGGCCATTCCCAAACACGTTTTCAACTTCTCCAAACCTCCTAAAACATACCTAAACATTCCCCAATCATCGAAACAAGGTTCCCAAGCTTCCCAATGCACCAAAACCCTCAAAACCCAAGGTTCAAACAAATCAAAATCTCAACAATTCACAAAGTCCAATTCAAAGCTTAGAAACTCTAAAAACTCAAAACTTTAAAATTAGATTACCTTCGATTAGGTTGTTTTCTGTCAAATCCTTCAGTCAAGAAGCTTCTGATCTTTCCTAGGATCGTTATGCCTCGATCCTCGCTCGATTTCGACTCATAGAACTCAAGATTTCTTCAAATATGCTTCGGGTGGAAAAAATGAACTAACGAAGGAGAACGAGAGGTTTTCTAACGTACGTTCTATCTGACAAGCTACTTCAAGCTTAAGTAACCTCAAATAAAACCTAATGCTCGATGTCCCGAAAACACCCCTGGGGACATTATAGTCAAAACTTCCAGAATTTCACCCTGATCTCAAATATTCCCAATTTATCATCAAATAAACATTCCTATTACCCCAAAATTGACTCCGTTATGACAAAACCGCTAATCCACTAAATAAAACCGTCTCTTGCCGAATAGCTCGAATATATCTCCATAATGATGGAGTCTCATTCACAAATCACATCATGCACCCAAATACACAAGTTTACCCTCAATGGGCCAAATTATCAAAACAGCATCATATTTCAAATGTGGACCCGCATGCATGCATATATCATCCTATTATAATATAATTCGCATAAACATGCATATATTCATTTAATGGCGTAATTAAACAATTACGGCCCTCCCGGCCAACTAGACCGCCACTAAACCACATCGAAAAATTTGGGGCATTACACTAACTAACTAGTAATAGATTAACTAATTATAGTTAAGTGTTAGTGTCTAACACGTACCAGTAACAAATTTTCAATTGAAGCTTTATCAAAGTGTTGATCCTCTGTATTCTCTCCTGTCGTGTAATTATTGAAAATAGTATCCAACATATCATTTTCTTGGATAAGAGTATTAACTTCTTTGGTTTGAAACCTCTGGTTGATGATACGATCAAACAAGCCCATCATTTTTTGCATATGGAAACTCATTCTAGTATTTATGCCTTGGGGATCAACCATTTTAAGAACTGTGAAATAATTGGCCAAGTTGAGCTTTTCTGCATGTTCCATCATATTCCAAACACTCTCCATCTCTTTGGCCATGTCAGAGCTAGAGTCAGCCCAATTAAGGGAGAAAAAAGTGGTGGACAACAAATTCAGTGAAGTTTTAAAACTAGCTATCCCAATATCCACTGCCTCTCCCTGCAGCTTCGGCCATTGTATGAAATTCATCTAAAAGCTCTTGTAGTTTTTGGTGCCTCAAATTCTTATTGGCATCAAGAGCCTTAAAATAAAACAAGTGAGAGTTGCACAATTTTCTAAGGTTCCTCCAACTAGGAGAGATAAAAACCCATATCATGTCGTACTTGTAGTGATCTCATGCTCGAAGTGAGTCTGGAATTATTCGGTTGGAGAAGAGATGGTCATGAGTTTGGAGAACTTGTTTGGCCATGTCTGCCGAAGAAAACACAATTGTGGTTATTCTACTGAGTTTCAAACTCATGATAGGGCCGTGAATGAGGGAAAGCTTGGCTAAAGATATATGGGGTTCACCAAGTTCCAAGGGATTCCCTATATATTATGGGAAACTGTCTTAGCCCTGGTGGAAGATGCTGAGTTTCATTGCATGAAAATAATAAGTTGAAGCCCTTAATTGATATCCAAATGATTGGGATGAGATACAGTAAATAACTCGAGAAATCATATGTATCAATCTCCATAAATTCTCAATTTCTAGCTTTCTACAATCATATGAAGATCAAGTCTCTTGTTGATCGACTCGCCTCTATTGGTCATACAATTTCTGCAAAGGAACACACTGGAGCCATTTTCAAAGGCCTACCACCAGATTACAATACTATCATCGTTCCTGTAAACTCTCACATTGATCTATATATTGCTCAGGACAATGAATCTTTGCTTCTTTCTCAAGAGCATCGCATTGAAACTAAACAAATTGATCTGGATTCTGCTTCCATTATTCTCACTCATAATAAGTTCGCTCGACAATATGGAGGTAATTCTTCCTCTCATGGTGGTTCTTTCTCTAAAAGTAATTGTAATGTCCCAAATTACCTAATAAGGCTTAGGGCCTTGATTAGGGGGTCAGGATGGAAAATTATGGAAATTTCATGATATATATATATATCATTATATGATTATGTGAGTTATATTATAATATGGCTTGATATGCATGTTTAGGTGTATTAAATATGCATGTGGGCCCGAATTTGATTAAAAGGACAATTTTCGTAATTTGGCATGTTATGGGTATATTTGGCATATATGTGTTGGACCACATCATTATGTGGAGATATCTGGGTTACTCAGCACGAGGAAAACCTAGGGAACAAGCTAGTGGGAAAGTCACAACAAGATCAATACTTGACTCGGAGTGAGTCAAAGAGTATTATGGGTATTTAGTACATTACCGAGATATTGGGTAATGTAAATGAATATTTGAGGATATATTTGGAGTTAGGGAGATCATGAGGGAATTATGGGGATTTTGGCTATTTTTCCCATGGGGACGTATTTTGGGGTATCCCGAGCCTTGGGATTTACTTAAGGTTACTTAAGCTTGAAGTAACATGACAGAAATAGAAACACGTTCAAACACATTCTCTCTTTCCCGTACTTCTTTTTTATGCCCGTTAGCGTTTTCGAAGGAAACTCGAGTTTTAAAGCTCATATTCAAGCACGTTTAGAGTCATAATGATTCTATGGAAGATTAGAATCTTATTAGATGGAGGAATTTAGCTGGAAAATAACATAATTAGAGGTAATCTAAGTTTTAAATTTATGAGTTTTGGTTTCCTTAAGCTTTTTGAGTTTTGATTTGGATTTTATGATTTTGATGAGTTTTAATCCGAAGGAAAGTCAGGTTTTTTTGCCTGAGATGTACCATTGGTGTTTTGGGATTGAATTGTGGGTTTGGGTTGGTTTTAGGATGAGTTTTAGAGGATTTGAATTAGAGAAAAGCTAGGTTCGCGGGGTCGCACTGTGACCCTATTCTTGGGCGTCGCGGCCCTTATGAACCCAGGGGCCTGGATGATTCTTTGAACCGCTATCGTGCCGCAGTGCCTGTAGGCTGTGCCGTGGCTCGTGTTAAGAGGATTTTGGCTAGACTCTCTGTAAGTGGAGAGTCGTGGCCCTAAGTGTGGGGGCGCCGCAGTGCTAATAGAGGATTTTTGGCCAATAAGTATATTTAGCGGGGGAACTCAAACCTAAGGGCTCGAGATCGATCCTACTACCAGGTTTAGTAGAATTCGATGTTCCGAAGGCTTGGACTTGGTCTGAAAGCCTTTATTTGCTCATTATTGATGAGATTCTATGTTATGGTTATGACTAGGTTATTGCTAGGGGCTCGAAACAAGGATCATGCTCGAGGGTCATTTATTCATAACCTGTGCAGGGACTAAAGGTAAGAAAACTGCACCCAATACGTGATGTGCGTGATTAGGGCATGCTCTGAATGTTGAGTATAGATTTGATCAGAGCATGGGCCTCTGAGAATGTGCACGATTATGATTATGCCTGTTAATGATTGATTAAGCATGATGAATGCTCTGTATCTAGATATGTATTATATGATGAATGCCTGCTAGCATTATATAATTAAGAAAAGCATTGACTTGTTAGTCAAGGTCGACAATAGCGCCGAGTGCTAGTCGAAAAGCATTAACTTATTAGTCAAGGTCGACAATAGTGCTGGGCGCTGGTCGAAAAGCATTTGCTTATAAGTCAAGGGCAACAATAGTGCGTTGAGCCTTAGTCATTTTGGTTAATCTAACCAGGAGCGCATCATACGCTTGTCCAACCCAATGGTCGTGGAAAACTCAGCGCTAGGTACACTGGATCAGCTCTAAGGCTGGTTATATAGAGGATAGAGCAACGGGCCCCGGGGTGACTTATTAGTCCCATATCCTAGGGTTGGGCCCCAAACTTGACTTATGAATCAAGAATGACATTAGCACATTGAGTGTCAGTCGAATAGCATTGACTTATAAGTCAATGGACGACAATATCGTTGAGCGCTGGTCAAAAAGCACTGAATTATGAGTCAAGGAAGACATTAACACGCTGAGTGCCTGTAACGCCCTACTACCTTAGAGCCATTACTAAGTGAGTTTAAAAACGTGCAATCACTCACTAATCGAGGCTTTTAAAGCGAAAGTGTAATTAAATCATAAATAAAGTAGAAACTTCAGAAATAACTCTACTTCATTGAAAATCATAAAAGTTTAACAATTGGGATCCCAAAATACTGTTTAGAAATATTTACAACATATAAGTACAACAAAGTCGGCTAACCGACAAAATCTAGGTTTAATTACAATCATCTCCCAAAATCCACTGGCTGTGGCAGCCAAGCAGGCCAAACATGTACACGTCGCTTCATGCTTGCTACACTCATGGTTGGTTGGCTTTCTCCTTGCCCTTACTTGCACCACAGAGCACCCGTGAGCCGAAGCCCAGCAAGAAAACCCACAAGCAGATAACATATGCAAAACAAACACATAGCATATAAACAGGCCATCAATTGGCTAAACACATATGGCCAAGTTGTCCCAGGCGCTTTCCTAGGCATTGGGTACGCGGTCCACACCGTGAGGATATCCCAGGTATCCTATAGGGTCTCGCCCTGGCAACTCGCACTCCACGTGCTCAACGCTGCTCCCGGCCCCTTGCGGTACTCGGCCTTGCACTCAACGTGCCCAACCCCGTTCCCAGCCCTTTGCCATTCCCGGCCCCTGCCGACCTCGGCCTGCGCCATTCCCGGCTCTTCCCAAACATTTACACAAAAGCATAATAAAAAATACTGAACACTAACAAGTTTAACCAAAGGGATACGCCCCGAAATTTAGACATAATGGTCTCAGCCCTGCATACAAGCTCTATGGGAACAAGGGTTTTCTTACCTGCGTCCCGAGCTCTCCGAACACCGATATCCCGAGCACAGTCCTCTAACTTGAGCCTCACTGAAACCCTAGTCACAACACATTAACAACATTCATCCATCACGTTATAATCCATTAAATAACTTTGAGCCATATCTCTAACCTCCAGAACCTTGAATTCTATTAATCCGGATGATAGATTCCATCCCGAGCCTTAACCATTGAGTTCTTGAGCCTAACACCCCTCTCAAACCCAAAAATACCTTAAGTGTCGCGGCCCTAGAGACCCATGCCGCGGCCCCCAGCTCAACCCGAGGCTTTGCCTCAAGATAGCCCACACGCGCCGCGACCCTTGCTGAAGGGCGCCGCGGCGCACCTTCAAATCCTGACGCACCAACTTCAGAGGGGTTGCAGCTCAGCAAGAACAGAGCCGCAACCCTACCCCTCGAACCCAGAAAATCACCCTGTTTCTACCTCAAAAATCAATCCAATTATACCCAAAATCAAGTTAGCAATTCCAGATAATCATCACAAAGGTTCTAGCCCAGTCTCAACATCAAAACCTATTCAAACCAGCCCCCAAAACTTAGCCTAACAATCAAAACCCAATTCAAACTTAGCTAACATGCAAACTCCAGTTTACACCCTTAAAACCAGCTGCAAAATTGACACAATTCAACATATTAAGAGCTTACCTTGATGAGTTATGCTTCTGTGCAGATTCTCTAAGTTCTAAGCTTTAATCTCCCCAAAATCCCAACTGAATTCCCTTAGCTTCTAGCTAACATCACCAAGATTTTTCCTTAGGCTTCCAAAGGAGAGAAAACCAATTCACAAGAGAGAGAAGGAGTGGGTCAGTTTCTGAGAGTTCTATGTAATTCCAAGTTTTGTTTTATTCAACTTAAGTATATAGGGTTACCTCAAGGCTCGGGGTACCGGAAACGTCCCTGAGGGCAAAATGGTAAATTTCCCCAATATTCCCTCCTAGACATTCTAACCTCAAATATATCTCTGAATATTTATTTCCATAACCCGATAACCCCATAGTACATCTAATACCCAAAATACCCCCGACTCACCCCGAGTCGGATTCTCAACCCTGTTGTGACTTTCTGGCTAACCGCTCCCCAGGACTGTCTCAGATCGTGCTACACAGAAATATATCACATGCATATCATATTTATCACATTTACGCCCTCAACGGGCTAAAATCACAAGCACACCCCTAATTTCCAAAGGGGGCCCACATGGATATTTAATTCAACTAAACATGCATTTCTATCACATATTCACATAAATTCACATATTAACATATTAAATCATTTATTGCCTTCCAAGCACGCTAATCAAGGCCCTAAGCCCTATTAGAAAATTTGGGTTGTTACAACTATCCCCTCCTTACAGAGATTTTGTCCTCGAAATTACCTGAATAACTCGGGATACCGCTCCCTCATCTCTGACTCAAGTTCCCACGTCGACTCCTCAACCTTGCTATTCCTCCACAGCACCTTCACCAAGGCGATGGTCCTGCTCCGCGAGACTCTATCTTTCCGGTCAAGAACCTGAACCGGCTTCTCCTCATAGGACAAATCCTGATCAAGCTCCAGATTCTCATAACTTAGAACGTGCGTCGAATCTGACACATACTTCCGAAGCATGGACACATGGAAAACATTATGAACCCCTGATAAAGCCGGAGGCATCGCTAGTCTGTAAGCTACCTCTCCAACCTGTTCCAGAATCTCGAAGGGGCCAACAAACCTAGGGCTCAGCTTTCCCCAAACACCAAACCATTTCACTCCCCTCAAGGGTGAAACCCTAAGGAACACATGATCACCAACCTGAAATTCCACGCCCCTGCGTTTCAGGTCTGAATAGCTTTTTTGACGACTTTGGGAGGCGAGCATTCGCGCTCTAATCTTCTCAATCGCCTCATTGGTCCTCTGAACCATCTCTGGACCTAGATATCTGCTCTCACCTGTCTCATCCCAATGAACAGGTGATCTACACTTCCTTCCATAAAGCATCTCGTACGGAGCCACTCCGATGGTCACTTGATAACTGTTGTTATACGAGAACTCGATCAAAGGGAGATACTTACTCCATGATCCCCCAAAATCTAGCACATAGGCTCACAACATGTCTTCCAATATCTGAATCGTCCTCTCAGACTATCCATCTGTCTGAGGATGATAAGCGATACTAAATCGTAACTGCGTGCCCATAGCCTTCTGTAGACTCTCCCAAAACTTGGAAGTGAAGGTGGGGTCTCTGTCGGATACTATCGACCTCAGAGCCCCATGAAGTCGAACAATCTCCTTCACATACAACTCATCATACTGCTCCACAGTATAAGTTGTCTTAACAGGAAAAAAGTGGGTGGGCTTGGTATACCTATCCACAATCACCCACATCGAGTCATGCTGTCCCATGGTCCTCGGCAAACCAACTACAAAGTCCATGGTGATATCTTCCCACTTCCATTTTGGGATCCCTAGAGGCTGCAGCAACCCTGCTGGCCTCTGATACTTAGCCTTGACCTGCTGACAAGTTAAGCATTTGGCCACATAATCCACCACATCCCTCTTCATGCCCGACCACCAATACAAAACTCTCAAATCCTGATACAACTTCATTGTACCTAGGTGCAAAGAATAGGGAGTGGTATGCGATTCATCTAAAATCTCACGCCGGATGTCAGAATCCATCGGCACACAGATCCGACACTTATACTTCAGTAATCCCATCTCTGAAATAGAGAATTCCTTAGTCGCTCCGACTAAGACATTCTCTCTGTGACCTCTAAACTGGGAATCTTTCCCCTGCACCTCCTTGATCCTCTCAAGGAGTGTAGACTGAAGAGTGATGTTGGCCAACTGACCAACCACCAACTCTATACCTGCTTTGGTCATCTCCTCAGCTAGCTTATCAGATATCTGCCTCGAACTAAACAACTGTCCTTGGCCTTTCTGACTCAATGCATCAGCCACCACATTAGCCTTCCCAGGATGGTATAGGATATCACAATCATAATCCTTAACCAACTCCAGCCACCTCCTTTGGCGCATATTCAGATACTTTTGAGTAAAGAAATACTTTAGGCTCTTATGGTCGGTGTATATCTTGCACTTCTCACCATAGAGATAATGCCTCCAAATCTTAAGTGCGAACACCACCGCCGCCAACTCCAAATCATGTGTGGGATACCGCTGCTCATACTCCTTTAACTGTCTCGATGCATAGGCTATCACCTTACCAGCTTGCATCAACACGCACCCCAAACCCTGTCTGGACGCATCACAATAAACCACAAACTTTTCATTGTCTGTTGGCAAACTTAACACCGGCGCGGTGATCAATCGCCGCTTTAAATCCTTGAAACTGTTCTCATATCTATCCGTCCAGACATACCTTGTCTTCTTCTTTGTCAATTCTTTCAATGGTGTAGCTATTTTGGAGAACCCCTCAACGAACCGCCGATAGTACCCTGCTAAGCCTAGAAAGCTTCTCACTTCAGGAACATTGCTCGGTCTAGGCCAATCGATGCATAGGCTATCACCTTACTGACAATATGGCCCAAAAATGTAACTTGTGGTAACCAAAACTCACACTTGCTGAACTTAGCATATAACTTATGCTCCCTCAACCGCTGTAGAACCAATCGCAGATGCTGCTCGTGCTCTGTCTCTGACTGAGAATACACCAAGATGTCGTCGATGAACACAATCACAAACTTATCCAAATAATCCTTGAAAACCCTATTCATCATGTCCATAAAAGGTTGCTGGGGCATTGGTTAATCCAAATGACATAACCAGGAATTCATAGTGTCCATACCTCATTCGGAAAGCGGTCTTTGGTATGTCCTCCTCTTTAATCCTTAACTGATGGTAACCTGATCGGAGGTCTATCTTGGAGAACACCGTTCTTCCCTGTAACTGATCAAATAAATCGTCGATCCTAGGCAGTGGATACTTTCTCTAAATGGTTAGCTTGTTCAACTCCCTGTAATCAATACACATCCTAAGGGATCCATCCTTCCTCTTAACGAACAATACTGGAGCACCCCATGGCGAAAAACTCGGTCTGATGAACCCCAAATCACGTAACTCTTGCAACTGAATCTTCAACTCCTTCAATTCCGCTGGAGCCATTCTGTAAGGTGTCCTAGATACTGGCTCTGCTCCTGGTACCAACTCTATTACAAAGTCAATCTCCCGCTGTGGCGGCAACCCTGACAAATCTGTTGGAAACAAATCCAGAAACTCACACACCAATCTAGTCTCACCCGGTCCAACCGACACCACCCTGGAGGTATCCACAACGCTCGCTAGAAATACCATACAACTTTCCTGCATCAGGTCTCTAGCCTTCAATGCTGAAATCATTGGTACTCGCGGTCCACTAACCATCCCCACAAACACAAAGGGTACTTCCCCTTCCGGTTCAAAAGTCACCATTCTGCGCTTGCAGTCAATCGTTGCCCCATACTTTGATAACCAATCCATCCCTAGAATCATATCAAATTCGTCCATCTCTAACTCAATCAAATCAACAGACAGTTCCCTACCATCTACCTCTACCGGCAATGCTTTAATCCATTTCCTAGAGACTACCAGTTCTCCTATTGGCAACAAAGTCTGAAATCCCCTAGCATACACACCACTAGGTCTACAAAGCTGATCTACCACTCTAGCAGATACAAATGAATGGGTAGCCCCTGAATCAAACAATGCAGTATACAGAGAACCAGCAGTAGAGATCTGACCTGTCACAACTGAGGGGCTAGCCTCCGCCTCCGTCTGAGTCAAAGTAAATACCCTGGCAGGAGCAAGACTGTCACTCTGCTTCTGTTCCTCCTTCCTGACTTAAGGGAAATCCCTCTTCAGATGACTGGCACTCCCACAAACAAAGCAGGTCCTGATCCTGCACTCACCCTGGTGTCGACGTC
Source organism: Humulus lupulus (assembly GCF_963169125.1). Taxonomy (NCBI): domain Eukaryota; kingdom Viridiplantae; phylum Streptophyta; class Magnoliopsida; order Rosales; family Cannabaceae; genus Humulus; species Humulus lupulus. The sequence goes on from NC_084795.1 coordinate 24,914,902, forward strand.
TGCACCGCGGACACACCGGGAAACTCCTCCTGTTGTCACTTCCACCCTGACGGCCAGTAGAAGCACCCCGTGCCCTCCTATCTGAACTGGGAGGAACAAAGGAATCTGGGGCCTTCCTCTTCTGCTCACTAGAACCACCACCCCAAATGGATCCAACAAAAGGATGCACTGTCCTCCTGGCATCGCGCCTAATAGCGCTTTCCTTCCAAATATGATCTTTGGCCCTCTCAGCTATAAGGGCCTTGTCCACTACCTGGGCATAAGTAGTATTCTTGGATCCAAAGTAATGTTCACATCGCGGGCGATCATAACGTTCAACCCCCGCACAAACCTTTCTTTCCTTGCTACATCAGTCGACACTAAGTCTGGCGCAAACTTCGCCAATCTGTCAAACTTCAAAGCATACTCTGTCACTATCAATCGGTTCTGGGTCAGGTTGATGAACTCGTCAACCTTCGCAGCTCGAACTGCCACACTGTAATACTTCTCATTAAATAAGTTCCTGAACTCATCCCAAGTCATAACTGTTACGCCCCTTCTCTAAACTACCACGTCCCACCAGATGCGAGCATCCTCTCTAAACATGTAGCTAGCACAAGCTACCCTCTCATTTCCCTGAACCCTCATAAAATCCAAATCATTTTCATCCACTGCTCTGCCTGCAGTGGGTCTGGTCCACCCTCGAAGGTGGGAGGATGCTGCTTCCTGAATCTCTCATACAAAGGTTCCCACTTATTCTCCATAGCAGATTGAACTGGCACTGGCGCCACAACCTGCTGAACTGGAAACCCAATGACCTGAGGTGAAACCTGCTTCCTCAACTGTCGCAGCTCTTCCTCTATTTTTTGCAATCTCGCTTCCATCTCGACAAACATCTCTTGCCAATTCTGTGGGGCAGGTGGAGGGTCCTGACCCTGGTTGTCATCCTCGGCCCTACTGCCGCGGAGTCTAGATGATTGTCGAGGCATCTCAAAAAATATGCCTGCAACCAACGATGCCGCTCATCAGGCATTATAACAACATCCAAACCCACCTCCCAAACACATTACCCATCCACAAACAGTAACTCATATAGCATACAGATAGCATATAACACACAACGGTCCATGCCCTAGCATCATGCATATGTAAACTCATTCGTCATGCTCTATATGAAATAAGCAGGAAAACAGGGCATTCAAGCACATATTCAAGCTTATTAGTCAATCATACCAACCAACCCTGAGTCGAGCTTTTCACTGATAGTGAGCTCACATGTTCGGTCAATCTCCAGAACCAATAACCTTGGCTCGCTCTGATACCAAGTTGTAACGCCCTACTACCTTAGAGTCGTTACTAAGTGAGATTAAAAACGTGCAATCACTCGCTAATCAAGGCTCTTAAAGCAAAAGTGTAATTAAATCATAAACAAAGTAGAAACTTTAGAAATAACTCTACTTCATTGAAAATCATAAAATTTTAACACTTGGGATCCCAAAATACTATTTAGAAATATTTACAACATATAAGTACAACAAAGTCGGCTAAACGACAAAATCTAGGTTTAATTACGATCATCTCCCAAAATCTACTGGCTGTGGCAGCTAGGCAGGCCAAACATGTACACGCCACTTCATGCTTGCTACACTCATGGTTGGTTGGCTTTCTCCTTGCCCTTACCTGAACCACAGAGCACACGTGAGCCGAAGCCCAGCAAGAAAACCCACAAGCAGATAACATATGCAAAACAAACACAAAGCATATAAACAGGCAATCAATTGGCTAAACACATACGGCCAAGCTGTCCCAGGCGCTTTACCAGGCCCTGGGTTCGCGGTCCACACCGTGAGGATATCCCAGGTATCCTTTAGGGTCTCGCCTTGGCAACTCGCACTCCACGTGCTCAACACTGCTCCTGGCCCCTTGCGGCACTCGGCCTCACACTCAACGTGCCCAACGCCGTTCCCAGCCCCTTGCCATTCCTGGCCCCTGCCGACCTTGGCCTGCGCCGTTCCCGGCTCTTGCTGAACATTTACACAATAGCATTCATAGGATAATAAACAAATACTGAACACTAACAAGTTTAACCAAAGGGCTACACCCCGCAATTAAGACATAATGGACTCAGCCCTGCATACAAGCTTAATGGGAACAAGGGTTTTCTTACCTGCGTCCCGAGCTCTCCGAGCACCGATATCCTGAGCACAGTCCTCTAACTTGAGCCTCACCGAAACCCTAGTCATAACACATTAACAACATTCATCCATCACGTTCTAATCCATTAAAGAACTTTGAGCCATATCTCTAACCTCCGGAACCTTGAATTCTATCAATCCGGGTGATAGAATCCATCCCGAGCCTTAACCATTGAGTTCCCGAGCCTAACACCCCTCTAGAACCCAAAAATACCTCAAGCACTGCGGCCCTAGAGACCCATGCCGTGGCCCCCAGCTCAACTTGAGGCTTTGCCTCAAGATAGCCTACACGCGTCGCGGCCCTTGCTGAAGGGCGCCGCGGCGCGCCTTCAAATCCTGACGCACCGACTTCAGAGGGGCTGCGGCTCAGCAAGAACAGAGCCGCGACCCTACCCCTCGAACCTAGAAAATCACCCTGTTTTCACCTCAAAAATCAATCCAATTATACCCAAAATCAAGCTAGCAATTCCAGATAATCATCACAAAGGTTCTAGCCCAATCTCAACATCAAAACCTATCAAAACCAGCCCCCAAAACTTAGCCTAACAATCAAAACCCAATTCAAACTTAGCTAACAAGCAAACTCCAATATACAACCTTAAAACCTGCTGCAAAATTGACACAATTCAACATATTAAGAGCTTACCTTGATAAGTTATGCTTCTGTGCAGATTCTCTAAGTTCCAAGCTTTAATCTCCCCAAAATCCCAACTGAATTCCCTTAGCTTATAGCTAACATCACCAAGATTTTTCCTTAGGCTTCCAAAGGCGAGAAAACCACTTCACAAGAGAGAGAAGGAGTGGGTCAGTTTCTGAGAGTTCTATGTAATTCCAAGTTTTGTTTTATTCAACTTAAGTCTATAGGGTTACCTCAAGGCTCGGGGTACCGGAAACATCCCCGAGGGCAAAATAGTAAATTTCCCTGATATTCCCTCCTAGACATTCTAACCTCAAATATATCTCTGAATATTTATTTCCATAACCCGATAACCCCATAGTACATCTAATACCCAAAATACCCCCGACTCACCCCGAGTCGGATTCTCAACCCCGTTGTGACTTTCTGGCTAACCGTTCCCCAGGACTGTCTTGGATCGTGCTACACAAAAATATATCGCATGCATATCATATTTATCACATTTATGCCCTCAACGGGCTAAAATCACAAGCACACCCCTAATATCCAAACGGGGCCCACATGGATATTTAATTCAACTAAACATGCATTTCTATCACATATTCACATAAATTCACATATTAACATATTAAATCATTTATTGCCTTTCAGGCATGCTAATCAAGGCCCTAAGCCCTATTAGCAAATTTGGGTCGTTACAGTGCCGATCGAAATCATTGACTTATGAGCCAAGGGCAGCAATATCACGCTAAGCACTAGTAGTTTTGGTTATGCCTAATTAGGAGTGTGACATACGCTTAACCGACCTATTGGTGATGGAAAACTCAGTGCCAGGTACGCTGGGCCAGCTTTAAGGATGGTTATACAGAGGATAGGGCAAAGGGCCCCAGGGTGACTCATTAGTCCCATATACTAGGGCACCGAGCCCCAATATGATTTATTAATCATGTATTAGGGCGCTGAGCCCTAGTATGATTCCATAATCATGTATTTTGGGCATTGGACCCTAGTATGATTCATTGATCATTTATCTTGGGCTACTAGTCATTTATATGAATGGTATGCATGCATGAGTGGGGTTATTATTGCTAGGCATGCTTATTATGATTTTGTAACATGTTATTAATTGCTTATGAGCATGTTTAAGTTTCCTTGCTGAGCCTTGGCTCACGGGTGCTTTGTGGTGCAGGTAAGGGGAAAAGAAAGCTGGACCATCCTTGAGTTGGAAAGCTTAGGTGACAATGTGTACATATGCGGTTGCTCGACCACCACGGCTGAGGTTTTAAAGAGGAACTAAGGTCAAACCCTATTTTTTCGCTTAGGTTGGCTGACTGCAACTTTTCTATTGTAATTACCCTTTTAAATGTATTTTGGGATCCCATGTACGAAAGTAAATGTTTTAGTGAAACGGTTGTAACTTTTGACCAAAAATTTTAACCCTAAACCATTAATCACGTTTAGCTTCACGGTTATGGCCAAATGACTCATTTAGCGATTTTAGCACTATTTAAAATACATAGTGTAATGGTCCCTGGGTAGTAGAGCGTTACAATAACAAATCTAGTTTTGGCAATGTTCAATCAGCCCGTGGAGATTTTACTTCTGGTTATGGTCGAGGGTATTGGAATCCCTATTCTACTGGCGGTTGTGGTCCTCCATCCAACAACAACTACTCTACTGGAACTGGTGGAAGATTCAATAATTCTTCTGGTAATAACTCCAATTGACCCGTGTGTCAACTATGTGGTCGACCAGGTCATGTTTCCTCAAAGTGCTATTAGAGGTACAATCCTGACTTCCCTGGAGTTGGAGCTGGTAACATGGAAAAGACTTAAGCTCTTATTACTACTTCTGATTCTGTCAATGACCATGCATGGTATCCTGACTCTAGAGCAACACATCATTGCACCTCAAATATGGATAATTTGATGGAAAAGTATGAGTACTGTGGCGATGATCGTGGTTTGACCATTTAAAATGTTGGCAAGTCTTTCCTTAAGTCTCATTACTCTCCTAGATATCTTGTTCTAAACCATTTGTTACATGTTCCCAAACTCACAAAGAACCTTATTAGCGTGTCACCGTTTGATAAGGATAATCATGTATTCTTTGCATTCTATCTTTATTATTGTATTGTCAAAGATCAGGTTTCCAAGGACATACTGATGGAGGGCACTCTTAAGCATGGACTTTATGCCTTTCATCCTTCATATATGCCTCCTCATCATCCAAAGTCTACATATGTTTCTCATTTTCTTGATTCTTCAACTAATTATACTATTGTTCAGTCTGTTAATCAAGCTCAATTGAGCTCGTCTACATTTGTGTTATGTACTTATTTTAATTTATGGCATAACAGGTTGGGACACCCTGCTGCCAAAGTTGTGAAATCTATAATGTCACAATGTAATGTTTTCCTATTAATAAAGAGTACTCTGATTTTTGTAATGCTTGTTGCAAAGGAAAAATTCACAAATTCCCCTTCCCAAAATTTGATACTAAGTATGATCAACCCATTCAATTAATCCATTTGAATTTATGGGGTCTTGCTCCTATGTTGTCTTTTAATGGCTATAAATACTATATGCAGATTATAGACTCCTACTCTAGGTACAATTGAGTTTATTTACTCAAAAAAAAAAAAAAAAAAATTCTAAAGCCATGCCCACATTTATCAATTTTTTAACCCAAGTTGAAAAAGAGTTTGGTTGTCCTATCAAATCCTTTTCAAAGTGATTGGGGAGGTGAGTACCAAGCCCTCAAATATTATCTTTTACAAAATGGTATACAACATAGGGTTTCTTGTCCCATAGCTCATGAGCAAAATGAGTTAGCCGAAAGAAAACATAGACATATCATTAAAACCAGTCTTACACTTCTTGCTCATGCATCTTTACCTTTCAAATTATGGGATGATGCTGTTAGAGCCTCTACCATTCTTATCAATCGCCTTCCAACACCTGTTATAGGTAATTCTACACCTCTCAAACGTCTTTTCAATAAAGACCCTGACTATACCCAGTTAAAAGTCTTCAGTTGTTCCTGCTTTCCCAATACCCGACCCTATAATAAACATAAACTTAAGTGTAGGTCTACTGAGTGCACCTTTTTGGGCTATAGTTTAAAACAAAAGGGCTATAAGTGTTTATCTTCTACTGGTAAAGTTTACATTTCTTGGGATGTTTTATTCAATAAATTTTCATTCCCTTATGCAACTAAGTAAAGCAATGCTACTGATATTCCTAATGTTTCAGCATCTAGTTCTCATACTGATGTTATTCCCTTGTGTCCCTTGTCTTTTATTCGTTCCACATCTTCTATTTCTACCCCTACTTCACCTCGAGTTCCTCCTGCTCCTACAGAGCAGGTTTCCATTCCAACAACCACTCCATCTATCCCTCTTCCACAACAACATCTAACCCCACAGCCATATCTTTTGTCAACCAAACACAATCAACTATTCCTAGTTTAGGTTTTTCTTTGTCTCAATCTTCTCAGCTAATAGACTTACCAACATCATCTATAACATCAAATGCTACTAATACTCATATGATGACATCTCAAGCTAAAGCAGGTGTTTACAAGTAAAAAGTGTACATAGCTTCAAAAGAGCCTCCCACTGTCAAAGATGCTCTACTTAGTCCCTCTTGGAGAACATCTATGCATGAATTGATTTTATCTCTTCAAAACCATGGAACATGGAGTTTGGTTCCCTTTCCTTTAGATAGAAAGTTGGTTGGTTGCTTTAGATAGAACATCTATGCATGAAGAGATTTTAACTCTTCAAACCCATGGAACATGGAGTTTGGTTCCCTTGCCTTTAGATAAGAAAGTTTGTTGGTTGCATATGGGTTTTCAAACTTAAAGAGAACCTGTATGACACTGTAAATAAGCACAAGGACAGACTTGTTGCTAAGGGCTTTCATCAAGAATATGGCTATGATTTTAATTAAACATTTAGCCCTATGGTAAAACCTACAACTATTCGGGTAATACTAGCTTTTGCTTTGTCTAAAGGTTGGGTTGTGAAACAATTGGATGTGAATAATTCTTTCTTAAATGGAGAGCTTAATAAGGAAGTATATATGCTACATCCACTTGGTTTTGAAGAGCCAAAGTCCCCTCATATGGTCTGTAAGCTACACAAGGCATTGATTGTCTAAGGTATGCCTTGCTATCCTTTGATTTTACCAATGCTAAGTCCGATTATTCTTTGTTCACACGAATCACTAGTCAATATACTATTATTATATTGGTGTATGTTGATGATATTTTGATCACAGGAAATTCCACAAGTGCTATACAGACTATTGTTGATAATTTGAATAAGACTTTTGCTTTGAAGGACCTTGGTGAGCTGAGATATCTTTTGGGCATTGAGGTTGAGCACACATTTGCATTTGTCTCAAAAAAAGTATATTACTGATGTTCTTTGTCATGCCAAACTACAGTTTGCAAATTCTCTTGGCACGCCTATGAGTGGTGGCGAGAAACTCTTAGCAATAGGAAGTGATCATGTGCTAGATCCTAAAGATTATAGAACTTGGTTGTGGAACTTCAATATGCTACAATTACACGCCCAGACATATGCAGTGAATAGAGTGTCTCAATTCATGTAATTTTCACTGCAAGCTCACTGGAAGACTGTAAACGAACACTACAGTATCTTAATGGCACTTTTGATTATGGGATGCATATGAGAAGGTCAGCAGACTTGAGCATAACAAGGTACTGTGATGCGGACTGGGCTTCTGACTTAGATGACAGGCAGTCGACTTCTGGCTTTTGTGTTTATCTTGGGGCGAATCTAGTCTCATGGGCTTCAAAGAAACAAAGAACAATATTGATGTCCATCACTGAGGCTAAACATTGAAGCTTGGCTAATATTGCAGCAGAGATAACTTAGCTCCAACATCTCAGCCTCAGCCTTCAACTTTGTGGTGTGACAATCTTAGCACAGTTCTCATGTCAGCAAACCCAATTCTTCATGCGAGGACAAACACATTGAATTGGATATGTATTTTGTGTGGGAGAAGGTTATCAATGTCACACTTGTTGTGAAGCATACTCCTGCTTAAGACCAAATTGTTGATGTTCTCACCAAGGCACTCTCCACCTCACGCTTCTTGTTTCTTAGAGACAAACATAGAGTTGCTTCCTTATCCACTCTAAGTTTGAGGGGGAGTGTTAGAGAGTGTATATAGTTAGGCTTAGTTGCTACTTAGTTAGTTAGATTATTGTTAACTCTATAACTAATTATGTTATTTATTTGTAATCGTAACTTAGTGAAGTATATGTATATATACTTTATGTACCTTTATTCTTAATATGAGAATCATTTTTCCTCTTTCAATTCTCTCTCTATTGTTTTCCTTACAACTTTTCCATTGATATCAAGGCATAAGCGCTAGAAGTCACTAACTTAATAAAAGAATTCAGAATTATATATTATTGGGCATGAGGTTCTAAAAGAATTCATTAACGATCATAGGTCAATTTTTCATTTTTAGACAAATTTTTTCAACATGTGATATACTCATTGTTGACTAGTTTTTAGCCAACTAACATGAAGTCAAATAATTAATTAGAGAGCTTTCAATTAGACAATCAATGTACCATAAATAAGCCAAGAACCTGATAATAATGACCAATAAAAAATAAAGAACACCAGGATTTATAGAAGTTCGACCCCAAGAATTGATAATGACCCACTTCCTCTTAGATTTGTATTGATCTTGAGGGTTTACACGAGATGACCAGTGAATACAGGTAGATTTCTTAGTGTAAATAACAATACAGAATGGTAGAATCGCTGCTAAGTACCAAGCCAGGCTGCTCGGTATGTTTCTGGTACTAGTCAGTAGGCTATTTTTGTGTCTCCTCCACTGTGGTGGAGAGTTTGTATTTATACTGTCCCTCTCACCCAAGGGTTGCAGTAGAGCATAACTGATAAGGATATATCCCTTTCTTCTTGCAGGTAGTTACAGTCCTATTTGTTAGGAGGTTTGACCGACTCTTCAGGGCTGTTAGGCGTTCTTTGCGAGTGGTTGGGTGATTCTTGCAGAGTGCTAACGGAGAGTGAAACTGCTTTCATCCGACCAGGTTTACCTGTTTGTCAAACCAGCCAGCCACTCTCTTGGCAAGTGTACCGAGCAATGACTGTTATTTATTTGATAAGTGTACTCCAACCAGCTGGGCCTCTGTGATAGTATGTTGAGTAGTAACTTGTCGTATACCCTGCAATTATACACAGATTAACCTGTCGGGGGGAGGGAGGGTCTGCCCAATCTATTCCACGTGTCCAAGCTTAATGCCACATCAGATATGTCAATTGTTGGGACAAAATTTGCCGCCCAAGTTTGCAGTGGTGCTAAGCAGCATGGAAACTTTCTTCTAGAGGTCACCCCTGTTAGGAACGAGTTTCCTAATACACAACGGAATGGTGGTAGGTTGGCCCAGTGTACAACAAAAATTTTGTAACATATTTAAAATACCTTTAAATATGCGGATATATTAATATACATACATTAATCATAAGTAAGAAAAGAATAGAAAACATACCTCTTGATGCCTATCAAGTGTCCTTGCTATCTTTTCGTAATTTGAATAAACTTCCTATCCAAGCTGCTCTCAGGTACTCACTCCAAGATCTTCCACAACGTTCTCTACACCTCAAGAAGTGTGTGGGAACTTAGTGAATAAAGTATGGTTAATTTCTGATTCTACTCGATGTACTCAACACATGAGATCAAGAGAATAAGACCTGAAATTGGTTCTGTATCTTTTCAGGGAGAGATAGAAAAGTATCTATCTTTTTCACAGAGTGAATGACTGTCTTGATATTTTTTTATAAGTCTAGCTGAAATAGAAAATACTTAAATTTAAAAAATAAATCTGTAACCAATTTACAATCTATCTTTTAATTAATTAATTATCTTATTAATGAAACTATCCAAAAACTAATTTTTTTAATTTTCCATTAATTAATTAATTAATTAAATAAAATTGAAAAATATATCCCTGAAAATAATCTATGGACTATGTGTGGTCGTGTACCACCCTATATTTTAGGGATATTTAATTTTTCTATTTTTATTTAATTATTTATTCAAATTACTTTGTCAGATAAAAATCTAACAACATGATAACTAATTCAAATTTGAATTAAATATCATTTTAACTAAATTATTTGAATAAATATCAATCTTTTAAATTCAAATCTAATTTCAATTTATCAGATTATTATCTCCCACTCAAATAAAGATATTTAATTAATTCTATCAATTAATTAAAACCAATAATTTTGAAATTAAATATTTAATTTATTATAATTTCAAAAATTATAATTAATTATTTATTTAATATAATTTTGAAAATTAATTTAATTATTTAAGATAATTTTGAAAATTACAAAATAATTAAATATTAATTAATTTTGTTAATTACAGCTAATTTGTAATTAATTAATTAATCAATATTATCACATAATTGCATATTGGGCCCGAAGATAAATTTCTTCTTAAATAGGTCTTTCAATCATTTTTTCCTTTATATCAACTCTTGCCTTGCACAGTGTTGATAGAGCCGCTGTGGGGACCTATGGACCTATAATTTCAAGCTCCAATCAATTTGAGATTATTAATTAAACTCTTTAATTATATAATCCTAATTTATTATTCTCATGATTACTCCACTATAAATATGAGAATGCACTCTTGTAATTATAGACATTTCATTTACTGAGTACTTTATAAAATAAAGTGCCCATTGATATAATCATTACATACAAATTAACCCTCTAATAATGGTTCATAATTAATCAAAAATAAAATTACAATTATACCCTTTTAATTATATCTTGTTTCCTTAAGTACCATTGATTTTACTAGTGAATGTTAATTCATAACTAAATTATGAATTTGAGCTCAATAACCTTTTCAGTCCCAAAAGTCAACCCTTAAGAGAACCATTATTCAATCTCTTATGGGAAGGTATAGATTCCATATATGTATATTATGTCCCTAGCCATTAACATTCATGAGTTCCCGAACCAAAAGTTTCTAGCCTGATCATTCTGACAGACCCTAACGAGTGAATCAAAGAACTCATATAACATAAACAAGAGTTCATAGTAACTTCAGGATTAAGATCTATTTGTATATGATCATCATTTGATATATTTAATTAAAACTTTGAAACAGTATTTAACTAAGTATTAATAAACATATCTGGTCTAGTTCTATATATTCTCTAATATATAAAGTACCTCCACTAAAGTGTCCTACTACACTAGTGATCTGGATCTAGATCACATGTATTCATAATACTAGTGGACTGTACTTGCAGTAATTAATCTAAAGATTCCATAACTTTATTTTACTGCGAACTATTCAAATTTATTTATCTCAAACATAATCCTCCCGTACCAATACGTGTTTGAGATCACATATATGAACTTAGGAATTTTTCTGATATTTACATAATATTATCACAGAATAATATAGTCCATAAAAAATATGCATAACAAATTCAATTTATTTATTTATTTCTTAAAAAAATGTCTACTACACATGCTTTCAGGGCATAATTCCTAACAACCCGTCCAGCTTGATCAGGGGTATATGCTCCTTGCTACGTGGCATAGCATTTAGTATAGTTAATAGCCTTTGTATTTCTTCAAGTTTCCAAGAAATGAATTTTCACTCTTTCTCGCCACTTTTTGAAACCATAAAGTTTCTTGATGGCTTATCTTAATAACTGTATCGACGGTTGTGCAGTCACCAAAGAGTAGGCTGACGTGTCCGACAGTTAAGGAGACGTGACTGGAGGGACGTGCTTGCAGCAATTGAGGAGACTATTGGATGGGCGGTTCAACTAATGCTTGGTAGGAGAGTGGGTATTCTTCCTTGTCTATAAATCAAAGCAGTTTTGGAGCTATGCGGCTCTGTTTGGAGCTGTACGGCTATGTAAATCAGAGTTGTTCAGTTTTTTCGAATGAGTTGTAAACAAAAATTGTTCAACCTTATCTACAAAAATTTTTTTATGGCTCTTTTTGTTGCTTGGTACATATCGAGCAACGCGCAAGCACTTTAACATTAATAAAAATTAACATTTCTAAGTCCTTTTAATTACGTGTTTTTTCCTCTGTTTGTACATGTATGACTATGGTGCCCCCCAAATGACCGAGCAGGATTCATAACTCTTGGGATATCATCTTGGTCACTTGCTAACTTATCAGAGTTGCTCATAATAACATGTTCGGGACCATTTGGGTTCGCCAAAACCTACAAAGGTTTCATATACTGCCGAAAATCCGTGAAATAAATCACTAGTTAGCACGATAATCATTGTAAAAGTAAGGCTTGTAAAAATGGACAAAAAATTGTGACTTATTGGTTAAAAATTAACCATACAAGCTGCGTCTTATTATAATAAATGGGAAAATCGTACCTGTGCATAATTAATATAGCTAACTTGAGCTGGTCGGTGGTATGGTCAGTTCGTGCCTGTACCAACTAGTCAACGACCACTTAAAAGCAATCTTTATTGGTAGTACTTCCTCAGGTGTTCCCCATTCCTATAACGGGGGACAGGTACTAACTGGAGATCTTGGTCATATCGTGCTAGCTTGTACGTGTCGGGCAGTACTATCTCTGTGACCTGGTAAAGACCTTCCCTGTAACGCCCTAGTTACTCCAAGACTGTTACTGTGAGCTTTGAACCGTGCTTAACTCGCTAATTGAGTCATTTGGTTATAAACGTGCATCTAGGTGCTATTAATAGGCTAAGGTGAAAAACTCAATCAAAAGGAAATGATATATTTTATTTAAAACATAAAGTTGTTCATGGGCCCATAAAAACATTTACAAGTTATTTACAATACAAAATGGTCATTGCAGTGTAAAATTACAACCTGCCGACCTAAGCGACAAAAATAGGGTTAACCCCCTAGTTCCTCCGAGAAACTCCTTGGTCGTGGTAGTCAAGCGGCCGCATATGTACACATCACCACCTAAGATCTTCACTCAAGGCTGGGTGAGCTTTTATTTCCCTTCACCTGCACCACATAGCACTCGTGAGCCAAGGCTCAACAGGAAAACTCATTACTGCATGTATATAATATCAGATGATGACCATGATAATCATACAGAGCTTATAGCCCTGAATAGATGAGTGAACATCACTTCAAGATTTTGATAACCTTGCTAGGGTTTGTAGCCCTAATTATATGAGTGACTGATGAGCAAGTCACTAACTTAAACCAGATGAGTGACTGATGAGTAAGTTACTAGCTTAAACAGATGAGTGACTGATGAGTAAGTCACTAACTTAAACCAGATGAGTGACTGATGAGTAAGTCACTAGCTTAAATAGATAAGTGACTGATGAGTAAGTCACTAGCTTAAACAGATGAGTGACTGATGAGTAAGTCAATAACGTGGGCTTAGCACCCATAGCCATGTGACGATGCAATCACCTGGACCTTCTGGCCCAGGCTCTAAGTGACTAGTCATGAGACTAGACATGCACTTTTGTTTTTCATCGAACTTAAGGTCGATCTAGCATTTTATGCTCAGGACGATAATGCTTATGTCAGTTAGATCTAATCTTTTTAGCTTGCGTTAAACATGCTAAAACCGTTCTTGACTCATAAGCCAATACCATACGACCAGTGCTCAGTACTACTGCCGAACTTGACTAATGAGTCATAGCTTCACAGTTAATACTAACACATTGTCGATTCTGACTAATGAGTCAGTGACATTCACAAGTAAGCAAGATTTTCTAAGCATTTGATATGCAATCAATGTCCACATTTAAACACTCAACATGCCTCATTAATAACCATGCATGTCACATATGGGGTGCGGTTTTCTTACGTCTGGTTCGAGCGAGAAATAGGAAAAAGAACGACCCTTGAAAATGATCAACCTTTTGATTCCTTAGTGGTCACCTAGTCATAACCAATTATAACTTCCATTAATGAAAATCAACAATAAAAGGGTCGTGACCTAAACCTCACTCCCAGGACCCCGAATTGTACCCAAACTGTGAGTAGATTCGATTTAGAGCCTTAGAAATTGAAACCCCGAGCCAAAAACCCTAAAAAGTGCCTAAAACAGAGTAGTACTACAACGCTACCCTCCTAGTGCCCCAGTTCCATTGGCAGAGCATAAAGGCGCCTGGCTAGCGCTGTAGCGCCCATGGATGGGCGCTGTAGCGCTACAACCAGGGTTTTCAACCTTGGTTTTTCCCTCCTTCGACACCACCATTTCCAACCTAAACAACAAGCTTCCAAACCTCATTTAAACTTCCAAATGAACCCAAAAACCATATACACAAGTCCTAGGCATCTTAACCCAAGTAACCTTAGCCAAAAACTCCCATCAATTCTCAATATCCAACCTAGAAATCCAAGCTGAAATGCAATATAAAAACAGAGCAAAACCAGAGTTTTAATTGTTAGAACCTTACCTCAAGCTCAGTTTAGAACCCTCTTCAATGGTGGAACACAACCCTAAGCCCTCAAGGTCCACTTCCTTAGCTTGAATCCTCAAAAGAAGCTCAAAAATACAAAAGGAAAATGAGGATAAAAGATGTACGAGAGAGAAAGATAAGTGATCTATTTTGGCAAGGTTATACAGCCTTCAATGGCTAATATATATCTTATGGGTGAAAAGACCATATTGCCCCTAGGTCAATTAAAGTCTTTTAAAGGTTTCCAAGGGTAAAATCGTCATTTCCCACCTATTTCGTTAATCATAATTAACACCCTCCAATTCCCGTTATTCCCAATATTCTCAAATACCAACAAATCATATCCCATTACCCTTTTATTCTCGGTAACTTTCTAATCACCAAATTACCCCGAGACTCACCCCGAGCCCCAAACTTAATCCTGTTATGACCAAACCGCTAACTTGCATTCAAAGATCGTCTCATGCCGAACGGCTCGAAAAAATCCACATTATAATGTGGTCTCTTCCATGATTCACAAACATGCATGAAAATATACAATTACGCCCTCAACGGGCCAAATTACCAAAATGCCCCTATGATGAAATATGGACCCACATGCATGCATTTAACATCATATTATAATATAATTCACATAAACATGTACATAATAAATTAATGGCATAATAAATCAATTATGGCCCTCCCGACCTACCAATCTAACCATTAAACCTCATTAAGGATTTTGGGGCATTACATTCCCAGATTGGCCCTAACACTCCTGCTGAGGCATCTCGAGTTTCTGGGAATATTCTTCGCAAGACTAGATCTCCCACGTCAAACTTTCGTTCCTTAACTCTAGAATTGAAGTGTTGGACAAATTTTTGCTAGTGGGTAGTCAGGCGTATGTTAGACTTTTCGCGTCTTTCTTCAATCTAGTCTAAGGATGCAATTGGTGGTTTCGATCTTGGTCGTACACTGTACGTCTGCGAGAAGGTGGAGTCATCTCGACTGGCAACATTGCATCATACTCATACATAAGTGAAAAGGCGGTATCACTAGTAGTTGTTCGCTTGGTAATCCTGTATGACTAGAGTACCTCAGACAATTTCTCAGGCCAGTTTCGTTTAGCCAGTTCTAGACGTTTCTTCAGGGTATCTTTGAGAGTTTTGTTAACTGCTTCAACTTGTCTGTTTGCTTGAGGGTGCGAGACTATTGAGAAAATTTTTGTGATGCTATGCTTGGCATAGAAATCAGTACACAGTTGACTGTCAAACTGGGTGCCATTGTCAGACACTATCTTTTGGGGTAGACCGAATATGCAGATTATATTTTTCACTACAAAGTCTAGTACTTTTTTTGGAAGTGATGATTGCTAGTGGATCGGCTTCCGTCCACTTGATGAAGTAATCAACTGCCACAATTGCAAACTGTACTCCTTTCTTTCCCTTTGGTAATCGACCAATAAGGTCAATTCCCCAAATAGCGAAGGTCCATGGACTCTGCATTTGAGTAAGCTCGTTTGGGGCTGCTCGAGGTATCTTGGTAAATCTCTGACACTTGTCACATCTTTGAACATATGCAAAGGCATCTTCGTTCATAGTTGGCCAGAAATAGCCTTGCCTTAAAATCTTCTTAGATAGACTTTGCCCCTTTGCATGGTTCCCGCATAAACCCTCATGAACTTCCTCCAGAAGCTGTCCTGATTCTGTTTGGTTAACACACCTGAGTAATGGTAGGGAGATACCCCTTTTGTATATAACCCCGTCCAGGATTATATACCGAGCAGCTTTTCTCATTAATTTTCTAGATTCATTGCGCTATTGGGCAGGATGTCGTGCTCCAGATAAGATGCAATCGGGGTCATCAAGGATGGAGTGTTGTCTATAAGAAAGACTAGTTCTGGCAGGTTGATACTTGGTTTGACCATTTATTCTATATGAACCAAGTTGGCTTTGTCTATCGCCGCACTGCTGGCTAGTCTGGCCAGTGCATCTGCTATGGCATTTTATTCACTTGGTATCTGTTGGATATTATACCTCTTGAGCTAATTAAGCAGGTCTTTGATCTTATCAAGATAGGCCATCATTTTTTCTCCTCAAGCAGTGTACTCACTGAGGATTTGATTGACAACCAATTGCAAATCATTGAATATGTCAAAGACTTCAGCCTTCACTTCCCTTGCTAACCTCAGCCCCGCGATTAATGCTTCATACTCCACTTCATTATTGGATGCTTTAAATACAAAACAAAGTGCACAATGGATACATTGCCCTTTAGGAGTGATTAATGTTCAACCGGCCCCAGACAATTGATCGATAGACAAGCCATCGACGTGCATCTTCCATACCTGGGGCTCTTACTCAGAATGAAAAGTACTAGACGCTGGGTGCTCGGTGTTCTGCCCAGCATCTGTATTGGACGATGGTCCAGACTTAGATGACTACTCGGCCATTTCTTCATCTGTTCCTGGCAGCCCGGTACATTCAACTACAAAATCTCTAAGAGCCAGGCCTCTAATGGTTGTTCGGGGCTGGTAAGTGATTTCATATTGCCCAAGCTCTATAGACCATTTTAGTAACAGACCAGAGGTGTCTGGTTTTAGAACCACTTGGCGCAATGGTTGGTCGGTAAGAACCTTTATGGGATGAGCTTGGAAGTATGGGCGAAGTTTTCTGGATGACAAGAGCATGCAGTAAGTTAATTTTTCAATTAGAAGATACCTGCTCTCGGCTTTGACCAGCCTTTTATTAACATAGTAGACTAGATGTTGGATCTTGTTTTCTTCTCTGCCCAGGACTGCACTGATAGTGTGTTGAGTTACTACCGGTATATGCACATTTCTTCACCCTCCAGAGGTTTTGAAAGGATCGGGGGTTATGCCAGGTGTTGCTTTAGAGCTTGGAAAGCTTTTTCGCACTCTTCAGTCCATTCAAATTTCTTTGTGCCTCTGAAGATATTAAAAAATGGAATACACCTATCAGTGGATTTGGACATGAATTTTCTGAGTACTACTATGTGTCCTGTTAGACTCTGCACGTCCTTGATCCTTGCTGGTGAGGGCACGTCCAGCAATGCCTTTATCTTTTCGGGGTTTGCATCAATTCCCTAGGAGTTCACTATAAACCCCAAAAAATTTCCCGACCCCACACCAAAGGAGCATTTTAAAGGGTTCATATTCATTCTATACTGCCTCAAGATATTGCTCCAAGTCTTCAATGTTCCCCCCAGCCTTTTTGGATTTCATTAACATATCATCCACGTAAACCTCCATGTTATTTCCTATTTGGTCTTTGAACATACGGTTTACCAATCGCTAATACATGGCTCCAACATTTTTTAGGCTGAATGACATAACTTTATAATAGTAAAGCCCCACATCCGTGGAAAAGTTGGTGTGCTCTTGGTCGGGCGGATGCATACTTATCTGGTTGTATCCCGAATATGCATCCATACAAGTTGAGATCTCGTGCCCGGCTGTAGCATCCACCAGCTGGTCATTTCTCGGAAGTGGGAATCAGTCCTTTAGGCATGACTTATTTAAATAAGTGAAATCTATGCACACCCTCCACTTGTTATTAGGCTTCAGTACCAATACAGAATTAGACACCCATACTGGGTAGAAAGCTTTCTTAATGAAGTTGTTATTTCATAGCTTCTCCACTTATTCCTTCAATGTATTTGCCCTCGTTGGATCCAGTAACCTCCTTTTCTATTGTATGGGCTTTAAGTGTTCGGTATCAATGTTGAGGGCATGGATTATAATGGTTGGGTAGATCCCTACCATGTAATCATGAGACCAGGCAAACACATCTTGATTGTTCCATAGGAACTGGATCAAGGCGAATCTTATGTTCCCATAAAATCCTTTCCCTACCTTGATCACCCTGGTCGGGTGTTTTGGGTCAAGTGGGACCTCTTCTAATTCTTTGACTGGGCCCACTCCCGTATCAATATCCCCAAAATGAAGGTCTATGTATTCCCCCTGTTTTGGGCTGCATCCTATTTTTGGCGACTGGGCCCTACAGGCTGTGCGGTGCAGACTGCCTTCCCTGCCTTTTTTACTGATGAATTATAACATTCTCTGGCCACCAGTTGGTTCCCTTTAAGAAATCCTATACCTGCTCGGGTTGGGAATTCGACGAGCAGATGGAAGATTGAAGTGATTGCTCGAAGGTCATACAGGGCTCGTCGGCCTATCTGGCATTGTACGGAGATGGGATGTCGATTACCACGAACAAATCCATTACAGTGTTGTTGTTAGGTGTAGTTCCCACCATCAAAGACAACCTTATGCCTCCTGTCGGGGCCATGACATTCCATGTAAAACCATACAGCAACTGCTTGCATGGTTCCATATCACTGATGCTTAAATTCATCCTGTCCACGGCACTCTTGAACACGATGTTGGTAGATGACCCATGGTCAATCATCGTTCAGGTTATGATCATGTTAGTGATCTATACTTCTACCACCAACAGATCATTATGCGGATGATGCACGTGACTTGTGTCTTCCTCGATGAATGTGATGGGCTCACAACTCGTAGCGAGGTTGTTTGGGAGTACACTCCTGGACAACCAGTATGTCTTCCTCTTGCTCGTGCCTAAGGCAATGAGCGTATCTTTCTCGAGCTTTGCCGGAGTTGCCAGCCAAATGTGGCTCGCCATAGATCATATCTATTCGACCAGCAACTGGTGGTGGTAGGAGAGGGTGACTGCTCTGATACTGCTAAGACTGTTGTTGAGGAGGCTGTTGAGGATGCTGGCTGGCCGTCGGCCGTGCATACCTGTTCAGATGGACATTGCTTTGTTTAATGAGGAATTCTATATCCTCATTCAGGTGGTTACATTCATTGGTTTCATGTCCATAGTCATTGTGAAATCGATAAAACTTTGTCATATCCCATCTATTAACATCCTTCCTCATTGGTGGAGGTCTTCTGTACGGTACGACAACTTGTGTGGCATTAAAAATGTCTGGTCGGGTCTCTAACAGGATGGAGTAAGTAGTAAATTTAGGAAAATATTCCCGTGGCTTGGGCTGCTCGGCGGTCTTAGGCTTCTTACTGTCATTCTGGTTACCGTTACTTCCAGCCCCATTACTGTGTTTGCCATTCTTTCCTTCCTCTACAAGGTTGGTGGTATTCCCAGCATCTGTTTTCCCGTGCTCAGTAGCCACCTGAGTTGGATTATCCACCTTCTGCTCGGCCTCCTCAAGCTTTATGAATTCCTCTGCTCGATCAAGGAACTTTTGGGTGGTACGTGCATACTTCCTTTTCAAACTGCTCCAGAACAAACTCTTTACCTTAACTCCTGAATTGATGGCTATTAATTTACCGTCATCACTAAAGGATTTCACTCTGGTGGCTTCCCGCATAAAACGTTGAATGTAATCCTTCAAAGGTTCATTATCTCTCTGTTTTATGTCCACCAGGTCATTTGGCTTGGCAAGAAGGGGCATTACTAAGGAGAATTGGGAATAGAATGTGCCAACAAATCCATCCCATGATGTAATCAACCCTGGCTATAGCTTGAAGAACAATTGTTGTGCAATTTCTGACAGGGTGGCCAGGAAGATCCTACACCTGACATCATCCTGAACTCCCTGTAATTCAGTCTATAGTTCAAAGTTGTGAACATGAGATACTGGGTCCTCCAACCCAATGTACATCTTCCATGTCGGCATTTTGAATTTGACAGGTTTGGGCAGCTGATTAATATGGTCCGAAAATGGGGAACCTCTCTGCCTTTCCATTTCAATATCTGTTAACTTGGGGGTTTTCAAGTCCCTTACTAGTCGGGTTAAAATATCTAGCTAGGTTTGGATGTTAGGGTCTGCAGCTGCCTAGGGTTGTGTTGCATTGCGGACCTCATCCATTCTCGGGTCCCGAATAGGCTCAGGCAGAGCTATGTTGTTCAAATCTCAATTTTCCATGTTGCGATTAAGAGCATCTCAAAGGTCTTCACCTCCCATGGGGTTCATTTGGTTGAAAATGGAGTATGGCTGAGGTCTTTCCCCGGTATTCTGACTGTCTACTTGACCTGGTACTGGAGGTACTCCCTGGAACCCTCCACCTCGAGATGGCTAGTTGTTTGGGATATCCCGCCCTTGTGGGAGAAACGGTCCTTTGGGCTGGATACCTCTCTGACCTTGATTAGTAGTAGTAGTAGTAGCAGTAGTAGTAGTAGCAGTAGTAGTAGTATCCCGCCCTTGTGGCTAGTTGTTTGGAATATCCCGCCCTTGTGGGACAAATGGTCCTTTGGGCTGGATACCTCTCTGACCTTGATTAGTAGTAGCAGCAGTAGCAGCAGCAGCAGCAGCAGTAGCAGTAGCAGTAGCAGTAGCAGTAGCAGTAGTAGCAGTAGTAGTAGTAGTAGTAGTAGTTGTAGTAGTAGTAGTAGTAGTAGTAGTAGTAGTAGTAGTAGTAGTAGTAGTAGTTTAGTTTTCGTGATTTTTGGTTCAAGCCAAGATTTAGTTGGAAACTCGTAGAAATAGTAATGGATTTTATAAGTTTAACCTATAGTTTAGAAATATTAATTTTAACATAAGGTTTGATTAATATAGTTGATCCTAGAAATGATATTTATTATAACCTAAGGTTTAGATAGAATAATTAAGAGCGTGACACTTGTCACATGCATGTTTATTAAGGATTTTAGATGAATAAATTAATAAAGGACAGATCTAGAAGGTTTAGAACCTTCAAGCAACTGTTAGGATCACGTTTTATTCAGTCAAAGTTGTTTTAACAAAATTCAAGTATGCTGAAAGTGTGCAAAAACATGTTTGATATATCAACATATGCCTATATATCGCAACTATAGGGACCGATACGGAAAACACGTCGACTTCGCACGAACGAAAACACGGAGACTCGGGACTAAGGGTGAGGCGATATATCGCCTATAGGGGGCGATATATCGGCTCCTTCAACATAGTTTGAAATTCTGTGGAATCCAAGCTAGAATCAGCCCTCAACAACTTGGACTTGCTCTCGAACGTTTTTGACCGAGTTCTGGGCATCAGTTGAACAGAAAATTCAAATTTATTCAATTATTATTCATTTATTTATTCATTTTAAAAGGGGTTAGTTTCACTCCTTGAACTCTATAAATAGGACTTTTCACTCAGCCATTTCATTCATCATTCAAGCATTCTCCAGAGCCTCCAAGCTGCTAAGTTCAATCTAGAGAGAAACACTAGGGTTTTGGGGTTAAAAGCTTTCCCATCTAAGCTTTATAAACACTTGGGAAGTAAGATAGAGTGATATTTCAGTATTAGATTGAAGTTCTAATCTATCCAAGGTATTCCTTATCCTCAAGTTTAGTTCATTATAGTTCTTCTTAATCTTCATTTTTTCTTCTTCAGAAATCCTAACTAGTTATTATGGCTTTTGTTAGGTGTTTGAGTTTCTTTAAACTTAAGGTTTTCAGTAAGTTTCTGTCTTGATGTTTTAGATCTTCTTTTCGTCTTCATTTCTTTAGAAAACTTATGGATATTACTGTTTGGTTTTAGGAGTTTTCAATCCCGCTTTTGTCTCCAATATCCCGGTTTTTGGTAAGGAAAATATGTTAGGTTTTATATGTTATGATTATTATTATATGCTATATGTATATATGTGTATGTTTATGTTGTAGTCGCTTGGGAAATGTAGTTGCTTAGATAGAAAATAAGCAAATCCCAAGATTTTTATCATTATTGTAGATTATAGTTATGATTTAACCTACCTCGACTAGTAGCAAGAGGACCTAGATGGTTTATCATATACTATATTGTCTTTAATCCTACCTCGAATAGTAGCAAGAGGACCTAGATGGTTTCTATCACATACTACGGTAATGAGTTAATGGCCATTAATATTGTAGTCTTATATTTTGACTTTTTCTAATTTATGTATTTATTTTCCGCATCTAGCATTTGAACAATTAACTAAAGTTGTTTTTTATTTTCTTTATGATTTTATGTAATAACAATGGGATCTCGTATTTTGGATTTTTATAATAAAGCTTTATTATTTTATGCATGTATTCCAAAGTAGTAGTTATGGTTAGTAGTTTTAATTGTCCAAGTTCTTAGAGTTAGTCGGGGCATTACAACGAACTTGGCTTGCTGCCTTTACTTGGTCATACCCCTCAGCATAATGGGGCCTGTATGCACTACTAACCTCTGGCTCATCTCTTCGGGACCTTGGTCGATATTCTTGATGTTGTCTGTACCGATAAGGTTGCTGCTGGTAGTTTTGGGGTTGACCACTCTTGTTCGGTGTTGGAGCTCGAAGGTTGCAATCCCGTCCTGCAGCACCACGATTCCTATCATGACCACTGCCTTAGATCTTGGCCGAAAATTTCCGGCTTGGTCCTGTCCCATGCCACACCTTGGCAGGACCTGCTCATCCACTGATGAAGGTCGCCTATTGTGGTTGGCTTTTGTGCCCCGACCAGATCTGTGACTCCTGGTCGGACCCTAGCCTCTGGTCCATGCATGACACCTTCACTGAAACCAAAAATGGGAGGGCGTTGTTGGTTTTGGACAATAGTTCCAGTTGCAATTCCCATACCTTGGGTTTGCTGCTCTTCCATATAGTTGCGGATGGAGTCAGGCACTTCCCGAATCCAGCACTCCATGTTCTCTTGACAGGCCTGCACCTCCTGGGCATGTCGATCCATCCATTCTTGAAAATCTCTCCTTTGTTTTTCGAAAGCTTCATTAACGGCCTCCTGCGCAGTGGCTTGCTGTAACGCCCCAACTCCAGGGACCGTTACGGTGCACATTGCAAACAGTGCTAAACTCGCTAATCGAGTCACTTGGCCATAAACGTGTAACTAAGTATGATTAGCAGTTTAGGGATTAAAAATTTCGATTAAGATTTAACGTTTCACTAGAACGTTTAATATATACATTGGGATCCCAGAAATATAATTTAAAGGTTTATTACAACAAAATATTTACAACCAGTCGGTCTAAACTGCAAAACAAGGTTTAACCCTAGTTCCTTTCCTTCAAACCTCGGCCGTGGCGGTCGAGCAGCTGCATAAGTACACATCGTCACCTAAGCTCTCCAACTCAAGGATGGTCCAACTTTCTTTTGCCTTTACCTGCACCACATAGCACCCGTGAGCCGAAGCCCAGCAAGAAAACTCAATATGCTCATGAATAGTCATATCATGATATCAAATCATATCTGGCATGCCTAGCAAACATAACTTATTCAAGCATGCAAATGAATTCAGAAAATGCTGGGGTATCCAGGATAAGAAATCCTGCCCTTCTGATTGGATGACCATCAAGTCAATCCTAATCAGATGAGTGTTTCGACACTTAAGGTTCTGATAAACCATGCTGAGTGACCAACAAGCAAGCCACTATGGGGCTCAGCACCCAAAGCCATGCATATGATGATCAGAATGATCATATAGAGCTTATAGCTCTGAACAGATGAATGAATATCACTTTGAGGTTCTGTTAAACCATAATGAGTGACTGTCAAACAAGTCACTATGGGGCTCGGTGCCCATAGCCGTGTAACGAAACCGTTACCTGGGCTTTCCTGCAATGGCTCTAACCAGATGAATGACTGATGGGTAGTCACTAGCTTAAACAGATGAGAGACCGATGGGTAAGTCTCACGGGCTCAACACCCACAACCATGTGACTAAATAGTCATTGTGGCTCTAAATGACTAGCCTTTGGCTAGACAAGCGCTTATAGTATTCATCGAACTTGAGGTCGGTCTGGCATTAATGCTCTTTAAGTCATTCAATGCAGATATCGATTAGATCTAATCTTTATTGGCTTGCGTTGAACACGCTAAGGCCATCCTGAATTATGAGTAAGCACCGTGTGACCAGTGCCCAGTACCACTGCCGAACCTGACTAATGAGTCACAGCTTCACAGTTGATACTGACACCTTTGCCAATTCTGACTAATGAGTCAGTGCCACGAACAAGTAAGTAATGCTACCAAACATATGCCGTATGTCGAATATTCAAACGTAGGGCATACAACATGCTTACTTAACAATTGCTAGCACAATTATGATCATGCACAAACACAGAGACTCAAGCTCTGATCAATCTCACAGTCATTGTTCATGGCATGCCCTAATCACATGTTTCTTGTGCATCACATGCATCACACTTAATCATCCAGCATGCCTCAATAATAATCATATGCAAATGAGCAAGATTGTTAAGTATTCAATATGCTATTAATGTTTACATTTAAACATCCAACATGCATCAAGAATAACCATGCATGTCACATATGGGGTGCAGTTTTCTTACCTCGGGTTCGAGCAAGAATTAGTAAATGAACAACCCTTGAGAATGATCAATCCTTTGATCCTTTAGCGGTCACCTAGTCATAACCAAAAATGGAATCCCATCCATAAAATAAATCATAAAAAGGTTTATAATCTAAAACCTCACTCCCGGGATCCATCCCACACTCTCGGGACTCTCAATCTACCCAAAAGGGGTAAATGAGCCAACCCCCGAGCCTTAAAAGTCCTCCCGAGCCCTAAAAATAGGTTGCTAGAAAATGTACTAGCGCTGGGTACTGCCCCAAAGTCAGAGAGGCTCAGAATCTGCCCTGCCTAGCGCTGGGGCGCCAGGAATGGCGCTGGGGCGCCAATAGCAGACCAGAAACTTTTCTGGTCTTTTCCCCTGCGATTTCACTTGAAAAACAGACCTCTAAACCAATCCCAATCATCATCAAAACATCAAATTCAATCCCCAAACCTCATCTACATCACACCCTCATCAAACCCAAGCAACCAACCTCAAGAACTTCCATTAATTCCCAACTAACACATCAAAATCCTCAATTGAAAACTAACAGAAAAACAGAGTATACACCAAATATTTTCATGGCTGAATTTCTTACCTCAAGCTTGATTTAGATCCCCTTTAATGATTGAACCAAAGTCCTAAGCCCTCAAGCCTTGCTCTCCTAGCTTGGATCCTCAAATTGGCTCTCAAAAATTGAAAGGAAGAAGGATGGAAGAACATGTACGGGAGGGAGAGAAAAAGATGAGGATGATGCTCTGTTTTCTTATAATTCCACAGCCTTCTAAACTCAAAGGGCTGATATATATCTTAGGGGTGAAAAGACCATTTGGCCCCTAGGTCAAATAAAGGCTTCTAAAGACTCCTAAGGGTAAAATGATCCTTTCCTGCCTATCTCGTTAATTATAATTAACACCCTCCAATTCCTGCTATTCTCAATATTCTCAAATACCAATAATTCTTATCCCGTTACCCTTTAATTCCCAACAACGTTCTAATCACCAAATTACCCCGAGACTCACTCCGAGCCCCGAACTTAATCATGTTATGACTAGACCGAAAACTTGGATTCCATGATCGTCTCATGCCGAATGGCTTGAACCAATCCACACATAATGTGGTATTATTTATAATTCACCCACATGCATGAAAATACACAATCACGCCCTCAACGGGCCAAATTACCAAAATGCCCTTGTAATTAAATGTGGACCCATATGCATGCATTTATCATCATATAATAATATAATTCACATAAACATGCATATAATCATTAAATATCATAATAAATCAACTATGGCCCTCTCGACCTCCTAATCAAGGTCCTAAACCTTATTAGGAAATTTGGGGCATTACACTCGCCCCTGGTTCATGGAGGCAAGCTGATCTTGCATCTGCACAACGACTTCCCTTATATGATCAATTTCAGGGTCAAGTCCTTCAATATCTATTTGGGGCTCATACTATCCAGGACCTCCAGCTCTGGGTCCTGGCTGGTCAGTACCCCATGTAGCAGCTCCACCTGACGTTCCTGCATGGGTGATTCCAGCAAAGATAGCAGCTTCGCATCTTGGTGCGGTAGGCCCAGCAGTTTGCCCCCAACACCAGATGGATTCCTAGGCAGCAAGTCACTTCATTGCCCATTGAAATTGCTCATTGATGGGACTTGGTGAGAGACTTTAGCCTCGGGCTCTGGAGGCTATTGGCTTGACCTTCTGGTTGAGACTACAATCCTTGTAGCAATAAAAATTGAATATGATTGTCTTAGGCTCTCAATGAAAGCACCAAAATGTTGACTGGTTTTTTAGTCAACTGACATAAAGTCAAATAATTAATTAGAGAGCTTTCAATTAGACAATCAATGCACCATAAATGAGCTAAGAACCTGATAATAATGAGCAATAAATAATAAAGAACACCAGGATTTATAGAGGTTCGGCCCCAAGAATTGGTAATGACCTACTTCCTCTTATATTTGTATTGATCTTGAGGGTTTACACGAGATGACCAGTGAATACAAGTAGATTTCTTAGTGTAAATAACAATACAGAATGGCAGAATCGCTGCTAAGTACCAAGCCAGGCTGCTCAGTATGTTTCTGGTACTGGTCAGTAGGCTATTTTTGTGTGTCCTCCACTATTGTGGAGAGTTTGTATTTATACTGTCCCTCTCTCCCAAGGGTTGCGCCTGAGCATAACTAATAGGGAAATATCCCTTTCTGCTCGTAGGTAGTTACATTCCTATTTGTTAGGAGGTTTGACCAAGTCTTCAAGGCTGTTAGGCGCTCTTTGCGAGAGGTTGAGTGTTTCTTGCAGAGTGCTAACAGAGAGTGTAATTACTTTCATCCAACCAAGTTTACCTGTCTGTCAAACCGACCAGCCACTCTCCTGGAAAGCGTACCGAGCAATGACTGTTATTCATTTGACAAGTGTACTCCGACCAGCTGAGCCTCTGTGATAGTATGCCGAGTAGTAACTTGTCTATACCCTGCAGGTATACACCATTTAGCCTGTCGGGGGGGTCTGCCCAGTCTATTCCACATGTCCAAGCTTAAGGCCACGTCAGATATGTCAATTTTTGGGATAACACTCATATATATGCCTTTTTAGAAGTCTAAAAAATAAAGTCCATGACAGCTAGCTCCCTTTTTATACATTTTTATAATATTGTAAACTACTATTATTCGCTCATGCGCCATTATACTTGCACCTCAAAATTTGATTAAGACACCACACTTTTATTAAAAATTAATATAATATATATTCAACTTATGCTCATGATTTTCTATTTTATATTTTTCATATTCTAAAAATTACATTTAAATAATATATATTTTAAATATTTAAATAAAAAAATTTTAAAAAAAATATAAAAGCTTGTTAAACTAAGAGTTTTTTTCTAAAAAAATTATGAAAACAAGATAAAATAAAGGGTCCCTTGGACAAATGACTTATTTTTTGAAGTCATTTTGCACTCTAGCCTAGTTTTGATAATTTTGTACAAAATGGCCTCCGACACTCTAGACAGATGGTCGAATATTTTTAGACAGTTAGTCAAAAAATTCATACAGCTGGTCAAAATTTTTAGACAGATGTCATTTTGCAAAAAAATATCAAAACTAGGCCAAAATTCAAAATGACTTAAAAAAAGAAGCTATTTTCACCAATTAATCTAAAATAAAATTATTGAAATTAACAAAAACAAAAATCAAACAATGTGGAAAAAATATTGAGAAAAAGTGTGTTTAACACCCAAATTATGACAATCACTAAGCGGTAGTTGTAGTAAAATTTCGGCGGTCGATCCAGAAGGAAGTTACATAAAACCAAAAGATTAGTAGAAAAATAACACAAACAGTTAGTAACATGAAATAAATAGAAATGGAAATGAAAATGGATTTGAGATTTTTTTGTTGTCTATTTGATGAAATGGTAATATGAGATAAGTGAAAAAAAAAAGATGTAATTATGAGTTGAAAAGTAGAAAGGTTTGAAGAATCATCCATATGCTTGTGTTAGTTACTTGATTTACAAAGTTACACAAGTAAATAGTTCACATCCCAACATTTACTTGGAAAACCTAACATTAAAGTCCATATTCTTTTCCAACAAAAGCTCATTTGAGTTATAAAGTTCTTTACTTTAGGGGCACAATGTTAATCTTATGAAAAATCTAAAAATAACAAAATACCGAAGGGCAATAATGTAATAGAAGATTAGACATAAATTTATGTATCAATATTATTTTTACTAATTAGAAACACATGAAAGAGCATGACTAATCCTATATATTAGTAGCAAAAGTAAATAAAGATGATATTGGAAGAACATAAATAACTCAAATGCATTATATCAAGAACATAGTAAATCAAAGCAACAAAATAACATCACTAGCATATGGAATCATCCCCAACTTTCCTAGAAAGATTAGGCCATTATTCTCATCATTCTCACAAAGTTCTAAGAAGAAAGTGATTAGAAATTTTGATACAGTTTCTTTTCTCTCCAAATTTTTACATACCAAGTGTGAAAGAAGAGTCCCTATTTTTTTTTTTTTTTGATCAAGAAAAGGAAAATTATATTGAACAACCAACAAATACAAACAAAGGTCGGAGTAGATAACTCCCCCTCAATTACAAGCTAGAGAAAAAATGTATCATCAATTTCTCCCTCAAATTCAAATTTTTACACCTAAGGCTAAGGTTATGAACTCTAGCTTTAACCGAATCTCTAATAAGAACATCGAAATGGGCCACAGAAAAACAACAATTCCCCAACCAGCACTTGTTTCTATTTTTCCAGATGAAATACACTGAAGCAGCCAATGTAGCTGCAACTACCCGAGACAAGTCATCCTTACTGGGCTCATCCAGCCAGCAACACCAATTCTAAAAGTTCCCAGGCCAAACTAGATCTCCCAGCCAATTAGTAATCGTATGAAGAACTTTCCTAGAAAACAAACAATCAAAAAATAGGTGAGCATGGCTCTCCATAGCTGACTCACAAACCGGGCAGCACTGAGAGAGAACAGGGATATTGCAGTGATGCAATAAGTCTCTGGTAAGAAGCTTCTAATGATAAGCCTGCCATAGTATGAACCTGTGCTTGGGCACTGAGAGTTTACACCAAATAGTCTTCATACCTGTGCTAGGGGAACCAGAAATGGATAGCAGATATAGTTTATTCAGCTTGAGTTTCCCCTTACAAACAGCAGCATTCATAATCGAATCATACAAAAGCTTGCTCACCTTAACTAGCTTTTTCCAGTACCAGCTAGTATCTTGTTGCAATACATAATCCCAAATCTGGACGCCTTTTAAATAGATGCAATTCACCCATTGAACCCAAAGACTATCCTGTTTTGAAGAGATAGCCCAAATGTATCTAGCTAGATTAATCTTATTCCAGAGAACGCCCTCTTTAAATCCTAAACCACCATAGGAAATAGGTCTGCAAACATGGTCCCAAGAAGCAAGATGAAATTTACTTCTAAAGCCATTACCACCCCATAAGAAAATTCTGCACAAACAGTCAATTTCTTTGATTACTTTCTGAGGAAGGAGAAAAATGCTCATCCAAAAATTCCTTATCCCTAATAAAACAGACTGAATAAGTTGCACACGCCCAGCATAAGACAAGTTACGGCTGGTCCAACCATGAAGTCTTTGCCTAATTTTCGAAATTATGAGATCACAATCCATAGATTTCCACTTTGTAGGCCGCAAAGGAATACCAAGATACACTAATGGAAACTGCCCTTCTGTCATATTAGTAATACTCAGAAGTTTCTCCTTCTCAGCAATAGAAATACAATACTCAGACCAGAAGCTGCTGAAAAGGATTTGAAAATCTGCTGCATGAGCTGAATAGAACTGTCATGAGATTTATAGAAGAGTCCCTATTTATAGAAGAAGAAAATGACTAAAAAGAAATTAAACTACAAATGGGGTTTACAAAATAAATCTGAAACATTAATAATAAAATATGATTTTGAAAAATCAAATCTTATTATTAATATTAACCTAGCTATTTTAGTAAATGGTCATCATTCCCATTTTTCTAAATTAATACAAAATGTGAGCTTTAAAGCTCAAACTGGGAGGGTGCAAGGCCCAAAATTGTAATGCCCAAAAATCCCTAATGTGGTTTAATCGTTGGATAAGTAAGCTGGAAGGGCCATAATTGATTTATTATGCCATTAAATGATTATGTGCATGTTTATGTGTATTATATTATAATATGATGTTAAATGCATGCATGTGGGTCCACATTTCATTATAGGGGCATTTTGGTGATTTGGCCCGTTGATGGCGTAATTGTGTATTTTCATGCATGTTGGTGAATCATTGTTGAGGCCACATAATAATGTGGATTTGTTCGAGCTATTCGGCATGAGACAATCTTTGAGTGCAAGTTAGCGGTTTGGTCATAACAGGTTTAAGTTCAGGGCTTGGGGTGAGTCTTGGGGTAATTTGGTGATTAGAGCGTTGTCGGGAATTAAAGGGTAACGGGATATGATTTAATTAATATTTGAGTATGGTGGGAATTGGAGAGTGTTATTATGATTAACGAGATAGGCGGGAAAGGACGCCTTTGCCCTTGAGGGCTGTTAAGAGATGAATTATGCATGGGGATATTTTGGTCATTTGACCTAGGGTATATTAACTGGATGGCTGTAGAAAACAGAACCAAAACAGAGCCTTGTCTTTTCTCCCTCACGATCATCTCTTTCTCTTCTCTTTTCCTTTGAAATCTTGAAGCAAGTTTGGGGATTCAAACTTGGAGATTGAAGCTTGAGGTCTTAGGCTAGTGTTCAGCCATTGAAGAGGTTTCAATTCAACCTTAAGGTAAGATTTTAGTTCAAGTTTATGGTTCCTTGCCCTGTTTTTTGTGTCGGTTTTGAGATTGGAGTTTTGATCATTGAAATGGGAATTTGATGAGGTTTTGATTGGTTTAAGGATAAGGTTTTGTTGGTTATATGGTGAATAAGTTGTGGAAATAGTTGGTGGATTTGCTTTTGTGATATTGGGAGTGTTTTAATGGGTTCTTGAAATGAGTTCGAAGGGGAAAAACAGGGGTTTTTGGCTGAGTTTTAGGTGGGGCCATGACTCTATTCTTGAGCACCAAGGCCCAAGCTTGTTGAAGAGGAAGGGTGAGCTGAAGGGGTCGTTGGGCCGCAGCATGGTGAAGGAGGGCCACGGCGCATGTTGGGGGAGTGGAGTGTGGCTGCTTCTGTTTGAGGAGGCAGGTCGCGGCATGGTAGTGTAGGGCTACGGCCCTTAGTTGCATTTTGTCCAGAATGATGTTTTTGGCGTGGGGATTCAAACCTTAGGCTTCAGGATCGTTCCTACTACCCGGTTTAGTAGGATTTAATGTCTCAGAGGCTAGGTTTTGGTCCAGGAACCTTTTGTCATTCATTTTATCGATGGAATCCTATAATTGGTTATGACCAGGTGACCATCAAGAAACTAAAAGGTCGATCGTTCTCAAGGGTCGTTCTTTTACTAATTCTCGCTCGAACCAGAGGTAAGAAAACTGCACCCCATATGTGACATGCATGGTTATTA
Source organism: Humulus lupulus (assembly GCF_963169125.1). Classification (NCBI taxonomy): domain Eukaryota; kingdom Viridiplantae; phylum Streptophyta; class Magnoliopsida; order Rosales; family Cannabaceae; genus Humulus; species Humulus lupulus. The sequence goes on from NC_084795.1 coordinate 24,946,526, forward strand.
TTGAGGCATGTTGAATGTTTAAATGTGGACATTGATTGCATATCGAATGCTTAGCAAATCTTGCTCACTTGTGCATGGCACTGACTAATTAGTCAGAATTGGCAATGGTGTCAATATTAACTGTGAAGCTGTGACTTCTTAGTCAAGTTCGGCAGTAGTACTGAGCACTGGTCATATGGTATTGACTAATAAGTCAAGTACAATCTTAGTGTGTTTAAGGCAAGCCGACAAAGATTAGATCTAATCGACATCTGCATTGAATGACTCAACATGAGCATTAATGCCGGACCGACCTCAAGTTCGATGAAAACTAAAAGCGCTTGTCTAGCCTATGGCCAGTCACTTAGAGCCAGGGCCAGAAGGCCTAGGTGACTACATCGTCACATGGCTATGGGTGCTAAGTCCCATAGTGACTACTCATCCATCACTCATCTGTTTAAGCTAGTGACTACTCATCAGTCACTTATCTATTTAAGCTAGTGGCTACTCATCAGTCACTCATCTGGTTTACGTTAGTGACTTGCTCATCAGTCACTCATCTGATTAGGGATATAAGCCCCATCATGGTAAAACAGAACCTCAAAGTGATATATAAGCTCTGTATGATTATCATGATCATCATTTGATATTATTTACATACAGTAATGAGTTTTCTTGATGGGTTTTGGCTCATGGGTACATATGCAGCCTCTTGATCACCACGACGAAGGAGTTTCTTGGAGGAACTAGGTGGTTAACCCTATATTTTTTCGCTTAGGTCGGCGGGTTGTAATTTTTACACTGTAATGACCATTTTGGATTGTAAATAACTTGTAAATGCTTTTATGGGCCCATGAATAACTTTATGTTTAAATAAAATATATCCTTTCCTTTTTGATTAGTTTTCACCTTAACCTGTTAATGACACCTAGATCCATATTTATAACCAAAGAAATTGATTAGCGAGTTAAGCACGGTTCAAAGCTCACAGTAACAGTCTTGGGGTAACCAGGGCGTTACAAAAATGCACACAAAATGGGTTGTCAACATTGTTGTGGTAGCTAGTGGCATTGACGAACTCGTAACCAATAGGGGAAGGCCACGTGGCGCGATTATCAGTAGGGGAAAGAGGCCAGGAAGCAAGCGGGTCCGATGGATCAGGCCGCAGTTGGGCCATGTGGTGCTTGTGGGTCGCTGGGTCATGTGGGCAGGCAAGCGTGGGTCAGCGTATCGGGCCGGAGCTGGGCCAGGTGGTGCTCGCGAGTTGTTGGATCATGCGGGTGGGTTGGCGCTAGTCGGCGGGTCGCACAGATCTAGGGAGCTCGGATGCGTGGCGAGAGCTGGGGGCGCCATGTGTTGCTGTGGAGAGAGAAAAGTAGCGAGCTTGGGTTTCTTTGGGCCGATTCCTGATGGGTTTGGACCACAAAAAACCTTTTTTTTCTTTCAATTCTAATCATTTCAATTCTTTTGTTTTTCCAAATGCCAAAAATGTAATTTATTCCTGAAAATTAAACACAAAATAAATTACAATTAATATTTTCAAATAAAAATATATTGCAATAAATTCATGAAAATATTAATTAAAACTTAATTTATTTTGATATTTACAACTAATAAATTGACATTTTTTAGCATCAATCACAACCCCAACTAGCGTATTGCTAGTCCCTAGCAATTCAAGCGGAAAAAAAAATCATTATCAAGTTGAATAATCAAGTCAAATCAAGCAAAACCATCCGAGCATTTTCAAATATATGAACAAGAAGTCAAAATTTTCTATCAAAGTTATTTCAGTTATAATTCCAGAGTTGTGTGTGCGTGTGAACCAAACGATTTTCAAGTTTTCCACAAGTCATAACACAAATAGTATTGAAAAATCCAAAAAGCATAAAGGTCACAACTCCAAATTCCTCACAAGTATTGAAAATATTTTTGTGAAAAAGGAAACGGGTAAGATAACACTCTTGGATGGAAATGTAGCAATTATCACTCAATTGAGAGAGGTCAAATTTTTTTTAGGACAAACAATTTGAACAACTATTGATCACAAGATAGGCAAACCAAACAAGTAGAATTCTATGGACACACAACTTTAGGAATTTACAAAAGATATCAAAGTAAAAAGAGCCAACTAACAATAAAATACAAAGAAAAGTATAAAAACAAAAATATAACAATTTTTTTTTCTTCTTTTTCATTTATTTTTTGCAAGAAACATAATGATGCTTCTTTTATCATATGAAAAAAAATACTAAAAAACATAAATAAATAAGGAAATAGAAAAAATAAATGCTGCTCTTGTTGTTGTTTTTATTTTCTTGCTACTTTTTTTTTTCTTTTGATAAATTTTTTTCATGCATTGTTACACACCTTTTTTTTACAAGAGACAACACAAATTTTAAAGACATTACAAGAACACATTAAATTAAAACAAAGACTCTTTTTTAAAAAATTATCAATATAGATGATGTCATATTTGAATTCCAAAAATTTGATTTACCAACTCAAATGATCAATAAAAGTTCAAAAATTCGTTTTCTCAACTCTCACAACTCACCAAGAAATGGAAAACTTTATACTTGGAAATTTTCTCAACTATTTGTGTTAACAACCATTTTACCACAATGTTTGGAAAGTGTAAAAATGAATCCTCGAAATCACTTCTTCATAACTAAACATAGTAAAGACTGACTCAAGCCAACAAATTGTAATCATGCTCAAACAATTTTGAAAAAATTTGACTTCAAGATTCAAAAAAACAATGAAAAATCTCCAAATGAATGCTCACCACCCCCAACATAAAATTAGACAATGTCCTCAATGTCAAAATAAATATGCAATAAAAGATGTAGGAAAGAGAACACCTGAGTGATGAAAATGTCCATGAGGCGAAAGCTGAGATAGGCTGATAAAAATACCCCAAAACAAGAAAAAAATACAAGAATGAAAGACATACAAAAATAAAAGAAAGATAGAAAAATAAAAGTAAAATAAAAACAAACAAACCATTCAGAGTGTATAAACATGGTCCTTAAGAAGGACCTCTTCAACATGACTCACACTCTCAATGTAATGCTTCAATCTCTGGCCATTGAATCGAAAAATTATCCCATCGGTTGGGTCCTTGACCTCAACAGAACCTTTGGGAAATACTTGGTTCACCACAATGGACCAATCCATCGCGATCTGAGTTTACCAGGATGCAAGTGCAAATGAGAATCATACAACTGCACTTTCTGATTTGGCTCAAAGTGTTTTCGCAGGATCTGTTTATTGTGAGCGATTTTCAACTTCACCTTATAGATCCTGGAATTGTCATATGCATCATTTCTCAACTCCTCAATTTCAAACAATTGGAGTTTGCGATTGATTCCTGCACCATTAAGATCAAAGTTGAGGGCTTTGATAGCCCAATAAGCTTTATGCTCGACCTCGACAGGTAAATGACAAGCTTTTCCAAAGACAAGTTGATTGGGAGACATCCAAAGAAGGGATTTAAAAGTAGTGCGGTATGGCCTAAGAGCGTCTAGAAGACGTGTAGACCAATCTTTGTGATCGAGATTTATTGTTTCTCGAGAATATGTTTGATCTCCATATTGGCTAGTTCCGCTTGTCCATTAGTCTGCGAATATAGGTGTTTGTAACTTTATGAAGCACACCGTACTTCCGCATAAGAGCCTCAAAAGACCTGTTGCAAAAATGAGTGCCTTGATCACTGATGATAGCATGAGGTGTACCAAACCTTGATAACACATTTTCTTTCAAGAATTTAACAGCTGTTGAGTTATCATTGGTTCGACAGGATACATCCTCGACCCATTTTGAAACAGAATCCACAACTAAAATAATGTAAAGGTAGCCAAAAGAAGGTGGAAAAGGTCCAATGAAATCTATCCCCCAATAGTCAAATATTTTGATAACAAGGATTTGGTTCAAGGGCATCATGTGCCGTCGGCAAAAGGAACCTAAAATTTGGCACCTTATATATGAGCGATAAAAACCATTGGTGTCTTTGAAGAAAGTATCATTGTAAGATTTTCACAGCGATTTTCTTCACGGAGAAGTGACCACCACAAGCATCATTGTGGAAAAAATTAAGCACACTAGACACCTAATCTTCGGGAATGCATCTTCGCATAATTTGGTCGGGGCAGTACATGAATAAGTATGGATCATCCCATTAGAAATTTCGTACCTGAACCAAAAATTTGTGTTTGTCTTGTGAACTCCATTCAGATGGAAGTTCACCTATCACAAAGTAGTAGACAATATTAGCATACCATGGCAACTTAGTAACACACAACAATTGTTCATCCGGGAAATCGTCATGAATAGGTGGGCCATCAGCTGGATCACTGAATTCAAGTCGGGACAAGTGATCTGCGACGACGTTTTCAACACCTTTCTTGTCTTTTATTGTGATATCAAATTATTTCAAAAGAAGGATCCACCTAATTAATCACGCCATTACATCCTTTTTGGAAAGGAGATATTTCAAGGCAGATTGATCCATGAAGATCATAATAGGTGATCCAATCAAATAAGATCAGAATTTTTCAAGGGCAAAGACTACGGCAAGCAACTCTTTTTTAGTAGTGGAATAATTCATTTGAGCACTATTGAGTGTTTGACTTGCATAATAGACAACAAAGGGTTTCCCTCCCTTCGTTGTCCCAAAACTGCTCCCATAGCAAAGTTACTTGCATCACACATGATTTCGAAAGGAAGACTCCAACATGGTGACTGAATGATGGGAGCAAAAATGAGTGAATTTACAAGCGTTCAGAATGACTCCTCACACTTAGGTGTCCACTCAAAGGTAGCATCTTTGGCTAGGAGGTTGCTTAGCGAACGGACAATAATTAAAAAAATTTGTATGAACCTCCTATAAAAATCAGCATTACCAAGGAATGTCCTAACGTCTTTGACAATCTTAGGGGTAGGCAAGTTGGAGATGAGGTCAAATTTTGATTGTGCAACCTCAATTCCTCTTTTAGAAAAAATGTGGCCTAAGACTATGCCAGAAGATACCATGAAGTGGCATTTCTACCATGATGTTGGACTCTGTCTTCCTCTCTTACCAGGACTGCACTGACAGTGTGCTCCGTTACTGCTAGGTATATGCACAGTTCTTAACCTTTCAGGGGTTTAGAAAGGATCGGGGGTTGTGCCAGCTACTGCTTTAGAGCTTGGAAAGCCTGTTCACACTCTTTGGTCCATTCGAATTTCTTGCTCCCTGTGAGGATGTTGAAAAATGGAATACACTTCTTAGTAGATTTGGAGACAAACCTACTCAGTGCTGCTAAACACCCTATCAAGCTTTGCACGTCTTTGATCCTGGCTAGTGAGTGCATGTCCAGTAGAGCTTTTATTTTTTCGGGGTTTGTTTCTATTCCTCTGGATTTCACTATAAAACCCAAAAACTTGCGCGACCCCACACCAAAGGAGCACTTGAGAGGGTTCAACTTCATCTTGTACTGCCTTAGGATGTTGAAACATTCCTGCAAGTTATCAATGTGCCACCCGACCTTCTTGGACTTCACTAACATATCATCAACGTAAACCTCCATGTTATTTCCAATATAATCCTTGAAAACATACAGTTTACTAGTCTTTGATATGTGTCTCCAGCATTTTTGAGGTTGAGCGACATTACCCTGTAGCAGTACAACCCCACGTCTGTGTAGAAAGTGGTGTGCTCGTGGTCAGGGGGATGCATGATAATTTGGTTGTACCTTGAGTAGGCATCCATAAACGTTAAAATTTCATGACCGGCTGTAGCATCCACCAATTGGTCTATTCTCAAAAGTGGAAGCAGTCTTTTGGACATGCTTTATATAAATTTGTGAAGTCTATGCATACCCTCAATTTTCCATTGGGTTTTATTACCAACACGGGATTGGACACCCATACCGGGTAGAAATCTTCCTTAATGAAATTTTTATTTCGAGGCTTCTCCACTTCCTTCTTCAACGCCTTAGCCCTTTCTTTATCAAGTAACCTCTTTTTCTGCTATGCGAGCTTGAAGTGGTCCATATTGATATTAATGGTGTGGCTTATAATAGTTGGGCAGATTCCTACCATATCATCATGAGACCAAGCAAAAATATCCTGGTTGTCCCTGAGGAACTGGATCAAAGTGGATCTTATGTTCCTGGACAACCCATTCCCCACCTTGACAACCTTGGTTGGGTGCTCTGGGTCAAGTGGGACTTCTTATAATTCTTCGACTGGGCCCACCCATGTGTCAATATCCTCAAAATGGGGATCTATGTCTTGCACCCCATTTTGGGCCTCATCTTATTTCTGGCTACTAGGGCATGTAGGCTACGCGGTAGAGATTACATTTCCTGGCTTTTTCACTGAAGAGTTATAGCATTCCTTAGCCACCAGTTGATTCCCCTTGAGACACCTGATACCTGCTCGAGGTTGAAATTTGACGAGTAAATGGAACATTGAAGTTAATGCTTGAAGGTCATACAGGGCTAGTCGACCTATCATGACATTATATGGAGAAGGGATGTTGATTACAACAAACAAAGCCATAACCGTGTTGCTCTTAGGTGCCACCCCTACTGTTAGGGGCAACCTTATGCTTCCTGCTGGGGCCATGATGCTTCTTGTGAACCCATACAGCAGTTGCTCGCATGGCTTCAGATCTATGATGCTCAAATTCATTCGCTTCAAGGAATTATTGAACATGATGTTGGCGGATGACCCATGATCGATCATTGTTCGGGCCACGATCATGTTGGCAATCTGGACTTCCACCACCAAAGGGACATTATATGGATGATGCACTTAACCAGTGTCTTCCTCATTGAATATGGTGGGCTCACACTCATAGCGGGGTTGTTTGGGAGTACGCTTCTAGATAGCCAGTACATCATCGTCCTGCTCGTATCTAAGGGACCGAGCGTATTTTTCTCGTGCCTTGCCGGTATTACCGGCCAAATGTGGTCCTCCATAGATCATATCCAGCCAACAACTGACTAGTGGTGGTAAGAGAGGTTGATTACCTTGATTCTGTTACGAGGGTTTTTGCTGAGGATGTTGGTCAACATCGGCCGTACATACCTCTTCAGATGAGCATTATTCTGCTGAATGAGGAATTCTATCTCTTCCTTCAGGTAGTTACATGCATTAGTTTCATGACCATAGTCATTGTGAAACTGGCAGAAGTCATATCCCGTCTACTAGCATCCTTCCTCATCGGTGGGGGTCTTCAATATGGTACCACTGCCTGGGTGGCATTGAAAACATCTGCTCGGGGCTCCAACATGATGGAGTAACACTACAAGAAAAATTCTTTTAATAACACCAAAAATTTGTTATCAAAACATACCATAACACTTTTTGATGTGTTAAGACCGACTATGTTATCGTAGGTCAGGGTACTTTACATAACACTTTATCATTGTCATACAAATGTGTTATTATACTGTCAACGATAACACACTTTCTGTGTTATTTTAATAAATAGATAAGTGTTTAATTATATTATTTATAGTCGATTATATAACACATTTCAATACTTATAAATTTGTGTTATACTACACTTTAGTATAACACATTTTTTTTGTTATATAATGAAGTTTGCATAACAAAATTCTTTACTTATAAAAAGTGTTATTGTAATAGATATTATAACACATTTTTCATATTATTTTAATATTTAGATAAGTTTAAATTCTCATTATATATTCATTTATATAACACTAATTTATTCTATTATATTTTAATTTTTTATTTATATAATTAAAATTAGCTTTCTAATATATACTAGCATCATCAAATGAACTTGATTTTCAAATAACAAAAAGTAAAAACATTCAACATTGTATTAACAATCCACAAATTAGTTTAAAACATTCAACACTGTCATCAACAACAAAATGCTCTTTAAACATTCAAGTAGTCTTAAATATTCAACATATTGAAAAGTTACTACTTTCAGCACAAAATATTCTACAGCTGCCCAACACAAAGCCTTCAAAATTAAGTATCATTTTCTATTTCGCTGTCACGTCTGCAAAATAAACAAAAAAATATTTTATTGTTATTATCTAGCATCAAAAATTACTTCAAGAAAAATGCTATGGAAATTATTTCCAAGAGAGGACACTGCATACAATGTTCCAAACTACTAAAAGAAGAATCAAGTCCTGCATTTATTTACTGGAAAACTAATTAACACCTGACCTACCTAGATATATAATCATCTCTATATAAGAAATGGTTATAAACTCAGATTTGTTCTTACAATCGATGGCCCTTTATAACTTTATTTATCATAGATCTATGACTCGAACCAAAAGTAAATGGAATGTTCAGAAATCTCAGCCAATATATAAATATATATACAAAAAGTGAGTTCTATAGCAAATGGAAAGATCAGAATTCTTAGCCAATTTTCTATCATCATCCAAAAACAGAAAACTCATAACTAAGACAAAAACATAGGCAAATGCTAAATCTATATTATATACAAAATTTGAGTTCTAAATGAAAAGAGTTTGGAAAAGAATCTTATTTACTTACTTGAAATGAAAAAAAAAGTTCTAAGCTTTCTTCTTCAACTTTTGGGGCCAAGGTTAAGCTTGGGTGTCAGCCATGGACTTCATCTGATAGTCAATGCAATGAAACAACCAACAAATTAAAACTAACCCATATAATATTAACTAAAAAGAAGACCAAAAAATACTCAATATAAATAGAATAAATGTACTAGCATAGTAACTCATCTGGGACACATTCTCCAAAATAGCTTACCCACATTATAAGAAAACTTATTGAGATTACAATTTCTAAATTTACACTTTCAATACAACCCAAATATGGTCCAAAAAATTAATTTTCTCTAGTATGTAAATAAATTACAAATATGGTCCAAATAATAGAGATGCCCAAATTTATTTTAAATACAAATCTAAGGCAAGAACTCTCATGTACAGTTGAAGAAACCATTCAGTTGCTTCCTTCAACATCATTTTAATTTTCAATCTGATTTTCAAAAAAGAAGAATAAGGCAGAACCAAGCTATCATTAGATAAAAGAAAAATTGGTATCTCAAAGGAACATTCTGCAATCTTGCACCTGCACAGTAGCCCCCGTCCTTCTATTGTAAAGAGGGTACATTTTGTCAAGTCTGTCATTTGTACTATTGAAAGTAACACCATAAATTTTGTTACCAAGTCTTGTTCGCATCTCCTCTACAAGATCATACATCTTTTCAATAGGTATAGACAAATCATATTTGTAAACTGCCCCTGATTTTTGCAATGCTTCTGGTAAACTGTAACGCCCTACTTCCTTAGAGCCGTTACTAAGTGAGTTTTTAAGACAAAACAGTGTGCAATGAACTCGCTAACCGAGGTTTTGAAACAAAAGTGTGACTAATTAAAAGTTAAGGCTGTAATCTTTGAAAATGCGTCGTTTCATTAAAACTTCTATTATTAAACATTTGGGATCCCAAAATAAGGTTTGAAAACTAATTACATTTTTGAAATAAGGTTACAGTTAAGAAATCATAAAATCATAGATTATTACAGCCATTTTCGAATAAACCCCCAACCAAAGCAGTCGGGCAAGCCGAACATGTACGCGTCGCTTCACGCTCTCCGTACTCATGGTTGGTTGACTCAGTCATTGCCCTTACCTGCAACACAGAGCACCCGTGAGCCGAAGCCCAGCAAGAAAACTCATGCAGAACATAAAATATGAAATTTATACAGTTTATCATAACAGATAATCCACACATAAACAAGTCAACCATTAGACTAAGAAAACACGGCCATGCCGTCCCCGAAGCCTTACCGAAGCCTGGGGTCTCGGTCTTCACCGCAGGATCTCACACGTATCCTATGGGTCCCGGGCCCTGCCCTGACCATAGCATCCCATGTGCTAGGTGTTACTTCCGGCGCCGCTGCCGTTCTCGGCCTTGCCGCCCTCAGCCATAGCCGTTCAATTCACTATAATCATATATAGCATAAATCAAACAACATTCAAACAAATATCAATTCATTTAAATCTGCATCCTAACATGTAATGCAATATAGGGCCATGCCCCGCAATCACACTATGGGCCCATGCCCTATCCTACGGGTGTTATAGTTTTCTTACCTTAATTCCAAATGCTTTAAATAGAAAAAATGACAGCCCCCGAGCACGATCCACTTCCCGAGCTCTAGCTTAACACCTAGTCACAACCAAGATAATGGATACCAATAAGATAAATCTCAAATGAGTTTCTAAACCAAGTTCTAGTCCCCGGAACATTGAACTTCACCAAAAATATAAAAAGATTCAATCCCGAGCACCCGTGCTTAAATTCCCAAGCCTAAATTCTCAAAATCCCAAAATTCCTTAAGCGCCGCGGCATGGCCTAACCATGCCGCGGCATGGCCCCCAAACAAGGCCACAAAATGCCCAGAAACAGGTAAGGGCCGCAGCCCTACAAGGACCATGCCGCGGCCCGCCCTCCATCCTCAGCGCATCTTAGCCTTCAAGGGCCGCGGCCCTCCAAGAACCATGCCGCGGCCCGACCCTTCGAACCCAGAAAACCCACCATTTTCAAGCTTAAAACCTCACCTTAAGCCATCCCAAAGCTCCCAATTCAAAACCAATTAATAATCATAACATTAGGATGGTTTAAACAACACAATTCCACCAAAAATCCAACCTAACACTCACCAAAATCCCAATTCCAAATTTCTGAAATTTCAAACCTAAAACTCAAAACCAACCATGGAATTCTCAATTTCAACCATCAAACTTTAATTTAAACCTTACCTCAGTTGTAGAATCGTTTCCCAAAGGATCCCATGACCTATCTTCAAAGTTTCAAGCCTCAAACTCCACCTTGAATATCAAAATCCATAAACATTCATAACCCAACAAAATCTCAGAATTTAACTTGAGAAAAAGAATTAATTGCTTACCTTTACCCTGATTTGTTCTTGATTAACTCTTGAGCTAAACCTCCAAATCCCACCATCAATTTTTAGAAATTCAAGCTTGATTTCTCCTAAGATTTCTGTGGGTTTCATGAAAGAAAGAGGAAAGAAAGAAGAAGAGGAGAGGGTGGAGGCTGGGTCGGTTTCTCTAAGTCTCCAAATGGTTTATTTGTTTTGTTTTTATAACTTAAGCTGGTTACCTCAAGGTTCGGGGTACCAAAATATCCCCGAGGCAAAAATGGTAAAATCCCCCAGCATTCCCGCCTAGGCATCCTAACCTCAAATATATCTCCAATTATTTATTTTCATAACCCAATATCAAAAATACTCATTGACTTGCCCAAAGTCAATTATAATGCCCCGTTGTGACTTTTCCCCGCTATCCAGCTCTAGGATCGCCTTGTGCCGAAAGTTACCAATCACGGATATACCCACATACCACTGTGGTCTCAACAATCATCACATATTAATACAGTTATGCCCAACATGGCCAAAATTACAATTATGCCCTTCTAACACAATCCGGGCCTACATGCATACTAATATACATAGTCATGCATCTCAAGTAATCAAATAGTCACATAACACGCTTTAAGTTATAACCATGCATTTAACTCATACAATCACACATAAATCCCAACACGCCATCCTGGCACACTAATCAAGGCCCTTAAGCCTATTAGTGAATTCGGGTCGTTACATAAACCCTGCATCAATATAGCATAAGACATTTTTCTTTATTGTTTCTGTGTATTTTAAATGCAAAGTAAAGATGAAAAATCAATAAAACATTTGTTTCCAAATTTTTGTGTAATTGAGAATGAATCATGGCTATTGGAACTAATACTTTCTATCTAACTAAACAGATGTTAAAAACAAGGCAATGATCAACCCATATTATAATCACTATTGATAAGCTGAAGGCAAAATGATACCTCACGTAAACACCAAAATGATAATGCTTGGTTAATGTCTTGTGCTAGAGCACCATCAGAAACCAAGCCAACTTCCATTGCATGAATTAAGAAAGCTTCAAGTTTTTCTCTGGAAATGCCCAAACAAGATAGTAAAGTCTTATTAGTATGGACATGTCATCTGTTGTAAAGGAATTTAGTGGGAAAATAACATTTTTTTAAGAGAAAACATTGCACCGAGAAGGATTTTATGGAAAGTTATTTCCTATAAAATAAATAAAGAGAAGAAAAGTGGAAAAAGAAAGTAAAGGACAATACTTGTCAGAAGACTTGCTACTGCCTGTCGTTTCAATCAATACATAAAAGTTGTGCAATGAAGGAGGTAATGGATTTCGAACTCCTTCCATCTCAAGAATTTTCTTTGTCTCAATTGCAACCAAATATCTAAAAGTCACAATACATATGTCTTTTATAAGTTGCCTGGATGTGAAAATTTTCTTTGTAATAAACCTGTCATAAATTTTAGTTCAATTTTTGTCCATGTTTTTCCCTATACCTCTTTTTTTCCAGTTACCAAACAAGAATAACAAAGCCTTAAATAAAGAAAGAGAAAACAGTAAACATAAGTCCTAACCTCGGTCGAATAATGTCCGTTCCAGAGATTACAACAGATGATGCTCGCCCATGGTATGCAATGGGAAGGTGAAACCTGGACACCAATGAAAAGATTTCTTCATGAACTTGAAAGAGTACAATTATATAAATATGTATATATACGTACACACATGCACATATGCTGTATTGAGCCAAAAGCTTTAAACTATACATTAACAACAATACCAGTTGAGTGGAATCGCGTTCAATTTCACTTTTAATGTCTTTTATAAGTTTCCTGGATGTGCATTATTGCATGATCATAATTATTATGGTAACCTAATAAAGTTCATTCATATATCATAGCTACAAATAAAAATATATCTGATTTATTAAAAATAATTCATTCAACAACACAACTCTGAATATATATTGTTGATTCTATTCAGTTGAAAGACATTACATTAAAGAAGGCTAATTTATTTCAGAGAAAACAACAGAAACAAAAGCTATCATAGTTAAAAACTCTTTGTATGTATCAACTACTAGGCCTAATATTAAAAGGATAATGCTTCTTATATCTCTCTTCAGTTTTAATTAATTTAAAGCACATTATCCTCCGCTTATTAATTATACAAATATACAATTATATGCTTAGATGCATAAGTAATAGAATTTTTTATACATTAGTTGAAAACAGAATCAAACGATAGATGCATGCTTTTTTAGAAGACCTTGCTCGGCAGAATCACCACCCTCTTCCAAGTCTAATCTTGTTCTATCAAACTCTCTAAAATCATCAAGAAGTGAAGCATGTTCTTTCTCTCTAAAAATTATAGACAGTGTAAAGAGAAACTTTTCTAAAAAGTTGTGTACTGTTATGAAATACCTTGTTTAATTTGTAGAGATTTTCATAACAGTAATACAAATAGTAAGAAAAGGCAGGATTGAAGGCATTGGTTCACTGATCTGGAGTGGGCATATGTTTTGTGGGGGTTCTTTCAGGCTTTCTTTCGTCACCCACTAAATCCAACCCAACAACCTGAAAATTCCAAACCAATTAAAATTTGGATATCATATGATAGTAAGAGTGGAGATAAATAAAATGCAAGGATAAATACAAGACACCATTTTTCAGCATTTTAGTGCATTTGTAAAAAAGAGACAACTCTTGCACATTAAAGCAATCACTGATTACTGATTAACACAACTACAGAACTTGACACTGTGATCCTCAACTGTGTATTGACAATATGATTGCCACTCAATAATAGATATTACTAGTATACTTAAATAAGCTTATCATAAAGAGAAGAGGCCAAAACTGAATAACCTATTAACATAACTATTAGCATCCATAAAAACTACTTCAACAAAAAACAACATGGACAAAGTTATCAATTCAACTCTCCCACATCACAGATTATATTGATTTTCTTTCCCTTATAGTAAAAATTGTGGTGCCACACAAGATCATAGTACATAGACTAACAAAAATAAAAGAAACTAAGGTAGCTCTACTTAAGATTGTGTCTCCTACTAATTAGCTCAGTATGCAAACGCAACAGAAAATGCAAGTCAGGGCCTAAATTTGTGTAAAGCCTTTCCTTTGATGTATACTATACTATGAGCATATAAAAATTAAAGTGCTAACAATTATCAGAAGAATATAAAAGGTGAAAGATCAAATTTTATTACAGGAAGCAAGAACATCCCAAAAAAATGGGGAAGAGAAGGAAAACGAGTAGAAGCAAGTACTACAACAAACTGTATTATCAAAATGAAATAGAGATTGAAGGAATAAAAAAAACACTATTATGTAGTCCTATTCGTCTTGCTCTTGGTAAGAAATTAATTTCAACATAGAACCAATAGAAAGAGAAGGGGAAAATTTTTATCTAGGCTTATCATTTTTTATAATGTAAACATAAAGATCATACCTTGAATAAGATTGTCCTGCTTTAGGAAAAATCTCCATGAGCCAACTTTGGCCACAAGGATTGTATTTGAGATTAAACTTGTCAAAACGATGAAATGTGCTATTGTCTGTATGAACATCCAAAAGGTCAACATTTAGGTCATACCATCTCCAAGGAGATGGAAAGTTCTAATGTAATACATGAAGGATTTGAAAAAGTTGAGGTTCCTATGAGTACCAATATGATGCATATTCATTAAAAAGAAAAAGATAATATACTAATCTGGCACTTCATTTTTAGACCAAGTTTCAAATACCAAATTGCTTCTCATAGATTGACCAACCAACACAAGTGGGTGCTGCCCCAACTTATTTTTTTCATTATACTGAAAAGATGGGAATCAAAAACACTAAAGAACGATTTACTAGAAAAATGATAAAAATAAAAATAAAAACCTTGTTAATTTATATAATTATTTATTTGTATGGAATGTGTATCATTATTTATTGTTTATACCAAAAAAAGAGTGGAGTTACCTCTTAATATTCTAAGCTCGGCTTTATTCTTTGCATAAATATCTCGATGGCTTTGCAGTTTCTTTGAAAGTGTTATGCTTCAAAAACAGGTCAATAAATGCCACCCTAAAGTTCTTAACCTCTCTATCTAATTCACTTGGTGTCCTTTGCCTACAAGATCCTAGAAAATGGAGTAGGATCCACCAAAAACTGAGATAAGTCTACAGATCAGTGCTTGAAGTATCATACAAAAATAAAACTGTAAAACCCACATAGCTCTTACCATTTTCTGAAAGTTTTTTGAAGACTACTGTTGACGGTGAGAACTCGTCAACTAAGTTAAGTTAGAAAAATTGCAACGCAGAGATTATCAAAAGAAAAACTTTAGAATTCTAAGTAGAAACTCCAAGAAAAATTGCAGAAGAAAAATGGTGAAATCAGTTTGTATTGATTATGGTGTCCTGCTACAATAATTTTTCCCACCCCCTTCCATGTGGAATTAGGGTTCATTTTATAGTAGGCTCTAATGGCCCTGGATACATGGTCGTCCAGGGGACCAAGCGGTACACAGGTATACTGTCAGGAGAGTGGTTTCAGAAGTAGTGGTGTTGACACTAGTACATGGCCAGGTACCATGAGAATGTCTCCACTACTCGATCGTACGAATGTCAGAGGAGTGGTGCAGGTGGTAGTGGTGTCGGCTCTGACAACTGGTTGGGAGCATGCAGGCCATGTCCTCTCTCCTAGTGCTCCTACTACTTGTCTAGCATGAGTGCTACGGTCAGGCGTACGGGGTCTTAAAAACCGTACCCCATACGAGATTGTACTAGCATGACCTTTCTGAATCATACTTAGGCTTTCTCTTCAAGACGGTGGGGTTTCCATAGGTCTCCATAGGAGATGCCATCTCAAGGTGAAGGGTGTGAAATGCTCCCCCGCAAAGCCCTCGTGGTGCAGCCATGGCGAAGCTAGGTGAGGCTGTCTCTCGTGAGGCCCTCGTGGCGCAGCCGAGGCGAGGCTATGCAAGGTCGTCCCTCGCGAGGCCTTCGTGGCGCGGCCAAGGTAAGGCTATGCGAGGCCATCCCTCGCGAGTTCCTCGTGGCGCAGCCGAGGCGAGGCTATGCGAGGCCGTCCCTCGCGAGGCCCTCATGGCGTGGCCGAGGTGAGGCTAGGCGAGCCCGTCTCTCGTGAGGCCTTCGTGGCGTGGTTGAGGCAATGCTAGGCGAGGCCGTCTCTCATGAGGCCTTCGTGGCACGGTCAAGGCGAGGCTAGGCGAGGCCGTCTCTCGCGAGGCCTTCATGGCACGGCCGAGGCGATGCTAGGCGAGGCCGTCTCTCGCGAGGCCCTCGTGGTGCAGCTGTAGTGAGGCTAGCCGAGGCCGTCTCTCGTGAGGCCCTCGTGGCACAGCTGTGGCGAGGCAAGACATGGCCATGTCTCACGAGGCCCTAGTGGCGCGAGACATCTCGAGGGGAACTGTACCTTGCGTGACCCCTAAGGGTGAGAGGCTTTGTTAAGAATGCCTTCTAGCAGTATGGTCCCAGGTATGCGAGGCGATGGCATAACGGCCTCGTGGAGATGTGGGCACAGGTCTACATTTTAGGCATTTTTGGGACCTTAGCGTGTGCTTTGGACCTTCTATAAGCATGGAATTTTGAGCATCCACACTTGCCCCTAGTCTAGGAGAGGACCTTTAGGTGCTTTGGTAGACTCTTCTCTTTAATCCTTATAAATAGGCTTTCAGGCTAGGCTTATTATTTACACCTTACTTTCTTAGCTTAGTGGTACCTAGACCCTTACTCCTTTCAAGAGGTAAGGGGTTCAATCCCCCACAACCTCACTTTTGCTAAATTTTTTTTTTTTTAAATGAGCTAATTTTTGGTATGTCTATTTGGAGGCTAACACATCCTTTTTGTTTATTTCTGCAAACGCGTGCTTTCGACCACTTAGCTCTTTTTGACCGTGACGACGCTTTTGGCCCTCGACCTCCTTTAGACCACGACAGCGATCTATTTTACCTACTTGAGGTATACTTTCTTTTTCCCTCATGTTCACTGGGTCCAAATTAGGATTACTCGGGATGGGGTACTTTGGCCTAAGCTTACCGTGAGTTAGCCCAGTTACATGCCCCCCTGTTTATACCCTGTAGTGGATCATTTAGGGTGTTTGCATCTAGAGGTTTTAAGCTCATTCCTTTGTGTTGTGTAGCAATACTCTCATTTATACGTGAACCCCTTTTTGCTTTCGGGACGAGGTCTCATGGCCAGTGATGGTTCGTTCGGCATACCTCCGGGGGTTGAGTTTGTTGACTTGTCTTCAGACTCCGAGTCCCCTGAGGAAAACCCTTACCAAGACTATGACTCCTTAAGGCAGGCCCGTATCCGACATCTTGAGCACGTGGCTAAACTTAGGCGTAAAATTTGGGTGGTGGAGAGTGAAATTGACTCGGTGTTTAGAGGAGACGGAGCACATTTCCCCCTGACCTTAGTGACCATGTAGCGAGCCTTAGGGTGACCCTTTTAGATTTGCAGGGGGAGTTGGAGTTTATGGAGGGACATCTTCTGCCTAAGCCCTCCATCCCATCCTTGCCTGATGACTGTCATGGGGCCGCTTCTGCTTCTCTTCAGCCCTTACTTTCATTCTTCCCTAGCTTAGCGCTTCTGCAGTCGGGGCCCCGGTGGAAGACTCTTGCTAGGAGGAGAAAATGGAGGGTCAAGTATTCTGTCTCTTCCTCACCTTTTTCTTTTGGTTTTGCAGATATGCTGAGGGCACGACGACAAGTATCCACCAATGAACCGGACGATGCCCCTTTATTGGCATCCTCCCTGGTGTCCCATGTGTCAGAGAACAAACTAAGGGAAATTGTAAAGCACTACCGCGTCCCTTCGGAGTATGCCCTATATACTCCTTCGGGCAACTGCCGGGCTGACTGTCCTGGTCCCGGCTTCGTGGCCCTTAGTGAGCACATTCTGAAGGCGGGTGGCACCATCCCCTTGCACCCATTTTTCGTAGCGATCCTTAACTACTTTGACCTGGCCCCACTTCAGCTAGCACCCAACAGTTGGCTGACCTTGAGGTGCCTTTTTATTGCGTTCGCGGTACTTGCCAAACGTGCCCCTACGGCGCTAGAGGTGCACTTCCTATATAACCTCATGCCCTCTCCCAAGTCCAAGGGCTTCTACTATTTGCAAAAGGCCAATAATGAGGTCCCTTTGATAGAGGGCTCAGTGTCCAATCCGAGGTCCTGGAAGCGAGAATTTTTCTTCGTAAAGGGCCCTCTCTCTGTCCGTGAGCACTTCCGCGCCACCCCCAGTAAGTACCTTGAGCCTCCTTCTCTTTTTGTTGGAACTTACTGTTTTATACTTATGTTTGTATTGACAATGGCGTGGATCATGCAGAGCAATTTGCCATTCCCGAGGTCGTTGGGTCGGAGGCGGACGCCGTGAGGGACCTCATTAATGCTGACCCCGCCCTGAAAAAGGCAGTGTTCTTATTCACCATGGAACCTCCACAAGCTGTCCCCGGTTTCGGACCCCATGTTGTTGTGGTCGATTTCTGGGTCAAAGAAGACAATGGCTGCATCGACTGAGCCTTGCCCAGACGAAGGTGAGGCTGAGGATGAGCCGAGGGAAGCCCCCCTTGAACGCGGGGGACCTCACCAGCGATCCTCATCTCCTGGGGGATGTCCTACGTTCGTCCCTTCCGACTCGGACATGGCTTCCCACTCCCAAGGCCAACATGCTGTACCGGGGCATTTTGTTTGCCCCGACCCCGCGGATTTCGACGTTCTTACCCAGGCTCCCGTCGACCCGGGTCCATCAGGGGCTTACTTTCCCGATCTTCCTGTGCCCCCTTCCGATTTACCGGGGGTCCATTTTTCTGACTTTCTTGCGCCATTTCGCGTGCCCCATCCTATTTCGGTGAGTGGGTCGTCTGTACTCACCCAGCCAAGTGCCCTTGACCCAGAAGGGGTGCTCTGGGTGAATCACATGGCGACCTCCTATGGGCGGCGGTACGTCCAAATAGCCTCAGACCGCCCCGAAGTTGATTGGAATGATCTCGGGAGGTTCGCCTTGTCGGACCTTGGGGAGACCTTGACGCGCACAACCGCCTGGGTGAGTTCATGCATCTTGTGTCAATCTTGTTATTATTATGATTTTGTTTTTTTGTTACTTATCATTGTTGTTATCCTTCCTGTGCAGGCCTATACTGTGGCTCAGCGGTTTGCTGATTCGGCTAACAACCTCTCCGCGTCGTGCATTGAGAGGGACCGTCTCACAGCCCGGGCCCAGGAGCTCGAGAGAGATCTTAATGAAACCCAGGATAAGCTGACAAGGGCTTGGACCAAACTTGCTAACTCGTTAAAAAAGAGGAAGAAAGTAGTTGCCAAGGCCTCGATGTTGCAGGACAGGGTTACCAAGCTAGAGAGCGAGCTCCAGGGTGCCCAGGCTACTGCGGCTACAGCACAGGCGTGGCTCTCTTCCCTAGAGGCCGATCTTGAAGTTACTAAAGTCGAGGTTGCTGCATCACATGAGAGGTTTTCCTCTTTAGAAGCGGAGAGGGCGACCATTGAGCATAGGTCCATAGAGCGCGCCCTCTATGGTGTATGGAGGCAGGATCCCAACTTTGACTTCTCCTCCTTTGGTGAGTATGCCGTGGCCCGGGCGGCTATGTGGAATGCCCGGGGCAGGAGGCCCTGAGGTTGTTATTTCATTACCTCTGCCAGCCAGCCCGTTGTAGATGTATGCTCATTTGAGCCTTTGTAATATTATTATTTTTCTTTTTTGTAAATCTTGTCATGTCATCAAGACCCTTTTTCAATATATACATGCGTGGTTATTTATTTCTTATCCCTATGTGTTTGAGATCTTTTTGAGCCTGTATGACGAGGTTTGGCAGGTTCCCCTATTTTATTTATCAGGCTAGAGGTCTTTTGGAGCCCGTGTGAAAGGGTTCAATGGGTCCTTTTTTGGTGCCTCTTGATTATTTTTATAAGGATATTTTGACCCCTTGGGTTCTAGCAATCCTTTTATATATTTTTGCGCGCGCTTATTATTTTTTGCGAGAAGCGTCCTTCTCGTCATTATTCATAGTACTATTTTTGCAAGGGTCTCTTTTAGGACCCTTTTTGGCTAGACGGCTTGGTGGCTGCTCTAGGCTTATTGGCTGGTGCTCTCTCTGAGGTCTTTCCTCGTGTGGGAGCATCTGCCTTTATTTGGAAGTGTGTTGTTGTTGTTGTTGTAAGATCTTTTGGCCTCCTTGAGGTTCATAAGGGTAGTTAATCCTTGTGAACCCAAGAGATGCCTTGCAAGGTCCTCTCCCTGTTTGCTAGGGTTCACCGCGAATTGCATTCCTCTTTTAAAGAATTTTGTTTAAGGCTCCGATGCAAGGGGTCCTTTTTAGGATCCTCCTGATAGAGGGCCCTTTTTAGGATCATCCCGATAGAGGGTCCTTTTCAGGATCCTGGTGCACGGGGTCTTTTTTAGGATCCTCCTGTTAGAGGGTCCTTTTTAGGATCCTCCTGTTGCAAGGGGTCCTTTTTAGGATCCTCCTGTTAGAGGGTCCTTTTTAGGATCCTCCTTTTTAGGAGTCCTTTTTAGGTTCCTCTTGTTAGAGGGTCCTTTTTTTAGGATCCTCCTGTTAGAGGGTCCTTTTTTTCTTGTTGTATGTCTTTGCCTCCTGTCTTGCCCCCCAAGTGTTTGATGAAATTTATTTCGGCAGGCACTTTGGCTAATGCTCGCATAGAGAAGAAATATAACACGTGAAGTTGCAAACAGTTTCATTCATAGCATGTGGTTTACAACGGCATATTTAAAGAAGGGTTACATCTAATTGGGAGGTTACCTAGGTAGCCTCTTTTATTCTTACTCACTAAGCTAACAGAACAAGGAACAAACTAAACATAGGTCCTCTTTGCACCGGGTGTCGAAGCCCCACTGGTAGCATTTCTCGAGGTGTTCCGTAACTCGTGGGTCTAACTCGTGTGGGTCGCGCCTTGATACACAACCATTGCCATCGACACTGATTGTTTTGTGGCTATGCGGAGGGACATGTTATAGCATTCCCTTGCTTCCTTCTGCTCCCCTTTCATGCATGCTACTCCCCCAGGGGTGGGGATTTCATAGCTAGGTGATACACAGAAGTTATCGCCTTCAATTCTCTCAGAGAGGGTCTCCCTAATACCGCGTTGAAGGCTGAGGTGCCATCCACCACGACAAAGTTTGCAATTATGGTGGTTTTCTTGGGTTTTTCCCCCATGGTGAGGGCTAATTCAATCGCACCTAGGGCCTGTATCGAGTCCCCTGTGAACCCGTAAAGGGAGGAATTCTAGGGTTTCAGGTGTTGGACGCTCAGTCCCATCTTCTCCAAAGCGGGGCGATGCAGGATGTCCACAGAGCTTCCATTATCCACTAGGACTCGATGTACTCTCATGTTCGCAAGCTGGACAGTTAGCACCAGGGGGTCATCATGAGGGAAATGCACCCCTTGCGCGTCTTCTTTAGTGAAAGTTATTGAGTCATTCTCGCCCTTGAAACTCTTCAGGGGGCGTTGCTCCAAACTTAAGATGCACGGTGGTGGACTTCGTCTGGCCTCCTTGGCATATTTGTCTTGTCCCTTCCTTGAATCACCTCTGAATCCTGATCCTCAAAATATGGTCCTGACCTCTCCCTGTACTTCTGGGGCCACCTCTCGCGCCGGCAGCGGGGACGCTCCTTCTTCTGGCCTCTGGTTCTCCTTGCGCACATATCTGCCAAAATGTCCCCTGCGAATGAGCTCCTCGTTCTCCACCTTCAAATGGTTGCATTCCGCGGTGGTGTGGCCGACATCCTTGTGATACTGGCAATACCTGTTGGGGTCTCTTTTAGACCGATCTTTTTTCATTGGCGGGGGCCTTTTGAAATGGACCTGATTTTTCGTTCGTAACGAAAATATGCTCTCTCGCATGGGTGAGGTTAGTGTAAAAGGTGTAGGGGCCCTGTAGGCGCTCCTTAGAGAGTTGATGCTTCCGGGGTCGATCATCTCTCGTTCCCTCATAAACCCCCTTCTTCTTTGCACCGCTTTGGTTTTCTCGGACTGAAGGTTTCGGGGGTGTCGGGCCTTTTCCGGCTTTGAGGTTCTCGTGACCATCCTCCACGCGAATGTATTTTTGTGCCCAATCGTAGAAATCATCCAAGTCTATGACCTCCCTCTTGAGCATGTTATCCCATAGCTTGCTTCCTGGGCGTAATCCAGCTGTGATGGCCACTTTCAGCTCTCGGTGGGTCAGGCTCCCTACTTTAGCTGCCTCCATATTGAACCTGTGAATATAGCTCTTCAGACTCTCATTTTCTCCTTGCTTGACATTTTCGAGGTTGGTGCCTGGCATCGTGTAGTCTCGCACGGCGTGGTGCTGCTGGAGGAATTCATCAGAAAGCTGTTGCCAAGATCTGATGGACCCCGGTCTAAGTCTTTTGAACCATTTGTATGCAGGTACCTTTAACGTGACAGCGAAGCAATGACATCTTGCCCCGCTGCCAATCCCCCTCAGCTTCATCAGGTCATTAAATGTATCTAGATGATATTTTGGATCTGTGCTTCCTTTGTAGGGGGTCATATGGGGCTCCTTAAAATTGGCAGGGAGCCGGATGGCTTGTATCTCCCCCACGAATGGGGACTCGTGGTCGAACTCTTCCTCAAAAGTTTGACCTCCAGAGGCGGTGACGATCTTGCTTTGCAGGCTCCTCATTTCTGTGTCCAGGTCCTGCCTCTTCTTGCTTAGGGAGTCCCTTAAAGTGGACGGGTTAAGATCCCCATTTCCTTTGCCCTCTCGAGGCGCCATAGGAGGCATGGTCCTTTTACCCGCCCTCTTCTTGTTGAGCTCCTCCCGTAAATTTGAGGGTGCTCTCTTTGAGGTGACCTCGTCATCGTTGTGAGGGGCAGCATTGGTCTTCGGCTCTTGTTTCTGGGCCTGCTTCAGTGGTTCAGGATGTTCTTGTTGCTTCGTTCGGGGGGTGTTACTAGTGGAGTGTCGAGTCCTCCCATCGTCTACCAAAACGGTGGTCTCAGCCCCTTCTTGACCTTTCTCTTTTCTCTTGGGCAGGATCATGCTTGACTTACCTTGCAATGGGCCATTCAGCACCTCTCGCATATTCTCCAGGGTGGTCTCCAACCTTTGGTTCTTATAGTGCAGCTCACGTATTTCCTCTTCATAGAACCGAGATTTAGAACTCGAGCTCACGGAATGGACCCGAGGATGTTTATCATGTCTATGCGTCGAGGGGCCCGGGTCTTACCGGCCGGAGTTCGGTAGTTGTGGTGGTTTGGGAGGCGGGAACTCATTGGAATTCCCGAGTGGTGTGGTGGTTGTCCTTGGAGGATTCTCACCGGGGGGGATGGCCGGTGATGAGACCTCCCTATCATCTTCGTGAACCTTAGGGTCCCTTGGAGGCTCCATATCCCTGGGTGGAGGAGGATCCTTCATGGAGGCCTTCAGCTGAACTCCGTTAAGGTGGACTTCCACCTCTCGTGGCTCCCTGAGTCGCTTTGAACGTCTCGGCATTTCTTCTTGTTGGGAGTAATGGTAGGACAGTAGCTTGGTACTTAGCTTCCCACAGACGGCACCAAGCTGTTGACGGTGAGAACTCGTCAACTAAGTTAAGTTAGAAAAATTGCAACACAGAGATTATCAAAAGAAAAACTTTAGAAATCTAAGTAGAAACTCCAAGAACAATTCAGAAGAAAAATGGTGAAATCAGTTTGTATTTATTATGGTGTCCTGCTACGGTAATTTTCCCACCCCCTTTCATGTGGAATTAGGGTTCATTTTATAGTAGGCTCTAATGGCCCTGGATACATGGTGGTCCAGGGGACCAAGCGGTACACAGGTACACTGTCAGGAGAGTGGTTTCAGAAGTAGTGGTGTTGACACTAGTGCATGGCCAGGTACCATGAGAATGTCTCGACTACTCGATCGTACGAATGTCAGAGGAGTGGTGCAGGTGGTAGTGGTGTCGGCTCTGACAACTGGTTGGGAGCATGCAGGCCATGTCCTCTCTCCTAGTGCTCCTACTACTTGTCTCGCATGAGTGCTACGGTCAGGCGTACGGGGTCTTAAAAACCGTACCCCGTACGAGATTGTACTAGCATGACCTTCCTGAATCATACTTGGGCTTTCTCTTCTAGACAGTGGGGTTTCCATAGGTCTCCATAGAAGATGCCATCTCGAGGTGAAGGGTGCGAGATGCTCCCCTGCAAGGCCCTCGTGGCGCAGCCATGGCAAGGCCGTCTCTCGCGAGGCCCTCGTGGCGCAACCGAGGCGAGGCTATGCAAGGCTGTCCTTCGCGAGACCCTCGTGGTGCGGCCGAGGCGAGGCTATGTGAGGTCGTCCCTCGTGAGGCCCTCGTGGTGCGGCCGAGGCGAGGCTATGTGAGGCCGTTCCTCGCAAGGCCCTCGTGGCGTGGCCGAGGCGAGGCTAGGTGAGGCTGTCTCTCGCAAGGCGTTCGTGGCGCGGCCGAGGTGATGCTAGGCGAGGCCGTCTCTCGTGAGGCCTTCGTGGCGCGGCCGAGGCGAGGCTAGGCGAGGCCATCTCTCACAAGGCCTTCGTGGCGCGGCCAAGGCGATGCTAGGCGAGGCCCTCGTGGCGCAGCCGTGGCGAGGCTGTCTCTCGCGAGGCCCTCGTGGCGCAGCTGTGGCGAGGCAAGACATGGCCATGTCTCATGAGGCCCTAGTGGCGCGAGACATCTCGGGGGGAACTGTACCTTGCGTGACCCCTAAGGGTGAGAGGTTTTGTTAAGAATGCCTTCTAGCGGTATGGGCCTAGGTATGCGAGGCGAGGGCATAACAGCCTCGCAGAGACGTGGGCACAGGTCTATATTTTAGGCATTTTTGGGACCTTAGCGTGTGCTTTGGACCTTCTATAAGCATGGAATTTTGAGCATCCACAACTACAATATGTATTCCATCTTTTAGATACCACAAATTGTCAACATCAGCAACTAAATTACATAAGATGTTCTTAGTCTGTTCAGAGGCTCTCTGTTGAGCACCTTCCATCTGTGTAGGAAGGTCACATAAATATGAAATTTCTGTTGCACCAGTTTCCGTAAAACGACTAAGAAAAGCCTCATGAAAAGTAGATTCAGATTCATCTAAAATACAGTATAAAACTTCCTTATCAACAAACACTTCAAACACTATTTCCCTGATGTCTCTCCCAGTTTGCAGGTATGGATTATAGAGCCCTTATAGGTGCAAAGCAATTAAACTTGTAACTAAACTATACTAAATTTCTATGACTAGAATGATAGTAAATGTAGAAGCAAATATTACATCCTTATGTTAATAAAACAGATCTAGTGATCCACAGCACAAAAACCAATTGTTATCTTAAAAAATAAAAACTCATGGTAAGCAGACAAGATAGGAGGTCCTGGTCAGAAATACAGTTCAAAGATACTGAGAAACAATAACAACTGAATGCAATCATTATTTTATTGCCATATTTTCCCGTACCTTTTGAACAAAAAAAAACAATAGTCTCTATTTTAGGAAAAAGTTACAAATTATATTATGACAAAAATCACTCAACAAACCCCCACTACCCAAAAATTAGATGAACTGTAAAAAGTGTCCTCACCCTCGACAATAGACATGTAATCAACATCTTGCTTGCAGCTTGTTTCTATTGTATGAATCAAACATGATTCCAAGTCACGAGCAAGCTATTGTCAAACATGCAAAAAAAAAAATCTGACAACAACTTATGTCTTAATAAAGGTCATTCATAACTTATCAAACATGCAAAAAAAAAAAAAAAACAATACAAAGAGATCTGTTTTCTTTCCTAAGAAAAATTACTCAAAATATTATGTGTGTTCTCCTATTTTACCTGTTATGCACCGTAATATTTCACCGTAATATTGAAAAGACCAAACTAAATAAAGTGACTAATCTACAAAATAACAATAATTAGTTACAATGAACAACTAACTAACCAAAACAGTTAGTAGCTGTAAAAATCGGCCTAACAGGTACCACATTTTAATGATCTTTTGCATCTTTCTAGGGAATATTATAATGATCAAGTGTAATAAAAGGTGAGTACAAAAAGTATCCTCAGCAGTCAACACTTAATGATCCTTTGGCAAATTTCAAATTTTCAGTTACTAATAGTTATCTTAGCTGCTCTAATAGGTCAGGTCATTTTTGTGTTATAAAGAACTATGTAAAAGCAACTGAATATAAAACTCCAGGGAACTGCAAATGTCAAGTGCATTTGGGTGTTATAAAAGAGCTATATAAAGGAAATCTGGAAGATAATAAAACCCCAGGAAACTGCAAATGTCAAGTGCATGATACTTTCTTATACAAGCAAGAATGGTAATGCAAAAGTTAACAGGTTGAAAGGACATGGTTCTGTCCCATACAGCAGTTGTTTCCAGGACAAAGAACAAGCAATATCTGACCAAACATATTAAAATAGTGATTATAGGTAGGTACTAACTCAAATTTTTAAGGTTTCAAAAATGGTCAATAAAGCATAAATTTTTCTTACTCAAAGGAACTCTCAAACCACCAGTGAAAGCATCCCTAACAGGTATATGAAGTTGTTGTATTGTGTTTGCTGCCTGACCAAGTGCACCTTTAATCTATTATGGCACCGTTTCTTCAATAACCTTATGTGTCTCAAAAAACCCTTCTGCGCATTCCTCTCTCATTCGAAGTGGTCCTTCAACAGTCAATTTTGTTGACAGATTAAACCTGGTTTCTATCTGCATTCAAGCGAACATAATAAATTCCCTTTAAAAAGAAAGATATCTCCAGCTATGTGCTGAAGAAGTTATCAAAGCATACAAATCGAGTCAGCATTAAAAAAAACATGCAAACAAATTTATTTCCCATTTGTACTAAATTTTCGGCATCTTATTATTGAGTAATTTGGTGAAATTTTCAAAAACATGTGATGTGATCATATACTATTCTCTAAAAATTCATCATGACAGCTGAAGAGCTACAAGTTCTACTATCTTCAAAACTTCCTACTACTAATCTATTGCCCCAAGAATTTCTTGAGAAACAAAAGGAAAAAAAATACAGAGATGGAAGATTGAGACCTGATGGAAGATCGACCATTAACTTGGAACTAACCTGGTACAAGACCGTTGTAGACCCACAAGTTTAGCCACGCCGTAGACCCACCGCCGCAAGCACCGTCGCACCCACAAGTGAGCCACACCGTAGACCCACGAGTCGAGCCTCCCTGTCACACGACCCAAGCCGCAGGCCCCCATCACCTTGTTACACACCTTCAACAAACAGAGAGAAAGAAAGAAAGATTGAACGAGAGAGTAGGTCAGAGAGAAAGATAAAGCGAGAGAGAGATGAGGTGTGAAGAGTTATTAGGGATTCAACCTTAGAGATTGCTTTTGTCTTTCATTTGGTGCCGAAGTGAATTTCATTTACCGTCTGTTTTCATTTCTTTTAAGTAAAATGTCCATGTATTAGCATGCGACAATAACACTTTTTAAAATATGTGATATTTTAGTGTAATATATGGGCATAATTGTTGTAGTGTAAGTAGTAAACTTAGGCATAAACTCTTACGGTTTGGGTGACTATTATTATTTTTGGCTCCATTGTCACGTTTGCCATTTTTTGCCCAATTTTTACTTTCTCCTGCAATGTTAGTGCTATTCCCAGATTCTATTTTCCCCAGTCCAACAGTTGTTTGGCTAGGGTTATCAACCTTCTGCTCAGTTTCCTTAAGCTTAATAAATTCCTTTGCCCGATCAAGGAACTCCTGGGTGTTGTGCACATATTTTCTTTTCAAACTGCTCCAGAATGGACTTTTCACTCTAATTCCTTAATTAATGGCTATTAATTTACCATTACCACTCAGGGATTTCACCCCTTGTTGCTTCTTGCATAAAACGTTGAATGTAATCTTGTAAAGGTTCATTGTCTCGTTGTTTTATGTCCACCAAATCATTCAGTTCGGTTGGAAGAGGTCTTGCCGAAGAAAATTGGGTATAGAAAATGTGGACAAATCCATCCCATGAGGTGATTGACCCTGGCTGCAACTTGAAGAACCACTGCTGGGCGGTTTTTGACAAGGTGGTAGGGATGATCTTGCACCTAGCATCATCCTTAACTCCTTGGAGATCAGTCTGTAACTCAAAGTTGTGAACATGGGACACTGGGTCCTCCCGCCCAGTATAGATCTTCCATGTTGGCATCTTGAACTTGACCGGTATGGGCAGCTGGTTGATACATTCTGAAAATAGGGAACCCCACTGCCTCTCTATTTCAATGTCTGTTAACTTGGGAGTTGTTAGGTCTCTTACCAATCGAGTTAACAGATCTAGCTAGGCCTGGAGGGTTGGGTCTGCACCTGCCTGGGGCTGTGCTACATTATGGACCTCATCCATTCTCGAGATCTAAACAGTCTCAGGCGGAGCTATGTTGTTCGAGTCCCGATTTTCCCTAGTGTGATTAAAAGCATCTCAGAGGTCTTCACCCCTCATAGGTTCCATCCGGTTGAATACGGATTTTGGACGAGGCTTGCCCTTAGAATTTTAGATGTCTACCCGGCTTGGTACCACGGGTACTCCTTGGAATCCTCCACCTCGGGGTGGTTGGTTGTTCGGGACAACCTGCCCTTGTGGGACAAACGGTCCTTCGGGCGGGTTATCCTCTGGCCTTGATTATTCCACTGGTGGGCTCAGCTCTCCACCTCATCATCATCATACCCATCAGCATAGTTGGGTCTATATGCACTATTGACTTCTATTTCCTCTCTTCTAGACCTTGGTCGGTACTCTTGGTGTTGTCTGTGCCAACCAGGCTACTGATGGTTGTTCTGGGGCTGACCACCTCTATTTGGCGCTGGTGCTCGGGTGTTTCCATCCCAACCAACTACATTAGGATTTTTTTCACAGCCACTCCCTTGAGATCTTGGCTGAAAGTTATCTGCTCGGTCCAGTCCCATGTAGTGCCTTGGAAGGACCTACTTATCAGCTGACAAGGGGTGCCTGTTGTTGTTTGCCTAGGGGCCCCGACCTGATCAGCGACTCCTAGTCATACCCCATTCTCCAATATGAGGTTAAGTCTCTGGTCCATTCACTTCTCCTTCATCAAACCCAAAACAGGAGGGAGTTATTTGTTGTTAGCAGTAGTACCAGCTGCAGCCCCCTACCCTGAGTCTGCTGCTATTGCATGTAATTACGAATGGACTCAGCAGCCTCCCTAGTTCGGCGTTCCATGTCTTCTTGGTGGGCTTGAATCTCCTGGGCATTTCATTCCATCCATTCTTGGAAATCTCTTCTTTGCTTCTCGAAAGCCTCATTAAAGGCTTCCTGGGCGGTAGCCTACCCCTGGTCCATAGTAGCTAGCTAATCCTGCATCTGCCCTATGACTTCCCTTATCTGCTCAATTTCAGGATCAAGTCTTTCAATATCAACGTGTGGTTCATACTGTCCAGGACCTTTAGCTCTTGGTCCTGGCTGGTCGGTACCCCTTACAGCACCTCCTCCTAAAGTTCCTGTGTTAGTAACTCCCGTAAAGGAAGCAACCCCATGTACAGCTGCAGTGGGCCCAGTAGCTTGCCCCTGGCACTAGTGGCAAATTAGCTCGCCCCCTATTCAGATTTCTCATTGATGGAGCTCGGTGCAACGATTCAACTTCGCGCTCCGGAGGTTCTTCGCCTGATCTCCTTGTTGAAACCACCATCTTCGCAGCAACGGAATCTGAATGTGATTATTCTCGCTCTCAACGAAAGCACCAATATGTTGACTAATTTTTTAATCAGCTGACACAGAGTCAAAATAATTAATTTGAGATCTTTCAATAGAACAATCAATGAACAAAAAATGAGCCCAAAACCTAATAATAATGAGCAATAAATGATAAAGAACACTAGGATTTATAGAGGTTCGGCCCCAATAATTGGTAATAACCTACTTCCTCTTAGATTTATATTAATCATTGAAGGTTTACACAAGATCACAAGATTAAAATGGATTTCTATGCGTAAAAGACAATACAATAAGGAAGAATCATTGCTAGGTACAAAAATAGGTTGTCCGGTATGTTTCTAAACACTGGTCGGTAGACAATTTCGTGAACCCCTTTTACTATGGTGAAGGGTTTACATTTATAATGCTCTGTTGGCCCAGGGGCGATACACGGGTGTAATTGATGGCGAAAATATCCCATTATTCTCGCAGGTAGTTATAGCCCTTCCTGTTAGGAGGGTTGACCAAGTCTTCAAGGCTGTTAGGCATCTTTTGCGGGTGGTTGGGTGATTCTTGCAGGCTACTAACGATGAGTGTAACCACTTCTTGCTAACCAGGTTTGGCTATCCATCATAACAAGAAGCTTAGCTTCTAGTGGCATTCCGTCGAGCAGTGTTAGAAAGACTTCCCCTCAAGAGAGTGAATTGCACAGAAGACGCAAAACTACATCCTGACATTACTGCCTGGGAAGGGTGTAGCTATCATAGACACAGGCTTCCTGAACATATCTCACTGCCGTTTGCTTGACAATGGTCCTCACCAAGAATCCCTTATAGGAGACTCAATGTTATGCCTTGGTGTAGGACTTGGGCAAAGTGTTTACCTTCTGTAAACTGCTCTCCTTGCCAAGCAGTAACTTGTCATATACCCTGCAGGTATACACCGACCAGCATGTGAGGAGGTCTGCCCAACCTACTCCATGTGTCCAAGCTTAGTGCCACGTCAGATATGTCAATTTTTGGGATAACATCTCCTATAAGGGACTTTTGGTGAGGAACATCGTCAAGCAAGCGGCAATGAGAGATGTTCAGAAAGCCTGTGTCTATTATATCTACACCTGTAGCGTCCCAAATTTGCTAATAAGGCTTAGGACCTTGATTAGCGTGCCTGGAGGGCAATAAGTGGTTTATTATATTAATATGTGAATTTAGTGAGAATGTGATTAGAAATGCATGTTTAGGTGAATTAAGTATGCATGGGGGCCCCATTTGGTTGTTAGGGGTATTTTTGTAATTTTAGTCCGTTGAGGGCATAAATGTAATATTTGTGAATATTGTGATATTTACCATGTGAGGGTGGTGATATATTTGGGATGCACAATTTGAGATAGTCCTAGGGAGCGGTTTAGCTAGAAAGTCACAACGGGGTCAAATACCTGGCTCGGGAGGAGCTTAGGGGTATTTTGGGAATATTATATGTGTTCGGGAATTATTGAGTAACGGGTAGTAATTTGAATAAACGGGGATTTATAGGAATACTTGGGGACTTAACGAGATTTGGTAAATGACTAAATTGCCCTTGGGATTACTTAAGGGTTAAGGATAGGTTTAAGGGGCAAAAGGATAATTTGGCCATAAGGGTAGATAGACCTAGCTGAGGTAAATTCCTTCATGTTTTTCACTTAGGCATATACTGGAATTATCTTTTGGAAGCTCTAGAGGAAAGCAGAAGTTAAGAAAAGAAGGAGAAGAAGATCTAATCTTCTTTGGGGTCAAGGAAGGAACTCTAGGCTTGTGCTTGGGGGGCTTGTGGCTTGGAACTCAGGGGAGCAATTCAGAGATTTAACTAAGTTCAAAGGTAAGCTGTAAAATTTGATGATCAACTGAATTATGCTGAGTTTTGGTTAGGAATACAAGTTTATGCATGTGAGCTAAGTGGTGAATCACTCTTGATTGTTTAGATGAGTTTTGGGATTAGTTCTTGGTTAGGTTTTGCTGCTGGAATCATTTTAGAACTACTTTGGTGATTGAATTGAATTGTTAGTTTAGTTTTGGAGTAAATTATCTTGGATTTGGTTGTCAAGATGGGGGATTTTTCTGGGTTCGAAGGGTCGGGCTGCGGCATTGTTCTTGCTAAGCCGCGACCCTATAGAACGGTTTTGAGGCCAAGAAGAGGGGCGGGTCGCGGCGCCCTATAGGTTGGGCCGCGGTGCACATAGGCTGAAATTTGGGGATTGGGTTTCTGGTTGAGGCGGGCCACGACAAAAGGCCTTGGGGCTGCGGCGCTTAGTGGGTTTTTGCACCCCAAGAAGGTTTTAGGCTCGATAATTCAAAAGTTAAGGCTCGGGATGGATTTTATCACCCGGATTGATAGAATTCAATGTCCCGGAGACTAGAATTATAACCCAAAGTTATTTAATGGATTAGAACTTGATGGATGGATGTTGTTGATACGTTGTGACTAGGTTGTCAGCGAGGCTCGGACTAGAGGATTGTGCTCGAAAAGCTCGGGACATAGGTAAGAAAACTATTGTACCCATAGAGCAGGGAGCGGCCCTATAGTTTGTATTGCAGGGCACGACCCTATGTGATTATGATGCATGGTGTAGCCCTATTGTGTATGCTTGTATTTGTTTAAGTGTTTGTTAAGTTTTATGCTATGTGTTGCATATCTGTAAATGTACGGCGAGGGCCAGGAACGGCGAAGGTTGAGAACGGCAAAGGCCGAGTACGGCAAGGGGCCGGGAGCAGCATTAAGCACGCGGAGTGCGAGTTGCTAGGGTGAGACCCCTATTGGATACCTGGGATATCCTCATGGTGTAGACCGCGAACCCAGGGCCTGGTAAAGTGCCTGGGACGGCATGGCCATTATGTGTTTAGCCTGTTGGTGGTTTTATTATATGCTGATTGATAGATATGCATATGTTGATTGCTTGTGTGGATTTTTCTTGCTGGGCTTCGACTCACGGGTGCTCTATGGTGCATGTAAGGGCAAGGGGAAGGTCAACCAACCATGAGTATAGAAAGTGTGTACATGTTTGGCCTGCCTGGCTGCCACGACCAAGGGTACTTTTGGGAGATGTTTTGCATTAGTCTGAATTTTGTCGTTTAGTTGGCTTTAATCATATTTTTGAGTTGTAAATATTTCCAAACAGTACTTTGGGATCCCAAATGTTTAACGCTGTATAATTTTCAGTGAATGATTACGTTTTCAACTCATATGACTTTTATTACAGTTTAGCTACACTTTTAACCTAAAACCTGGATTAGCGAATTAATTGCACGGTTTAAACTCACTTAGTAACGACTCTAAGGAAGTAGGGCGTTACAACACCCTTCCCAAGTTGTGATGCCAAGATGTAGTATTGCATCTTCTGTGAAATTCACTCTCTTGAGGGGAAGTCCTTCTAACACTGCTCGGTATGATGGATAGCCAAACTTGGTCGGTGGGAAGCGGTTACACTCACCGTTAGCAGTCTGTAAGAATCTCCCAACCACCTGCAAAAAATGCCTAATAGCCCTGAAGAGTCGATCAAA
Source organism: Humulus lupulus (assembly GCF_963169125.1). Classification (NCBI taxonomy): domain Eukaryota; kingdom Viridiplantae; phylum Streptophyta; class Magnoliopsida; order Rosales; family Cannabaceae; genus Humulus; species Humulus lupulus. Next base: position 24,979,646 of record NC_084795.1, read on the forward strand.
CCTCCCAACTGGTAGGGCTGTCACTACCTGTGACAATAATGGGATATTTCCACCATTAGTTACGCCTGTGTGCAGCCCCTGGGAGGTCAAGTTTGTGCTCTAAATGGAGTTTGCTTATGTGGAGTTGCTGAGAGAAGCAATTAAAACATACAAGTTGATAGGGAGTACTACTTTGTCTTCAATAATAGTTAAAAATTAAGGGTTAAGTGCAAGGGTGAAGGATGTCCATTGGTATTGTATGCACATGTACTTAAGGATAATAGGACATTTAGGGTAAATACACTTGTCAATAAGCATTCTTGAAGTTTGGTATTCAAGAATAGACATGTGAATGGTGGGTGGTTAACAAAGCATTTCCTTAAAAATTTTAGAGCAAACACGAATATGTCCTACAAGCAACTCCAACATATAACATCCTCAACCAAGTTTTCTGAACTTTCTGACTGCGTTTTCTATATAGCTAAAAAAAGAAGCTCTAAACATGCTAGAGGAAAGTGTGAGAGACTAATTTGAAATTGTGGAGGACTATTGCAGCAAGATTTTGGCAACTAACCCAGGTATGTCAAATGTTTTGGCTTTGGTATTTAAATGCTAATTATGTCATAGTTTGTAACCTCTTTTTTGTTTTAGGTAGCATTGATATATTGAAGACCACTACGAGAGGCGAGGAGAGGTATATCCAAAGAGTTTATATTTGCTTGAAGGCCTGCAAAGAAGGTTTCCTTGATGGATGTAGGCCTTTGATTGGGATGGATGGGTGTTTCCTTAAAGGATAATGCAAGGGTATGTTACTTGCAGCGGTAAGTGTCAATGGGTATGCAATAGTTGAGAATGAGAACACAGAGACATGGAAATGGTTTGCGGGCTTGGTAAAGGAAGATTTAGACATTGATGGCCCTTCAAAATTCACAATCACGAGTGATAGAAAAAATGGGCTAGAGATGTGATAAGCATTCCCTACATAGATTAGAACAAACCAGAGAACACTGAAGCAAGAAAAATGGAAATTGGTGTTTGTATTGAAACTATCAGGATTTCGAGAGCCTGAGTTCTCTCCAAGGTCTACAAACTACCATATTCTTCACACCCCATACACTAACATTTCCCAACTTATACTATTACTCTCAAGTACACCATATTATTGTATACCTCTCTCACACACAAGTCACTCTCCTCTAACTAATTGTTGGCAGTATCCCTATTGTTTGTTGATTTGTCAATCTCATTTCCATTCCCTCTTCTGGCGTAGACATAAGTGATGGGTGGACTATCAATACCCCCTACCCAAAGTCTCACCTTGTCCTCAAGGTGGAAATGAGGATATTGCTCTTGAATGATTTTGAAGTCTTCCCACGTAGCTTCAAATGCAGGTAGGTTCATCCATTGAATGAGAGCTTGGGGATGAGTCTTTTGTATACAAGGTTGGATATCCAAGAGGCGTTCGGGTTCAAGGGACCATTCCAACTCAACTGTCAACTCTGGTGGCAAGGCAGTTGCTTTCTGATGTGGACCCAATGTAGCATGCAAAACTGAAACATGGAAAATGAAATGGAGCAAGGAACCCGACGGTAGCTGGAGCCTGTAAGCAGTAAAGCCAATGTGTTTGATGACTGGGAAAGGACCAAAGAATCTGGGAGACAACTTCTCATTGCGATGTTTTGCCACAGATCGTTGGTGATATCGTCTCAGCTTCATATAGACTAAGTCACCCTCCTGAAATTGGACACCACAACGTTTCTTATCAGCTTGTAACTTCATTTTTTGTTGAGCTCGAGATCTTGAGAATATCCAGAATATCATTCTAAGGCTTAAGGTGTTCTTCAACAACTGAAACAGAAGAACTTGTGTGCTCAAAACGAACTAGAGGAGGGGGTTCTCAGCAATAAACAACCATGAAAGGAGTCATGCCCGCTGAGGAATGGAAAGACGTATTGTACCAATACTCTACCCAAGGTAACCATTTTGCCCACTTGCTCAGTTTTGAACTCACAAATAATGGAAGATAGGTCTCAAAACATCTATTAACGACCTCTATTTGCCCATCAGTTTGAAGGTGATAGGCTGGGATATGCTTAAGCACGGTGCCCTGCAAACAAAACAATTCTTTCCAAAAACAGCTCAAAAAAATTTTGTCACCGTCCGACACAATGGAACAGGGATCCCCATGGAACTTGACAACTTCCCTTACAAATACTGCTACCACAGTCAGCGCTGAAAAAGGATGATGAAGTGGAATGAAATGGCCATACTTGCTCAAATGATCAATCACCATCAAAATCAAATCAAACACATTGGATAGAGGGAGCCCCTCTATAAAATCCATGGACATATGCTTCCAAATTTGTTCTGGAATCAGAAGAGGTTGGAGCAAACCAGCTGGAGATTGAACCCAAGTACTTGTTTTGTTGGCAAATTACACACTCAGCTACATATCGTTGTACATTCTCCCGCACATTTTTCCAATATAAGTCTACTGCCAGCCATTGAAATGTCTTGAAAACTCCCGAATGGCTCCCAATCCAGCTGCCAGGGTACTCTTGCAAGATTATTGGAATGAATGGTGAAGATGAAGGCAATACTAAACGTCCCCGGAACTTCAAACAACCTTGTTGAAATGAATAACCTCCCCCACCTTTTTCCAAACTCAAATCATGAAGAACTTTTGACAAATAAGGGTATGTAGCGACATGTGCCCTCAAATCTAGAATAGACAGTAGGCTGGGACCAGAAATCGCAGCCAAAGACATCTCGTGATGTAGACGGGACAAAGCATCTACAACCTTGTTTTCAAGACTGGGCCTATATTGGATATCAAAATCATAACCAAGGAGTTTAGCGAGCCATTGTTGATGCTCCATCGCCACCAACCTTTGTTCTAACAAATACTTCAAACTTCGTTGATCGGTACGCACCAAAAGCTTCCTACCCAACAAGTATGGTCTCTATTTCTGAATTGCTAACACAATGGCCATGAAATCTCACACATAAACTGAGTTTGTGCAAGCTCGAGGAGACAAAAATTGGCTGAAGAATGCTTTAGGGCGCTGGTTTTGCATGAGCACCACCCCTAAACCCGAGCCTGATGCATCAACCTCCACTACAAATGTCATAGAAAAATCTGGCAAAGCCAAAACTGGTACGGAACATATGGCCTTCTTGAGGCAATCAAAGGCATCTTGAGCTTCTTGAGACCACTTGAAGGCTTCCTTCCGTATCTAGTTCATGAGTGACTTTGCTATACTTCCATAGCCTCGAACAAACTTTCGATAGTACCCTGTAAGGCCCAAAAAACCTCTCAGGTGCCTAATCGTTCGTGGTACTAGCCAATCCTCCATAGACGACAACTTAGAAGGGTCGGCTTCCACCTCTTCCGCTGAAATGATATGTCCCAAATACTCCACTCTAGGATGAGCAAATAAGCACTTCTTCTGATTGGCATATAGTTGGTGTTGCTACAATCTACCCAAAACTAACTCCAAGTGATGCACATGAACTTCCATCGAAGGGTTATAAACCAATATGCCATCAAAGAAGACCAACACAAATGTGCTCAACAAATCCCGAAATACCTCATTCATGAAAGCTTAAAAAGTGGTTGGTGCGTTAGTGAGGCCAAAAGGCATGACAAGGAACTCATAGTGTCCTTCATGTGTCTGAAAAGTTGTCTTTTCGACATCTCCTACAACGACGCGAATCTGATGGTAGCCAAACTTTAAATCCAACTTAGAAAAGACTTGTGCTCCATGGAGATCCTCTAATAACTCATCAATGACAAGAATAGGGAACTTATCAACCACTGTCTCCTTATTTAGAGCCCTATAGTCCACAAAAAAATTCTAACTACCGTCCTTCTTTTCGACCAAAAACACTAGCCACGAGAATGGGCTTGTACTCGGATGACTATACCAGATCATAACATCTATGCCATCAATCATTCTATCTCGTCCTTCTGCACCTGAGTGTACCTATAGGTTCTGACAGATTTTGGTCCCACCCTCTCGCAGAGTGTAATAGTGTGCTTTCTAGCTCGTACAAGCGGCATCCCCTAAGGCATATGAAGGACTTCATCGAATTTGTGAAACAGTGAACCAATCTCTGGTGGTACCGATCACTCCTAGGCCTTGGTTTCTACAGCCAACACTCCAAGCTGAACCCGAAAACCCTGACATTCATGATGAATCGAGTGAATAAAGGCTTTTAATGAGATTTGGGATTTGTATAGGCTCAAATCACCTTGGAAAGTGACCTAGGTTCCACCCGTCCCAAACTTCATTGCCGAAATTTTCCAATTAATCAGCATGTTGTCGATAGTTTCAAGCCACTTAATGCCCCAAATAACATCAAATCCACCCAATTCCAAGGGCAAAAAATCAGCGACTACCCTTATTGCTCCTAAATCCAACTCCACTTGACTGCAAATACCTTTGGTTTGAACCTTCCCTCCCGTGCCCAACATAACACCATAACAAGAAGTGGTTATGATGGGTAGCTTTGTCACCGTTACAAAATTTGTCAAAATAAAATTATGAGTAGCACCGCTGATAAGTATAGTGATGGAATTCTGTCAAATATGGCCCGAAAACTTCATAGTATGGGCAGAAGTAAATTTTGGGGAAGAAATTCTTTTTAAGTAGGGGAGAATTATAGTGTCCCAGAATATTTACTTAGCTAGCTTGATAGTAGTAGTGGTTAGTATTAGTTTGTAGTATGTTAGATTCCGTGGATGTTGGTTTAAGCTAGGGCTTAGTTGGACACTCATAGCAAAAATTATGGATTTTATAAGTTTAACCTATTGTTTAGAAATATTAATTATAACATAAGGTTTGATTAATATTGCTAGTCCTAGAAATATATTTATTATAACCTAAGGTTTAAATAGAATTGTTAAGAATGTGACACTTGCATAATCATGTTTATTAAGGATTTAAGTATTTATGATGAATAGTTTAATTAAAAGAAGAATCTAGAAGCTCTAGAACCTTCCAGAAACTGTTAGGATCACGTTTAGACTTAGTCAAAGATGTTTTATCAATTCAAAATATGCTGAAAAGTGCAAATACGTGTTTGATATATCAATGTATGCTGATATATCACAGCTACAGGGGCCGATATATCGCCTACACGTCGACTTTGCATGAACATTCGAATGGGGCTCGGGAAAATGGTCTAGGAGATATATCGCCCAGGGTAGGCGATATATTGCCCTTGGTGCTATATTTTTGAATATTGAGGATTTTTAAATTTAAAAACAGCCTTAACCACTTGGACCTGCCTTTGAACGATTTTGATCAAGTTCAGGGCGTCTGTTGAACTAAAATTCAAATATTTTTCATTTTATATTAATTTATTTATTCAAATTAAAAGGGGTTAGTTTCACTCCTTGAACTCTATAAATAGGACCTAGTACTTAGCCATTTTCTTCATTCTTCAAGCAGTCTTCAGAGCCTCCAAGTTGCTAGTGTTACTATAGAGAAAAACACTTGGGTTTTTGGGTTAAAAAATTTATCATTCTAAGCTTTTCTAAACACTTGGGAAGTGAGATATAGTGAGATTTTGATATCGAGGTTTAGATCAATTCATAAGATCATTCAAGGTCTTCTTATCCTTAAGTTCAGTTCTTCATAGTTCTTTAGTTTTCTTTTATTTTCTTTTCAAATCCTAACTCTTATTTATGATTCTTGGTTACGTGTTTAAGTTTCTTGAAAACTTAAGGTTCTTCTCGGTAAGTTTCTTCTTTGATGGTTTAGTTTTCTTTTCATCTCTTTTCTTTAGAAATACTCACCATTCTTATTATTGGTTTTTAGGAGGGTTCCAATCCTGTTCTTGTTCTCAAATATCCTGGTTTTTTGTAAGGAAAATATGATAGATTTTATGTGCTTATATGTTTATGTTATGATATGTTTTATGCTATGATATGTATATATATATATATATAAATATGGCTTGTAGTCATTTGGGGGTTATAGTTGCTTAAATAGCAAACCCCAATATTTTTTTTATGTCGCTTGGGGCTTATAGTTGCTTAGACAGCAAACCCCAAGAACTTTTATCATTTTCATTGTTTAGAGTTATGATTTACCCTACCTCAATTAGTAGATAGAGGACCTAGATGGGTTATCATATACTACCATGTGATCTAACCTACCTCGATTAGTAGACAGATGACCTACATGGTTTATCACATGCCATGTTAATGAGTTAATGGTCATTAATATTGTAGTCCTATATGATATACGTTTTTATAGTATTTGTTTATGTTATAGTATTTTGTTTATGATATATGTTGTTAGTATATTTTCCTTGTTGGGCATTAGACTCACTCCTTTATTTTTAGCTTGATGCATGAAAATGATTATGGAAGGCAGAAAGATTCATGGCAGCTTGGCTTGTGTGTTAAGGATGACTGGATTGCGTGTCGATCAAGGATGACGTTATATTTAGTCTTTTAAATTATGTTTTGGTGTAATTCTGCAATTAGTATTTCAAACAATTAAAGTTATTGTTTTATAACAATGGGTACCCATACCATATTTTATATTTCATATGTTACTTTGTATTTTGCACAATATTTATTTTGGGGTTTTAAATAAAGTTATGTTATTTCTGATGTATGTTTTCCAAAATAGTAGCTATGTCTAGTAGTTTTAATGATCTAAGGTCTTAGAAATAGTTGGTTCATTATAGTTGGAATCATAGCAAACAATTCATATGCATGAAGTTCTCCTTGATACACACGCACAAGCTCTGAATCTAATCATCAATGTAAGTGTTTATGTTTATTATGCTTATGTTTATGTTTATAGCTAACATTTTAGCCCTTACGTTTTCAGTTAAGAATGGATGGAGCCTTCACCTATGAGGATATCCGAGCCATTAAGGCATTGAAAAGGATTAGAGAGCCAAGGAATACCGTAGGAGTGTTAGATAGAATCACTCGAAGATTGATTTTATTCCACAAGGAGATAGTCCACCTCCAAACTACTAAGCAAACTATGATAAGAGCTATAGAGCAATATGTCTTAGTAAATAGGTTTTTTAAAGATTTTCCTTCTGTAATTTAAACATTAGAAGAAATATAGGAGACTATAGATGATGAAGATGATTTACCGGTAGCCATGAGATATTATTTTCTCATACTTAGGTTCTCCTCACTATAAGAAAAAATGCTTTTAATAACACCAAAAATGTGTTATCAAAACATACCATAACACTTTTTGATGTGTTAGACCGACTATGTTATCGTAGGTCAGGGTACTTTACATAACACTTTATCATTGTTATACAGATGTGTTATTATACTGTCAACGATAACACACTTTCTGTGTCATTTTAATAAATAGATAAGTGTTTAATTATATTATTTACAGTCGATTATATAACACATTTCAATACTTATAAATTTGTGTTATACTACACTTTAGTATAACACATTTTTTGTGTAATTCTACACTTTAGTATAACACATTTTTTGTGTTATATAATGAAGTTTGCATAACAAAATTCTTTACTTATAAAAAGTGTTATTGTAATAGATATTATAACACATTTTTCGTATTATTTTAATATTTAGATAAGTTTAAATTCTCACTATATATTCATTTATATAACACTAATTTATTCTATTATATTTAAAAAAAATTATATAATTAAAATTATCTTTCTAATATATACTAGCATCATCAAATGAACTTGATTTTCAAATAACAAAAAGTAAAAACAATTAACATTGTATTAACAATCCACAAATTAATTTAAAACATTCAACACTGTCATCAACAACAAAATGTTCTTTAAGTATTCAAGTAGTCTTAAATATTCAACATATTGAAAAGTTACTACTTTCAGCACAAAATATTCTCCCCTGACAGTGCATATATGCCTAAGCTCCTAGTATTTGCCAAATTAAAAAACAACAGTTGCAATGACTGTACAGTTGCAAAGAATGGGTAGTAATCCTAGACACATTAGAAATATTAGCCACGTCTTCGACAGATTCCATGTCTATCATGCCACCAAAACGTGAACTGAGAGAACAAAACTCCACTGTCGAGAAAAGCAACACAAGTAAAAGCTTTATTGTTATGTTAACCTCTGTAGTTGATGGCCTGAAGTCACACAGTACCCGAAGGCTAGAACCTGATGTTTTCAACAAATGTATGCAAACATATAAGTTGAGGCTTTTATGTGCAGATCTCAAAAGAATAAGAAAGTAACATGTCCCAAATGACCCCAAACATAACACAGTACACAGGAAAAGAACAGTATTTACCACACTCGACTCTCCAATTGCCCACTCACATCAATTTCTTGAGCATGAAATGAGCTAACAATGCCCATTAAAGCAAAACACACCGCCTAGAACATAAAGAAAAAAATATATCAATAGAAAGAACAAGGTAAACCAAAAAATTTATAGAAAAATCAAACAAGCCTATCAAGAAAAGAAACTCTTGGCAAATTTTTAAATATTCAAAACACAACAAATTGAAAATTCCCATTTGTGCCAATTCAAAAGTGTAAAAAATAGTTAACAGACCTTAAAGCCAATGTACAGTAAACCATATTTCAACAGAAAAATGCAAGAATAGCCAAGCAGTAAAATAGTCGCATGTCACTAGTTTTAACATCTATCTAGGAGGGCACAAATAAAGTAAGAAAGACTAGATTTTATAAGTAGAGGATGAAACTAGACATGCCCAAGCCTCTATAATCAGTCCTCCACATGCATACCATAATAGCTTAAACCAAACCAAAAAAGGCAACATCAAACAAGAAGTTGTTTTCAAATCACTCCATGCATAAGAGCACTCTCCCAATAAAAGGATGTAAAAATTATTCATCAAGACAGAAAGAAAGGAATAAATTTCTGATTAAGATTCTAGACTTATCAAACATTTTTATCTTTTTTACTAAAGGGGGTAAATTAAATATTACTAAGCTAACCTGGTTGGGCACCAAGATCTATAACATGCAGCTTTGATGTAATTTGGCCAGCATTAAAAGTCTTTGTTGCAAAGGAAATGAGAGTATAAGGATTCTCATTCCCTTGAACCTGTATAAATTCGACAATCAATCAACAAATATGCATATATGATATGCATACCAAGTGCGATAAAAAACAAGAGAATTAAGAGAGATAAAGAGAGGGAGACGTTAATTTACGCACTTTAAATTGTGCAAAAGCAGTAGCATGAGCTTCCAGAGCTTGACTTCTCTGTTGTTCCACTGAAAAGAGTTGCATATTCCCTTTGACCAGATTTTGCCTCTGCAAACAGAGTAGAGAAATAAATCAAGTATAAGAAATAGGACAATTAAAGCTCAAAGTCTGCCAAGCAATCAATAAGGTATTAAAGCATGTTACAGGAAAATTCAAAAGGACCATTTGGACCAGCCTCTTTGGCATTAACTAGTTACAGGAGATGCAATCCCTTCTATTCCAACTACATGGATGACATCATTACAAATATAAAATATAAATACCAAGATCATCAAATATATTGGCTTGATGAGGATTTCCCTATGAAAAATCTATACATAAAGCATATATGCATATGAGTATCAATCTACTAAATGATGTTACAATATATAAGAACATACCTTAGGAGCACCAGTGGCAATTCCAATCAAAACCAACCACTTTCAGAAGGGTCACATCGATAGTTTATTATCTGATTGTTTGCCAGATTAGCAGTTCTTTCGAACATCTTCACAGGTTCAGTCTCACCTATAAGGAAGATATAGTGCACATACCAGCCAAAATTTTAAAACAAAAGTAATTGTATTGTAAAACAAAGCAGGCCCTCAGAGAAGTTTAATAATAATAATAAAGTGACAAACCTTCAATTGGCCAATTGATATGGCTTGATTAAAGACTTGGAATCATGGCGGCCAGGTTTGTTTGCTCTATTCAATTAGTAACTATAGTCAAATGATAGTTATACGTTTAAATAATTTGTTCATGTTTTTAGTTTTATATGATCCATTTACTTAATTGAAATAGAAGGAAGATCAGAAATTGTAATTCTCTTTTTCTCTTTTCCTATCTATATGGGGTTTGTGCTTTGAAGCTTTTATTGCATTTTTGGTCCTACGGTTAATCAGCCTGCGTAGAATATGAACAGTTTGCCTTTTTGGCTCTTTCAATTCTCTCAAAAGTTTTTGGAAATGGCAATCTTTGAGTTGGTCCTTCTCATTCTCTTTTAATTGATCAAAGATAGAAGGGATTTGATTTCTGTGTTCAATTAAATCGGGTACTTGACTTAGAAATTTTTGTACTAAATTATGGTAGCCAAATAATTTAGTTGCTAATTCTAAAATAATAAGACTAATTAATTCTACTACCAAAAATATTAGTAGCTAATTTATTATTTTAGCTACCAATTTTCTTTTGGTAGCAAAGAAAAAACATTTACCTACTAATTTTTTGGTAGCTAAAAATAAAGTTTCAATAATTTTTTTTTGCAAAATTTAGCTACTAATGATTTCAAGCCATGCTAAGTCAAGCTAATTTCAAAGAAGGTGCAGATTGTTTTATAAAATAAACAGGGCTTATAATCAAAGACCAAATATATAAATTTCAAGCCATGCTAAGTCAAGCTAATTTTAACAGCCATGCTAAGTAAAAAAAACTAGCAGAATTTCGAAAAAAATAAAAAAGAAAGAAATTAGATTGACAAAAGATTCAGATAAAAAAAAAGTGTTAGGGAACCTATCAATAAATTTTGTTGGGAAATCTATCAATGAAAAGGGACACGAAATTATTATATCCATATACCTAATTAAGGAGTATGTACTGCTACTTAAAAGAAACCATTTTATAAATATACCTGCAACTTAAGAAAAATACCATTGACAAAAAGGAGTGTGTACTACTACTTTTACTCATCAAATGCAATTTTAATTGTTCAAAAATTAGCATGGTTCAACAATCAGAAGGCTAGCTACTTATTGTGGTATTCATAATTATACCTATAATCAGGTGTATCAATATAGTGTAAATCACTGCTCCATTGATAGTGAAATCAAAAAACAGACAAAGTGTTTGCTGAACAATAATATGCATAAATAAGCATGTCTAATCTATATGGAAAAAAAAAAAGAATCAAATTATCTATGAAAGGTCTAATACCAAACACTACTACTCTCATGAGACCCTTTAAATTTTAAGTGAGGTGCAAAAACTTAAATTTTAAATTACTGTCACAGAGGAGTGTTTTGATCAATTTGACTTAGAAAAATTAAGAGGTGTAAACCAACCTCATGAAAGCAATCTGGGGATTCATCTTTCCAAATGCAATTTTGACAAAATCATCTTCCTTGAAGGAAAATGTGGCATCAGGCTTTTCTTCTCCTTCCAATGTTCCTTAAATTTGACCAAAACACACAAAAATGAGCATCTTCTTTTTTCTTACTAAGAAGTTACTTCACAAATAGTGATCAAAACAAAACTAATGGCAAATAAGATTAAAAGAAGGTTTACTTTACAAATTAAACTATATATATCATATGTTGTGTGGCCAAATAATGAAACAAAAGCAAAACCTCCTCAACACAAGAGAAATTAAACAATTAAAAGGATTTTCTTAGAAAATATGAAACCAAGCAATTATACATTCTGATATAACTTATTCCCAAATTCAAAAAAAAAACAAATTAGTTAAAAAAGAAGAAAAAAGAACTAAATTCAAAGCTTACATAAGCTAATTTACTGACTTGTTGGTTTTATAATTATACAGCTGCCTACCTGTAACAAACCTCTCCTTCCTAAGCTACTCCAACATACACTTAATATTTTTTATTCAATAAAATTATAACTTTATAAGCATCTTTCCCCCTTATTATATATTCAGAAAACTCTTCTCTAAGAGCAGTAGTAGGATAAGCAGAAAAAGTCCCTCTTATTTGGTTATGTACCATTACCATGTCCAATGCTTAGTCAAAACTCTTGTAATTCCTTATTAAGTGTCTGTAGTTGGCAATCATGACCATATACTTTAGAGATTTCCGGCAGAAAATGACCAAAGAAAATTTCTAGAATCAAATAACACGTCTTCTTTAGACAAATTTAATAAAACAAAGTCACTCAATAGGCTTTATTTTTTCCTTGTTTCATCCAAGACTCATGAATTTATCTACTCTGTAACAAACAGAGTAAAACACACTAGATGATATATGTGTTCACTAAGGAAGCCAAACAGCCTTCAATGTGGAAATGAAGCAAGAAAGAGAAAAATTTGTGAAAACTATCAACAAATTAAGCTACAGATTGTACCTAGTGACACCATGATAGCAGCAAAAATGATTATGCCAACAGGCTGCACCCTCAATTTTCCAATGGGGTATTTATAAATATTTATACTTTTCATTGACAAGTGAGTGAACCAAAGTATGCCACCAACCATGAGATCCAACAAAGAATCTAGTGTTGATGCTGCAATGGCTAAGGACCCACTCTTTATAGTATCATAGATCTGCAGAATCAAACATAAGTTTCAATTTTAGTTTGTAAAGTGGGAATGAATGTTCTATAAGGCCATAAAATATTATTTGATTCAAGAACTCAAATACTCTAAAACACGGTGTATATAATCTAAAACGTTACACATACGACTGGAGCTGTAAAAGCTCTTAAGAACTTACTTCAGCCAATATTTCTTATAAAAATACCCAAACTTTACCTTAAGTCCCAAGAGAATTATGTTTGCATAATTAGAGATCTTCATGGCTCTTTCATGTTGAGATTGTTCATCAATATCATCTTCATCAATGCCTTCTGATTGCACTATAGAGTCAACTTCCTCAAAAGATTTCAGAGTTAAAAGTTATCTTTCATAGTAGTCCTTTTCTCCTATAATTGAAAGAAGAAACAAAAAAAGTTATTTGTAAGAACATGTATATATAACAACATAAGAATAGAAAAAGAATCAAATCAAGCATCGTTGGATTGCTTTGGTTGTAGAATCTTTGAACAAGTGAAGAATTCTCCCCCAGTTTCTCAACAAACAAACAAGGCCTTAAACCACAAACAATACCTCTGTTTGTTTCCTAAGAAAATTAATAAAAAAACCAAAACAATAATCACTCATTTTGTGGTTCCAAGAAAGCAATCAATCTAGGTAAAATGACGTTTACTCATTACATATATAACCAAAAACAACAAGAAAAAGAACATAAAAATATTGAGCGCATTTTCTCAGTAACCAAACAGAGTTTTCTTTAATTGAAGTTGAAACAAACCTCCACTCAAGCCACTGGTCCGAGTTAGGTCGATATCGTAGGGACTGGACTCAACGTCAAGACCAGAACGGACTTTGTCAGGGAGCCTAAAGACGAATTCAGTCCTGAGTGAGTTAACAGAGCATCCTCGACTGAGTCGGCGATTCCGGTGACCATTATCACTCGGTCTCCAACTTTGATTCATCAAAGAGGTTGAAAAGTTGGTGACTGAGAGGCTCCTTCCATTCGTTGAGGCTCTTGTAGGAGGTTGCATTGGAAAGAGGTAGTGGTGTTCAAGGTTCAGTCTTTACCAATTTTTTCAACTAGGGTTTAAGAAAATTAATTAGAAAGGGTAGGAGGAAAATGAAAGAGAGGAAAAGAAAGTGTACTGCATATAAGAGGGAAAAATAATACAACACATTTCATTTACCGCTTTTTATTTTTTTAGTTGCCGCGTTTTTAATTTAATTTTACTTTCTTTAGCATATTTATTTTATATATATTATAATACTTTTTCAATAGTCTTATAATAATGTCTTATAGAAAGCAGTCTTTGTTGTGGTGCCTCTAAGTTGGAATTTCAATTTACTAAGAGCAAAAGCATAGAATCTTTATGAATCTTCCCCGAGGAAATTTTGAGGCTCAAGATAATGATGATTATGAGGATATAGATGATGATATGTTAGATGAAGGGTCAGATGTAGAAGATCCTGATTTTTAGATTCACCCTAGTTTTGTTAGTTTATTTCTTTATTATTTTTGCATTTATGATTGCACTTAGTGAAAACTTTTTTTTTTCCAAATGAATATTATTGTTATTTTTTATAACATGTATGAGTTTGATTTTTTTTACAATCATAATAATTAATAAATTTAATGAATAATGACCAAGTTCGGTGAGGATGGATAAAAATAATGGATCGAGTTCTATATTCAAAGTTAGGGGGCCATAGTAGTGGGAACGATTAAACTGATCCCAACCCTCCCTCAATATGGTTAACTTTGGAACAGCGACGAGTTTTGAGCCTGAGAATTAAGTCATATAGGATGATTAGAAACAAACTTAGAAAATAATAAAGATGACTTATTTTTCTAAGTATAGAAACACGCCCTAATTATAAAGAAGGCTTATATAATTTTTCATAAGAAATCATAACTAATAGGCCCGGGTTATGTTTACTTAGATTAAGTTTTTGCCTTAGAGCCTATTAGGGTAAGCTCTAACATGTTTTTCTCGACTGTTAGAACTCTGCTGAAGATGTCACTCCGAAGGTCTGCACGTACAAACACTAATGCCTCCAGCGCTGCTCATGAGACTAACGAAGCCCCTCCAATTCGTAGAAGGGGAGCGCATGCCACCAATGTTGCTGCTAACAGAAGTGCACCGCCGCCTTCGGTTGACAACACCGCTGAAATTGTCCAACTATGGCAACAAGTGGAAGAACTGCTTCAGCAACAATGACAATAGGCTCAACTGTAGCCTCAGACTCAGCCTCAGCCGCAGCCGCAGCCTCAATCAGCAGTTCAAGCACCCCAACAAGTAGGTCCTTATAGGGGATGGCCAATGGCGAACTATGCGCCCAACCCAGCTCAGTACATGAAGCCAATCTACGAGCGGTTTAGTAAGCAACACGCTCCAAACTTTGAAGGGGCAACCGACCCCTTTGAGGCGGAAGAATGGCTCAAGAATGTAGAGCTGATCCTAGTACACAAGAATCTCGGTAATGCGGACCGCATATCCTACGTTTCTTCTCTTCTAAAGAAGGATGCTAGAATATGGTGGGACTTAGTACAGCGGACTAACGACATCGCCACCATGACATGGACTAGATTTGTGGAGCTCTTTCACAAGAAGTATTATAACTCTGTAGTCATCATCACAATGGTAGAAGAGTTCACCAGTCTGAAGCAGGGCAACTTGACGGTAGCAGAGCACGCTCGACAGTTCGACTGACTAGCCAAGTTTGCACCAGAGTTGGTTCCAACAGACTTTTTGAGGGTTACCAAGTTCGTTAGAGGACTCAGACCGAAGATCGAGCTAGAATTCAAGCTAGCAACTCCTGGAACCACTTCTTACGCCGATGTTCTAGAAACAACTATAGAAGTGGAAAGGCTTTAAGTGAATGTTAGTAAGGAGGAGGCCAGTAAGCCTGAACCTAAACAGCAGAATCAACCTCAAAATGGTCAGAACCACAACAACATCCATCAGCATGGCAACAATAATGGCCAGAAGAGAAGGCATCCTGATAATAAACTAGCCGACAATGAAAAAAAAGCACAGACTAACAATGGAAGTAGTAGGTCGGGTTATTTAGAATTCCCGCAATGCTCTAAGTGCCAAAGAAAACATCCTGTGGAGTGCCATGCAAACACCAAAGGATGTTACAATTATGGTCAGGAAGGTCATCTGAAGAAAGAATGTCCACAGCTCAAGCAAGAAGAAAAAAGGGACAACAAGATGGTTCCTGCCAGAGTCTTTGCCTTGACTCAGGGAGAAGGTGAAGCTAGTAACAAAGTGGTCACATGTCAGATTCCTATCCTGGATAATATATGTTCAGTATTATTTTATTTGGGAGCAACACACTCGTATATCTCGTTAGGAATGATAGAGAAGTTAGAAAAACCTTGTGAAAGACTTAGAACTAGGTTTGTAACAGAATTTCCTTCGAGCGAAGTAGTCCTATCATCACGGATAGTATGAGGTGTACCGATCAAAATTGAGGACGTACAACTAGAAGGAGACCTGATAGAGTTAGAGATCAAAGACTTTGATGTAATACTGGGCATGGATTGGCTAGCAAAGCATGGCGCAACCATCGACTGTAGACGCAAGCAAGTGATGCTCGAAACTCCTGACGGTCAAAAACTATGTTTTATGGGAAAGGTGTCAGGACTAAATACACCGCTTATTTCATCTCTCAAAGCTCAGAGGATGATAGAAAAAGGATGTCACACATTCTTAACCAGCGTCACAGATGTGGTAAAGGAAACACCATGAAAATTTGGAGATGTTCGCATCATAAAAGAATTTCCAGAAGTATTTGCTGACGACTTACCAGGATTGCCGCCGACTTGGGAAATTAACTTCAGAATCGAGTTAGTACCAGGAACTGAGCCTATCTCAAAGGCACCATACCGGATGGCACCTACCAAACTCAAGGAGTTGAAGACACAGCTACAAGAACTCTTAGACTTGGGTTTCATCAAACCAAGCCATTCGCCATGGGGAGCCCCAGTTCTATTTGTGAAGAAGAAGGATAGAAGTATGCGGATGTGTATAGATTAGCGTGAGCTGAAAAAGGTGACAATTAAGAATAAGTACCTGCTACCCCGGATTGACGACTTGTTTGATCAACTCCGAGGAGCGACCGTGTTTTCTAAGATCGATTTATGGTCCGGGTATCACCAGCTCAAGGTACGGGAAGAGGATATTCCCAAGATAGCTCTTAGAACTCGTTATGGACATTACGAGTTTCTAATTATGTCTTTTGGCTTTACCAACGCTCCAACTGCATTTATGGATTTAATGAATCGGGTCTTCAAGGACTACTTGGACAAATTCGTTGTGGTGTTCATCGACGATATTTTGGTGTACTCTAAGGATGAAGTCGAGCACGAAGAACATTTAAGAATGACCATGTTGCGACTGAAGGACCATCAACTTTACGCCAAGTTCAAGAAGTGTGAATTTTGGCTTTCGCAAGTAGCGTTCCTCAGCAACATAGTATCCAAGGACGAAGTTGTTGCAGACCAAACTAAAGTAGAGGTTGTGAAGGATTGGCCAAGACCTAAAAATGCGTCAGAGATTAGATGCTTTCTCGGGCTAATAGGCTATTATCGGAGGTTTGTAAAAGGATTTTCTAAGATAGCCACTCCGCTTACCAACCTGACTCGGAAATAACAAAGGTTCAACTAGACGGATAAGTGTGAAGAGAGCTTCCAGTTGCTTAAGGATAATCTATGCTCAGCACTAGTACTTTTGTACCAATACCCGACGACAAGTTTGTTGTCTATTGTGATGCATCGAAGCAAGGTTTGGGTTGTGTGCCGATGCAGAATGACAAAGTAATAGCCTACGCCTTAAGGCAGCTGAAGGAATACAAGCAACGCTATCTAACGTATGATATGGAGTTGGCAGTGGTAGTCTTCGATTTGAAAATCTGGCGCCAGTATCTTTATGGAGAACGATATGAGATTTATACAGACCACAAAAGCTTAAAATAATTCTTCACGCAGAAGGAGCTCAACATGAGGCAGTGCAGGTGGTTAGAATTAGTAAAGGATTATGAGTGCGAAATCCTATACCACCCGGGAAAAGCAAACGTAGTTGCTGATGCGCTAAGTAGAAAAATTTATGGGAATCTAGCAGCAATATCCGGAATAGAAAAACTGCTTCAGTAAGAGTTAATCAATGCCGGAATAGAAGTAGTTATTGGTAAACTAGCCAACTTGTCGATCCAGTCAAGTTTGTTAGAAGATATACGGATCAGGCAAGGGCATGATGACACATTATTATCTCACATAGCTACAGTTAAAGAAGGCAAGGCCACAAATTTCTCTATATCAGGACAGGGGTTCTTGAGATATAAGGACTGGGTATGCGTGCCAAATGATCATGGAATTAAGATGAAGATTTTAGAAGAAGCACACAATACCCCATACTCAATCCACCCAGAGTCGACCAAGATGACTCACGACCTTAAGGCATTGTATTGGTGGTCAGGAATGAAGAAAGAAGTAGCGAAATATGTGTCTAAATGCTTAATATGCCAGCAACTGAAATCATAACATCAGTGGCCTGTAGGCTTATTACAATCGCTTAGTATCCCAGAATTGAAGTGGAAAGACATAGCTATGGATTTCGTGGCAGGACTAGCACAAACAAATAAGCAGCACGACTCGGCTTGGGTAGTAGTAGATAGACTAACCAAGTTAGCTCACTTCATGCCATTCAAGACTACGTACACAGCAGATCAGTACGTAGACATTTATGTCCGAGAAATAGTAAGAGTGCATGGAATCCCTAAGACCATAGTATCCGATAGAGGATCGGTGTTTACATCGAGATTTTGGGGAAACTTGCAGCAAGCCATGGGTACCAAGTTAAGTCTTAGTACGACATTTCATCCTCAGACCGATGGTCAGTCCAAGCATACCATACAGATTTTAGAAGATATGTTTCGCGCTTATGTACTTGATTTCGCAGGATCATGGAGTAAGTATTTTCCACTGATAGAATTCTCCTACAATAATAGCTACCAATCAATGATCAGGATGGCACCCTATGAATTACTTTATGGAATGAGGTGTCGATCGTCGCTACATTGGGACGAGGTAGGATAAAGGCAACTTCTTGGACTCGAAGCTGTTAGAGAAGCATAGGATGCAGCAGCGCTAATTAGAAAGTGTATGCTCGCTGCTTAGAGCCAACAGAAAAGTTATACGGATGCCAAGCGGCATGATGTGGAATTCAAAGTTAGAGATCAAGTATTCTTAAAGATATCTCCTATGAAAGGAGTAAAGCGGTCTGGGAAGAAGGGCAAGCTTAGTCCCCAGTTTATAGGTCCTTTTGTGATATTGGAAAAGGTGGGAACAGTTGCATATAGATTAGCCCTACCGCCAACTCTAGCATATATCCATAATGTGTTCCACATCTCGATGCTGCGTAGATATATGTCAGACCCATCTCACGTCCTCAAGTACGATACGATAGCACTCCATAAAGACTTGAGTTACGAGGAACAACAGGTTAGCATCCTAGATGGAGGGATGAAGGAATTACAGTCTAAGAGTATTCTGATAGTCAAGGTCCAATGGAGTAATAGTTCTGAACGGGAGGCAACATGGAAGTTGGAAGAAGACATGTTAGCTCGATATCCAGAATTCTTTGTTAAGTAAATTTTGGGGAAGAAATTCTTTTTAAGTAGGGGAGAATTATAGTGTCCCAGAATATTTACTTTGCTAGCTAGATAGTAGTAGTAGTAGTTAGTATTATTTTGTAGTATGTTAGATTCTGTGGATTTTGGTTCAAGCCAGGACTTAGTTGGACACTCATAGCAACAGTTATGGATTTGATAAGTTTAACCTATAGTTTAGAAATATTAATTATAACATAAGGTTTGATTAATATTGTTGGTCCTAGAAACATATTTATTATAACCTAAGGTTTAGATAGAATTTTTAAGAATGTGACACTTGTCATAATCATGTTTATTAAGGATTTAAGTATTTATGATGAATAATTTAATTAAAAGAAGAATCTAGAAGCTCTAGAACCTTTCAGATCCTATTAGGATCACGTTTAGACTTAGTCAAAGCTGTTTTATCAATTCAAAATATGATGAAAAAGTGCAAATACGTGTTTGATATATCAACATATGTCGATATATCACAGCTATAGGGGCTGATATATCGCCTACGGAAGATACAGAAAACACGTCGACTTTGCACAAACATTCGAATGGGGCTCTAGAAAATGGTCTAGGTGATATATCGCCCAAGGTAGGCGATATATCACCCCTTGTGCTTTATTTTTGAATATTGAGGATTTTTAATTTTAAAAACAGCCTTAACCACTTGGACCTACCTTTGAACAATTTTGACCGAGTTCTGGGCGTCTCTTGAAGGAAATTTTAAATCTTTTTCATTTTATATTCATTTATTTATTCAAATTAAAAGGGGTTAGTTTCACTCCTTGATATCTATAAATAGGACCTAGTACTCAGCCATTTTCCTCATTCTTCAAGCAATCTTCAAAGCCTCCAAGTTGCTAGTGGTACTATAGAGAAAAACACTTGAGTTTTTGGGTTAAAAGCTTTATCATTATAAGCTTTTCTAAACACTTGGGAAGTGAGATATAGTGAGATTTTGATATCGAGGTTTAGATCAATTCATAAGATCATTCAAGGTCTTCTTATCCTTAAGTTCAGTTCTTCATAGTTCTTTAGTTTTCTTTTATTTTCTTTTTAGATCCTAACTCTTGTTTATGATTCTTGGTTAGGTTTTTAAGTTTCTTGAAAACTTAAGGCTCTTCTCGGTAAGTTTCTTCTTTGATGGTTTAGTTTTCTTTTCATCTCTTTTCTTTAGAAATACTCCCCATTCTTACTGTTTGCTTTTAGGAGTGTTCCAATCTTGTTCTTATTCTCAAATATCCCGGTTTTTGGTAAGTGTTTTCCCAAAAATGGCTCCTGATGATGTGGGAAGAATTTCTTACACATGCTTGGCACGTGGCAGTTCTGAATGAAGGGATCCTGTTCGGTCATTGACCAGATAATTGTTGGTTTGTCAAGTCTTACGGTTAGGTTCGACTAGTCTAGTCGCATGCTTCCATTTACTTCCTTTGAGATACGCAATCTTGTAATAATTATATTCATTATATTTCCTTTTATTACCTTGATATGCTGATCTTAATTATAATTAAGGCCCATTGGCCCATGTAACCTCCTGGAGCTATAAATAAGAATGAGAGGGCTCAAGGAAGGGAGGACTTTTGACTTTTGCACTTTTAATCTTTGTATTCAGAGAGAAAAGCATAGTGTGATTATCCACCAGAAATTGTAATTCTCCTAAGGCTTGTGAAACTCAAGAACCCTAGTTCTTTGATCACAGTATTGGGATTCAATATCAATAAGAACACTAAGTGGACGTAGGTCATCACCATCTAGTTGGGGCCGAACCACTATAAATTTCTTGTGTCACTTTCTTCCCACTGGATTCTTTTCTTGATTTCTTTTTTTGTTCTTTGTAGTTTATTTGACTCCATGTCGTTGACCAAATCAAGGGTCAACATTTTGGTGCTCTCGTTGAGAGTTGAACTCAAGGACTTCAAGAAGATCATATGGCGAAGACATCCACGAGAGCTGGACAGACTACTGGCGCTGCATCCTCTCAACCTCCTCCTCCAAATGTGGCTGAAAATGAGCCCCACTTGGATTTTGAGGAGGAAGAAATGGATTCTGAGACGCTAAGGACAAAACTAAGTGTGTTGCACGACGAGTTGGCCAATCAGAGGGCCAATCAGGAAAATGCGGCAGAGATCTTGGCGCTGCAGTAGAGGGAGATTGAGCACCAGCGTCAGGAGCTAAATGAGTGGCAGGCGGACATGGACCGTCGGCAGAGAGATGCCACGACCGCTCTTGAATAGCCATTCAGTTGGCCCGAGGACAAGCTGCGCTGGCCACCCAACCGGATCAACCACCCAATTTACCACCGCAACGGGCCCAAAATTTGAGTCCTCCAATTCAGCCAGCGAGCCCTTAAAGGCCAGAGCAACCGTCTGTTGCTCAGGAAGATGTCCCTATTCAGGATCCTAAGCAACAACCACCCTCTCAAGCTGGTCGTGGAAATCCCTAACGCCAGAGGCAAAATAGGGCTGGGAAACCTCCCCGAAGCCCTAGACTCCCAGGGGACAATGTACCAAGTCCACTGAGCTGGGGCAGCGTCCTTCTGCTAACTGAAGACACAACAAGTCAGGATCTGTGGTCAGGGGCCCCCCACGGCATAATAATGCACAGATACCCACCAACCAACATAGGCCTCCCCCCGACGCTCGGGAGATGTCAGCCAGAAGAGGAAACAACGTGACCAGCCGGTCTCGCCAAAGTCGGCCGCAGTTTAGGGATGGCCATGACTACAATGAGGCCGATTTTGGTAGGAGGAATGCTGGTCGAGGGCATGAGGAATGAAGTGGAGATAGAAACCCCCCACCGAGAGAATATAGGCCTGCGAGCCATAACACTGGGGGGCAGCCGCGACAGCATAACTTCTTCGATCGGCTAGGCACTAGCGAACAAAGGCGCAGAGACGATTACCTAAGGGACTTGCTCAATGACAAGTGCAAGAGGCACGATGAGTATGCTCCTCTGGCACCAGTCTCCCAAACAAACCCAGACGCGGTTCAGGCTCAAATTGATGGTTTGAATCAGGCAGTACAACAGCTAGTCGGGAGCCAGACGTCCCACATTGAATACGATCGAAAGAGAGGCACTCCGTTTGTGCAGAGGATTACTGCGGTAGAAACCCCCAGCAAGTTCAAAATGCCAATACTACCGAACTTTGATGGGTATGGGGACCCAGTATCTCATGTAAACAAGTTTGAGATACAAATGGATATTCAGAATGTGTCGGATGATGCCCACTGCAGGATCTTCCCCGCCACCAGATCTAACACTGCTCAGGAGTGGTTCTTTAAGTTCTCTCCTACTAGTATAGTATCATGGGAAATGTTCATAAAGGAATTTTACGGACAATTCTACGCAGGTCGCGTACACCCCACTGAGGCCACCCACTGAGGCCAACTAGCTGGTCGAGATACGACAAAAGGATGGAGAGCCCTTAAAGGAATACATCCAACATTTTATGCAAGCAGCTGCTGGAGTTAAAATAGTGGGCGACAAGGGAAAAATGATGGCCCTAACAGCTGGGCTAAGGCGTCATTCTCCCCTCTGGAACAACCTAATAAAGCATGGGGTAAAAAGTACCTAGGAGTTTCTTGATCGAGCTGATCGATACATCAAGTTTAAGGATGCCATCGCCAATGAGGGGAAGTCACCAACGAAAGACAAGGGACCAAAGGAAGATCCCACCAAAGCAGCCAATGGGTCGGATAAACCCAATGGCAACGGCAAAGGCAATGGGAATGGAAATGGCAAAATGGTGGAAAAAGGGCGACCAATGAGCCATCAACGTCTGAAAAAAAATGCCCCAAAGGAAATAGATACGAGTCGAGATTCACCAACTATACGACCCTTGTCGAAAGTAGAGCAGAGGTCTACCAGGCGACCAACGCCAATGTCCCTTATAAGCGACCGACGCCTATAAGGAAGGATATCTCCAAGAGAGATACAACAAAATTATGTCGTTTTCACAACGACTACAAACATGACACCAATGAGTGTAACCAGTTGAAGGATGAAATTGAGTTCCTTATTAGACAGGGGCACCTAAGGAGATATGTACGAGCCACAGGAGGGTCTCAGCGAAAGGCTCAAGGAGGCAACGAGCAGGCGCTTGCATGCCAACGCTCGCCACCTTTACAGCCAGCTCATGTGGCAGGTACATTACTCACCATCTGTGGTGGCCCACACCTTGCAGGAGATAGTGGGAAGGCAAGGGAGCGATAAGCTTGGACCTTACGCCACGACCAAACCATCGAGATGATGAGTGTGGAGGATCGGGCACCTAAAAAATCTCGAATAGAGGAGGAGTTTATTACTTTCTCTGAGGACGATGCCTAGCATGTCTGATTCCCACATTCAAATCCGCTGGTTGTGGACGTACATATTGCCAATATGATGGTTAAGAGGGTGCTAGTTGACACAGGGAGCTCAGTCAACATGTTGTACAAGTCTTCACTAGAGAGGATGAATTTTTCCATCAAGGACCTGGAGCCATGCAACCAAACCATATATGGTTTTTCTGGCAAAGGGCTCGAGCCAACAAGGTCGATCAGGCTCCCAATTACAGCAGGAACTGCACCTGTAAACTAAACATTACTCAATACTTTCATAGTAGTTGATTGTCCTTCTGCATATAATGCTGTGATTGGGAGGCCTATTCTGGTCGACCTGCAAGCCGTAACCTCAGTTTGGCACCTTGCCATGAAATTCCCAACTGACACAGGAGTAGGATGCGTATTGGGAAACCAACGAGAAGCGAGGGAGTGCTACAATGCCTCGATATCTAGGGCAAAGAAAGGTGGATCGAGGGAAACCACCGGAAAAGAGTTGCAAATGGCCAATGAAGTGCAAGCCCAATCAAGTGATTGTGTCACCAAATATGGTGTTACCCAAAGTGAGGATAGAGATTGTTAGGAAAATATGTATTTTGCCTCAATGGAAATAATAATAAATTACAGCTTTATGCAATATATTACAAATAAATAATGATTGATTAAAAGGAGTTACAACTCCATAACTGAAAATTACAAATAAACAAAGAAGATGATGAAGAAGAAGAGAATAGTAAAATACAACTCTAAGCAAAAGGTTACAAATAAATTAAAGTGTTTGAAACAAAAGAAAAGAAAAGATTACAACTCTTGAACAAGAAATACAAGTAAATAGAGAAGAACAATATAAAGATGAAAAAGCAATAGAATGAAAGAAAGGAACAAGAAACAAAAGATAAATAACTCTCACTCACACTACCAAAGTGAAGAGTGTTGGGGATCACCAACTTGAACAAGGTTTGAAACCTTTGTCCAAAAGCTTATTTCCCTCTATCTCAAGCACTAAGGGATCTCTCACAGATTATAGGAAATGCCTTTTGGAATTATCAAGCCTCAAGGTGTTTCTAGCCAAGTGCTCTAATGGATAGAAATGTTGTGTCTTACAAGTGAGCTATAGGCTCCTATTTATAGAGTTTAGAGACACCCTTTGAATTTCAAATTCCACCAACCCCCATGGTTGTTACCAATGTTTAATTGGATTAATATGGAATTAAAAATGAGATTTGGGAGTTATTTGGGTTTTTTGAGCCGTTCAATAAAGATAAAAACTGAAAAAATGGTCAGTTTTTAGCCTGTGGCCGCGGCTAGAGACATTAGTGGCCGCGGCCACCAACATTCAGTGGCCGCGGCCACCGACCATTTTCAGCACTTAAAAATGTGCTGTTTTTCCAAACGGTTCCAAACCCTCCCAAATGATTTTGAAACTCCCAAAACACATTATTGGGGTTAAAATCATATCTCTAACAGCCATATCACATATGGATTTATGAAATTCATCTCAATATTGTGTAACAACAAATTTACACAATAAAGGGTAATATTTGGAAGTTACTAATTTGTAACACCAAATATGTTACATTATTTGGATATATCTCATATATCTAAATATTGTAACTCTCTATTATATGTTACAATATGTGACACTCTTTGTCACATTTATTTAATCTAAAATATTATATTATAATATAATATAATATTACATTATATTATAAAATAATATAACAGAGATTTGGATCCTCGCTTTGGGGATTTTGATGAAGAAATAGGACCCATCGAGGACCTTGAGGAGGTTCAACTCGATGAAGCAGATCCGACAAGGGTTGTGAAAGTCGGTAAAAACTTAGAGACAACAACAAAACAAAGACTGGTGGAATTTTTAAAGAATATCCAGGAAGTCTTTGCCTGGTCGCATAAAGACATGGTTGGAATAGACCCTGCAATTATTAGCCATGTCCTGAATGTAGACAAGAGTTTTCCACCAGTACAACATAAAAGAAGGCTGCTCGACAAAGACAGATCAAAAGCTCTGAAAGAGGAACTTGAGAAGCTAAAGGAGAATGGATTCATCAGGGTAAAGTTTTATCCATCGTGGGTCTCTAATCCCATACTAGTTCCCAGGCCGAATGGCAAGTGGAGAACGTGCATGGATTTCACAGACCTTAATAAAGCATGCCCTAAAGATTGTTTCCCACTCCCTAGGATCGACTAGTTGGTCAATGCCACTACAGGACACAAGATCCTATCATTCATGGATGCATACTCCTGGTACAATAAGTTCAGTATGCATCAACCTGATGAGGATCACACTAGCTTTCGGACCGATATAGGGCTTTACTATTACAATGTAATGCCATGCGGTTTGAAAAATGATGGTACGACTTACCAGCGACTAATCAATCACATGTTCAAGGAGCTGATCGGTACAAACGTGGAGGTATATGTTGATGACATGCTGGTTAAGTAACAAAAAGGCAGAAGAACACATAGGGAACTTGCAAGAGTGCTTCAACGTCTTGAATGAATATCAGATGAAGCTAAATCCCCTCAAGTGTTCCTTCGGAGTTGGATCAGGGAAATTCTTGGGATTTATAGTAAACTCACGAGGAATTGAGGCCAATCCCAAGAAGATCAAAGCCCTGGTCGATATGAAATCGCCAATGAAGATCAAAGATGTTCGAAGTCTAACCGGAAGAACTGCTGTCCAAGTAGATTTATTTCCAAATCGACGGACAAATGCGTCCCTTATTTTAATCTGCTTAGAGGCAACAATAAGTTCGAATGGAAGGAGGAGTGAGAGCAAGCTTTTCAAGCTTTAAAGATGCACATGTTGCAGCCACCGATTCTATCAAAGTCGGTTGATAAAGAAACCCTGTTAATCTACTTGGCGATCACAGAATATGCTGCTAATGTTGTTCTAGTAAGAGAGGAGGAGAATGTGCAAAAGCCCGTGTATTATGTAAGCAAAAGACTAATAGGAGCATAAATGAGGTATCCTCCTATTGAGAAATTAGCCTACTGTCTGATCTTAGTCTCCAGAAAGTTGTGGCCGTACTTCCAAGCTCACCCAATAACAGTTTTAACCGACCAACCTCTACGGCAAATTCTGCAGAAGCCAAAAGCTGCAGGCCGATTATTGAAATGGGCGGTTGAACTTGGGCAGTTTGATATCTCTTACTTACCACGACCAGCGTTAAAAGGACAAGCACTGGCCGACTTTATTCCGGAGCTCACTAGGCTTCTAGATAGCGAGCAGGTCGAAGAGAAGATCGAAGCACCTGAACCTTAAAGCCAAACTCCTTCTTGGAAGTTGTTTACAGACGATTCTTCTAATGAGCATCACGCTGGAGCTGAAGTGATTTTGATAATGCCTAAAGGGCATCGATTTCACTACACGATTAGATTCAACTTCACGACGTCCAACAATGAACCCGAGTATGAAGCTCTGCTCGCAGGTTTACGGTTAGCCAGAGACATGCACATAAAGTCACTATAAATCTATAGTGACTCACAGTTGGTGGTTAATCAGATCATTGGAGAATACCAGGCCCGAGGTCTAAAGATGGTTGCCTGCCTGAATAAAGCAAAAGATTTGTTGGCCCAGTTTGAGAAGTATACTCTCTAGCAAGTACCTCGCGACTGAAATTCAAATGTTGATGCTTTGGCAAAGTTATCAAGTGCCAAGGATGCTGACACCCTGAATATAGTACCAGTTGAACGGCTATCTGCACCTAGCATTCAAGCAGAAGAAGCCTCTTTGGAGATTCAGGCGGCAGATACATGGATGGCACCTTTCATAGAGTACCTGACGCGTGGAGTGTTATCTACGGACAAAAACAAAGCCAGGACTCTTCAGCGGAAAGCCGCTAGATTCATCCTAGTTGATGGAATTCTATATCGAAGGGGGTACTCGATGCCACTCCTAGGTGTATTTCAAAAGAAAAGGCCAAAGAGTTAATGAAAGAGGTCCATGAAGGCTTTTGTGGGGACCACGCTGGGGGGAAGAACTTATCAAAGAAAATCCTAAGACAACAGTACTTCTAGCCAATAATGAATGAAAATTCGATGGAATTTGTTCGAAAGTACGACAAGTGCCAGAGATTCTCCAAGATTCCACGAGCAATCCTTAATGAGCTAAAGCAGATGCAAAGTTCGTGGCCATTCGCAGTATGGGGAATAGTCCTTATTGGATCTTTGCCCACAGGGAAAGGCGGCGTCAAATACGTCGTGGTGGCTGTTGATTACTTCACATAGTGGGCCGAGGCTGAGCCACTTGCAACCATAACGACCAAGAAAATGATCGATTTTGTGGTCAAGAACATTGTGTGTCGCTATGGATTGCCAAGAAAAATTGTCTCGGACAATGGCACACAGTTTGATAGTGAGTGAACTGTTCATGGATTTTTGCGAGTGGCATGGAATTACCAAGAGCTTTTCTTCAGTTGCTCACCCTCAAGCAAACAGAAAAGTCAAGACAGTCAATAAAATGCTAAAGGATACTCTGAAGAAAAGGCTTGAGGAAGCAAAGGGGACATGGCCAGAGCAATTGCCTAAAGTCCTCTGGTCGTACCGGACGTCTCATCGAACAACAATAGGCCATACTCCATTTTCCTTAGCTTATGGATATGAGGCTATGTTGCTTGTTGTATTAGATCTGCCATCACATCGATGAATGTCTTACGATCAAGGCGCTAATAGCCAATTATTGATGGAATCTTTGGATTTGGTCGATGAAAGGCGCGAGCAAGCCCAACTTCGAGTAGCAGCTTACCAGCAAAAGTTTGCCCGATATTTCTACTCTAATGTACGAGAATGGAAATTTAATGTGGGAGATCTAGTACTTAGAAGAGTTTTCCTTAACACCTGCGACTAAGCCGCTGGAGTACTCGGACCTAACTAGGAAGGACCGTACCAAGTCGAAGAAGTCCTCCATCCAGGCACCTATAAAATTGCTCGCTTAAATGGAGATCTAATTCCTCGCTATTCGAATGGAGAACACCTGCGCAAGTACTATCAATAAACAATTCATCTAAAAGAATTGGCTTGTATTAATTTTACTTTTTACAAGTTTATGAACAAGGGTTAGTCATTTTTATGACTGATCGCTTATAAGTGTAAGATAATTTTAGTGATCGCTCGTACAGACACGATTTGTCCATTTATTACGAGAATAAAAGGGACTGTGCGCAGCCAATCAATCTTGCCAACTATTGTATTTATTACAAGTATTTGCTCATTACGTGTGTTGTTTTGATATATTTTCATTTTTACAAGTATTGTTACCGAGCAGAAATGTTCAAACAGGTCCTAGTCAAGGCAAGTGACCGAGGACCTAAAGCTCCTCAATCACTTGGGGGGAATATAAGGTATCTAGTAAGTAAAGCATATCAAAAGGTATGTAAACACACGAACAAAATAAGTGAAAGCATGCTAGGGAACTTAGAGTATTTTTCAAAAATTTTGTTATTTTGTTAAATCAAACCAAAGTACTATGCTAAGTTCAGTCATGCGAACATAATTTATAATAAAAATGAATATATTATAATATCAAAAATGAATCTCTTTACACCACGAGTAGTTACTACTCGAATGTAATTGTTTGTTAAAAGGAAAAAAGCTGCCCATGCAACAATAAAAATATAAACTATTTTTTACAAGATAAAATTAAAACAAAAATACTACGGGGCAGGAGGGTCTTGAGGATTTCCCTTGTCGACAGTGGTTCCAGCATCATTTTATGCACCGTCAATTCCCGTGGCACTCTCTTCTTCCTCCAGGCGAGCAGTGCACCGGGCTATTTCAGTTCGCCTCAGCCACTCAGAAAGATAATTGAAGTTGGCCCCATGATTATGCTTCCATAACTCATAAAAGCAATGGTGGGTAGCTCTCCTATACCTTTCCAAGTTTCTGGCATTAGTCTCCTCAAGCTCCTTGACACGCCCCTCCAGCTCATCAGTCACTTTTCTGCTCGCGATCAGCTCAGCCTCAAGTTGTTTCCCCTCTGGACAATTAAGTTTAGCACACTCCCTAAACTTCTCTTTGTCTTCATTGGCTTTGGTCAAAGCAGTCTGAAACTGTTGAAGCTCTTCGTCCAGCTTGGGGTTTTGCTCGAGCAGTTCAGTGTTTTTCCCCTCGAGCACCTTGACCTCCTCAGCATGTTTGGCGTTGGATTCTATGGTCTGGGTGACCAAATCCCTCGTGCGGCGCCAGCCATCAGTTATAGTCAGTATTCCCTATGATCAGATAAAGAGATAAGATGATGGCAGGAAATAACAAAATAAACAAAACTTATCAATAGAAAGCAACTTACACTGGCTATCTCGTTTAATCCTCAGTCTATTATCTAATCGGCCTCCATAGAGTCTGTGCCGATGATGGCCTCACAGCTGCGTTTGTGCTTTGAGAGTTTGTATATTCTCTCTCTGGTCGCAGTGACTATAGTACTTGTCAGGACATCTCCAGGTTGACTGTGAGATGGTTGGTCGACAGGTGCAGGAGGGATAGGATTCTGATCGGCTGGTGCTGGGGGAGACTACTGGTCGAGTGGAGATGGAGGGGCGTTGTTTCTTTGGAAGGAGCAGCTGTTGGAGGATCCTCAGTCCAGGTCTTTTTGGTCGAAGGAGCCTTGCTGCTCTCTCCACGGTGTTGCTTGCTCT
Organism: Humulus lupulus; assembly: GCF_963169125.1. Lineage (NCBI taxonomy): Eukaryota > Viridiplantae > Streptophyta > Magnoliopsida > Rosales > Cannabaceae > Humulus > Humulus lupulus. The sequence continues at coordinate 25,009,742 of NC_084795.1, forward strand.
TGCTCGAAGGAGCAGCAGGTGTGCTGTAGCGGTCAAACATATCTCCAAACAACATATCTGCAAGTAAGGAAACATTGCGAGAAGTTAGACAATATGTATAGATGGAGTTAAAAATGAGAACAAGGAAATTATTAGGAGTGTACCTGAGGTATAACTATTGATTGTTTCATTACTTACTAAACTATTGCTACACTCACTCACTGCCTGGAAGAATTCTGAATTTAAATTGGGAGTGTACTTAAAGTTGTCGTCCCTGACAAATAAATGACAAGGAATGGGCAAACTATCTAAAAGTGAGAAGACATTACCGTTCTCGTTTGAAAACTCTTTGATGGGTGCAGGGGGTTCAGAATCTTTCTTTTGTCCCTTTCCCCTAGGGACAGAGGGAGCATCTGCTCGCAGGGTGCTGAAGGGTTCCCTTATTGCCACCCCAGTTGTCCTCCTCCTTAGAGGTTGTGACACATCTAGGTGTTGCTCGGGAACTTCTCCGCCAATGGCACTCCCCGCCATTGACTCTCTCACATCCTGATGAGGTACCAGAAGATCGACCAACCTTAGATTGGCTTCAGTGACCAGCTATTTGATGCTTTTTTCTACGTCAGTCATGCTGGCCAGTGATGCTGCTCGAATCTCCATTTCTGGGGTAGGAGCTAGTCATTTCCATGGACCTGAAGAGTGATAATTTTCTATGGAGGATGAAGATGAAACAAAAAGAAATAAGCGACCAAAGAATAAAGAAGTTACCTCCTTGGGTGAAGGCTAGGTTGTTGGCAACAAGATTAGTAGTTAAAAAGTACTCCTGGAAGTACTTTCCTCCATTGGACTTGTAGGTAGTCTCACTCAGGAAGACGCGGGTCGATTCTTAGTGACAGAGATGAAAAAACCACATGTTGTCTTGGTTGGGGCTGGATTTAAGATCAAACAGGTAATTGATCTCATGAGGCATAGGGACAGGCCACGTTTTATGGCTATAAAGGATATAGAGTGCAGAAAGCATTCTATACCCGTTTGGAGTTATTTGGAAAGGAGAGACCCCGAAATAATTGGCCACTCCCTAGAAAAAAGGATGAACAGGCAAGATTTCTCCTACCTAGATATGATACCTCGACCAGGCGCTGAAGGCGCAGCAAGGCAGATTTGCCCACTAGTCGTTGGTGGGTTTGAACAAATTTACCCCATAAACTTCATACTTCCTGATATATTTGGTTAGCATCCTAGTAGTAATATTGCTAAGGGGTGCAACGCACCATTCATCATCTGGTCGAAGGACGTCCCGGGGTTGGGTCTGTGTTTGGATTTCGAGATCAGTGTTTTCAGCTCGACCACTGGACGAAGGAATTTCAGCCGGAGGAGCAGGCTGATTTTCTTGAGGGTTGGTTGGTTTCTTTTTCTGGGCAGTTGATTTTACTCTACCCATGTTTGATGGACTGGTCGAAGGTCTATTGGATAGGGTATGGGAAAAAGGAATCCCCAGAATGAGTAGTGACGGCTGTTCTTCATTCTCAAGCAACTGAGCAAGCAGGTCGTCGTCGATTGGCCTCTCACCTCCCCACAGATCGTGCATGAAAATCTGCGAACAGAGAAGGTGAGATTAGATCTACGACCCAAAAGACTAAAAGGTGTTAAAAATTGGAATAACGTTGCTCGTGTATAAAAGTTAAGCTCTTATACAACCAGCAGCATTCTGTCAAAAACACTAAATCCTACGCTAACAGTTTGGAAAATGGTTCAAAAAGCATAAGTAAAAAGTTTTTTCAGGAGAAACTTTTTTGACTCTGAAGGGGCGGGAAAAACCCAATTTTTCTACGAGCTTAAAAATCAATTTTTTACTTCGATTTTATGCCCTAAATTCATGATCCTAACTACCAAACTGATCCTTAACCCCTACTAAGTATTATTTCAAGCTCAAGTCTACATGCCTTTTTACCCCGAAAAAAATATCTTCAAGAACAGTCGAAAAACATTCAAGAACTCAGAAACTCAAAATCTAAAATGGGGACAAAATAGACATTCCAAAAGCATGGCATAGCAGAGATGAATCGATCAAGAAACTTACTTGAATGACAGATTGAAGTGAAGACACGCGCGTTGATTCAAACGGCTGGACAGGAACGTCGTGGGTCAGCAGGTTTGTAACGACCCAATTTACTAATAAGGGTTAAGGGCCTTGATTAGTGTGTCGGGAGGGCATAACTGGATTATATGTGATTTAATGATTTAAAAGCATGTTATATGACTATTTGAATGTCTGAGATGCATGACTATGTGTATTAGTGTGCATGTAGGCCCTGATTAGGTTGGAAGGGCATAACCGTAATTTTGGCCCGTTGAGAGCATAACTGTATATATATGTGATAAATTGTTGAGACCACATTATTATGTGGATATATCTATAATTTGTGATTCGAGGCGATCCCAGTGAGCGGTTTAGCGAAAAAGTCACGGCATGGATTTATACCCGGCTCGGGGCGAGCCTGGGGGTATTTTTGGGAATTTAGAGAATATATTGGAGTCTATTTTGACATTGAGGAATACAATTGGTGGTTAGTTAGGTTTCGGGAAGTAAGCGGTAAACATTAGAGACACTCGAGGAATAAGCGGGAATTGGGTGAAATGACCAAAATGCCCCTAGGTGGATTAAAAAGGCTTAGGAATTATGGGAGGGTATTATGGTTATTTGGATTATAAAGGATAAATGTTATTAGGCTTTATACCTAGTGGATTGTGTAGAAAGCGCTGGAATTCTGAAGGAAAAAAAGGAAAGAGAAGAAAGAAGAGAAGGAAAAAGGGAATTAGGAGTCTACCTTTCTCTCTCTCTCGGTTGAAGGATTTCTCTCCATTTCTTGAAGGAGTTTGGAGCTAAAACTCAGAGGGAGTCTAGGCAGGAGCTTGAGGCTAGGAGCCCTGTTCTGGTTTGAGGAATTGGCAGAGCAATCCATCCATTTGAGGTAAGACTTTGAGGTTAATATTCAGTTCTTTGTATTGGTGTTGAGCTGGTTTTTCTAAGCAAAGTTCTGTGGGAATTCAAGGGAGTTGAGGCTGAAGATTTGAGGAGGAGAAGGCTAAGGAAGAGTGGGAGACAACCTAGGCTAAACTTGTAACGACCCGGATTTTCAAGACTCGATAATGCGGAAATATAAATGTTTTCATTTAACAAAATGTCTCAAAAACCCGTATAAAAAAAAACTTTTTAAAAAGTCGTATGGCCACACTTAACATTTAGTTAAAAACATATTTTATAAAGAGTACAGTGAGCCTATTTTAGGAAAATTACACAACATTTCCAAAAGTAAAACGACTTCCCAAAAGGTCGGTCCACATGTACATTTGCAAGGAAGACTCCAGCGCTCACTGCACTGCCTTGCCCTTGCTCTTACCTACAACATGAAACAACTAGGTAAGCGAAAACACTTAGTAAGATCAACATTCAAACAAAGCATGTAGAGAATTAGGGTTCCGAACCCTACACAATCAATTTCTCTGCGTAGGCCCTTCATAAAACTCCAGGTCTTATTCTCTTCAGTGCTCACCTGGTTCTTCGCAAACCTAGACAGTTGGTCAAATTTTCGAACATAGTCCTGCACGCTCGGTGTTCTCTACTTCAGATTAGTGAACTCATTCACTTTGTGCTCAATCACTGCCTTACTAAAGTACTTGCCATTGAACAAGGTCAAGAACTCTAGCCATTCCATCTCGGCAACGTTATGCCCTTTCTTGGCTGCGTCCCACCAGATGCGGGCATCTTTTCTCAGCATATAGGTCGCACAGACTACCTTCTCTCTCTCAGTAGTTCCAATGAAGTCGAAGATTCTTTCCAAAATACTAATCCATTCCTCTGCCATTGAAGGGTCACTGCTCCCCTCGAATATAGGTGGATTTTGGTTGTCGAACCTTTCTGATATAGGTTTTGCTCGGGCAGCTCTTGGCGCTTCTACTGGCTGTACAGGTTGCTCAATGATAACCTGCAGGCCAAGGTTTTGTTCTTCATTGTTTGCAGGTGGTACTTCGTTGTTCTTAGAATTGTTGGGTGGCATGGGGAGTCGTCCTAAAAGGGTGTTAATCTTTCAGCTTGGAGGGCATCAGCGTCCTCCTGTCTCTTTTGCCCTCTTTCTATTTGGGCTCCCTGCATCTCCACTAGCCTTTGCAAATTGTTCATCTGCTCGGCTATCTCATGAACTCTAGCAGCTTGGTTTGGAGTTCTAGCGGTAGACGCGTTCTGAGCTCTATCAGCAGGTGCGGCCTGACCTCGGCCAACAACACCCTTTCCTCTTTGAGCTCTTGTCCTTTCCAATTGTTTGATTTCAATCAAAAGCTCTTAAGCGCATAAGGACGAGAAGTTAATATTGACACAAGTAGTTAATCAACCTAATTAAGCACACCAAACATATCAAGCATAACAAGCAATCAACACTTTTTAACAAAAGTTAGCAACTTCAATTCATAACATATACCATATACAATAACATTTGAAGTTTGGGTTGGCAAGTCTAAGGGATTTACAAAATTAGCCCTAAAAAAATTGGACTTATATCCCTGCTAGACCAGTTACTAATTTCCTTAATCATATACGAGGTAGGTACATATTTCAAAAGTAGGTGGGTTTCTAACACCTATGCAGCTCCTAACACCTAGCCGTTGTCGCAATCTGCTACCATATTAGAACCATCCTGAGGATCCTCCTCGGGATCTTCCTCAGGATCTTCCTTGGAATCTTCTTCGGGATCTTCCTCAGGGTCCTCCTCGGGATCTTCCTCATCTTGGTCCATCGGCTCCTCATAAGAAATTTCCCCGTCGCCGAGTTCTTCATTAGCCACTTCCTCCACTGGCAGGTTCTCAGCTACAACTACACCAAATTCCTACAACCTAGTAGGTTTGCAAGGTCTTTACAAAAAGTATCAACAAGACCCTCACAGTATAACCTAATCTAAGTTGTCCATCAACATATCTAGCTCTATGTCAGTATCCTCGTCAGACTGCTCGAGATCCTCATCTGGCTCTACTGAAGACTTCTGTCATGTACTGCGTACATTGCCAAATGGTGCGCCAATGTCGTCATTCGTACTCGAAGTGGCAAGGAATTCTCATCGTTAAAGAGTCTATAGAAAATTGATTCTAGGCGAAGGGATCATGGGTAGTTTTCCTATCACAGGGTCACCTATCTCAGGTATATCGACCATAACCTACAATTTATAGAATGGAGGTAAATAAAAAGAAAACAACACACTAAAGGAAGAAGCAGTACTTACAGTGAGTGCCGATCTATCTTTGCGAAATGTACATGTGGGTTGTCTACAGAACTGGCTCAACTCGAGCTCTGATATCAACTGTAACGACCCGGATTTTCAAGACTCGATAATGCATAAATATAAATGTTTTCATTTAACAAAATGTCTCAAAAACCCGTATAAAAAATACTTTTTAAAAAGTCGTATGGCCATACTTAACATTTAGTTACAAACATATTTTATAAAGAGTAGAGTGAGCCTAGTTTAGGAAAATTACACAACATTTCCAAAAGTAAAACGGCTTCCCAAAAGGTCGGTCCACGTGTACATTTGCAAGGAAGACTCCAGCACTCACTGCACTGCCTTGCCCTTGCTCTTACCTACAAGATGAAACAACTAGGTTAGCGAAAACGCTTAGTAGGATCAACTTTCAAACAAAGCACGTAGAGAATTAGGGTTCCGGACCCTACACAATCAATTTCAAGAACGCTAAAGCGTCCTGGCAAACTTATGGTCATGCCTGATAACTAATGATAAATTAATTCATAACTAGATAAAATTTTGCACTCAGAAAATCCCAGAGCAAGAAGATATATTATATCACAACTATATCTTATCAAAAAATATATCCCTGCACTCAGAACATCCCAGAGCAATTAGATATATTATATCACAATATAATTCGAGACCAACGCTCTACAATTTCCAACAATTCAGGTGTAACGCGCCCTCCAACATAATTGCTAATCTATAAAAGAGAATCGAGTCTCCACACTAAGATCTAGCCAATAAATATCCTCATCAATGGTAACTATCGTGTTACCTAGGGCATCACTACTTATCCAAGAGTGTAATCCAATTTACATGATTTTACGGAGACTTCTATGTTAATCAGTGGTGCTGGTGAGCAGTTGCCCCTAGGGTGTTCAGCCTCACTCAATCTTGGCAACCCCTAGTATCTCTTGGCACTCTCATTGAATGGCCAATATTCACGGCTGCTATCCGGGAATAACTTATCTGAGCACTTGCTCGGATTCTAACCGTCCAATGATTAAGTAAGCATGAGGGCCCCTAGGTCCCATTTATTTTGGCACCCCTAGGTTTAACCAGCTGATCCTCATCTCATGGCCACTCGTCGCGGTAATGAACCGGACATAAATAAAATCAAGCAGTGTGACGGGGATCAGCCGTCTAGGGTATGACAGACATCTACCGTTCATATTTTCTAACTCAGCACCCACTAGACTAACGTCTCTAAGCAACTATCTACGACAAGGTATATATGTGCATGTATCCCTATACTAACATACAATACAATAATTGTTTCATGTTGCAGCCATACAATATAAGTTGACTTACTTGGAGTCCTTAGCGCTCAGCAGGTTTTCACCCTCCAACGTTTAGTCCAGTTACGCTTAGCCAATACTGTAGTTATCCATACAGTATACTCGGATTAATTATGGCACTCATAATTCATTATTATTATTTTGGGCAGTTTGGTCATTTTAATAAAAGTCATTTGTCAGGATTTATAATCCTTATTTGGTTTTAAACCTATTAAGGAAATTCATACAAAATATTCGAGACTAAACCCTAAGTCTCGGGGAGACCTATCCTAAGGTCTCGATACCTAGGCTCGGGTATCACAATGGTATTTTCCCACAATCCGCTAAAAATCTTATTCTTTCAAGATTTCGCTATTAACCCGCACTTTCGACTAGTCGGTTAAAATATGTAATATTTTAGCTGGTATTATATCCAGAAAATACTAATAAATTCCATAATTATTTTTAAAGAAAATAAACTCTTAAATTTTCCTTTTATTTTTCTTAAGGTTTTAATATCTAAAAATCGTTTTAAGAAAATTGCCTAATTTGTCTTAATTAGGAAAATCGTTAAAAATTTCTCATCTTGACTAATTAATTTTCCAAAATCAATCAATCAATTTTACTTACTATAAAAATAATTCATTTAATTATTTTCTCAAAATATAGAGTTTTAAACCCTCTTTTAATTTATTAACTATTAATAAATTAAATCTCTTATTTTTAGAAAGAATAAAAACTCTTTCATAAAAATAATTAATTTAAACTCAAAGGGGTAATTTTAGTGAGAATATGTTTTCAAGACTTACCAATTTATATATTGAAATAAGCAAAATTTTACTTTTTACCTTATGTTCCATAATCTCATTTTTACACTAAGTGTGAAAAGCCTATTTTTCACATTTTTAACTACATACTTCGTTAGTTCATAACTTGAAATTTACTTACCAAATTGTTACCAAAATTTCCCAATTCCATTTTTGTTATGCCATTTAGGTCTTTGTAAAATCTTAGGTCAAAATGAGCATTTTTTATTGGTGAAATCATTTTCCAACAATGAGGTAAAAATGACCTTATTTTCAAGTCCTTATTTTTCCAAACTTTGACAGTTAATAATTTTCAAACTGTTTAATATTTTCTTACCAAATTTTACAGTGGAATACTAGGTTACGCCAACAATATGTCCACAAAATTTTAGAAAAAACTGGGTTCATTTTCCCTATACAGTGGCTATCCAAACTTGGTTCCGAAAATAAGAATACGAAATAAACAGTTTTTTACCTAAACTTTGAAATAGTATAACTTACTCATTTCTAAACATTTTTTTAGTGTTTCAAAAGCTCAATTTTATGTTCTCAATCTCAAAAACATCACAGTATAATTTAATTTTACAAAATCAATATACAGTGGCTGCTTTATCCCTTGGAAGTCACAGCTCAAAGCATGTTTTGTTTTAGGGTATCCTACAAAAACTCTTGGGGGTTTTGGTTCCCATTTTTAAAAATCAATACACAAGCATCATAAAAATTATTAAACAACTACCATAACCTTATTACATCACCAATAAGAAACTTTAAGCATTAAATATACAAAATAATGCTTAAAACTAAAAACCCTACAACAAAATCATCAAAAGTAAACTTTTTACCTTTTTGGTGTTCTTGCTTAAGGTTTGGACCTTCCTATTAGCTTTGACTCCTTCAAAACCTTTCAAAAACCCTAACCAACTTCCCCCAACAACATAGTTAATCAGCTATTTGAAACTCTATGCTTAAAACTTTACAAAAGTCTAGATTAATGAAACTTTACCTTAGGGAAAACCCTTCCTAGACCAAGACTTAGCTTCCAAGTTTCCTTGGTGTTCTTGGGGTTGAAAATGGAGAGAAGACTTTGAGAGGTCTTCAAAAATCAGATGAGTGAATGAGAGAGAGTGGTGTGGTCGGTTGGGGAGGGTTGGAAGAGTATATCACACTCTAAAATTCCTAAAAAAACACTCAAGTGCTTTACTCCCACTTGACATTATCCCAAACCTTTAAATAATGGGATTTAAACTCAATTAGTTAATAAATGGGATTTAAAAACATCACATGGCTGGCCACCCATTGTTGTATATGTGATCATTTCATTTTTTTTTTTTATAAAGGTTAATAATTATTTCCTAAGAAGAAAAGTCCAAATTGACTTTCTATACCTTTTTCACTCTTTTTAAGTTTTAAAAACAAGAAATTAACACTAAATAATTAAATTAAATGTCTCTTACATTTAATTTAATTAATCACACAATAAATTTTATCCTAAGGTCTATTCATGGAATAAAATTCCTCATTTTGGTCAAATTAGGCATTTAACACAAAATGCCGTAAAATTTCAATTTTCTTTTAGGTTTATTATTTTTTACCAAACTTTAAATTTTATGAATGTATTTTATGCCCAAAATATATTTGCCATAATTTTTCATTTTATTTTTCGAGATTTTTACCCAATCAGGGTTTTTGTGTCGGTCCAGGACCGAAAGTCTTATCTTGACTTTTAAAATCACAAAATTCATATTTTGGCTAGCAATAACTCATAGAATACTTCCAAAAAAAATATAATATTATTTAAAATAATATTCTTAACCCAGGGGAAAAAAATTCCGACCCGAGTCGTTTAAAGGTACCCGAAAACGCAAGACGTTACAAAACTCATCTAGCAAAGGTAAGGAATTCAAGTTTAAGTCCTCTGGTTTCAGTTGTTGTTTAATTGAGTTTCTGAGCTTTAGGTCCAACCATGGTGAATTTTGTGATTTGGAGTGCATGTGCTTGAGTTTTGTGTGGTTGGGATGTTTGGGATGAGTGGAGGATATTGATAAGCTTGTTTTTGTGTTTGGTTGAAGTTTGGAAGAGTTTTGGTAAGGTTTGGCTCGGGAAAATTGGAGAAAAATACAAGGTTTGTTGTACTGTGATTAGCGCTACAGCGCTATCCATTGGGCGTTGTAGCGCTAGGCCATGTTGCTTGGGGCATTTTTGGCCCTGTTTGTAGCGCTGTAGTGCCCTCCAAAGAGCGTTGTAGCGCTACCCTGTTTCCAAAAAAAGGTTTTGGGGTTATTTTCAAGGGTTTTTGCCCGGGGGTTCAGGGTTTGATTCCACCACCCCGTTTGGTGGAATTAGGGCTTCCCGAGGGCTCGGGATTGGTTCTGAGGCTAGGTTTTGGACTTGAGGTTTGGTGATGATTCTGATCTATGGTTGTGACTAGGAGTACGCTAGGGCTCAAGAGGGATCGTGCTCAAGGATCAAAGTGAACAAAGCTAGCAAATTTAAAGGTAAGAAAACTGCACCCGGTTATATGTTTGTGATGGGACTAAGAGCTCCCTATATCTGTATGATGTCATAGATGGTATTATGCCATGGGACATGTGTTAAGGGTGCTGTAAACAATACTTAGGCACAGGGCGCAGCTCGGCCACTGGTAGCCAAGGACAGCTTAATATTCACTGAGCTCGTTTTAGCGGACCGGAGTCAATGGGAAAAACAGAGGGTGCGGCCTAAGGGCATTAACCCTGGTTATCATGTGTGGATTGATTGTTGATATGGAATGATATAATTGGTATGTTGAATACTTGATTAACATGAATGCTTAAACTGTTGAGTACATGCTTATACGGTATGAGTTATCTGATTGTATGTTGAATGATTATGCTCTGTAATTGTGTTTTCTTGCTGGGCCTTGGCTCACGGGTGCTACGTGGGGCAGGTAAAGGCAAAGGCAAGTTGAACCAACCTTGAGGTGAAGAGCTGCAGGGCTGAATGTACATAGTCAGCTGTTCGGCCGCCACGGCCGAGGAGTGGAATAGGTCGAAAAATGCTTAACCATCTGTTTTGCCTTAGAATGGATAATCATTGTATTTAGATCTTGAATCTTTTGTAAACAGTCTTTAACTTATTACTTTTGGGATCCCATGAAAATAGAAAATGTTTATTTATAAGAAATGCAGCTTTTGAGACCAAAATCTTTTAACCCTAGTTCAACTATAGTTTTGGTAACACGCTTTGACTAAATGACTTGAATAGCAAGTCTTGCACCTTTATAAACACACAGTGTAACGATCTTGGCTATCCAAGGCGTTACAAGGTTTTTCTGAGTCTGTTTTTCTTTGTTCTTCAAAGTTCTTGAAGAAAAGAAGATTGGTAACAAGTGAAAAGTGAAAAGAATAGGTTATTTATATTGATCGGGGCATTGTAAAAGAGGTAATGATGGGAGTGAATTTTCAAGGCATGGGGAAACGCAATAGCTGTCAGACAGCTTATGGCAAACCGAAAAGACATGATTAGTTTCCTTTTTCGAGAAGGCAGGGACGGCTCTGACAGATTCAATAGGGCATGCGAAGGGTTAGTCTCTTAAGTTTACTTTATGCTGGTCGTAGTAAAATAAACTCGGGGGGCAAATGTTTACCAAAAAATGGCTTTTGATGATGTGGCGAGGATTTCTTACACGTGGTTGGCACGTGGCAGTTCTGAATGAAGGGATCTTGTTCGGTCGTCGACCAGATAATTGTTGGTTTGTCAAGTCTTGCGGTTAGGTGCGACCAGTCTGGTTGCATGCTTCCATTTACTTCCATTGAGATATGCAATCTTGTAATAATTATATTCATTATATTTCCTTTTATTACCTTGATACGCTGATCTTAATTATAATTATGGCCCATGTAACCTCCTAGAGCCTATAAATAAGAATGAGAGGGCTCAAGGAGGGGAGGACTTTTGACTTTTGCACTTTTAATCTTTGTATTCAGAGAGAAAAGCATAGTGTGATTATCCACCTGAAATTGTAATTCTCCTAAGGCTTGTGAAACTCAAGAACCCTAGTTCTTTGATCACAGTATTGGGATTCAATATCAATAAGAACACTAAGTGGGCGTAGGTCATTACCATCTAGTTGGGGCCGAACCACTATAAATTGCTTGTGTCACTTTCTTCCCACTGGATTCTTTTCTTGATTTCCTGTTTTGTTCTTTGTCGTTTATTTGACTTCACGTTAACCAAATCAAGGGTCAACAGTAAGGAAAATAGGATAGATTTTATGTGCTTATATGTTTATGTTATGATATGTTTTATGCTATGATATGTATATATATAAATATGTCTTATAGTCATTTGGGTCTTATAGTTGCTTAAATAGCAAACCCCAATATATTTTTTATGTCGCTTGGGGCTTATAGTTTCTTAGATAGCAAACCCCAAGAATTTTTATCATTTTCATGGTTTATAGTTATGATTTACCCTGCCTCGATTAGTAGACAGAGGACCTAGATGGGTTATCATATACTACCATGTTATCTAACCTACCTCGATTAGTAGACAGAGGACCTAGATGGTTTATCACATGCCATGTTAATGAGTTAATGGACATTAATATTGTAGTCCTGTATGATATACATTTTTATAGTCATATGTTTTATAGTATATGTTGATGTTATAGTCTTATGTTTATGATATATGTTGTTAGTAGATTTTCCTTGCTGGGCATTAGGCTCACTCCTTTATTTTTAGCTTGATGCAGGAAAATGATTATGGAAGGCGCAAAGATTCATGGCAGCTTGGCTTGTGTGTTAAGGATGAATGGATTGAATGGATCGCGTGTCGATCGAGGATGACGTTATATTTAGTCTTTTAAATTATGTTTTGATGTAATTCCGCAATTAGTATTTCAAATAATTAAAGTTTATGTTTTATAACAATGGGTACCCATACCGTATTTTATATTTCATATGTTACTTTGTATTTTGGACAATATTTATTTTGGGGTTTTAAATAAAGTTGTGTTATTTCTTATGTATGTTTTCCAAAATAGTAGCTATGTCTAGTAGTTTTAATGATCTAAGGTATTAGAAATAGTTGGGTCATTATAAATGGCCACTAACGAGTTCAATGACAATGTCGCCAAAGTCTCCTTCACTATGCTCTCATTGGAAGAATCTGATGTGGGTGGTGGGGATTCAATCGATGAGAGCAATTCCTCCTTATCAATCATCAACATAATCTACAATGCCTTCTGTTCACACTCACGACCTCAATTTTTTTTTATCACACTTGAAACATACTCCTCGGGCCTTCTTATCTTGGTACTCTGCCTTTGTCAAATGCCAGAACGGTGGATGTTTGGGGTTTGGACCCGAACTTGCTGAAGCTGTAATCAGTGTCGAGGATGATGAAGTGGTGGTCGACTTTGTTGAAAATGGCCTGAACAAAGGCTTAGGCGGAACTAGAGGTTTGGTGATGATTTCAGGCCTGCAAAACGAGTGGGTTGGCCCATTGAAGCTACCTGGTGACTCTCATCCACCCTTTGGACCGTTTCCATGATATGGGTCAAGCCCACGGGCGGTAAAATGTGCAGTGCCCCCATGATGTCCTCCTTCAACCCCTTAATGAAACTCCCCTCCAAAATATCCTCCAGCACCCCAGGGACTCGAGAAACGAGTGCCTCCCATTTTACCCGATAGTCCTTGACCGTTGTTTCTTGCTTAATAGAGAGCTCCTCCTCCGAGAGGGAACCCACTAGCTCTGCGCGAAACCTAAGTAAGATAAGGTTCTTGAGAGTAGCCTAAGAATAGATAGGGCACCTCTGATGTTCCCACTGAAACCAGGTAAAATCATCACTTTCAAGCCCAATTATGGCTGCCTCCAACATGTGCGCCTCAGATAAGCGATTCAACAAAAAGTATCTCTCGGCTCGAAAAATCCATCCATCTGGGTTGCCCCATGCAAAAAGAGGCAAATCCATACGAGGAGCCTTATAGTAACGTCCAAACTGATGCCCAAACCCAAATGGATCAGGCAGAATCGGCTGTGGTGGCAGTGGTTGGTCCTGTGAAGAGTTCGTCTGGGTTGATGAGCCTGTGCCATCAACGACACGTCTCTGGCAGTCAGTGCTAGCAGCGGTGACCTCAGGGGCTGAACGACCGGTTGACTGAAGCAATTGAGCGAAGTGATCCACCATGAAATTGATACTCTTCTCCAAAGTGGGAATCCGCTACACATCGGGCATCAACAATTCAAGCTCCTTTGGAAATTGTTGCGGATCGAAACGAACCTCTGTCACCTCCCTGCACAGTTTTGGCTGAAGAAATTCAAACTTCTCCTCCAATATTTCCACAAGTGGATCTTTCTTCGGTCCCATGATAAATCGTGCTGGCTACTGATACCAATTGATAAGCAGTCCCTACACAGACTAGAACAAACCAGAGAACACAGAAGCAAGAAAAATGGAAATTGGTGTTTGTATTGAAACTACCATCAGGATTTCGAGAGCCTGAGTTCTCTCCAAAGTCTACAGACTACCACACTCTCCACACCCCATACTAACTAACATTTCCCAACTTATTATATTACTCTCAAGTACACCATATTACCGTATACCTCTCTCACACAAAAGTCACTCTCCTCTAACTAATTCTTGGCAGTGTCCCTATTGTTTATTGATTTGTCAATCTCCTTTCCTTTCCATCTTCTGGTGTAGACATGAGAGATGGGAGGCCTATCAAAATGCTATGAAGTCTTTGTGGGATGGGACACATCTCAGGTACTGTGTAAGACACATGCACTCAAACTTCAAGAAAAAATATCATGGTTTATTGTTGAAACGGATGTTGTTGGCAGTTGCTAGAGCTTCTACCAAATAAGAGTTCTTGAAATGTATGAATGAAATAAAGGATGTAAGTAATGGTGCATACAACTTGTTAAAGGCTAAGAATCCCATTGAATGGACAAGATCACATTTCAATGAGTCTGTGAAATGTGATATGGTGTTGAATAATATGTGTGAGAGTTTCAATTCTGCCATTGTTGAAGCAAGAGACAAGGCCATTGTTAACTCCTTGAGAAGATAAGATTCTGGTTGATGGTGAGATTTTGCAAACAAAAAAAAAAAAAGGAAAAGTGTCGATAAATTGAAAGATGGGCTTATTAAGAGGATATAGGATCTTCTTGAGAAGCACAAAGTCATGGAAAAAAAATTCCATGTAACAAGAGCATCTAGAGTACAATTTCAAGTTACACAAGAAAATAAGGGGGACTTTGTGCTAGACTTACCAAACAAAAATTTCACTTGTAGGTGGTTTCAGTTGAATGGTATCCCTTGCGCTCATGCAGTGGCATCCATCTGGAAAATGGGGCTGAATATGCTTGATTGTGTTGATGCTTACTACAAGCATGATGCCTTTATTAAAGCATATGAAAGTGTTGTGGAGCCTATGCCAAGTCCTTATAAGTGGCTATTAAGCAATAAACCCATCCTTCCACCTCCACAATACAAAAATCCTGGAAGACCAAAAAAGTTCAAGAAGTGAGAGGTAGATGAGCCCCTTGCTGGTGCCACAAACGCTAACAGATATGGAACCAAAATGCATTGCTCCAAATGTGGTGGTGAAGGAGATAATAAATCCTCTTTCACAAGCCAAGTAACTACACACATAACTGATTTTTTTTTTTAACTTTAAGTGTGATTGGATACAAATGTGGGCTTGAGCATTGTTGATTTTATTTAGGCCAAAACTGCAAAGAAGATTGGTAGACCCCTTCAAAGAATCTGAAAGTGGACTCTATAAAAAGGAAGGAAAGGCTTACAAGAAAGATGGCTGGTAAGTTGCTTCAGCTAGTCAACCAAGCAACATCTACGTTGATAAGTATTTTTTGATGTAACTAGAACTGGATTCTTTTTTGGTGTAACTAGAACTAAACTAGGTGCTCTAATTGATTATTTTGGTTTGATATGAGAGGAGGATCCTCTGTTTTGATGTTAAAAACAACTTTTGTTATGAAAGCATGTTCCTTTTATCAAATATACTTGTTTTATGCTTTATTGTTGTAGCAATTCTTGCTAGATTTAGGTCTTGATGCAAACCAATTAGATGGGAATGATTCTTTGACTTTTGTTACTTGGGTTCCCCATAATAAAACTAAAAGACAAATGAAACCTGTATCCAATCTTCATTCAAATATATTATAAACATTACATTGCTTAATGAATCCACACAAATTGGTAACAATAAATCAAATACAACCATGACTTTGTGACACATTCAAAATACACATGGAATATCTAAATATAATGATTATGCCTAACAATTTCAGAACTATAAATGACTTCTCTTGCAAGCCAACTTCAAAAACATCTCATGAACAAGTCATCCTTTTGGAGGCACTTCATCACCATATATCACAAAAATGATGAATTCAAACCATTCATCTTTAACACTTCTCCCAGTGTCCTGAAATGCAAATTTGCATATAGAATGAAGTTGAGTTTCTTGCAGGAATGAGGAACATAAAAAAATATAAATGACTGAATATAAATTTGAGGAATAACATTAACATTCTTGAAGAGCATCAATAGTTGCCTGCACATCTCTATGCTAGATAATTTCTCTCTGTAGTAGTTTATATTCAACATATACTTCATGAAAGAATTGCGTTAAATAATAATCAGTGACATTTGAAAAGCTACATGCAGTGAGAACAAAATGTAATTAATATATCAAAAGTGTTGCAGTCATTTAGTATCGATCGAAACACTCGGTAGACGAGCATAACAATTAAAATAAAATCTCACTACTCAAAACTTAGTTGGAGACAATGGAGGACATGGGCTTGGCATCGTCGGACTGTGAGAAGAGGCTGCGAACGGCGAAGAGAGAGCCAAGGGCCAGCATTTGTTGTGTCGAGCCGTGATCTAGTTTGACTGCAATCTTGGGGTCGCAACTGAAGAGCCTAAAGGCGGTGGCCAGACTGGTGCATTCTTCTTTCTGCTGCTGTCAGAGATAGAGAGTCCCGGCGTCGATACCAGAACTTTGCCCACCTTAGAAGTCGATAAATTTAGGGCTTTGTTTTTTTTTTTTTTTTTTTAAATCTTTGTTTGGTTTATTTTAATTAAAATATTAAGTTTCAGTTTTAAATAAAGGGAAATTTGAAGGGTATTAAGTCAAAAATATACTAGGCTCTTTCATCATTTCAAAATAATGTCAAAAGTTTTGACAGTACCCAAAATGCCCCTGCCACAATTCCTCTACCCTCTTCTCTCCCCTCTTCTCGTTTCCTTTTCTCTCTCTCTCTTGGTTCACTCTCTCTCACTCACCTCACAACACCCCTAAGAGCACCACGGGTAGAGATCCAAGCACTACCAACACCCGAGCTCCTCCCTAAGAGCAAGCCATTTGTAGAGATCAAGACCAAAGTAAATTTTGAGGAATCTTGGAGTAAAAACTTATGGGTAAGCAATTTTTTCCTTAAATACTTGGATTATTGATGTTTCCTTTAAACTTTTTGGGCATTTCGAATAGATCTGAGCAATATTTTCACATATATTTTTTTTTTTTTTTGGGTTTCTTGTCGATCTGCATTTTCTGGAATTTTTCTAGGTTTGAGTTGTGCTTGATGGTTGCTTGATGCCTACTCAATGGCACATCATTTTTTACGGTTACATTCTTGCTCGATGGTTACTCGATACCTGCGCGATGCAAGCTCGATGGTAATGTGCATTCTCATGATTTCATGCATGCTTGATGGTTATTCGATGCCTGCTCAATGGTCATGTGCATTCTCATGATTTACACATTCTCGATTGTTACTCGATGATTGCTCAATATAAGATCGATGGCAGTGTGATTTAGCATGTTTTCATACATGCTCAATTATTACTCGATACATGTTCAATATAAGCTCGATGGCAGTGTGATTTTGCATGTTTTCATGAATGCTCGATGCTTCCTCGATGGAGTGCATTTTCATTCTGTTTTTTGGTGTGCTTGATGGGTATTGTTTCTTACTCGATGATTGTCGAGGCATACTTGATGGAATCCTCAACGCATGCTTGTTGATTTTTTTTCTAGTTTTTCAGCTAATTGTATTTGTGTTTTTTTATTATTATTTCAGGTTCTACTGTTTACATATTTATTTCTTACAATGGTGTTTGGGAAACAGATGGTAGAAAATGATATTTTAAGGATGCTGAAAGTGAAATGATACCAATTGAGAATGATGTCACTTACTTGCAACTACTTGACATACTACACGAGACATTTCAGGTGGATAGAGAGGTGTATGAATTGAAACTTGAGGTGTCGTACGTATGCGGCGACCAACCATCTGCACTGGTTCAATTGAGGAATGATCGTCAAGTTCGTGTATTCTTAGTAATAAGCTTGAAAGAACGGATAGCCTTATGTGTGACTCCCGTTAAGAAGATTGTCATATCAGATCCTTCTCCTAGTGTGAACAAAAAAGACACGACTAATGTTGATCCATCTCCTGCAGGTAGCAGTTACAAGCATCTTAGCGGGGTGGGCACTTTTGTTCCAGTTACTGATCCGATGACTACTATTCAGCTTGATATACCACATGGAAGTCCCACAGGTGTGCTTGAGGCATATGAGTACGATCCCTGTGTGAATGATGATCCAATTGGTAATTGCTTTGAAGATAATGATGATGGTTCTAAGGATGACTTGCATTATAGTGCAGATGTTTCAAATGAGGAGTTATACATTTCCCAAGCCCAACAAGTAGAAGAAGATTCAGGACTGCCTCTTGCAGAGGCACACCTCCCAACTCAAAGACAACGACCACCTGCCAGAAGCAGTAATTAACCTGCTAGGATAGAAGATAACACTAGGTGGAGGGAGACAATTATATCAAGAGAGGATCACACCAGATGGAGTGCCCCAATGTTTACAAAAGAAGATTTTGAGGCATTTTCTAAAACCCATTCCTCATCATCTAGTGCACCAATGGGAGAAATATATGTTGGGAAGACTTTTGAGGACAAGATTGATTTAAAAACCAAAGCTGCTCTATTTGCAATGAAGAATAACTTTAAGTATATGGTGAAAAAGTCCGGTATTGACGTGTGGTATATCACATGGAAAGATCCCGACTGTTGTTGGAGACTGAGAGGGAAAAAAACTACCAATTCGAACTCTACCCCCAACAACATCCCCAAGTTCTATAATAGCAACACCTGGGGTCTCAGGATCTGTTGTGAGTACTATCGACGGAGGAGTGCCTATGTCATGTATGGCATAATAATCTGGTAGGTCAAATGAGTTGGAATCATAATCATTCTCTGTCATATCTCTCCAGAGATCTTGTACAAATGTCAATATCTTATTGACAACATCCATGTTAACCGCCTGGTTCTGTAGGACAGTATCCTGACGACTCTCGACTCACTCCAACCTCTCCATCACCTCTCGTAAATCAGGTTGATCAGGAGCAGGGGACGCGGCTACCAATGGGGCTGGGGTCGATGGGGACTGGGGTATCCTCATCATCAGGGCTAGCATCAACAAAAATATTGGCTGCCTTCGCAACCTCAATAGCTATCTTCGTCACCTTCTCAAAATCAGTCGGAGTTACATCCTCTTCTTTTTGGCCCAACCCATGATACAAGGGAGCATCACCCTCAGTCAAAGCACTATAATAATCTATCTCCGAAGGCTGGGGCTTCAACATGGACAACACAACCAACTGCATCAAACACAAAGCATTAAGTTAGTTTGAAACTACCAAAGAATAATGTATTTTGACATAATACACAAGAACTTACACTCGTCTTCTTGAAAATCAGTGCAAGGTCGATCTTCGAAATAGGACGCTCCTTATTGCTCGACCAATTGAGCTTCCTCGAAAACCAGTTTCCATGGTTAATACCATACTCACGTGCAAAATGTTGGATGGCCTCGTATGCCCAATACTGCAATGTAGGGACATAACCATACAAATTGTATATTGCTTCTTTCTGTTTCCCCTTAACTTCCTTCTTCTTCTCATAGTTCTTATTCTGATGATGCATGTCTTTTTGACATGCATCCATAAGCTTGTTAAAAGACACCTTCCCCCATGGGTAAGTAAAGAAGTACTCAGTATCCTCCACCATCTGTAGTGAATCTATCCAGACATTTAACTGCCTCTCGTGCAAGTAAAACCCCCTCAACAAAGAAACATAGGCCCAACTTGTAGGCATCTTCAACTACAGTGCAGTTTTTTAAAGCAGCCTCCAAATGCATTATCTTCACTGTTTCTTCATCATTAAAGTACTTCTTCATTAAGCGGTCACTAGTCAAGTGTTTCTTCAAATCAGTCTCAGATGGCCCGGCACTGAAGTTCAACCTCGTAACCAAAGCAAACTCGCCTCTACCAAATCTACAGGGTCTAGATCCCAAATGGAAATGCAACTCATCCTCTTTTTTGCACTGGATCTTGCGCAACATTAATTGATGTATGAGAGATGCAGAGAAGTCTGACTTCTCAGCCACGAAAAATTGTTTTAAAGGGGATTCCTTCACCCTTTCTATCAACCTGAGCTCCTCAAACTTGTCCTTGATTGTTTTAAAGTAACCATTACCCCTAAATGTGACTTGACCAGGAAAGTGATTTGTCAAGGGAAAAAGAAACTTCGGCATCTACAAAAAAAAATTAGTACAGTTAAACAAAGTCACATGAAAAATCCATCAATAAACATACATGCAACCATTAAACCCCTATTGAGTACCCATTGAACCCCTATCAAACTAGACATTTCCATAAAAAAAAAACTACCCCATTGAACATCCCTCGAGATCATGATACCTGGTAGAGAAAGGAAAGTTATTATTAACCGAAAACAAGACATTTTGGTAAAAAGACAAAAAAAGGATATAGGCATATCTTTTTTTTTACAAAGATATAGCCATATCTTTGGTGGTTCCTATATTTATACATAGTTTCGTTGTAATATATTATATTGTTCTATTTGTATATGCAAATACAAACATTTGAGTGTAATTTTTCTACATCAATAAAAACATGTGCTTTCCAAATTACTAGTGACCAACACTACAACGAATACTAGTATTGGTATAATTTAATATTGGGTTCTACACATTTAAATTTAATATATATTATAGGATATCCCTAACCAATCATAAGGTGTCACTTTATGTAGTGATGGACACCTTAAGGTGCCAAATAGCAATAGGGGAAAAATATATATATATATATATCAACCCCTATAAAATGATAATTTAAAAAACCAAAATACAAATGATATAAAAATAATAATTGAGAGAACCAAACAAAAACTATGGCATTCAGTACCAAAATATTTCCCTGATTTAAAAGTGGCCGCACGAACGCAGGCCCCCGCAACCACACACAAACTAAAGTATGTTCTACCACTTAACCAACCTAGGCCATAAGACATCGTCCATTGACCTGGTCCAGGTAAGTATGGTGTAAAGCACCTCATGTATTCAATTTATAGACCTTGTTCCTGTTAAACACCACAACATGTGACAACGTAATTACTTTATTATTATAAAAGTAATTACACCAAGACTTGAACACAATATTTTATCACACACACTCTAAACACTTACACACTTTGTTTTGGAGCAGTCACTTAATAACTTCGCTCACACTCTTTTTAGACACACTTATATACTACTCACTTAGACTCACACTTTTGGAACACTCCTTTAAACACACTTTTCTACAAACTTGGACACACATTACATTTGTATTTATAGGCTACAAAGGAAACATCCAAATCTTTCTAGAATTTTCTAACTTTATAATTTATTTGACTACTTTCTACATTTTTCTAAATGATTCTAGAACTCTCTATATATTGTCTAATTAGTTCTAAGTTTCTTCAAGAACTTTCTAGAATATTCTATGTTCTATGTTCTATGTTCTTCCTAGTATATTCTAGAACATTCTAGGACTCTAGAGCATTCTAGATACACTAATGACTTTTAACACTCCCCCTCATTACCGAATCTCTAAGCTTCTTCTCATTTGACAAGGTTTAGTTGAGTTCTGAATTTCGAAAACTTGATTGTGCTTAGTCCTTCGGTGAATATGTCAGCAACTTGATCACCTATGTTGATTTTTCGCATCTCTATTTATTCTTGAAGCACTTTTTCTCTCAAAAAAATGATAATGCACTTCCATGTGCTTTGTCCTTGCATGAAATATTGGATTTTCTGCTAAGTGAATAGCTGACTGATTATCACAATAAAGTGGCATTGCATTGTCTATAGATTAGTGTAGATCCTTCATTAGTTGCATCAACCACATACTTTCCTGAGTTGCCAGTGTTGCTGCTCTATATTCTGCTTCAGTGGTTGACAAAGACATCGTTGGTTGCCTTTTGCTACACCAAGATATAGCTCTAGATCCAAGATTGAATACATACCCAGTAGTTGATCAATGGGTATCATGATCCCCAGCATAATCAACATCACTGTATCCAACTATCTTAACCTCGTCACCTTTCTTATATAAGAGGCCATAGTTAATGGTATCTTTGACATACCTCAGCATTCGTCACACTACTTCCAAATGAGGTTTATTTGGGTGTTGCATATACCAACTTGCTACACTAACTTCATATGAGATATCTGGTCGAGTCAATGTTAGATAAATTAGACTACCAACCAGCTGTCGGTACATTGCTCCATCTTGCAAGTCCTTCCCTTCATGCGCGCATAACTTGGCATTAGCTTCCATAGGTGTTGAGATGGGCTTGCACTCGAGCATTCCAAACCTTTGCAATAAATCTCTTGTGTACTTTTGTTGATAGAGAAATAAACCTTCCTTAGTTCGGTCAACTTATAATCCAAGGAAGTGTTTCAATTCTCCAAGTTCTTTCATTTGAAAGCAAACTGACAGGTTCTCCTTTGTTTGGCGAATTTCTGCTTCATCATCGCCAGTGATGATGAGGTCATCAACATATTCCAAAACAACTACAATCTTTGCTTCCTTTACTTTAACAAATAAGATTGAATCTGCATGTGCCATGACATATCCACTATCCACTAAGAACTCAGCAATCTTGTCATGCCATGCTCTTGGAGCTTGCTTCAATCCATAGAGCGCCTTTTTCAGTTTATAAGCATACCCAGGATGAACTTTATCCTCAAATCATCTTGGTTGGACAATGTATATTTCTCGATCTAGCTCTCCATGTAGAAAGGCGTTCTTCACATTCATCTGCCATAGTCTCTAGTCTTTACATGTTGCAAGCGCCAACAAGACTCGTACTGTTGTAATCTTGGCAACTAGACTAAACGTCTCATCATATTCTAGCCCATACTGTTGAGAGAATCCACGAGCTACTAACCGGGCTTTATATCTCTCAATCGATCCATCAAGATGAGTTTTTACCTTGTACACCCATTTGTAGGAAATGGGTTTTACTTCCTTAGGCTTTGGCACCAACTCCCAAGTTTGATTCTTCTCTAGTGCACTTATCTCTTCTTTCATAGCTTCTATCAACTTGATGTTCTGGGATGCTTCTTCAAATGTATCTGGTTCTCTGAACTTTTCTTCTTTGGCTACAGCATCATTGGCATACTTAGGATTCTGTTTCTGTGCTCTTGTTGATCTCCGAGGTTGTGGGCTTACTTATTCAGGTTGAATATCACTTGCATCGTCTGCTGCTCTTTGATGCACTCCTATTTGCCAAGGACTTTGTGTTGCCTCTTCGTTGCCTTCCTCACTTTGCTTTTCTTCATCCATTTATGGAGTTTAATGTAGCTCAACAATTTGCTCCCCCATCTTCTTTTGCCAATTGCCTTCTATTTCTTTAGACTCTGGCAACTCTTCCTTTTGTGGTGACCACCATGATGAGGCTTCATCAAATACCACATTCCTTGACGTATAACATTTTCCAGTATTAGGATTGCAGCACTTCCACCGTTTCCTTTGGCTATCGTATCCCACAAAGATACATCGAATTGCCTTCTTGTCAAATTTTCTACTTAGATGACTTAGCACGAACACGTAGCATACACAGCCAAACACTCGAAAGTGACTTACTGCAGGTTTACAACCCCACAATTTCTCAAAGGGTGAAACGAACCCTAACTTTGCTTGGGGAATTCTGTTGATCACATGAGTTGATGTCTTCATACCTTCTACCCAAAATCTTCCTGGAACATTCTTCGCATGTAGCATGCTTTGACATGTCTCTGTAAGGTGTTGATTCTTCCTCTTAACTACTCCATTCTATTGTGGTGTATTTGTGCATGTGAATTGATGGCGTATGTGACACTTAAGTACTGAAAAAATTAATCTGATGTGTATTCACCGCCATTGTCTATTCGCAAGCATTGAATTTTCTTGCCAACTTCTCCTTCGACTATTTCTTTGAATTCTTTAAATTTTGAAAAAGTTTCATACTTTTCTTTTATAAAGAACACATATGTACCGTGAGAAGTTGTCAATGAATGTAACCATATACCACATGTCGCTGATCGATGGTTGCTTGACTCACCCGAATACGTCAGAATGGACTAGCTCCAACGGTTCTTTGGCTTTGAACTTTGAGTCTTCATACGGAAATTGATGTGCCTTACTGTATTGGTAGCTAGCACATATAGTCTCTGTTCTAACTTCGAGTTCAGGAAGACCCTTCAGCATCGATTTCTTCATCATCATCTTGAGTTTATGATAGCTGACATGTCTTAGCCTTACATGCCACAAATCTGTTGTTTTGTTCTTTCGAGTCTTGTCTACATAAGCCGACTCTGCTGACATTAAATAGACATACTCTAAATGTCGCCCTTTCATCATCGGTGTTCCTGAGATCTTAAGGTCTTGATATATCTTGACATCATGAGGACCGAATACAACGTGGTGTCCTGATGTTGTAAGTTGCGCTATTGACAATAAGTTTTTCTTCATTCCAGGTACATGGTAGACATCCTGGAGTGATACTTCATTTGTACTGAATCGTGGCACTATTTTTGTTTTACCGATATGGGCAATCAATATTCTTGAGTTGTTGGTTGTCACTACCACGTGACCACCTTTGTACTCGGTCATGTTTTGCAACTTCTCTTTGTCCCCTGTCATATGATTTGAGCAGCCAGAGTCGATTATTCAATCATTATTGTAGTCGATTGGTCCAGGAACAGTAACTGCCAGAGCTAATTCTCCTTCCTCCACAACAAAAGATACTTCAGTGTCCCATTCTTCATCGCTTGCTCGTCCATTGTTTGACATGACTACATTGCCCTCTGTTGTTTTCTTATTGGACCAACAATTTTTAGCAATGTGGCTCTTCTTCCCACAGTTGTAGCATTTACCATCAAATTTATTTTTACTCTTAAATTAGCCACCCCGGTTGTCTTTCTTTTGAGCTCCCCCTATTTGGGAGCTTCCATGATGACCATCTTTGACATCCTATCTTCTAGAACCTTTTCTAGAACTTGGCCGGGGTCGACCTTTCTTATTACTACTAAAGAGTGCTTCTTCGTCACTCTTTATGGACACTCCGAATAATTTCTTAGCCAATGCTTCTTGGTTAGCTAGCAAGTTTTCTAATTCAGTAAGTGAAGGTTGGCTTGGCCAACCTTGTATTGCGGCAATAAAACTTATATATTCAACTTTTAATCCATGAATAATAATTCTTCTAATTCTGGAGTCTGACATACCAGCAGTAGAGTCTAATGCAGAGATTTTACGACAAAGAGATTTTATCTTGGTAAATGTTATCCCCAAAAAATTGGAGATCGATGACGTGGCAATAGAGGTGACAAGTGGCAGTGCATGGTCCATAAACGGCACATTAATAGTCAATAAATATATTGGCTCCTCAGAGTTGTGATAAAGTGATCTAGTTTAGGAGTGACCTGGTAGGCCTTTGAAGAATTTTGATTGGCTTGAAAGTGTCATGACCGACCAGGCATGACCTTGTCCGACCAGTCACGTGTTTTTCTGCCCAGGCATGACCTTGTCTGCCCAGGAATGACCTTCTCTGCCCAGGCATGACCTTGTCTGCCCAGTCATGACCATGTTCGACCAGTCATGACCATGTCCGACCAGTCATTACCATGTCCGACCAGTCATGACCTGCCTGCCCAACCAAGTGCGTGACTGCCCAGCCAAGTGCGTGTCTACCCAGCCAAGTTCATGACTGCCCAGACAAGTGCACGACTGCCCAGTCAAGTGCACGACTGCCCAGTCAAGTGCGTGACTGCCCAGTGAAGGTATGTTCGACCAGCTTGAACGAGATATGGGTCAACTAGATTGAGGAGGACTACGTCAAGATTCCCAGAAATGGCTTCAACAAGAATCGATCTTGGCATACACGGGAATCTCTCAATTTATCCCACAAATTTAGTGTATTGTTACATTTTGAATATTGTTGTAATTTAAATATAATGAGAATAATAAAATATCCCGATTATGGGGATATCATCTGTACGATCCTAAGCCTATAAATACAAGGCTTATGGCATCATAAAGGGGACTTTTGGACTTTTGGGAACTTTTGATCTGAATTTTCTTGAGAGAGAGAGAGTATTTGTATTTGAGAGAATTCTTGTATTCTGGTAATCTACACTGAAGAAACTCAGTTGACTCAGGTTCATCTGATCTTGAGTGTAGATATATAATCATAACTCTAAGTGGATTAGGCTATTACCATCACATTGGAGCTGAACCACTATAAAATCGTCTGTGTCATTTATTTTCTCTTGAAGGTTTTATCATTTTTAACGTTCTCACGTCGTTGGCCAAAAACGCGGTCAACATTTTGGTGCTTTCATTGAGATCCTGAAGAGAAAGACAGACGGTCCCTGAAGTATTATGGCGCCTAAGAGCACCTATGCGGCCTCCAAGAAGACAGGCTCCTCTAAAGAGCCTGCTAGGTCAGAAGGTCCTGGCCCACAAGACCATGAGACTGAGCCTAGGGTCATGCTCGAGGACGTGACTCTAGAAGTCGAAGAACTCCAGGAAGCCATGGGGGCCTTCCAAGAGGAGATGGCACAATTCCACGCCAGACAGGAGGCGTTCGCTGAAGAGATGGCCAGGCAGAAAGCCATGTTAGAGCAGCAAAGGCGCGATATAGAGGCCAGAAGCGAAGAGCTCAGACAGAAACAGGAGGAGGTCAACCGGAGACATCGTGAAGCAGCACTTGCTCTAGAAGCAGCTACCCAATTGGCCCAAGCCAATGCTCAAGCCACTGCACAAGCAACCACCCAGGGAACAAGAAATAATAACGCTGGTCGGAGGACCACTGGCAGAGCCGATTCTCGAGGACCGGGCAGAAGCAGGAGTAACCCCCCTGGTCAGGAAGATGATGGGGACCGATCCAGAACTACCTCAACGCAAAGGGAGCACTCTAGAATCCCCTCTAGGAGCCACCGATTAGAGACTTCTAGATCAGGGAGTCACCGGTCGGGCAGTGAAAAGACTCCACCCAGGCAGGATCAGACCAAGACTCCTCGAGAGAAGAGGACTTCACAATTCAAAGATGGTCACAGTCGTGATGAGGTTGATAGTCATCACACCGATCAGTCAAAGGAAAAGACTACCCGGGGCGTACCAAAAGGCCTCCACTGTACCCCAGCCAGCAACGTAGTGGGAGAGAGCAAGTCCTGCGTAGTAAGCCCTCTGAAAAATTGAAAAGTACGGAGTTAGATCGGGCAGGAGAGCATGCTTCCCGGAAGGATCTGAGGGACATTATCACCAACAAGAGGAGGACCGTCCTGGTCGAAGGGAAAAATCTGGACCGCCCTACCAATCAAGTAGAAATACTTGACGATGGCGCGCCAGATGGTAATGCCCGACCAGGCAGTCAAGACCTTGGAACCTCATCAGTTGCACCAGCCATCCAAGCCCAGCTTGACATGCTAATAGCTGAAGTGCAAAGTTTGTCAAAAACGACCTTCCGAGATAGATGCAATAGACCACCAGAGTGGCAGCCCATTTTATGCTCGGATTAGAGCAGCCCAGCCACCGGCAAAATATAAAGCACCGGTTCTGCCAGTATATACAGAAAAGGCAGATCCCATAAGACATATTGGGAAGTTCGAGGACCAGATGGAATTGCTCAGAGTAAGTGACGATTATCGGTGTAGAGTTTTCCCGACTACATTGACGGATACTGCCCTGGAATGGTATTGGGAGTTTAAGCCAAACTCCATTAGTTCTTGGGAAGCATTCAGGAAGGAGTTTTGTAGATAATTCAACACTGCTCGGACTCCACCAGTTTATGCCAACCACTTGGTAGATATCAAACAAGGAAAAGATGAGTCTCTAAAGAACTATATACAGAGATTCATGAGAGAAGCCAATAAAGCAACTGTTGTAGGAGACGAGGGGAAGATGGTTGCCATATCTGCTGGGATAACTTATCGGAACCCTTCGTGGGACAGTATACATAGAAATCCAATTTCAACACTTCAACAATTTCTTGACCGGGCGGACAAGTATATGAAATTGGATGATACAATAGAGAAAGAGGATAATGGCATAAACAATCCGGGCGGATCAATTGACTCTGGTGGAAGGAAACGTGGAAATAACGAGTCTGACCACCATGAGGAAAAGAAAGAAAAGTTGAATTCAAGTGAAAAGCCAACCAAGTATGAGCCTCAATTCACTAACTACACCACCCTCTCGACCAGCCGAGCAGAGATATATCTTTGTAGTCATGAAGAGGTCCCCTACAAGAAGCCTCCACCCATCAGGAAAGAGATGAGGAAGAGAGATATGAATAAGTTTTTTCGTTTCCATGGAGATTATGGTCATGACACGAATGAATGCAATCACCTCAAGGACGAGATAGAATTTATTCTCCGGTCGGGCAAGTTGAGGAAGTACCGGGCAGAGACACCCCAAGGAGAAGGAGGTAGCAGCAACTCTGGTTTCAAGCGACAAAGATCTCCACCCTTGCAACCCGGACCTGTGGACTTTACCTTAGACACTATATGTGGAGGTCCACTCTTGGCTGAGGAAAGCAACGAAGCAAAGAAGAAGTATGTTGAGCGTAAGTGCTAGGATCAGAAACCACTAGAGTGGCGAGCACCGAAGGATATATTATTTCTAAATACCACTTTCAGAGTGGTAGCTTGATTTCGAGTTGTTTGACTTGTTATTTAAGTTTGGTTTATGAGCTAGTTATTTGCTAACCAGTGATTTATTTTTGAACAATTTTGGTTGTTTAAGACTCGTTATTAGACATGTTTTGTCATTTTTAATTTACGAGTAATAAAAGAGACAACGCACAGCGTGGTCGATTCTTGCTACAAATATGCATGTGTGTTAGTTATCCGAGCAGTGTTCAACTGGTCGGTACAATTGGACAGTGTTCAACTGGTCGATACGTTCAAGCACTGTTCAACTGCTTGAATATTTTCCATATATTATATGTGTTCAACGAGTAATTAACTGCTCGAACAGATTCGGTCAAGTAGCAAGTGACTAAGGATCTTTCAACCCTCGATCACCTGGGGGGCACATGGGGTATACTGGTATATAATTTAACACAGGCAATAAGAGCACGAGTTAATATATCTGTTTTTAGGCTGACTTGTAAATTTTTGAAGTCCAAAAAGGGCATTAAGCTAACTTGTTTGACAAAGCTTAAGTAACTTGGAATTTTTTAAAATTTCAAGTTAGAAGCAGATATTCGTGTGACAATAAACATTATGCTCATAAAATGTTAGAGCAATAAGAGTGTGAGAAAGTATACTTAGTATGGACTTATGAAATGTCTAGAATTTCTAAGTTAGAAAACTAATTACTCATGCGAAAATATAAGGCATACATCAGAGTGACTTTACTATTCACAAAAAACTTATAATTTTTTAAGTCTAAAAAGACTTAGAATGTTTTAAGTTAACAAAGAAAAGTAAAGTATAAATGCCAACAGCTCAGTTGTACGAGAAAAATATCAAAGCTGCTAAGCAACAATTGTCTTCACAACAAAAAAGAGTAAACTACTGGCAAGGTACAAAGTCTAGCTGATCAGGTGCAACGTTTTCCCGGTCGGGAGGGGTACAACTTCCCTGGTCAGCTGAGCATGTATCACTGGTCGAGTAGGAAACTCTATTGTTGAGCATGACTAACATCGATGAGTCCCTGGAGTGAATCAAACAAATGCATGCAAAGTAAATACAGCATAGTGAAAAAAAAAAAAAGGTCTTTGAGAAGAGAAGTCAATTTTTGACCAAGATTGGTTGAGAGGGTGATGGCCGAGCAGATTGGTCATGACCGATTGGCTAGTTACAGGAGTGCATCCGAGGAGGTAAGCACGCCGAGGAGCAACTGCAAGTGCGCATGCACGTCCGAGCAGCTGGGCTACACCCGAGCGGACGGCCACGTTCCTGAGCAACTGTGAGGCATGTCCGAGGGGTGAGGCTGCAGGTGTCCAAGCAGCTGCATGCGACCAAGCGGCTGGACTGCTAATTCAAGGAACTGCTGGCTGGGCATCCGAGGGTGCGGCCGAGCGTCCGAAGGCTTGTGTCCAATCGGGTGTGGGCCATGTCTGAGCAGCCAGGGGTGCCTCCGAGCGGGTATGGCTGCGTCCGAGCAGCTGAGGCTGGCATGTACATGGCCGAGTGATTGGGTTGCATGTCCGAGTGGCTCGAGGAGGATGCCTAGGGGATGCGTGTCCGAAGAGTTGGCCATCCGAGGAGATGTGCACCCGAAGGGCTGTGTGTCTCAGTAGTTGGGCATCTAGGAAGCAAGGGAACCTATTTTCTTGATTTTGAGCTATTCAAACAAGCTCAAAAAATGGAATTTGAAGAAATCAAAAGACAAGTTCAATCATGGGATTATGTGAAAGTTATCGACCGAATGGAAGCTTTTGGATGACCTCAAGAACATTTTGCTAGAAGAAAAGTTTATCATACGAGAAAATCGTATAATAAACTTGGGGGGAAAATGTTATCCCCAAAAAATTGGAGATCGATGACGTGGCAATAAAGGTGACAAGTGGCAGTGCATGGTCCGTAAACGGCACATTAATAGTCAATAAATATATTGGCTCCTCAGAGTTGTGATAAAGTGATTTGGTTTAGGAGTGACCCAATAGGCCTTTGAAGAATTTTGATTGGCTTGAAAGTGTCATGACCGACCAGGCATGACCTTGTCCGACCAGTCACGTGTTTGTCTGCCCAGGCATGACCTTGTCTGCCCAGGCATGACCTTGTCTGTAATGCCCCCAATTCTCCGATGTGTTTAACGGCATGAAGAGTTGGCCGGGAGGGCCATATTTGCTTAATTATGTTATTAATTGATTAAATGCATGTATATGTTGATTATATTATGATATGATGTGAAATGCATGCATATGAGTCCATATTTACAATTACAGGGGTATGATGATAATTTGGCCCGTTGAGGGTAATTTGTGTATTTGGGTGCATGATGTGATTTGTGAATGAGATTCTATTATTATGGAGATATATTCGAGCTAAGCAACATGAGACGGTTATTTTTAGTGGATTAGCAGTTTTACCATAATGGGGTCAATTTTGGGGTAATAGAAATGTTCATTTGATGATAAATTGGGAATATTTGAGATCAGGGTGAAATTCTGGAGGTTTTGACTATAATGTCCCCGGGGGTGTTTTCGGGACCCCGAGCATTAGGTTTTATTTGAGGTTACTTAAGGTTGAAGTAGCTTATCAGATAGAATATACGATAAGAAAACCTTCCGTTCTCCCTTTTCAAAGTTCGTTTTGTCGTTTAAGCATTTTTGACGAAATCTTGAGTTCTAGGAGTCGGAATCGAGTGAGGATCGAGGCATAGCGATCCTAGGGAAGATTAGAAGCTTCTTAACTGAAGGATTCGGCGGAAAACAACCCAATTGAAGGTAATCGAAGTTTAAGTTTTGAGTTTTTCCGAGTTTCTAAGCTTTGAATTGAATTTGTGAATTGTTGAGTTTTCGGTTCGTTCGAGCCTTGGGTTTTGAGGGTTTTGATGCATGGGGAAGCTTGGGAACTTTGTCTTGATGATTGGGGAATGTTTAGGGATGATTTTGGAGGCTTTGGAGTGTTAGAAACGCGGTTGGGAATGGCCTAGGGTGGAGCGTCGCGGCCCTTCTTTGAAGAAGCAGGTGGAGGCCTTGTGCCTGCTGGGCGCCGCGGCCCTTGATGAAGGGCGTCGCGGCCCTAGCCTCTGGGAACACTGGGGGCCGCGGCCCAAGGTGCTAGGGCCGCAGCCCTTGCCCTGTTTTCGCCCTGTTTGCTTGTTTTGACCCCGGAAACCTAGTTTTAGGCCTCGGGAGTGTCCTTGCTAATTGGATTAGTTTGGATTGATCTCTTGGAGGTTAGATAATGGTTTGAGACCCTTGATTATCTTGATTATTGATGGTATCCCGTATGTGTTGTGATTAGGTAATCGCTAAAGGACTAAAAGCTAAACCGTTCTCAAAGGTTGTTCTTTTGTTCATTACAGCTCGAAACAAAGGTAAGAAAACTGCACCCAAAGTATTACATGCATGGATATTTGTGAGGCATGTTGATTGTATAAATATGAACATGGATTGAATACAGAATCGACAAAAGTGTTAGTATCAGCTGTGAGGCTGTGACTTATTTGTCAGGCTCGGCAGTGTTACTGGACACAGGTCAGGAAGCGCTGACTTACTTGTCAGAACGGCCTTAGCGTGTATCACGCAAGCCAACAGAGATTAGATCTAATCGACTACTAGCATTGAATGACTCAAGGAGCATTAATGCCTGACCGACCCTGAGGGTCGATGAACAAACAGAGCTTGAAGGCTAGTGGCTTACCCATAAGCCACTCTTCCGCTACAAAACAGAGCTTGGAGGCTGGTGGCTTACCTAGCAGCCACCCTCCCGCTAGAAAAGAGAGCTTGGAGGCTAGTGGCTTACTCAACAGCCACTCTCCCGCTAAAATCATGTGTTATTCATTTGTTTGAAAGCTTTATGCTCAGTGTGATTATAATGATAATCATTTGGTAATGTTTATGAAAAGTATTGTGTTTTCTTGCTGGGCTTTGGCTCATGGGTGCTATGTGGTGCAGGTAAAGGGAAAGAAAAGCTCACCTAGCCTTGAGTGGAGAGCTGATGTGGTGTTGTGTACATATGCGGCCGCTTGACCACCACGGCCAAGGCGTTCTCAGAGGAACTAGGGGGTTTACCCTATTTTTGTCGCTTAGGTCGGCGGGATTGTAAATTTAAAACTGTAATGACCATTTTGTACTGAGAACCACTTGTAAATGTTTTGTTTAGCTCTGCAGAGCAGTTTGTAATAAAATCTCAAATTCCTTTTTATTGGTTTTATACCTTAGCCTGTTAATCGCACTTAGAGCACGTTTTTGACCAAAGGACTCAGGCAATGAGTCAAATTTCCGGTCCACCGTTCACCGTAACTGTTCTGGGGTAGCCAGGGCGTTACATTGTCTGCCCAGGCATGACCTTGTCTACCCAAGAAAGACCTTGTCTACCCAGTCATGACCATGTCCGACCAGTCATGACCTGTTTGCCCAGCCAAGTGCATGTATGCCCAGCCAAGTGCGTGACTGCCCAGCCAAGTGCATGTATACCCAGCCAAGTGCATGACTGCCTAGTCAAGTGCACGACTACCCAGTCAAGTGCGTGACTGCCCAGTGAAGGTATGTTCGACCAGCTTGAACGAGATATGGGTCGACCAGATAGAGGAGGTCTACGTCAAGATTCCCAAAAATGGCTTCAACAAGAATCGGTCTTGGCATACACGGGAATCTCTCAATTTATCCCACAAATTTAGTGTATTGTTACATTTTGAATATTGTTGTAATTTAAATATAATGAGAATAATAAAATATCCCGATTATGGGGATATCATCTGTACGATCCTAAGCCTATAAATGCAAGGCTTATCGCATCATAAAGGGGACTTTTAGACTTTTGGGAACTTTTGATCTGAATTTTCTAGAGAGAGAAAGTACTTGTATTTGAGAGAATTCTTGTATTCTGGTAATCTACACTGAAGAAACTCAGTTGACTCAGGTTCATCTGATCTTGAGTGTAGATATATAATCATAACTCTAAGTGGATTATGCTATTACCATCACATTGTGGCTGAACCACTATAAAATCGTCTGTGTCATTTATTTTCTCTTGAAGGTTTTATCGTTTTTGACGTTCTCACGTCGTTGGCCAAAAACGCGGTCAACAGTAAAGTATTGGATGATCGTCATGTCGCGTTTTGTGATAGAGAGAAGCTCGTTCTCTAGAAGTTGCAATCTCACATCATTCTTCTTTGTGAATAATGATGCGAAATCATCCCATGCTTCCTTCAGTGTCGTCGATTCCCTGATGTGCTCCAACATTTCATCTTCAGCTGTGGTTCGAATAGCAAACAATGATTTTCCAGCTTTAATCTTCCATTTCTTTAGAGCAGCTGCATCCTCTGGTTGTGTGACCTCATTGCCTTTAACGATCTCCCACAAGTTTTGGCCTTGGAGATATGCATCCATATGCAACGACCACATGTTGTAATTTTGACAGTTAAGTTTCTTAATTCCACTGACCACTTGAAGGTCACCCATCATGGCTTGGCAAAAATTCTATATTTTCCAAGCAAGCTTGATTTTGATAACAAACTTTGTAGTATTAAACCATACACGATCTCTCAAAGAAACTTAACAAATGACTCTAAGAAAGCTCTCTCAAGAAATCTTTTCTAATGTGGAAGTTCAATCAAAGCTGCAACCACAGAGCATACTCATAATTTCAAAAGATCTCACAACCATAGCTCTGATATCAATTGTTGAACACCAAAACACGTGAAAATGTAATTACTTTATTATTACAAAAGTAATCACACCAAAACTTGAATACAATATTTTATCACAACACACTTTGTTTTGGAGCACTCACTTAATAACTTCGCTCACACTTTTTTTAGACACACTTATATACTACTCACTTAGACTCATACTTTTAGAACACTCTTTTAAACACACTTTTCTACAAATTTAGACACACATTACATTTGTATTTATAGGCTACAAAAGAAACATCTAAATCTTTCTATAATTTTCTAACTTTATAATTTATTTAACTACTTTCTACCTTTTTCTAAATGATTATAGAATTATCTATATATTGTCTAGTTAGTTCTAAGTTTCTTCAAGAACATTCTAGAATGTTCTATGTTCTTCCTAGTATATTCTATAACATTCTAGAACTACTCTAGAGCATTCTAGATAAGGTAATGACTTTTAACAGTTCCTCCACCTAATTCTCTTAACGCTTCGATGTGCAGTTTGACCACTACAATGTGAACCACATATTTTTTCCCAATCAAATGCAAGAGAAATGACTTATAGTTCATCAAAAAATTCAATGTATTTGTGTTTTGTTGTGACCACACTTTTGAGACATTATTAAAACACATAATAATTGTATGATATGATTGAACATAAATGACATTACAATGTCAATAATTAATTATTGATGTAATGTAGCCGCCGCACGAGGACAAAATTACTTGGAAAAAGTTGGCGTAGGGAGAGTTCTCAAAGGCCGAGTCTTCTTTAAAGTAAGGCCAAACTTGTCGTCCATGTCCACAGTTTCTGGTTCAACTCCTTCTTCTTCCAACTTCCAATCAAAGGAGTGAATTAATGAGCCTAACATCAAGTGAACCATTCGAAGGGCCAGAGGCAAACCCGGACATATTCTTCGTCCATTGCCGAAGGGAGTGAGCTCAAAGTGTCGACCTTTCACATCAATATTCGATTCCAAAAACCTCTCTGGAATGAACTCATTGGGATTCTCCCATGTATTAGGGTCTCTGGAAATGGTCCAAACATTAACTAGAACTTGAGCTCCTTTCGGAACGACATAACTGCAGATTTGAACGTCAGTTTCAGCTCTACGGGGAAGCAGTAATGGAGCTGGCGGGTGCAAACGAAAGATCTCTTTGATAATGGCTTGTAAGTAAGGGAGTCTTGTTAAGTCTGATTCCTTCACTTGGTTTCCCTTCCCAATGACTTGTTTAAGCTCTGCTTGGGCTTTGGACATGACTTCTGGCTTTTTCAGTAGCTCAGCCATTGACCACTCTAATGTGGATGAAGTTGTATCAGTGCCAGCTACAAATATATCCTGCGTGTTTATGTAATTTCATATAAATATAAATATATATATACTTATATAATTAAACCATTAAACCATTTTTCTTAGCATCATCTTTCATGGGATTTGACTATCATATATAAAATCATTTTTAATCAAGAATGGATAGGTATACGAGTGAGCATTATATTATAAGCATACCAGTAACAAATGTTCGATTGAATTTTTGTAAAGAAGTTGATCTTCTCTTTCCTTTTCTGTCATGAAATAATTGAGAAGTGTATCCAACGTATCATTTTCTTGGATAAGAGTAGTAACTTCTCTGGCTTGCAATCTCTGGTTGATGATACGATGGAACAGGCCCTTCATCTTTTGCATATGGAAAGTCATGCTCGTCCTTATTCCTTGGGGATCAGCAATCTTAAGAACCGGGAAATAATCGGCCAAGTTGGGCTTTCCTGCAACTTCCATCATAGTCCAAACACTCTCTTTAAGCTCTCTGACCATGTCGGAGCTGGAATCAGTCCAGTCAACGGATAAAAAAGTGGTGGACAACAAATTCAGTGAAGTTTTAAAACCAGCTGTGCCAATATCCACTGCCTCACCTGCTTCGGCCACTGCACGAACATCATCTAAAAGCTCTTGTACTTTTTGGTGCCTCAAATTCTTATTGGCATCCAGAGCCTTAACAGAAAACAAGTGAGAGTTGCACAATTTTCTTAGATTCCTCCAACTAGGAGAGACTGGAACCCATACCATGCCGTACTTGTAGTGATCGCATGCTCGAAGTGAGTCTGGAATGGTTCGGTTGGAGAAGAGATGGTCGTGAGTTTGGAGAACTTCTCTGGCCATGTCTGCCGTAGAAACCACAACTGTGGTTATTCGTCCGAGTTTCAAACTCATGATAGGGCCATGGATATGGGAAAGTTTGGCTAAAGATTTATGGGGTTTGTCACCAAGTTCTAAGAGGTTCCCTATTATGGGAAACGGTCTTGGCCCTGGTGGAAGATTCTGCTGAGTTTCGCTGCATGAAAATAATAAGTTGAAGGCTTGAATTGATATCCAAATGAAGAGGATGAGATACAGTAAATAACTCAAGAAATCATAAGTATCAATCTCCATATATTCTGAATTTCTAGCTTGCTATTCTCTCTAAAATATTCAACGCATCTCCTCTATCAAAACGGTTAAGGTTGTATAAGAGAGTATTTGGGACATACAAACTTTATCCATACTTTTAATTACTTATATTTTCTAAGAGTCGGGACCGCATCAATTATAAGTGATCAAAATAAATACGTTATCATTAGAGAAAAGAGTCCTAAATAATAAGCCATTGATGATGCATCGGTCAATTTTTAATTTTTAGGCAAATTGATTGTGATGTATACATATATCTGCTTTTTTTTTTTTTTAAAGTCGGTCGTTTAAAAATAATGTCTACGTACATCAAGCTCCATTTTTATACATTTTTGTAGTAAATTGACCACTTTTATTCCCTCGTAAATGTTATAATATAAATAATAAATCATAATTAAAATTACAAATGTTTTTTTTTTTTTTTGGTAAATCAGATCTGTATTACAACTTCTCAAACCATTCATTATCTACTAATTTCACTTTTTTTGGCATCACACCATGAATTCTATTTTTCACATCAATTTGTATTCTTTTAGTAAGTGCCATTACTGTACTGACCCGCTGGTTCCATACGGCATCATTCCGGCAGGACCATATCTGATATACAATGGCAGCTAGAGCCGCTGCCCACACCTGTTTCCTGAATTGGGAAGATTTTGCTCGAGCTATCCACCTTAATAATTTTGGGATTGTTGTTGCTGACACCTTCCAATCAAGCCATTTCTTTATACTAAGGAAACAGAGGTTACTCAAATGGCAGTCAAAATATAAATGGTCTCTTGTTTCCTTACTCATTCCACATATTACACATTTGTCATCTTGAGCTATCTTGAATCTGTACAACCTCTCTTTCACTTGTAATCTATCAAGAACCACAAGCCATAGAATAAGTCTATGTTTTGGTATGGCAAGTCTATTCCACACCTCCTTATCCCAGTGAACTTTTGATTGAGATGAGCAAAGGAGAGCATATCCTTCATTGATTCTGTATGTACCTGCTATGAGTGCTTGAACCTGGTTAATTTGCTTGTAAGCTTCTTTCACTCGAACAATCTGTCGCCAGTACCAACTACTTGCACTAGGAGCCTCATAGGCCCACCAATCTCTACCTCCTATGTATACTGCATGCACCCATTGGACCCAAAGAGTATCTTGTTTTAAGGAGACTGCCCAAACATACTTGCCTATGGCAGCTTCATTCCACTTAGTAATCCTTCTGAAACCCAAGCCACCTTCCCTCTTAGGACGACACATATCCTCCCATGCCACCTGTCCTGAGCTAGTTGAATCTACCGTACCTTTCCAAAAATAGTTCCTACATATTGCATTAACTCTATGTAAGATCTTCTTAGGAATGATCATAACTTGCGCCCAATAAGAATGGATAGCCATGAGAACTGAATTCACCAAGGTAGCTCTTCCAGCATAAGAGAGATTCCTCGAACTCCACACTCTAATTCTCTGAACCATTTTTTCGAGAATCACCTCACATTCCGCAGCTGGTATTTTTTTTACGCAAATATGAATCCCCAAGTAAGTGAAAGGAAGAGAGTTTCTATGGAAACCTGAAACTTGCATTACTCACTGTACCTCATTTTTAGTCATGTTGCTGCAATAAATGGATGTTTTTTCCTTACTTGGCAACAAGCCTGACGATTGGGAGAAGAGTTTCAAGCCTTGTAGCATTCGATAAATAGACTTAAAATCTCCATGACAAAAAAGCAAGACATCATCTGCAAAACACAAGTGATTCAGTTTATGTTTCTCACATCTATCATAAAACTAAAAGTCCTCCTTCAAACCTATTTTCATCAGAATTCGAGACAAATATTCCATCCCTAGTACAAATAATAGGGGAGACATCGGATCTCCTTGTCTCAGACCTCTTTTGGCTTCAAAAAATCCATGTAACGAACCATTGAACATTAAACTGAACCGTGGAGTTCTCACACAAGTCATAATCAGCTGGATAAAGTTACTCGGGAAGCCAAATGCGTGTAGTATTTCTTCAATAAAGTCCCATTCTATGGTGTCATAAGCTTTCCTCAGATCTAATTTTATCATACATATCGGCTTGCCCTTCCTTCTCCCATAATGACGAATCAAGTCCTGACACACCATGATGTTGTAGGCAATATATCTACCTTGAACAAACTCGCTTTGATTCTGAGCTACTATGTCAGGCAACACCTTCCTCAGCCGAGAACAAATCAATTTTGTAGCTATTTTATAATGACATTGCAGTAAGCTATGGGTCTGAATTCCGTAACTGACTGCGGACATTTTCTCTTGGGAATTAAGGTCAAGGTAGTAGAATTTATTTCTTTGAGTAGCTTACCAGTATGTAGAAATGATTTCACAACTTTGCTCACATCCCCTCCTACCATCTCCCAATTATCTTGGAAAAAGAAGCTACTATATCCGTCTGGTCCAGGTGACTTGTTCCTTGAAATTACAAACGTAGCATCTTTAACTTCTTCATCTGTGTAAGGGCAGAGCAAAATTCGAACATGAGATTCAATAATCAATGGGCCTAGTGTGATCACCTCTGGCACTACTCTCATGCGATTAACCATAGCAGATCCCAAAAGATCATCATAGGAGTTTAAGAATGATGTTGTAATCTGTTGAGGATCATGCACCTGAACACCGTCCTTATCCTTTATGGAATACACTCGGCTGGAAGTTCTTCTTGCTCGGATGCTTGCATGAAACATGGCTGTGTTCTCATCACCCTCCTTAAGCCAGTGTAATTTTGCTTTTTGTCTCAGAAAAGAAATGAGATTTGAATGGGTCTCATCATACCTCTCCTGGGCCTTCTTCTCTTTGATGATGAGCTCCTTATCTCTCGGATTAAGTTGAAGTTCCGATTGACAAGAGAGTAGTTCCTGTAATGTTAAAGAGTCAGCCAAATGAATATCTCCAACTTGCAATCGATTTAACTCTTTCAGTTTAATTTTGAGACTCTTCAGTTTCTGGACTAGTTGATGCATTGGTGCACCAGAAAGTTGCTCCTGCCACACCTCTTGTAGTTTTTCATGAAATCTTGGAACTTTTTGCCACATTCGAAAATATCGAAATGGTTTTTTCCCTGACTTCACTTCCGGATAGACTTGTAAAAGTGTTGGACAATGATCAAAACTTCCTTCATTCATAAACTTCACCTCTGCATTCTGATATCTATCCAACCATGCTTGGTTTCCCATGACTCTATCAATCTTGGAATACACTCTTGTATCAGGACCTTGTTTATTATTCCATGTAAAGAAGGCACCTGAAAACTTAATATCTTCCATTTGACAAAAGTCCATACACTCTTTGAAAGCCCCTGAACAATGTGGAGTCCTGCCCCCTATTCTTTCTTCAACACTCAGTATATCATTGAAGTCTCCTAGTAAAAGCCATGGATACCTCATTGTTGCTGCCAATTCTTTCAAGTCAGCCCATAATACATTCCTGCCACTTTCCTCATTAAAAGCATAAACAAATGTAACTAGAAAACTTTCCTTGTCAGACACAGTAGTAACTCCCAAGTGCATCAACTTCCTAGTACATTGAATTATATTAACCAAGAATATACTCGGGTTCCAACTGACCATTATTCTCCCTCCTTTATGCCATGTATTATTCGAAGTAAAACACCACCCTGAAAACATGTTTAGATATACAGACCCTAGATTCTTGGTCTGTACTCTAGTTTCAAGGAGACCAACTAAACCCACTTTCATTGTGCTAATTAAACGCTTAACCTCCTCTTGCTTGTGGCGTTTATTGATCCCCCTGACGTTCCAACTTAGGATACTATCCATTCGCAAT
The DNA here is from genome assembly GCF_963169125.1 of Humulus lupulus. Classification (NCBI taxonomy): domain Eukaryota; kingdom Viridiplantae; phylum Streptophyta; class Magnoliopsida; order Rosales; family Cannabaceae; genus Humulus; species Humulus lupulus. The sequence goes on from NC_084795.1 coordinate 25,050,085, forward strand.
GGGAGGTCCTCCCCCTCCCACTGTATGTTCTTCTTCCTATATAGTATTGGAACAGTGACCAATTTCCCCTAACACCTGAAAGTTGTTCAAAATCCTGGTCTATCCAGTTAGGTAAGGAAACACTTTTCCCTTCTTCTTTACCGGAACAAAACCTTCTTCATCAGCAATTGTTTCCTTCATTGGTGCCTTCTCTTTCTCATCAGTCTTTTTGGGTACCCAAATCTGTTTCCCTTCCTTAAGTTGTTCTTCCTTTCCCTCAATCTTCTTCCTGCACACCTCAGAAGTATGCCCCATTCTGTGACAGACACCACAAGTTACTGGGAGACATTCATATTTGATTGGTAGAGTGATCTCCTGATCAATCCCATTGATGAAAGAAACCTCTCCTGGGAATTCTTGGTGGATCTGAACTTCTACCAAAACTCGAGCAAAATTTAGTCGTTCCTTATTCTTTGTTACACTATCTAGCTGAATTGGATTACCCAATTGACCCACAATCTTGAATAAGGATCGCTCCCCCCAATATCTAATATTCAGTCCCAAAATCTGTATCCAAGTCTGCACTGAAGATATATCCTCCTTTGAGTAATCAGTATATGGCTCCCATGGTTTCATTACCACTGGTTTCTTATCAAAAAATAAGAAACCACCTTCCAACACTAAGTTCTGTTTTTCCACTGTTAGGAATCTAATAACGAAGACACCAGGGGAAAGCATACCAACTTTGCCCACATCCTCTTTCCACAGTCTGCGGCAGAATCCATCCAGAACATTAACAGGAGGGTTTTCCCCTAGAACATAGCAAACAAATGATCAAATGTCAATTTTCCCTGTTCCCTTTGACAAGCAAATCAAAATCCTAACTTAAACTACTGATCTTGTTAAAAATAAATGATCAAATGTCAATTTATTTAATTCAATGAATATTTTTTTTATTAATTAGTTTTATGTTGTCAAATTGTTACAAAGGTAGAAGTTACCTGCATTGGGCATAAAATACAAGTTGTTTTATTTTGATGATTGATTTGGATTACAGTGCGTGGAAACAATCACTATCCTTTCTCCACCTCAGTCGTTTAGTTATTTGTTATCGTTAACTCAAAAAACAAGACAAATGAAAAAAAAAACACCCAAAGGACCAACGCCATATATTTGGAGATAGCATATCTTATGTTAAGAAAACAAATAACGACACGTAAATGTTAAACTTAAAAGACAACAAAAATTTCCAGAATTAAGAGGGCCAAGCAAACGCAGCCCCCGCAACAAAAAATTGGGACATAGGCACTACCACTTGGGCAGACCTTAGCTTGGCGACCTTCCTAGGTGCAATGGAAGTCACCAAACTAGGCCACGAGCCTTCTTGATCGCTCATTGACCCCGTCTCAGCTTATCATCATGTTGTAGTACGTTCCATATGTAATCAATTTATTGACCTTGTTCCTTTTTCTAATCCTGTTAACGATTCAATGTGGGATCAGTTGAACAAAATTCACTTTGTCAATATAATACACCACGCATTGTGTTTACAGTTGAAGCATTATTAATGAATAAACTACATCACATATATAATTGCAAAAGTTGAAAGAAAAGTCTCTAAGAAAAATCTCATTTCTTTATTTAGTTTATTGTAAAGGATCTTATTAATATAATTTATATAAATTTTAAAATATAAAATATTTGGGTAATTTTATTTGTCAAAATTTATACAAGAGTAAAAAAAATGGAAAAAATAATTTTCTTAACAGTCATTCAATTAATAAAATAAATAAATAGAAATGGAGCAGAAAAAGCTAGAAACCAAATTAAATTATAACACGATTGATTAGTTGACTGGAAGTTTTACCTCAGCTATAAAATCTAAATACGCAAGGCAACCTTGAGGTAAATTACTAAATTTTGTGTAATCATGCAATTTCACTCAATTCGCTTCAATGATACGTACGTTGCTGCCATAAATTGTTTTGTTTGCATGTGATGGAAAAAATTTGAAGAAAAAAACACTAACTAATTAATTAATATCAAGTTCTAGATATCAATGACTTATTAGAAGAAACAAATTGTCACTTTATTATTGGGCATGAGGTACTGTACAAGCCACCGATGATGCATCGGTCAATTTTTCATTTCTAGACAAATTTCTCAACGTGCGATATATGCCTCTTTTAAAAGTTGATCGTTTAAACATAATGTCTACGTACGTACAGCTAGCTCCCTTTTTATACGTAATACTGTAAACTGACCACTTTTCTTCCCTCATCTATATGATGTAATAAAAATAACAGATCGTAGTTAAAAATACAAATGTTTGACAAGAAAATCGAAATCCTAACTTAAACTATTATTGTTAAAAATAAATGATCAAATAATGTCAATTTATTTAACTTAATGAATATTTTTCTTATTAATTAGTTTTATATGTTGTCTAATTGTTACAAAGGTACAAGTTAACAGCATTAGGCATAAAATACAAGTTGTTTTATTTTGATGATGGATTTGGATTACAGTGTGTGGAAACAATCACTATATCCTTGCCTTAATTCAGTCCTTTAGTTGTTTGATAGAATTACGTTAAGTAAAACCCATATATTATTGACCCGTAAATGTTAAACGTGTAACAGAAACTGAAACAAGTATAAAACATTGAAAAACGACAACAAAAATTTACTGCATTAAGAGGGGCCGCACGAATGTAGGCCCCCACAACCAAAAATTATGACGTAGGAACTACCACTTGAGCTGTCCTTAGTTTGGCGACCTTCCTTGGGTGCAATGGAAGCCACCAAACTAGGCCACGAGCCCTTCTTGATCAATCATTGACCCCGTCGATCTATTCTATTTTGTTGCAGTGCATTTCATGCATTCAATTTATTGACCTTGCTCCTCTTCCTAATTCTCTTAACGATTCTATGTGGGATCAGTTACACAAAATTCAAGGTCTGTCAATATAATAGTACGTATACCATGCATTGTATTTACTGTTTAAGTATTATTAATGATGAATGAACTACGTTACATAATTGCAAAGTCGAAAGAGAAGTCTCTGAGAAAAAAATCTCTTTCTTTATAGTTTATCGTAAAGATTTTATTGATAATTTATATATATATATATATATTTAAATATAAAATATTTGAGTATAACATTATTTGTCAAAATTTATACAAGAGTAAAAAAATGGAAAAAAAGAATTTTCTTCACGTACACTCGTTCAATTAATAAAAAATAAATAGAATTAATGGACCAAAAAAAGCTAGAAACCAAATTAAATTATTATAGCTTAACCAAAATCAAGAGAAACACGGTAGATTAATTGACTAGAAGTTGTTACCTCAGCTATAAAATCTAGATACTCAAGGCAGCTTTGAGGTAAATTTTGTGTAATAATCATGCAATCTCACTCAATTTTCTTCAATAATACGTTACTGCCATAAATTGTTTTGGTTGCATGATGGAAAAAATTTGAAGAAAAAAACACTAATTAAATAATTATGTCAACATGCCATGTCATGCCAACGTCTTGAAATTGGCATTATGTGGCTATTAATTAATACACACACATAAAATTAGGTGGAAACAGTAGGCGTAATAAGAGAGCTCGCAAAGGATGAGTCCAAACTTGTCACATCCATGTTCAAACTCCATCTTCCAACTTCTAAACAAAGGAGTGGATTAGTGAACCATGATCGAATAGCCAAATTAAAGCTATACGCGGTACATATATATATATGTAGCTATATATATATCATAAGGAGCTAAGTGGAAACGGTAAGCGAATATATATTTATAAATTTTACCCATATGATGACATACGTACATAGTTATTTTATGTAAGGCATGGGGAGAGCTCTCAAAGGCAAAGCCTTCTGTAAAGTGAGACCAAACTTGTCATCCATGTTCAAAGTCTCTAGGTCAACTCCATCTTCCAACTTCCAATCAAAAGAGTGGATTAGAGAACCTAACATCAAGTGAACCATTCGAATGGCCAAAGGCAAACCCGGGCATATTCTTCGTCCACCGCCGAACGGAGTGAGCTCAAAGTGTCGGCCTTTCACGTCAATATTTGACTCCAAAAATCTCTCTGGAATGAACTCATTGGGATTGTCCCATATATTGGGGTCTCTGGAAACGGCCCATACGTTGACTAGGACTTGTGCTCCTTTCGGAACTACATAACCGCAGACCTCGACATCGATTTCAGCTCTGCGGGGCAGCAGTAATGGAACTGGTGGGTGCAAACGAAAGGTCTCTTTGATAATGGCTTGTAAGTAAGGGAGTCTTGTTATGTCGGATTCTTTCACTTGGTTTCCCTTCCCAATGACTTGTTTGAGCTCTACTTGGGCTTTGGACATGGCTTCTGGGTTCTTGAGTAGCTCAGTCATTGACCACTCTAATGTCGACGAAGTTGTATCAGTGCCCGCTGCAAATAGATCCTGTAGTAATAATATATAGTTAGTTTCATATTTATCTAATTAATTAGCCGATTAAATATATGATGATCTCTCAAAACTTTGCTATGTATCTCAAATTAGTGCCCTTAGCAATTCTCTATAATAATATATCTTTGTTATGTTTTTAAAAAAAAGTCTTCTTATACAACTTGAGTGAAGCAAAAAATATATATAAATATATGCATTTTAAATCATTTTTCCTCAATGACAAACCCTCTGTCAAAAATTATATTATCGTTACTATCAATCCCTTGACTTTATAATTGTTTCTTTAATTCCACTTGCTCACCATAAAATGTTAAAATCACAAATTCACCAAAAACCAAAAACCAAAAACCAAAAGGATCAAACAAATTTTACTTTTTTTTATTAATATATAAATAAAAATGTAAAACAAAACACGATAGTAACATGAATGGTATTATATATGGTACACTCTCTTTTTATACGTATTATATAAAATGTGTCACATTTTAATAAATCATAATTAGAATACAAAAATTACAATGTAACAAAGGAGAGCTAGCTAATAATAATAGCAGTAGAATAATGCTAGAAATATATATTCATCTAATCATACTCATTTCAACAATATATAACTTAAAATGATATGTATATATATAGATCACATGAAAATATGAATATATAGTATTGTATAGTTTTTACATGCAATTTATATGTGTCTTTAACGTTACTGCTAATAAGAAATAATATACATGTCTATATATAAAATGTTTAATTGGTAATATATGATGAGAGTCATTCGATATATTTATCATAAAATTAAATTAAAACATATACGTATCTTTAGAGCTTCTAATGAGAATTTTAGTTTAGCATATGTAAATTTAAATTTTCAATATATAACGCTGTACATATATATATATATATATATATAATCAACTTGATTTTTTGTGAAAGAACGTAGGTACGTATGTATATGTATATTTATATATAAATCAGATAAAATTTAGAGATATCTCGTATATTCTCACCAGTAAGAGATGTTCAATGGTGATTTTGTTTAAGAGCTGATTTTCTTTGTTCTCTTTACTGGCCATGTAATTGAGAAGAGTATCCAACATATTATTTTCTTCTTCTTCGGCAGGACTACTACTCCTTTCTCTGGATTTTAGTCTTTGATGGATCACACCGCCGAAAAAGTCCATCATTTTCCGGAAATGAAAAGTCATGCTTCTCCTTATGCCGAGAGGGTCAATCAACTGAAGAACCGGAAAGTAGTCAGCCAAGTTAGGCTTACCTGAAGCCTCCATGATATTCGAAACAGTCTCTTTGAGATCTACGGCCATGTCGGAAGCGGCAAGATTCTCCCAGTCGACGGAGAAGAAAGTGGTCGATAATAAATTCAGGGAACTTTTAAAACCAGCTATGCCAATAGCCACTACCTCTCCTGCTTCCGCCGTTGTACGGACACCAGCCAAGAGTTCTTGCACCTTCTGGTGCCTTAGATTCTGGTTGGCGTCGAGAGCTTTACCCGAGAACAAGTGGTTGTTGCATATTTTTCTAAGGTTTCTCCAGCTAGGAGAGACCGGAATCCACGGCATGCCGTGCTTGTGGTGATCGCAGGCTCGGAGTGAGTCTGGGATGGTTCGGTTGGAGAAGAGGTGGTCGTGAGTTTGGAGGATTTGTTTGGCCAAGTCTGCCGAAGAAACCACTACTGTGGTTATTCGGCCGAGTTTCAAACTCATGATTGGGCCATGAATATGGGAAAGCTTGGCTAAAGATTTATGGGGATTGTGACCAAGCTCCAAGAGGTTCCCAATTATAGGATAGGGTCTTGGCCCCGGTGGAAGTTGGCTGTTATTTCCTGAAAAAATTGAGTTGATGAGCTTAAGGGTTAGAATTGATATCCAAATGATGAGAAAGACATACAATAAATAGCTCAAGAGCTCATAAGTATCGATCTCCATCTCTTTGTTTCTGATCAAATTTGAAAAGATACTCTCTTCGATTGGTTCTTCCTGATTACAAACGAGACATATATATCTCTAAAACTTGTCCATGGAATGTTCGGTAGGAGGGTTAAGTTTGTGGGAGTAGAATTAGAGAATGTTTAGATTAAGGTGAAACTTAAATGTTTAAATAAGTTTAAGATTACTCTCAAATTAAATTAAAAAATGAGACTTACTTGGAAACACAAACATCAAGCTATTAAAATTAAATTTTACTAATCAGTGATTAGATTTGACATTCTCAATCCCACAAAACTAAACCCACATACCAAACAGCTTTTATAGATAACAAAATTTCTTGATTATAACATTTTTTTTAACTTTAATGGAGTATATACTAAATATTTAACTAAATATACATTTAAAACTAATTAAAAATAAATATTCCTTAATTATATTAATATAAATTTAAATATTATAAAATATCATTATTATAATAATATTTAATATTAGACTACATATTTAATAATTACTAGATACAAACAATGTGTAATGCACATTTGCTTAGTTTTATTTATATAATTTATTAATTATATTTATTAAATTTGTATTATTGTCATATAAATATTATAAATAAATAATATTATATATAAAAAAATAGAATAAACATATTAAATGAAAAATTAAATCATTTTTTAAGATTTTTTTTAAATATATATATAATATAATAATTTTTTAAACATTATTGATAACTACTTTAATAAAAATGAAATTATGTATTATATATATATATATTATTATTATAATAATAATATTTTATAATATTTAAATTTATATTGATATAAGTATTAAATATATAGTTTTGTATTAAATATTATTATAATAATAATATTTTATAATATTTGAATTCATATTAATATAATTAGTAAAAAATAAGATTATATATTATTAGCATAATAATATTTTATAATTGTTATCCCTGTTTCTCTGCAAGTGTATGGATCCACACTCTAAGTTTATGGGTCGTCTTCCAGAGAGTTAAAGCCCAGATCAGGCCCAATAGACGAAGAGAGAACGAATGTCGGTAGGCCAAGTCTCGGTAAGGCCCAAAGGGCATCCGAGAATATAAGCCAGGACCATCGTCGGGGCATGTTGTATAAACCCAGGACCGCGTCCTGGGATGTCTTCCAAAATGTGGTAAAAGAGGTCGTGGCTCTCAGGTCCGAGATTAGGCCGGGATCGCCGTAGATGAACCCAGGTCCTGGTAAACGAACCAGGACCCTGGTAAATGAAGAGGGATGTTGGTAAACGAACCTGGATCAGATGGCCGAGTTCGGCGTGATAAAGTATTCCCGATGCTAACATCATCCCAAGAAGTGTGGAGCTATGTCCCCATATTTAACATGCAGAGGAGGTTACATCGAGAATGTACGCTATCGGTTCAGAACTGTACCGGCACTACACTGGCAGATCTTGTCCCCCAAATCTTCCTCATAGCCCACGACACCCAGACTGGAGCAACAGTTTGTCGCGAGTCTTATAGTGTGGTTATGTTTGGGCTGGACCAATGGGCCCTGGTTCATATAGGTTTAATACTCCAATCCTTTGTATTAAGTCTCCATCAGAGAGCAAATAATATTTATTCACTTATTGGGCCCGGATTAGTCCGACCCAAGCCCAGTGCACTCGCTTGCCTATAAATAGGAACAGTGGTGCACTGGGGAAGAAGATAATTTTTCTCTGAGAAGCATACACTCTACTCAAATTCAGAGAGACTTCATTGCTTAAGTTCCATAAAAGCTCTAATGCAATTGACTTGTGGACTAAGGCTCTTTAACACCCCAACCACGTAAAATTCCTTGTGTGATAATCTATATTTTGTACTTTCTAGACTCTTTTATCTCTCATAATTCTAGTTTCTGAAAAACTCGATAAACATTTTGGTGCTTTCATTGAGAGATTGAAGAAAGCATGAGTTGATCTCAAACATCTACAACAATGGTGAACACAAGACACACCACTTTCGATCCTACCAACCAAGAACAAGGCAATGGAGAGCCATTGCCCAGCCAGCCTCTTCCTCATAATCAACTTGAGGACATACCTTATCAGACGCCCCAGCCTGGAGAGTCACAGAACTATGAGGGCGGGGCGGATTATGAGGAAGATTACTACGAGGAAGAGGAGGGAAATGAAGGGGAATACCATGATCTCGAAGCTGAGGATCCAGCGATCCCAGAGGAAGTAGACCCCAACCAGGAGGACCCGGAGGTGACCAAACTAAGACAACAAGTCCTGGACCAAGAGGTCGGGATTGCCGAACAAAAAGAAGCCACTTGACGGATGCAAGAATCCCTCCAGGCCATGCAAGCTTTCATAGCCGCCCCAAGGATTGGCGGCTAGTCCTTCAGTCGTTTCGTCTCCAGGAACACAGCCGCCTGCTCCGCAGGCTAGGAATAACGTGCCTGAGAATGCGAGGCCGATTCCTCCCTTGGGACAAGCTCCCGAACAGGGCCCGACTAACCCGGCCCAAGAGAAAGGGAAGGCCAAAGCGGCTAACCCCGAGGGAAAAACAAACCCCCAGAGAAAAATTCCTCCCGTCCAGAAGGCAGGGACCAACCTCCGGCCGCTCCCTAGGAAAGAGAAGGTGTATCCCGTCCCAGGACAGGACCACCAGATCAATCCGCAAGGGATGCGCCCGCAAGGTATCAGGCCCCAGCCTTCCCCAAGGAAAACTGGACGGGAACGGTTTTTTCGCCCAATTGCCTCCATGAATAAAGATCACCGAAGACGCTAACATGATGACGAGTCAAACACCCTTAGCTCCGGGGATGACACGTCCCGAGTACACCTGCGCAACGGGATGAACGCTCGAAAGGAGCGGACCCGCAAGGAAAAGATATGCCCCGAGGAGGCGATTTAAGAAATAATATCAACGACAGAAGGAACGAGAGAGTTCCCCTGGATGACAGTACGGCCAAACAGTTTATGGAACAGCTGGCCGCCTTAAAAAATGTCACAGACTACGTAATCCGCAAACAGGAGGGAGGAGAGTCCGACTCCGAAGAAGAGGAAAAGGAGCCTTGCGCCAAGCACATCCTGGATGTGGTGCTCCCCAAAGGGTTCAAAATGTCGAATCTACCCGCCTACACTGGGAACACCGACCCCAGAGACCATCTATCGCGCTATAATCGGTTAATGACCGTAGCCCACGTCTGCAACAACAACAAGTGCCTCTGCTTTTCAATTACTCTAGACGGACCTGTAGAGGAATGGTGGAAGAGGCTTAAGCCAGGATCCATCCAATCCTGGTCCAGACTGCAGTCGACATTCCGCAAACAATTTGTGGTCGCCATGAGGATGGATATGCAAATCAGCGCCCCTCGCCAAGATCAAGCAGCTCCCCACGGAAACTCTGAGAGCCTACAGCCAGCGTTTCACAGAGGATGCCTCCAAAACCAAGGTGGACGATGGACAGTGCCTGGTGGCCCTACAATTCAAAATCCAGGTCGGGTCTCCCCTCTGGGATGACATGCAGTGCAGAAAGGCGGCCACCCTCGAAGAATTCATAAGGAGGGAACAAGGCTTTATAAACTGGGAGGAGGCCCGAATCCAGGCATTCGGATGGCAGCCAGCCCCTCAGCCAAGTGCCCAAACCTTTCTGGGATACAGGGTTCAATATTCAGCCCCACAGTACCTAACTCCCCCAATAGCGCCGCGATCGGCAGCTACGCCTGGAATGACCTTTGCCGCGCCTACGGTCTACGACCCTGCATCTTCGAGATACGCCCTGGCCCAGTCTACCCTCTTGCTCGGGTACGGAGTTGCACCAATCGAGTACAGTGCTGCTCTCGGCGGGGCCCAGCCGTCCCAGATGGGGGGAACTGAGGCAAGTGTGAATCCCTCCCAGGGGAAGAGATCCGGGAAGGGACAAAATCAGTCCAAACCCTCTAAGAAGGGCAAGAGGGGCTATGATCCCCAGTATTCGGAGTACACCAACCTAGTGGATACCAAGGAAAACATATACCTGGCCACAGAAAGGGCGGTTCATTACCAGAAACCAGCCCCCATGTTCAAAGGGGGAAAGAACCCAAGGGATACCAGCAAAAGGTGCGCGTACCATAAGGAGGTGGACCACACAACCGAAGAATGTCGGCAGTTGAAGGATGAGATCGAAAATTTGATCAAGCTGGGACATCTCCACCAGTGGGTCAGGATGCTCGTGGGCGTTCTGAGACTGCCAGCAGTCCCCGGACAGTCCACGATCCCGGGCGCACCTAGAGCGTACCCGCCTCCCTAGGGAGGATACGCGACGGGCTTGGGAGCACAGGCCCCTCAAGGGGCCCCCACAATGCGCCCCCGCGAGTAGATGGTCACGTAGCCACCATCTCGGGTGGACCCCATCTGGGAGGACCATCCCGAAATGATCAAAAGCGCTACCTCAGCGAGCTTGACCACGACCAAGAGGTGTTCACCTTGGTCCAAGCGCCAGCTCAACGCCTGAAGTTGATGAACCTTCCCATCACCTTCACAGAAGACGACGCCCGCAACGTCCATTTTTGCATCATGATCCTCTGGTCATTGATGCCCAGATAGCCAATAAGATGGTGTCCTAAGTGTTGGTGGACGACGGAAGCTCTGTCAACATCTTGTTCAAGCCAGCCTTCGTCGCGATTGGCTTGACTGAGGCAGATCTGGCCTCATGCCCAACCCAGATCTACAGCTTCAATGGAGATTCGATACTCCCGATGGGGAAAATCCAGTTGCTCGTAACTCTGGGAACAAGATCCAAGGCTCGTTCAAATTTTGTACGTTTATGGTGGTGGACTGCCCCACCGCTTACAACATCATCTTCGGTCGGCCCGCATTGGTCGACTTCGGGGCTATCACCTCCATCCGCCACCTCTGCATGAAATTCCCTTGCGATAACGGAGGAGTAGGAACAGTCTGAGGAGATCAGAAGAGCGCCCGAAAATGTTACCACGTGTCCGCTCAGCCCATTTACATGGTCCGCGAAGAACCTCTTGAGGAGGAAAACGCTGATCTAGTCCTGCCCCCTCCGGCAAGACGGGTTGTCTAGGAAGAAGACGAGCTGGACCCACGGATTGGGGAAGACCGCGTACTGGAGCCCATGGAGGAAATTGAAGAGGTGTGCATCAGCGACACCGACCCGACCAAGGTAATCCAAGTTTGAAAGAACCTGAATGCAGAGGTCCGGGCTGCCATCATCACTCGAGTGAAAGAAAACCAGGATGTCCTGGCCTAATCTCATTCGGATATGACTAGGATTGACCGCAATATTATCTGCCACACCTTGAATATCGACAAGGATGCGACCCTGGTCTGGCATAAACGGAGACCCCTAGGTGCGGAAAGAGCAAAAGCTCTCAAGCTAGAAGTTGAAAAGTTATACTCGATCAACTTCATCCGAGAAGCTTTGTATCCCGTGTGGTTAGCCAATCCAGTGCTGGTGCCAAAGCTGAACGGGACTTGGAAAACGTGCATCGATTTCACGAACCTCTACAAAGCTTGTCCTAAAGACTGTTTCCTGCTCCCCCAAATCGATCAAATGGTGGATGCAACGTCTGGCTACGAAATCTTGAGCTTCATGGATGCCTACTCAGGCTACAACCAGATTTCTTTGCATGTCGCGGACCAGGAACATACCAGCTTCCAAACCGACAAGGGGGTGTACTGTTACATCGTCATGCCTTTTAGACTCAAAAACGCCGGAGCCACATATCAGTGGGTAGTCAACAGAATGTTCCAAGCCCAGCTAGGAAGGAACATGGAGGTCTACAGCGATGACATGTTGGTCAAATACAAGACCTCTGGTGAGCATGCTGATGATATGGCTGAAGCCTTCGCGATCATTCGAAGGTATGGGATGAAGTTGAATCCCAAAAAATGCACCTTCGGTGTGGCCTCCGGGAAGTTCCTGGGGTTCATAGTAAGCTACTGGGGAATAGAGGCCAATCCAGACAAAATCAAGGAACTATTGACATTCCCTCACCACGGAAGCACAAAGATGTTCAGAGCCTGACTGGGCAGATAGCTGTTTTGTCTCAAAGGCCACGGACAAGTGATTCGCGTTCTTCAACATCCTTCGAGGAAGCCAAAGGTTCGAATGGTCGGCTGAATGCGAAGAGGCTTTCCAAAGACTAAAACAACATTTGGCCCGATCACCAATATTGGCGAAACCGATGGAGGGAAAACTGATATACCTCTATTTGGCCGTGAACGAACACGCCATTAGCGCCGCATTAGTACGGGAAGACGGGAAGGCCCAGCTCCCGGTCTATTACATAAGCAAAAGGTTATTAGGTGCGGAATCATGATACCCAATAATCAAAAATTTGACATTTTGCCTGCTGATCACGTCCCGAAAGCTTAGGCCTTATTTCCAGGCCCATACAATAAGAGTACTGACTAACCATCCCCTCCAACAAGTGTTGCAAAAACCTGAATCATTGGGAAGGCTCTTGAAGTGGGCCATGGAGCTGAGTCAATTCGATATTGCGTATGTTCCTAGAATATCAATCAAGGGGCAGGCCCCGACTTCATCGTGGAATGCTCCGGGATCACTGAAGAGGACGATCCCGCTGATCCCACGGCACTCTTGTGGAAGGTTTTCATAGATGGAGCCTCGAATGAAAATGGAGCAGGAGCCGGAGTCATCCTAGTGTCACCACAGGGACACCAGTTGCAAAGCGCCCTGTTTCCAGTTCAAGGCTTCGAACAACGAGGCCGAGCATGAGGCCATGTTGGCCGGACTGTGCCTGGTCCGGGAAGTAGGGGCCGCAAACCTGGAGATCTATAGCAACTCCCAATTGGTTGTCAGACAAATCTCGAGAGAATACCAAACAAAAGGGGAAAGGATGGCAGCTTATGTGACGCAGACGCTGGAGATACTTCAATCTTTCAAGAAGCACTCCATCTGCCAGATCCCAAGGGAACAAAATGTGTTTGGAGACACATTGGCAAAGCTGGCCACGGATGTTGAGGTAGAACTTTTCGGGCTGGTCCCGATCAACCATCTCCCCGCACCAAGTATCCAAGCCCCCACGATCAACACTATAGACTACTCCACGTCCTGGATAGGACCCATCATCCAAAACCTAACGATTGGGGGGTTACTAATATACGCAAGTATACGCAATCTTCAAACAAGTAATAAAGTGATAAGTAAGATCGTCTCCACAGGGATTGCAAGTGAAATTTAATGCAAAATCAATTATTTAACAATTTGGATTTTAAGAAAATAAATTGATTGGATGTTGTGAACTAAAATAAAATGATTAAACTGGAATCAAGATTAAAATATTGCTACAAACGCTGGAAAATTAACTGCAAGAAAAAGTATCTATGGAATGATAGACTTGAATAGCTAAATCCCCCCTATGTTTTATCTGCCCAGTTGTTACAGCATTACTTCAGCAAAACGCACAGAGTTAACTAGAATTCCTTACAAGCCCATGAGATTTTTCCAAAACTCATGTAATAAGTTCTATCATCTAACCCAATATATTCCTATATTAAATCAGATTCAAGAACATAATTTAAGCATCAATTCTCAAAGTTATGCAAGGTAGTAAAATATTCCTATTCTACTTACTAAGAACAACCTAGAAAATGGGTGTTCTCTTGCATCATTCAAGTACCAACTACTAGATTTAACCTTTCCAGTATTAAATCTAGCTTAATAACCTGCCATTAATTTCCAAACAACAACAGTAAATAAACATGAAGCTCACTTGAATGATCAATGACAATTTAGCTTAAGTAATGCATTCAAATTTAAAATACATGACAAAAGGGGTTGTTAACCATTCAAGTCTCAAAAGTTTAGCTCATAACTAAAGTAGCAAGCATAAACCAAAACAAAAAATTAATATCCATGAGTGCTAGAATAGCTATGCAAAATAAGAAAATACAAAAAAGAGAAGAAAGGAAGAAATGAGAACAAAGCCTAGATTGATGGTGTTGTAGGTTGGATCTTCTTGTCCTTATCTTCCTCATTCAATTCCTTGTGTTTCCTTCTTTTTCTTCTTCTTCTTCATGCTCTTTTTTTCTGCAACTTTTTTCCCACGTTAATGGCAGCTCCTCCTTTTTTTTTTAATCAATGTGATGGTGGCTGGTACTTAGTTGCCTCCTCTCTAGGGTACAATTTTCATTTTACCCTAATTAAAAAGCCCACTTTCTTCTCTTTGGTCCACTAGTCCAATCCACATCAGCCAGCTGACCTAATTTTTAAGTGACTGCCACATAAGCGCTGAGTTAGATGAAGAAAAGCCTGCTGGTATTTTGTCCACGTCATTTCCCAGTACCCAGAAATGCTATAGCATTTCTCCAGCAATTCAGCAGCATTTCCAGCTTAGTGTTCTCTTTAGCCTCGGATTCCTTTCTTTCCCTTAGCGATTCAAAAATTCCTTTCCAAAACAACAAAACAAACAGAATTAATTAATTAATTACATTTAATACTAACAACTTAAAAGACTCCTAAATTAGTACACTAACTAGAAAAGAAAGATAAAAACTAATCAAACTTACAAACAACATCACATTCATTACTCTTTTCACTAAAAATCAAGTTCAAAGTTAATAAAAATAACTCTATACCATAGAGTTATCAGTTACCCACGGACAGGGTAGCAGCCAGGAAGCTTCAGTACCAGGTCCCTAGATACGTCATGATGGAAGGAAAACTCTATCGCAGAAGGTTATCCATGCCATACCTTCGATGCGTATCCCGGACTGAAATGAGTGCAATCATGCACGAGGTGCACGAAGGTTTCTGTGGAGATCATACAGCCAGACTCAGCTTGTCCAAGAAAATCCTACGGCAAGGATATTTCTGGCCAACCATGAAGAAAGACTGTGTTGATTACATCCGCAAGTGCGAACAATGCCAAAGGTACGCGAAGATCCCGCATCCCCTCCAATGAAATTAACTCTGATGACGAGTCCCTGACCTTTCGCGGTATGGGGAATCGGCCTAGTAGGATCGCTCCCGACCGTAAAAGGTGGAGTGAAGTATGCAATCGTGGCCATCGACTACTAAACCAATTGGTTCGAAGCGAAACCCATGAACACCATCACCTCAAAGAAGGCCTTGGACTTCGTCATCAACAACATCGTATGCCGGTACGGGCTCCCCTACAAGATTGTTTCCGACAACGGGAAGCAATTTGACAGCATCCACTTCACGAACTTCTGTGAAAGACATGGCATCATTAAAAGCTTCTCTGCGGTCACCAGACCTCAAGTAAATGGGCAAACAGAAGCCGTTAACAAGATCTTAAAGGGGACGTTAAAGAAAAATCTCCAAGCCTGCAAGAGCAAATGGCCAGAAGAGTTGCCCCGCGTACTATGGGCGTACCGGACCACCAAACGAACGTCTACCGGACACACTCCTTACTCCATGGTGTACGGGTGCGAAGCTGTCATCCTAGTAGAAACAGTTGTCCCATCCCACAGGAGGGACACGTATGATCCCGCTACGAACCACGCCTTACTCCAGGAATCCTTAGATCTTATCGAAGAGATCTGGGAAGAATCTCAAGTTCAGTTGAAGATGTATCAAGGCAAGATCACTCGGCATTTTAACTCGAAAGTAAAGAGCCGAAGGTTTGAAATCGGCAACTTAGTCCTAAGGAGAGTCTTCTCTGCAACCCAATATCCAGGAGTGGGGGTTCTGGGCCCAAACTGGGAAGGACCATACAAAATCCAACATGAAGTATGTCCGGGAACGTACCGCTTAAGGCGACTCGACAAGAACGAAGTCCCAAGGTCCTGGAACACGGAACATCTCCGCAAGTACTATCAGTAGTCATGAGAGCATGTTTCGGCTTTTAATTTTCCTTGTAAACAATGTACGCCCCAGGGCGATCTCATGAATAATAAAAATAATGTGTTCAAAACATCATATATGAAAAAAAAAATATTGTGAAACAATGAAAGTTCTCATCCGTCTCCATAAACAAGTGACCCAAGACCAGTCCTCGCTCACTTGGGGGGGGGGGGGGAGGATATATCCATTCATACGAGCAAGTCCGAGAACAAAAACAAAACAGGAAGCTAAATGCTCTTGGTTCGAACCGTACAAATGGATAGTAATGGAAGCCCAACTTTTAACGAAAGGACGCAAAGCTAACGCCCAGTCCCAACCCGGATCGACAAGGTTTGGGGGGTACAAGCCCAAAAGGATGCAAGGCTAACGCCTAGTCCCAACCTGGACTGACAAGGTCCGGGGGTACAAGCCCAAAAGGACGCAAGGCCAACACCTAGTCCCAGCTCGGATCGCCAAGGTCCAAGGGGTACAAGCCAAGTAGGACGCAAGGCTCAGGCCTAGTCCCAACCCAGACATACATTGTCCGGGAGTACAAACTCAATAGGACTTAAGGCTCAGGCCTAATCCTAGCCCAGACATACATGGTCCAGAGGTATAATATCCAATAGGACATGCGAGCCAGCCCTAATCCTAACCCGGACACACATGGTCTGGGGATATGAAATACCTAAAAAATCAGTTGACTAAACGTGGTTCCAAATAACCAAATACCCGTCCACATCTTCTCTATAATAGCACAAGACCATTGGAGCGTGAGTTCCAGGTATAAGTTATCTAAAATCAGTCTTATAAATGGTCAAGGCCGAAAGAACCTATCCCATGGTTTAGAATAAGCTAATCAACTCCCTAATGGCCCAGGTCGTTGGAACCTGAGCAACAGGGTTAACGCGAGTTAATAAGTTAAAATCTAGAAGATCTTTGGCGGTCCGGACTGTTGGAGCCCGTATTGTAAAATCGGGATAATTTACTCTAGGCCGTAAAGACCCGAACACGGGTCACCAGAAGAGATAAACATTTTCTGCAACTTTTCCCCAATGGTCCCGGCTGTTGGAACCAGGACAGAATATTCGACTCATTTATGCAGGGTGGTAAAACACTTAGTGAAAGTTTAACGAATGGAAACAGGAAAACCTTGTGCAAGAAATGAATAAATACGAGTATAAAAATTGTCTCAAACACACTTGCGCCCATAAAAGTGTTACAAAAAAAGGGGAAAAAAAAACAAGTAAAAGACCCGGGCCTAGGCTTCACCGTGTCCTGATGCCTCCGGGTTGGCTCCATCTACCTCTTCCTCATCTAAGGGTTCCGCGTCAGCTTTCTCCTTGGCCACAAATTCGGCTCTCTTCGTGGCAAGGTCGGGGTAAAGCAGGAGGTTCATGTTCTTGTCCTGAAGCCAAGCCATGTAGATGGACTCATCAAAGGTAGCCTCCAGTAGGGCGTCTGCTTGCTCTTTCTCTTGATGGGTCTCCCCGTGCGTTTTCACCTCCAGCTGAAGCAAATCATCCAAAGCCTGGATCTGAGACTCGAGACCAGCGATCCTCTCTTGATCCTGGGATGACTGGGCTTCGGCCGTCTTCAGGAGAGCTTTAACACGGAGAAGCTCTACCTCCAAAGTGGCCACCAGCTTTCTATGCTCGGCTTCTCTCCCCGACAAAGTCTTTTCGAGTTGAAATCTGGTCCGGGCAGCCTCTTCGCGATCTGCTTTAGCGTGAGCCACCTCATTGGCCAGGGCTTCTTTAGCGGCTTCCCATTGGTTCGCGGCTGCCTCCAGCTCCAGCTGGCCCGTCTCTAGTTTCATCGCCATCTTGGCCACCAAGTCGACATTTTGATGGGCCAGTAAAGCATCCTAGAACGAATCGAAGTTAGGAAAAGTTGTAGAACTAAAAACACAAAAAGCAAAAGAAGTATAAACAGATAACTTACAGCAGTGGCCTGATGGCGGATAGCCTGGGAGATGAATAGCGCGTCCTAGTTGGCTATAGTGGCATACCGTTTCAACTAGAGGTTGGACATAGTAGCCCCCACCTGCTCCAGTAAGTCCGCAGCGAACGGAGCCGTGTCCTGCCCCAGTTTGGGATGAAATCCAGTCTCAGCAACGAGCCAGTCCACGATCGACTGAGGAGCACTGAAGGCCGCCGGGCGCTCGGAGAACTCATCCTTGCGACGAATCGTCAAGTCCCGGTAGATCTCCTCCCTCTTCCCTCAACCGTTCTCCCAGGTCCAGGACACCATTTTCGATCGCTCTTCCCACAAGATCATCTCTCCCTACTCAGGAAGAGCCGGATTAATGGGGAGAACAGGCGCTTCCGGAAGTTCCCAGGAGGCAAATTGACTCTCCCTGGAAGAATCCTCATCTAAGGAAGAGTCTTTGGTTTTGGCCCTCTTCGCCTCCTTCGCAGACTCGCCTGCAACCGGGTCCGCGGCTCTCTTCTCGGATCCTCGACTAGTCAGGGAGTCCTCCTCCAGGTCAATCACCGGAGGCCGTGCAGGAAGAGGTGGCACAGTTTTGGCATGGACTGTCGAAATGGGAAGCGCGAGTGGGGTCTCCTCAACCGGGTTCGGCTCCGGCACTGAACCCCCGAGTACCGCGTCCAGCACCTTTGCCTTGGGCACCCTTTTGGCAACTTTCTTAGCTGAAGCCCTGGCCTTGGCAGCCTGGGCCTCAAGGGCTTGTTTCATCTTCTCCACCTGATTAGACATGTCGGATTCTTCTGAAATGGATAAACAGAAAGAATTAGCAAACTACACAAGTCAGGATAAGTGAAAATAAAAACTAAGCTAAAAGTCCTTCGGGACGAACCCTTATCTAGAACTGGGACTCGACTCAATTCTCCTAAAACGAAGGAATGAACTTAGTCTCCCATGTCATCCGGGTCCAGGAAGTTCCCATACTGAAGGAACCCGAATAAGTACGTGAAGGTTTCTGGGTCTACAGTGATGGGGGTTGAAGGTCTCGTTTCTCCATCAGCCCTGAACAAGGGGCCTCGATAAACTAGTATATCCCTAACTAAGTCCCCAACACAGGGAGCATAAGTCAAAAGCAAAGGTGAATTACCTCGCCCTGATACACTAGCAATGGGAGTCCCCGTGTTCGATTGAGCCTCGTCAAACAGGGCCTCCAGCTCCTCGGAGGTGGCACTCTCCCTTTGCTGAGCCTGGTCTCTCTTCCTTTTTGCCGCATCTGCTAGGGCCGCGGCTTCCACAACCCTGATGTGTTTGAGGGCCAATTCCTCCCTCAAGGCTGGATCTTTCTCGCATTGTATCCCTCGGAGGCTAGGGGCCATGATCGTCTGGTTGGCCGCCAACATCCCAACCACTCGAAGGTTTTCAGTTTTAACGTAGCCCCTACGTCCAGATCCTCCACACTCAGCGTGGAGTAAAATTGCCTCCGGTCAAGGATCAACTGGGTGAGGGGAGTCTAACCATAGGGTCCTGTCATCCGGGACAGTAAGTTGAAAATGGAGAATAAAAATTGAAAAAAAAAATTGAACTAGGAAACGGGAAGCTACTTACCCACTCGCTGGAAATCCAACGTCAATGTGGGGTTCTTATCCAAAAGAAACCCGGATGTCATGAACCAGTAGTGTCTGACATCCGAGGGGTGCTTCCAGGAGCTGGTGGGGGCAGCGTGGTTGCCACAAGGCTTCAATCTATAGAAGCCATCCAAGGTTCTGTCCTTGGCATTAAGTTGCGGCTCCAGCTTGTAGAAGTACAGCACCTCTGCAGGAGTCAGGTCCGGGATTCCCTTCGCCATGCAAAAAATGCACCATCCCGCAAGCAATCGGTATGCTTGAGGCAAGAGCTGGAACGACGCAATCCCCACGAACTTGAGGAATTGCGCAAAGTAATCATGAAGCGGGAGAGTGGCTCTCGCACTGATGTGGCCCACGCTCCAGGCCCCAAATTCGCCCACGGCAGTGTGGGCTTTTTCTTCTTTCCTGGCTAGGCGGTTGTAGAACAGTCCGGGAGTCGATTCCACGCCCAAATGTTTCTCTAGGGCATACAGCATTCGATAATTCTGGAATAAGTTCTTCACCCCATCCATCACCCATTTGTTGCCACTAGGAGCTTTATGCCCCAGCAGAGTGAAAGGGCATGTTTGAACGTGTTCTTCTTAATGGAGGGTGACGCCAAAAGTCATAGCTGTTGATCTGAGGATAAAAGGAAGCAAAAAAAACCAAGTAGTCAGCACCAAAACCCAAAATGGTCGGTTAAGGTATAGGGGCTCTCCTACGAATTTCTTGGAAGAGTCCCCTCCGGATCGGATCCGGGACCACCAAGGATCCGCAAGATCCCGATCGGGAACAAACAGGAAGGGTTCTTGCTAAAGTTTTCCTAGGCTAGCCTATTACCGTTTGTACTGGGACAACCCGAACCTGAGAAGATCCGGGATAGCCCAGACAACTTTTTCCTTGCCTACTCTAATGTACCCAGAGCCACCCTAAGCAGAGGCACTGGCTCTAGCAACCTTGCGATTATAAAAACAGTGGGACGATATGACAAACGCGAGAAAATAAAAGCAAAAAGTTAGGAACACTTACTAGAAAGGACTGGTCGTGAAGAATGGTGTATTGCCAATTACAGTGATGGCAGAGTCACCGTTTTGAACAGGTGGAGGCAACGCAAAAGTTCGTCTAATGGACAAGCTGAGGTCGTCCATTCAGGCAAAGGTGCGGAGATCAGGCACGTTGGAAATAAGTGACGGTGAAGGCGAAGTAGCTGATGGTGAATGTCGTCGGAGAGCTCGGACATAAAAGGTCCCTTGTGCGATTTTGTGTAGTGTGTAAAAATTTTAAATGAAAATCTAAGGGTATTTATAAGAACTGAGAGGTTGTTTTTTTATCTAACGGTTCGGCGTGATCCCACCCATCGGACGGTCCTGAATCGTGCAGGGACATTAATTGGCCTACTCGAGTACTGGATCACGGTTATCCAAAGGTGCGATCCGCGCCGCCCCGATCCAACGACCCAAAGGAAGAGGACCTCAAAGGTCATCCCATCCAACGGTCCCCTTTGATGCAGAGATAATAAAGGGGCCGTTCGTGCGAATGGGACGCTTCGGAAGTCGAGCTGACATTTAACCGCCAACACGATAACCAATAGAATGTCTTCTAACCCTTCAAATTTGAATACCTTCGACGCGCCAATCACACGAGGACACATACGCACCTCATGATGAAGCTGAACGAACGAGAGGCATTCAAACGACCCTGAAGTGAATGAACTAGGGCTCTGGTAAACAAACCCGGATCCTAGCAAACGGACCGGGCTTTTTGGATTCGGTCCGGGACATTGAAACAGGCGTTCACTCAACAAGCGTTCAGCAAGCAATGCCCCCCATCAGTGGACCCGTCGCCTTGGAAATGAACCAAGATGTACTGAGCTAGTCCGGGGGCAACAAGGCTCCACCGCGCAGGCACGAATGAAGGCTTGGGGGGTAATTGTTATCCCCGTTTCTCCCCAAGTGTACTAATCCACACTCTAAGTTTATGGGTCGCCGGAGTTAAAGCCCAGATCAGGCCCAATAGACGAAGAGAGAACGAATATCGGCAGCCCAAGTCTCGGTAAGGCCCAAAGGGCATCCGGGAATATAAGTCAGGACCATCGCCGGGGCATGTTGTATAAACCCAAGACTGCGTCCCGGGATGTCTCCCAAGATGCGGTAAAAGAGGTCGTGGCTCCCAGGTCTGAGATTAGGCTGGGATCACCGTAGAAGAACCCGAGACCTGGTAAATGAACAATGACCCTGGTAAATGAAGAGGGATGTTGGTAAACAGACCTGGATCGGATGCCCGAGTTCGGCGTGATAAAGTATCCTCGATGCTGACATCATCCTAAGAAGTGTGGAGCTATGTCCCCATATTTAACCTGCAGAGGAGGTTACATCAAGAATGTACGTCGTTGGTTCAGAACTGTACTGCCACTACACTGACAGATCATGTCCCCCGAATCTTCCTCGTAGCCCACGACACCCAGACTGGAGCAATAGTTTGTCGCGAGTCTTATAGTGTGGTTATGTTTGGGCTGGCCCAATGGGCCATGGTTAATATAGGTTTTATACTTCAATCCTTTGTATTAAGTCTCCATCAAAGAGCAAATAATATTTATTCCCTTATTGGGCCCAGATTAGTCCGGCCCAAGCCCAGTGCACTCGCATGCCTATAAATATGAACAGTGGTGCACTGGGGAAGAAGATGATTTTTCTCTGAGAAGCATACACTCTGCTCAAATTTAGAGAGATTTCATTGCTTAAGTTCCATAAAAGCCTAATACAATTGACTCGTGGACTAAGGCTCTTTAACGCCCCAACCACATAAAATTCCTTGTGTGATAATCTATATTTTGTACTTTCTAGACTCTTTTATCTCTCATAATTCTAGTTTCCGAAAAACTCGGTAAACAATAATATTTAAATTTATATTAATATAGTTATTAAATATCTAGTTTTGTATTATATATTATTATAATAATGATATTTTCTAATATTTGAATTTGAATTTGAATTTATACTAATATAATTATTATATATGATATTATTATAATAATTATATTTTATAATATTTAAATTTATATTAATATAATTGATAAATATCTATTTTTAAGTTAGTTTTAAAGGTATATTATGTTAAATATTTAGAATATTCCATTAAAGTTAACATAACAAACCGTTAAAACCAAGAGTTTTCGTTAAGTACACACTTATTATATAGAAGAGATATTAATTCAAATTTAAATTCAAATGTTATAAAATATCATTATTATAATAATATATAATACACAAATATATATTTAATAATTATATTAATATAAATTCAAATGTTATAAAATATTATTGTAATAATATATAATAATAAGTAATGTGTGTGTTTGCTTAGTTTTATTTATAAAATTTATTAATTATTTTTATTAAATGTGTATGATTGTCATATAAATTTCAAATAAATAAACAATATTATATATAAAAGAATACATAACAATATTAAAATTAAAATTAAACGAAAAATATTGTTTATGATTTTTAAAATATATATAATATGATAACTTTTTTAGATATAAATTACAATTTTTTTAATAAAAATTACGATTATGTTTTAGATCTAAAGAGGTTACATATTATATATATTTTAAAAATCATAAACAATATTTTTCGTTATTTTTCTTTTAATATGTTTATGTATCTTCTTATATATAATATTGTTTATTTATTTGAAATTTATATGACAATCATACACATTTAATAAAAATAATTAATCAATTTTATAAATAAAATTAAGCAAACACGCACATTGCTTATTAATATATATTATTATAACAATGTTTTATAACATTTTGAATTTATATTAATATAATTATTAAATATGTATTTTTGTATTATATATTATTATAATAATGATACTTTATAATATTTAAATTTATGTTAATATAAATATTAAATATTATTATAAGGGAAAATACTTGTTTGACATCTGTGTTTTGTCCGAATACTCGATTGACTTGTTAAATGACAATTCGAACCCTGTATTTTGCAAAACAGATCAATTTGGGCTCTGAACCTGATTTTGATAAAATAAAAAAAAAACAATATACCCAAAATGCCCTCATGTGTTTTCAACTATTGAATTGATTAAATAATCTTAAATAGATTTTAAAATATAAAATAATTAAAAAATATATTACTTAATTAAAAATTAATAACAAAAATTATATAAATTTTAAAAAATATTAAAATAAACTAAAGCCTATTTTAAAATCTATTTTTGTAATATAAGAAAAAATAGAAGTTAAAAAAAATTATTGAAAGGGTCAATTCAAAACTATAATTTTTCTATCATCTCTTCCAATCCCAGCATTCTCAACAGCCACCACCGCCACCTTCCACCATCTTCTTCGGCCCTATTCTTCCAAATTGGACCTAGTCTACTCATTTTGCGCAAGAGGAGACCCTTGCAGTTTCCCCCACCAGTGAAACCCCACAACAAGCTCAAACTGTGCGTCGCCTAGTCACACCACCACACACCATCAGCTCCACTTGTTGATTTCACCTCCACCAACTTGGCCGTGTGCAAGCGATGATCTCCACCTTGAAATCCATGAGCCCAGTTTGAAGATAGCCCCCACCCATCACCATTTCAGTTCCTGTTCATGAGTTTGCGGAAGCATTCCAGCCCCCCGGCGCAGCCCCCACTTCGTACGAACCTAGATCTCGCCCATTTTTTTAGATCTGCCAAAATCTCAAGCCTCTTGCACGAACCCGTCTCAGATTAGCCAAAGTTCCAAGCCACTAAAGTTCTGCACCTATGCGAAATCAACCTCGAAGCTTTGAGATCTACACCCATGCTGAAGCTGCCGAAGCTCTGAGATCTACACTAATGCTGAAGTCCTCGAAGTTCTGGACCCATACCCATTTTGCCCATCGTTAATGGAAGAAAAGACCCACACTCGACCCAAGCAGGTAGAAGAAGAAGAAGAAGAAGAAGTGTCAATGAATTGTCGAAAAAAATACATTTGTTTTAATTCTGTATAGTTTTAGTTTTAATTAACTTTTATTTAAGATTTTAATTTAATTAATTAACTTTAAGATAACGATTAAGTTTTTAAATTTAATTTAGTTTTGTTTTTTTTATTTTAAATTAAATATTATATTTGTTAAATTTATTTTTATTTTTTTAATATTTAAAACTAATTTAATATTATTTTAAATTCAATAATAAATTAAATATTTCATTTTTGTATTATTTAATTAACTTATTCATAAATTTGGGGGCATTTTGGTTATATTGAAAAATATTTGACCAAAATCATGTCCATGGTCCAAATTGATTCATGTTTTGCAAAACACAAGGTCAAAACTAATATTTAACAAAACACAGGAGCCAATTAAGTATTCGAGCGAAACACGAGGTCAAATCGGTATTTTTCCTTATTATAATAATAATATTTTATAATATTTAAATTTTTATTAATATAATTAGTAAAAAGTTATGCTTATTTATTATTATCATAATAATATTTTATAATATTTGAATTTATATTAATATAATTATTAAATATTTAGTTTTATATTATATATTATTATAATTATTAAATATTTAATCTTATATTAAATATTATTATAATAATAATATTTGAATTTATATTAATATAATTATTAAATATTTTTTTAATTAATTTTAAAAGTATATTTTATTAAATATTTAGAATATTATGTTAAAGTTAAAATTAAGAAATTATGTTATATATAAGGTACCAAACACTACTTATAATATGATAGAAGAGAAAATGAGATAATTGTGCTTTTGGATTGCTATTTGGTCATGAGTAAACTTGCGTGCGTAGTTCGAAGTTAATTAATAATCAATAATCGATTTATCATATTACGTATTAGGTAAA
The DNA here is from genome assembly GCF_963169125.1 of Humulus lupulus. Classification (NCBI taxonomy): domain Eukaryota; kingdom Viridiplantae; phylum Streptophyta; class Magnoliopsida; order Rosales; family Cannabaceae; genus Humulus; species Humulus lupulus. The sequence continues at coordinate 25,075,687 of NC_084795.1, forward strand.
GTATTTGGTCACTTAAGAAAGATAATTTATACTTAACTAAATTTGGATAATCTGCATTTTTTTTAGAAAGAAAAATAATATGCTTTCTTACTAAAATATTTTGAAGAAATTTTTTTTTCTTTTTTTTTTTGAACAAGAGAAGATCTATTATTCAAAAACCAACCAAATACAAAACAAGACAGAAGCAACAGCTTCTAATCAAAGAAAACCGCAGTATACTGAAACAGCCACAGCTCTCAAAAAGAAACAATTACCAACCATCTACAACATTGAGCAAATATCTGTCATTTTTGCTAAAGCTAAGAAGACCCAAACCCAAGATTCTACATTTAACAACTTTCATAATTTCAAAGCTAACACTCCTAGCAGAATTACAAGCAGAATCAAAAATACACTTGTTCCTATTTTTCCAAATAAAGTACAGAGTTGCAGAAAGAACAGCATTCATAATCTGGTGCTTCAAACCTCTAACAGCTGAATGACACCAGTTCTGAAGCTCCAAGAATGACTTCAGCCACATAAAAACACCCAGCCAGCTGCTAAGTTCCCCAAATAACCTCCTTGGTGACTGTGAGTTTCAAAATCCAAGTCACAAACAGGGCATAAAGAAGATTGGATAGGTAAGAAGCGACTCAAGTGATCTCTGGTAAGCAATTAAAAGTTAAAAATCTGCCAATAGATAAACCTATGCTTGGGCACTAGAAGTTTGTTCCAAACAGTCTCAGCATACACAACTTTTTGAGCAGAAATCAGAGAAGAATAAAATTGCTTAACTCGAAATTTACCTCCCTTTTCAGCTTGTCTCAAAGAATCTTCATCAGTAACTTGCCTAAGCTTTAGCAGCTTCTTAAAATACCAACTCATATCTTGCTTAATTGGAATACTCCAAATGTTATGATCTTTAAGGTAAATGGAGTTGATCCATCTAACCCAAAGGCAGTCTTGCTTGCTAGAGGAAGCCCATATATACTTGGTCATCAAAGCCATGTTCCATTTCTTGCCTTCACGAAAGCCAATACCACCCAATTTTTTCGGGAGACAAACATTCTCCCAAGAAGGGAGATGAAGCTTACTCCTATTCCCTCTTGAACCCCAGAGGAAATCTCGACAGCATTTATCAATGGCAGCTGTAACTTTATAAGGCAGAATGAAAATACTCATCCAAAAGTTCCTAATACCAAGCATAACCGAGTGAATAAGTTGAGCCCGACCAGCAAAAGATAAATTCCTACTCGCCCAACAGTTGAGGTTCTTGTTCAGTTTATCCAAAATCACCCCACAGTCTGAAGCCTTCCATTTAGTAGGCCTAAGATGAACCCCTAAGTACTTCAAAGGAAATGAACCTTCATCCATTTGCATCAGGCCAAGAATCTTGATTTTAACTTCTTCTTTAACTCCTCCAAAAAATATATGAGATTTAGCTTTATTCGCAGAAAGACCTGTAGAATCACAGAACTTCTTAAAAGCATCTTGAATGCCTCTCACCGAATTGATATTGCCTTTGCAAAAAATAATCAAATCATCTGCAAAGCAAATATTAGCTAATCTAAGATGTTTGCACAAAGGATGAAAACCAAATCCTTTTTTACCAGAATTGTGAGCCAAAAGTCTGGTGAGGTACTCCATAATCAGGACAAATAAGAGGGGAGATATAGGGTCACCTTGACGAAGACCTTTTTCCCCTTTGAAGGAACCCTGAATTCTACCATTCATGAGGAGACTGTAGCTCGTTCCTTTTAAACAGACCAGAATCCAATTAATAAATCTAGAAGGGAAACAAAGATTCTTAAGCAGCTCCTCCACAAAGTGCCAATCGACTGTATCGTAGGCTTTGCTAAGATCGATCTTCATTATACATCTTGCTGAAATATTCTTCCTAGTATACCCTTTTAGGAGATCCTGGAAGATCATGATATTATGAGCAAGATTTATGTTCTTAATGAAGGCCCCTTGGTTGCTATGAACAAGGAAAGGAAGCACTTCCGAGAGCCTAGTACAAAGCAGTTTTGAAATACACTTATAAAGTGTATTACAACACGCAATAGGCCTGTAATCACTAGCTGATTTCGGGTCTGCTACCTTAGGAATGAGGGAAATCACCGTTTCATTCAATGTTTTCGGCAAGAAACCATCCTGGAAAAAATCTAAGACAACTTGGGAAATTTCAGCTCCAATATTTCCCCATAACCCCTTGAAAAAGCCTGATCCAAAACCATCCAACCCAGGACTTTTAGAAGAATGAATGCTGAAAAGAGTCTTCTTCACATCACTCTTACTAAACAGCCTTAATAAACGGACTTGCTGCTCCACAGATAGTCTATTTCCCTGGTTCAAACAATCTAAGTCCATTTCCTTGGTAGCCGAACTACTCCTCCCCATAAAGTTCTCAAAATGGGAGAGAAAATGCTTTACAACTTTCTCATAATCATCTTCAATTTTATCACCAGTAATAAAAGAAATGATTCTGTTTTCTATTCTTCTTTTCCTCATAACCGCATGGAAGTATTTCGAATTTTCATCACTGAAAACTACCCAGTTAACTTTACTCTGTTGCTTGAGGAAACAAGAGTAACGATTCTGCATAACAGTAAACTTCTGCTGAGCTTGAATAACAGCTTGATGCACAGTATGATCAGAAGGATTAGTAGCTAAGGCCTCCTGAGCAATACTGAGCTCCTCCTTAGCCAGCTTGTAATCCAAAACAACATCACCAACCTCTTCCCTGTTAAAACGTTTCAACACATGTTTAACTCTAAACAGCTTCTGAACGATTTGATTAAGACCCCCTACCGAACCTGAAGTAGAATTCCAGCTTCCCAAAACAGCCTCTTTGAACCTTCTGTAATGAAGCCAGTGATTACAAAATCTGAAAGGTTTGATCCCCACCTTGTTCAACTCCTGACTTTTGTTAATACAGTAGCTATGATCAGAAACAAAGTCCCATTTAAAGCAAGCTTCAGTTTTAGGGAACAAGTCCAGCCACGAAACATTAGTAAACACTCGATCAAGTTTGGAAAAAATCTGGTCACCTATATCATGTTTATTGGACCAAGTAAAGTGCGCACCAGAACATTTAAATTCTTCCACTTGGCCTAAAGCCAGCCAGTCTTGAGCATCAGCAATATCTTTAGCTAAAATTTGTCTCCCACCATTCCTATCCTGGAAGCTAAACATAGCATTAAAATCCCCGAATATGATCCAAGGATTATTCAGATGACCAATGTTAGCTAACTTGTCCCATAGAATTTTCCTACCCGCCATTGAGTTACTACCATATACTACCGTAGCAAAGAACACCTCCTGCTGGCCACTGACTTTTATTTTGCAATGAACAAGTTGAGGATCCTCAAATAAAATATCAACCTTCACAAACTTAGCTTGCCAAATAATCAAGATCCTACCAGAAGTGATAGAACTAGAAAAGTAATCCCAATTATGAAAATTATTCCCAAAAACTTCTTGAATCTTCTCATGTTTCACCTTAGTTTCAAAAAAAGCTCCAAAACCGACCTTATTCTCCTTACATACATCTAGAATAGCTTTTTGCTTCTCTTTTTTATTCATACCCCTCACATTCCACCCTATCATATTACAAACTTCCATCAAGTATTGGGGTAAGAATTAGTGACCATATGCCCATCCCCTGTTTCTTGTAAAACCGCATAACCATTACTCAAATTAGCCTTGCTTGGAGCTACAGCTACCTTGTGTTGAGCTGCCACTGCCTGTTTAGGCCCTCATCTTTTTGGAGTAGTCCAATTGCCAGCACTGTCATTTCTGCCTGTTCCAACTAACTGAGAAGAGCTGTGAGAGCCCTGATCTACATTACTCTCCTTCGACTCAATGCCCGTGTATAATTTCTCACCCCTCTCGTCTGCATCAGTAACTGTAGTAATAGGCACTCTGTTTTCTAGTATTGCAGACCCAGAAACTTGCTGTTGATCTATCTCAGGACCATTTAATTCCTGTTCTGAATTATCTCCTTTTTCAACAGAGGTTTTCTTCATCCAAACCACACCTTTCCCCTTGTTACAATTAGCCACTATATGCCCTAATTGAGCACAAGCAGCACACTTAGATGGGAGCCATTCATACTCAACCATTTGTTCGACTAACTATCCCCATTCATTGATATAAGCAATGCTCTTAGGAGGGTGATCCGAAATCTCCATATCTACCAAAACCCGAGCATATTTCACCATCGCTCTGCTCTGGGTCACCTTGTCCACCATTATTGGTTTGCCAATAGTACTCACCAGAGCACTGAGACTATTCTTACCCCAATATTGCAATCTCAAACCATTCAATCGAATCCACACCGGAACAGACTTAACCATTCTCACAGAATCCATATCTGTTGTCCAAGGCTGAAGGACAGCTGGTTTTTTGTCAAAGTGAATGACACCCGTTTCCAGAATCAGGTCCCGAGTGGCTTCATCCCTGAAATTTACCAATGTAAAGCCTGAGTGCATTCTTACTATCTTATCAACCCCTAGGTTCCCCCGAACTCTTTTTACAAACCCTTCAAACACTCTAAATGGTGGGTTAGCACCAAGCACAATACAGACGATAGCATTCCTCCATAATGACGCTTCTATCTCCACCTCCTCCATATCTAGTCGAGCAACAAAATGGTCACCAACTTTCATAGGTTCAGTAAAATCCAACTAAGTCGATGGGGTGAGAACCTGATTCGATTTGAACTTACTCCAAACTTCCTTTGCAGAACTCTGAAAATCAGTACCCTCAACCTCCTCAGCCCAATTCGCTGCTCTAAACGAAGAACGAATCGAACATCCATCACCCATCTCCTCAGCTCCACGGTCATTCTCTAACTCGGCACAAGGTTCATGAAATTCTTCAGCATTATTCGATTCAGGCTCCACTTCTAGGATCGAAGGGAGGACCTCCACCGTCATCTCATCGGAAACCGCCACTGGCTTCAATATTACTTTCCTCTTCCGATCCATGGGGAGAGAAAGAGAAATATCACACGCCTATTTTGAAGAAAAATTTATGCTATATAATTTGTTAGACAATAGTTTTTTTCATTTTTAATACCAATAATAAAAAGAAAACATAAGTTTAATTTTTCTTCAATTTTAATAAAAAAAATACTTTAATTTTTTTTATGGAAATAGTATAATAGAACATACCAATTATTGGAAGAAAAATAAAACTAAAAAAATGCTTCTATAAAATTATTAAAAAATAATATTTTCTTGTACACTCTCTACAATAAAGAAAAATTATATAAAATCAGAGTGATATTTTTTTTAAATTTTTAAATAATATATTTAAAGAGTTTTTTTAGGAGAACAGTATTATCAGACTCATAGATTTTTCTTAAAGAATATACAATAATAATTAAAAATAAAAAAAATAAAAAAACAGACCATCCAAATAAAATAAATTTTAAAAATATATATGTAAACAAAAAAGATATTTAAACAAATAAATATTTTTTAATGTGTATATAAAGAAATGTCAACAACTTTTTTCATACAAAACTAACAAGGCTAAATTAACAGAGTTCTTTAATTTTATTTTTGTAAAATAATTGTGCTATACCCATTTTTTGGACATTTATAACATTTAAAAAATAGCAATTATGAAGGGAGTATGAACGGAATATTTTGTCTTCCTATTCTCACCCAGTGCAAAATGGTTCATGTTCTCACGCAGTGCAAATTGATTCATGTTCTCACAGAGTATAAGGCAAACCATTACATGCTAACTGTACGCCCTGGTTACCCCAGAACAGTTACGGTGATCGGTGAACCGGAAATTTGACCCGCTACCCGAGGCATTTGGTTAAAAACGTGTATCTAAGTGTTATTTACAAGCTAAGGTGGAAAATCAATAAAAAGGAAATGATATATTTTATTGAATTCCTAAAACTGTTCATGGGCCCACAAAAAACATTTACAATTTATTTACAACTCAAAATGGTCATTACTGTTTCAAAATTACAATCCTGCCGACCTAAGTGGCAAAAATAGGGTAAACCCCCTAGTTCCTCTGAGAACTCCTTGGTCGTGGTGGTCAAGCGGCCGCATATGTACACATCACCACCTAAGCTCTCCACTCAAGGCTGGGTGAGCTTTTCTTTCCCTTTACCTGCACCACATAGCACCCATGAGCCAAGGCCCAGCAAGAAAACACAATAAAGCATGATATAATATCAACAATGATCATAATAATCATTCAGGACCATCAATCCAAACAAATAGGTGACAGTCGCAAAAGTCACTAAGTTGGGTATAGCTCCCTTTAGCCTTGTGACGATAGGGTCACTGGGGCTTAACAGAGAAGTGAACCTTTTATAAGCTTAAACAAGATAGGTGCATGGTGACTAGTCACCAACATAACCCTCCACGTGACCATAGAGTCATAACCCTGGAACATCGTTCCCTAGCCATGTGACAAACAGTCACCTGGACCTTAGGCCCTGGCTATGTGTAACTAGTCTTAGACTAGCCAAGCGCTTATAAGTTCATCGACCTTAGGGTCGGTCCAGCGTTACTGCCTTAGAGCCATTCAACCCTGATATCGATTAGATCTAATCTTCATTCGGCCCTGCCTTCAGGACGCTTATGTCGTTTCTGACTCTTAGGTCAGTGTCCCTGACTAGTCAGTACTATATACAAGTAAACAACATTCCCTAGCATTTAATATGCAATCCATGTCCACATTTATCAATCAACATGCCACAATAACAATCACGCATGTCATATATACACAGGGTGCAGTTTTCTTACCTCAGGTTCGAGCGAGAAATATAATAAGAACGACTCCTGAGAACGATCGACCTTTTGGTTCCTTAGCGGTTACCTGGTCATAACCAATTATGGGATTCCATCAATAAAATGAATAACAAAGGATTCCCAAACCAAAACCTAGCCTCTGAGACATCGAATCCTACCAAACCGGGTAGTAGGATCGATCCTGAGGCCTAAGACTACAATCCCCAAGCTAAAAACCCATTTCTGGCCAAAATGCCACTAAGGGTCGCGGCCCTCCCTAGCCATGCCGCGGCCCGCCCCTCAAATAGAGGCGGCCTCCTTCAGCACCCCTCAAGAGCCGCGACCCTCCTTGGCCTTGCCGCGACCCAACCTACAGTTCAGCCTATTCTTTGGTTTTTCCTCCCCTGCGATTTTCCTTGGAACCAACCTTTCAAACCAAGCCAAAACACTACCCAAACATCCAATACAACCCCTAAACTTGATCTATATCACACCCTTATCAAAACCCAAGTTAAACCCCAACCAAAACTTCCATTAATTCCAACTATCCTTAACAAAATCACAAGCTGAAACTAAACACCAAAACAGAGCAAACCAGGGAACTAGTGGCTAGAAGCTTACCTCGAACTCAGGTTGTGATGCTCTTCAATGGTAGAACACTCTCCTGAACTCCCAAGGTCTACTTCTCAAGCTTGAATCCTCAATAATGGCTCAAAAATCACAAAGGAAATGGAGGAGAAGGAAGGTACGGGTAAGCTCTTGATCACACTCTGTTTTCTCTTCATTTCTACAGCCATAAAGGGTTTATATCTATCTTAGGGGTAAAAAGACCATTATACCCCTAGGTCAATTAAGGGTTTCTAAAGATTCCCAAGGGCAAAATTTTCCTTTCCAACCTATCTCGTTAATCATAATTAACGCTCTCCAATTCCCGCTATTCTCGATAATCTCAAACACCAATAATTCATATCCTGTTACCCTTTAACTCCTGGTAACGCTCTAATCATTATAATCACCTCGAGACTCATCCCGAGCCCCAAACTTAAACCTGTTATGACTAGACCGCTAATCAATAATCCAAGATTGTCTCATGCCGAATAGCTCGAACAAACCCACATTATAATGTGGTCTCAACAATATACCACCGACATGCATACAAATATATAATTATGCCCTCAACGGGCCAAATTATCATCACACCCCTGCAATTAAAATGTGGACCCATATGCATGCATTTAACATCATATTATAATATAGTTCACATATACATGCATTCTATCAATTAATGGCATAATTAAGCAAGTATGGCCCTCCCGGCCTACTATTCCCGCCATTAAAACACATCGGAGAATTTGGGGCATTACACTAACAGGAGGATCATGTTCATTCAACACACAACATTCACGCTAACAGAGTTAGCGAAGGAGTATAGAGTTGTCATTTATCAAAATATAATTGTATTTATGTTGTAATGTATTATTTGCGGGCCAAGACCCAATAACCTAAGCTCATGATCTAATTGTAACCCTAAACTCCTCATTATAAATAAGAGGAGATGTGATAGAAATAGGAGAGAGGCAATTGATAATGTCGAAGGATCATTCTTGTATACACAGTCCTTATGTAATGTAAAGCAAAGGATGACTATAGAACAACTGGCAACGCAAGTTTGCCAGAAACTATGGTTCTTCAAGCTTAAATATTAATTAAAGTGACTAAGTGGACGTAGGTCATCTTTTTGGGGCCGAACCACTATAAAAATGGTCTTATTTATTTGATTATATCTCTATTCTTGAATCCATGCTCTTATGTTCTCAAGTTGAGGAAAAACAACGTCAACAGTTTGATGCTTTCATTGAGAGAGCAGATTCAAGATAAAGAGGTTCAATATAACGAAGTCTATGAATAAAGACTTTGATGAAATCATCTCCAGAAGACTCCATACGTCGTCAAGGGCCAGATCAGTCACGTGTTCATTTTTATCCAGGCCATTTGCAGAGCGATTGCAAGTTGTAAGAAAACACCATATTCGTCGAGACAAATCACAGACCTATGTGAAAAATAATTTCACTTAATTGTGTCCAAATTAGGGCACAATGAAAAAAAAATCCAGCAATTCAGAGTTACAAGGCAGAGCAATCACTGCAGTTCAAGGAAAGATCCATCTATGGCAGCGGTTTGTTCAAGTTGTTAACAGTGATAAAACCATTGTTTAGAACCCTATGTGCATTTATGCATTTATGGAATCGATGGATACCACAATGAAGCTGGAAAACCTAGGAAAGATCTCATGTTCGTTCACTTGTATACAACACATGAGAACATAAGGTGCAACCTGATTGCCTATGAGTATAAACCACAAATCCTCAAAAAATAGTTGTGCACTCATGCATTCATTCCAAAGGCGAACAAGGATTAGGCAGTCCCAGCTATCCGAAGAGGGAAATATGCCCCCAATAATGGAGTGGTGGGCTAGGTGAACAGGAAGGTAGGTGGGCTCGGAAACCTTGCAAGGCTAGTGTGTGGAATTTTACTTGCTCCTATGTCTTTATTAGGGGCAAGAGCAACCACAGAAGGATTGGAATTCCATGCCAGAAGCATGTAAAGAACCTATTCGTTTCTATGTCTCCACATGGAAAGAGAACCTATTCGCCCATTGTAGCCTATACTAGGAGAACAGAAATGTAAAGATATGTTTAAAATTCTTCCAAGCTGTTACGAGAGCTCTGTTCTCAGGCTTAAGAGAATCTTGTTATCGTGCCTAAGAGAATCATGTTCTCATGCCTATGTACAAGAATTTTGTTCACCCTATATCACGGGCAATTCCAAAGATGACGAATATGAGCTATCAAGGACATTAACTTGTAAGCTTCATAACACCCGAGGTCAAATTCGCGCTATCATGGAAAAGAGGGTCTATCAGCTTGCTTATAAGCCTTTAAAATTGTTAGGAGTGAACACAGCTTCAAAATCATTAGTGAAAATTCTGAGGTCGGAGACATTCGAGCTATAGACAGAATGTATCTTCGAAGCTGACTTATATGTACCCCTCGAGCCAACTCATATAATTTGTCCAAGCTAATCACCCCTTTGTGCAAGCTATGTAAACGGTATCCAGTACTCACACCCGAGCAGGTTATCACTCCACAAAAGTCATTCGAGCCATAAACAGAGTCCGTCTCCAAGATAAGCCACTGTTTGCAACCAAGTTGGGGACAAAGTTCTTCTCCGAGATAGTAATCACCTGAGCTAAAACTACAACATAAATTTCTATGATCAACCGTACTTATTTTCGAGATAGTGATCAGACTAGCAATTCTGTGGTTTATTCAAGATGACTTGGATTTCGAGGTCTTATCCGTTCATTAAAAGCTCATGCTGCGCGACCATAAGGGAACTGAGCTCGAAGTATAAGGCTCGAGACCAATTCAAGGTCACTACAAAACCCTGCTCGTACACACAAGGGACAGCTTGACATAACCCTTTAATGAAACTTGTTCGCCCTTGCATTCTTACAAGGGGAGAACATGAATAAGGGAGCACATCTCGAAAGATTATGCTCAAACCATTTTGAGGTCACCTTTGGATGGTTAGACCGAAGATTTACGCACACAAAGAATATGCTCGAACCAATTCGAGGTCAAAAAAGAGTTGGAGACATCTCAAATTTTTTCCTGTTCGTTTGATCCTTGAATGAAACTTGTTCGCCCATGTGTTGACGTCGTTTTTCGTCAACTTAAATAGTAGAGCAATTAAACAATAAAAAAAACTGGAGCAAATGAATAAATAGGAAAACAAAAGGATTTTTACATGGTTCAGCAGTTAACTCTGCCTAGTCCACGAGTCTATATTATTAATACTTGGGAGTTTTCTGGAAACTTTTCAGAGAAGAGTTGCCCAGAGTTTTCTCTCAAGAAATCAGAAATCGATCCTTTACAAATGGTGATTCCTTCTCTATTTATAGAGAATGTTGCAGAATTCATTCCCACATATTTCGGGAAGATATTCTGTAAATCAATTGAAATAATAATATTAAATGCATTATCTCCTACATACACGGAAACGTCGCATGAAGATAAGGAACGGATAACAGATTAAATGATACCCCTTAAATAATGGGATTGTACAACAATAAACACGTTCACAAGTAATGGATTATCCTAAATGATTCATCAAATCTTTGAGATCAACAATTGGCAATGAGTCTGTCAAGACTAAGAGTCGATCACGAGCTTTCCACCCAACTTCGTGCTATGCTCGGGATAAGTAGATGCTGACGAAGTTATCGCATCCGAGCTTGCACTTCCCGAGCTCGAGCTATCTCACCTGAAGGCAATCAGTGAAAAATATATTCAAGTGTCATGCCATTGCAAGCTCAGAGAATACTCGAGGCTACATATCCTTGAGATCATTGTTTGCTTCAAAGAGGCTCGACAGTTGGACCATATGGAAACTGCATGTATTTCGAGCTCACACCTGACGAGCCCAGTTTTAAGGGTCATAACTTCTTATCTCGAAATCTGGGTGTAACATTTTGCCCCCTAAAAAGTATCAGCTCGAATCCCGTGAGAAGGAAACTTTTGAACTACTCTCCTTGGAAATTGTACCATCAATTGTACTCGAGTGTAGACACGCGTCAGCCAGGTACTGGATGGTCAGAGTTCTTGAGTTCCTTTTACACCACACGCACGTCCATCCGCCTGCTAACTTTATGGCACCACTCTTCCTTTTGTCCCTGGTCGTTTGATCAAATTTCAAAATTGGCCAATGGTCTAGATTACTTCGTTGTTTGGCATCATTTGGGGCCTATAAATACACCACCGTCTTCCTCATTTCAATTTTACGTTTTCAAGTTTTCAGAAAAGAGAGAAGAACAAAGAAAACCAGAACTCAAAAACTTCGGTCCTTGCATGTTCTCCAAGTCGAGGAAGCAACATACCGCTGGTCTGTTTGACTTTGTGAAATAATTTTTGCAGCCTCTTCTTCAGTCATCGATTTCTTTGTACCCTCAGCCCTCACCCTTTTTCTCTCTTGCTAGATGTCGCATAATTTGGAAAAGCGGTGGGGGTCAAAACTCGCGATTCCTTACTCACCGTCAACTCCGAGCCTAGAGTCACTCGTTACTTGGAACCAATGGTTGATTAGAGAGCACGAATTGAAGTGTGAGCAAGAAGACACCCGAGCTCACTTTCGACGCCAAATTGACGAGGTCGAGGAGAGGAAAAGGAAAAAACTTAGGGTCGCAATCTATCCGGACCTGGACCCCGAGCCCAAACCAATCCCCTTCGATCCTACTCTCAAAGTGACAGTCGCATTTAAACCAGGCGAACTCAAATTTTCATTGATGGAAGGACCATCTAATCCCCCATCTACCTCGCAGCCAACCGCTATTCCCAGCTCGAGAGGAGAATTTTTCGAGGCCGAGCATTATTGGAGCTCGGTCTCCTCATTAGGGTAGATCTCTAACATCCTAGCACGCCACGAACTAGGATTATCTGGCTTGTTAAGATGTCGAGCTCTGACCTCCACCAAGCACAGCTGCCGTGCCTTGGGAGATGGCAATCCCGACAACAAGATAAAGTTTGCGGCTTGGAGCCACGAACATATGAGGGCAGGGGCCTTATTGCCCTTGAAGTCCTTTTTTAAGGACTTTTTGGATTTTGTCGGCCTCACTCCTTTCCAACTCAACACAAAATCATACAGGGTTTTGTCAGCCCTGAGGTCGCTTTACCACGAGCTAAAGTGGGAAGGACCCTCACCAGAAGAGATCTTGTATCTCTTTTGTTTGAAAAGCAACCCCTCCCGAGCTCGGGGAGGAGATGGCTTCTATTACCTCTCGAGCTATCTCCAGGAGAAGAAGATCTTCGAGGACCTGCCGAACCATCCCCTCAACTTCAAACTGGCATTCTTCTGGACGGGCGGTCTGGCCCATTCAGATATTACTCTTTCAGGAAAATCCGTAAGTATACAATCCTTTTATTTTCATGCTCGAATTTTTGTTTAAGCTTGAACCACTCATAACATTCAATTCTTTAGCCAACTATCACCGCCCTACTCCCACGAACAAGATGAAGGAGCACAAGGAAGCCTTGCTCCAACTCCCTTACGGTAGGCGCTCCCTGTCTTATCTTCTTCATGAAGATAAGCTTCGAGCCTGTGGTCTCTTGGATAAGGATCAGTCCACAGACGATAAAGCCTACAAGAAGTACACCAAGTGGGAGTTTGTGCCTCTTCCAACTGGTAGCCTTCCTCCGAGGCGAAGCTCTAAGGCATGATCCCTAGCTCGCTATCCTAGGAATCCATGCTCGGGGAATGAGGCCAATGACGAGGCTTCGAGCTCGAGTGACAGAGGTACGGTTATCCTTAGCTCGGCTTTATGGTCTCCTTTGCTACTTAGGCATAAGCCCGATACCTTGATCTTATGCCCAGATGATAGGGACAATTTTTATGTATGGTCTTGGGTAGATGATAGGGTCCACAGGTTTGATAGCTGGCTAGGGAAGTATGACACAATGTATAGTTTAAATGAAGTTTGGGGTGGAATATTCGTTCAATATGGGACAAATGATTATAGGGACCTATCGAGGTTGACTTCCACATATAGGGAAGGGACTCCCCCTGTCTCTTCCGAAGATGGGGGAATTTCGTGGTCGCCGAGCACGAGCTCGAAGGAGAGTTCCAGTTAGGTTTTTTCGTCACTTGTCCTTTATTCTTTCAACTGTCTGCATTATGATGTTGAGATCATTTTCTAATGTGATTTGATTGCGCAGGTACTATGGACTCCGATCTCGATACCGTGCTTGCCAGTGGCAAGGGGGCAAAGAAGAGTAATCGCCCGATAGCCTCGCAAAAGTCAGATTGGCCTGCTAAGGTCCTTAAGAGGACCGAGAAGACTCCTCCTCCCCCAGCTCCCACTGTCACGAGCCTAACCGTGGATCCGACCCCCCAGGTCGAAGCGTCCACCACAGGTGTTCCCCTTTTTCCTCCTCCGATCATGGTCCACTCAACGCTCGGCCTACCTCCGAAGAAGCCCTCGACCTCCAAAACATGCATGTTGTCGATTTCTACTCATGTTGATGAGTATGTTGTTGACAATGCTACCGGGACTCATGGAGCCACACTTGGCTCGGACGTCTTGTCTCGGGTGGGCCAGAGCATCAGTGGCTTCGAGGCTCCCCAGTGGTAGTTTTTGGTCAATGCTCGGGACTGCAACACCCTTTATGACAAGAATGTCAAGCTCGCCGCTACGGTAACCTCTCTCACCTTATTGTTTGTTGTAATTGTGCTTAGTGTATGTTCTAACTTGATTTGTTTGTGTGCTAGTTTCTTACTGCCTTTGCTCAGATTAATTACAAGTTGAACAACGAGGTCCATTCGAGCATGTTCTATGCCTAGGAATCAAAGGATCTTCAAATCAAGCTCGCTGGCGAGTTCAAGGCTGCAAAAGCATACATGGAGGCTGAAGCGAGCAGATGAAGGCCAGGATAGCAGAGCTTGAGAAGTTGAATGCCAGGCTCGATGAGCTTGAGAAGATCAATGCCAAGCTTGAGGAGGATAAAAAGGCCACCTTCGAGATAATGGAGGGCGAATAGGCTCGTCTTCTCGAAGAGTTCAAGGAAAAGAAGGATCGGGCGGTTGACCTGGCCATGTACAGGATCTGGGCCAGCAACGCCGATCTCAATATCAGCTTCCTAGGCTCTTTTGAGGAAGAACTTGTGGCAAAATGGCAAGCTCGTCTTGATGTGGAGGAGGCTACTCAGGAGGAGGCAGAGAAGGCTAAGGAGGATGCCGAGAAGACTAAGGAGGGCGCTCCTTCCTCCTAAATCTCGATCTGGGGCTGCATCCCTTTGAAACCTTTATAATAGTTTTTATCTTTTGTTTTCTATGCCCTTGGGGCTAAGACAATTTATGGCTTGTAAAAGAGCTATTTTTTTATGATATTTACAATACCATATTTGACTTTACTTTAATATTTTTGCTTTACATCTCTTAAATCGAAATATTTTAAGCAATTTATATTAAAGGTTTCCCTCTGTATGTTTATTCATACAAAAACACGGTGGATTTCAGCTCGAGTTTCAATACATTCATACACAGTTTACTTGATGTATCCGTGTCCGATCTTGTTATTTGTCAAGGTCGGAACTTACTTTTACCATGCACTCGAAAGTACTTATATGGCATGTAAGGCGGGTAGTTTAGTTATATCGTGCTTTTCTAGTTACTTTTTCTTTATCCTTGGGTAGCTCCCCAAGGTTATGAGGTCGAAACTATCCTTTTGCAAGATATTCCAGCCTCGATCTCGACTTAATTTGAGGTGGATTTATCTATGTCCCATCTTTTTGTCGATTAGTTATAGCTGGTTTGTTCCAAACCTATTTAGGTCGTGTTTTTGGTTCGTAATCCATACACATATATTTTTGATCTAGTTATATCTAGATCACACAGTTGGTTATATCCAAATTATCTTGGCTCGCACATTTGGTTATATCCAAACACTTTACTTTTAATGTCCAAATTATTTTAGCTTGCGTATTTGGTTATGTCCAAATACTTCTATCTTTTAATAATTTGGTTATGTCCAAACTATCTTAGCTCGCGTATTTGGTTATGGTCAAATACTTTTATTTTTTAATAATTTGGTCATGTCCAAACTATCTTAGCTCGCGTATTTGGTTATATCCAGACACTTTTATTCTTTAATAATTTGGTTATGTCCAAACTATCTTAGCTCGCGTATTTGGTTATATCCAAACACTTTTATCCTTTAATAATTTGGTTATGTCCAAACTATCTTTGCTCGCGTATTTGGTTATATCTAAACACTTTTATCCTTTAATAATTTGGTCATGTCCAACCTATCTTAGCTCGCGTATTTGGTTATATCCAAACACTTTTATTCTTTTCGTGTATGCTATTTTTTATTTTTTTCAAGCTTACGGTATATATACCACTAATGCCCCCTTAATATCCTATGAGTGTGACCATAGGTTATTAAATTAAGAGAGTTTGCAAAAAATACAGCATATTGAAAGGAAAATGAACTTTATTCAGAATTGAACAATTTATTAACAGAAGCATAGTAAAGATAAACAAGCACGGTTACAGGTGACATCATTCCTATATTGTTGATAGTAAGGTCGTAGATGTTCGCCATTTCATGCTCGTGGTACCAATTCCCCATTTAATCTTGCCAATTTGTAGACGTTAGGTCGGATAACTAATTCGATTTGATAAGGCCCTTCCCAATTAGGCCTGAGCACGCCCGTGGCTAGATCCCGCGTAGCTAGGAACACACGCCTTAGTTGTTAGGAGTGTGTCCTAAAAGCATGTAAAGACATTTGTTTTTCTGTGACTAAATAAATACAATGGTTTATTATTATTGTTATATTTAGATTGTTAAATTATTGCTTGAATAATTTTGTAAATATCAGAAAAATTCCATATTTATTATTGAGGATGTGATCTTGTATTAGTACGAGAGAAATAAGATCACATGAATGAATAAAAATAGTCAACAACAACAAATTAAAGTTATAGAATTCTTAAATTGGAGTTGTAAGTACAGTTTACTGAGTATCATAATGATACAAATAATCCAGATTCGAATTATTGATGTGGAAAGACATCTCGATAAATGTGCTTAATATAATATGATTATATATGACATGGACCGATATGAATTAAAGTATTTATCCAAAAACCATTTAACCATAAAGACTTGTAATTCACATCATAACTGATGATCATTTATAGATCAACCTAAATCCTGAGTGTTCATGAACTCCTGTTCATGTTTATTAAATCTTTTGATTCATTCGTTAAGGTCTCTTCAAAGAATGAGGCTAATGACTTTTGTTTTGGAGATTTAATATCATGGATGGCTGGGAGCATGTATCAACAATACAGAATCTAATCTTTCCTAACGGATCGTATATTAGTTCCCTTAAGGGTTAATTCTGGAACTGAATGATTTTGAGCTCAAATCTATAATTAGATTATAGATTAATTATTCACTAGTGAATTAATGGTACTTAAGGAATAAGAAGTAAATTAGAAAGGTAAAATGGTAATTCTTCCATTCTAATTTATGAACTAATTAATTAGAGGGTTGAACTATTGTAAGATGGTTATATCAATGGGCGACTTAAGAAAAGATTTTTGTAAAAGTATATCTATAACATAAAGAATGCAATTCTGAAGTTATAGTGGAGTAATATCAGAATTAATAAATTAACTATTATAATTAAAGAGTTTAATTATTTAGTTTATTTATTGGAGCTTAATGTTATAGGTTCATGGTCCTCGAAATGGCTCAAACAATCATTGACAAGGGTAAATACAGAAATGGGCAAAAAGGACTTATGTGATAAGTAAAATATTTTTCTATGTATCAAACATAATTATTGTTTAATTGTGTGTAATTAATTAATTAATTATTTGATTTAACAAAAATATAATTAATTTTGAATTAATTTATTTTTTAGATTTTTGGTATTTAAATAATAATAAAAATTGGGAAAAATCACATGCCATCACTGGCATGTGGTACACGTGTAGCACAGTGCACAATCACTGTGCTACACGCATAAGAGACTGTGATCAGTTTCTAGGTTCCATAATTTTAGTTATTTAAATATTAAATGAATAATGAGATATTTTAATTTGATTAAAATATTATTATTTAAACAAAAATCCGATAACTGATTAGTTATTTTCAAATTGTTTAAAATAACTAAAATTTTATTTTAATATATTGGATATATTAAATATAGGATATCAATTTTTTAGAACGTAGCTTTTCAGGGATAGAAAAATATCTAAAAATCTCTCTCAGAGAAAGAGAACAGTGATACAAACAAAAGTCACTATTCTTCACAAAACCTAGGTCCAAACTTTATCAGATCTCATGTGTTGAGAACATCTGATAAATAGTTTTTTGCCTATTGTTTGTATAGCGAGCCCACACTCGTTCTTTGTGTGCTGAGAACATTTTGGAAGATCTTGGTGTGAGATCTCAAGGATTTAGCCATACAAAAAGATAGCAGCAAGGAATGACCTGAGGTAATTTTTCTATTCATGTCTTTGATTCAATATATATATGCATGTGAAGAAGTAGATCTAGAAATCTTATGGGATTAAACTAACAATTTGATTGTTGTTCCGCTGCGTATAATCTCTGATTTGATCAATAAAAACCAACATTAGCGCCAAGTCTCCCAATCTGAATTTTCTATCCCAAACCTTTTTACTGAAATATCGGGTAGCTCGCTGCTGATAAGCTGCATTTTTTAGCTGAGCGTCATCCTGTCGTTCTTCAATCAGGTCCAAAATTACTTCGAGCTGGGATTAGTTCGAGCTTGATCATAAGCGTGGCTACGAATGGTGGGTATTTCAACCTCGATTGATAGCATAACTTCGCATCCATATGCCAGAGAAAAAGGGGTATGTCCTGTTGAAGTACGAGTTGTGGTCCGATATGCCCATAAGACTTGAGGCAGCTCCTCAGGCCATTTTCCCTTAGCTTCTTCCAATTTCTCCTTCATTGAGCTCTATAGAGTTTTATTCACAGCTTCGGCTTGGCCATTCGCTTGGGGATGGGCCATAGAGGAAATGCTCTTTATTATCCCATTTTTCTCACAAAAATTGGTAAACAATTCACTGTCGAATTGAGTACTGTTATCCGATACTATCTTTCTTGGCATTCCATATCGGCAAATAATATTTTTTACCACAAAGTCCAAGACTTTCTTTGAGGTAATTGTTGCCAGAGGTTCGGCCTTGGTCCACTTCGTAAAGTAATCCACCGCCACTATTACGTACTTTACTCCGCCTTTGCCAGTTGGCAATGAGCCTATGAGGTCAATTACCTAGACCGCGAATGGCCATGGGGAGGTCATCATAGTTAGCTCGGAAGGTGGAGCTCGTGGGATTGCAGCGAACCGTTGACACTTATCGCATCTCTTGACGTAATCAAATGAGTCTGCTTTGACAGTGGGCCAGAAGTATCCTTGGCGTATAATTTTCTTTGATAAGCTATGCCCCCCAATGTGGTCCCCACAGAATCCTTCATGTATCTCTTCTAGGATCCTCTTGGCCTCGGTTGGAGTCACACATCGAAGTAGTGGCATAGAGTATCCTCTTTGATATAACCTTCCTTCCACAATAGTGTAGTTGGGGATCTGATACATCAGTTTTCGAGCCTTGTTCCGTTCTGCTGGGAGAATGTCGGTTTCAAGGTACTCAACTATTGGGGTCATCCAGGTTGGCTCGGAGTTAATCATGCAGGCATCTCCTTGTTCAGGTTCCTTATACTGCTACTGCTGCCCTCTGGCTGGTGGAAGCCTGATTGGGGTTTTGGTTCCTAACATATTGTCTGAAATATCCTCTCGAGATCAATCCTTCGATCTCATCTTTTAATTGCCTGCATTTATCGGTTGTATTTCTGATATCTCTATGAAATCTGCAATACTTGTTGGAGTCACTTTTCGCCTTTTGGTTCCTCATGGGGTCGGGCCGTCTGAAAGGGACTTGGTTTTCATTAGCCAGGTAGATATTCTCCCGGGACTCATTGAGCTTGGTATACACTTTGTATACGGAGAAATATCTTTCTCCTTTCTTTTTCTTTCCTCCTTCGACCTTGGGATTATTCCCTTCATTCTTGTTTCTTTTAGAAGGGTTGTCCCCAGAGGGTTTTGAGGTCATAGGATCCGCCGAGGTCGAGGCAGAGTTTATGTTTGTTGTTGTAGTTATGGGCTGAGAGGCCATATTCAATGATGACCTTGCCTCTTCTACATTAACAAACTTCTGAGCTCGTCGATTGAACTCGGTTAAGGACCTTACGGGCTTCCTCTGCATATCTTCCCAGAGAGGACTTCCAGGCATTACTCCAGCTCAGACAACCATTAAATGGCCACTTTCGTCGACGTCGCAAGCTTGGGCAACTTCCAAATTAAACCTCATGAGGTAACTTTTCAATGTTTCATTCGGATGTTGTCGAACATTGGTCAAGGCAGATGCCTCGGGCCTAATACTGACCATGGCCTTAAATTGCTTCTTGAAATCTCATGATAATTGATCCCAAGAAGCTATCGAATGTCTCTTATACTTCTCAAACCAGTTCTTCGCTGGTCCCGTGAGTGAGGCTGGTAACAGCATGCATTTGAGCTCGTAACCCACACTACTGGCATGCATGATTGTGTTGAATGTGCTTAAATGACTGTACGGATCTGAATTCCCATCAAATGGTGGGACATGAGGAATTTTGAATCCCTGAGGAAACGGGGTGCTATAAATATGTGGGGCGAAGGGCTCGAGCTCTTCATCGAACTCTTCGTCCCGTTCTCGACCTCGTTCATTTTGTAAGAGCCCGAACGCTCTTTCCAACTATTTGATCCTTTCTTGGACTGGATCTATTGGGGGGTCTAACTTGAAGCATTGGGAATTGTTTATCGTTGATTACAACTCTAGTTCCCCGCCTCGGCGCGGGGTGCTTGCGCCCGTTAAGATAGTCTCTCAGGTCCGAATTCGGGGGATTGTCATTCCCCCGATTATGGTTCAAATGTTCTCATAAATCTGGGTGATTTCTTCGATTCCCATTGTTTCTACATTCTTGGTCATATATACTAACTAATCTAGTGTCACCCGAGCCTTCACTGACATGGCTCGTTGCATGGTTGTTTCGAGACGGGTTTCTTGCCGGTTGTCTCGTCTCAATAGTGTGAGATTGAGACATTTGGCTTCTCGTAGGTTGGGGACCCCTATGTTCCCTAACAGTCTCCCCATTTCCATGTCTTCTCCTGGCTTGCCTTTCCTTATCACCATGAGTCGGTTGTGTGTTCCTCTGAGTTGGTGAGGGATGCCTTATCGACGATGGTGGGTGCCCTATTGGTGATGGTGGTTGCCATCCATTACGTGGCCTAGAAGGCCCTGAGTTTTCTCGATCTGGTTCTGCGCGTTACCAGGATTTTGGGTCCGAGCCTCCGTGGGGGCTCGGTTATTCCCTACCCCGGCTGGTGCTTCCGCAGTTGGGTTGGCAGGTCCTCCAGCCCGGTTACTTCTCTGGGGCCTCAGCAGAGCAGGCTGTTCTGCTAGAGGCGGAGGCTGCTCCGCTCTTCGGGTGGCAGCATTTTTGCGTGGCCTCCCTCGAGGCCTACGTGGTGGAACATGAACGTCCCGCGGAGGCAGAGCCTGGGCCTCTAGCGGAGGTGGGGCCTGAGAAGCCTGCGCCTCAGCAGCTAGTCTGGCTAGCTCTTCATTGCGCTTCTGCCAACTGCTTTTGCAGTTGACGATTTTTGAGCTCCACTATCGGGACATGTCATTCAGGATTGTAGTACATTCCCCCGTCGTCCCTGGGGGCTGGTGGTCCCCGAGAGTCGGATGAACCACTCCTCTCATCAGGGTCCGAGTTCACCATTGGCTGTTTTTCAGGGCGTCGGGGGTAGTCAGCTTCATCTAAAATTTCCTCCTCAGGAACATTGGGATCATTTATTGCCATTGTTGATTCGGGAGGCTCTTTGACTGAATAGACTCACACACGTACTGTTTAATGGCTCTCAATGAAAACACCAAATTGTTGACGCTGTTTTTCGTCAACTTAAATAGTAGAGCAATTAAACAATAAAAAAAAACTAGAGCAAATGAAAAAAGAGGAAAGCAAGAGGATTTTTACGTGGTTCAGCAGTTAACTCTGCCTAGTCCACGAGTCTATATTATTAAGACTTTGGAGTTTTCTGAAAACTTTTCAGAGAAGAGTTGCCCAGAGTTTTCTCTCAAGAAATCAGAAATCGGTCCTTTACAAATGGTGATTCCTTCTCTATTTATAGAGAAGGTTGCTGAATTTCCCACATATTTCGGGAAGATATTCTGTAAATCAATTGAAATAATAATATTAAATGCATTATCTCCTACATACACGGAAACGTCCCATGCAGATCAGGAACGGATAACAGATTAAATGATATCCCTTAAATAGTGGGATTGTACAACAATAAACACGTTCACATGTAATGGATTATCCCAAATGATTCATCAAATCTTCGAGATCAACAATTGGGAATGAGTCTGTCAAGACTAAGAGTCGATCACGAGCTTTCCACCCAACTTCGCGCTATGCTCGAGATAAGTAGATGCTGACGAGGTTGTCGCATCCGAGCTTGCACTTCCCGAGCTCGAGCTATCTCGCATGAAGGCAATCAGTGAAAAATATATTCAAGTGTCATGCCATTGCGAGCTCAGAGAATACTCGAGGCTACACATCCTCGAGATCGTTGTTTTCTTCAAAGAGGCTCGACGGTTGGACCATATGGTAACCATATGTATTTCGAGCTCACACCTGACGAGCCCAGTTTTCGAGGTCATAACTTCTTATCTCAAATTTTGGGTGTAACACCATGCATCCACACATGGGGCGAACATGATATATCGAAGACATTCTGAGAAAAAGCATGTGATATTTGTTGATGAGTTTTCGATCTTAGCAATACACATTATCAAGATAACTTTCGAGCTGACTTGAATAAGTTATATTCAAATAACTTGTAAATGATGCTAACACATGGAACAAACAGGACGAGCCTGTTAGCACGAGCTTAACTATGTAACGAATCTGGATTAACCAACTAAAATAAATCGATATAAGGATAAAATTTGAATTCTAGATTAACCAACAATATTCATAAATCGATACAGTTGGAATTTTTTGCAAAATAGTTTTAACCTCGCAACCTTGAGAGCATACTCGAGGATGAGGAAAAGTTACTATCACTAAGTAAGAAATAACTATATTACGAACAGAACACTAACTATTCACACCCAAGTAGGTTGGAGCAAGGAGAAAGAATTTTAGGGCTCACCTCGGAGTCATGACCACACCAACCCAAAGACGAGCCTGATTGCCCAACACTGAAAATAGGCCTTAAGGGGTATTCTGGTCGCTTACCCGGTGTAACCAAACCTGCGAAGGGTATGAACAAAGATTCTTCTCAAAGGAATCACTGTTAAAGATTGCTTTATAAAGTGATCGCGATTAGGAAAGAAGATAACCTCGAATTCGGATTAATCATGAAAGATGACAACTTTGAATTCTGATCGTTATCAAAAAGGAAGATAACCTCGAATTCGGATTAATCATGAAAGAGGACAACTTTTAATTCTGATCGTTATCAGAAAAGAAGAAAACCTCGAAAGAGGATAACTTCAAATTTTGCACTACAAAACCAGCCCGAACCCGAGGAGAAAGTAATCCAAGACTTGTAACTTGGTACTTGGGGGGCATATAGGTGTTGGATATAACCACACCACGAGCTCAAAAAAAATCTATACATCTTTTAAATAAAAAATTCGTCTTGAACTTTTGGAAAAAGGTTAAAGTATAGAGACGACCGAGCATAAAAGGAAAAATATTACAATTTTTTTGTGCAACAAATTTTGAGTAATATTCTAACCTATGATGCTTCTACGAATAAAGGAGTATGAGTTTCGATCAGTTATAAGCTCATCATACTTATATGTTTAAATAAGTATACACAATGAATGTGACAATAAACAAACAAGTAGATGTACTTGAAAGTTTAAATAACACAATCAAGCTTTGAAAAATTCAAGTTAGTATAAAAGTGAAATTTGGAAATGAAAACCGAGCTGGAACTTTAGCTCAGATTGTCAAAGGTTATTCCAAATAGAACTTAATAAACCAACATGAAAAATCAAAGTTATAAAATCCTTGTCCATACTAGGAATAAGGCCTGAATACTAACAAGTAGCTATTAAGAAAACATTTAAAACCTGGTTGAGCCAGGTTAGAACCGAGTGATGCACAAACTTGGAAGCAATTTTAGAAAAGAAGATAACCTTGAACTTTGATCAATGATAACTTCAAATTCTGCTAGTTTGAAAGATAACCTCAGAACCTAATCGTTGTTAGGAAAGATGACAAATTTTAAACCGCGTTCGATCACTATTAAAGGACAACCTCCAATTCTGGTCGCCTACCAGTTTGAGGAATAACCTTCAGTGACCTGTTCGCATAGCATAGCATGTTCGACTATGTTTATATATGTGAAACAAACATAATGATTATGTTAGCCTATGGTGACAAAAAATGAATTTTACTATCAAGTGACCAAGGACCGAGACTCCTCGATCACTTGGGGGGCATATGGGGTGTAAGAACACACAAGATAAGAAACTTTCTACAAATTTTCTAAAATAGTGTTATGTTCGTTCTACCCACAAAGATGAAATTGTGTCTACTCGTCTGCGCCTAAGGGTGAGACAAACACAAGCCACGAAAAAGAGAAAGCAGATATAAAAATACACAAGTTTTTCGTACCATTCACAAAAGGCGAACTAGTCTGTTCATAACAAGCACTTAAGGCGACTAATCTGTTCGCACTAAGAACTAAGGGCAAAACAGTTTGTTCGTTGACATGCAAGTATAAACTACAAAAGAAAACACAGAGCCAAGAGTATGCAAGTACAAAATACTCCAACATAAGGAGCGCTAGAAACCAAGCTATCAGGACTCTGGCTCAAGGGTCTGGTTTCCCGAGGCAGCTAAGGGGTCAGTAGAAGCGCAGGTAGTGAGATCTTCAGGCCTTGAAATATCACCATTCCCCAACTGTGCTAAGGAGGTACGAACAGATGAGTTTTCTTCATCAACAAGTCTTTGTTTGCAAGTCTCTAGTAGGGACTTCTCTCCGCCATTCAGAAATGTTAAATCAATACTATGGTTGTGTTTCCAGACCTGAAAAAACATGTTATTTAGGATCTCTCCTTCTTCTTCAAGGGCTTGAAGATGATCAGCTTTAAGTTGCTCAACCTCAACAGCATGAGACTTGTGAAGACGGTCAATCTCGACCTTTAGTTGATTGATCTCGGTACAAGAAGAACTTTTGAGTTGCTCGAGCTCAGTCTTACAACTGTTCCTCTCACCACGAATAGTATCTATCTCAGACATGAGGGCACGACATCTCTCTTCCTTATCCTTCTTCAACTGCTCGATAGATTCAGATAGGTTGGTCAAGGTGATCATTATCTGCGAAGAATAAAAATAGATCAATACAAAAAGTCAAGAGGAAAGATAACAAGTACGATAATAAGAGAAGAACCATACCTGAACAATGTTGGCAATAGAATGGCGAACGATCTCGTTGGGGACGCAAACTTCGGAGAAAGACCATTATGTCCGTATCTGGTCACTCTGGATGACCTCTTCAAATATAGGTACCACCATTTGAATACGAGAAGGTAATATAGGAGATAAGGACCAGGTCATGGGTACCACACTAGCAATCGTCGCAGGGGCTGGCGGTATAACCCTAGCTGGAAGCCGAATCTGCCTGAACGAATAGAAGATGACTCTTCGAGGGTCCCCTTATTCTTATACGCTAACTGTTTCCTCCTCTTGTTGGCCCTTATACCTACAAACTCAGGGCCACCGAACAAAGCTTGAGCATTCACGTCTCCTGCCAAAAGAAAAATGGTCAGATAAGATGCAAAGAATATATATGTCATAATGCGGTCAAGAAAAAATAATATACCAAAATGACTGTCAGTACAAGTTTCCTCTGGAAAGTATTCATTTAACCAATGTGGGAGGGATAGTTCCTCATTTCTAGGGGAAAGACCAAGGCCTCCCACATCACTAAAAGTTTCAAAAGGGAGAGGCACTTGCGATAAGTCGAACTCTGAACAGTTGGGCAACCTAGAACAAAGACTGCTTGGGGAAGAGCAAGCAAATGAAACTTCAAAGAGAACTGACTTAAGCTCGTCGCGAACAATAAAAACCTCTTCTGATCGCCTCTCGCGTATAGACTCTCGAACATTAGAAAAGAGAACGTAGTCAAACTCCAGAGGCAGCAATAGATGATCTAATGACTAGTGTGGTTCGAGTAGACCGACCAATCGTAAATTGTCATCATTGATAAGGAAGGATGCATTCCTATACTTTCCATCCAACTGACATAATTGAGAAAGACTCTCTCGCATCTTAGAGGTTGGAGTCGGTCGCCTATAACGACCTAAAACAACAAGTTAGGCGAGCAGAATAAGCTTAACGTGAAGGAAGCGAACAGAAAACTATTGAAAGGGAAACAATCAGATACTTACCAATATCACGGAATGACCTATGCTCGGACTGGAGGGCATTGGTAAAAAAGTATTAACTAAAGTAGTGACCAGGGTTGGAAACGCCACTCCTAAGGACTTCCCCACCAGAATAGCTACACAAGTGGTATAATCCTTCATAACCCGATACACGGTTGGACTTGAGATTGAACAAGAAGTGAACCTCCAAAGCATTAGGGGGAGGCCAATCTAACACTCTATACAGAATATGCAGCAATACCAATAGTCTGTAGCTGTTCGACATTAGTTGGAATAGGGCTATTCCAAAATAGTCGCATATTTCCACAAAGTATGGAAGGCCCCTGCTTGGCAATGCATGGGACTCCAAGAGGTATACCTGTCTCGTGGGGAGCCTACTTGCTCATCATTAATAGGGACTCTAAGACCGAGTTCACCAATAAGTCCACACTTATCACCAATAGGTCACTCGTAGAAAATATGGATCTCAGAGTTACAAACACATTCGAGCTAAAGATTTCTCCAAGTTATTTTTCGGTATAGTCAACTTTTTTCCTCTTCCTTAATGCTCTTGATTTCTTGGGAGGCATGGACTTGGTCCTAGATCAAAAGCAAATAGGGGCGAACAGATCCCTATACACTTTGAAGAACGAGGCCTAACCGGATTGTAAGAAGAACCGGACTCCTCAAAGATCAAGCGAAACCCAGTACCTGAAAAGGAGAGGAAATAGTAATATTATGTTCACACATACACAATATGAGGCCTGTTCACCCATAAGTGTATGACTAGGGGCGAATAGAACCGAAAAGGTACTAAAACACATGAATAAGCTAGCTTGCAAAAGAATCTATACTTGGGGAGAACAAGGAAACTCGCTCATAAAAAGAGTTCAAGCAACCTATTCGTTTAATGGGTTAGTTCAAGCAACATGTTCATTTATGGGTTGATTTAAGCATTCTGTTTACAAGACACTAGCAAGTTCTACTTAACGAAAAGGCGTGTGATGTCTGTTCAAGTAACTAAGTAGCGATTGCTGAGTGCGTGCTTGCACTCATTGGCAAGAGGAGTACTTGCTTGTTTTAATTCATGAAAGGTGGATTGGACCGAGACTTAGGTGAAGTTGCTCGCATGTTCAATGATGCAACCTATTCACCTAAAGCTTTGGAGGAAAAGCTTATTTGTCCGCCTATACTATAAATGGTGTGAACAAAAGGTAAATGTTGTGAATCATTGAGCTCTGTTCGTTTGCATCCCTCTATTCAAATCGAACAATGATTAGGTGAACAAGCCACAATTAGATGGGTTATGAGGAGCTATTCGCCTAAGGAAGTGTGGAGTTACTTAGGTTCCTGTTCGCACCAGGCTTATATATGTATACCAGATGAGAACAGAAGTGAAGAAAATGGGCTTGCGTATGAGAGGAACGAATAGAAACTAACTATTCGATTGTGAGCCTAGAAACGAGTAAGAATTTTAAGTCTCTATTCTAATAGCATCAACTCATTCAAATAAATGGGAGATGGTTAATCATCTTTATTCCTACACATGGAAATGAACAAGACAAGAAGCAGACGAAATACAACTGTTCGCGTGGGTTCACAGATGGTCTATTCGCTAGAATTGAACAAAGCCATATTAGTCTTGGCTTTGTTAACTTATATGCATTTATGTTCGCTCGTGTCTGCATAATCAGTGCTAAAAGACTAAATTCTTGGTGCTATGAAATCATTTGGACCTTAAATATTTAAAGGCAGCTCTTCGCTTCTGGTTAAATGGATGGGAAAAAAAGAATGTGTTTTCTTCTATTCACAAGAGCCGAGTTAGTGGACGAACATGGATCAGATCAAAGAAGGATACATTTGTGTTCGTATTATGTGCTCGTTGTAAGGAATCACAATTAGCAGATGGTATAGTGGCATAAAACGATTTGATTGTATATATGCTTACGCTAAAAGCACAAAAGCAAGTGTTGAGTACTCTTTTATAGCCCTAAGAACACGATGTTCATGTCGCTGCAAGAAACGAACAGAATGTTGTACAAAGAGCAAGAATGTCTTGTTTCCCTCTGCTCATCTATTGGTGCTAAGCGAATAATTTCAATCACTACTAGCATTAAACTGGGAGTACGGGTCGTCTATGCCAGCAAAACAGAATGATAAGCAAGGGTCAACCAATTCGCTCAACGAACAGAAGTGAGGATAAAAAATTGCTTTAGCTAATATACAAGGAGCGAACAAAGAGGAACAACTCAAGGAATTACAAATTGGAGAGAAAAATAACTCTCTTCGCTTATGTGCAAGGAGTCAGTGGCAACAATTCTGCTTAGAAATTTATAGACTATGCTCATATATGCAAAGGTCTATTCGCATACATGAAAACAATTACCGAGAGGAAAAACTCAGGGAATCACATATATATAAAAGGATCTATTAGCTCATATACAAGGGGTTGATAGCATGCTTAGAATCAGGCATTTACCCACGGTGAATGTCGATTGCTAATAAAACCTTTGATCAGCTTGAATCTTTGGCCCTAAAAGTTTGAAGCTTCAGGCTAAGCATCGACAAGTATGCTCAAATCCAATTATATAAAGTGGAGGAAGTGCTTACCCAATAAACGTTGCAAGAAGGAAGCAACAGTGACATAAGCTTCTTGGCAGAATCACGCTACTCCAGTGACGTCGGCAACAAGCGGCAGGACGACTCTTCTCCTCTCATGACGTCGAGCTTCTCAGAGCAAGAAAAGGGAGGCGGCAGCTTACTCTCAACCATGAAGGCTCCTAAGAGAAAAAAAACCAAGCGATGGGCTAGTTTTTCAAAGTGATGAGCCTAAGGGTCCTATTAGTCTAAAGGGACTTTGACCCCATTTGTGTGCAAAGAGCAAAGTCTGTTCGTTTGCTTGTGTACAAGTCTGTTCAGTAGGAGTAAATGGCACAAAGGAAAAGTCATGCCACTTTATATAATTAGGGCGAACAAAAGTCAGTAATAATAAGTCAATTGCATAAACAACACGATATTTCAAAAGGCTTGTGGTGTTTTTGTTCGCGTATATATTGTTCAGGACAGAAGGATATAACAAGTAGCTGTCAAATAAAATGTCTTTAGAACAATTGGAGAAGTGATCGTGAAAAGGGTATTTTATTTAAATGTCGTGTAAGTGTATAACCAAAAATGAATGGGAAAATTGTTCACGTAACTAAGTCAAAATTGTGCAAAGCACGAAAACTGACTTAGGGGCAAATGTTATACCCATTTTTTTTAGACATTTATGACATTTAAAAAATAGCAATTTTGAAGGGAGTATGAACGGAACATTTTGCCTTCCTGTTCTCACCCAGTGCAAATTGGTTCTTGTTCTCACAGAGTATAAGGCAAACCATTACACGTTAACAGGAGGATCCTATTCGTTCAACGCATAACACCCACGCTAACAGAGTTAGCAAAGGAGTACAGAGTTGTCATTTATCAAAATATAACTGTATTTCTGTTGTAATGTATTATTTGCAAGCCAAGACCCAATAACCTAAGCCCATGATCTAATTGTAACACTGAACTCCTCACTATAAATAAGAGGAGATGGGATAGAAATGGGAGAGAGGAAATTGATACTGCCGAAGGATCATTCTTGTATACAAAGTCCTTATGTAATGTAAAACGAATGAGGACTATAGAACAACTGGTGACGCAAGTTCACCGGAAACTATGATTCTTCAAGCTTAAATATTAATAAAAGTGACTAAGCGGGCATAAGTCATCTTTTTAGGGCCAAACCACTATAAAATATAGTGTTATTTATTTGATTATATCTCTATTCTTGAATCCATGCTCTTATGTTCTCAAATTGACGAAAAACAACGTCAACAAATTATTTATTAAAATTAAAGAAATTTTAAATTCATCATCTCTTGTTATTATTGGTCCAAAAGATATACATAATTTTATAAAAAAAAATATACATAATTATAAAATAAAAAAAAGAATCATAAGTTTGTCAAAACATTACAAATATAGACAAATGATACTATGTAAATAAATACGTAAATAATACTTTAATAAAGTAATATATTATATAAGTATGGCATGGCAATTAAAAAAATATATGACAATTTACTTTTCCCAAAACATTGACTAACATAAAAAATAAATAACGCAAATGGTATATTAATGTTAAATAAAAAAATGATCACCTATTAGTTTTTTTTTTTTCGGGGAATTCTCTTATAGTGGTTTCATTTTAAGTTCTACCGGTGGGGTTCTCAGTGTTCTTGACCCGTGAACAGTTTTTGGCGCGATTTTTTATGACTGTATATATTATAGCTATTTAGAGCATCTTGCAAATTTTCAGAAAATTCCAAATAGTTTACAGTACTGAAAACTAGGTTCAAATATGTTGTTGCACGCGTGACTAATTTTTTTATGCGCGTGAAAAGCAACATGTTTGAACCTAGTTTTCAGTACTGTAAACTATTCGAAATTTTTTCAAAATTTACAGGATGCTCTAAATAGCTACAATATACATAGTCATAAAAAAATTGCGCCGAAAACTGTTCACGAGTCGAGAAACACTGAAAGTCCCACCAATAGGGCTTAAAGTGAAACCCCTATAGGAGAATTGTCCTAATTTTTTATTGGTACCATAGTGAACGAATAGAGCATTTAGGAAAGATGATTTTTATTCACTACATACTACTGTACTACTGATAATTGTGCTCATCATTAGTCATGGTATTTTTTAATTTAGATCATTTATCAACATGTGTAGAATTTTTATGTTTTCCTTTTGTTAATGCAATAATTAGTTTGATCTATTATATATATGTATATGCATTCGCATATGTATAATGATATATATCATATTATTTGCATAATAACTTAGAATTTTTTTTAATATGCCTACATAAGTTACTATCCCAAATATATGACAATTTCAATTTTTTAGACAAAAATATCCCTAACATTCAAATACTTATTTTCTCTCTCAATCCAAACTTTCCCTTTCTAACATCTCTTATTCTCTCACTCTCTCTAACATTCTAATCTTGTAGATCTCGAAAAAAATACAAAAATTAAAAAAAAATCATCTGAAATCGACATTTGAGTGAAAAAATATGAACCTCCAAAGTTTTCATCAAAATTCAGTGCAAAGCATCGAAATTGCATCGTTTTGGACAAAAATCAAGTTTTCATGATTGCATCGAAACATCATCGATGCACCATCGATTTTGTATCGAAATATCATCGATTTGGCATCGAAATACCATCAATTTTGCATCGAAAAGTCATTGTTTTGGCCAAAAAACAAGTTTTCATGTTTGCATCACAAGAGCATCGAAACACCATCGATTTTGCATCGAAACATTATTGATTTTGCATCGAAATTACATCGAAACACCATAAAAAAAGCATCTAAATTACATCAAAACGATGCATTTTCGATGCAATTTCGATGCTCTTGTGATGCAATCATGAAACTTATTTTTGGCCAAAATAATGCTTTTTCGATGCAATTTTGATGCAAAATCGATGGTGCATCGATGGTGTTTCGATACAAAATCGATGGTGCATCGATGCTCTTACGATGCAATCGTGAAAACTTGATTTTTAGCCAAAACAATACTTTTTCGATGCAAAATTGATGGTGTTTTGATTAGGGGTGAACATTTGACCCGAAAAACTCGAAAAACCCGCAAACCCGCCCGACCCGCAGCCTGAAAACCCGTTTTTTGGGAAAACCCGTCAAAAACGGGTGAAATCCGACCTGAACCCGACAAAAGTCGAGTCGGGTTCGGGTTTGAAAATTTGTTAGCCTCGGGTTCGGGTTCAGCCCCTAAATTCGAAAAAAAAAATGGTATTTTCGAAAAAAAATTGGTATTTTTGAAAAAAAATGGTATTTTTGCAAATTTTAGCTTTTCGGCCCAAAACCCAATAGGCTCAGCCCAACCCAAAATCAAACCTGAAATCTGAAAAAAAAAATGGTATATTTGAAAAAAATGGTATTTTTGAAAAAAAAAAGTGTAAAAAAATGGCATTTTTGCAAATCTGGGATTTTCGGCCCAAAATCACAAATGGCCCAGAAAACCCGAAATTACACCCGAACCCGAGTGAACCCGAACCCGAAAAAACCCGAAGATTTCGGATCGATTTCGGTACCATTTTTCTTAACCCGAAACCCGCAAAACCCGAACCCGATGAGCCCGAAACCCGAAAATCCGACCCGTGTGCACCCCTAGTTTTGATGCTCTTGCGATGCAATCATAAAAACTTATTTTTTGGCCAAATCGATGGTGTTTCGATGCAAAATCAATGGTACATCGATGATGTTTCGATGCAAAATCGATGGTATTTTGATGCTGTTGTGATGCAATCATGAAAAGTTGATTTTTGGCCAAAGCGATGATTTTTTGATGCAATTTCGATGCAAAATCGATACTTTGTACTGAAATTTGACGAAAACTTTGGAAGTTCATATTTTTTTACTCAAATGTTTGTTTTAGATGATTTTTTTTTTAAATTTTGATATTTTTTCGAGATCTACAAGATTAGAACGTGAGAGAATGAGAGATGTTAGAGAGAGAGAGAGAGTTTGGATTGAGAAAGAAAATGAGTATTTAAATATTATGGGTATTTTTGTCTAAAAATTTGAAATTATCATATATTTAGAATAATAACTTATATTTTATATTTGTATATTAAAAAAATTCTCAAAATTATCGTGCTTATAACATAAAATTTCCCTATATAAATAACTATGCGCGCGAGAATTATACATACAATTTTCATCAGAGGGTGATTAATATACAATTTAAACCTCATATATTAATTAATATATTATTGCTGTCAATTAATCTAATTATATACTATTTCTGAATTTAAGGTATCATGGGGCTTCATTATTCAAAGATCGATACCAGCCGCCTTTGTCCTTATTTTCTATGGAAATTGCAACATAATATTCAAATTGGTCAATTCAACATATTTGTCTCTAGGTAGATTTGTTCATTAACAAAAAGAATTGGCCCTCAAAAGAGAACAAAAAAAAAAAAATGCAATTACATTTTATATTGAATTTTTAATAGAATGCAAAGTATGGCTTTTTTTTAAAAAAAAAAAAAAAAGTTAATTTATGGTTTTTTTTTAAGAATTTTCACTTTTATGGTTTATTTTACCATATTTTTATACAAAAATTAGTTTATGTCATAGTTTTACTCTTAATCAAGTTTTATAAATTTAGAAAGCTATGTTTGTAATTTGATTATTATTTTTTTAGCTTATTTGTTTTTATGTATATATTAAATTTTTCTTTGGTTGTTTTGCAATTTTTTTTTGTTATATGAATTGTGTTTAAAATTATTTTTTATTTATTATAAATATTTTTTCCCTTTTTTTTAGATTGTACATTTTTTTTTTTCAATTTCTGGGTAAGGTAATCAGTTACTTGATTGATCTTTGACAGTTATGAAAAAAAATCATAGAGCTAAGTTAAATAACATGTACCAAGAGGGGTAATCAGTTATCCTGAGATGAGTAATTTTCTACCATAACAGGCCACTTCTACAAAAACACCATTTTATGACACTTTTTAGGGCACTCACCTAGATGCGAGTCCTAAAAACAACTCATGGACTTTTTAGGACTCGCGTTGAGATTCTTTAAAGAATTTCTTTTAGTGCTCGCGGAGCGAGTCCTAAAAACTATGTGTGTCCTAAAAGTTTGAGTTTTTTTTTAACAAACACCTCCTGGAATTTTTAGGACTCGCAAGTCCTAAAAGTTTGAATTTTAAAAAATTTCAAATTTCCTCCAATTTTTTCAACTAAAATTGTGAGTCCTAAAAACATATGTGTATCCTAAAAGTTTGAATTTTAAAAAATTTCAAATTCCCTTCAATTTTTTTAACTAAAATTACGAGTCCTAAAAAATTATGTGTGTCCTAAAAGTTTGAATTTAAAAAAAAAATTAAATTCCCTCTAATTTTTTTTAATTAAAATTGCGAATCCTAAAAGAATATTTTTAGGACTCGCAAAAATTTATGTATGTCATAAAAGTTTGAATTTTAAAAAATTTCAAATTCTCTTGTATTTTTTTGACTAAAATTTTATTATTTATTACTTCACAAAGAAAAATATAACACAACAGCCCATTCTCTCTCTCTCTCTCTCTCCATGCTCTCTTCCCCCATTTCTCTCTCTATCTCTCTCTCTCACGAACTCCACATCCAAGCCATGGACGGCGGCGCTCCGGCCACCCCCTCCTACACTTGTCGGCGCAATGGACGCAAAAGGTCGGCGACCTTCGACCCCCGCGAGCCCAACCCATCACGCGCCGCCCAAAGTCGTTCGAAGTTGCGATGGTGTTATTTTTCTCAAACTCTTCCGAGTGTTTTCTGACCACCTTGAGCCACCCCGACCGAAACGAACACCACCAGTGAATTCCTTGTGCTTTGGGCATCAAAACCCACTAAAGGATTAATCATTTTCTCGAACCACCACCGTGGGGTGGTGGTGCCGCCGTTAACGTCAAAGCTCCAGCGGGAGCTTTGGCTATCAATTAATTTTTTAAAAATTAAAAATAAGACTTTTTAGGACTCGCATTGCAAGTCCTAAAAACATTCTTTTAGGACTCGTACATTCATTCTTTTAGGACTCGCGCGAGTCCTAAAAACTTACTTAAAGACACTCAACGGGATTTTTTAGGACTCGCAACACGAGTCCTAAAAAACCTTAGTTTTTAAGGCTCTCAAATAGAGGACTCGCAAATTTTTTTTGTAGTAGTGGGGGTAACCAATTACCATAAGAGGGGTGACGAGTTAGTCATACTAAATATGAAAAGAAACATCAAATTTGAAGGAAAAAGAGGAAG
This sequence comes from Humulus lupulus, assembly GCF_963169125.1. NCBI lineage: Eukaryota > Viridiplantae > Streptophyta > Magnoliopsida > Rosales > Cannabaceae > Humulus > Humulus lupulus. The sequence continues at coordinate 25,110,375 of NC_084795.1, forward strand.
AACACTTCATTAAAAAATGAAGAAGTAACTATGATTTTAGTAACATAGGTAACCGGTACATAAAGAACCCAGAAATATACACACATATCAGAACGTGAAGGTAACCAGTTGCCCTCAGAAATATACACACAAAACATGAAGGTAACCAGTTACCCCTGAAAATATACACACAAAGAACGGGAAGATAACCAGTTACCATAGATTTAAAGTGTTGACGCGGTTCTTCGGCAACAGATAATTATATGAATAAGGAGAGGGATTAGTGCTAAATGATGAACCATAATGGATGAATGATCTCAAAGGAAAATTATAACTCGAATACTATTTTAGGTGGTTCAAAGGTTAAAATTCTTCTAGTCCACCAGCCAATATTATTGATAGGGCTGTGCAGAAACGATCCGATCCAATAACAAACCGACCGATCCAATGTCAACCGACCGCTAAAAATTGGATATCCAATCATGATTGGATTGGATCGGATGACATTTTTAAAAATCCAATATTGGATCGGTCGGTTCTTAGATGACATGTAAATCCAATGGATCCAACCGACCGATCCAATCCAATAATGATCCAATACCATCCAATTAATATTCAGATAAAAAATATATTATATATTTTTTTTAAAGTTAAAATATATTATATTTTATTACATTTACTGTTTACATATATTATATTTAATGTACTAAACTTTTTTATTTAATTATGATGTATTATTGTAATTTTATGTTGGATTCCTACAAATTATTAAGACTTATGTTTTTAATTTTATATTAGATTTGTGTTGTAAACTTCTAAATCATTACAATTAAATATTTTTATTATTTGGATGAGTAATTAGTGTTTTTATAATTGAAATAATATATATTTTTTAAAATCAGCCTAAATAAAGGTTTTAAAAGATCGGATGGATCCGATCCAATCCAACAGATAACCAATGGATGGAACCGAACCGATCCAATCATCCATTGGATCGGATCGGATCGGTTGATTCAAGGTGATTGGATCAGATCAGTTCCAAAAATCCAACATCCAATTGGATGATTGGATCGGATCGGATGGGCTTAAAAACATTGGATGTCATCCAATGAACACCCCTAATTATTGATATATCTCTGATATTCCTTACAGGGTATTTCTTTACAAATTAGAAGTCAACTCTTTGCAACTCTCAGGGTCTCCATATTTATAAGGAGAGGACACCTGGGTGTTGGCAAAGGAGGTCATCCCGTGACCTTCTTACCTATCATGTCACTTCTGCGACATTCATGATTAATTCCTAAAACCTGACAATGAAGTGTGGTTTAATCAATAGGTAAGGGGGAAAATGGGCCGCATGGCCCAAACCAGTCGTGGGGTGTCTGAACACGAACGTTTATGCTTTGTGTCCGAGAATTCAGGAATGGAGTAGACACGTGATGTCTGATATATGCACGTTTACATTGCGTGGTTGACTTTATAAAGGGTCAGAGGTGTCAACTCAAGCTCGTACCCCGAGCTTGATGTAGTCTCAGCTCGTGGTGTCCACACTGCTGATCTGATGCCTTAGTAATCTCACTAAACCTTTGGCTGTCTCGAGCTAAAGAGGTAGAGACTTGCAACAACAGCTCCGGGTAGGTGGCTTCCACGTGGCTGATAAAATTATGACATTTTCCAACTCGCTAATAACCCGTGGATATTTAGGGCGTACATGAAGATAGAAAAAAAAATCAGATCCACTCCCTTTCCCTTCTCTCCCATCTTCTTCATATAATTTTTTTTTTCTAGATTTGAATGTTTCTATCAGGGTAACTGGTTACCTATTCACGTTTTCATATTTTTATTAGTTTTCTTTCCAAATTTTGGTGTTCCTACAAGGGTTACAGTAAAAAGAAAATGCTGAAAAATTGATTTGATTTTTTTTATATATAGTGGGAAAAAGTATAAAAAAAATTACAATAATAAAATATAATAAATAAAAAATAGTAAATAATTATGTAATGTTAAATAATATGTGTGAAAAAAAAAGGAAAGAAAAAAGAAAAAGAAATGAGAAAATAATAAGTACAAAAAATGAAGAAAAAAGAAGGAAAAAAAATTTAGGAAAGAAAACTAAAAAAATATATATAAAAAAACAAAACAGTAGAAATGATGAAGGAAAAAAACAATTGAATGAATAAAAATGAAAAGAAGAAGAAGAAAACTAATTGAAAAATGGAAAGAAAAAAAATATGAATGAAAAAATTAGTAGAAAAAAATGAAAAAAAAAGAGGAAAAAAATGGAAAAAGAAAAAAAAGCTCATATATGTGAAAAAAAAAAAATGGAAGGAGAAAATAATAAATACAAAAATGAAGAAAAAATAAAAAGAAAAAAGAAAAAAATAGCAAAGAAAACTGAAAAAATATGAACAAAACAATACAAATACAAATGAAAGAAAAAAAAATAGATAAATGAATAAAAATGATAAAAAGAAGAAGAAGAAGAAGAGAAGACTAATGGAAAAATGGAAAGATTAAAATAAAAAGATGTTGGAAAAAATTGGTAGAAAAAAATGGGAAAAAATGAAAGAAAAAATAAGGAAGGAATAAAAGAAAAAAATAACTGAAAAAAAAATTAAAAAATAAAGGAAAAAAATTGAAAAATAAAATAAAATAAAATTACCTTTAAAATCAAAGAAAATATAACTATGATAAAAAAATATGAGATTTCCATATTTTAGTTAGTTACTAATTGTGTTTCTCATATTTTAATTTTTTTCTTTAATAATTTTTTCTATACAAATTAAAAAAATATATAATTATCATATTTTTTAACTTGTAGTCTAAAAGTCATATTTTTAAAAAACTCCCAAAAAAAATATATATATATATATTAAGGCCAGTTGTAGGAATTGTAATGGTCGAAATGAGATTTAGGCCCAATACTAAAATCCACAAACAAAATATGGCTGAAGAAGATCAAGTAGGTTTCAATCAAACTAAGCCCAAACATACAATGCCCAAGTCAATACAACGAATCGAGCCATTTAAACATGGCCCACGACCCAGGTTTGAAATCCATCAACGTCGACCTAAGCCTTAAGTCTAACAACAAATAGTCATAACAAATTTGTCCACTCCTCAACTAGGCAAAGGGAGATCGATTCTCTCTGGGAGGCTTATAAAAGCTCTCGTTCAAGCTACAAAGTGACTATGGACTTTGGCCTAAGTACATTAATTGTCCCTATAGTAAGAGACATTCTGAAATTATATTCTCAACTACTTTCGATTCTGGCTACCCATATGAGCCTTCGACATTGCCGTGGAAATAGAACGTATTTACTTCTTTCATTTTATTATTCTATATCATGGCAATGCCTTCAACCAACATCACCTCAGCATCTTAAGGATTAATTTCTTGTTGAGTATTGTTATTTGAGATTTTAAAGTATTCAATACTATATAAAATGAACCCTATAATTAATCAACGATATCATAATATTTATTAAATTAAAATAAGCTAGATTCTAAATCATGTTACGAGCTTGGTTAAAATATTGAATTACTTATTTGTTAGTAAGTTAGTGAACTGTAAGTTTTGTTAGTGATGAGTTGTTGTCTTGTCAACAGCTGTAATGAGCTGGCATGAGCTAAATTTAGTTATCTTTTTGTATGTATTATTGAGCTCTTTTATATATATATAATTATTTTTGTTCATGCAAGTTGCTGAGCAATTATTTCTTGGTTTCTTCCCAAATATCTCCCTCTATTTTTTTTTTTGGTTTTCTTGTTTTTTTATTTCATCAAAAGTGTTCCAATATTAAAGTGTACTAATAGCAATATGTGATTTTTTTTTTTATAATGGTAGACACTAATAATACCTCTTAGCTATACTTTTTCAAATTACTTATTTCTTTAGTTTACAAATTGTCCATGCCCACGAATAATGTTCTCAATTATTGTAGATTTTTACTATCTATAAAGATGCACAAAATTAATCAAACTATGATACAAATTTGATGAAAGCTAGGGAAACTATATATGCAAAGTAAGTAAATAATAATAACTATGGTCCAAATTTGATGAAAGCTAGGGAAACTATATATGCAAAATAAGTAAATAATAATAATAATAATAATAATAATAATAATTGCAAGTTTGATACTTCGATTACAATAGAAAATCATTTTTTTTACTAATTGAGCATATAGTTAGAGAATTTAACTTTATAGTTTCCATCAAATAAGGCAAGTGCATTTTTCATAAAAAGAAGAAAATTTGTGAATTAATCTCTCTATATATTTATATATTTCCTCAATAATTAATAGAAAGACTATTTGCCAACAAAGACAACCAAAATAATAAATTCACATAGAAACACACATATGTAAATAGAATAATGATACACGCATTAAAATATTACACTAACTTATTTGTTACTGTTTTAAATTTACTTAAAATAAATTTAATTAGTTAAATAAAATTCACACGGATAATAATGTTTTGGTGAAGATATTGTTACTCATATAAATATAGGATATATAAGATGCATTCTCATTTCGGCCGGGGCGTTTTTATTGCATTCTGCACACAATATTGCGTCAATATGTAGTATTTTTTAGATGATAGATTGTATTGTGCAAGAGGACTGGTGTCAAAAGTAACTACATCCTAAGCATAGCTAAAGCTCGCAAAGGCTGAGCTTTCTGTAAGGTGAGGCCAAACATTTCTTCCATATTTATAGTATCTGCTTCAACACCTTCTTCAAACTTCCAATCAAATGAGTGAATGAGAGAACCCAACATCAAATCAACCATTCGCATGGCCAACGGTAAGCCAGGGCAGATCCGGCGGCCACTGCCAAAGGGAAGAAGCTCAAAGTTTCGACCTTTGACATCAATATTTGATTCTAAAAACCTCTCCGGAATGAACTCATTGGGATTGTCCCAAATTTTGGGGTCTCTTGAAATGGCCCATATATTAACTATCACTTGAGCATCCTTTGGGACGATATAACCGCAGAGTTCCACATCTAATTCGGCTTTGCGAGGAATCAGTAATGGAGCTGGTGGGTGCAAACGAAAGATCTCTTTGATTATGGCTTGTAAGTAAGGGAGCCTTGTTATGTCCGATTCCTTCATTTGGTTTCCCTTTCCGATTACTTTGTCTAGCTCCATTTGGGCTTTCAAAAGAATTTTTGGTTTTCTAAGTAGTTCAGTCATTGACCACTCTAAGGTGGATGAAGTCGTATCAGTGCCTGCCGAAAATAGAGCCTGCAGTATTATTAATTTCATATACATTAATTTTTTTCTGCTTTATAAATAAAGTTAAGATGGATATAAATTTAATATATATTATAATAATTTGGATATCGTGTTAACATTAAAAATTACTTAACTTATCTAATCATAATTATTTTAATAAGTCTTATCAATCAAAAAATAAAAAAAACAAATATGAAAGCAATATTGCTAATTTTCTTTTAAATCAAACTCCTACACATCATCTACCTACCTTATCACTTACTCCACCATTGACAAACACTCTTATGAGCAACTCCCATTGGAATTGCTCTTATGTTTTATTAATTGTTTGGGTTTTGTATTTTTCTAAATTATTTTTGGGACAATTTATTTTATAAACTAGTTCAAATTGGCTGCTAATCTGATGTTAATAAAAGATTTTTAAACTAAAATCATAAATAATTTACCAAACTTACAACTCAGCACAAAAACGCAATCATTGTTTAACAATTGTATTGTTAAATTCAATATTTTGTTAATTAAAATTGGAATAAAGATCTATTTTAACTATTTTATAAAATTTAAGGTCAAAAAATAACTTATTAAAACACATAGTTCAAACAAATTATTAAAGAAAACGTAATGTTTAAAAATGTATAAAACCTATAAAATATTTTAGAGATATATTTTACCAGCAATAATGGAACATTTTTATATTGTTTCCTTCCAACACCTAACTCATTGATTACATAGGTGGTGTCAGGTACTACTAATAAGGCAAATTAATAATTACATAAGACAAATGAAATGAGTATTACTTTGAACAATATATATATGAAAAAATATATAATTTAGCCTCTTAGATTTTAGCTAATTATTAGATACCATATATTTTAGAAAATTCTAAATTATAATATTTTTCAAAAAAATTAAAACTAATTTCTGTAAATTTTGTTTTAATAAGACAATTTATTATTATTATTATTAAAATTTTAATTTTTTGAGCCTAAAATTTAATTTACTTGCTTAATTAATAGTTCATTACTATTATTAATTTGCTTCTACTTTCTAAAATAAAATTTTAATAAATTAATTTAAATTATAATAATGTAAGGATAAAATAATCTTATGTCAAAAAAAAAAAATTGACCAATATCATGTGCAAGAGCAATATTTTATATATATATGTATATGTATAATTGTTAAATAATATACATACCACTAAGAAATGTTCGATTGCAATTTTGTCTAGAAGCTGATGTTCTTTATTCTCTTCGCTCATCATGTAGTTAAGAAGATTATCCAAAATATCATGACTTCCGTCCCTAAGACCAGTAGCAATATTACCACTCGATTCTCTGAGTAGTGGCAGCCTTTTGTTGATGATACGGTCGAACAACCCCATCATTTTCCGGAACTGACGAGCCATGTTCCTTCTAATGCCTTGGGGATCCACCTTCCTAAGAAACGGGAAGTAATCGGCCAAGTTGGGCTTTCCCGCAGATTCCATGATATTGAAAACGATCTCCTTCAGCTCTCCGGCCATGTCATCACCATTAGAGCTAGAATCGGCCCAGTCAAGGGAGAAAAAAGTGGTCGATAACAAGCTCAGTGATGTGTTAAAACCAGCTGTGTTAATATCCACGGCCTCGCCTGCTCCGGCCATTTTACCAACGTAACTTAGAAGCTCTTGTACTTTTTGGTGCCTCAAATTCTTGTTGGTATCCAGAGCCTTAGCAGAAAACATGTAAGAGCTGCACATTTTTCTGAAGTTTCTCCAACTAGGAGAGACAGGAATCCATGGCAGGCCATAGTGGTGGTGATTGCAGGCTCGGAGTGAGTCTGGAACGGTTCGGTTGGAGAAGAGTTGATCGTGGGTTTGGAGGACTTCTTTGGCTAAGTCCGCCGAAGACACCACAACTGCGGTTATTTGGCCGAGTTTTAGACTCATGATTGGGCCATGTATGTGGGAAAGCTTGGCTAGAGATTTGTGGGGGTTGTGGCCAAGTTCCAAGAGGTTCCCTATTATGGGGAAAGATCTTGGTCCTGGTGGAAGAGGAAGATGATGGTGATGTTGGGTAGTTTTGCCCCATGAAAAAGAAAATAAGTTAAAGGCTTGAATCGATATCCAAATGATGAGAATGAAATACAGAAAATAACTCAGCATGTTGTACAAATCATAAATATAAATGATCTCCATTTTATCAGTCTTCCTCTTTCTGGTCCTTGTGTAGATACATACTTATATAGGATAGAGCATAGAATTATATTACATCACACAATTAAATTTAAACCACATAATCGGGATCAAGATCCCCTGTCCAGAATTTGTGTACAACTGTGTGTTCACCAATGATGTTGTGAGAATTAATGATTTCTCCAACAAAATCTAATACTCAACTGCTGTTCATTATCCTCCGTAACTATCTAATTTTTTATTTCCTTTTTTTTCCTTTTCTTATTTAATCAATTACCTCACTACAGCCAACTGTCTTATTCTATTTTTGTTGATATATATATTGGAGTCAATATGTGTTTGTAATCAATCTCATTTTTGTTTTCATAATCTTCTACATTTTTTTGTTTCCTATTTTTTTTAACTCTAGGATATATATTTATAAATATATATTATTAAAATATTTTAGTTTATTTAATTTTTGTTAATTACTCATTTTTTATAGTGTTGTATATAACTTACTCAATTTATTTTATATTTAGACCGTAGCTATTTTTTTTATATAAATATTATTATCACTTAATTAAATCAATTATTTTTTTTCATTTCTTTTATATAGACCGTCGCTTTTCTTGTATATAAATGTTATTTTCATTTAATTAAACTTTTTTTTTTCTTTTATACCATAATTTTGTGGTAAAGTTTTTTTTTATGGCTTTTTTTAGTGTTATTATGTAGACACAAGAGCCAATAACAGTAATTTTGTAAAAAAAAAAAAAAGCCAATAAGAGTAGTATTTAAAATGGTGATTGTGAAAATATCAAAAATAGTAAGGCAGTTGTAGTAGTGAAGTCACTAATTGATTATATAAATAAATAAATAAAAAATTAGATGGAAAGTAACGGAATATAACAAACGGCAGTTGAGTGTTAGGAGAAATCATTAAATGATTTGTCACAAAATTATTGGTGGACACATAATCGTACACAAATTCTGGGCAAAAGATCCTCATCCATATAATTCTACCTTTTATGCGTCTAATCATTAATGATGTTAGGTAGAAATGAAATATAAATTATTAATGATGTTACGTAGAAAGACTTTTATGTTGGAAAAGTGAGAAAAATTAAATCAATAGTTCTAAATTAATAAAGAAAAATGTTTATGATGTGATTTTCATTAATTAATCAATGGGCTCACGTTTATAACCATTATCAACATTCATATAATATTTATATAGCTAAAAGGAATACTAGTTATACAATCATATGTGCATCTTAAACAATTCAAATATTTTTAGAGTGAGATCCATATTTTTATATGTGGCCCAAAATTCATGTCACATTATTATGTGTATATAAGTAATGATTAACATATTTATTTTACACACTCAAAATGCATACAATGATGTAACATGCTTCTTAAATATTTTAATTTTTTAGAGTGGGATCCACTTTTTTATGTGTGGTTTTAAGATTCATGCTATCATTATGTACATTTTGAGTGTATAAAATGAATGTATGCCTAACATTATCCTTATTATATTATTTAACACCTTAAAATGTCTCACATCAATTGATATGGTGCAAATCAATATTTAGAGATGTAAGACTCGATGTACCAATAATATTACACCACATTAAGTGTTGTTACACGTTAAGATGTACCTAAGGAGTATTCTTAATTATCATAGTAACATGCATAGCTACTCAATAGTCATTGGGAAATGTGAGGCTATATGCTTTCTAACATGGATTAATTTTTTTTAAAAAAAAAAAAAAGTCCTCCATAACTTAACATCCCAAAACTATGACACTCTCTTATTTTTGGAAAAAAAAAAAACACATTTGCTATTCAAATCATCATCTCTCTCTCTCTCGCCTCTCTCTCACAACAGCACCACCACCACCTCCCCCACAACAGCAAGCTCTCTTTCCCTCTCACAAGTCGTCTCTTTCTCTCATTTCTCCTCCTCTCTATTCACGGTCATATGAAAACAGAGAAAAATGAAACTCACAACTATTGAAGTACTCATGATTTTTTGTGTTCTACGTCAAAAATTTAAGACTTTAAACATTCTAAGCGTTTAGATCTCGAAAAATACTAAGATTAAAACAAATCAACTAAAACTAGCATCTAAGTGAAAAGTTATGTCTCGCCAAAATTAGCACAGAGCATAGTTATTGCATCACAAATGTATGATTTTGGGCCATAAAATCAAGTTTTCGTGGATGCATCGCTACAGAACTGTAGAAGAAACATCACCGGAGCATCCCTACAAAATCGTTGGAGCATCGCTAGAGAATCGTCGGAGCATCGCTAAAGCATCATTTTTACCTTAGAAATCATAAAAAAACTAGAGCATTGCTACCAGGTCGCTACAACATCGCAGGAGCATACTTAGAGCATCATTTTTTTCCTTAGAAATCATAGAAAAATTGGAACATCGCTACAACATCGTTGGAGCATCGTCAAAGCATCGTAACAACATCGCTAAAGCATCATTTTTTTCCTTAGATCGCTACTGCACTGCTATAGAAGCATCGCAACAACATCGCTGGAGCATCATTTTTTCCTTAGAAATCATAGAAAAATTGGAGCATCGCTACTTCATCCTTGGAGCATTGTCGAACCATTGTAACAGCATCGCTAAAGCATCATTTTTTCCTTAAAAATCATAGAAAAATTGGAGCATCGCTACAACATCGTAGGAGCATCACTACAACATCGTTAGAGCATTGTAACAGCATCGTTAAAGCATCATTTTTTCAGCATCGCTAGAGAAGTGTCGCTAGAGAAATATTGCTGGAGTATCATAATAACATCATTTGGTTCAAAATTTTGCAGATTTTTACAGTTTTAGATTTGGAAAAAAAAAATCAATCAAACCCAATAAATCATGTGAAACGACCCAACATAAATTTTAATTTACCACAAAACATTTATCGAAACTCATTTAGAAACTCAATTGAAAACAAACATGAATTAAATACTTTTTGCGAAACATGCAACTCGATATCTCGTTATTTAAAATAAACCTTCTTTTACATACATATCGTAGGTAAAAATGCAAGTTATTAAAACTCAACAAATAACCATGACTTAAAGGCTTTTAAAACTATGCATAAGTAGCAACCCCTTTGACCTCCAAGTCAAGTGATCACAACATGCAAACATCTGATTGAGTCTGCTCCTACTCATTGCCTCATCAGCTACCCTTATGTCTTTACCTGCATCATAAAATACTCATGAGTTAATGCCTAACAAAAAGAATTATAACAGACACAATTCCCAAAGTCCAACAATACGAGAGATAAAACATAAAGCGTAAAATATAAAACATAAAACATAGATTGTGTCCAAATTTACAAAATGACATATTTTTTAGATGTTGAATTATGTTGGCATATATAATAAATAAGTTGTATTATCATGCATAATACATGAGATTTCTCTAGTCACTTGCATACCTACTCAATAGTCAATAGTAACACACATACACATTACATATATTGATATATTAAAAAATTTCAGAACATAAAATTCCCCCTCTTATATTAAATTATTACATTTAGAAAACATGTTATGAATCAAAATAAAAAAAAAATAAAAAAGAAAGGCAAAATTAATAAATAGAAAATGGCTGCAACATTTCCTTAGTCACATGCACACCTACCTACTCAATAGTCAATAGTAACACACATGCACATCACTTAGATGCCTACTCATTGGAGAATTGACTATACAAAATTTCATAGAAACCTGATAAATAACCTAACTTGTGGAAAAATTATTGATTATTTATGTTTGAAAAACATTAAAATCTAATCTTAAAAAATACCTACTCATTTTTTTTTTAAAAAGTATTGCAAATAGTACGTTATCTTCATCTGCAAATAATACTTTCAAATCATAAATTTCATACTAATCTTATATAATAATTTTTATTATTATTATTAGAATGCCTGCAGCCATTTTCTATTTATTAATTTTGCCTTTTTTTATTCATAACATGTTTTGTAAACTGAATAATTTAATATAAGATTGAAAATTTTATGTTCTAGTCATAATAACTTAGTGAAAATTTTTAATATGTCATTATAAGTTATTATCCAAAATATATGACAATTTTAATTTTTTAGACAAAAATACCCCTAATATTCAAACACTCATTTTCTCTCTCAGTCTGAACTCTCTCTCTCTCTAATGTCTCTCAGTCTTCCACTCTCTCACTCCTTCTCTCATTCTCTCACTCTTTCACCCCTTCTCTCATTCTAGTTTTGTAGATCTCGGAAAAAAATACCAAAATTAAAAAAAAATCATTTGAAACAAACATTTGAGTGAAAAAAATATAAATCTCCAAAGTTTTCATCAAATTTTAGTGCAGAGCATCCAAATTGCATCGAAAAAGCATCATTTTGGCCAAAAATCAAGTTTTCATGATTGCATCGCAAAAGTATCAAAACATCATCGATTTTGCATCGAAAAAACATCTATTTTGCATTGAAAAACATCAATTTTGCATCGAAAAATCATCATTTTGGCAAAAAAAAAACAACTTTTCATGATTGGATCGCAAAAACATTGAAACACCATCGATTTTGCATCGAAACATCATCGATTTTGCCTCAAAATTGCATCGAAAAAGCATTGTTTTGGCCAAAAATCAAGTTTCATGATTGCATCGCAAGAACATCAAAATTGCATCGAAAAAGCATCGTTTTGGCCAAAAAATAAGCTTTCATGATTGCATCTGTAATGTCCCAAATTTACTATTAAGGCTGAGTGTCTTAATTAGTGTGCCGAGAGCAATAAGCTGATTTATATATGTGGAATTAATCTAATAAATTTGTGACTACGTAGCATACATGATTTATATGATAATATGGATATAAATGCATGTTTATGTGCATTAAATATGCATGTGAGCCCGTTCTTGTTAATAAGGACATATTTGTAATTTTGACCCGTTGAGGGCATAAATGTGATTATATGTGTTAAATGATTGAGACCACATTATTATGTGGATATATTTGCAGTATTCGATCTAAGGTGACCCTAGTGAGCGGATTAGCAGAATAGTCACAACGGGGTTAAATACCAAGCTCGAGGTGAGCCTAGGGGTATTTTGGGGAAACATAGTGAGTACTCGGGATTTATCGGGTAACAGGTAGTTATTTAGTGAGTACTTTGGTATGTCGGGATTACTTGGGAATTTATAGTATTATTTTAGGATTAGCAGGAAAGGTGGTAAATGGCGGTATGCCCTCAGGGGCATTAAGGACCAATGTTTTTGTCTAGGGGCAGTTAAGTCTTTTAGGGTCAAGGAGATAGACTTACCCTTGGGATAACTTAGTAACTAGAGGTCTGTAGAAGGAAAATCAGAGGGAAACAAGACAACTCTCTCTCTTACGTTCCCATCTTCCTCCCTTAGTGTGCCTTGAAGACCTTTCAAATTAGAAGCAAAATCTTGGATTTGGTCAGCTTGGAAGGGGTATAGAGCTGGGGTTTGAATCAAGGGCCAGCCTAGGGTCTCAATTTGCAGTGTGGGGTGAGTAAATTCCTCCGTTCTTATTGAATTTTAAGCTTGGTTTTGGGATATTGAGTTTTTGAAACTCAAGGTTTGAATTTTGGGCTGTGATGGAGTTTTTGCTTAGTTATTAGTGTGGTTGTGTTGTCTTAGGTATAGTATTGAGGCGTAGAGGTTCAATTCTGGCTATAGTGTATGTTTAAACTGAATTCTGGTGATTTTGATTACCATTATTGCTTGTGGCTAGGTTATACTGCTAGGGCTCAGGGATAGGGATCGTGCTCAGGACTGCCATACACTACCTGCTCGGAACTTGAGGTAAAAAAACTGCACCTGGGTTGTGAATGGGGCTTAAACCCCTGTTAACGAATATATTAAGATTGTGAATATAGATGTATATGAGAATATCTTGATAGGCATGCTTGTATATGTTGCCATCATTGTGTATTTGTGATTATATCTGTTTAAAGGTCGGCCTAAGGGTGTTGGGGGCCGATATCAAGTGTGTGAAACGCAGCCCGACCTAAGCGTGCCGGGGTCGGCTATAATACCAGAGGACTCGACCTAAAGGCGTCGGGCCTGAACATTATTCAATAAACAGAAGTGTTGTTTGCAGTTAACTAATTGTAATGGTTAATGAGATTGGATTACGTGTCTGATTGAGCTGAATATTACCGTTAAGCTTATTGCTTATATCATGTTGTTGATTGAATTTATTGATCTAAGTTTACTGTTTATATACCGTTGCTTTTTTGTGCCTGTTGATTTAAGTTTTCTTCCTGAGCCTTGCCTCACGGGTGTTATGTGGTGCAGATAAGGGAAATAGATAGTCGGACCAGCCATGAGTTGGAGAGCTTCAGGGACAGTGTGTACATATTCAGCCTACTCGACCGCCACGACTGGGATAGCTTGGGAGGAACTGGGGTTGAACCTTGTTTTGCCGCTTAGGACAAATAATTTGTATTTCATTTGTCTTTTATCAGTCTGTAACCATTTTTCGGATCCCGTGTATAAACTTAATATTTTTAATGAAAAATAATCACTTTGTTGACCAAACTTTTTAATACCTAACCTTGACTTAGTCTTTAATTACACATTTAAGTCCAAATGACTCGCTTAGCGAATTAAGTACTATTTTAAACATAGTGTAATGGTCTTGGCTAACCAGTGCATTATAGCATCGCAAGAGCTTCGAAACACCATCGATTTTGTATCGAAACACCATCAATTTTGCATTGAAAAAATATCATTTTGGCCAAAAATCAAGTTTCATGATTGCATCGCAAGAGCATCGAAACACCATTGATTTTATCATCGTTGAAACACCATCGATGCAACACTATCGATGCAAAATCAATGAGGTTTCGATGCTCTTGTGATGCAATCATGAAAACTTGTTTTTTGGGCAAAACAATGATTTTTCGATGGAATATCGATGTAATTAAGAAAACTTGATTTTTGGCCAAAATGATGTTTTTCGATGCTATGTACTTAAATTTGACGAAAACTTTAGAGGTTCATATTTTTTCACTCAAATGTCCATTTCAGATGTTGTTTTGATGCAAAATCGATGTTGTTTCAATGCAATAATGAAAACTTGTTTTTTTGGCCAAAACGATGCTTTTTCGATGGAATATCGATGGTGTTTCGATGCAATGAAGAAAACTTGATTTTTTGGCCAAAATGATGTTTATCGATGCTATGCACTTAAATTTGACGAAAACTTTAGAGGTTCATATTTTTTCACTCAAATGTCCATTTCAGATGATTTTTTTTTTAATTTTGGTATTTTTTTTTTAGATTCTACAAGATTAGAAAGAGAGAGAGAGTTTGGACTGAGAGAAAATAAGTGTTTGAATGTTAAGGGTATTTTTGCCGAAAAAATTAAAATTTTTATATATTTGGGATAAAAATTTATATTGGCATATTAAAAAATTTCACTAAGTTATCATGCATAGAACATAAAATTTCTCAATAAGAATAAGCTTTTTGAGAAAAAAAATAGAAAATCAATAAAGATTATTTATGGTTTAAAGATAAATAATGAGAGAGAGAGATAATTTAGACTAAGAGAGAAAATAAGTGTTTGAATATTAGGGGTATTTTTGTCCAAAAAATTAAAATTTTTATATATTTGGGATAACAATTTATATTGGCATATTAAAAAATTTCACTAAGTTATCATGCATAGAACATAAAATTTCTCAATAAGAATAAGCTTTTTTTTTTAAAAAAATATAAAATTAATAAAGATTATTTATGGTTTAAGAATAAGCTAAAACGATGTTTTTCGATGGAATATCGATGGTGTTTCGATGCAATGAAGAAAACTTGATTTTTGGCCAAAATGATGTTTTCGATGCTATGCACTTAAATTTGACGAAAACTTTAGAGGTTCATATTTTTTCACTCAAATGTCTATTTTCAGATGATTTTTTTTCTAATTTTGGTATTTTTTTTTCGAGATTCTACAATATTAGAATGAGAGAGAGAGTTTGGACTGAAAGAGAAAATAAGTGTTTAAATATTAGGGGTATTTTTGTCCCAAAAAATTAATTTTTTTTATATATTTGGGATAACAATTTATATTGGCATATTAAAAAATTTCACTATGTTATCATCCATATAACATAAAATTTCTCAATAAGAATAAGTTTTTTTAGAAAAAAAAAATAGAAAATCAATAAAGATTATTTGTGATTTAAAGATAAAAGAGAGAAAGCATAATGCGCCCACCGTGGGGCTCGAACCCACGACCACAAGGTTAAGAGCCTTGCGCTCTACCAACTGAGCTAGACGGGCTTACATGTTACGGAAGTAGTATATGTTTAATATATCAATATTAATATTCAAACAATATCAAATTAGTCTTCTGTCAAAAAAAATTATGCCATTGACCGAATATATAATACTATGGGCCCCACGATCAAAAATGTGATATCACATCACATGTTCAAAGAACTTTCCTTTTCCTCACTAATAAAATGTGAATATAATGTGAAAGGAAATTTCACTTTTTATACATATTAATACGTATTGTTGACTGCGTTTTTGGCCAACGACGTGTGGACGTCAAAAACGATAAAACTTTCAAGAGAAAATAAACAACACAGACGATTTTATAGTGGTTCAGCCCCAATGTGTTGGTAATAGCCTAATCCACTTAGAGTTGTGATTATAGACCTGCACTCAAGATCAGATGAACCTGAGTCAACTAAGTTTTTTCAGTGCAGATTACAAGAATACAAGAATTCTCTCAAATACAAGTATTCTCTCTCTCTAGAAAATTCATATCAAAAGTTCAAAATTCCAAAAGTCCAATTTCTGATGCCATAAGCCTTGTATTTATAGGCTTAGGATCGTACAGATGATATTCCCCATAATCGTGATATTTTATTATTCTCATTATATTTAAATTACAACAATATTCAAAATGCAACAGTACACTATATTCGTGGGATAAATGAGAGATTCCCATGTATGCCAAGACCGATTCTTGTTGAAATCGTTTCTGGGAATCTTGACGTAGTCCTGCTCCATCCAGTTGATCCATATCTTATTCAAGCTGGTCGACCACACCTTCACTGGGCAGTCATGCACTTGACTGGGCAGACATGCACTTAGCTGGGTAGACACGCACTTAGCTGGGCAGACATGCACTTGACTGGTCGGACATGGTCATGACCGATCGACCTAGTTCATGCCTGGTCGGACAAAGTCATGCCTGGGCAGGCAAGGTCATGCCTGGGCAAACAAGGTCATGCCTGGCAGACAAACACGTGACTGGTCGGACAAGGTCATGCCTGGTCGGTCATGACACTTCTCAAGCCAGTCAAAATTCTTCATCGGTCTACTAGGTTACTTCTAAGCCATATCACTTTATCACAACTCTGAGGAGCCAATATATTTTTTGACTATTAATGTGCCGTTTACGCACCATGCACTGCCACTTGTCACCTCTATTGCCACGTCATCGATCTCCAATTTTTTGGGATAACATTTGCCCCCCAAAGTTTATTATACGATTTTCTCGTATGATAAACTTTTCTTCTAGCAAAATGTTCTTGAGGTCATTCAAAAGATCCTATCCGGTCGATAACTTTCACGTAAACCCACAACTGAACTTGTCTTTTGATTTCTTCAAATTCTATTTTTTGATCTTGTTGCAGTATGTGTTTTGGATGAGAAATGGTGTTTGTGCTAGATGGAATTTAGGGCCTTGCTTTTTTCGGCTTAGGATTTGGGTTGTGGTAAGGGACATGGCCGATTGGCCATTGCTATTTCTTTTGTAAAAATTATGGTCCAATCGGACCACACAACAGCCCCTCGGTCCCAAGATGCATCCGACCGGATGTTGGATATGACACGAACTAGGTCCTTCGGATGCTTGAGCTGCTCAGACTAGACCCCACGGAACCCTCGGACACGCCTCCTCGGACACCACACCACTCCTCGGGTGTCTTGGCATTTCTTGGCTCCTCTGACCAAGCATGGCATGCCTTAGGCACTTGGCGCGCCACCTGGACCAAAAGAATTTTCTTGTCCAAAACTTTTAATTCACGCTCACCCTAGGGACCTTAAGCACTTTTTAGGCACAAAATTTATTTTTTCTCCATACATACTATACTTTCACTACTTAGATAAATTTTTTCTAAGTAGAAAAATAAATTTTGCTCTTGTTGAATTTTATCTGTATGGTTACTCACCTCCCCATTTTTTATTTTTTGTAGATGAATCGCTTTGACTGTAGGGGAGGTGACAACCACACGAATTCTGATACGTCCATCCCGCAATCGAGCGATACTCCTCCAAGTAGCGCCTCTTCGTTGTTAGTCCTGCTCAACAATAGAGTTTCCTACTCGACCAGTGATACATGCTCAGCTGACTAGGGAAGTTGTATCCCTCCCGACCGGGAAAATGTTGCACCTGATCAGCTAGACTTTGTACCTTGCCAGTAGTTTACTCTTTTTTGTTGGGAAGACAATTGTTGCTTAGCAGCTTTGATATTTTTCTCGTACAACCGAGCTGTTGGCATTTATACTTTACTTTTCTTTATTAACTTAAAACATTCTAAGTCTTTTTAGACTTAAAAATTTATAAGTTTTTTGTGAATAGTAAAGTCACTCTGATGTATGCCTTATATTTTCGCATGAGTACTTAGTTTTCTAACTTAGAAATTCTATACATTTCATAAGTCCATACTAAGTATACTTTCTCACACTCTTATTGCTCTAACATTTTATGAGCATAATGTTTATTGTCACACGAATATCTGCTCCTAACTTGAAATTTTAAAAATTTCCAAGTTACTTAAGCTTTGTCAAACAAGTTAGCTTAATGGCCTTTTTGGACTTCGAAAATTTACAAGTCAGCCTAAAAACAGATATATTAACTCGTGCTCTTATTTCCTGTGTTAAATTATATACCAGTATACCCCATGTGCCCCCCAGGTGATCGAGGGTTGAAAGATCCTTAGTCACTCGCTACTTGACCGAACCTGTTCGAGCAGTTAATTACTCGTGAAACACATAGAAATTATGGAAAATATTCGAGCAGTTGAACACTACTTAAACGTATCAACCAGTTGAACACTGTCCGATTTTACCGACCAGTTGAACATTGCTCGGATAACTAACACACATGCATATTTGTAGCAAGAATCGACCACGCTGCGCGCAGTCTCTTTTATTACTTGTAAATTAAAAGGGACAAAACATGTCTAACAACGAGTCTTAAACAACCAAAATTGTTCAAAAATAAAATGACTGGTTAGCAAATAACCAGCTCATAAACCAAATTTAAATAACAAGTCAAACAACTCGAAATCAAGCTACCACTCTAAAAGCAGTATTTAAAAATAATATATCCTCTGATGCTCGCCACTCCAGTGGTTTCTGATCCTAGCACTCCCGCTCAACATACTTCTCCTTTGCTTCGTTGCTTTCCTCAGCCAAGTGTGGACCTCCACATATAGTGTCTAAGGTAAAGTCCACAGGTCCGGGCTGCAAGGGTGGAGATCTTTGTCGTTTGAAACCAGGATTGCTGCTGCCTCCTTCTCCTTGGGGTGTCTCTGCCCGGTACTTCCTCAACTTGCCCGACCGGAGAAGAAATTCTATCTCGTCCTTGAGGTGATTGCAGTCATTCGTGTCATGACCATAATCTCCATGGAAACGACAAAACATATTCATATCTCTCTTCCTCATCTCTTTCCTGATGGGGGGAAGCTTCTTGTAGGGAACCTCTTCATGACTAGCAAGATATATCTCTGCTCGGCTGGCCGAGAGAGTGGTGTAGTTAGTGAATTGAGGCTCATGCTTGGTTGGCTTTTCACTTGAATTCAACTTTGCTTTCTTTTCCTCATGGTGGTCAGACCCGTTATTTCCACGTTTCCTTCCACCAGAGTCAATTGATCCGCCCGGATTGTTTATGCCATTCTCCTCTTTCTCTATTGCATCATCCAATTTCATATACTTGTCCGCCCGGTCAAGAAATTGTTGAAGTGTTGAAATTGGATTTCTATGTATGCTGTCCCAGAAAGGGCTCCGATAAGTTATCCCAGCAGATATGGCAACCATCTTCCCCTCGTCTCCTACAGCAGTTTCTCTATTGGCTTTTCTCATGAATCTCTGTATATAGTTCTTTAGAGACTCATCTTTTCCTTGTTTGATATCTGCCAAGTGGTTGGCATAAACTGGTGGAGTCCGGGCAGTGTTGAATTGTCTACAAAACTCCTTCCTGAATGCTTCCCAAGAGGTAATGGAGTTTGGCTTAAACTTCCAATACCATTCCTGGGCAGTATCCGACAATGTAGTTGGGAAAACTCTACACCGATAATCGTCACTCACTCCGAGCAATTCCATCTGGTCCTCGAACTTCCCAATATGTCTGATGGGATTTGCCTTTTCTGTATATACTGGCAGAATCAGTGCTTTATATTTTGCCGGTGGCTGGGCTGCTCTAATCCGGGCACAAAATGGGCTGTCACTCCGGTGGTCTATCGCATCTATCTCGGAAGGTCGTTTTGACAAACTTTGCACTGCAGCTGTTAGCATGTCAAGTTGGGCTTGGATGGCTGGTGCAACTGATGAGGTTCCAAGGTCTTGACCGCTTGGTCAGGCATTACCATCTGGCGCGCCATCGTCAAGTATTTCTACTTGACTGGCAGGGCGGTCCAGATTTTTCCCTTCGACCGGGACGGTCCTCCTCTTGTTGGTGATAACGTCCTTCAGATCCTTCCGGGAAGCATGCTCTCCTGCCCGATCAAACATCGTACTGTTCGATTTTTCAGAGGGCTTACTACGCGGGACTTGCTCTCTTCCACTATGTTGCTGGTCGTGGTGCAGTGGAGGCCTTTCGGTACGCCCCGGGCAGTCTTTTCCTCCTTGTTGGTCATTGCCCTCCTTTTCCTTTGACTGATCGGTGTGATGACTATCAGCCTCATCACGACCGTGCCCATCTTTGAATTGTGAAGTCCTCTTCTCTCAAGGAGTCTTGGTCTGATCCTGCCTGGGTGGAGTCTTTTTACTGCCCGACCGGTGACTCCCTGACCTCGAAGTTTCTGATCGGTGGCTCCTGGAGGGGGTTCTAGAGTGTTCCCTTTGCGTCGAGGTAGTTCTGGATCGGTCCCCATCATCTTCCTAACCAGGGGGTTACTCCTGCTTCTGCCCGGTCCTCGAGAATCAGCTCTGTCAGTGGTCCTCTGACCAGCGTCATTATTTCTTGCTCCCTGGGTGGCTGCTTGTGCTGCGGCTTAAGCATTGGCTTGGCCCAATTGGGTAGCCGCTTCTAGAGCAAGTGATGCTTCACGATGTGTCCGGTTGACCTCCTCCTGTTGTTGTCTGAGCTCTTCGCTTCTGGCCTCCATATCGCGCCTTTGCTGCTCTAACGCGGCTTTCTGCCTGGCCATCTCTTCAGCGAATGCCTCCTGTCTGGCGTGGAATTGTGCCATCTCCTCCTGGAAGACCCCCATGGCTTCCTGGAGTTCTTCGACTTCTGGAGTCACGTCCTCGAGCAAGACCCTAGGCTTAGTCTCATGGTCTTGTGGGCCAGGACCTTCTGATCTAGCAGGCTCTTTAGAGGAGCCTGTCTTCTTGGAGACCGCATTGGTGCTCTTAGGCGCCATAATACTTCGGGGATCGTCTGTCTTTCTCTTCAGGCTCTCAATGAAAGCACCAAAATGTTGACCGCGTTTTTGGCCAACGACGTGCGGACGTCAAAAACGATAAAACCTTCAAGAGAAAATAAACAACACAGACGATTTTATAGTGGTTCAGCCCCAATGTGTTGGTAATAGCCTAATCCACTTAGAGTTGTGATTATAGACCTGCACTCAAGATCAGATGAACCTGAGTCAACTGAGTTTCTTCAGTGCAGATTACAAGAATACAAGAATTCTCTCAAATACAAGTATTCTCTCTCTCTAGAAAATTCAGATCAAAAGTTCAAAATTCCAAAAGTCCCATTTCTGATGCCATAAGCCTTGTATTTATAGACTTAGGATCGTACAGATGATATCCCCCATAATCGGGATATTTTATTATTCTCATTATATTTAAATTACAACACTATTCAAAATGTAACAATACACTATATTCGTGGGATAAATGAGAGATTCCTGTGTATGCCAAGACCGATTCTTGTTGAAACCGTTTCTGGGAATCTTGACGCAGTCCTGCTCCATCCAATTGATCCATATCTTATTCAAGCTGGTCGACCACACCTTCACTGGGCAGACATGCACTTAGCTGGGCAGACATGCACTTGACTGGTCGGACATGGTCATGACCGATCGGCCAAGTTCATGCCTGGTCGGAAAAAGTCATGCTTGGGTAGGCAAGGTCATGCCTGGGCAAACAAGGTCATTCCTGGCAGACAAGGTCATTCCTGGGCAGACAAGGTCATTCCTGGGCAGACAAGGTCATGCATGGCAGACAAACACGTGACTGGTCGGACAAGGTCATGCCTGGTCGGTCATGACACTTCTCAAGCCAGTCAAAATTCTTCATTGGTCTACTGGGTTACTCCTAAGACATATCACTTTATCACAACTCTGAGGAGCCAATATATTTTTTGACTATTAGTGTGCCGTTTACGGACCATGCACTGCCACTTGTCACCTCTATTGCCACGTCATCGATCTCCAATTTTTGGGGATAACACGTATAATTACAAAAAAATCTTAGCACTATTAAAATTTTCAAATTGATGCTAAACTTTTTTCTCATATCCAAAATACACTTTTCATTTTTCCACCCTCAAAAAATTCAACCTTAGCCTTCTCTCTCTATACACTCTCAGTTTTTCTCTCATTCTCACAAAAATCCCCAAAAAATCGTAGAACCCCCACCTCCATCGAGCCGTCGAGCCCGCATCTCCGTCGAGTTTTCGAGCTCCCACCTTCTCCCATTTCTCCGACGATCTCGAGACCCACGACGAACTCCCATTTTCTGTCGAACTCGAGACCCACGGTGCATATTTCCTTCAAAGTTTCAAAAACAAAGGTAAAATCTTGAACCCAATTCCATATTTGCTTTATATTGTTGTTGAATCTGTGATTTGTGGAATGGATTCATCGATTTTGTGGGAAATTTTTTCTAGGTTTGAAGCTCGATAGGTTCGATAAAGGTTCAATAGAAGCTCGATTAATCTATGGAAATATATGAAACTAGCTCGATATGCTCGATTATAGTTCGATAGTAGGCTCGATAGGGTAGTTTGAATAGTTCAATGGTGGATCGATATGAGCTCCATGGATCTCTGGTACTAGGAGCTCGATTGATCTATGGCAATACATGAAACTAACTCGATAGGCTCGATTATGGTTCGATAGTAGGCTCGATAGGGTAGTTTGAACGTTTCGATGGTGGATCAATAGGAGCTCGATGGATCTATGGTATTAGATTACAAGGGCTCGATAGGTTTGATAATGGTTCGATATTAGACTATACTGTAGCTCGATGGTTATTTATGTAGACAGATTTTGCTTAACTCAATAGGCTCGACACTGGCTCGATAGGCTCGATAGATTTAGGTTGTTGATATTGCTAAATGGAACTCGATAGTTTCTTGATAGTTGCTCGATAGGGTATGTTGCAGCTCGATTATTGCTCGATAGAGCTCGATGACAACTTATTTCAGTGTTTTCATGAATTTTTTTTGATTCTTTTTAACATTCTCTTTTCTTACCAATTTTTTTTCATGTGTTGTTGCAGATGCCTAAGTTGCTTATTCTGTTCAGTGATCACTTTCCTGGTCGAGTGACATATTGGGGTAGTAGCACTTTAAATCACATTAAGACTAGGTTTGTGGAGCTCGGGCTGCTTGAAAGGGCTATGGAATCCCCTTTCCAGTAGTTCTTTTTGGCTTCGGAGTTTAATTTCTCCGGAGTCTTGGTGCATCAACTGCTGTTGAGGAAAATCGCCAGCAACAATGAAGATGAGGTGCATTTCTTCTTGGGGTCGAAGTCTTGTAGATTCGGCATGGGAGAGTTTGCCCTGGTGACGGGGTTGAATTTTAGTACATTCCCGTCACCAAAAGAGTTGGAGGAGTGTAATCTCAGCGACCGGTTGATAAAGGAGTATTTCAACGATGCTGAGAAAGTAAAGCTCTCATAGGTGGACCATGCTTTCAAGACTTGTACTATTGTGGAAGATGTGTACAAGCTTGGTCTATGTTTGTTGGTTGAGGGGGTTCTGAATGTCATTAAGGGAAAGTTGCACATTTGGCGCATTTTGAAAATTGTTGAGGATGTAGAGTACTTCTTCAGCTATCCATGGGGGAAGTACTCTTATAGGAGGCTATTGCAATCTTGTAAGAAGGACATGGTGAAGCAAAAGGCCAACTATGATGCCAAGAAGGATGCCAAGGTGCAGCAAGAGTCTAAGTACAGTATGTATGGTTATGACCCGACCTTACAGTACTGGGCATATGAGGCTATCCAGCAGCTTGCGATAGAGTTTGTTGTGAGCTCGGGAAACATGGTCCCGAGGATGCTTAGTTGGTCGCATCGGAGGAACAAGGATTTCACCAAGTTTGTCATCTCATCGATGTTATCAAAGAAGAATGTAAGTTGTATTTTTTTTATCTATATGCTTATCTTTTATCATTATTTGAGTTAACCACATATTTTATGTTGTTTGCAGTTGATTGTCCTTCCGATTTTGAAGCCTCGGCCAGTAGAAAAAGACTATTATTTGTCTTTGACAGAGGGAGATCTTCCCTTTTATCCTGGGCTTGGCCAGGATCCCTCGGAGGCTGATGAGGAGGAGGATGCGACTTTGAGAAAATCGCGGAGATAGTTTCTCAAGCAGCCGAGGCAACCAAGATATTTGATGATGCTGCCCCGGGGGAGGAGGTTGCAGGTTCCACCCCTCCTGTTGCCCCAGCCTCAGCCTCAGCCCCAGCCTCAGCCTTCGTCGCAACATCAACCCCAGCCTCAGCCTCAGCCCCAACACCAGCCTCAGCCTCAGCCCCTGAACTCACCGACTTGATTGAGCGGTTGGACAGAGTTGAGGGTCGACAGGAGACCCTCCTGAAGAACCGGTCAGTGATCTTAGACGTAGGCAGTCAGATCTTGACATTTATAAAGGAGAAACCAAGGGGCTCCAATGAAGATTTAGACTCAGAGTCATTTGATATTCCTCTTAACTATGTTGATGATCCAAACACGCCTCATACCATCATTGTGACACCTGATGCTGGGACTCCGGGAGTCGTTATTGTCAACCCTGAGGATGTTGCTGGGGTTCGGTTACAGAGGACTAGACGCCAAAGACGCAAGCCAGATTGGTTTGAGGACTACACCGATCCCACGAGGAAAAGGCCTCGCACTGATGCAGCTATACCAGAAGAGGAGGCTACACAGGTGCTGGACCCTCTCAAGAAGCCAGATCCCAAACATTATAGGACAATGTGCAAGTGGCTGCTTGGAGACATGCCCAACAAGACCCTGAGGGATGTAAAGACTGGGAATCACAGTCCAGCGTGGTTTCTGACGTGGAAGACACCCCAGTCGTGGCTCAATGATGGGGTAAGCCATTTATACCTAATGACTCGATAGTGGTAGAAATTATGTGTTGTTTTCAATTTTACAAATTCTATTTTTATTGACTCGATATGAGCTTGATGATAGCTCGATATGAGCTCGATAAGATCTTGATGGGAGTTTCCAGGATCGATATGAACTCGATGGTAGTTCGATACGGATGTTAAAATAGAGTTGTTTTTTACTATTTGAGATTAGCTCGATGGAGCTCGATAGTAGTTTGATACGGATGTTAAAATAGGATTGTTGTTTACTGTTTGAGATTAGCTCGATAGTAGTTTGATATGAATGTGAGCTCGATGGAGCTCGATAGTAGTTCGATACGGATGTTAAAATAGGGTTGGTGTTTACTGTTTGAGATTAGCTCGATGTGAGCTCGATGGAGCTCGATAGTAGTTCGATACGGATGTTAAAATAGGGTTGTTGTTTACTGTTTGAGATTAGCTCGATGTGAGCTTGATGGAGCTCGATAGTAGTTCGATGTGAGCTCGATGGAGCTCGAAAAAAGCAATTTATGATGGTCTTTGCTAAATTTTTATATCGTACTCTCTTTGTAGCATATTGATGCGGCAGAACACATGCTTCGTATGCGTCGCAAGTATTTTCCCAATATATATCGACAAAATGCAGTTGTGATGAACATGTATTTCTCACAAGTGATACATGCCCAATATGATCATTACAAGAAAATTGCCGACAAAACAAAGTATACGTGGGATTATGACGTTATGTCCATGTTGACCGGCTTCGAGCAACAACTTCTGGCATCTTGGGGAGGAGTTGAGGATGTATATTGGTGCCAAAAACTATGGACAACAACATTGGTTTGCCATTGAGGCTTCCATTTTTAGTTTGACCTCACTGTTTACGATTCGGGCAACTCAGTGATTAGTGACGCAAAGCTTCAGGAAATTATGAGTCCATGGTGCTTTTTTCTTCCTTCTCTGTTAATGCAGAGCAAACTGTTTACTGATAGCTTGATGTTGAAGATTCCATCAGCAAGAAAGAGGCCGCATCAGTTCATATGGCGTCCAAACAGAAACACGAGCTCACTCAATCAAAGAGAAGGTAACAAACATCATCTTCATACTAAATTTTTTTCTAACTAAAATTATAGTAATGTACACTTAATGTTTACTTTTTTTACAGTGGGGAATGTGGTGTGTATGCTGTCAAGCATATTGAGCATCTAATGGTCGGTCTTCCATTGGAAACTATCTGCGATGAAAATATGGAGGTGCTCAGGAACAAGTGGACCACAGACTTGTGGTATCAACATTTGTTACCTTGATGATTATATATATATATGGTCTTTACATGTATAATTTCTTGTTCACATTTTTTTATAACTTTCATAGGCTGTTATTGAGCTAATATCAAGCTATGTTGAATTGTTATCGAATTGTTATTGAGCAATATCATTTTCATATCCATTATTTAGATGTTATCGAACTAATATCGAGCCATATTGAACCATTATCGAATTACTGTCGAGTTATATCGAGCTTCAATCGAGCAATATCATTTTCATATCCAATATATAGATGTTAACGAATTGATATCGAGCCATATCGAACCGTTATCGAGTTATATTGAGTTTACATCAAGCTTAACATAACTTTGAAGAAAAATCAAATAAAAAAGAAGGGAAAACAAGCTAGGTTATTAATACAACAAGTCCAAATGAGAAAAAAGAGTTTATAGCCTAGCTTTGCATGTAGCCCTGTTGTGGCCAAGACCACCACACATGCTACACTTGTGCTCTTTGCGAATGATTTCGCCACTCGATGGGTAGCGGTTTGTCTTCCTTCTTCCCACCTAATTCTTCTTCGGTCGACCAATTGGTTGTTTTTCAACGGGAACCCCAACTTGTATTTTCTCTATGTTCTCGGGAACTTCCCAATCATCCTCGTTGCCAGTTGGGTAAATTGTTTCTTTGTAAGAATCCCTCCACATCTCAGTAGTGTAATATGGTGAACATAGTGAGTAAATGTTGACACCGCACAAGATGGGCACAACCACACCATGAACACAAGGGTAACCCATTATTTGAAACTGGGCACAAGAGCATGATTTGATCATCAAATTCACCTCACCATCACCATCATCAACAACTCCAATGACTTCCTTCAATTTCATCATGAATACTTCCAAGAAGCATGATTCTCACTGTCAACAATCGCGAACACAATTGGATAAATATGGTTATTCGCATCCTATATTAAACATATAATATATAATATTTTGTTGTCACTGCTAAATTAAAAAATTAGAACAATCATACACTTAAACAAAAATAAATAAATTAATTAATTATAATAGAATATTTTTAAGATATTTCATGATAATTTAAATATTTAAATCATATTTATTTAAAAATAATAAAGAAATACATATCATTTTTTTATCTTATAAATTTGTGTGATAATTTGTTTTTTACCAAGTGATTTGAGTTATTTTTTTCTTTATCAAATTCGCTAATGGACATTGTGAGATACATTAGAAACTAAAAATAGTTAAATGCATGTATATTATTGTCTACACTATGACTTTTTTCTATTATTAATTTTTTTTTAAAATATTATTATATTTTATATATATGTCAAATAATCATGTAAATATATATTTATGTGAATGTTGTATTTAGATATCATATATGTAAATATTATTTATATATACTGTAGAAAAATAATTCATTCTATTATATATATATATTTTAAAAATATTAGCAGTTTTTATTAAAATGTATTCACAATGTTTACCACTTAAAACTAAGCTAACATGAACTCTTCATAATTCACTCCGTTTAATAGCTAATCACATTGTGCCTCTTATTGGAATTTTCCCTTTACAATTGAAAGCAGGTCATGAAGAGGACTTTTTTTCCCATAATGGAATTTCAACACGTCTCTTCAACCTTGTTTGTCAACCATGTGAGGGGCACTTCCATTTATATTAAGACAAAATGAATGAATATAACAATAAATTGAATTACATGTAAGGTACATGCATAAACACCAGGAAAATAATCGACCATGATAACAGCTAATAAAAGAAAAAGAAAATTTTGGATTTACTTTGAGTACAGGGCCGAACCCCAGGCAGTATATATAAGGCTGCGGACATCTATAAGGACTGGTTTTCTACCTACCACTATAATTTCATACTAAATAGTGTGTTACATTAAGACAAAATATTAATATATTATATATTTTCTATAATTTTTAGGATTATGTTTCAATGCATAATTGTAAAAGTATTATTGTAAAATCTAATCTTTTATTAATGTTAATTTAATATTTATTGAAAATATACAAAAAAAATAATTATTTTTTTATATTTTATTGTTGATAATATATGAAAATAATAAAATAATAATGTATAGCAAATAGATAAAAATAATAAAAATAAATAAAAAAGTATAGTATTTATAGTGACACTACAAAAAAAAGAAGATTTACCGTTAACACTATACCGAGAACACGTTCTCGGTATAGTTAATTTGGTACCGCGCTATATTTACGCGGTTTTTTCATTTTAGTTTCTGTACCGAGGACCCTATACCGAGAACTAGGGTCTTTATAATCTTCATCTTCCCCAAACAGAGAGCTCATTCTCTCTGAAACGGCAGAACAAAAACACCGTTTTCTCCGCCCCCTTCTTCATTTTTTCGGTATTTCGGCCCCCAAAAGCTTTGGTTTTGGTCAAAGCTTCCCTTCCAAATAGGATTTAGGTTGCTATAAGGTCTATTAAGGTAAGCATTTACATATATTTCAGTTTTTTTTTTGTATAAATTTTTCAATTTTTTTTCTTCTGTTTTGGTCTTCTATAATGAGATTTTTGTGGCATTATTTTCAGGTTTTGCATTGTTTACAAGCGATTTTACAGGTATTTCGCATTTTTTTTGTAATTTTTTGGTTTTTTTTATATTTTTTTGCATAAATATATTTAGGGTTTTTTGTATACACTCACATATATGCGAGTCCTAAAAACAACTTCTGGACTTTTTAGGACTCGCGTTGCGAGTCCTTAAATAATATCTTTTAGGACTCGCGTTGCGAGTCCTAAAATCTCTGTGTGTCCTAAAAAAGTTTGATTTTTGGTTTTAAAAAAACACCTCCTGGACTTTTTAGGACTCGCGTTGCGAGTCCTTAAAGAATATCTTTTAGGACTCGCAAATTTGATTTTGGATTTTAAAAAAACACCTCCTGGACTTTTTAGGACTCGCGTTGCGAGTCCTAAAAAAGTTTGATTTTGGATTTTAAAAAAACACCTCCTGGACTTTTTAGGACTCGCATTGCGAGTCCTAAAACCTTATATGTCTCCTAAAAATTTAAATTTTAAAAAATCACAAATTCCCTCCAATCTTCTGGACTTTTTAGGACTCGCGTTGAGAGTCCTTAAAGAATTTCTTTTAGGACTTGCAACGCGAGTCCTAAAAACTAATGCATGTCCTAAAAAAAATTAAATTTAAGTATAATATTAGTGGTAAATTTTAAGGACTCACTTTGGGTGTCCTAAAAACTTTTAAGTAAAAAATGATAAATAAATGAATAAATTAAAATTTTATTTTAATAACTAAATTAAAAAAAAAAAAACAGATTTCTTTTATTTTTATTTTTATTTTTTAAAAAAAAGAAAATTTAATTTTATTTATTTGGGTCTGAATATACATTTAAAAAAAAAATTGATCAATCACTAAGTCCCTAACCCTAAACGTTTCAGCCTCCTCCTCCCAACCTCTTCTCCCCAGCCGACAACCTCCTCATCCCAACCCTCTTCTCCATGGCTTGCTCAAGCAGATGAGGCGGTGGGGCTCGCTGGACGGTGGCTCGCGGAGGGGCTCGCTGCAACGCCGTCGACGAGATTGCTTGCGGAGGTGGTGGCTCGGAGGGGCTCGCTCACAGAGGTGCTGGCGCGGAGGGGTCGCTCACAGAGGCGGTGGCTCGGAGGGGCTTGCGGAGGGGTCGCTCACAGAGGCGGTGGCTCGGAGGGGCTTGCGGAGGGGTCGCTCACAGAGGCGATGGCTCAGAGGGGCTCGCTCACAGTGGCGGTGGCGCGGAGGGGCTCGCTCACAGAGGCTGTGGCTCGCGGAGGGGCTCGCTCACACAGGCGGTGGCCGGAGGCTGGTCTTCATTTTCAGGTGGTGGCTGGCTGGTTGTATTTGTTTGGATTTTAGTTGTTGTATATGGATTTTAGGTGGTGGCTGGCTGATATGTTGATTATATATAATCATTAATATTATTGGTTTTTGCATATATGTTATTCGGATGATGGTGTAAAATCATGTAATATTATTGGTAATGTTTGATTTTGTTTTTGTTCAACTAATAATAATAATAATTCTAATATTTTTTGTAATTTATTTATTTTAAATATATAAGTATATATTTATTATTTATTCAGCAATAATGAGATTTAAAAAAAAATTTGGGCATTTTACCCAAATTTTGATTTATTAAATAAAATTATATAATTAATTAAAAGGTATTTAAATAAATTTTTTAGGACACACATTGTGAGTCCTAAAAAAATTTTTTTTGTAGTAGTAAAAATTTTTTAGGACTCGCAACGTGAGTCTTAAAAACTTTACTTAAAGGCACTCAGCAAGATCTTTTAGGACTCGCAACGCGAGTCCTAAAAACCTGAGTTTTTAAGGCTCTCAAATAGAGGACTCGCGTCCCGCGAGTCCTAAAAATTTTTTTAGGACTCGCAATGCTAGTCCTAAAAAGTCTTTTTTGTAGTAGTGTATAATGAGATTTTTGTGGCATTATTTTCAGGTTTTGCATTGTTTACAAGCGATTTTACAGGTATTTCGCATTTTTTTTGTAATTTTTTGGTTTTTTTTATATTTTTTTGCATAAATATATTTAGGGTTTTTTGTATAATTTGTTTAATATTGTTAATATATTGTTATTTATTATATTATATATATAATTTCTGATTATGTATTTAAAATAGGTAAGAATAATAATTAGTAATGAAAATTAGTTAAAAGTTTAGTGATATCCAATTTAGAGGACATAATGTTGTGTAGTATTTTAGTAAAATACATATATAGTTTTAGGATTTAGTTAGTTTAATCATATGGATAAATAATTAATTTATTAGTATGAAAATTTATTAATTTAATAGTTTATTTTTTAGGTATATAATTTGACTTTTAGTTATAAAAATATGTTTGTATGAAAATATTATATTTGAGTGTTTGTTTTTTAGATTGGGTTAAATAATTTTAGTTTTAGATTATTAGATTTGGTTAATAAATTTTGATTATTAGAGTGAGTTTTGTTTATTTAATTTGAATTTTGTTGTTGTTGTTAATTTTTTTATTCTTAGTGTTGATGAATATTGATGATTTGTTTTTGTTGTTAATTTTTAGTAGAATTATGATATTTTAAATAGAAAATTGAATAATTAATCAAATTTAGAGTAATAATTATAAATTATATAGTCATTTACAATGTATTTGTATTGCTTTGTGTATGTTCTGCGACTGAATATTTTTTTATGTGTTATTTGCAGGTTTTTAAATTTTGGGATATATGAAAATACAGTCGTTATGCTGCCCAATTTTTTATAGAATTAAAAGTACTCAATAAAATTTCTAATTTAAGAAATAGTGAATTGATAAGTAGTATAATATATTTTTAATTATGATTAAATAAAATTAACAATAACATTATGCAACCAAATTTTAATAAAAATAAACATTAATCTTGAAATTTTATTTAAATAAGTAATAAATCTTAAAGTAATTATAACAATTTAAACAAATCTTAAAAAATTTGTGTAAATTCATAAAACTATTCAATAAAACATAAGTAAAATATGTTATTTAATAAATACTGAATTAATATATAAAAATAAAATTAACAATTATATTATTAGAAAACCAATTTTAAACACAATGTTAATCATTATTAAAATTAAAATTAATATTTGAAGTTAGAAAAAAATAAGTCAAATTTAAATAATTTTAATAATATTTACACTGAAATATATTATAGTTAGATATCATAAAACAACATAATTAACTTCAAAGAGCATAAGACATTAAAAAATATATATTTAATTTAATTTGCTTTTTTCTTTGGTAATAAGAAATTATTACCAAAGATATGATAGTATTATTATCACCTAGTGATAATATTATATTTTTTTAGTGTTCATCACAAGAAGCCTTAGACCCGTTCAGAGAGTGTGAGTCATTGAAGACTCTTATATTTGCCTCTCTTTGAATTAGGACACACACACAAATTGATTGTAAGTTTGATGATTAGTGTTCCGTGCAGTGCTACATTCATACAATGTCGATCGACAAGAGCTGGATTAATTTGACAGATCGATTATCCGATGAGTATGAGGCTGGTGTGATGGATTTTCTCCAGAGAGCTCGACAGTGCGTTGACTCAAGGGGATTGGTGAAATGTCCGTGTAGGAGGTGTGTCAACGTTGAATTTCAGACGATTGATGTATTAGAAAACCATCTCTTTGTAAATGGTTTTCTACGGAAATATACCAATTGGCATTGGCATGGAGAGGATGAAATAATCCAATGAGAGCTCAGATAGATCAAAATGATGAAGATGAAATGATGGATGTTCTCAATGATCTTATGCAAAATGACAATGACGAACAAGCGGAGAATGAGCGCGATCAAGAGATACCTACAACAGACTACAGGGGTGGGCAATATTATAACGATTTGTTTGCTGAGATCGAGGCTCCATTATTCCCCGGGTGTCAAAATTACACATCATTGAATTTCCTAGTGAAGTTAATGCATTTCAAAGTGTTGAGGAAAATTCCCAACAAAATATTTGATGGAATGCTGGAGTTGTTACATGATGCATTTCCAGCCCCAAATAAGCTTCCAAAATCGCATTATGCAGCGAAAAGGTTGTTGCAGAAACTTGGATTGGGCTACGAGTCAATCCATGTCTGCAAGCATGATTGCGCACTGTTTTGGAAAGAACATGCTGGAAAAAGCAAATGTCTTGTCTGTGGGGAGGATCGATGGGTGGACAAGAACACCAAGGGAAAGAAAGTGCAACGATAACTTTTTGCAAAAACGTTCTGTGGTCAACAAGGAAAATAGGAGGATTTGAAAGAGCTTAGCTATGGAGGTTCTTAGTCAATCCCAGCCCTGCGCTATAAAAAAGTTAGTTAATTAATTATTTTTTAGTTTATTTTTCTTATTTACATTTAATTATTAATTTTATAAAAATATATGTACGTGACACCGCAATTTAGAGACTGGGCAACTTGAGTCCATCCCGGATAGCTGGATGGATACTCACCATAAATCAGGCACAAGGTGGGTGACAGAGACAGCCAAAAATACTTGGGTACGTTAAGTTTTTTTAAACATTTTTCAAAATTTTAATTGTTGCAAAATTTTAATTACATTATACATTGTATCATAGGAGGAATTGCGTGCATACCGCGACACACAGCAGACACAGACAACTGATACTGAGAGTTCCACACCAGTTTCGAGTGCGCCTGAAGATGAAGACATATCTTTGGTACAAACTGTCTTCGGAAAACGACGGGGCCACCAGAAAGGATATGGACGTATCCTTAACATAAGGGACCGAACTCCATTTAATTTTCGTCCTTCACAAACTAGAGATGAAGAGTTGTCTGAGATGAGAGAGCGTCTTCGACAGTTAGAGGAGCATGTCCAGACTCATTGTATCACCCCGGGATCTCAATGTGCCCCACCACCACCCGATGATCCCGATGTTGGAGCACCGACTCAGTAGGACTTATGTATGAATTTTATTACAATTGACTATTACATTATCATGTTTAAGACAACTCTTTATTTTGATTCAGCGAACATACTCTTATGTTTTTATTTATATGTTTAATATAAGTGTTTTAATTTTATTCTATTTTTTTTATATTTAATTCAAAACAAATAAATAAATAAATAAATAAATAATGGAATAACAAATATTAAAAAAAAATTGGGGAAAAGTCTATACCGAGGACATTGTCCTTGGTATATACCACTAAGATGTCGGTATATACCAGTACGATGACAAATTGGGGGTGGTTGTACCGATGACTTTTGTCACTTTCTACTGAGGACATTGTCCTCGGTAAAACCTATACCGAGAACATTTTTAATGTCGTCGGTAGAAGTTTTGTTTTACCGACGCGGATGTGCCGATAACTTTCTACCGACGACATTGTCTCGGTAGAGGTTATACCGAGGACATTTGGGCTTATACCGAGGACATTTGTTCTCGGTATAGGCCTTGTTTTGAAAATACTTCCAAGAAGCATGATTCTCACTGTCAATAATCGCGAACGCAATTGGATAAATATAGTTATTCGCATCCTATATAAAAAATATAATATATAATATTTTGTTGTCACTGCTAAATTAAAAAATTAGAACAATCATAAACTTAAACAAAAATAAATAAATAAATTAATTATAATAGAATATTTTTACGATATTTTATGATAATTTAAATATTTAAATCATATTTATTTAAAAATAATAAAGAAATACATATCATTTTTTTATCTTATAAATTTGTGTGATAATTTGTTTTTTACCAAGTGATTTGAGCTTTTTTTTTTCTTTATCAAATTCACTAATGGACATTGTGAGATACATTAGAAACTAAAAATAGTTAGATGCATGTATATTATTGTCTACACTATGACTTTTTTCTATTATTAATTTTATTTAAATATTATTATATTTTATATATATGTCAAATAATCATGTAAATATACATTTATGTGAATGTTGTATTTAGATATCATATATGTAAAGATTATTTATATATTCTATAGAAAAATAATTCATTCTATTATATATATATTTTAAAAATATTAGCAGTTTTTATTAAAATGTATTCACAATGTTTACCACTTAAAACTAAGCTAACATGAACTCTTCATAATTCACTCCGTTTAATAGCTAATCACATTGTGCCTCTTATTGGAATTTTCCCTTTACAATTGAAAGCAGGTCATGAAGAGGACTTTTTTTCCCAGAATGGAATTTCAACACGTCTCTTCAACCTTGTTTGTCAACCATGTGAGGGGCACTTCCATTTATATTAAGACAAAATGAATGAATATAACAATAAATTGAATTACATGTAAGGTACATGCATAAACACCAGGAAAATAATCGACCATGATAACAGCTAATAAAAGAAAAAGAAAATTTTGGATTTACTTTGAGTACAGGGCCGAACCCCAGGCAGTATATATAAGGCTGCGGACATCTATAAGGACTGGTTTTCTACCTACCACTATAATTGCATACTAAATAGTGTGTTATATGAAGACAAAATATTAATATATTATATATTTTCTATAATTTTTAGGATTATGTTTCAATGCATAATTGTAAAAATATTATTGTAAAATTTAATATTTTATTAATGTTAATTTAATATTTATTGAAAATATAAAAAAAAAAATTATTTTTTTATATTTTATTGTTGATAATATATAAAAATAATAAAATAATAATGTATAGCAAATAGATAAAAATAATAAAAATAAATAAAAAAATATAGTATTTATGGTGATGCGAAACATGCATCATTTTAGCATGTGTCAAATTTAGCACAATATTAGAACAAATTTTTGGTAAAATAAACTATATTTTAGCAAAACATCACCAATTCAGTACTTTATTGACTAAAAGCGTTGCAATATAAGGCAGTTATGGTGCCCAACACAGTCCTTCAAAATCAGAGGAACATTTATACTAAAAAAATCATTTTACTTGAGTTGCTCTTTTTCGTGGCTTCTCAAAAATCAATCCCACCCAATTAAAAATCATCTCGCTTAGTTATCATTGTAAAATCAGAATTTCTATGTCGCTCGTCGGCTCATGCATGCATGCATTTGGAACCAGTCTCATCCCATACTACCAGAATCTCAGCCTCAAACGTCAAAGCTCATCATCAAGGTCTTTTTCACTTGAGAACGTACCCCATCAACATATAAAGGAAAGAATTATCATTAATTGGCAAGCTCCAAGGGCATTTCCCTTGAATGAAAACAATTGACCATAATCACAAACAAAAAATGAATTAAATAAAAAATATTTTAGAAATTAAATGCTTGTGGGCCAGATGTATATTAATATGAAAATAATAAAGCCAACCGCAACAAGATAAAGATTGCAATACCGTAGCTATTAGGCCAACTCCAATGGTAAGGGTGGCTTAATCTATCACATCAAAATTCAACCAATCCAATAAAAAAAAAAAAAAAAAAAAATTGAAAGCAACGTTGCCACTGCTGGGCAACGTTGCCAAACTTCAACTTCTCCACATCAGTTTTTTTTTTCCTTCTTTGACCAATTCTAACAAGCACTAGCCAAGGCAACGTGCGTTGGTGATGCTCTTAGGGTCGGTGCGTTATCTTCATTATTTAATTTGTTATAGGTGAGTAGATAATAATAACAATGATTTTATGTCTTATTTTTAAGAAAATTTTGAAATTACGACTGTTAGGGAATACTAATGTTTTTTAACGAAAAATAGTTAGTTAAATTATAAAATTTACCCATTTATACCTGAATTATTATTTTTTGTAGCAATACAATACTAATTAATTTTAGCAGGAAATTTTACTACAATTAATTGATATAAAGAATTATGTATCAATTTCTTTTCGACTATAGAGTTTTGTTATTAAAAAGCCTAATAATAATATATTAATATAATTGGACAAGTAATTTATAAACAATGGCTCATATATATATATATACATATTATTATGATTAGTCTAGCTCATTGATGACGTAAATATTAAGTAACGAACTTGAGAAAGTTTAAGTAAGAAGAATTTAAGACTTTAGTGCAAATCACTTTCATTTCATACAATTGGTTTTTAATATTATCATTATGACAATATATAAATAAGTTCTGCGTACAGACCGCTCTGAAATTATAACAACAGTCAATTAAGCGCACATACTTGGTTACTCCCATTTCTCACATGCAACTATGGAAGCAGTTTAGTTTATTAATATATGTATATAAGCTTAATATAATATAGCTAGGTTAGTGGCGTGGCGTGGCGAAAGCTGTCAAAGGCTTAGCCTTCTGTAAAGTAATGCCAAACTTGTCATCCATGCTCAAAGTTTCTGGTTCAACTCCATCTTCTAACTTCCAATCAAAGGAGTTGATTAACGAACCTAACATCAAGTGAACCATTCGAACGGCCAATGGCAACCCCGGACATATTCTCCGTCCGGCGCCAAAGGGAGTGATCTCAAAATGTCGACCTTTGACATCAACATTCGAATCCAAAAACCTCTCTGGAATGAACTCATTAGGATTTTCCCAGACTTTGGGGTCTCTGGAAACAGCCCATGCGTTGACCATAACTTGTGCTCCTTTCGGAACCACGTAACCGCAGACTTCAACGTCGGTTTCGGCTCTACGGGGAAGCAGTAACGGAATCGCCGGGTGCAGACGAAAGGCTTCTTTGATAATGGCTTGTAAGTAAGGGAGCCTTCCTATGTCTGATTCTTTCACTTGGTTTCCCTTCCCAATGACTTGGTTTAGCTCTGCTTGGGCTTTGGACATGGCTTCTGGGTTCTTGAGTAGCTCAGTCATTGACCACTCTAATGTCGACGAAGTCGTATCAGTGCCCGCTGCAAATAGATCCTGTACTTACACTTTGTTAGCTTAAACAAAGACAATTGAAATCTCTGATGAGCTTCCAATATACATTTATATATATATATATATTTGCCTTTTCAAAGTTCTATGTACTTGCTCGACACACAAGAAGAAAAGCAAATTAACCCAATATCTCTGATGAGCATTTAATATTTATACAGTGTTTTTATCATGTCAATAATTGCAGAATGATTTTTGCGTGATAATAGCTAGCATATATATAGGATAATATATATATATATATATGTATACACACACACGCACCAGTAAGAGATGTTCAATGGTGGTTTTGCTGAGAAGCTGATTTTCTCTGTTCTCTTTATTCTCCATGTGATTGAGAAGAATATCCAACATATTACTTTCTTCTTTCTGAGGACTATTAATCACTTCTCTGAGTTTCAGACTTTGACCGATCACTCCGTTGAACAGATCAATCATCTTCTGAAAATGAACGGTCATGTCTCTCCTTATGCCGAGAGGATCAACCATCTGAAGAACCGGAAAATAGTCAGCCAAGTTAGGCTTACCAGCAGCCTCCATGATACTCCAAACGGTCTCCCTGAGATCTATGCCTCCCATGTCAGAAGCGGGGAGATTCTCCCAGTCGACGGAGAAAAAAGTGGTCGATAACAAGTTTAGAGAAGTTTTAAAAGCAGCTATGCCGATAGCCACTGCCTCTCCTGCTTCTGCCATTGTACGGACACC
Organism: Humulus lupulus; assembly: GCF_963169125.1. Taxonomy (NCBI): domain Eukaryota; kingdom Viridiplantae; phylum Streptophyta; class Magnoliopsida; order Rosales; family Cannabaceae; genus Humulus; species Humulus lupulus. Next base: position 25,148,713 of record NC_084795.1, read on the forward strand.
AGCCAAGAGTTCTTTCACCTTCTGGTGCCTTAGATTCTGGTTGGCGTCAAGAGCTTTACCCGAGAACAAGTGGTTGTTACATATTTTTCTAAGGTTTCTCCAGCTAGGAGATACCGGAATCCATGGCAAGCCGTGCTTGTGGTGGTCGCAGGCTCGGAGTGAGTCCGGGATGGTTCGGTTGGAGAAGACCTGGTCGTGGGTTTGGAGGACTTGTTTGGCCATGGCTGATGAGGAAACCACAACTGTGGTTATTCGGCCGAGCTTCAAACACATGATTGGGCCATGAATATGGGAAAGCTTGGCTAGAGATTTGTGGGGCTTGTCGTCGAGGTCAAAAAGGTTTCCGATTATGGGATAGGGTTTTGGCCCTGGTGGAAGCCTTTTATTTTTGTTGTTGGTTGTTCTTGAAAATAAGAAGGTGAACGCTTGTATTGTTACCCAAAGGATGAGACATAGATAGGCAAAATAACTCAAGAGTTCATAAATATGGATCTCCATGATCTGGATATTTTTCTGACCAAATAATACTCTCACTAGCTCTCCAAGTTTTTCTGAGCTACGGAAAAATCAAATTATAAAAAGGAAGCAATTATTAAATATTAACTATAAGCACTACAACAAAAAGTATTTTTACAGGCGGAATTATTACCGGCGGAGAAAGTCCGCCGGTAATAATACTATTTTTACCGGCGGAAAACGTAGTCCGCCAGTATTAATCCGTTTTTATTTTTATTTTTATTTTTTTAAATTATTTAATTATTACCGGCGGGAAATTTATTATTACCGGCGGACAACCCGCCGGTAATAATCAGAATTTATTAAGGCGGCAAAACTGCCGCGCAATAAATATTTCAATTTATTACCGGCGGATTATTACCGGCAGGCTCTGCCGGTAATAATATTTCGATTATTACCGGCGGATTATTACCAGCGGGCTCCGCCGGTAATAATATATTATTGCCGGCGGAATTATTATTGCCGGCGGACCTCCGCCGGCAATAATAATCTATATATTTGTGCAACCCGATTCCCCTTCCCCATTTCCTTCTTCTCCATTTTTTTTTCTTCCGATTCTCTCTTCTAATCCGCCGAGTGCTCTCTGCCGTGGAGTTTTCCGGCGTTCCCGAAGATATTCCGGTGGCCGGCAACTGTAACAGCGAAGGGGTATGTCTATATATTGTTTTATTATAGATTTATATAAAGAAAATAATTATGTTATTGTTTATATAAAAAAACTTTATTTTATTTTATTGTTTTTTTTTTAGCCATTCGGATTCCTCTCTGCCTTTCTTAGTGGACTTCGTTCTTTGAAAAGAGATTGACCATTATTACTCTTTAATCCAATGGAGTCTGGATTCTCAGCAAGCCATCGTTCAAGAAGGTCGAATGGAGTCTGGATTCTCAGCAAGCCATCGTTCAAGAAGGTCGAATGGAGTCTGGATTCTCAGCAAGCCATCGTTCAAGATGAATCTTGGCCATGTGAATCACTGCTAATCATCTTCGACAACATTTTTCAATATTTTTTTATATATATATAAATATAATTATTTTTTTTAAATATGTTATTACCGGCGGAAACTGCCGGCAATAATGTGTCAACCATGGATTCCGACCAAATTATTACCGGCGGGATGATTACCGCCGGTAATAATCCGCCGGGAATAATATTATTACCGGCGGGAGGCTAGTTCCGCCGGCAATAACGACCTTTTACCGACCGGTTTTTACCGGCGGATTTTTTCCGGCGGAGCCCGCCGGTAAAAGTATTACCGGCGGCTTTCCTGACTATTGCCGGCGGTTTTCTCCGCCGGTAATAAGCGTTTTTGTTGTAGTGGAGGAGTTTTTTCTTTTGGAGTAATCTATCATGAATATTTAATACGTATATTATATATATACTCAATTTTTTTTTTTTTTTGGCCAAAGATATATATACTCAACCAATCTTGGTCTAGTTATTATATTATACGGGGAAAATAAAGTCAACTTTATACCTTTATATGTATAAAAGAATCAAGATCTCCAATAAAAAAATGGAAATCTACACAAAAGTTAAAAAAAATATGAAAAATAACGTACATTACAAAAAAATACGGAATTTTTTTTTTATTTTTTATAAAATCACGGAATGACAAAAGTGTAAATACAGGATGGTAAAATCATAAATAAAAGCTGTAAAATATAATTTTTTGTGATCAACGTTTATAAACTAGTAAATATCTTTTATAAACTTATAAATATCTGTTACATGTTTGTAAATAATATTTACAAAAATTAGTTTTAGAATTGTAGATTTTTTTTTATTGTAGATAAAACTTACAAACAAGTTCGTAACTAATTTTTTTTTTTGTAACAATAATTTACAAATCTAGAAATATATTTTTGTAACTAACATTTACGAAAATATGTTATAGTTAAGAAATCATAACCCAAATATACATATAAATATTATATTTTTCTATATTGTTACAATATTGTACCAAAAAATTACAAGAACCTTCATATTTATGCTATACAACTTAAAAATATAAATTTAAGATACCTATTATTTATAAAACACTTTATTATATATATATATATAGTGGTGAAATACAATATATTTTTTTAAATAAGTTTTCCATTTTTGTAACAAGAGCCTACAAAACTAATTTCACAACAAAAAAGTTTAGTTTTGTAACTAACATTTACATAAATATTTATAAATTTATTTAACATAATTGTTACAAAAATTTATAAAATTAAGTTGTGAATTTAGTACATATTTGTAACAAAATTTATAAAACTAAGTTTCTTATTAAAAGAAACTATTTTATTTTGTAACTAATATATACAAAAATTGCATAAAACAAGTAACAAATATTAGAAAAAATATATAACTACTAGTATAGAAATAGATTATATTGATTAAAAATATTATAACTTATGCAAGCATAAAAATTTGTTTAATATTAATAATACATTCATTTTAAATATATAAAAATAAAAAATTGAAAAGAAACTAATTGAATATTATTATATCACATCAATATAATTATATTACATCAATTAATGATGTATTTTTTTTTACGAGTACAAGACAAAATAAAAGTTCATCATGACATAAAAAAAAGTTTTTCATTACTTATTAGAGAACAAACTTATACATTAGTAAGTTATATTCTTGTTTTATTTCTTTTTACTATTCCCTGTCATTTTTTTTTAAGGAACCGTATATTTGTAATTATTTATATTTACCATATATTTCAAATTTTTTCTAAATATTAAATGTTTTATGTAATTAACCCTAAAAAAATCTGTCGCAAACTATGTCCACCCAATTAGAATTTGACAGAGTATTTAAACAAATTAAACTAAATTATGTTAACTAATGGTCATATATTGACTACGTGTATACAAAAGAACCAGTAAGTTTATTTAGATTTATTTATAGAATTTATTAATTATTTTTATTAAATTTGTATAATTATGATTTAAAAAAAAATATATATAATATGATAGTCTTTTAAAATATAAATATTAATTTTTTTAATAAAAATTAATATTATGTATTATATATTATTATTGTAATGATATTTTATAATATTTAAATGTATATCTACTCTAGAATATTATAATAATAATAATATTTTATAATATTTGAATTCACATTAATAAAATTAGGATTATATATTATCATTATAATAATATTTTAGGAAAATTATCCTGTATACGATTTTTTACTTTATTTCTTTCATTTCTACGTTAATTATTATTGTAGTTCATTTATATATACTGTTTTTTCTATAAATACGGTTTTCTTTTATTTCATTCTCTAGTTTACTGTTTCTTATTCATTCTCTCTCTCTTTCTTTTTCTACTTAGACCACAAATGGGTGGCTTTGTCTGCTTTTGGAACACGCATGATATTTGTATTTATTTTATTGATCCTAAAAAATTATTATATATATAAGTACAACTAAACATGGAAATATGCTCTTATAGTTTTGATTACATGCCTAGCATTTTTTTTTTGTGATGTGAATCACAAACTAGCTAGAGAGTAGTTTATCTCAAAATACACTCAACATATTTCTTAAAAGTATTGAATGTTCATGTAAGTTTGTATAGAAAAAAAATATTTTTTATAAAAATAACAAAAATCAATTCCCCTTTCTTGTTCTATTTAATTCAATCAACTAAATAAGCTATGTTATAAAATTGATAAATTATGTTCACCAACAAATCAATATAATTTTTCTCTAAATCAAAATAAATAAAAACTGGACATCTTCTCACATAAATTTTGGGGTTTTCTGTAAAATATTTTTTTATAGTCATTTTAAACAATAAATTTAAAAAATAAAAAAAATATAAACTCTTTACAAAATGACGCAGTATAAATATACTCAAATGATATGGAATCAAGGTCCCTAAAAAAAAAGTGCATAAACCAAGGAGAAAGATTGAACCCATGACTTTCTCCTGGAAAAGAGAAGTGTGGAACCAACTAGGCTAAGCCTAAGACCACAAAAGTAGACACATTTGTCTATCAAGTCTTTTAGTGAACTCATAAGCATCCAATTTAACTATGAGTTTTGTTATCAAAACAAAAAAGCAACTAAAACAACATCATTAGGCAACTTAAGCAAAATTCTATTATAAATGCAACATACAACAACTTAAGCAAGTTGATTTGCAACATACATCAATCTCATATATAGATTACAACAACATAAGCAAACTCGTTATGCAACATGAATTATTTTTATGCAATCCAATGCATCCTAAAACAACTTAATTATATATATAAAAAAAATCTCATTTGCAAATTATAGCACAATTAATCCATTATGCAACCCACTACAACTTACACCAACTTAAACAACCCAAATGCAACCTCCAATAGTTATTTTAGGCAAAGATGCAACTTACAACATGTTAAGTAGCTATTATGCAACAATTAACAACTTAAGCAACCTGACATACAATATAAAACAATCTCATATGCAAATTACAACAACTTAAGAACCTAAAGTAGCCTCATTATGGAACTTAATCAACCTTCTGCAACCTACAACAACTAAAACTTAAACAAACCAAATGCAACATTCAGCAACACTTTTAGTTAAAATGCACCTTACAACTTAAGCAACCTAATATGCAACTTGTATCAACTTAAGTAACTTTTTATGTGAATTTCAGCAACTTAAGAAATTTGATATGCCACTTACAATAACTTAAGCAATCTTATTTTGAGGTTTCACATCAAGTTGCATATGTTGCAACTTGCAAAAGATGTTGCAAAAGTTGCACCTCCAGTTGCAAAGGTTGTCATGGAGGTTGCACCTCATATTTTAAATATTGTAATAGATATTGCAGATGTTGCCAATGAGGTTACACCTCAGATTTCAAAGGTTGCAATAGAGGCTGCAGATGTTGCCAATGGTGTTGCACCTCAAATTTTAAAGGTTGCAATAAAGTTTGCAAATGTTGCAACAGAGGTCACCTCAAGTTGTAAAGGTTGCAAATGTTGCCAAGGATAAGGTTGCACCTCGGGTTTCAAATGTTGGAATAGAGGTTGTAGATGTTCTCAATGAGGTTGCACCTAAGGTTTCAAAAGTTGCAACAGAGTTTGTAAATATTGCAATGGAGGTTGCACCTCGGGTTACAAATGAGGTTTCACGTTGAGTTGTAAATGTTGCAATAGAGGCTGCAGATATTGCAACAGAGGTTACCAAAGATGTTCCCATGCAACTCATGATAACTCAAAAACTCATGCTAATTTCATCCTTATGTAACTCATACAACCCACTGCAACCTTAAGTGTAAGCCCATGCAAACCATAGCAACTTAAAAACTCATATGTTAATTTCATTCTCATGCAACTCATGCAACCACAAATGCAAGCCAATGCAACTCATGGTAG